>NC_091981.1:224617084-226116400 GCF_044704955.1 Pristiophorus japonicus
CTCCCCTCCCTCCCTCCCCTCCCTCCCTCCCCTCCCTCCCCTCCTCCCCCCTCCCTCCCCCCCCCTCCCTCCCCCCCCTCCCTCCCTCCCCCCTCCCCCCCTCCCTCCCTCTCTCTCTCTCCCTCCCTCCCTCTCTCTCCCTCCCTCCCTCTCTCTCCTCCCTCCCTCTCTCTCTCTCTCTCTCCCTCCCTCCCTCCCTCTCTGCCCCTCCTCCCCCCCCCATCTCCTCTTCCCCCCCCTATCTCCTCTTCCCCCCCTATCTCCTCTTCCCCCCCCTCCCTCCCCTCGCTGTCAGAAACACATAGACAGAGAGAGAGAGTCACTGACACAGACCGAGAGAGAGACAGAGAGACACTGACCCAGACAGAGAGAGAGAGACACTGACACAGATAGAGAGAGAGAGAGAGAGAGAGAGACACTGACACAGACAGAGAGAGAGAGAGACACTGACACAGACAGAGAGTCACTGACACAGACAGAGAGAGAGCGACACTGACACAGACAGAGAGAGAGAGACAGAGAGATACTGACAGAGACAGACACACTGGGGGTCCGTCCCGTCCCAGCACGCTGTTGGAGGGCTCCCGGTGCTGCAGTCGGTGACTAGAAACTTAATTTTTTATTTATTTTTTTTTAAATTTTGATTGATTTATTGGTTGATTTATTGATTTATTCATCACTTAGTATTGATGATGGCTCTTTATTTGTAAAAGTGATGTGCTTCATGTTTGTAAACTTCCCGTCCCCCTCCCCCCATCTCTCTTCCTTACGCCTGATTTTCTAAGTGCAGGCAAGGTTTTTCTGAGCGTACAAAAATCTACACTTACTCCATTCTAAGTTAGTTTGGAGTAAGTTTTCGCTGCCTAAACTTGCAAAACAGGCGTAAGTGGCTGGACACGCCCCCTTTTGGGGAAAAAATCTGTTCTAAAATGAAACTGTTCTAACTCACTGGAACTGGAGCCAACTAAATACTGAGAATTGCAATTTCTAAGATTCTAAACTAGTTGCTCCAAAAAAATAGGAGCAACTCAGGCCGAAACTTGACCCCCATGTCTGGGGGCTTTCAATTCCTGTTTGTTCTTCCTTGGTATTGCTGCTGTTATTAAAACCACTAACCCATTGATCATGCTGTTGACCAGATTAGTTGTAAGGTTAGTTTTGTGGTTAAGAAAGTTTACCTAAACTGCAATCAAATAGTAGTTGAAGAAAAAGTTCCAAAATAATTCAAAAACTATATATTACAGAGAGGGAAGGCTTCAGACCCCAGTTGGACTATGATTCTTCTAACAGGTATTCATGACTATTGTGGTCGCTAAGTTCTCAGCTTCAGAAATAAAACATCTGTGCACTGTACAGCACTGCAAGAAGGAACCAGAAGAATGCATGACACTTACTGTAAGGAAATGGCATCATTGCCTCCATCCAAAAGCACGCCCCCCCTCCCCATAAAAGAGACCATAGCTTTAACTCAATATAATTTGGTCAGCAATGAAGAGCAAGTTAAATGGTACTTATATTTTTAATTGAAGCTGTAATTGTTTCACACATTCTGTGCAAATTATACTTTACTTTTGTTGGTTATAGATGGTGGGATTTTCTAGGTTTTGGCAGAGTGGCCATATGTTCCAATCAGTTTTGAGAAATCAACCCATCCAATACTCCTCATTATATTATTAAGTAGAATACTAAACAATCTGTTGCTTCGACCAGCAGAACAGTAAAGTATCCACTCAATGAAGTCTCAATCAACCACTGTTAATGAGCACACAAAGCAGGATAGGACCCACTTGACCTTTACACAGATGCAACAAAGTATACTTTAGCTCTTCAGAAGTAATTATTACAGTTCACTTATTTCTCATTGTGTGCATCGCCTGTCATTCAAGCTGGCTAACACATCTGGGTTTCTTCGGATTGGATTTATCACTCATGAATGTGTTAATCGCATCCAGCAGAAGCAGATTTTTGAACTGGCTGGAAATAAACTGTAATGAAGAATCCAGAATGCTCAAGCGATAGCTATTCATATTGTTCCCAATACAGTGTTCCTGACCATAACATCACAATTTTTCTTGATGAGCTCCATAGAAAGCAGGAGGGCCATTTGCGATCAGGGTGAGTTCCAGTAACGAAAGGTTACCAAGATGCAGACTGTCTAGTGTGTTAGCCCTGGGTAATAAATCTGAAGATCCTGGAAGGATGTTAGGAAGACTTGACGATAACCATAATGCCCAGGAATTTCCTTGGAGCTGCTCCTGCTCCGCCACTGTAACTTCACCAGAAGTGTAGAGTAAACCTCCTTACTGCAGTGGAGCAGGAACAGCTTTGAGGAAAGTCCTGGAGTTCTGTTCAGTATTTGTTGAAGTGCATCTCTGTAAAAGGTCTGTGGCATGGGTATTTATGTTATCCACTCTGACATTAAATGAACTGGTACTAATGTTGCTGTTGAGAGTGGTGAGGAGCAAGAAGCTCTGGCAAAAGAGGAACATTGTGTGCTGAGTGGAAGGATTGTAATAGAGTGGAAAATGTCAGGGAGATGAGTGTCACCACTGGGAGCAGGAAGTATGCAGTAGAGAGAAGCTTCCCCCTTCAAGAGCAGGAACTGCCAGTCAGAGAGGAGCAGCATCCATTGGGGGTGGAGAGGGGGGGCAGGGGCAGGGTTAAAAATCTGGTCAAGGAGAAAACGGCATATATTCAGCTCCATGACAATATATTGTTTACAATAGTGTAGAGTTGAGATGCCTGTATGTAGTTTGATGTGATGTTGTGTTATAGCAGTTGCCCCATATGGTTTGCTGTGTTCAGCAAGAAAGCCGTCACTGTTGCTGCTTTACCTCCAAACTTCCCTGGGGAGTAACTTTACAGTTTACATTTACACAAACCACGTCTGAAGATGCTTTGAGATCCAATTTACTGGGCTAAGTTTTGATCTGGTTTATAATGTGGATGGTATTCATTAATAACCGTACACTGGATTGTCTTTTATCTCATTTCATTCTGGTGTAAATCAATGAGCAATATATCAGTTATATATGCTAAGGAGATTCTTGTGTATACCATGACCGCGCATGAGATTTCATGGGTCAGATGAATGTTTTTTTTCTTTGGGACTTGGTCCATGATGTGTGGAGGAGACTCTCATTTGACGATACACAATAAGTAATTTGCCTTTAAACTCTAATCAAACTGTTGAATCCTGTTATAATTCCACTTCACGTCTCGTTAATTGGTTAAATAATACTTTGAGTTGAAAAAATTGAGAGGTTCTGAAAACTTAATAGGGGCACAAAATATTTGAAATAAATCCCTTCTCCGCTGTCGGCGTTTGAACTTACAACACTGCTTCAAAAGAAGCTTTGTTTCATGTCGGTGACCATTTTCTATGGTGTATTTTATGATGTACTGCTTATTTTTGATGAACTTGTGTCGTTTAAGTAGTAATGATACAATGATGCAGAGTTAGATGCATTATACAGCCACGACATTAAGTGACAAGCAACATTGCAATAGTTTTCATCTGAACTGTTTTTTGTGCATGATTTATTTGTGGTTTTTTTGCTTGATGTTGTAACCTCTAACCAGAATGCAAATTAGGTTGTTGTTACATAATGCAATGTTGTATTTGATTCTGTATGTTATGTGTGTATTGGAAATGCCTACAAAACGCTCATGGAATAAAATGCAGTGGCCTCGAAATCCGATGGTACAATGCCGGTTTTTCGGAATCGGTGAATGCCTCTTTGGTTAGTATGCCCAGTAGTGGTCATGGGTGCCAGTCTGAAACTGGCATTAGACCCATTGCTGGTGCAAGTCGGGGGCCTAATGCCCATTTCCTGACTTTTTAAATTACATCTTGGTTCCTAACTGCCCACAACACGTGCCCTGCATGCTGCGCTCCTGTTCTTCAGGCGCGCAACAGCCAAACCAGCATTTCTTAAAGGGATCGCTGGAGGCTGCCACCCAAAAGGTAAATTAAAAGTATTTTACTTGACTGAATGTGGAGCAAGAAGGAGTGGGCCATGCCAGCCCTCCTTCCGATTGTCTCTCTTTCTTCCACCCAGACTTATCCTAGGGCCCTCAGCCAGCATCTCAATTTGCCTTGATCTTGCCGCTGGCCTCTTTAGGCGCAGGTAGCATGCACTCCCCCGAATCGCACTCCACTTCAGGCACAATCCAATTTTTAGGCCAGTTTCTTTTTCTAAAGCACATTTGTAGCAAAATAAGTCACACTTTTCTTATGACCAGCAGCTATTGTTATTCCAGCTAAGTTATTACATTCCTGACAGCTGTTGGCACTATAACTATTTGCCCTTTATCATGCTATTTCCCACCAAAACAATAGTTAGCAAAATGTCTTTGTGCAGTAGTTTCATACATTGTGTAACAGGTAATACTACACAATGATTTTCATTTCAAGGAGTAGTCCTGATTAAACTGGAGCAGCTAATAATTCTGTAAACAGTCCTATAAACATTAACTGTCTCCAGTAGAACATGCCATAAAATGTCTGTGTTTTAGCCGCAGAAGGTCACATGTTCAAGGACGATGTGCTACTTGAATTTTGCTGTCACTGTGGAAAGTGCACGTGGATGAAGCACCACATGACAGTAGAATGGGTTGCCATGGGAGGTTGGCAAACACGGAAAGACTCTTCATTCCATATGTGTTGGCTATTTGTAGAGCGATTGTAGTGTAGTCTTTAACTGAGACTATCCCAGCTTAAAGAGGCTGCTAGTGGTGATAATCAGCTTGCACTGGAAATTAAGTGATATAAATAATGTTCCAACTATTTGCAGTTTTCACTAACCATGCCTGATTTACTGTTCCTATAATATGGTAGAAGACTGCAGCTCATTTCTGCACAGTTCTCTTGAGGTCATTTTATTTGGTTAAATTGATTTAAAAGCAGTGCAGTATTTTACAGTGAAAGAGTTTGGGGTAATCAATTGTTAATGCTTTTCAGTAAATTATGCAAAATGGAAACTCTATCTGTAATGAATTCTGTAAAAAAAACCTTTTGCTTAAATGTTTTACACTACAGGTATCATGTATAATATGCAAAATGCCACTACTAATTTTACTATGTAAGAATGAAATTTATTTTAAATGGACACAAAGCAGGCCCCATGATTGTTGATAGGTGACCAGAGCCGCTGTGTCTAACTGTACGAGCTTTGTAGCTTGGATTGCGTCATTTGTATCCATTGCAGTTTGCTGAGAAGATCCATGGTGATGTATGTGGCACATTCACTTGCATTTTGGTGAAGAAAGAAGCTCTTTGCTAAGCTTTGCTATGATCTCAGATCTCTTTTCTTCTTCTTCCACTTTCTTTGTACCCACCAATGCTTTCTGCAGGTATTTAAACCCATGGTACAAAAGAGAATATAATGTAGCTAAGTGGGTAGAAGATGTGAATAAAAACACTGAAGGACCGTACTTTAGGTATTTCTAAAATCATTGTGTTTGTTTATTTATTTTTTGCCAGAGCTGTTGCAGCACATTATGACTGGACCTGCTGCCTTGTATTAAAATACAAGCGACTGCAGGCGGAAGTGGCCCCTGTTCATTTGCTGCCTCTGATGACTGTCCAGGCTTCATGTGCAATTGCAGCTCCTGTTTGCATCTAGTGCTGAGGTCCCTTACATAGAACTACCATAGTGCATGCTTCCTCCAGCACCACCATTGTTAGCTTGTTCTTCCATTTTCCAATAAAAGTAACTCAGTGGGCTGACACATAATTGCCACTAGCAATATGCAAAGTGGTGTTTCCAACAGATCATACAGCACTTTAGTATCCACATTGTTCTACCCACTGCTCTGATAATGTCATTTTCACTGTACACAATATCCTGTTAAGACAATTACATCTGCAATAAAATTCTGCTCTTATGCTGCAATGATGTGCATAATGTGCCATCAGGCAATGCAACAGGAACATGGGTGAAGGGTGAGTGCAAAACTCTATTTACCAAACTCGTGTGGGTTTACATATTTTCACTACAGATTTTTAAACAAACATCCTTGACTTCAAACTGTGACGGTGAAATTATGCAAATACCAGCTACCTGCTGAGCTTGTTTTGAATCACTCTACTCTTCAGCTGACTTCTTGTATATGCATTCAGTTTATTGTTCATAACAGTTATTTTAATTAAGGATTCATATTTCTCCATGTTTATGCCATAGAACGGTTTTGTTCCTTTCTTTGCGTTTGTTAGTCTCATTGCTAGCCTGTGAGATCTTTGGATTGTGTCACATAGAAAAGCATCCCTTGGACCTCATCTAATGCTTCTGTGTTACGCTACACACAGCACAGCCCAAAGTAGGAGCACATGGCTGGAGAAACATTTAAACCGTGAATTTCACTTGTACATTTCTCACCTCATGCTGAGAGAACATGCAGAGTGTTGTTGTAATAACCCAAAGGCTTATTAGGTCCTCAGTGCAGATGAGGATAGTGGTTGAACAAACCTTGAATTAATATTCCCATTACAGATTTGTCTTTTGCAGTGATAAAGGGGCGATACCTGCACTACATACGAGATACCCTGTTCACTCAGTTAAAAAGATGGAAAATAATAATAAAAAGAGGAACAAACATGTTCCCGTTAAAAAAAAAATTAAAAAAAACATTTGTACTTCGTTCAGAATTAAGACAGATTTGTAAATTAACAGCCTCCAAATTGCTGTAGAAACCACATTAATCCCACTGCCTGGGAATTTTCTAAATTTCATTGTTAATCTTTTTAATATTAACAGATGCTAATTAGAAGAGCTGTACGTTTTTTAACATCAGAATTTAATTCACATGCATTTGCTGGTGAGTGGAGCTCAGTACATGTGGTACCACAATCACAGAGAAGGGATTGGTCAGCCAGGTCCAAATAATACAGACCAGAAGTGCAGGCACAAGTGATAGTTTATTCAAACCAATGTTCAAAGACCACTGGCACAGGGCTGTTTTAGGCTCCTTTTAGCAGCAGGACTATTGTTGTCTGTTCAGGTGGGTCAAGAGGCTGGAACCTGTTGCTATGATACCCTCATGGCGTGGAGGGCAAAGATCTCTTGAGCAAAAAATAAGCAGCTATTGTGATGCGAATGTCTATGTTGGCTGGCTGGAAAGCTCCATTTATAATATTGTGAGCCACTAATTATTTTACAACATAATATTGTCACACCCAGACCTCCAGGGCAGAAAGATATGGAATAAGTAGTGTAACTTTGGCTGCTAAACGTGCACTCACCTTGAACCAACTGAAATGCAGACCTAATTGGCCACATATCATACATAAATGGGCTGACTTACCCATACGCAGCACTTAAATTTTCGAGCTGGGGCCAAGGATAAATATATACATAGAATTAATATAGAATGGGACAACCGCAGCAGGCCAGAGATAGATGTAATTGTACCTGGGTTGGCCCATTTTTTTTAAAAAGCAGCATTTGGAAAGCTGCCTGTAGTCTGGACTTCCTTCAGAACATTACTGGAGATCCCTATAGATTGTTGATGTACTTAAACTCCACAACTGGCACTGGCATCATTTGTTAACATTTTCAAAGCTAGCTGAAAAATACAAGAAATGATAGAATGAAAAATAGGAATGTTGGCCATTAGATATGACCCTTCCACCAGTCCACTTGCAATGTGCACTACAGTGGATTCTCATAACTTATTTAAGCTTATGAAGTAAGCAAATAAAACGTAGGTTACATCTTCAACAAAAGGAAAAATTGTGTAGAATTATGCACTGAACAACCATCTACTTAAGTTTCTCCCTTGAGTCCAAAACTAGATCAGTTAGTGATGGAAAAATTGGGCCCCATCTTAGGCTCTTTAATAACTAGGATTGCTACCACCATTATACATCTTCAATTCCATAATAAATCAGACAGATTAATCTAGCTGGCCTTTATACACAAACATCTATTTCACAACTACAAACCTGCAAATCGCTTACACATCTACTTTCTCCATGTGCTGTGTGTTAGATATTGAACTGTGTAGATTCCGATACAGTGATGCATGTACGGTAACACATTGCTGATTGTGAGTCTGTGGATGATCGATCACTAGCTGTCACATAGAATGGCTGCCTAGTAACCCTGCTTCTACCCCATCCATTCACTACTTTACACTGAGGCTTGCTGTTGCTTTCTTCACTGTAAACAGTGCTGAGCTGACAGGACCATGTATATGAACAAAATTGCTCTTTAGTTAACTATGCAGCAATTTGGGAAGTAGTACCATTGTCAAATGTTTATTATTTATATATGACAGAAACTGTGCAGCACTGCTGAAAGCTAAATCAAATTATTTTACTAAGTATCTAAAATGTAAACTATTGCCTCATATCATCTATTAATCTTGGCTCTCAGTATATTCTGGTGACAAAAAGTGAGTGCGACAAAATAAACAACAGATAGGACATAACCCACAAGAATGCTGGATGAATCAGCAATAGGCTTGGGTTGAATTATTTTGCAACAGTCCACTTACAATTTGCTTATAATCCTTCAGTTAAACAATGGTACTGCCCGTGAGCCCTGCACCATCTGAGATCATGTGACAATGTCAATATTACTTTCAAATCTAAATATCTCCTTGAATCTCTGAATGCTCAGGGGATCACAGTCTGGATTAATAACAGGATTTTGCAATTATTCATTTGTCAACCAGTCTCCATTGGGAGATTAGGCAAATGTATTTAGTCTATGGTAATGCCTCAATTTACAATTTTTCCATTGATTTCTAAACAACTGATAAAAGACAAGAATTTTATTTTTTGGAAACACAATGGCCAGAATTTTTCCCTAAAAAAAAGGGTGGACTTGGAGTGTGAGGGTAGTTAGTTAGTTAAAATGGAATTCTCGCCGCCAACTCACCCACTTTCGGTTTTACCGGAGGCGGGACGTGGGCAAGGCAGGTTGCGGGTGATCAACCCACTGCCGGGGGTGTTGCCTAAATTTAAATATTGTAATGAGGCAGGAAACCTTTTTTTCCCTCCATTTTGTGTTTAACTCCCTGTGGGCAGGTTTCACACAATTCATGAAACCCGGCGGTTAAATGAGGCAGGGACTGCTGTATCCAGGAGGTAAGTAGCTTTATACCTACCTCCTGGATCCAGGGTCCCTGCCAGACCCACCATATCATTTGGAGACCCCACCCCTGGCTTCTGATTGGTGTCCCAGGCCTCCCCTACGTACCTTCAGGCCTTCCCCCCCCCCCCACCCCCCCACACCCCAACGATGATACTGAGGCTGGCCCCGATCCTCTCCTCCTCTCCCCCACTCCCTGATATCTGGCCGAACGACCCGCAGCCAGCCAGCCAACCTCGTGAGCGAGCGGGAATCCGATACCTCGCATTCAAATCGGGCCCTGCCATTAAAGTCGGCAGAGCCTGCGGGAAACCTACCCTCCTGGGATTCCCACCTCCAGTCCACCTACCTGGGGGAAATTCCGGCCATGGAATTTTTAGAAAATAATTATGGTTGAAATCATGAGATACTAGCGATTTTGCTAACTGTGGAACTTTTTTTTCTGGCAGAAGACTCCACAAGTCCTCGTTTTCAGTAGCTTGTACCACTTATAACTGACTCCAGAGACCAATGTCAATGTCACATGAACAATTGTGATCAGAGTAACTCCAGTTCCCACACCAAGTTGTGGTCTGATGCCTGTGGTGCAAAGCTCCTGCACCTTTTATCCATTCCTGCATCGAATAAATACAATTAAAAGCTAATTGCACCAATGACTGAGATGCAGCAATGACAGCAGCATCCTCATACCTGGTGACACGTGGCTCACATGAAGGGCTGACTACGGCACTTCAGTGCCATCTGTACAGGATCACGGTGCATAAACACTGCTGAAAGTGGGATTACAACCAGGCAACACTGTGAAGCCTAGAGCAGCAATGTACTTGTGCATTTTTGACATTTCAACTACTTTCATCATGTTGTATGCCTGGACCAATCAATCTTAAAGAGGATAGAATTAAAGGAGGTATTAAAGGAGGTTCCCTGCACAATTGATTAACTCATTTTAATTACCCTGCATAGGTTATTCTTTTTAACAAATATTGATTTATATATTTGACTAGCTTAAGCAACATGTAATTGGATTATTTTCATACAACAAATTCTCATTTGCACTAATCCTATTGGCCATGTGGTAGTCCTTGGGCATAGCCATGGTAATACTGAGCTATCCCCACATGACATGTTGTTGGGGAAGTGAGTGTTCGGCTGCAGTTGAGGAGCAGGAATACAGATCTGCAGGACCCAGACTAGTGCCAACAAAAAAGGTGGATTTGTACAAAGAAAGAGTATACCTTTTTTTAAGTAAAACTTACTTCAGTTTTTTAAAATTAAATATAATTTGATGGTGTTTGTGTTATTATCTTATTCATGCTTGTGGGGAGCTGGCTCCTTTTCCGGACCAGCATCCCACCTAGTTGTCCATATCACAAGAACCAAGATCAGCGCAGGATTTGTACAGTCTGATGTACAAGGTGACTTTCGGTATCCTTGTGATTGCTGATGAGGTGAATTAGAAGCAGGATCCCTTTAATGAATACCTTTTTATTCACCCAGAAGACGGCACAAGATGTATAACAGTTTACCTGCTGTTCCAAGGAGGGAGAGAAAGCCTATTGAGAACTAATAGCATAGCAAAGAGGCAAAATTCTTGAAACATTTTGTCCCATAGAAGATGAATCATCCACAAAATGCAACCCATTCCAACTCAGTCTCTGCCATATGGTGGCCTTACCTTCACATTTAAGGAGACAGTATTCCTTACAATAAACCTGCCTTCATCAAAAAACTTGGTCTGTGAAGGCAGTAGTGGGAGAGTTTGACTGCCAGTTATAAAGTAATGAGTTCAAGTCCCAGAGTTGTCAGTTACTGGGACAGTCAGCAGAGTTTCATCAACTCATACTGGTCTGCTAGATGCAGCACTGAGCCATGGGCCTGGTGTTCCATCTCTGAAAGGTGAGAAACGTGCTCCCATCTTCTCTCATTTTGATAAATTCCATGCAGAAACTTGCAGTTTTTTAAAAGATTGTTTTTGGCATAAATATGTATTGGCCACCTCTTAGTGGCCTGTGGGACTGGAATTACAGGTAGGCCAGATCAGCAAGTTCCCTTTCCTGAAGGACAAAGATCCAGTAACTTGTAGTCATTTTATAGGGCCAGCCAGCAAATTAGCAGATTTATTGAATTCACAACTTGCTGTGGTGGGATTTGAACTCATTGGGGCTGATTTTATCCCTGCCCGCCCAGCAGAAAGCAGTGGGGTCCTTCTTTAAATATGCAGATCTGGTTCCAATGACATAATCGAGGCCCACCTGCAAGTTTAGCCCAAGGCCTGCACAGCAAAGCCATCGTGGCATCCCCATTAGGCTGATCTGGTGGCAAGAGGAGCCAGGGTCAGAAGAGGTCCAGAAAGGCGAGTTCATTTAATTTTTTTTATTTCCTTGTAGGAACAGGAATGCTCCTCCACGCCGCACAAGGATACGAAGCCTCCCCTTTCCAGGGCTTCCCTTCCCCTCCCCTGACCATAAAGCCATCACAACCACTTACCTGAGTTCCGGGGACCGTTCCTTTGTGTGCTCCTGCCGGACAAAATTCCGCCAGCCAGCTAGCGTTTCCCCCCAGATTCAGGTGGGAGACAGATGTGGTACATGCGGATGAGATCCGGAAGTTAAAAGTTTCCCGAGCTTCAGGCAGCAGAGGGCTGAGCAGTCAGTCAGCCACCTCGATTCCTCCGCCTGCACAACTCCCACGCAAGTTAAAATTTACTCCTTAACCACTCGGTTATTAGGTCCAGCACCATAACTACTAAGCTACCATATCCGTGTAGAATCCCAGCTTGCTGTCTGGAGATCTGGTGACAAACAGGACCATTGTGGAGAAAATAAATGGGGGGAGTAATATATTTTCTTACTATAAACTGCATAGACTTTTAAAGAAGTTATGAAACGAACCAAAATCCATAATTCTCATGAGAAAATCAAGAAGATTTTTGTCTTCACTGTCTGGGTGGTAATCTGGCAGACCAGATCACTTGTCCTGTATATAATCTGCCCCACTTTCATTGCATTGGTCAATGATTTCAGGTGATGAAGATCCGCAAATCTGTGTTTTTTGTTTGTTCTGCACCCCACTGGTCTTCCCAAGACCTGTTTCTCAAAAGGCATTGGTCCCAGGCTTCTGCCAGTGACTCTTAGCTACCTACTGGGAAATCTGTGAGAGTGTCCGAAAGATAATTCTATCTCTCTTTCTTACTTCCCTCTCCCTACCCCACATCACTTGACCGGAGAGGTGCCTAGTCTATTCTTCGCACATCCCCAAAGTAACATAACTGAAACTAGGAGTTCAGCAGCATAAGTGAATTAACTCACATCTTCTGCTGCTGCACGTTGGTGTTCGATAGCATTCCAAAAAATGGAGATACAGGAAATCAGCAGCTTCTTATTCAGAAGACCATTAACTGCGACGTCCATTTATATAGCATCATCCACATAGAAAATGTCTCAAGGTGCTTCACAGAGGTGAATGAAAAAAAATGGATGCTGAACCCAAGAAGGCAATATTGAGAAGGGTGATCAAAAACTTGGTCAAAGAGGTTTCTTTTAAGGAGGAACATAAAGAAGCAAAAGAAAGCAGAGTGGTTAAGGGTGGGAATCCCAGAGTGTGGGTGCAGGCGGCTAAAAACATGGCCACCACTATAGGGCAAAAGGATTGGGGAGCTCAGAATCATCCTAAATTTGGGTTATGTTTGGAAAAAAATTGAGCAGTTTAATTTTTTTGAAATGACATTTTATTAAATTCTGGGCCAATAAGAAGGCATACTGTCTTGCTATTTGTAACTTTCACACCATTTCCCGATTTTCATCATCAGCTACTTCCAGGTTAAGTAATAGCTTTCAGGCAATTAAATACCAAGTATAATGCTTCCAATGCTGCTTCTTTCAAATTTTGTTGGATATTTTTAATAAGTTTCATAAGTTTCTTTTGCAGTTCAAGGTTTTCTTTTGCATTGGTTCCATCGTCTTGTCTTGAACTCGTGCCTGCAGTGGATGTGTCTGCAATGTTTGCTGCTTGCTTGACTCACTTTCCAGTAGACAGAATCTCTTGTTTTTGGTCATACCTTACAAATAACAGGTTGGCCTTTGCTGGATGCATGTAAGCAAATGAACTTGTTTTTTCTCCCCCCACCCTCTTGTATTACCTGATATGAATGTAACATTTTTAGTGATAAGCCAGCACTATAATGTACCAGCCTGGTCTGTAATGATTTAAAACAACAGCTTTACCTCTCTCTCAATCCCCGTGTCACAATATATTCCCTGACTGAGGCTTGGAGGTAGTTTGTTCAAAGCCTTTGCCAGTTTGGCTCTGCAACAGGCCACAACCAGGCTTGACTCATCCTCCCATGGGGAAGCAGCTCATCTCCACTTGGTAACTTCCTGACAGGCCCGCCAAAATCAGAAACCCTTGTGGATAAATCAGCAGCATCAACCTACACCCTTCTACGCCATAGAACAGCACTAATGCACAAGAGCAACTATGTCCCCAAGTTGTCTTGGGATTCCATAATTTATCACAGTCATTGCCTAATGGTTACAGAAGTTAAGAGGAGAAAAAAAATGTCCCCTTGAAAATTATTCCAGATAACGTATTGGACATCTTTAACTAAATCATACCAGCACTGATACAGATTTAGTATTCTGGCTGTCAATCACTCTAGGATGCCATAGGCTGTGTTGATTCTTGTTTTTTCATCTTAGGACTTTGTCTCCTTCCAAGTCACATTCTTCATCCAATGGGTCCATTGCTTCTAGTAGGAAATGCCCATACCCAATGCCACCTCTTCCAGATGAAGAGGGAAAGGCTGGTCGACAAAGTGCGCGGGTAAGTAAGTTGTGAAGTGGTGTAAAGATGCAATTAGTTTAAATCATAAAGATTTGAATAGCTTTGGTTAATGTAAACCCATAAATAATTTACTCAGTAGTAGATCATCCGTTCGAGCAGCAATTTGGCATGGCACGACATCGTGCAACAAACACCACAAATATCTGCAATCAACACATGTATTGTTTATTGACTGAATACCATCATTTTGTATAAGTAGTCCCAGAAAGAGTAAACATGCCAGTTTCTGATCTGATCTGAGTGATAACAAATTACTTAGAATCATAGAATAGTGCAGCACAAAAGGAAGCCATTTGGCCCAGTGAGTCTGTGCAGGCTCTTTTGAAGAGTTATTCCTACTCACCTGCTCTTTCCCCATATCCCTTCAACTTTTTCTCCTTCAAGTATTTATCCAATTCTCATTTGAATTCTACTATTGAATCTGTATCCACCACCCTATCAGGCAATGTATTCCAAAACTTAACCACTCGTTGCATAAAAATGTATTTCCTCATGTCGCCTCTGGTTCTTTTGCCAATCACCTTAAAGCTGTGCCCTCTCATTATCGACCCTTGAGCCATTGGAAACCGTTTCTCTTTATTTACTCTTATCTTAAACCCTTCATGATTTTAAACACCTCTATCAACTCTTAGCCTCCTCTGCTCCCAGACTTTGTGCAACAAATTAGTTGCCCTAACCATCAGTAAAGCTATGTTTGTTGTATTGCAAGCTATAAGACAAATTAGTGTAAATCAGTTTGATGAAAATAAGTGTCTTAATTTATATACAGGTGCAACATCCCGAATGCGGAACTCCAAAAACCGGACATTTTGAGGCAAAATCCGAAATCCGGCACAGATTCGGTCGAGGATTCCAGATTTCAGACAAGAAAATCAAGTCTGAAATCCGGAATTCTTGACCGAATCAATGCCAGATTTCAGGTTTTGCTGGATTTCGGACCTCGCCGCTCAAAACCTGGCACAGATTCGGTCTCAAGGATTCCGGATTTCAGATGTTGTACCTGTATGTTAAATCTCCAAACTCTATCTTTAAAAAAAGATTTCAAATTCTGTCTTGCAACATCTAGTACTGTTGCTTCTGATATATGTATAAGTAAAGAAGACTAGAGATAAAAGATGAGCAGAATTAACTTCATGGAATGTTTTTATGTAGACCATAAGGTGGTAAAACTTTTCACCTTACAAAAACATCAGATTTGGTTTATTAAATGCTCGTACTTTCTGAATTGTTTATGGAAGAATATGAAAAAACACCAGAATTCATTATCCTTCAGCCAAAACCTTAGAGTTCATAATTACTCAAACTGATACTGAAGCTGGAAGTAACATCAGAAACAGTATAAAGATCAGCTCTTGTTATGCTGTCTGCTTGGTGTGAATGAGGAACATTAAGCAGTGCTACCTTGCTTGTGCCAGCCATGTTGTACTGGCTGCAGACTGAGGCGCTCCACTCCTCTCTGGTGTGCCACTGTATTTGCACAACTGCATACATATTGTGTCATCCTTAGCTGGATAGATGATAATGTGTATCCCTTTTAATCTTAAAACAATATTAGAGTTTTTAAAATGAATTTGCTTCCTCAAGTTATTGTCACGCTTCTGTGGTCATTAATTTTAGTCACGACTTGCCCAATTTGCAGAAATAGACGGTGCTTAAAATACAAAAGAGAACTTGAAATCAATGAAGCTTATTATCCAGGTTTCTGAATAGTGACATTGCATTTGTTGACCTGTGAAGCATTGTGATTTTGAAAGACTTGAAACTCTGTTGAATTAGGAGCTGGAAAGGACAGAATTCATGCAAATGAAATAGAATTTGTGTAAATGAAATAAGCGTTGTCTTTTTGTTATAAGATGAATAGTTTTTGTCTCATTTGTAAAACCGTCCTAATACATGTTCCTGTTTCTTCCACAGCTCTGGGAGACCTCCATTTAGACTTCTATTCAGTGGATCTGAGCTACTAAAGATTTCCATTTTCTTCCACTTTTATAAATGGCAGCCTGATGCCGATGCCTTTTAATTAACGATTCTCTGGAGCATCAGTGAGGCTTTTGGAAGATAGGAGTCTAACGTACATGCTCTACTATCTTCAGAGAAAGGCCAGGGCTTCTATACAAAAAATACTGAGTAGAATCTGGCTCATCACTAATAAAACAATTGACATTGTATGATGAAGAGTCAGCATTCTTGTGCAAAAAGAACAGCAGTGAAACGGGGACCGGAACTCATCTTGAAAAAGACAATTAAAAAAACCCTGGCCATTTATTCTCATCTGTTATGGTGCTTAGTCCTGTGGAAGAAGATTGAGAGAGACCATTTTTCACAAGGTTCAGTTGAATGCCCCTGAGCACACATTCACTGCAGTGAATAATACTGTATGCATGAATCCCTTTTGAAACCAATTACAGTAGTCTGTAGCAAACAGGATGCTTGCAGAGACAAAAAATGTATGATTTTGCCAAAAGCTGCTTTGGGTTGAGCTGTATAACAGGATAAAAAAATATTTGCATTTGTAAGGGTTATTGTGAAACGAAATGGCGTATGCAACCGAAGACCAGGATGGTCTGTTTCTAATCATATCTTTGATACTTGCAGAAGTGCTTGCTCTGAAAGTGTTTTGTAAATATGTACAGTTTTTCCAGGTTACTTGACAAACATCAGCCAGTGGATATTTGTTTGCCTTGGTAAATCAAAACAAGGTCATATCTGGCTTAATATTACCTTTTTAATCTGATTGATTTGGTATCTCATGCAAAGAATTGAATCTCTTTTACACCATAGAAGGTGCAAATTATCAATATTTTCCTGATACCAAGCTGATAACGTAATTTAATAGTGATCACCAAAAATCATAATTACTGTTTAAAATATGGACTTTGGAACAACTAGAAATTCATGACTATGTATTGTACTTATAAAATGGCAAAATAAAGGTAAAGGTATAAAGGTCAGACATAACCTGCTCCTGAAAAAAGGGCTAGGTGTACTATCACTCAGCTTTATATGGCTGTACAACATAGCTTTGCATTTAGATATCAAACCTTCATGTTGCAGTCATTAGTTAAACATGATCAAAGTTGTATAACTAATCAAATATGCCTTCCCCTCCAACAGGCAAAGTAATTGGTCTTGCTCAGCAGACTGAGCGATTTCAATAACACTTTGGATGAGCTTGTTTTTCAGTAAGAATGGTAATTAATTCCATCAGGCACAGACATTATTGGTGTATTTTTGTAACAGCTGGAGGACATTTCCAAACAATTAAAGAGCATTTCACAGCATTGGTTTTGACCACGCTAGGTTAGGTTTTCAACTTACCGCCCAGGTGTGAACCAAATGTTGCGGATCTGCTGCCCCTTGGAGAACCTGCCTGATTTTCATTTCCATTGATTTTAACGCCAGTTTTACGCCTGGGCAGCAAATTGAAAATCTACCTTGAAGTGCAGTACATCATTATTTAGCAGAGTGAAGGTTTATTTTAAAATGTCTACTGAATTTAACCAGAAAATATTAATTGATTTTACTGCAATGCTGAATGTCTTTGAGGGCGAGGTTAAAATTGTTTGTCAAGAAACACTGAACATTATTATCAGCAATCATTGCAATTTTAATTACTGTTTTATTTCTTCAAAATAAGTAGGTTTTGTGCATTGTCTACTATTGACTTGATGCAAACAGAAATATTTACAAATAGTCCTGTTACAATGTAATCTAACTCTTTTTTTCATCTCATCATAAATTTTTGCTAATATTTTATAAATGTTCTTTTTACTTTTTGGAAAGTAGCAGCAACATTCAAGTCTAATATTCTTTGGTAACAGTTATCACGAGAATCAAAGTCTTTTCTTCAAAACAACATAACTAACAATCTTTGAGAAAACTGGAAAAAGTAGTGTGCAAAATGCAAAAATAAAACCAGAAAAATGCTTGTTTATAGGGTCACAGAATGTTATAGAACAGAAGGAAGCTATTCATATGTGCTATCTGTCTAGAAGAACTATCCACTTAATCCTATTACCATGCCATTTCCCTGGCCCTTTTTATTATATTTTTTCAAATATTTATCTTTCCTTTTGAAAGCTATTCTAGATTCTGCTGCCATCATTGTGTCTGGCAGGGGATTCCAACAAACCTCTGCATCATTGTTTTTTTCCTGACCTCTCCCTTTGCTCTTTGGTGGTGAAAGTGATTGTGGTAAGGATAACCAGATTATGTCAGGAAGGGATAGAGCATACACACAAAAGAGTGCACTCGCAAGTAGGGTCCAGGTAAGAAAAAATAGCGATAAGACAAATAGGGCTATAGTACAAAATAATGTTAAGATATCTAATAATGTTAAAAGACAAATTTAAAAGCATTGTATCTGAATGCACGAAGCATCTGTAATAAGGTAGACGAATTAACAGCACAAATAGATGTAGATGGATACGATATTGTTGCAATTACGGAGACATGGTTGCAGGGTGACCAGGGTTGGGAACTGAATATCCAAGGATATTCGATATTTAGGAAGGACAGGCAAAAAGGAAGAGGGGGTGGTGTGGCTTTGTTAGTAAAGAATGAAATCAGAGCAATAGTGAGAAAGGATATTGCCTCAGAAAATCAAGATGTAGAATCAGTCTGGGTAGAGCTATGAAGCATCACGGGGCAGAACACATTGGTGGGAGTTGTCTTATAGGCCTCCAAACAGTAGTGGTAATGTAGGGGACAGCATCAAACAGGATATTAGAGATGCATGTAGCAAGGGTACTACAGTAATCGTAGGTGACTTTAATCTACATATAGACTGGCCAAACCAAATTAGTAATAATACTGTGGCAGATGAATTCCTGGAGTATGTATGAGATGGTTTTTTAGACCAGTGTGTTGAACTACTAGGAACAGGCTATCCTAGATTGGGTATTGTGTAATGAGAAGGGGTTAATTAACAGCCTTGTTGTGCAGGGTCCTTTAGGGAAGAGTGACCATAACATGATTGAATTTCTTATTAAGATGGAACGTGAAGTAGTCCAATCCGAAAGTAGGGTCCTAAATCTAAACAAAGAAAAGTACGAAGATATGAGGAATGAATTGGCTGTGATAGATTGGGAAGATTCTGTTATGTATAAATAAAGAGTCTTTCTGGATACTGTGAGCTCAAAGTAAAGTGTGACCGTCATCTTTTATTGCAGGTCTCCAGAGTGCATCTCCAGTCTGTGAGGCCTCCTTAAGTATCGTGCTCCCAAGGGATTATGGGATCCCTTGGGACTCCAGGGGGTGAGCCCTCTGGTGGCTGTACAAAGTATATACAAGTTTACATATATAACAACACTCCCCCGCAAAGTCAACAGTGTAACTATTTACAAGGTGCGACGATCTGGGTCCCTTCTTTGCCTGGTTGATCGTCTTGGTGCAGATGCTGGTATGGGTGAACCGTCTGTTGGGCCCTCGCTGGGCTACTGTGCAGCTGGCCTTGCTGGGCTGCCTGGTGTGGTGATTCCTGCTGGGCTACTGCGGATGATGGGTTCTGTTTCGTGGCCAACCGTGGTGCCGGTTGCCACTGGTGTGTGTGTGTTGGGGGGGTCAAAGAAGGTAGAATCCAAAGTGGGTTGCTCAGGATAATCCGTGAATCTGAGTTTGATTTGGTCCAAGTGCTTCCGGTGAATGAACCATTTGAAAATTTGACCCAAAACACCCTGCTCCCCTCTTTGGCCACAACAGTGCCAGGAAGCCACTTGGGACCTTGTCCATAATTCAATACAAATACAGGATCATTGATTTCAATTTCGCATGACACATTTGCGCTATCATGGTATGTATTTTGTTGAAGCCGCCTGCTCTCTACCTGTCCATGAAGATCAGGGTGAACTAACGAGAGCCTTGTCTTAAGTGCCCTTATCATGAGCAGTTCAGCAGGTGGAATCCCAGTGAATGAGTGGGGTATTGTGCGGTAACTGAGCAGGACTTGGGATAGGTGAGTCTGCAGTGAGCCTTCAGTTACCCTCTCCTAGCCCTGCTTGATAGTTTGCACTGCTCTCTCTGCCTGAGCATTGGATGCTGGTTTAAATGGGGCAGTTGTGACATGTTTGATCCCGTTGCGGGTCATGAATTATTTGAACTCGGCACTGGTGAAACATGGCCCGTTGTCGCTCACCAGGACATTGGGTAGGCCGTGTGTGGCAAACATGGCCCGCAGGCTTTCAGTGGTGGCAGCGGACGTGCTAGCCGACATTCTCACATTCAATCCATTTGGAGTACGCATCTACAACCATAAGGAACATTTTACCCAGGAATGGGCCTGCATAGTCGACATGGGCCCTAGACCAGGGTTTGGAGGACCAAGATCATAAACTTAGTGCCACTTCCCTGGGTGCATTACTTAACTGCGAGCATGTGTTACATCTGTGCACGCAGGACTCTTAAGTCCGCATCGATAAAGGGCCACCACACGTGGGATCTGGCTACTGCTTTCATCATTATGATGCCTGGGTGGGTACTGTGGAGGTCACTGATGAAGGTGTCTCTGCCCTTGGGAACCACTACTCGATTACCCCACAGAAGGCAGTCTGCCTGTATAGACATTTCATCTTTGCGGCACTGGAACGGCTTTATCTTTTCCTGCATTTCCACTGGGACACTGGACCGGCTCCCGTGAAGCAAGCAATTTTTTACTAGGGATAGTAAGGGGTTCTGGCTCGTCCAGGTTCTAATCTGGCGAGCTGTGACGGATGATTGTTCACTCTCAAATGCTTCCTTAACCATGACTAAATCTGTGGGCTGCGCCATTTCCACCCCCATGGTGGGCAATGGCAGCCTTTTGAGAGCGTCGGCACAGTTTTCTGTGCCTGACCTGTGGCGGATGGCGTAGTTGTATGTAGACAACGTGAGCGCCCATCTCTGGATGCGGGCAGATGCATTAGTATTTATCCCCTTCTCAGAAAACAGGGATATCAGTGGTTTATGGTCAGTTTCCAATTCAAATTTTAGCCCAAACAGACATTGATGCATTTTCTTTACCCCATAGACACACGCTAACACTTCTTTTTCAATCATGCTGTAGACGCTCTCAGCCTTAGCCATAATCCTGGATGCATAAGCAACCAGTTGCAATTTCCCCAAATCATTAGCTTGTTGCAATACACACCTGACACCATATGACGACTCATCATATGCTTACATGGATCATACAACACAAGCAATTTGTTTGAGCATAACAATATTCTAGCTTTTACAAAGGCATTTCCTTGGCTTTTGCCCCATATCCATTTGTCTCCTTTATGCAGTAAGGCGTGCAGTGGTTCTAACAGTATGCTGAGACTCGGTAAGAAGTTACCAAAATAGTTCAGGAGTCCTAGAAATGACCCTAGCTCCGTCACGTTCTGTGGCCTCAGTGCGTTCTCAATTGCCTCCATCTTCGAATCAATGGGACTGATGCCATCCACTGCGATTCTTCTCCCCAGGAACTCCACTTCAGGCACCAGGAAAACGCACTTCGAGCATTTTAACCTGAGCCCTACGTGGTTGAGTCAACTAAGAACCTCCTCCAGGTTCTGCAGATGCTCACTTGTGTCCCGACCTGTAACCAAGATTTCATCCTGGAAGACCACCGTGCACAGGACCGACTTCAGTAAGCTTTCCATGCTTCTCTGGAATATCGCCGCCGCTGATCGAATTCCAAACGGGCATCTGTTATAAATGAAGAGGCCTTTGTGTGTGTTGATGCAGGTGAAGGACTTTGATGATTCCTCCAGCTCCTGCGTCATGTAGGCTGAGGTCAAGTCCAGCTTCGTGAAGGTCTTTCCTCCCGCCAGCAAAGCAAAAAGGTCGTCAGCCTTTGGTAGTGGGTATTGAGCCTGCAGGGAGAAACGATTGATAGTTACTTTGTAATCACCACAGATTCTGACGGTGCCGTCTCCCTTGAGGACTGGGACAATAGGACTGGTCCACTCGCTGAACTCGATCAGTGAAATTATGCCCTCTCTTTGCAGCCGGTCTAGCTCGATCTCTACCCTTTTTCTCATCATGTACGATACTGCTCTCGCCTTGTAATGGATGGGTCGTGCCCCCGGAATTAGATGGATTTGCACTTTTATTCCTTGGAACTTCCTGATGTCTGGTTCGAACAGCGAAGGGAACTTGTTTAAGACCTGGGCACATGATGTGTCTTCAGCGGATGAGAGAGCTTGGACGTCGTCCCAGTTCCAGCGTATCTTTCCCAGCCAGCTCCTGCCAAGCAGCGTGGGACCATCGCCCGGTACCACCCAGAGTGGTAGCTTGTGCACCGCTCCATCATAGGAAACTTTTACAGTAGCACTGCCAATTACGGGAATCCGTTCCTTTGTGTAAGTTCTCAGTTTTGTACGAATTGGAGTCAAGACTGGCCTTGAGGCCTTGCTGCACCATAAATTTTCAAAAGTCTTTATGCTCATAATGCACTGGCTCGCACCATTGACACCGGGAGTTCATTTAGTTCAACCTTCAGCATTATCGGGGGACACATTGTGGTAAATGTGTGCACCCCATATACCTCTGCCTCCTCGGTCTGAGGCTCTGGTTTGTCGTGATCCGCTGTGGATCTGTCCTCCTCTGCAACATGGTCGTTTGCAGGATTTGCAGCTCGCCTGCACATACGTTGGAGATGTCCCATTGTTCCACAGCCCTTGCAAACGTACCCTTTGAAGCGGTATGAATGGAACCGATGATCACCCCCACAGTGCCAATAAGGTGTTAATGGCCTTGCATTCATCACTCTTGATGGTGGACTCTGAGACATCTGCGGACGTGCAGCTGCAGGCATGTGGGGTCTGTCCTGTACATTGCGATTTGAAAACAACATCACTTTGCTCACAGTGCTTGTAGCAGCACTCGTGTGCTGAGAGATTTGCTTAATATTGTCACTGGTGGCAATGAACGCCTGGGCTATTGCTATGGCCTTATTCAAGGTTGGGGTCTCTACAGTCAAAAGTTTGCGAAGTATCATGTCATGGCCAATGCCAAGTATGAAAAAGCTTCTGAGCATGTGCTCCAAATGTCCTTCAAATTCGTAATGTCCTGCAAGGCGTCTTAGCTCAACGACATAACTCTCCACTTCCTGGCCTTCAGACTTTTTGTGGGTGTAGAACCGGTACCGCGCCATCAGAATGCTTTCCTTCGGGTTCAGATGCTCCCGGACCAGTGTGCACAAATCATCGTACGATCTCTCTGTGGATTTTGTTGGAGCAAGCAGATTTTTCATGAGGACATATGTTGGTGCCCCGCAGATGGTGAGGAGAATCGCCCTTTGTTTGGCAGCGTTCGTTTCTCCTTCCAGCTCGTTGGCCATGAAGTATTGGTCGAGTCACTCCACGAAGGTTTCCCAATCATCTCCCTCTGAAAACTTCTCCAGGATGCCCAATGTTCTCTGCATCGTTGCGGTGGGGTTCGTTATCTGTATCTCGTCACCAGTTGTTATGTAGGAATAAAGAGTCTGACTGAATACTGTGAGCTCAAAGTAAAGTGTGACCGTAGTCTTTTATTGCAGGTCTCCAGAGTGTCTCTCCAGCCTGTGAGGCCTCCTTAAGTACCAGTGCTCCCAAGGGATTATGGGATCCCTTGGGACTCCAGGGGGTGAGTCCTCTGGTGGCTGTACAAAGTATATACAAGTTTACATATATAACAGATTCATTAAAAGGCATGACAGTGGATAGGCAATGGCTAATATTTAAGGAACGAATGCATGAATTGCAACAGTTATACATTCCTTTCTGGCATAAAAACACAAAAGGAATAATGGCCCAACCATGGCTAACAAAAGAAATTAAGGATAGTATTAGATCCCAGGAGGACTCATACAAAGTTGCCAGAAAAAGTAGCGAGCCTGAGGATTGGGAGCAGTTTAGAATTCAGCAAAAAAGGACCAAGAGATTAATTAAGAGGGGAAAAAAAAGAGTATGAGAGTAAACTTGCAAGGAACATAAAAACCCACGGCAAAAGTTTCTACAAGTATGTAAAAAGAAAAAGATTATTGAAGACAAATGTAGGTCCATTACAGACAGAAATGGGAGAATTTGAAATGGGGAACAAGGAAATGGCAGAACAATAAAATAAATACTTTGGTTCTGTCTTCATGGAAGAGGACACAAATAACGTCCCAGAAATGCTAGGGAACCAAAGGTCCAGTGAGCAAGAGGAATTAAAGGAAATGATAATTAGTAAGAAAATAGTGCTGGAGAAACTAATGGGACTGAAGGCAGATAAATCCCCAGGGCCTGATGATCTGCATCCCAGAGTACTAAAAGAGTAGCCATGGAAATAGTAGATGCATTGGTTGTCATCTCCCAAAATTCTATAGATTATGGAACAGTTCCTGCAGATTGGAGGGTGGCAAATGTAATCCCACTATTTAAAAAAGGAGGGAGAGAGAAAATGGGGAACTACAGACCGGTTAGCCTGACATCAGTAGTAGGGAAAATGCTGGAGTCTATTATAAAGGACGTGATAACGGCACACTTAAATAATATCAACAGGATTAAACAAAGTCAACATAGATTTATGAAAGGAAAATCATGTTTGACAAACCTGCTAGAGTTTTTGAGGATGCAACTGATAGAATAGATAAGGGAGAACCAGTGGATGTAGTGTATTTGGATTTTCAGAAGGCCTTTGATAAAGTCCCACATAAGAGGTTAGTGTGCAAAATTAAAGCACATAGGATTGGGGGTAATGTATTGGCATGGATTGAAAATTGGTTAACTGACAGGAAACAGTAGGAATAAACGGGTCTTTTTTGGAGTGGTGGGCAGTGACTAGTGGGGTACCACAGGGATCTGTGCTTGGGCCCCAGCTATTCACAATATATATAATATATATAAAGGATTTGGATGAGGGAACCAAATGTAATATTTCCAAGTTTGCTGATGACACAAAACTAGGTGGGATTGTGAGTTGTGAGGAGGATGCAAAGACGCTGCAAGGCGATTTAGATAGGTTGAGTGAGTGGGCAAACACATGGCAGATGCAGTATAACGTGGATAAATGTGAAGTTATCCACTTTGGTAGGAAAAACATAAGGCCAAAGTATTATTTAAATGCTGATGGCTTGGGAAGTGTCGATGTACAGAGGAACCTGGGTGCCTTTGTACACCAGTCATTGAAAGCAAACATGCAGGTGCAGCAAGCAGTCAGGAAGGCAAATGGTATGTTGGCCTTCATTGCAAGAGGATTTGAGTACAGGAGCAAGGATGTCTTACTACAGTTATACAGAGCCTTGGTGAGACCACACCTGGAGTATTGTGTGCAGTTTTGGTCTCCTTACCTAAGAAAGGATATACTTGCCATAGAGGGAGTGCAGCGAAGGTTCACCAGACTGATTCCGGGAATGGCAAGACTGTCGTATGAGGAGAGATTGGGTCAACTAGGCCTATATTCACTAGAGTTTAGAAGAATGAGAGAGGATCTCATTGAAATGTATAAAATTCTGACTGAGTTGGATAGATTGGATGCAGGGAGGATGTTTCCCCTGGCTGGGAAGTTGAGAACAAGGGGTCACAGTCTCAGGATATGGGGTAGGAAATTTAGGACCGAGATGAGGAGAAATTTTTTCACTAAGAGGGTGGTGAACCTGTGGAATTCTCTACCACAGAAGGCTGTGGAGGCCAAGTCACTGAATATATTTAAGAGGGAGATAGATAGATTTCTAGAAACAAAAGGCATCAAGGGGTATGGGGGAAAAGCAGGAATATGGTGTTGAGATAGAGGATCAGCCATGATCATATTGAATGGCGGTGCAGACTCTAAGGTCTGTATGGCCTACTACTGCTCCTATTTTCTATATTTCTATGCCCTCTAGAGCAAACTCACTGACCAGCACCTATTCACTTTATCAAAACCCCTCAATCTTTGAACACCTCAATTAGATCCCCGTTCTACCTTCTCTGTTCTAGTGAAAAGAGCTCCAAATTTGCTAGTCTCTCCTTATCCCTGGTATCACATTTGTAATTACTTCTCCCACCCTATCCATTCCCTTGATACAGTACTCTAACTGCAGTCAAACATTATTTGTATTAGTTTAGGATTCCCTTGTTGCTTTCGTAATCTATAGCTCTATTTGTAAATCACAAATATAGAAACCACACTAAGAATATACAAACCTAAGACTGCCTATAGTAAAAGATGAATTAAACTGAGTTCAGATAATTCAATTCTCTTGAGTCAGTTCAGTGACTAGACGTAAGACTAATTGTATTTT
Organism: Pristiophorus japonicus; assembly: GCF_044704955.1. Taxonomy (NCBI): domain Eukaryota; kingdom Metazoa; phylum Chordata; class Chondrichthyes; family Pristiophoridae; genus Pristiophorus; species Pristiophorus japonicus. The sequence continues at coordinate 224,643,230 of NC_091981.1, forward strand.
TTGTCCTTGGGATGTAGGTGATGATGCTTGCAAAGCTGCATTTTATTGCCCGTCTCTAGTTGCCCAAAAAATGGGCCGCCTTGAACCACTTCTGTGCTTGTGGTAATGGTGCTCCTACAATTTGGAAGGTTTTATCTTGAACTGCCACATTGATTTATAGGTATATTTTACTAACATTTGGTTTCTGATCATTTACAAAAGTTTTGCTTTCCTCAGGTTATCTTTACCAATCACAAAGGATTTGGACAAAGGGTCACTCGGCCTTTGACACCTCTAGACTCGACTATTTCAATGCTTTCCTAGCTGGCCTCCCATCCTCTTCCTTCTGAAACTTCAGCATATCTAAAACTCTGCTGCATGTACCCTATGCTGCACCAAGTCCTGCTCACCCATCAATTCTGTCCTTGCTGATTAACACTGGCTCCTGGTCCCCCAGCGCTTCAAATTTAAAACTCTAATCCATGCATTTGTTGCCTCACCCATATCTTTGTAACCTCCTCCATTGTCTCTCCAAAGACCCTGTTCCCCTGATTTGGGCCTCGTGCATCATCCCTCACTTGACCCCATCATTGATGGCTGTGTCTTCAACCGCCTCGGTCCCATGCTCTGGAATATTTTCCCTAAACCTTGCTGACTCTCCACCACCCTCTCCTCCTTTAAGAATCTCCTTTAAAACCTACCTCTTTGGCCAAGCTTTTGGCCATCCCTCCTAACATCTCCTTCATTGGCTTGGCATCCAGCTATTTTCCTTGTGCCTCTGCAGCAACTTGGGACATTTTTCTGCATTAAAGGCTCAATATAATAGTGAGTTGTTGTCATAACTTGCAGCTTATTTGTAATCTTCAATTGAATAATTTTGGGTTAATTCTCAGTGTAAGTATAATGTATGTAAAATCACTGCTCATCTTGACTTCATTCAGACATTTCAAGTAGTGGAGTCAATCTCTTTGGTTATTCTTACATGAAATATTAAGCTAAGTATTTTGAATTGGTAAAGTATTCTGATTATTGCCCCAAAATTCCTCGGGTTAGGATCCCAGAAGTTAAACTGGGATCGCACCCAGTGGTGCCCTCCAGCCCTGATATGCCAGGTCCCATTTGAGCTTGAGGAGCAGAAACTCCCGCTGTAGGAAGTGCACACCCTCCAGCTCTACCCCTGACAATCATTTGCCTTGTAAGGATCAGGTGGATACAACTGGATTTCCACTGTTTTCCAAGTGGTTGCTCTGATCTCCCGGAGTTATAGTGGGAGACAAGTGAAACCCCACATGGACTTTCAGGTCCTATATGTTTACATCAAGGAAAAATAGATTCTTAATTTTTAGTGTTAGTGATTTTTAAATTTCCTATCATTTACTAGCAACCACTTGAGCATAAGTGTACCTTTATATAATTCAAATTATTATTGGTTAGATCATTTGAATCTCTTTATTTCTTGAACTTACTGAGATGTCTTGACCATATCAGAATGCCCCAGTTGAGTGTGATTCTACTCCAATACTTTGATTTGTTTGCAGAGTACTATTAAATGATTACAATCTTTTTCTCTCACAAGGTTTACTGAGATGGCAAACAATGACCCAGAGTTTTCTTGGAGCTGCTCCGATTCCGCAGCCGAATCTTCAGCGGACGCCCCATTGACGCACATAAATGGATATTCTGCCGCACTTTTAGCGAAGTCACGCCGTGCGGTGGGGGAAGCAGCTCCGAGGAAATTCCGGGCCATTTTATGCTTTTTGATGTTTTACTCCTAAATGCTAGAACCATCCTTGTTAAAGAATGTTTTTTGTGAGTTTAAAAAAAAACTTCCATCACCTCTTCACCTTCAGTGACAGTTTTAGCATGTTCCAGAGAATGTGGGTGAAAGGGTTCATAATTTAATTTTAATTTAAAGATTATGCAATTAGTATTAAGAGTAGGCAGGACATTTCACTGACCAGCAGCGCAAATGGGAAATGTCCAACTTGTGCCAATGGCAGGTGAGGTCCTGTCAGCTGTGCGTACTTTTCATTTGGGATTTTTTTTTAAAGGATTTGTCTCAAAATCAGTTTCATCAAAAACAAGCAGACAGGGTTACTTGGGATAAATTTGTAGCATTTTCAACAGTTGATTTTCATTATCAGAGTTTTGTCAAGTAGTACTTAGACCCACTCATAGGTGCAGTCTGTACGCAGTAAAATGGATCTTTCCACTTTTATTCAGTTATGACGTCAAGCTGTAATCCTTATATTATACTGCATCACTGTTATCAACATGTGATGTGAGTTTGTATATGTATAAGTAGCGAGCTTTGTAGATATTAAAATGATATGCCATTATATAACACAAAGTACATTTCTGTGAAACAATTAGAATGGCTAAAAGTTTCCATTTGGATACTTATTATTACAGGGTATTGGAAATGTATGATAAATGGTCCCTTATATTTTTAGCCACTCTTTATTCATTATTCTTTATACTGCAGCAGCATACTGTAAAATATTGTTTGAAATTTACCATATATTCTGCATGTCAAAAAAGTAACAGTCATGTCACAATAAAATTTATTATGAAATGCCTTTTTTAATGAGATCAGCTTTAATATTTGTCTTTGGCTATAGTGCTTGTAGATGCCATTGTAACAAGCTAGCTGTATACTTAATGTCATTGAGTGAAACAGTTGAGGCAACTCTGTATAAAACTGTTGCCATGTCCATTTCTTCACCTTTCAGTCTGTTTTACACCCACTCCATACATTTTATGAAAGTTATAGAATATAACTCTAATTATGGAATTGTATATTACTTGCTGGCCATGTGCTGACTTAGAAAAAGCTAATTTTCTTTAACTGAGTATTAAGCTTCTATTGGCCATGTACATCGCACTGTTGTATATAATGCAACTTTTGAGATTAATGCCCGTGCTTTTCAGAAACAATACTATTGTAATATATTATCTTAATAAAAATTTACTTCCAGTTAAACGGGAATCTAATGACTTTCATGTTAATGATACTATCATCACTGAAATAGAATGTTGTTTTTATTTTGCTGTTCAATAGCAGTTGCAAATGATGGGATAGATTTTTAACTTGCTGCCCAGCCATCAAAGCTTGTGGGTCAGCTGCCCATTACAGAAACTGCCTGATTTTCATTGCTAGATGTTAATGAAATATTGCTGGACCTTCCATGGCATTGCTTATCAATTTATATGGAAAATCCTCTTACTCTTGCTGCTGTTGGTGGCAGGCACTTAGCCATCATCAGAATTGGTACTTGGGTTTAGGCTGGGATGTTGACATTTGGTTTGTGTTTACTGCCCAGTAAAGCAGCGTAATATATAATACCGCAGGATGTCTAATGTTGCTTACTGGTAGCTCTACATTTGGGGTGAGGTTTCTAGTGTTTACTGCAGGTCCAGTGCAGCCTAAGCATGACAGCAGTTCAACCATTGCTGTAATACAGCGCATGCCCTGGCAAAGTGCAGGAGGAGCAGTCTGTGGCAAGGCCCTGATAGGATCCAGCACTGAGGTCATCAGTCACAAGCAGCTCAAGAGACTGAGGAAAAGTACACAGCAACCTGCCACCATCTCTGCTGTAGCCACTGGGATAGCATGATGATGAAGTGGTGGAGATGGAAAGAGAAAGACTATATAGATCACTGAAGGTTAACACATGGGTGTTTCATTATTTTGCTTGTCATTTGATTTTTGAGCATATTAAAATGTTTGTCACTCAAACGATTTCCATGTGGCCCCTCTGTTGCTGTATTCTCTGCTGCCATCTGCAACTTCTTCCTCAGCACACTCCTGCTGCTGGTGGTAGTCTTCACTCCAATAGAGTGCAGCTATAGCAGCACCCATTTTAAACTACTCCTTTTCTAAGTCACAAACCCAAACAATCTATTGGCATGCAATATTAGTTTGTAGAACTTTCAGTTGGTTGGACTACAGGGCCTTGAACTTAACCCTACCCCCAACGAGTGAGATAGGGTTGGGTGAGGGGTGAAAATGGCAAACCTGTTTTCACACGGTGAGTTATAATGATCTGAAAAGCTTGTGGAAGCAGATCCAGTAGTCATTTTCAAAAGGTATAGATACTTGAAAGGGAAACATTTTCAGAGCTATAGCCAAAGAGCAGGCGAATGGGACAAATTGGATAGCTCTTTAATGGCACGATGGGACGAATGGCCTGTGCTGCATGATTCTATGAAAACTAGTCCATAATGAACTGAGGAAGTACCTGCGAGTGAAACAGCTTTATTGAGATCAGGCCTTATTGAGCAACTTGAGACCAATCCAGACACCTTTCCTCTGACGATCTTCACACCACACGTGAATTGTGTGCTGCAGAGGTTAAAGTCAAATCAAGGTTCCAATGGCATCATAAGACCCCAATTCATAACCAAAGACTCGTTGGCCCCGATAATCACCAACTTTGCAAGTTCTACGTACTTTTGAAAGTGCTTGAATGTAAATTCTGCAATTTTTCAAGATGGTACTGTTCATTTTCTAGATCATCTTGATCATCTAATGATTTTCGAATGTAGTTTTTCAGATCTTCAATTCCATATTTAGTTGATGCAGAGACTGGGATTATGTGTTTAAACTCGACCGGTCTCATGGGAACCATCTCTTCTGGTAACAAGTGATAGAAATCTATAATGAGAAAATAAAAATACATTAAGACAGAAAATAGTATTTAATACATTTCCTTTTTAAATCAACAAATGTAATGACAGAATTTGAATTCAAAAACAGTAAGTTGTTAAAATGCAGAATTCTTAGCACCAGATATCCAAATGTATAATTGTTAAGTGTTTACACTACGCTTTGCATTTTTAAACAATGTACATCTAATGCAATTAGCAGCAGTTTCTAATGTGATGTTTTTGTCTAATGACTCATATACAGAGCTATTATAATGCAATAGGTAGGTGGAGAGTTTTACATTTAGTACAATAGATGATTCTGTCTTAAAATGGAAAGCTACACACACAAAAATAAAACCTCTTATCAAATAATGAATGGTTGGAATAAGACTAAGTCTCCCCGTTATTCTCCAGGAAATGGATTGCAAAGTTTCATTAATGTTTTTGGTACAACTGATATACAGTAACCGCTTATTAAATGCGTCAAGTCTAATTCTAAATCAAATTCAGTCCAATTTATTGGGGTAAGAAGCTGATGTTCATGGGTATATAAAATATGGTTCACCTAATAGTAAAAAGAACAGAGATCAAAAAAATCTGCTTTAAAGACCTAAAACGTTAGTGCAAGTGTAAAATAGAATTTCCCCATTACGCTATTGCAAGTTTTTCACTGCAGTTATCAAAAGGAGGAATTTGAAATCCAGTGTTCCTAGCTTGCTTATTCTCAAGAGGAAATTAGAAGGCACATTTTATGAAAACCCCTGAATTAGCTCTTGTTCTCATAGTGTCTATAATTCCATGTATCGTCATTTTCAAAAGGAGTCCAAGGTTTGACTTCTGAGGTTTAGGTAATTTTAAAGTTACTGGGGTGGATTTTCATTATTGCCCAGTGAACATCAGGCGAAGGCAATGGTCTCAAAATGGGACCGGTAGACTTACCGCCCCATTAACACCGGTGATGTGGCCAACCTCACTTTGAAAGGGGCCAACTGCTGGCTGTCCAAAGCGCCTGTCTGTTGTTTCAGGCGATAGGCCCATTTTTTATATGGAAATTGGGCTCCTTAACATATTGCCATTTTAGATCGGAACTGGTCGGAGACTACACCGTACACACTCCAACCTGTTCCACAGGCAATGCAACCAAAGGGGATGGTCAAAGTTAAGGTCGTCCAGGGCCCACAAAAATAATCTGGAGCGTTAATACGCGAGGACAAATTCTTCCATCCCCATCCACGTGCAAATTGCTGGCAGCTGCCTCTTGAGGCCTTAATCCAACAAGTTCCATCAGGACATCTGTTTGGCACCTCTCAGCTCACCTGCTAAACTTAAATGAGGCTGGGGCCTCAAAATTCCAATGGTCTCTTCGGCACCATAGTGGGAAGCCAATCAGTGCTCTTTGCCGGTCAATTGGCCAAAAGTCAAAATCAACCCCACTGAGGCAACATCAGTGGGATTGATTTTGAGTGTGTTGTCCATAGTTATGCTATTGACCGGAATGAAGAAAATATCCGATTTCATTCTTTAAATTACTTATTGACAATAACACCAGATTTGCAATACTGATCTGAATAGGCTCTTGGGTTAGATGGATTTGTGCTGTACACTGGAGTAAAAATAAAAAGGGGAAGGTGGCTCAACTGTGGCTAACAAGGGAAATTAGGGATAGTGTTAAATCCAAGGAAGAGGCATAGAAATTGGCCAGAAAAAGCAGCAAACCTGAGGACTGGGAGAAATTTAGAATTCAGCAGAGGAGGACAAAGGGTCTAATTAGGAGGGGGAAAATAAAGTATGAGAGGAAGCTTGCAGGAAACATAAAAACTGACTGAAAAACCTTCTATAGATATGTGAAGAAAAAAAATTAGTGAAGACCAACGTAGGTCCTTTGCAGACAAAATTAAAGCACATGGTATTGGGGGTAATGTATTGACGTGGATAGAGAACTGGTTGGCAGACAGGAAGCAGAGAGTTGGAATAAACGGGTCCTTTTCAGAATGGCAGGCAGTAACCAGTGGGGTACCGCAGGGTTCAGTGCCGGGACCCCAGCTATTTACAATAAACATCAATGATTTAGATGAAGGAATTGAATGTAATATCTCCAAGTTTGCAGATGACACAAAGCTGGGCAGCGGTGTGAGCTGTGAGGAGGATGCTAAGAGGCTGCAGGGTGACTTGGACTGGTTAGGTGAGTGGGAAAATGCATAGGACATGCAGTATAATGTGGATAAATGTGAGGTTATTCACTTTGGTGGCAAAAACAGGAAGACAGAATATTATCTGAATGGTGACAGATTAGGAAAAGGGGTGGTGCAACGAGACCTGGGTGTCATGGTACATCAGTCATTGAAGTCTGGCATGCAGGTACAGCAGGCGGTGAAGAAGGCAAATAGCATGTTGGCCTTCATAGCTAGAGGATTTGAGTATAGGAGCAGGGAGGTCTTATTGCAGTTGTACAGATCTTTGGTGAGGCCATTCCTGAAATATTGTGTTCAGTTTTGGTCCCCTAATCTGAGGAAGAATGTTCTTGCTATTGAGGGAGTGCAGCGAAGGTTCACCAGATTGATTCCTGGGATGGCAGAACTGACATATGAGGAGAGACTGGATCAACTGGGCTTGTATCGACTGGAGTTTAGAAGAATGAGATGGGATCTCATAGAAACATACAAAATTCTGATGAGATTGGAAGATTAGAGGCAGGAAGAATGTTCCCATTGCTGGGGAGTTCCAGAACCAGGGGTCACAGTCTAAGAATAAGGGGTAAGCCATTTAGGACCAAGATGAGGAGAAACTTCTTCACCCAGAGAGTGGTTAATCTGTGGAATTCTCTACCACAGAAAGTTGTTGAGGTCAGTTTGTTAGATATATTCAAAAGGGAGTTAGATATAGCCCTTACGGCCAAAGGGATCAAGGGGTATGGGGAGAAAGCAGGAAAGAGGTACTGAGGTTGAATGATCAGCCATGATCTTATTGAATGTTGGTGCAGGCTCGAAGAGCCGAATGGCCTGATCCTGCACCTAGTTTCTATGTTTCTAATTACCTTTTGGCTGCTGAAGCTGTTGCATCAGCTCTTTAAACTTATCTTCAGCATTCTCCAAATCCATTTTGTTTACAGCCAATAGTGCAGGCTTTGATAAAAGCTCTACTTTATATAGTTCCAACTCCTGAATATGAAAGAGGATCAGAATGGTCAGTAAAATGCACAATATAGTCCACTAAGTTGGGCTGCTGAGATTTTTAAAACTCACGTTTTGACCACACCCTAAATTGAAAACAATAGTAAAAGACTCGTAGCAGAATCTAAGTTTACTCCATACAAAACCCACATAGTGCACTCTTGATCTCAGTCTTTTGTGGGAGGTCCCAAGCAAAAGGCAAGGTGGCTGTGCAGAGGGAAAATTGAAACTCAACCTATCCCACAGTACTGTTAACATCTCCAAGTGACCAATTCAACAGCAGCATTGTCAGCAATTTGTAAACAAATTGCCTATTTTTTGATGGAAAGTATATGTCAAGTTTCCCAGGGGTTTAGCATTACTAGCGATTGGGAGGAGCAATCGCAAAATTATCAGCGGGGGTGGCGGGAGGGCACATGCCTGAATTCCCAATATGCGCTCCCTGTAAACGTAGTTTGGCATTGGGAATGCTAAAGATTAAAAATGTTCTCACTAGTGCAAACTCGCTCACTGCTCTCCTCAATTGCTAGTAATGCTAACTTGCAAAAAAGAAAAAGAAAAAGAACACCTGCATATGGAAAAAAAAAGGAAACTAAAATAATGATTTGTATAAATTTGAAGGTACATAAGTACTGCTTTTTCTACAAATGAAGGTCTCCTCTACAAACCCTATCACACAATGGCAATCTCCAATAGAGATCATAGGATAGATACTGTAATGGGTCACACCTGATAACCAGGCAGATAACCTGTTCTGCCTGATCTTCACTGATCCTATTTGTGGTTGAGCTTTGCACCAGAAACATCCATTATTTTTTTTAAATACAAGGCTAGGCATAACAATGCAAGTTAGAGATTCACACTATTTCCCAGTGTTTTCATCAGTACAGTGCTGTCATCTACCAGCCATTTAAAAAGTTAATCGAGGACTGATAGGAACTATACTGTTTTAAGAAAATAAAACTTCCATAAAGATTTGTACCTGCATTTCAAGGCTTTTTCTGAACCTTTATCTTTTTATTCCTGTTTCCACTTGGTTGGCCAAAAAACATTGTGCCAAATGATCCGACATTCCAAGTACCTGGTGTTGGGTTTCCCGAACAGAATTTTATTTAATTTATGTTTTTTGGAAGAAAAGGAAGAGCTATAGAGGGCTCTTCTGTTTGTTTTTGTGCCTCTCAGTTTCTCTCTCTTTCTTCCAATTCCCACATAGATTTCCAGTCAGACTCAGAACGGTGATCCTTGGAAAGCTGCAAAAATGATCCCATCTCTGCCTGACTATGAAGGAGGGAATGAAGTACCAGAGGGAACAGTAGCGCTAGGTCACTCACAAACACACACTTTCATGATCCCCACCCTCCCAAAATCTTTCATGTTTGTCTCCATGCTAAATTGTGCAGGAACCTACACCAGAAGTCGGCAAGCTTTAAAATCCCTGGCACTGAGCCCAAGTTTCCAGCCTCTGTAAAAACGGCGCACCTTATCTTTCTGGAACAAAAAGAGCGGTGAAAACTTACCTGAAAACGACTCTGCGAGCTCCTCAGGATGTCTTCGGCCTCGGCATGGCGCAGCACAAGGGGTCGGGGGCGGAGCCAGGTCCCAGCACCTCTGCACATGCGCACTAGAGTGTGTGTGCACGTGTAGTAGCTCCACGCAGCCCGAATCTGTGCAGGCTGCGTGGGAGGGGCCCGAAGAACGCCGCCCCTAGCCCTGGCCGAATGGGCTCACCGGGCATTGACGATCGGGACTCGGGCTTCCCTCCCGTTCAGCTCCCTCCTCCCCCCCCCCCCCTCCCGTTCAGCTTCCCTCCCCCTCCCTCCCGTTCAGCTTCCCTCCCGTTCATCCTCTCCTCCCCCTTCCCGTTCAGCACACCCCCCCTCCCTCTCTCCCATTCAGCTCCCCCCCCTCTGCCATTCAGCTCCCCCCTCCCCCCTCGCTGTCAGAAACACAGAGAGACACTGGGGGAGCACCTCCCAGCACGTTGTTGGAGGGCTTCTGGTGCTGCAGCAGGTGAGTAGAAATGTAATTTTTTATTTATTGATTTTTTTTTTGATTGATTTATTGATTTATTTATCATTTATTACTGATGATGGATCTTTATTTGTAAAAGTGAAATGTTTAACGTTTGTAAACTTCCCTCCGCCTCCCCCCCCACCTCTCGTTCCCTACACCTGATTTATAAGTGGAGGCAAGGTTTTTCTGAGCGTACAAAAATCTACACTTACTCCATTCTAAGTTAATTTGGAGTAAGTTTTCGCTGCCTAAACTTGCAAAACAGGCGTAAGTGGCTGGAAACGCCCCCTTTTGAAAAAAAAAATCTGTTCTAAAATGAAACTATTCTAACTCACTAGAACTGGAGCAAATTAAGAGCCGAGAATTTCAATTTTTAAGATGCTCCATTCTAAACTAGTTGCTCCAAAAAAATAGGAGCAACTCAGGCTGAAACTTGAGCCCCAAGAGTGGGAACATTTGGGAGCAGGGCCAAGAGTCACGTTTGCAGAGAGTGGACAGAGAGGAGGTTGAAAGCCAGGGAGGTGGGTAAAAACCAGGAAGACAGGCTAAGACTGGAGTTAGAAGCTAACAGGTAACTTAAGGTCAGTGGCTGGGGAATACTCACCTATTGATTGTTGTTAAAATGGTAGCCATGCAACACAAGGAACAGAGGACAGAGGAAATGTTGCAGTCAAATGGCTCCCAGCCATACAAGACAGACAACTCATATGTATAAATAAAAATCTCTCACACACACTTTCGTTTTCTCTTCCTAACTTAATTAAGGCTATCTTACAACAAAAGACTAGCTTACCTTTGTTAATAGTTGTATAGCTTCAAAAGCTGTTCTAAAAGGTGCTTTATATGAAAGTTGAAATCCAGTCACATCCACCTACAAATAATCCAAAAAGGAATGGAATAAGCATTGTACACGCATATTATTTTTGTCACAATACTGTCAGTAAAATAGAACTTTGAGAAGTTTAAAAATTTTAAAATTAGACTCCACATCTCCTGAGGTACAAAATATTATTGTTCATCTTTCAACCTAAAGTGCAGTGTCCCCTGCTAAACCACAAGAGAAAATTTAGAGTTTACGAAGGAAAAAAGTTAATTTTAGTAATATTTTTAGTTGATAAAGCTAGCATTAGAATGTGCAATTGCTCAGAAATCAATATCAAATACGCAGTTAGTACAAAGTCATAATTCCAACTTTTGATAGTGTGACCTGGGCCTTCCCTAAAACAGGGGAAAGTTATTGCAGGCCAGTAGAGCCAGCCCACTCTAGAGCCGTCTAGACACAAGATGGCAGATCCGGCACAAATGCTGTCATCAGAAGTAACCTATAATTGGTTATCCGATGACCCGTGCTACATAGCCTTCAGGTTCGTCTTCAATGCCACAATAGCATGCCATTATTCACTGATTAAGCTCATACAAGAAGACTAGTCGCTTGCACTACATACTAGAGGTGGCTGTGGAATGGCATCCCACAAAGAATTAGCATTTTCAGGTGAAAAGGGAAAATGAAGGTGAAAACGGGTAAATAAGTTGTGTGATTTAAGCATTTGTGTCACCGCTCAAATAGTGGTACCCTGATGTGACACCATTTCTATCCCGTTTAGAAACAATTACTTTACTTTCACAAACCATGACTAAACCTTCACAAACTCGGGCTGGAAATGTGCCTTGGCTTCAAACAGATTGTTTTAGTCTATCTTGGAACAACTAACTTTTAATCACAGTGAATGTTCTACTTACTACTCAAAGTAGTATTAATGCATAACATTTAAGTTCTGCAGTTTAGAAATAAACATTATTATTTGCGCATGCGCAAGTGGTATAACTGCTCCGGTACCACAGTAACCAGGACACAGGTTATCCAGATTTGATCTGCTGTTTATTGCTTTAGTTTCCGCAAAGGATAATCACAGGGAACACAGCAAGAACATAGCAACATTGCATACTGAAATAAAGATACCAGTGTATTTTTGATTCAATTTTGGACAAAATAAATTTGTTTTATCCTACAACTTTACCCTTTGCATAAAGCACACTTTCCCCAAATATATTTCTTTTGATTTCTGGGGGAAGGGAGAGAAGTTGTCAGAGTTACGAACAAAACACAACACAAGTAGTTATTTTTTGTGTTGTAGTGTTTTGAGCACCCAATTTAAACTTTTTCAATACAATGTAATAAAGTTGATGAATATTTTAACATTTTAACATTCTTAAAGGGTTAAATGGAGCAAAGCATTGTTAAACATTGAATTTTGATGTAGAAGTATGCAATAAAAATATTCACGATATAAATAAAAATAATTTCCTTACTGACCACAAAAAGAAGCTGCTTAGTCCTCTCCACATGTTTAAGAAACTTGTGACCCATCCCTTTATTTAAGTGCGCACCTTCAATCAAACCAGGCAGATCAGCTACAGATACCTGTGACAGCAAAACACACTATGCTTTACACAGAATTTAATTCAGTTTCATTTAATTTCACTTCATTAAACTGGCCCAAGAACCCCACTTGTATAGCAAGTTTGGGACATGAAAGGCTAATTTAACACTAGTTGAAAAATGCATCAGCTGTGCCGTGTTAAGATCTGACTAGGCACCTACATTTACCAAAAGACTTTTCAAATAATAAACTGTGCTTCTAACGTATTCCATTTCACTGATGCAATAACTCTCATGGAATCAAATAAAATCAGGCCATACATCTAGCATTCGGGTGGGTAAAAAAAGAACTTAAAACAAAATTATTTGTTCTCTTGATGCAGGTGACACTGATATTATGGCTGCATTTATTGCCCGTTGCTAGCAGCCCTGAGAAAGCGATGGTGAGCCTTCTCCTTGAGCCTCTTCAGTCATTATGCTCGCATGATTGTGTTAGGTAGGGAATGCAGGATTTTGATCCAGTGATGAAGGAACAGCTATATAAAATCAGAATGATATGTGACTTGGAGGGGATTTCGGAGGTGATGGAGTTCCTCTTGTCCATTCTTGGTGGTAAAGGTCACAGGATTGGGAGACGTTGCCAAGTTTGGTGAGTTGCTTCAGCTTATCCCGTAGATAGTACATACTGCAGCTACAGTGTGTCCATGGTAAAGGGGATGCATACAGAGTTCCAGTGCCAGTGGCACTAATCAAGCAAACTGCTCTATCTTGGTTGGTGTCGAGCACCGTGTATTGTTGAGGTAGCACCCAAGTAGTCAAGTGGCACGTTTTCCTTCACACTCCTGACTTAAGCCTTGTAGTGAGTCATTGAGTCTGGTCTTGTAGCTGCGATATTGATATGGCTGGTCCAGCTAAGCTTCTGATCAATGGCGACACGCCTGCCCCTGCACCCACCCCCCCCCCCCGCCACCCTCCCCAACTCACTTCCCCAAGGTTGTTGATGGTGGGGGGCTCATCAACATTGAACTTCTTGGTCAGCAGTATGAAATTTGAATGCTCAACATGGAGGTTTGGAATCTTTTGTACAGCCCAAAATACTGGTACTCCTCCCCTGTGAGAGATCTCAGTGTATCTAGTGGTTCCTGACCATTATTTGCCTTAAATCTGATACTCGCAATCTAGTATTTTCTAGTGCATCAAAAAATGAACATTAATGAAACTTAAAATGCTATGCTGACAAGCCTTACCTGTTTGTAATCGCTATACAGTGCGTGTCCAATTTCTGGCCTCATGGTGGTGACTGCAAATTAAAAATAAAATTCAGCTAAACAAAACAAGTTTAAAAATATATGAGGTAAAGGACAGAGAATGGGACAAGATGGATAGCTCTTTGAGAAAGCCTACACAGGTGAAATGGGCCAAATTACCTCCTTTTCTTCTTAAAATTTTATGATTCTTCATAATTACAATGGTTAGCAGCAAGACTGCATTGTTTTAGAACATGAAACTCTGGCTTGGCATTCAAGCAAAGGCAAAGTGCTTTGACACAAAAACAGAGGAAGATATACAAACATACATAAGAAAAGACAAGATAGAAAAGACCATAGAGTCTGTCCCAAATAGGCACAACATGATTAAGCATTTTTGAACTCACCACACGAGCCAGTAACTTTACTCCAGATGTCGATAACTCTCCGTGTAAAGAAAAATCTCCCTACATCTGACCTAGTTTATTACTTGCATAGCTAATATGCATGACCCCTCGTTTTCCCTAACCTATCTATTTCAAACAGTCCACACGGATACTGTCTAGTCCTTTCATCATTTTAAAGGCTTCAATTAAATCACCCTGATCTACACTTTAGTATTGCAAAAAGACACAGGCCTTTAAGCCGATTGCGATAACCAAGGGCTTTTAAATTAGGGATCAGTCTAGTAGCCCTTTGAACCTTTCTCAAGGCCTCTATATCACCCACCATGTGAGGGGACCAAAACTGGACACAATATTCCAGATAAGGCCGAACCAGGGTTATGTACAAGAAGACTATAGTTCTTTTTGGTTTATACTGGATCGTCCTTGGAATACACCCGAGTACTCAATTTGCATTTTGCAATAGCCTCTTGGTACTGGTCATGCATATTCTTAGATTCATGCACTATAATACCTAGATATCTTTCCCTCTCAACAGACTTTAATTCTGTACCAGGAATGGCACACGCATGCTTGACATTAGCCCTGCTGACATGCACAACACTATACTTATCTATATTAAATGATACTTGCCAGATGCAACCTCCACCCCAACACCCACCCATTGCATCTAGATCAGATTGTAGTCTCTTTTTCTCATCAAGGGTCCTAAGCACTAGAACAAATGTTTATGTCAGCTGCAGCTTTGTGGGCAGTACACACACCTTCACCTAGATCATTAATATCGATCATTAAGAGCAGTAGTGGTGGGAAATTATTGGAAAAAATCCTGAAGGGCTCGATAAATCTTCATTTGGAAAGACATAGATTAATCAAGGACAGCATGAATTTGTTAAGGGAAGGTCGTGTCTCACTAACTTGACTTAATTTTTCTAGGAGGAAACCAGGAGGGTCGATGAAGGCAGTGCGTATGATGTAGTGTATGATTTTAGCAAAGCTTTTGATAAGGTCCCATATGGCAGACTGGTCACGAAAGTAAAAGCCCATGGGATCCAGGGCAAAGTGACAAGTTGGATCCAACATTGGTTCAGAGGCAGGAAGCAAAGGGTAATGCTTGATGGGTGTTTTTGTGATTGGAAGGCTGTATCCAGTGGGGTTCTGCAGGGCTCAATGCTGGGTCCCTTGCTTTTTGTGGTCTATATCGATGACTTGGACTTGAATGTAGGGGGTATGATGAAGAAGTTTGCAGATGACACTAAAATAGGCTGTGTGGTTGGTAATGAAGAAGAAAGCTGCGGACTGCAGGAAGATATCAATGTACTGGTCAGGTGGGCGGAACAGTGACAAATGGAATTCAATCCGGATAAGTGTGAGGTAATACATTTGGGGAGGTCTAACAAGGCAAGGGAATACACATTAAATGGTATGACACTGAAAAGTGTAGAGGAACAAAGGGACCTTGGAGTGCAGGTCCACAGATCCCTAAAGGTAGCAGGCCAGGTAGATAAGGTGGTTAAGAAGGCATAGAAAATACTTGCCTTTATTAGTTGAGGCATGGAATACAAGAGCAAGGAAGTTATGCTTGAACTCCTCTCGGGCTGTACTTGTAACTTCTTTTTTGTGTACATGGAGCACCATGATCTATAAACACCTATGTAGTGCCATGTACAATGCAAGGTCTGTTTCGTAATGCACATTGAAAAGAAAAATGTAAATGTACCGTCACCCATTCCGTGTACTGTATAGTGACACATGTAATGTAATTTGTTGAATGTACGACAATGTATCCCGTATTGTACCGAATTGTACTTGAACTGAAAAGCAAGGAAATGTATCGAACGGAACTGCCATCAGCACCCAAATGTAGTGTATGGGATTGCTAACCGCAGCTAAATGTACTGAACTGCTTTTGAATGTACTGTACACATTTTTATATGAATAAAGTATATTTTGAAATTTAAAAAAAGGAAATTATGCTTGAACTGTATAAAACACAGCTGGAGTACTGTGTGCAGTTCTGGTCACCACATTACAGGAAAGATGTGATTGGACTGGAAAGGGTGCAGAGGAGATTTACAAGAATGTCGCCTGGACTGGAGAATTTTGGCTATGAGGAAAGATTGGAGATACTGAGTCATTTTTGTTTGGAACAGGGGAGTCTGGGGGGAGATCTGATTGCGGTGTATAAAATGATGAGGGGCCTGGATAGCGTGGATAGGAAGGACCTGTTTCCCTTGGCAGAGGGGCCAACCAGGGGACATAGATTTAAAGTAATTGGGAGGACGTTTAGAGGAGATACGAGGGGAAATTTCTTCACCCAGAGGGTAGTGGGGGTCTGGAACTCACTATCTGAAAGGATGGTAGAGGCAGAAACACTCAGCACATTTCAAAAATACTTGGATGTGCACTTACAAGTGCCGTAACCTACAGGGCTACGGGCCAAGAGCTGGAAAGTGGGATTATGCTGGATAGCTCTTGGTTGGCCGGCGCGGACACAATGGACTGAAATGGCCTCCTTCCATGCTGTAAATTTCTATGGAGTCCTAACATGGATCCCTGTGGGGCTCCACTAGTAACCGGTCTCCGTGCAGAACCACTTCCATTAATAACAACCCTCTGTTTTAACAAGAAGATAGGAACATAGGAACAGGTGTAGGCCATTCAGCCCCTCAACCTGTTCCACCATTCAATTAGATCATGGCAGACTCCAGTTATACAGTAGTGTTTGGAGAGGACTAGAAGTAAATGGCTTGGCTTCTCTCTCACCAGGGGTATGCTACATGGCACCAACAAGATTTAAGGGGGAAAAAAACTATCCAACACCATTGAGCTAGCCCAGTCCTTTCCTACTTTTTACTGAATCATTACAAATCTCAATTCTGCTAAAATTACATCTTTTCAGAAAAAACTGAACTGCGATAAAACATGGCGAGTTTACAAACATCATATTTTAAAGCAGGATAAGCAAGGAGTTCCAAAGTTCTGATATTGAATCTATGGCTGCCTGTCCAAGATCCCCATCAACAAATGTAGGTTAGTTCACTGGATAAAAAAAAGACTACTTCCTTTACTTCATCACAAAGCAGTGACTTTAAAGTAACAAGACTGGAACGATTGAATAGTGAACAAGGTAAAGATAATGAATCGCTGCCAAAATACAATCTATTTCATGTTAATCTATATCTTTAAATGGATCCACAGTACCAACATAATCCATATAATCTGCACACAGAGCTGTACTGGAATTGCTAAGATAAACAAAACTTTGCATTCATGCATTCACTTCCTACGTATAAATGTTTTATTTTGATCAAACATTAGATTACATTTAATGACAAGAGTTAATGTCTGTTTAACTTTGTTGAAATGTACCCCAACAGGCTAATTTGTGCTTTATTGAGTCTATGTTTACCTTTTAACATTAGAGGAAGATATTTAATGTGCTATCTGTAATCTGAAACAGGATGAGGTCCTACAAGACGAATTTAGGGAGCTAGGAGCTAAATTAAAAAGTAGGACCTCAAAAGTAGTAATCTCAGGATAGTTACCAGTGAGTGCCATGTGCTAGTCAGAGTAGGAATCGCAGGATAGCTCAGATGAATATGTAGCTTGAGGAGTGGCGCAGAAGGGAGGGATTCAAATTCCTGGGACATTGGAACCAGTTCTGGGGGAGGTGGGACCAGCATAAACCGGACGGTCTGCACCTGGGCAGGACCGGAACCAATGTCCTAAGGGGAGTGTGTGCTGTTGGGGAGGAGTTAAACTAATATGGCAGGGGGATGAGAACCTATGCAGGGAGACAGAGGGAAGTAGAATGGGGGCAGAAGCAAAAGATAGAAAGAAGAAAAGTTAAAGTGGAACTACGGAATACCAAAGGACAGAAAACGCTAGTGGGAGTTGTGTACAGACCACCAAACAGTAGTAGTGAGGTTGGGGACAGCATCAAACAAGAAATTAGGGATGCGTGCGATAAGGGTACAGCAGTTATCATGGGCAACTTTAATCTATATATTGATTGGGCTAACCAAACTGGTAGCAATGCAGTGGAGGAGGATTTCCTGGAGTGTATTAGGGATGGTTTCCCAGACCAATATGTCGAGGAACCAATGAGAGGGCTGGCCATCCTAGACTGGGTGATGTGTAATGAGAAAGGGCTAATTAGCAATCTTGTTGTGCGAGGCCCCTTGGGGAAGAGTGACCATAATATGGTAGAATTCTATATTAAGATGGAGAGCGACACAGTTAATTCAGAGGCTAAGGTCCTGAACTTAAGGAAAGTTAACTTCGATGGTATGAGACGTGAATTGGCTAGAATAGACTGGCGAGTGATACTTAAAGGGTTGACGGTGGATAGTCAATGGTAAGCATTTAAAGATCACATGGATGAACTTCAACAATTGCACAACCCTGTCTGGAGTAAAAATAAAACGGGGAAGATGGCTCAACCGTGGCTAAAAAGGAAAATTATAATAGTATTAAATCCAAGGAAGAGGCATATAAATTGGCCAGAAAAAGCAGCAAACCTGAGGACTGGGAGAATTTTATAATACAGCAGAGGAGGACAAAGGCCTTAATTAGGAGGGGGAAAATAGAGTATGAGAGGAAGCTTGCTGGGAACATAAAAACTGACTGCAAAAGCTTCTATAGATATGTGAAGAGAAAAAGATTAGTGAAAACAAACGTAGGTCCCTTGCAGTCAGAATCAGGTGAATTTATAATGGGGAACTAAGAAATGGCGGACCAGTTAACAAATACTTTGGTTCTGTCCTCACGAAGGAAGACACAAATAACCTTCCGGAAATACTAGGGGACCGAGGGTCTAGTGAGAAGGAGGAACTGAAGGAAATCCTTATTAGGCGAGAAATTGTGTTAGGGAAATTGATGGGATTGAAGGCCGATATATTCCCGGGGCCTGATGGTCTGCATCCCAGAGTACTTAAGGAAGTAGCCCTCGAAATAGTGGATGCATTGGTGATCGACTCTGGACCAGTTCCTATGGACTGGAGGGTAGCTAATGTAACACCACTTTTTAAGAAAGGAGGGAGAGAGAAAATGGGTAATTATAGACTGGTTAGCCTGACATCGGTAGTCGGGTAAATGTTCGAATCAATTATTAAAGATGAAATAGCAGCACATTTGGAAAGCAGTGACGGGATCGGTCCAAGTCAGCATGGATTTATGAAAGGGAAATCCTGCTTGACAAATCTTCTAGAATTTTTTGAGAATGTAACTGGTAGAGTGGACAAGGGAGAACCAGTGGATGTGGTGTATTTGGACTTTCAAAAGGCTTTTGACAAGGTCCCACACAAGAGATTGGTGTGCAAAATTAAAGCACATGGTATTGGGGGTTGTGTACTGACGTGGATAGAGAACTGGTTGGCAGACAGGAAACAGAGAATCGGGATAAACGGGTCCTTTTCATGATGGCAGGCAGTGACTAGTGTGGTGCCGCAGGGCTCAGTGCTGGAATCCCAGCTATTTACAATATACATTAATGATTTGGATCAGGGAATTGAGTGTAATATCTCCAAATTTACAGATGTCACTAAGCTGGGTGGTGGTGTGAGCTGTGAGGAGGATGCTAAAAGGTTGCAGGGTGACTTGGACAGGTTAGGTGAGTGGGAAAACGCGTGGCAGATGCAGTATAATGTGGATAAATGTGAGGTTATCCACTTTGGTGGCAAAAACACAAAGGCAGAATATTATCTGAATGGCAGCAGATTAGGAAAAGGGGAGGTGCAACTAGACCTGGGTGTCATGGTACATCAGTCATTGAAAGTTGGCATGCAGGTACAGCAGGCGGTGAAGAAGGCAAATGGTATATTTGCCTTCGTAGCAAGGGGATTTGGGGATTTGAGCATAGAAGCATGGAGGTCTTACTGCAGTTGTATAGGGCCTTAGTGAGGCCTCACCTGGAATACTGTGTTCAGTTTTGGTCTCCTAATCTGAGGAAGGACGTTCTTGCTATTGAGGGAGTGTAGCGAAGGTTCACCAGACTGATTCCCGGGACGGCAGGACTGACATATGAAGAGAGACTGGATCGACTGGGCCTGTATTCACTGGAGTTTAGAAAGATGAGAGGGGATCTCATAGAAACATATAAAATTCTGACGGGACTGGACAGGTTAGATGCAGGAAGAATGTTCCCGATGTTGGGGAAGTCCAGAACCAGGGGAAATAATCTAAGGATAAGGGGTAAGCAATTTAGGACTGAGATGAGGAGAAACTTCTTCACTCAGAGAGTTGTTAAGCTGTGGAATTCCCTACCGCAGAGAGTCGTTGATGCCAGTTCATTGGATATATTCAAGAGGGAGTTAGATATGGCCCTTACTGCTAAAGGGATCAAGGGGTATGGAGAGAAAGCGGGAAAGGGGTACTGAGGTGAATGATCAGCCATGATATTATTGAATGGTGGTGCGGGCTCGAAGGGCCGAATGGCCTACTCCTGCACCTATTTTCTCTGTTTCTATGTTTCTAGTATGGTAAAGATAAAACTGACTGAGTTTTCTGACAGGAGAAACAGTCCAATACCAAAGCAGTGCTCCTCTAGTCAGAAGCCGTCCAAGTTGGAGAAAGCAACATAGGAAGGCGAATAGGAGGGGGATGGTAACAATTAGAGGGGGAAAAAATCTTAAAACAAAGTTCTTCCATTGCCACACTTACATGGATAATCTGCAATCTTAGGTTTAGCATGAGACAGCTGACTCAATAATGTAGATTTCCCAGCATTTGGAAACCTGCAATTAGGAAAACCTGTTACTTGAAGAAACTAACTGAAAAAGAAATAGTTAAATTCAGTAAAACTTTCATCAATCAAAAAGTTGATACAGCACTGAGTTGCAGAATGAAAAATCAGCACGCAATTTAAGTTCTGGAGTCCAAATTCAATGAAACACAAAATTAATCTAACCTTCAATGTAGCTCTTCAAGTTAATGGGCCCAAGTTTCCACATGCGCCTAGAACGACGCAGTCCCAACCTGGACGCCCGTTTTTCGTGCCACAAAGTGCGCCTAAAAAAATCCTCGGTATTCTCCACCTACCTGCAGGTCCTCTGGCCCTCGGCGTAGCCAGCACGAGCTGTGGGAGGGCGGAGCCAGGTCCCTGCGCTGAAAACAGTGCCGGGATCTCTGCACATGCGCGCGACAGTGGGCATGCAAGTGCAGTAGCTCCAGGCGCCCGAAACTGTGTGGGAGGGGAAGCACGCAGCCCCTAGCCCTGGCCGAATGGCCTCACTGGGGCTGCGTGAATAAGGCTCCTCCCACGGCCAGCTCCTGCTCTCCAGCCCCCCCCGCCCCCCCGCTTCCGGACCAGACCCGACCCGACACCCGCTCCCCCCCCCCTGCCTCCGGACCAGACCCGACCCGACACCCGCTACCCCCCCCTGCCTCCGGACCAGACCAGACCCAACACCCGCTCCCCCCCCCCTGCCTCCAGACCAGACCAGACCCAACACCCGCTCCCCGCCCCCCCTGCCTCCGGACCAGACCCGACCCGACACCCGCTCCCCCCCCCCTGCCTCCGGACCAGACCCGACCCGACACCCGCTCCCCCCCCCCTGCCTCCGGACCAGACCAGACCCAACACCCGCTCCCCGCCCCCCCTGCCTCCGGACCAGACCCAACACCCGCTCCCCGCCCCCCCTGCCTCCGGACCAGACCCGACACCCGCGCCCCCCCACTCCCCGACTGACCCGACTGGACCCGCGCTCCTGTTCCCGCTCTCCGCCTCCCCGACTGGACCCGACCCGCGCTCCCGCCCCCCGACCCGACCCCCCCCCCCACTGGACCCGACCTGACTCCCGCTCCTGGTCTGGATCCGACCGGACCTCCCCCCCTCCCTCCCTCTCTCTCTCTCTCTCCCTCCCCCCTCCCCCCCTCCCCCCCTCCCTCTCTCTCTCTCTCCCTCCCCCTCTCTCTCTCTCTCTCTCTCTCTCCCCCTCCCTCTCTCTCCCTATCTCTCTCCCTCCCCCCCCTCTCTCTCCCTCTCCCCCTCCCTCCCTCCCTCTCTCTCCCTCTCTCCCTCTCCCTCTCCCCCTCCCCCTCCCTCTCTCTCTCTCCCTCTCTCTCCCCCCCCTCTCGCTCCCTCCCCCCCGACCCGAACCGAACCTCCCCGACTCGACCCAACCCAACGCCACCTACCTGTAAATCTGATGCTGGGGACGGGCCCTGCCCGAAGTCTCGGGCCGGCCCGTTCAGCCTTCGGTCCCGAAAGGCCTGCCTGAAGCACTTTCACACAGGTAGGAAGATGGTTTATTTAATCTTTTCTTTGCTTATAAATGTTTATTCAGGTTGGATTTATTTGTATAATATTTGTATAAGTATAAATAAGGATTTATTATAGAATTTAATGACTTCCCTTCTCCCCCCCCCACCTCGTTCTGGACGCCTAATTTGTAACCTGCGCCTGATTTTTTAATGTGTAGAACAGGTTTTTTCAGTTCGACAAAAATCTTCACTTGCTCCATTCTACTTTAGTTTGGAGTACATTTTCACTATGGAAACTTTCAAATCAGGCGTCAGTGGCCGGACACGCCCCTTTTTGAAGAAAAAATTCTGTTCCAAAGTAGAACTGTTCTACCTGACTAGAACTGCAGAAAAAAAAATGTGGAGAATTGCGATTTCTAAAATAGTCCGTTTTCCACCAGTTGCTCCTAAAAATCAGGCGCAAATCATGTGGAAACTTGGGCCCATAGAAACAGAATAATTAGGAAGTTCAATAATTGTTATTACTTCAGCCTCAGGGCTGCACATTACATTTTGTTTGTGTAATCCATACTCTGTTTATATAGCTGGTACAGATTCAATCTACATGACATTTATGCAAACTGAATCCGCGCCACCATGTATAATATTCAAATGTACAGGAGATACAAACAGAATATAGCAATCTTACTGAGCCTGTCTGACAGTATACTGCTAAAACTGCTGCAAAGAATCAACTTTGAATGCAACATTTGAGGTCAGTCCATTTGCAGCTCGTTAAAGGTACAGCAGGCTGATAGATGTTAGTTTTCAGTAAAAAGGTTGCCGATACTGGTGTCACAGCAGCTATATTATCTTATTTACTGCACTGCTAATGTCACAGTATGATACGTTTGAAAGTTGCATACAAACTCCCTGGAACTATTTCAAGACTGCTTCCTAAACATTTTTAATCATTGAAGTGCAAATTAGAAATGAATAACCCACTCCTAGAAACATGTAATGTATGCACCTGTGAGTATGCTCTCAGGTTTGTAGAGCTGTTGAGGTTCACGGGCTCCCAGACCGCCTGCAATTTCTGTGGTCTGGAGGAGTCCGTGTTCCACGTTTTTATTGAATGTACGAGGTTGCAGCCCTGTTCCATTATTTAAAGGGGCTGCTCCTCAATTTCTGGTTGTACTTCAGTCCCATGCTCCTGATCTTTGGGCACCCTGTGCATAGGCGAGCAGGTAGGTCCGAGGGCCTCCTTATAGGACTACTCCTGGGCACGGCCAAGGGTGCCATCAGCCGGTCCAGGCAGCGGGCGGTCGTTCGGCCTGACTGCCTGCTTCTCTTCCGTGCGTACATCCGCGCCAGGGTGTCCTTGGAGGTGCATCACATGGTGTCCACCGGTACGCTCGCGGCCTTCCGTGAGAGGTGGGCACCGGAGGGACTCGAGTGCATCATCACCCCCGGCAACCAAATTTTAATTTGATTTTATATGTTTTAAAGTTTAATTTATTTTATTGCCGGTTTTAGTGTCCCCCTCCCTTTTTATAGGGGGCACTTGTAATTTTATGGTTTAAGTGCCCAAAAAAACCTGCAAAAAACACAACAAAAAAAACACAAAAAAAAGGGCACTTGTTTGAAAGTGTTTGGAGTGTCCCCCAGATCAGGGGGCACTTCAACTAATGTTTATTTTTTCTCCAATCAAAGAGTTGTAGAGCTGTTGATAAAGTTTAATTTGTCTAAGTTTGTCGGTTTTAGTGGCCCCCCCCCCACCCTTTTAGCCAGGGGGCACTTGTATAATTTGTGTTTTTGGTGCCCTCAGAAAAAAACAATGGGGGCACTTGAAAAGTTTTTGGAGTGTGACCCCCCCCCTTTAATCAGGGGGCACTGATTAATGCTCACAACAAAATAGTTGTAGAGCTGTTGACCTCCGGGAAATCCCCTCCGTGCCTTTCAGTTCTGCGCGGAGGGGATTCCTGTACGGGCTGCTCTTACACACTCTCAACCTTGCCATCCTCGTCTGCCATCCGGACACGCCATGGCGCACTGTCTTGCCGTCCAGAGGAGGCGCGGGTCCCTACATAGAGTACTCAATGCGGGAGTCCTCCCACTATTTATCGGGGACTTCAGTCTCACGCTCCTGATCTTTGGGCACCCTGTGCGGAGGCGAGCGGGTAGGTCCGAAGGCCTCCTCATAGGACTGCTCCTGGGCACGGCCAAGGGTGCCATCAGCCGGTCCAGGCAGCGGTCGGTCGAGGGGGTCGTTCAGCCCGACTGCCTGCCTCTCTTCCCCGCTTACATCCGAGCCAGGGTGTCCTTGGAGATGGAGCACGCAGTGTCCACCGGTACACTCGCGACCTTCCGTGAGAGGTGGGCGTCGGAGGGACTGGAGTGCATCATTACCCCCGGCAACCAAATTTTAATTTGATTTTATATGTTTTTAAAGTTTAATTTGTTTTATTGCTGGTTTTAGTGACCCCTCCCCTTTTATAGGGGGAACTTGTATTGTATGTTTTAGTGCCAAAAAAACCCCACAAAAAAAACAAAAAAAACCAAAAAGGCACTTGTTTACTGTTTGTAGTATCCCCCCTTTAATAAGGGGGCACTTGATTTAATACTTATTTATTGTTTACTACAAAGAGAGTTGTAGAGCTGTTGATAAAGTTTAATTTGTCTAAGTTTGTCGGTTTTAGTGCCTACCCCCCCCTTTTAGTCAGGGGGCACTTGTATAATTTGTGTTTTTGGTGTCCTCAGAAAAAAACAATGGGGGCACTTGAAAAGTTTTTGGAGTGTGACCCCCCTTTAACCAGGGGGCACTGATTAATGCTTACAACAAAATAGTTGCAGAGCTGTTGACCTCCGGGAAATCCCCTCCGTGCCTTTCAGTTCTGCGCCGAGGGGATTCCTGTACAGGCTGCTCTTGCACACTCTCCACGTTGCCATCCTAGTCTGTCATCCGGACACGCCATGGCGCACCATCTTGCCGTCCGGAGGCGGCGGGGGTCCCCAATGGAATGCTCTCTACGCGGAAGTCCTCCCTCTATTTATTGGGGACTTGGCCTGGAGGGTGTTGCATGGAGTAGTCTGTGCAATAAGTTTTTAAGTCGGTTCACGGGCTCCCAGGCCGCCTGTAATTTCTGCGATCTGGAGGAGTCCATGTTCCATGTATATGTGGAATGTGCGAGGTTGCAGCCCCTCTTTCAATATTTGAAGGGGCTGCTCCTCAAATTCTGGTTGCACTTCAATTCCACACTCTTGATCTTTGGGCACCCTGTGCGGAGAGGAGTGGGCAGGTCGGAAGGCCTCCTCGTAGGACTGCTACTGGGCATGTCCAAGGGGGCCAGTAGCTAGTCCAGACAACAGGCGGTCGAGGGGGTCATTCAGCCCGAATGCCTGCCTCTCTCCCACGGTTACATCCGAGCCAGGGTGTCCCTGGAGATGGAGCATGCGGTGTCCCCCAGTACACTCGCGGCCTTCCACGAGAGGTGGGCGCCAGAGGGACTGGAGTGCATCATCACCCCCGGCAACCAAATTTTGAGTTGAATTAAGTTTACTGCCAAAAGTTAATTTGTTTATTGAGTCGGGTTTAGTGCCCCCTCCCTCTTTAATCAGGGGCCACTTGTATAATTTGTATTTTTGGTGCCCTCAAAAAAAAAGGGGACACTTGATTTAAAGTTTTTGGATTGTGACCCCCCCCTTTAACCAGGGGCACTTGATTATTGTTTCTACAAAATAGTTGTAGAGCTGTTGAGTTGGGAGTGGCTTAGCCAGTCACGTGATGTTCAGAAGACTCAATAAAACCCCAGCCAGTTGGGTTCAGGGGATCCAAGATGAAGCAGGTGATTGTTGAGCACGGTGGATGAACTGGTAATGTGTAGCATGATTGTTAAACCTTTGCTAATAAACCAACTAGTTCTTAATAGCAATGTGTTGTTATGAATTCTTAAGCAAAGAACCCATGAAGCAAATACATTACACTGCACAGGCACAAAATTTTAGATTTAATTTCTCAGCTTCCACGTGCAGGCATTCTGGTTAATTTAGAATGTCTCCAGAGAACAATTCACAGATTTTTTCCAAATTAAAAAGACTTAATAGTCAAGTGTCAGCCTTGGCTCATTGGCTAGCACTCTCATCTTTGAGGCAGGAGGTTCAAGTCCGACTCCAGAGACTTGAGCGCATAATCTAGAATGAACTTCAGTGCAGTGCTGAGGGATTGCTGCACTTGAGGGGATGCCGTCTTGCAGATGATACATTAAATCAAGGCCCCCTCTCAGGTGGTCTGCTCTCCAACATCACTAAAAACAGATTATCTGGTCACTATCACATTGCTGTTTGTGGAAGTTTGCTGTGTGCAAATTGGCTCCTACATTTCTTATTTTACAATAGTGACTACACTTCAAAAAGTACTTCATTGGCTGTAAAGCGCTTTGCAACGTCCTGAGGTCATGAAAGGCGCTATATAAATGCACGTTCTTTCTGTTCCTTCTTTACTTCCTAGTTAATTCTAAACAGTTACAATAGGCATTTCTAAGCTTCTAATTTGTTACATGTTTATAGCTACTTTGAGCCATAATGTACTCATAGATTATTTGATTTGTACCTATAATTTAGCACATAGCAAATTTATAATTAATTTTCACAACTAAAAGGAAAACACAATAAGGTTTGACAATAGTCTTAGTCAACTAGCTGTTTTAAAAAAATATATATATTTTAAAAAGAAAAATCACAAGATGGCAGCTTGATAACCCAATCTTCACCATGTTTCTAAGTTTATGCAGTGAAATAGGTTTGTATCATAAAGTGAAGTAGCAGAGGATGATGGGAGTCAACAAAGATAAAGATACGTACAGCTGTCAACATCAGGGAAACATTCATAGTGAAACTGATAAAAAAAACTATTTTAATACAAGGAGCTGTGTTTATTTCTGTGGAGCAACATACACGAACTTTTCTTAAACCAATAAAACTGTCCTCAGTCCAAAAAAGGGACACTTGGCAGTTCTGGTATGTCATGTATCTCACACTACTGTACATAACTGTATCTTACCATGCTATACATGACTGTAACTAGAGATGACCTGTAACCACAAGCTTACCTTACCACCAGGGGTGCACTTGCAGGAGACACTGGATATCTGTCCCAGACAGGTATATAAAGACAGTCTCAGGTAAGTTGGCATTCGAGAGCTGTGTAATAAAGGTGTAGGTCCTGAGTGACCTTGACTTCAGCATGTGCCTCGTGTGAGTCTGCACTGCAGGGACAGAACTTTACAGTGGCGACGAGTTACGGGATTGCAGAATCCACAGAATGGCAACCAACGGCTCAGATGAAAAATACAATGCTGGAGATAATTGGGAGGACTTTATAGAAAGGCTCGAGCAAAGCTTCGTAACCAAAGACTGGTTAAGTGACGATAAGGCAGACAAGAGAAGAGCCCATCTCTTGACCAGCTGTGGCTCGAAAACATACGCCTTAAGGAAGGACCTGCTGGCACCCGAGAAACCAGCAAGCAAGTCGTTTGAAGAGTTGAGCACACTGGTGAGAGACCACCTGAAGCCAGCGAGCAGCCTACACATGGCCAGACACAGGTTCTACAACTATAGACGCTGTGGGGGCCAGAGCATACCCGACTTCGTGGCGGAACTTCAGAAGTTGGCAAGCTTATGTGAGTTCTCCGATGAACTAAGGAGAGAAGTACTGAGAGACTTTTTTATTGAAGGAATAGGTCACGCAAGCATATTCGAAAGCTCATAGAGACCAAGAACCTGACCTTAGAGGCAGCAGCACTGGTTGCACAGACATTCTTGGCAGGAAAAGAAGAAACGAGGTTGATCTACACTGCGGGTACAACAACTAACGAAACATCGGAACAAGGGGTTCACAGCGTGAAACAAGCCGCTACCCCCACACACAGACAAAGGCAGGACAGCAGGCCCTCAACAGCAGGCAGTGGCGCCAGAAGCCATCAAGGGCCACATGAACGGCCGTTCACACCTCATCAACCCACAATGCGAACAATCAACTACAAACTGAGAGAAGCTCAAGAGAGATCAGCCAGACGCAGCTCATCCTTTGGAAACAATGGAAGCGGTCTGTGCTGGAGATGTGGGGAAGGCACTCATCAAGGGGGTGTCGATTTCAGCATGTCGTTTGCAGAAACTGCAACTATACAGGGCATCTGGCCCGCATGTGCAGAAAAACAGCAGCTCGGCTGGTATATGAATCGGAAGGGTCGGAAAGCGAACCAGAAGATGGTGGGGACAGTACACGGGACACCGAGGTACAGCAGGTCAACACGATCAATGGCCACTGCTCTTACAACAAGATGCCTCCAATAACGATGAGGGTCCTACTCAACGGGATACCCATCAACATGGAGCTGGATACAGGAGCGAGTCAATCTCTCATGAGCGCTCAACAATTTGAACAGCTGTGGCCGCACAAAAGAGACAGACCAAAACTCACAAGGGTCGACACCAAACTAAGGACCTATACCAAAGAAATCGTCCCAGTCCTTGGCAGCGCCATGTTCTCAGTCACACACAAAGGGACAGTGAAACGACTCCCCCTGTGGATTGTCCCCGGAGACCTCCCAGCACTGCTGGGGAGAAGCTGGCTGGCAAAACTAAATTGGAAATGGGATGATGTTCACGCCATGTCATCAGAGGAACAGACCTCCTGCTCAACAGTTCTAAGTCGATTTGAACATCTCTTTCAGCCAGGTGTGGGCACCTTCAAAGGGGCTAAAGTCAAAATCTACATCACACAGGATGCTAAACCAGTCCATTACAAGGCTTGAGCTGTGCCCTATGTGATGAGGGAAACGATTGAACATGAACTGGACAGGCTTCTGCGGGAAGACATTATCTCACCTGTGGAATTTAGCGACTGGGCAAGTCCCATCGTCCTAGTCATGAAGCCTGATGGATCCATATGAATCTGTGGGGATTACAAATCTACCATAAACAGAGTCTACCTACAGGACCAGTACCCGCTGCCCAGAGCGGAGGACCTATTTGCCACATTGGCTGGAGGAAAACTTTTCTCAAAACTAGATCTCACATCTGCGTATATGATGCAAGAACTGACCGAAGAGTCTAAGCTACTCACCACCATCAACACACATCGAGGCCTTTTCATGTACAATCGATGCCCATTCGGCATCAGGTCGGCAGCTGCTATATTCCAACGCAACATGGAGAGTCTGCTCAAGTCCTTCCCGGGGACGGTTGTATTTCAAGACTTATCACGGGCAGGGACACCGACTCCCATCTCCGCAATTTGGAGGAAGTACTAAAGCGATTGGATCGGGTAGGCCTAAGAGTTAAGAAATCCAAGTGCCTGTTTCTCGTGCCCGAGGTTGAATTTTTGGGCAGAAGGATTGCCGCTGATGGAATCCGCCCAACAGAGTCCAAAACAGAAGCAATTCGCCTGACACCCAGGCCCCGGAATGTCTCGGAACTGCACGCCTTTCTCGAGCTACTCAATTACTTTGGGAACTTTATGCAGAACTTAAGCACACTGCTGGAGCCTCTCCATGTGCTGCTCAGAAAGGGGTGCGATTGGTTTTGGGGGGACGCCCAGGAACGCGCCTTCAATAAGGCACGCAACCTTCTATGTTCCAACAGTGTTTTGGCTTTCTTTGATCCAGATAAAAAGCTAGTTCTTTGTGATGAGTCAACGTATGGGGTCGGGTTTTACAACATGTCAATGGTGCGGGTAAATTACAACCCATAGCTTATGCCTCCAGGTCACTTTCGCGGGCGGAGCGCGGGTACGAAATGGTGGAGAAGGAGGCGCTCACGTGTGTGTACGGTGTCAAAAAGATGCACCAATACCTTTTCGGGGCCAAGTTCGCATTAGAAACCGACCACGGTGGGCACTCATGCTGGCGTCTTCCGACTACACCATAAGGCACAGACAACTGTGCCGACGCGCTTAGCAGGCTACCCCTGGCGACCACGGAAGGGTCTGACGAACAGGACTGTGAGATAGTCATGGCAATCAATGCCTTTGAGTCCACAGGTTCGCCCATGACGGCTCGCCAAATCAGAGCCTGGACGACCAGTGACCCCACGTTATCCTTAGTAAAAAGATGTGTCTTAACTGGTGACTGGGCAGAGGCTCGCGATGCCTGTCCCGAGGAGATCAAACCTTTCCATAGGCGCAAGCATGAGCTGTCACTACAAGCAGACTGCCTGATGTGGGGCAGCCGAGTAGTTATGCCTCTGCGAGGCAGAGAGGCATTTGTCCGGGAGCTCCATCGCGAGCACCTGGGGATCGTTCTCATGAAGGCCATAGCCAGATCCCACGTCTGGTGGCCTGGCATTGACGCGGACTTGGAGCTCTGCACCGACAGTGCACCATTTGTTCCCAACTCAGCAATGCCCCCAGGGAGGCCCCCCAAGCCCCTGGCCCACCAAACCGTGGTCGCGGTGCATGTAGACTATGCGGGCCCATTCATGGGCAAAATGTTCCTCGTAGTTGTAGATGCATTTTCAAAGTGGATCGAATGCACCATTTTAAACTCGAGCACCACCTCCACCACTGTGGAGAACCTTGGAACCATGTTCGCAACGCACAGCATTCCTGACATATTGGTCATTGATAATGGTCCGTGCTTCACCAGCGCAGAATTCCAAGATTTTATGAGTGACCACGGCATAAATCACGTTAGGACGGCACCGTTCAAGCCAGCCTCCAACGGCCAGGCGGAGCGAGCAGTGCAGATCATTAAACAAAGCATGCTCAAAATCCAAGGTCCCACGCCACAAGGCCGCCTGTCGCGACTGCTGCCGGCATACAGATCTCATCCGCAATCGTTGACTGGATCACCCCCCGTGCAACTATTGATGAAACGGACCTTAAAGACAAGGCTCTCATTAATCCTCCCAGACATGCATGAAATCATTGTGGCAAAGCGCCTTAAGCTAACTGAGTACCATGACCGAAATTTGAGGGGGAGGTGGAATGAGATAGGGGACAAAGTGTTTGTGCTAAACTATGGCAGGGGTCCCAAATGGCTTGCAGGGACAGTAACAGGCAAGGAAGGAAACAGGCTACTGGTGGTATAAATGGACAATGGCCAAAGCTGCCGGAGGCATGTAGACCAAGTCAAAAGTAAATTTACCAACAACACTGCTGAACCAGAGGCAGACTACAATGTGGAACTCACACCACACCTGATGGACAGACAGAGGTAACAACCTAACAACCTGAGGAAAGGGCAATCCCAACAGACAGCCCAGGCAAGACACCAACAATCATACTGAACGAAACAGACAGCCCAGGCGAGATACCAGCAATCACACCGAAAGAAAAACAGGCACCAAGGCAAACAACTGAACCACAACTAAGACGCTCCACGCGAGAGCGTAGACCACCTGAGAGACTGAACTTATAAAGACAATAAGACCTTGGGGGAGGGTGATGTCATGTATCTCACACTACTGTACATAACTGTATCTTACCATGCTATACATGACTGTAACTAGAGATGACCTATAACCACAAGCTTACCTTACCACCAGGGGTGCAGTTGCAGGAGATACTGCATACCTGTTCCACACAGGTATATAAAGACAGGTCTCAGGCAAGTGTGGCATTCGAGAGCTGTGTAATAAAGGTGCAGCTCCTGAGTGACCTTGACTTCAGCATGTGCCTCGTGTGAGTCTGTACTGCAGGGACAGGACTTTACATGGTACACCATGTTTCAGCAGCTGGCCTCAGGAGGCCAATCATTGTAGTGTGTTTTATTTTTAATATAGAATCCGTTGACAAAAGGAAAAACACTTGATCTAAACTACAACCCCCAGAAAAATAATTTAAAAAACATCACTGAATAAGAACATAAGAACTCAAAAAATAGGAGCAGGAGTAGGCCATATGCACCTCGAGCCTGCTCTGCCATTCAATAAGATCATGGCTCAGCTTCGACCTCAACTCCACTTTCCCATCTGATCCCCATATCCCTTGATTTCCGTAGTGTCCAAAAATCTATCGATGTCAGTCTTGAATATATTCAATGACCGAGCAGTCACAGCCCTCTGTGGTAGAGAATTCCAAAGATTCACAACCCTCTGAGGGAAGAAATTTCTCCTCATCTCAGTCTCAGTCCTTATCCTGAGACTATAACCTCTAGTTCGAGACTCTCCAGCCAAGGAAACAGCCGCTCAGCATGTGCCCTTTCAAACCTTCGAAGAATTTTATGTGATGGGGAAACATTTTCTTTTTCAATTACCAGAAATGGGAAAATGTGTTTTTCTCTTACATCTATGAGAAGCTCACCCTATTACAACATGCATCATGTTGTCAAACTTCAAATTATTTTGTTGTAAAAAAAAAACCTAGCCTCACAGAATAGAAGATCTGAATCAATACCAAAACTAAAACAAGCAAACATTCTATTCAATGAATTCAAGACAACTATTATTTGCTATTAAAGTAAATCAGCTGCTGTCAAGGTGTCAAGGGAACAATTAAGATAGATTTGAAATTACAACTTACCCAACCAATCCTACATCAGCTACTAGCTTCAAATCCATCCGTATAATTCTAGCTTGGCCCTTCGAAGGCAGAAAATTAGTCATGAATGAGCCGCCACGACCACCGCGGGCTAGAATTACCCGATCTCCTTCTTGGTTTAGTTCACCTAGAGAAGACAAATTGCTCCAAAATTCTGGACAACAAACGACAATCAAAACCTTTAAAAAATATTAACTATCCTAACATTCATGAGCAGAGTCCATTTTTCAGCGCAACAGCAGAAAGTTACAAAATCTTAAATTATTTTTTTAACTTCAATTATCTATCTTCATCTACTGAAGGCATCAACTCTTAAGGTACAGTTCCAATTCCTTGCCCAAGTGCCCGTTCTTCATATGTGAGGTTAGATAACGAGTGTAACTTTCTACTACTTGACCAAGGGTGATATCAGTGCCAAGCCGATTCTATTCTCATCCAATGTCCATTCATGTGTTTTCCAACAAGGGTCACTAGACAGTGATCAGAAGCAGGAATCATAGCCAATTATTTTAGCTCCTTAGCCCAGTTTATTAAAGTCCCAATTGTAGCCATGGCTGAACTTAGCTCAGTATAGATCAGGGATCAAAACTGGGACCTCCTATTCTGTATGAATCAATTGAGTACTGGGCGAGAGACTTGCTGTGTTAATTATTATATATATTGCAGGAGTTCAAAAATCT
Organism: Pristiophorus japonicus; assembly: GCF_044704955.1. Lineage (NCBI taxonomy): Eukaryota > Metazoa > Chordata > Chondrichthyes > Pristiophoridae > Pristiophorus > Pristiophorus japonicus. The sequence goes on from NC_091981.1 coordinate 224,676,474, forward strand.
CATATTGGTTTCAACAGAAGCATTCTTCAAATTCAGGTCTGTGTTCACAATTTCCACAAACAACAGATAATGGCAGCCAAATTTGTCAGGACAAGGCAAGGTGCTTTCCCTCAAAGTGAAATGGAAAAATCTGCAGACAAGGAACTTTGTTCACCGTTGCCCATATCCTAGCATTGATTTGAGTAGCAGAGCCTAAAAACATGTCGTCTGTTTACCTTCTTGCCAAAAGATGATATAAGATGCCAATGGAAGGGAAGGGAAAATTAAAATCGGATCTAATTAGGGACATCACTTAATTTCAAGAATCATAACTAAGTATAGAAACTATATGGGGGGCCCCCCCAGTGGCTTCGTAAGTAAATGAACCATCTGGTGAGGTTAGACCAGATTAGACCAGAAGGGATCAATCCCTGGTCTCAGTCTGGGCATTAGTGAGGCACAGTGTTTCAGAGCTAGGAGGAAAGAGTTTTCTTTTAAATGATCCTATTCCTTATCTCTGTGCAGTGACTTATGCTGCAGTGTTTTAGTATGTGTTTGTATATGCAGGTGGAGATTGGGTGAGGACAAAAGCTTAGTTGTATGTTTCTGTAATTAAACAACCAGTCAATACTCGTTGACTATAGACATACATGAAGATGGCCACTTGTGTGAAGATACCAAAGGGACTTAATAGCTTAAGGAAATATACTCCAAAAAGAAAGACAAAGACTTTCATTTATATAAAGTCTCAAAGGCCTTTACGAAATTGAATTACTTTTAAGATCACCAACTGTGATAAATGCAGCAGCTATTTTACACACATCAAGATCCCATCAAAAGCAACAATGTGAATATCAATGAATCTGTTTTTGATGGTGTTAGTTAAGAGAGAAATGTTAGCTAGGAAATTAAGAGAATTCCCTACTCTTCTTTGAACAGCCATGGAATCTTTAAAATCCACCTGAATCACTGGAAGAGGAAGATGAGGCCCAGTTTAACATCTCATCTAAGTAACTCATAACTCACTGGCCAGATTGTGTACTCAAGTCTTAAAGTTGGGATTGAACATATAAAGAAAAAGACTTGCATTTATATAGCGTCTTTCATGACCACAGGATGTTGCAAAGTGCTTTACAACCAATTAAGTACTTTTTAAGCAAGTCACTGTTGTAATGTAGGAAAGGCAGCAGCCAATTTGTGCACCGCAAGCTCCCACAAACAGCAATGTGATAATGACCAGACAATCTGTTTTAGTGATGTTGATTGAGGGATAAATATTAGCCAGGACACCGGAGATAACTCCCCTGCTCTTCTTCGAAATAGTGCCATAGAATATTTTAAGTCCACCCGAGTAACGAGGCCTCAGTTTTAATGTCTCATCTGAAAACAGCACCTCTGACAGTGCAGCACTCCCTCAGTACTGCACTGGAATGTCAGCCTAGATTTTTGTGCTTGGGATATTTTACTACATTAGAGGAGCTTATATAAATACAAGTTGTTCTCAGTTCTATATGGACTCAACTGATAAAACATCCCAGGAAAATCCAAGGCCAGACAATTATAAATTAATAGCGTTGAAATGTGAGGTCATAATTAAGTCAAAGGGCAAAAATTGAACTGTAACAAAGCACTCAATTAGTAACTGAAACATTATTCGTGTACCTCTAAAAATAAATTATTGCCTTGATAATGTATACTAATTAGTATTTCTATTTTATTTAGTTACTGATACTATTTGCCTTTATTTTAAGTGGTTTGCTTCTTCAATTATTGGGTTTGAATACTATAGGTTATGATTAGAAGCAAGAGTAATACAAACCATAATTTATACTGCAAATTTATACTTTATAACTGGAACTACATCAATACTAATGTTTTGTAGTAGCAGTGTACAGAAAAAATAGCCATGTAACAATATTTGTTTCTGGAATGGGACTTGAACCCATAACCTTCTGACTCAGAGGTGAGGGAGCTACCAGCTAAGCCAAGCTAATACCTTGACATAAATCACTGCTTTCATAAGATGGCAAAATTAGCAAAACAATTAATATCATACATTAAAATGTCAATAAGAAATATTTTATGTATTTTTATTTTATTATAGTTACTACATTCAATTATTATGGTAAATTTAGTTAGGTAGCTTACTTCTTAGAAATTTACAGCATGGAAGAAGGCCATTTCCATTCATCCTCATGTTCGAATTCCTCCATGGCCTTACCACTCCCTCTCTGGAGCCTTACAACCCTCCAAGAACTCTACTTCCCTCCAATTCTGGCCTCTTTTGTATCCCCAAATTCCTTCACCCCAGCATAGCCTTCAACTGTCCAGGCCCCAAGCTCTGGAATTCCCTGCCTAAATGTCCCCGCCTCTTCACCTCTCCCTCCCCCTTTAAGAAGCTCCTTAAAACCTACCTCTTTGAATATCTACTTTAGCTTGGTATTAATTTTGGTCTGATTACGCTCCTGTGAAGCACCTTGGGATATTTTACTACATTAGAGGAGCTATGTAAATACAAGTTGTTCTCAGTTCTATATGGACTCAACTGATAAAACACCCCAGGAAAATCCAAGGTCAGACAATTATAAATTAATAGCATTGAAATGTGAGGTCATAATTAAGTCAAAGGGTACAAATTGAACTGTAACAAACCACTCAATTAGTAATTGAAACATTATACCAGTACCTCTAAAAATAAATTATTGCCTCATATTTTTGCAACCTAGACTATTTATACTAATTAGTATTACTATTTTATTTAGTTACTGATATTACCTGCCTTTATTTTAAGTGGTTTGCTTCTTCAACTATTGGGTTTGAATACTATAGGTTATGATTAGAAGCAAGAATAATACTAAACCATAATTTATACTGCAAATTTATACTTTATAACTGGAACTACATCATTACTAATGTTTTGTAGTAGCAGAGTACAGAAAAAATAGCCATGTAACAATATTTGTAAAAGGTAATTTAACAATCTAATTCTCAACAGAATTATTTGCATTTCGGAAAAATTAAAAGCTGGCATCAAGTATAATCAATGTTAACTATAAAGCAGAGTTCTCACCTATTACTTTCCCATCATCACTGGTGATTGAAATTCCAACTGGGGCATAAATTTCACAATCATTTCCCTTTGCGCCTTTAAGTGATCGAATGCTAGAGATGAGAAAGAGAGGAATACTGGAGCATTCTGCTATACAAAGGACTTGAGAATATTTTCTTCTTTCTTACATTTAATAGTTTACTATTTTTCTCAGTGTTCTAAACCACATGCACATGTTATGAAGAAACACAGTTTATAAGGTATTTTCATACTCATGGAGAATGCCCCTTCTTTCAATGCATTCTGGATAGGACTTCTCTAGTTTTATTGTGTGATATATATGCTTTTTTGAAGAAACACTAAAATGCCTTTCTGTTCATCCAGTTCATTATTTAGCACAGGCAATGTTTCAGGAATTGATGCAATTGAAACTTCCATCTTACCCTAGGTTCCAATGGTTTCTTTTTATTTGTTTCCGTGATATGGGCATCGCTGGCAAGGCCAGCATTTATTGCCCTTGAGAAGGTGGTGGTGAGCCGCCTTCTTGAACCGCTGCAGTCCATCTGGTGAAGGTACTCCCATGGTGTTGTTAGGGAGTATCAGGATTTTGACTCAACGACGATGAAGGAACGGCAATATACTTCCAAGTCAGGATGGTATGTAACTTGAAGGGGAACTTGCAGGTGATGGTGTTCCCATGCACCTGCTGCCTTTGTCGTTCTAGGTGGTTTTGGAGGTGCTGTCGTAGAAGCCATGATAAGTTGCTGCAGTACATCTTGTAGATGGTACACACAGCAGCCACGGTGCGTTGGTGGTGGAGAGAGTGAATGTTTAAGGTGATGGATGGGGTGCTAATCAAGCAGGCTGCTTTGTCCTGGATGGTTAGAGCTTTTTGAGTGCTATCAGAGCTGCACTCAACCAGGCAAGTGAAGAGTATGCCATCACACTCCTGACTTGTGCCTTGTAGATGGTGGAAAGGCTTTGGGGAGTCAGGAGGTGAGACACTGACCACAGAATACCCAGCCTCTGACCTGCTCTTGTGTGGCTGGTCCAGTTAAGTTTCTGGTCAATGGTGACCCCAGGATGTTGATGGTGGGGGATTCAGCAATAATAATGTCATTGAATGGCAAGGGGCGGTGGTTAGACTCTTGCTTGTTGGAGACAGAAACATAGAAACATAGAAAATAGGTGCAGGAGTAGGCCAGTTGGCCCTTTGAGCCTGCACCACCATTCAATAAGATCATGGCTGATCATTTAACTCAGTACCCCTTTCCTGCTTTCTCTCTATACCCCTTGATCCCTTTAGCTGTCAGGGCCATAACTAACTCCCTCTTGAATATATCCAATTAACTGGCATCAACAGCTCTCTGCGGTAAGAAATTCCACAGATTAACAACTCTCTGAGTGAAGAAGTTTCTCCTCATCTCAGTCCTAAATGGCTTACCCCTTATCCTTAGACTATGTCCCCTGGTTCTGGATTTCCCCAACATTGGGAACATTATTCCTGCATCTAACCTGTCCAGTCCCATCAGAATTTTATATGTTTCTATGAGATCCCCTCTCATTCTTCTAAACTCCAGTGAATACAGGCCCAGTCGATCCAGTCTCTCCTCATATGTCAGTCCTGCCATCCCGGGAATCAGTCTGGTGAACCTTCGCTGCATTCCCTCAATAGCAAGAACGTCCTTCCTCAGATTAGGAGAACAAAACTGAACACAATATTCCAGGTGAGGCCTCACTAAGGCCCTGTACAACTGCAGTAAAACCTCCCTGCTCAAATCTCCTAGCTATGAAGGCCAACATACCATTTGCCTTCTTCACTGCCTGCTGTACCTGCATGCCAACTTTCAATGACTGATGTACCATGACACCCAGGTCTCGTTGCACCTCCCCTTTTCCTAATCTGCCGCCATTCAGATAATATTCTGCCTTCGTGTTATTGCCACCAAAGTTGACAACCTCACATTTATCCACATTATACTGCATCTGCCACGCGTTTTCCCACTCACCTCACCTGTCCAAGTCACCCTGCAGCCTTTTAGCATCCTCCTCACAGCTCACACTGCCTCCCAGCTTAGTGTCATCTGCAAACTTGGAGATATTACACTCAATTCCCTCATTCAAATCATTAATGTATATTGTAAATAGCTGGGGTTCCAGCACTGAGCCCTATGGCACCCCACTAGTCACTGCCTGCTATTCTGAAAAGGACCCGTTTATCCCGACTCTCTGCTTCCTGTCTGCCAACCAGTTCTGTATCCACGTCAGTACATTATCCCCAATACCATGTGCTTTAATTTTGCACACCAATCTTTTGTGTGGGACCTTGTCAAAAGCCTTTTGAAAGTCCAAATATACCACATCCACTGGTACGCCCTTGTCCATTCTACCAGTTACATCCTCAAAAAATTCTAGAAGATTTGTCAAGCAGGATTTCCCTTTCATAAATCCAAGCTGACTTGGACCAATCCCGTCACTGCTTTCCAAATGTGCTGCTATTTCATCTTTAATAATTGATTCCAACATTTCCCACTACTGATATCAGGCTAACCGGTCTATAATTACCCGTTTTCTCTCTCCTTACTTTCTTAAAAAGTGGTGTTACATTAGCTACCCTCCAGTCCATAGGAACCGATTCAGAGTCGATAAACTGTTGGAAAATGATCACCAATGCATCCACTATTTCTAGGGCTACTTCCTTAAATACTCTGGGATGCAGACTAACAGGCCCAGGGATTTATCGGCCTTCAATCCCATCAATTTCCCTAACATAATTTCCCGCCCAATAAGGATATCCTTCAGTTCCTCCTTCTCACTAGACCCTCAGTCCCCTAGTATTTCCGGAAGGTTATTCGTGTCTTCCTTCATGAAGACAGAACCAAAGTATTTGTTTAACTGGTCTGTCATTTCTTAGTTCCCCATTATAAATTAACCTGAATCTGACTGCAAAGGACCTATGTTTGTTTTCACTAATCTTTTTCTCTTCACATATCTATAGAAGCTTTTGCAGTCAGTTTTTATGTTCCCAGCAAGCTTCCTCTCATACTCTATTTTCCCCCTCCTAATTAAACCCTTTTTCCTCCTCTGCTGTATTACAAAATTCTCCCAGTCCTCAGGTTTGCTGCTTTTTCTGGCCAATTTATATGCCTCTTCCTTGGATTTAACACTATCCTTAATTTCCCTTGTTAGCCACGGTTGAGCCACCTTCCCCATTTTATTTTTACTCCAGACAGCGATGTACAATTGTTGAAGTTCATCCATGTGATCTTTAAATGTTTGCCATTGCCTATCCACCGTCAACTCTTTAAATGTCACTCGCCAGTCAATTCATGTCTCATACCATCGAAGTTACCTTTCCTTAAGTTCAGGACCCTAGTCTCTGAATTAACTGTGTCACTCTCCATTTTAATAAAGAATTCTACCATATTGTGGTCACTCTTCCCCAAGGGGCCTCGCACAACAAGATTGTTAATTAGTCCTTTCTCATTACACATCACCCAGTCCAGGATGGCCAGCCCTCTAGTTGGTTCCTCGACATATTGGTCTAGGAAACCATCCCTAATACACTCCAGGAAATCCTCCTCACCGCATTGCTACCAGTTTGATTAGCAAATCAATATGTAGATTAATCACACATGATAACTGCTATACCTTTATTGCACGCATCCCTAATTCCTCGATTTCAAGGGACTGCCTGATGATGATGATGACGACTCCTCCCTTATCACTCAAAAATCTGTCTATCGCCGCCTTAAATATATTCAATGATCCAGCCTCCACAGCTCTCTGGGGCAGAGAATTACATAGATTTACAACCTTCAGAAGAAATTTTTCCTCATCTCAGTTTTAAATGGGCGGCCTCTTTTTCCAAGACTATGTTGTCCCCTAGTTTTAGTTTCCCGAGTGGAAATATCCTCTCTGCATCCACCTTGTCGAGCCCCCTCATTATCTTATGTTTCAATAAGATCACCTCTCATTCTTCTGAACTCCAATGTGTGTAGGCCCAACCTACCCTCATGAGTAAACCCCATCATCTCCAGAATCAACCTAGTGAACCTTCTCTGAACAGCCTCCAATGCAAGTATATCCTTCCTTAAATATGGAGGCCAAAACTGTACGCAGTACTCCAGGTGTGGCCTCACCAATACCCTGTACAGTTGTGGCAGGATTTCTCTGCTTTTATACTCTATCCCCCTTGCAATAAAGGCCAACATTCCATTTGTTTTCTGATTACTTGCTGTACCTGTACACTAACTTTTTGTGTTTCATGCGCAAGGACCCCCAGGTCCCTCTGTATGCAGCACTTTGCAACTTTTCTCCATTCAAATTATAATTTGCTTTTCAATTATTTCTGCCAAAGTGGATAACCTCACATTTTTCCACATTATACTCACTCCATCTGCCAAATTTTTGCCCACTCAATTAGCCTGTCTATATCCCTTTGCAGATTGTTTGTGTCCTCCTCACAATTTTCTTTCCCACCCGTCTTTGTATCATCAGCAAACTTGGCTAAATTACACTCACTCCCTTCATCCAAGTCATTAATATAGAGTGTAAATAGTTGAGAACACCCCACCGATCCCTGCGGCACCCCACTAGTTACTGTTTGCCAACCGAAAAATTATCCATTTATCCCAACTCTCTGTTTTCTGTTCGTTAGCCAATCCTCTACCTATGCTAATATATTACCCCCAACCCCGTGAGCTTTTATCTTGTGCAGTAACCTTTTATGTGGCACCTTATCAAATGCCTTTTGGAAATCCAAATACACCACATCCACTGGTTCCCCCTTATCCACCCTGGTGGTTACATCCGCAAATTTGTCAAACATGATTTCCCTTTCATAAAACCATGCTGATTCTGCTTGATTGAATCATGCTTTGCCAAATGTCCCGCTACTGCTTCCTTAATAATTGACTCCAGCATTTTCCCAACGACAAATGTTAGGCTAACTGATCTATAGTTTCCTGCTTTTTGTCTGCCTCCTTTTTTAAATAAGTGCATTACATTTGCGGTTTTCCAATCTGATGGGACCGTCCCAGAATCCAGGGAATTTTGATAGATTACAACCATCTGTGCTGTTATCAATTTTACTCATTTTTCCAGTAGGCACAAGTTCATAACACACACCACAAATATGCCTATTACGTATACAAGGAAAAAAATTAACCTCTTTCAAAATGGTATAAAGTGACCAAAAATGTTTTCTTCAGTCGACATAAATAAGCACTATAGAAATATAAAAATAAAGTCTGTAAAGTTTTAAATTAAAGTACTAAACCATTCCAAATAATACAAAACAAGAGAAAAACTATTTAATCATATGTAACATTCAATGTGTTGTGGCGAATATGCTTTGGAGTCAGTACAGCTAAAATCAGAGTTTTGTGAAATCTTAGGACTAGATTTTCAACAGGTTTGCGACCAGTTTTACGCCTCGGCGAAGTGCAAAAACTAATTTTTTTGGTGCTAAACGAGGCACACAACATTTTGCGCCCGGGCAGAAATTTCGGCAGTGGTTTTGCGGCGGCACTACAACTTAGCGCCTGCCCGATGTTTTCACCGTTTGGATGACGTCAATCGGCATGCAATGCTGCGCTATCGCTCCGGGTGGAAAATTTGGCGATATCGCCCATTTTACCGTCCGCCCAGAAACCTGCCCAAAAAAATCAGTCAGACCCAAGGCGCACTCGGCGCCATCTTGAAAATGGAGAAGTTTAGTGCAAAAAAGGATTCGGAGAAGGAAGGCTACATTTCACACACTGAAGTTTTATGTGAGTTTATAGTTCGTTTTAAAGGATATTTAAGGACATTTTAAAAAATGGGGGCTATACTCTGTCAGTCATTATTGCTGGCTACTTTTTCTATGCACCGTTGAGCTGGAAGGCGGCTTATTGATGAGCATTTTGAGCGTAATCGAAGAGGTCGCACACGTATGGGGAGGAGGACTTACCCACCACAAGTTTACAGAGAACAGCACTCATACCTGTAGCTCTCTGAGGCACAGTGCATTAGAAGGCTGCGCTTCTGAAAAGAGGTAATCACAGAGATATGCCAGCTCATAAAGGCAGACCTACAGCCTACCAGCGGCAAGAGGACTGCATTCCCACTGAGGTGAAGGTGACTGCAGCACTTGCCTTCTATGCCTCTGGCTCTTTTCAGGCATCATCAGGGGACATATGCTCCATCTCGCAGCACGCTACACATTGCTGCAGTCGCCAGGTGACTACTGTACTGTATGCATGCAGGATAGACTTCATAAACTTCGCAATGATCAAGGAGGCAAAGAATGAGAGGGCAGTAGGTTTTGGACAAATTGCTGGTTTCCCCAAGGTTTAGGGTGCCATTGACTGTACGCACATCGCCCTGCGAGTACCTTTACTCAATCTGGAGGTTTACTGAAACCGAAAGGGATTCCACTCCATGAACGTACAGATCGTCTGCGACCATACTCAGCGCATCATGGCAGTAAATGCCCAATAACCAGGGAGCACCCATGATGTTTTCATCTTGCATGAGAGTAGTGTCTCATGCTTGATCGAGCGTCAACCACAAGGCCAGAGTTGGATGCTGGGGAAAAAAGGTTACGGTCTCGCCACCTGGCTCATGACCCCCCTCCGGAACCCTCAGACAGATGCCGAGCATCGCTATAATGAGAGCCATATAGCCACACGCAACACCGTCTAACAGACACTTGGAATGCGCAAGCAGCACTTCCGATGCCTGGACCACTCTGGAGGCTGCCTGCAATACTCGCCTCAGCAGGTCGCTGAGTTCATTGTGGTGTGCTGCATGCTACACAGCTTAGTCATCATGAGGAAACAGGATTTGCCACTGGGGTCTACTGAACCACCTCAGGAGAGAGGGTTGGAGGAGGAGGAGGAGAGAGGGGAGGAGGAGGACGAGGAGCCTGGTGAGGAACCCATGCCATCACGACCACCCCCTGCCCCCCTCACCACCACCACAGGGGAGGCCTTGTGGAGCTTTCGCCACTGCAAAAGCCTTACGTCAGCAGCTCATAATTCATCGCTTTGCTTGAGGAGTGAATGGCACGTTTGACTATTCCCACTCTTATTCTGCAAATGAGATATTACACAGGAATGGTTAAGGTGACCAAAAGAATGTATTAAACATTGAAAAATTTTTGAACTTTCTAAACGTAATTGTGAAACTTTAATAAAATTTATTGAACTTTTATAACTTAATAGAATTGGGAAACTTTTATAAAATAGCAACAAAACAAAATAACGAAACAACAACCCCTGCACCGAATGTTTTACCTCCAGCTCCTCCTCCCCATCCTAACCCCACTCCGTCGCGTCATGACCCTACCCAAGTTCAAGAGTTCATGCAACAAGGCGGCCAGAGTCCTGCTGTATTGGGGGGGGGGGGCGGGGGGGAAGAAGAGACAATGGAGACGCCATGTGTGGATCCACTGGAGAAGCTCGAGGTATGGAAGACCCGGCTTCTGAGTGGCAAGCCTCTTACTCGGCCTCGCCACTCACAGGTGATATGGGTCTGTGTGTAACACTGGAGACTGTAGTGTCAAAGATGGAGATCATCAATTGCATGTGGACATTGACAGCCTCGGTGGTTTCGTGGCCCCCACGGACAATCTGTAACCCGACCTCCGTCACGTTCGCAGATAGCACTGCGATGCTCGTGGGAATCCTAGCTAAGACCTCTAGGAGCGGTCAGGTGAGCTAGACGCTCTTCCTGGACAGTCCTATCATGTCCAGGTGTGCGTCAGCCTGTCTGTCAGCAGACCGGCTTTGCCGACTCACCCTCCGGAGAGACGGGATTCAACCCCAGTAGTGGGTTGCTGCACATCACTTGTACTCGGGGCCTCGGATGGCTGTATGGAGGAAAGAAAAAAGGTGTTGAGTGCATCAGCTCCCCACCCCCAGAATAAGCTGCTCAGTCTGCTCCTCTTCTTGAAGTTCCTTGCCCTCGTCCCCCTCTTTCTGACTTCCTGAGGTGCAGGCTTCCATTGGAGGATGTGGCGCATGCGACTCCTCATCTAGAAATAGAAAACAACAGACGAGTAGTTAGCAGCAGAGGTCAGGGCAGGTTGACATGAGTAAGGTCACATAGTACAGGCTCATTTGAAGTAACGCCGCTACTCCATTATACATAGTCCAGAGACACTACATCACATTGCCCAACCTAGCCCAGGGATTTTGCAGGACTTACCCTCACTTTCAAATAGGGGCTCAGCACCCCCACAGGCAGTTGCCCTTCCTGAGGCACCAATCAGACCAGCCACTCTTTCTCCAGGTCTGTCAGAGATATTGTTCTAGGTGGACCGCTGCCTGTCTGTCGCTGCTCCCGGCGGTTGTGGTACATCTTTCCCTGCAAAGGTGACAATGGGAATGGTTACCAGAGGGCCCTTCTGCTCTTGTGGCACACACAGATAGTCATCAAAGCACTTATACCATTCTGTGTGCATTTAATACAGTCCTCTGTTTAATGGCCCTGGAAGTTGCACATGATTAGAAAAAGGGGAGATGCAGCGAGACCTGGGTGTCATGGTCCATCAGTCATTGAAGGTTGGCATGCAGGTACAGCAGGCGGTGAAGAAGGCAAATGGTATGTTGGCCTTCATAGCAAGGGGATTTGAGTATAGGAGCAGGGAGGTCTTACTGCAGTTGTACAGGGCCTTGGTGAGGCCCCATCTGGAATATTGTGTTCGGTTTTGGTCTCCGAATCTGAGGAAGGACGTTCTTGGTATTGAGGGAGTGCAGCGAAGGTTCACCAGACTGATTCCTGGGATGGCAGGACTGACATAGGAGGGGGGGACTGGATCGACTGGGTCTGTATTCACTGGAGTTTAGAAGGATGAGAGGGGATCTCATAGAAACATATAAAATTCTGACGGGACTGGACAGGTTAGATGCAGGAAGAATGTTCCAGATGTTGGGGAAGTCCAGAACCAGGGGACACAGTCTAAGGATAAGGGGTAAGCCATTTAGGACTGAGATGAGAAGGAACTTCTTCACTCAGAGAGTGGTGAACCTGTGGAATTCCCTACCGCAGAGAGTTGTTAATGCCAGTTCATTGGATATATTGACGAGGGAGTTAGATATGGCCCTTGCGGCTAAAGGGATCAAGGGTTATGGAGAGAAAGCAGGAACGGGGTACTGAGGTGAATGATTAGCCATGATCTTATTGAATGGTGGTGCAGGCTCGAAGGCCAGATGGCCTACTCCTGCACCTATTTTCTATGTTTCTATGTTTCATGAGGAAGACATCGAAGTACAGAAATATATTTTAAGATCTCAGAAAGCAATCTTAATAATGTGTAAAGATCATTCATGGCAAATAAGGTGCAACACTAAGCCTACCTATACCAACATGTGTCAGATTTATAATTTAGGTAATGAAAGAGTACATCAATAAAAATATTACTTACCCTAAGGACCCTGCAATGGTCAGTGAACCTCTTGCAGCACTGAGTGTGGGTCCTTCGGATGTCGGCAATACAAGACATCTTCTCAGCAATGCTGGTCCAAATGTGATGAAATAAATGCTGGGACGGGTTTACTTGTACCCCTCCTGTTTAATTCCGCCCATCTCCTTTCCACAATAGTGACAAGGGCCTCCTTGGCCTCATTGCTAAACTTTCTGGCTTGCTGCCTGCTCCGATCTCCTTCCATCGTGAATTCAATCTAAAAATGGCTGATTCAGCCCTGGGTGTACTGTGCATGCGCAGGCGCTCCCTGACAGCTAACCAGAAGCGTGGGAAGAAGAAAGAAATGGCAAAAAAAATAATCCTCCCGCCCACCCACCCCTAAAAAAAAATTTGCGCATGCACAGAAGGTCCAATTTTTTTTTCCGGTCATAAATTTCAGCTGTGCAACGTCGGATTTATCGCTATTGCTGTTCACCATTTGGTGAATTTTGAGAGCTCTGGCGGTAACGGTAGCCCAGTGCTTAAAAAAAAATTTGCGTTGCAATTATCGCCCAAAAATGGTGAAATCGCTAAAACCCAAAATTCTAGCCCTTAAAATGCTACCAAGTAAACTCAATTTAAAAGTTCCCAATCTCTTGATTTAACCAATTATACAATATTACTTCCTGTGTTTATACTAAATGCTCATGTTGCTTATGACAAAATCCCAAATAAACAACAGAAATCATTAGCTTATAACTGCACTTTGTTCCTTCAAATTACATTTTGACAAGCCTACAAAATCCAGGTTACATATATCAAATTCAAAGAAAAAATGCTTTCAAAGGCAAAACTTCAAACCTTAAAAGGGGTTGAGATTTTACTAATTTTCCCAAATCATTTACATGATCCCACAATCTGAACACTGTACGAATCATGGTTTTTCTGCAATATTCTAGCACTTTAAAACTGCTTCATGTATACCAATATACCAAGTATCCAAGAGGAACTGTTGATATATTATATATAGGTTTCTAATATTTTACATACTATCTTAACGTTTTAAATGTGTTTAGTGTTTTAGCAGTGCACAGCTTAAACAATGATTGATTTAACACAGAGATAAGCAGAACTTGAATTACTGTCAAATACTCAGATCATAAGGTATTTTCAAAAGTTTACAGTCACATCTACATAAGTCATACCTGCTGTTCGTGCCAACTCCAGCCACAAATCGTTTATTTGGATATTTATCCTTGATCTTCTTCAAGGTAATTTCACCTTGTGACACAGCCCAGACATCGCCACCTTTACCTCCTTCACCACCAAGTCGACGGAGTCCCATTCCACCGCTCCCCCCACGAACATAAAGTCTGAGATTATCGATAAAGCTGCCATACTTCAAAATGAGATCATTGGAAAGAAAATATTCAAAAAAAGGCTCCCAAACAAATGCACAGATGTTATAATGTACACTGCATTTTTTTCAAATGTTTGCATTATTATTTAGCACTGGTCTAAATGATGAGAGTTACCTACGAGACACTGGAATTTGTAGTGAGTCACATTAAAAGCTCCCATGTATCAAAAATATTCTTCTTTATAAAATTAAGAAAGTCATGTTTACTTATGCAAGTTGTTCAGCTGACACCACACATAGAGCTACTAATGTTATAGAGCACAGTGCAAGTATGTTGCAATATCAAATTATTACATGGAAAGGTCATCATCATCGTAGGCGATCCCTCGAACGAGAATGACTTGCTTCCACGAGTTCACAGATGTTTCAATGAAGAACCTGATGTTTCAGTCCTGAATTCCAATTGAGGGGGTGGAAGATGCCTGTGTGTGGATTTTTTTAACGTGTGGTGACCGTTGCACATCAGCCACCACACGGGCTTGATAGAGCTAAGCCTTTATCCAGTGACAAGGATTAATCAGGACGACTGGAGACCTGCTCTGCTGCACAGACCTAGTGCGCACACATATCGCAGTGTGGGCTGGCCTGTGCTGCCCCTGGGCCCTGGGCTCTTCTGGGCCCCCGTACCCTCATTTGCCGCACCACCGCCATGATCTTTCAGTGCTCCTCCGCCACAAAACACTCGCTGCACCTCCGCCACGATCTCCCGCCGCACCTCCACACCAAACATTCACCGGACCTCTGCTCGTCAAAACGCCACCGGCTTGTGAGCCGCCATGCTCAGTTTTCCCCCCCTCCCCCGCCACAGGTGGAAGTCACCGTCAACTATAGCCAGGAATGACCTACCCCATGAGTCGAAGAAAACGTACCGTCATGCTCCTTCCCCTGAACTGAATATTTAAAGCCAACTACTATTCAACTTAGAGTTATGCACCCACTTTTCTTCAGTTCTTTGCTGAATCACTCCACCACCAACCACCAATCGCTCTCTCTTCCCCACCTCCACAACCCGGCCGAGACTCGGAACCCACCACCGCAGGAAAACCACTGGCACCAACCTGAATCCCACCATTCCACTGGCCCACTAGTGCATCAGGAAAAGATCATCCATCCCATCCTTCCACAAACGGTGGACGTTATGCCATAACAGGAGTTCTATCCCCATACTTTAAGCTATGAATTATATCCAAATATTTTAAACTTTCCCCTGCTAAACAAACAGACCCTGGCCAGAATACACTAAAGTTTACTAGTTTAGTATTTACAATATTTTTACTTTCAGTAAGTCTCAAGCCCCTGACAATAAGGACTTTCTTATTAGCTTTACTAAAGTGTCAGGCGGCAATCAATTAAAAAAATCTTCAGTGCACCAAAATTTGTGTAAACAACTTAATCTCACGTCCTCCACTCAAATCCTACAAAATGTGCCTGTACAGATAAAGAAAAGCAAAAAAAAATCAATCAAATCCCTCGTCTCCAGCTTCATCTCATAATGTTTCATTGTCTTAGAAGTCAGTAGGACAGTGTGGACTCCCAAAACAAGCGCTCTACTCAGAGCTCCGACACGGCAGGCGAGCCCCAGGACAGTAGAGGAAACGCTTCGAGGACACCCTCAAAGCCTCCTTGAAAAAGTGCAACATCCCCAAGGACTCTAGGGAATCCCTGGCCCAAGACCGCTCAAAGTGGAGGAGATGCATCCTGGAAGGTGCCGAACACTTTGAGTCTCTTCGCCGGGAGCAAGCGGAAACCAAGTGCAAACAGTGAAAGGAGCGCATGACAACCCAAGCACCCTACCCACCTGTCCCTCCAACCACCGTCTGCCCAACCTGTGACAGAGACTGTCGGTTCTGCATGGGACTCATCAGTCACCTTAGAACTCATTTTTAGTGTGGAAGCAAGTCATCCTCGACTCCAAAGGACTGCCGAAGGAGGACAGTGTGGCCAAAGTAAGCAGCAGTAAAGATGGAGAGTATACGGTTGGAGCCTGGTGCAGAGGTGCTGATTCCATGTGTAATAAGCTGCTCTGAAGTGTCATAACCCAGTGAATGCACAATGCATTTAACTTTCCAGTTCATCAAATTGGTCATAACAACTTGCATTTATAGAACGCCTTTACTACAGAACAAAATGTACCAAAGCACTTCACAAACATGCGAGGAGAAAAATGGACACCGTCAAAGAAGGAGATATTTTAAAGCTTGGTCAAAGAGGTTGGTTTTAAGGAGGGTCTTAAAAGGAGGAGAGGTGGAGAAGTTTAGGAAGAAAAATAAGAGTTTGGGCCATGGGCGGCTGAAGGTACAACTAGCCAACGGTGAGGCTGGAGAGGAGGCAATGCACAAGCGACCAGAGTGAGAGAAAGTCAGTTCAAATGTGTAATGTAGTGCAGGAGACGGTTACAGATTATAGGGAGGGGCCAGGCCATAAAGGAATTTAAAGATCAGAATTATAATTTTGAATTTGAGCGAACCGGGAGCCAATCTAGCTCTGCGAAGGGTGGGTGAATGCTGAACAAATTTGGATATGGCAGCAATTTTGGTTAAGCTGAAGTTTAATGAAATATTCACATTTATATAGAGCCTTGGATGATGTGGAATTGGTATGGGTGGAGCTACGGAATACCAAAAAGCATAAAACGCTACTGGGAATTGTGTACAGACCACCAAACAGTAGTAGTAAGGTTGGGGACAGCATCAAACAAGAAATTAGGGATGCGTGCAATAAAGGTACAGCAGTTATCATGGGCGACTTTAATCTACATATTGATTGGGCTAACCAAACTGGTAGCAATGCAGTGGAGGAGGATTTCCTGGAGTGTATTAGGGGATGGTTTTCTAGACCAATATGTCGAGGAGCCAACTAGAGGGCTGGCCATCCTAGACTGGGTGATGTGTAATGAGAAAGGGCTAATTAGCAATCTTGTTGTGCGAGGCCTCTTGGGGAAGAGTGACCATAATATGGTAGAATTCTTTATTAAGATGGAGAGTGACACAGTTAATTCAGAGACTAGGGTCCTGAACTTAAGGAAAGGTAACTTTGATGGTATGAGACGTGAATTGGCTAGAATAGACTGGCGAGTGATACTTAAAGGGTTGACGGTGGATAGGCAATGGCAAACATTTAAAGATCACATGGATGAACTTCAGCAATTGTACATCCCTGTCTGGAGTAAAAATAAAACGGGGAAGTAGCTCAACCATGGCTAACAAGGGAAATTAAGGATAGTGTTAAATCTAAGGAAGAGGCATATAAATTGGCCAGAAAACCTGAGGACTGGGAGAATTTTATAATACAGCAGAGGAGGACAAAGGGTTTAATTAGGAGGAGGAAAATAGAGTATGAGAGGAAGCTTGCTGGGAACATAAAAACTTACTGTGAAAGCTTCGAAAGATATGTGAAGAGAAAAAGATTAGTGAAGTCAAACGTAGGTCCATTGCAATCAGATTAAGGTGAATTTATAACGGGGAACAAAGAAATGGCGGACCAGTTAAACAAATACTTTGGTTCTGTCTTCACGCAGGAAGACACAAATAACCTTCCGGAAATACTAGGGACCGAGGGTCTAGTGAGAAGGAGGAACTGAAGGAAATCCTTATTGGCGGGAAATTGTGTTAGGGAAATTGATGGGATTGAAGGCCGATAAATCCCCGGGGCCTGCATCCCAGAGTACTTAAGGAAGTATCCCTAGAAATAGTGGATGCATTGGTGATCATTTTCCAACAGTCTATCAACTCTGGATCAGTTCCTATGGACTGGAGGGTAGCTAATGTAACACTACTTTTTAAGAAGGGAGGGAGAGAGGAGGCGGGTAATTATAGACCGGTTAGCCTGACATCAGTAGTGGGGAAAATGTTGGAATCAATTATTAAAGATGAAATAGCAGCACAGACGAGATCGGTCCAAGTCAGCATGGATTTATGAAAGGGAAATCCTGCTTGACAAATCTTCTAGAATTTTTTGAGGATGTAACTAGTAGAGTGGACAAGGGAGAACCGATGGATGTGGTGTATTTGGACTTTCAAAAGGTTTTTGACAAGGTCCCACACAAGAGATTGGTGTGCAAAATTAAAGCACATGGTATTGGGAGTAATATACTAATGTGGATAGAGAACTGGTTGGCAGACAGGAAGCAAAGAGTCGGGATAAACGGGTCCTTTTCAGAATGGCAGGCAGTGACTAGTGGGGTGCCACAGGGCTCAGTGCTGGGACCCCAGCTATTTACAATACTCATTAATGATTTGGATGAGGGAATTGAGTGTAATATCTCCAAGTTTGCAAATGACACTAAACTGGGGGGCGGTGTGAGCTGTGAGGAGGACGCTAAAAGGCTGCAGGGTGACTTGGACAGGTTAGGTGAGTGGGCAAACGAGTGGCAGATGCAATATAATGTGGATAAATGTGAGGTTATCCACTTTGGTGGAAAAAACACGAGGGCAGATTATCTGAATGGCGGTAGATTAGGAAAAGGGGAGGTGCAATGAGACCTGGGTGTCATGGTACATCAGTCATTGAAAGTTGGCATGCAGGTACAGCAGGCGGTGAAGAAGGCAAATAGTATATTGGCCTTCATAGCTAGGGGATTTGAGTATAGGAGCAGGGAGGTCTTACTGCAGTTGTACAGGGACTTAGTGAGGTCTCACCAGGAATAGTGTGTTCAGTTTTGGTCTCCTAATCTGAGGAAGGACGTTCTTGCTATTGAGGGAGTGCAGCGAAGGTTCACCAGACCAATTCCCGGGATGGCAGGACTGACATATGAGGAGAAGCTGGATCGACTGGGCCTTTATTCACTGGAGTTTAGAAGGATGAGAGGGGATCTCATAGAAACATATAAAATTCTGACAGGACTGGACAGGTTAGATAGAAGAACAATGTTCCCGATGTTGGGGAAGTCCAGAACCAGGGGCATAGTCTAAGGATAAGGGGTAAGCCATTTAGGACTGAGATGAGGAGAAACTTCTTCACTCAGAGAGTTGTTAAAATGTGGATTCCCTACCGCAGAGAGTTGTTGATGCCAGTTCATTGGATATATTCAAGAGGGAGTTAGATATGGCCCTTGCGGCTAAAGGGATCAAGAGGTATGGAGAGAAAGCAGGAAAGGGGTACTGAGGGAATGATCAGCCATGATCTTATTGAATATTGGTGCGGGCTCGAAGGGCCAAATGGCCTACTCCAGCACCTATTTTCTATGCCTTTCAGGACAACCAAAAGTGCTTTACGCCCAATTAAGTACTTTTGAAGTATAGTCACAGTTGTAATGTGGGAGGGTTCTGGATAGGAGACCAACCAGAAGGAATAGTTAAATTTAGGAGCTGCAATTGCGTGCATGTTGGTTTCACTGGCAGTTGGTTGGAGGTAGGAGCATAGGTGGGTGATGTTACTTAGAGGTGGAAGTAGATGATCTTTGTGATGGAGATTATATGGGTTTGGAAGCTCAGCTCGTGATTGAATAGGAAGCAAAGGTCTACTTTAGCCGGAGACAGACCAGGGATGGAGTGGGTAATAATCTCTCCCTATGTATCTCCAATCTCTCCTGGTAACTATGGTTTCCCATCCCTGGACCAGTGTCACCACGCGTCCCTCGCGCCCAGTCCACAGGCTGAGCTCGCGCCCCTCGCGCCCAGTCCACAGGCTGAGCTCGCGCCCCGCCGCTCGCGCCTAGTCCACAGGCTGAGTTCGCGCCGCTCGCGCCTAGTCCACAGGCTGAGCTCGCGCGCGCGCGTCCCTCCCCGCCCCCGATTCGGACAGTAACGGAATCAAACGGAACGTACCTTCCTCAGAAGTGCGAGGCCACACCGCACCATGGTAACCCCAACCGGAAACCCACCCTTCACAGTAACCCATCAGCTCCATCCGCCCCAGACCGAGAGCGGGTGCAATTATTGTGATTGTAACGGCGTGTCGCCGATCGAGTTCCTAAAGAGTTTATGATGTGCAATGGTTTAATTTCTATCATAAGTACGGACTTTAAAAGAGCGTGAGAAACTTTTTTAAAAGTGCCAATCGGCTTTGGTTTGTGCGTCATCTTAAAATTCCGGAGACCTTTTGAGCCGTTTGCATCCGTTCCGAGAGCCGCAAGGTGTCACCTTCAGTTCCACAGATCAGGCTGCGGGGGCAGAGCTGCGTTCCCAGGTTACACAGAAAGCCGCTGAGCACCTCGAATCTCTTCATCGGGAGCACGCAGAAACTAAGCACAAAGAGCGGAATGAGCGCACAGCAACCCAAGCACCCCAGCCACCTGTCGCTTCAACCATCACCTGCCCCATCTGTGACGGAGACTGTAGATCTGGCATTGGTCTCATCAGTCATCTTAGAACTCATATTAGTGTGGAAGCAAGTCATCCTCGACTCTGGGGTACTGCCTAAGAAGAAGAGAAGAAGTGTACCAGAATACATCATGCTATTCAGTCAATTGTACTGATGGGATCATTTTCTTGACCATTGAGCACTTTCTGGCCAATAGTTTTTCTTCAAATCATTTTGAAAAACACAATGACAAATTTTAAAACTTTTACTGAGATAAAATATATATTGAGTATAACAGAGACTGAGGATCAAATCAAAAAACCTTAGTAGTCTCTCAAATAAGTTTTTATTTAACTTTTTTAAAATCGTCAATTTTGTGAGCTGCAAAGTATGCAACCTACAACACGATTTCTTAGAACAGGTTGGTTTTATATTGGCTCTCAATCTGGTTCAAAATTGCAGCTTCACTGTATAGTGCAGCTGCTTTGCTCCTTGTAATTGATTTTACAGAATATCCTAGCGGGGAGGGAGACCTGGCTGCAAAGTCTTCTGGCACATTAACAAATTGATGTTTTTTTCTTAAAAGCGATTAAACTTGACGTACATGTATGTTATGTCTGTAATGCACTTATGAATGACTCCATGAGACAATATATTGTACTCAAACTGTAGTGACCTTGGTCCTTTATTCAGAGTGAGGCACAAGCATGGTGGGCAGCCTTTGATACTGGGCCCTGCACACCTATGCAGGTGACCCTCAGGTCTCCCACCGCAGTGCCCTCTGGTGGACAGTCTCTGCCACAGGGGCAGGAAACCCCGGTCTCCACCAGTTGCACCCTCTAGTGGTGTCAGCATAGTATATACACAGTGTAAACCCTATTTATAGTACATCAGGTAACGTAGAAACATAGCAACATAGAAACATAGAAAATAGGTGCAGGAGTAGGCCATTTGGCCTTTCGAGCCTGCACCACCATTCAATAAGATCATGGCTGATCATTCACCTCAGCACCCCTTTCCTGCTTTCTCTGCTAACCCCTTGATCCCTTTAGCCATAAGGGCCACATCTAACTCCGTCTTGAACATATCCAACAAACTGACATCAACAACTCTGCGGTAGGAAATTCCACAGGTTAACAACTCTCTGAGTGAAGAAGTTTCTCCTCATCTCAGTCCTAAATGGCTTACCCCTTATCCTTAGACTGTGTCCCCTGGTTCTGGACTTCCTCAACATCGTATCTAACCTGTTCAGTCCTGTCAGAATTTTATATGTTTCTATGAGATCCCCTCTCATCCTTCTAAACTCCAGTGAATACAGGCCCAGTCGATCCAGTCTTTCATATGTCAGTCCAGCAATCCCTGGAATCAGTCTGGTGAACCTTTGTTGCACTCCCTCAATAGCAAGAATGTCCTTCCTCAAATTAGGAGACCAAAACTGAACAATACTCCAGGTGAGGCCTCACCAGGGCCCTGTACAACTACAGTATGACCTCCCCCTGCTGCTATACTCAGAATTAGGATTTTTCATTTTCAGGTACTGTAATATATGCGCCTGCGAGTAGGCTCACAGGTTGATGGAGCTGTTGAGTTGGGAGCAGCTTAGCCAGTCACGTGATCATCACAAGACTCAATAAAACCCCAGCCAGTTGGGTTCGGGGGATCCACGATGAGGCAGGTGGTTGTGAGCCTGGTGGATGAACTGGTAATGTGTAGTGTGATTGTTAAACCTTTTGTAACATGTCTCCATTTTATGCAACTATACAGTGACTACATAGAGAGTAAATCTGTAGTCTGCATATATAACATCACTCTCCCCCAAGTCCTTTGTGCCGATTATCTTTGCACTATGTGTTCTGGCTTAGCTCTCCCTGGACTTTAAGTGCCAATAGCCCTTGCACCTTGGCTATGCTTTGGCTTGGCTCTCACCCTGTTAATCCCCCAAGTCCTTTTGCCACAATGTTGGGTAGTGGTTACCAGTTTGGATGATTCTATGATGCAGTGGAGGTTCAAGTGGGTTCTGAGTGTGATCCATATGTGTGTCCATGGCTACATACATCCATTCCCCCCTGCCACAGCCCACAGTGAGATCGTGCAGCAGGCCCGTTACATTAACATACAGGATCAGATGCAGTGCAAGTACAAAGAAAGGAAGTTACAGTTTGTATCATGACACCTTGGTTCAGTGACTTACATTCATTACGTTTTGCGGTCGTGCGCCAGGATTGGGTAGATTGCATTCATGGTTCAGTCATGGTAAGTACTGAGGTAGCAGTACAGGTATGCGAGGATGCAGGTTTCAGAGCAAGCGGATGGGGTCCTAGTCGTCTGATAGCAGCGCTGTGCGCTTGCTAGTGGGGTGGGCTTGGCTCATTCACCTAGCCAGGATTCAGGGCCTTTGCTATTGCCTAGTGGTGGGCAGAGCCACAGATGTGTGTGGCCTCCCTGTCCTCCTTTGAGAGCTTCAGATTCTTCTGCCTGCTCTCTAACGGTATTTGGAACCTGGCTGTTCCAGGTCCCATTTGGGGAACTCGTTGGTTCTGACCTTGCGCTCTCAGACATGGCCGAGGTAGCTACTGGGTCTGGGGGCTGTGCCGTCTCCACCTGGGTGGTGGGCAACGGTGACCGACTGCGCGCATTGGCACCATTTTCATTTCCAGGTCCGTGGCGAATATTGCCATCGGGTGCCTGCAGCGTGAAATAGACCTGGGGCAGGGTATCAGAATCAGTGCCTTCACCCTCCTGAGGTCACTGGCCTATAACTTGTGGGGACACTTGGGGCAGGGCATCAGGATCAGCACCTTTTCCCTCCCCAAATTCGCTCGCTTGTTACTTTTGAGGGACACTCTATTCCCGACATCTCACAACAACCTTTTGTTCTTTACATTAGGAATAGTACCGACATCTCACAACAACATTTTGTTCACCATCTTAATCGGTTCATTACATTGATTTCCATGCAAACAATGTCTCTTTAAGTTCAGTTGGTTGCAGGTCTCCTTTAAGAGAGCCCTGCTGGCTTTACCCCAATCAAATCCTTTGTTAGAAACATACAAACATAGAAAATAGGTGCAGGAGTAGGCCATTCGGCCCTTCTAGCCTGCACCGCCATTCAATGAGTTCATGGCTGAACATTCAACTTCAGTACCCCATTCCTGCTTTCTCGCCATAGCCGTTGATCCCCCTAGTAGTAAGGACCTCATCTAACTCCTTTTTGAATATATTTAGTGAATTGGCCTCAACAACTTTCTGTGGTAGAGAATTCCACAGGTTCACCACTCTCTGGGTGAAGAAGTTCCTCCGCATCTCAGTCCTAAATGGCTTACCCCTTATCCTTAGACTGTGACCTCTGGTTCTGGACTTCCCCAACATTGGGAACATTCTTCCTGCATCTAACCTATCTAACCCCGTCAGAATTTTAAATGTTTCTATGAGGTCCCCTCTCATTCTTCTGAACTCCAGTGAATACAAGCCCAGTTGATCCAGTCTTTCTTGATAGGTCAGTCCCGCCATCCCGGGAATCAGTCTGGTGAACCTTCGCTGCACTCCCTCAATAGCAAGAATGTCCTTCCTCAGGTTAGGAGACCAAAACTGTACACAATACTCCAGGTGTGGCCTCACCAATGCCCTGTACAACTGTAGCAACACCTCCCTGCCCCTGTACTCAAATCCCCTTGCTATGAAAGCCAACATGCCATTTGCTTTCTTAACCGCCTGCTGCACCTGCATGCCAACCTTCAATGACTGATGTACCATGACACCCAGGTCTCTTTGCACCTCCCCTTTTCCTAATCTGTCACCATTCAGGTAATAGTCTGTCTCTCTGTTTTTACCACCAAAGTGGATAACCTCACATTTATCCACATTATACTTCATCTGCCATGCATTTGCCCACTCACCTAACCTATCCAAGTCGCTCTGCAGCCTCACAGCATCCTCCTCACAGCTCACACTGCCACCCAACTTAGTGTCATCCGCAAATTTGGAGATACGACGTTTAATCCCCTCATCTAAATCATTAATGTACAGTGTAAACAGCTGGGGCCCCAGCACAGAACCTTGCGGTACCCCACTAGTCACTGCCTGCCATTCTGAAAAGTACCCATTTACTCCTACTCTTTGCTTCCTGTCTGACAACCAGTTCTCAATCCATGTCAGTACACTACCCCCAATCCCATGTGCTCTAACTTTGCACATCAATCTCTTGTGTGGGACCTTGTCGAACGCCTTCTGAAAGTCCAAATATACCACATCAACTGGTTCTCCCTTATCCACACTACTGGAAACATCCTCAAAAAATTCCAGAAGATTTGTCAAGCATGATTTCCCTTTCACAAATCCATGCTGACTTGGACCTATCATGTCACCTCTTTCCAAATGCACTGCTATGACATCCTTAATAATTGATTCCATCATTTTACCCACTACCGATGTCAGGCTGACCGGTCTATAATTCCCTGTTTTCTCTCTCCCTCCTTTTTTAAAAAGTGGGGTTACATTGGCTACCCTCCACTCCATAGGAACTGATCCAGAGTCAATGGAATGTTGGAAAATGACTGTCAACGCATCCACTATTTCCAAGGCCACCTCCTTAAGTACTCTGGGATGCAGTCCATCAGGCCCTGGGGATTTATCGGCCTTCAATCCCATCAATTTCCCCAACACAATTTCCCGGCTAAGAAGGATTTCCCTCAGTTCCTCCTCCTTACGAGACACTACGTGTTGGTCCCTCAGCGTTGCACCTTGTGATATGGCCATGGCCATCTTTTTTTTCAGCCATGCTGCACCTCGCTGCAACAGGGACACCATCTTGCCTCCATCCTCGAGGTCGACTGCCTTGATCCTTCTCTCCCACGATTCTGCCACAAAAGCTGGAAGAGTGCCTGTGAATTCAATCTTCCTCCGCAGGAGTCCTGCCACTGGAGCCGGGAAGGTACTTTTAGGTCGTTCCGGTCAGATCATTGTCACACAGTCATGAAGGACGGTATGTGCCTCAGGTGCTGCGCTGGTCTGTCTCTGGTGCCTGGCCCAAGTGAAGGTGAGGTTTTGCTCTGCCTCTGAGTATGGGGGACATCGATTGCTGGAGTGAAGAGGTCTTCCCATTTCCACTGGATCTTCCCCATCCACCTTCTTCCGAGTAGCGTTGGACCATCACCTGCAACAATCCACAGAGGTAACTTGTGCACCACGCCATTATGAATTACACTTATATCTGCACTACCAAGGACTGGGATCAGCTCCTTGGTGTAGGTGCACAACTTTTCCTGTACTGGAACCAGCTCAGGTGATTTTTCATTCCATAGCCTCTCAAAGGCATCCTGGCTCATCACTGACTGGCTCGCTCCCGTGTCCACTTCCATGAAGACTGGACTGTCGTTTATCTCGACTTCCACCTTCACTGGAGGACAATCGGTGGTGCAGGTATACACGCTATACACTTTTTCTTGGGGCTGAGCTGCCTCTCTGGCCAAATAATCATACTGGATTCAAAGTCATCTACCGACTCCTCTGCTAGACGGTGAGTCGTATTTCTTTTACACATATGCTGGAGGTGGCCCTTCATGTTACAGGCTTTGCATACGTACTCAGCAAACAGACACTGGTGAGTCTTATGGTTTCCTCCGCAACGCCAGCATGGTGCTACTCGATTAGCACCCCTCGGTGGACTCTGAGTTCTAGAACCCTGAGGTCTGTGCCCTTTGCCCTGGGCAGAGCCATGTTCTACAGTCTTGTCTGTGAAAGGCACCATTCTATGTACAGTACTTGCCGGGTTTGAGTCCACAGGATGAACAATTTGCTTGGTGCTGCAGGTTGAG
Source organism: Pristiophorus japonicus (assembly GCF_044704955.1). Taxonomy (NCBI): domain Eukaryota; kingdom Metazoa; phylum Chordata; class Chondrichthyes; family Pristiophoridae; genus Pristiophorus; species Pristiophorus japonicus. Next base: position 224,702,366 of record NC_091981.1, read on the forward strand.
GTCATGAACGCCTGACTGATGTTGATGGCCTTCTGCAGGCTGACCGTGGTGGCGGCAGATAGTAGCTTATGAAGGAGGCTCTCGTGGCCAATTCCCATAACGAAGATGTCTCACAATGCTTCGTTGAGGTGTGTGCCAAAATCACATGGTGCCGCAAGTCTCCTGAGGTCGGCAGCATTTCTTTGCAATCTCCTGGCCCTCAGGTCTGCGGTGAGTGTAGAATCTGTGCCTGGCCGTGGGGATGCTCTGTTTTGGTTTAAATTGGTCACGAATTAGTTCAGTCAGCTCATCGTATGTCTTATCCTTGGCCTTTGTGAGAGCCAGCAAGTCCCTGACGAGGCGGTAGACCTCGGGCTCACAACTGGTCAGCAGTATAGCCTTGCGTTTCTCCGCCAATGTGTCTGTCTCCCCTGCCAGGTCATTTGTCACAAAATATTGCTCGAGCCTTTCCGTGAAGGCATCCCAATCATCACCCTCTGCAAAGTTTTTAGTGTGCCAAAGGTAGCTATAATCGCGTGAAAGTCCGTATTCTCATTGCCAGTTGTTATGTCTGTAATGCACATATGAATGACTCCACAAGGCAATGTGTTGTACTCAAACTGTAGTGACCTTGGTCCTTTATTCGTAACTCCAGAGTGCGGCACAAGCATGGTGGGCAGCCTTTTATACTGGGCCCTGCACACCTATGCAGGTGACCCTCAGGTCTCCCACCGCAGTGCCCTCTGATGGACAGTCTCTGCCACAGGGGCAGGAAATCCCAGTCTCCACCAGTTGCACCCTCTAGTGGTGCCAGCATAGTATATACACAGTGTAAACCCTATTTATAGTACATCAGGTAACATGTCTTCATCTTAAGCATCTATACAGTGATTACATAGAGAGTATATCTATAGTCTGCATATATAACAGTGTATGTCTACTTTTGAATCAAAATCCGGGATTGAATGAGCCCAGCACACACCTTGTGCACAGGCTCCCAACCCTCTTTGAGATGTGGCCCATATGGGGCATACTGAAAGGTATCAGCGCCTCCTGTCATATTATCTGTCCCAAAGGATTTAAGAACATAAGAAATAGGAGCAGGAGCAGGCCATTTGGCCCCTCGAGTCTGCTCCACCATTCAATAAGATCACGGCTGATCTGGAACCATGTCATGTCATGGCTGATTTATATCACTTTGTGAGAAAAACATTTAAGTTTCAACACATTTTAATTTGGTGGCACCCTAACTAATGCATGGTTTCTTTGTACATTATGTTTAACTTGTATTTATGTTTTCCTATGTATCCTTTATCTTCATTTAACGTTATTTTCGATAGCTGCCAAACTGCCTATTTGCGAAGCCAAGTCTCTCTTACACGCATGCGCAGAATTCTGCTCCCTGCTGGTGAGTTTTGAATGAAAGGTTTTGTATATATGAAAGGACAATGTTTCTTATGCTGCAATTACAATGCATTACCAATCTGAGACCGGTAGCAGCAGAATACAAAGCACAGTTCTGCTGCAGCAGTAGATCACTCTCCAACAGCGTGATTACATGCTAAGGCAGAGCTCACACGCTGCGTGTAATTGTTTCACGTTCTGAGAGTGTGGATAGCTGCGTCTGCTTTGTCATAGTATTAAAAAGACAGCAGTAAGTTTTTAGAGTTGATGAGATACTGCACTGGACTTACACTCCGCATGGTGTCAGGTTGAAGCATTGCGCGAATGCCTCCTGTGGGGTGGGGGGGGGGGGGTCACTCTGCTCTGCTCCGCAGTCGGATCGGTACAAGATTGTAGAGTTATACTGTCAGTGTAGAATCGCCGCAAAACAAAAAACGGCATTGGAGCAATCCAATTGCGGCAGTATTATTGCACCCTTAAAGAAGATACTGTAATTGATCAATTTGCTTTGATAAAGGTGAATAGTTTTAATTTTACTAAGTGGATATTCAAATCTTCTGACTCTTGACAGGTCCTGAAACATCAAAGTTGCCTTCACAGATGGAAAGGGCTCTGTCCACCAATGATGACCGAATACGATGTGCAAAAACTGTTAGTTTTCTTTGGACTCTAAATTCCAAAGATCTATTTGCCTCTCTAGTAATTGTGACATTTAGAAAGAGGATTTACCCATTCTTCTCTAGGACTGGTGGCATGATCAATGCACGCACGGTGTTTGAAAACTGCTCTTTCCACCAAATGTTGCGAGTGACCACATATTGTGCACCATTGTCTTGTTATGTTCTAACAAGTACCATCCTGCTGTCTTATATGATGTGGTAAAGATATTTTATTGCTGGTGGTACTGTTTCATCACAATAATGAGCTACTGCACATTGAATATAGGTCTGTGTGTGTTTAAGGGTGCATTTATCAACTTCATTGCGAAGCTAAAGTTGGAGTATAAATGACTAGGGTTGCACAACAAAGCAAACATCCTTTTGTGCAGTGTAATTCCAGAATACTAAGCGGTACTTTTCTGACTTCATGTTACCAGCCGGGAGATTCAACCCATAAGAAATTAATTTAGCGCTCCTGTGAAGCGCCTTGGGACGTTTTACTATGTTAAGGGCGCTATACAAATATAGGTGGTTATTATAAATGGCCAGAAAATTAAGCCCAACGCGTGTTCAAATTTCCGAAAATTACCCCTCAGGTGCGTAGCATACATTTGCCTCGATGGACATCACTGTGATGCCATTGCATTGACACCAAGAACAGGGGAAGGTACGTGGAGCTGCAAACAGGTTAGGGAAACTGGACTGAGAGTGGATTTACAGTACCTTATAACTCACCATCTCTCCATACCCATAGCAAACCTGCATCACACTCAGTTCCCTTTGTACTGTATAACTGCAGGTACAACGCACACACGTGCTGCACCCCCATACCTTTATAGAGGTGCATAGTAATGCACGTTGCACCGAGAATCTGTCCGGGGTTACCATGAGTTAAACAAATACTGACGGGAGAACCGAGAGAAATATCCCTTTGGTATAACATGAGTGATCAGATGTATAAGTCCCCCGAGTTTGTGTTTTAACGGTTGCTGAAGCTCTAAACTGGAATCTTTTGGGGGATATGTCGTGTATTTTCACACCGTTTTAAAATAAATTAACTTTTATTTCCAAGTGTCGCTCATTTTCCTGCTATTTTACGGTGCATTCTCCGAAATAGTTGTGTTCTTACTAGTTAATAGATGCTGGAGAATTCGTAGAAACATCAGTACATATCTGATAGAGTTGGAGAACTTTTGTAAAAGTATCTTAACGATGTAATATTGTACTTTGAAAACAGAGACGGCTGTCCCCTCCGCCGGTTATACAGCAAACCCCGACACTGGAATTGCTTTCACAAAAACTCTGCGAGTAAAGAGAGCACCTAAAGAGACTACAGTAGTTAAAATAGTAAAAAACAATTTCCTTCAAATTTCGAATAACTTCTTGGACTCGAGCTTCCCACTGACAGCTGTTGCATCCCGTCATTGACGTCATTTGCATATGGTTGAATATGGATGGTTAATACAAATGATCGAACACACAACAGGGTCGTTTTAGTGGGCACACGAGAAATGGAAAAGGCACATAATCTGACGCAGATATTGTGGGCGTACTGTGGTATAAATATATGCGCCGAGTTACAGGTTGCGTCTAAACCCAACTCTAGGATCCAACCTTACATCGCCCAAGGAAGGAACATCTCCCGCTCGTTCGTCAGCGACCAATACAACCAGTGATTCGCATCGAGAGAGACGTATATCTTCACTGTAGGTAAATATGCATTTCCTATCCCAAGTTTTTACTGCCATGTCACTTGTATCCGACTTGGTGTTAAAGATAATTATTTAAAGCAAACGTATTGGACGAGATAATATGCTCGTACAATGAATCTTACATTTAAGTGTCCTCTCTGATTTTCTGTTCCACAGCTGCTCAGGCGAGTAAGTATAGTTGAATGAAAGTAGTAATTCCTTTGCAGGCATGAGCGCCAGATGTCTGTACAAACAATTCATTAGATAAGAATCTGAAATTGCGAATTACACCGCAACAGCATCTTGGTAACAGAACAGGATCGTTGCACAGTTGTCTCATAGCAATGCGGTGACACCCAGATGTCTTTATTGCCACATATTCCCAGCAACAGGAGTAATTTCCACACTCGTTACAAACTGTCCATTCATATCACATATACTTTAACTCCAGTTCATTTCCCTCTAAGAGGATCAAACGAAAACTGAGAGGATATACCTATCAGCGGAGATTGAACAGCTGGGGCTTTTTTTTCCATAAAAAGACTGAGGGGTGACCTGTTAGAGATCTTTAAGATTTGAAAGGGCTTGATAGGGTAGAGGTGGAGAAGATGCTTGCACTTAAGGACGAGACCAGAACAAGGGGCCATAAATCTAAGATAGTCACTAATAAATCCAATAGGGAATTCAGGAGGAACCTCTTTACCCACAGAGTGGTTAGAATGTGGAACTCGCTACCACAAGAAGTAGTTACGGCGAATGGCATAGATGCATTTAATGGGAAGAAAGATAAACACATGAGGAAGATACAAATAGAGGGATATGTTGATGGGGTTAGATGAAGAGGGGTGGGAGGAGACTCGTGTGGTACATAAACACCGGCAATAGACCTGTTGGGCCGATCGGCCTGTTTCTGTGCTGTAAATACTATGTAATACTTTGTAATACTTTTTGACATCTTCGACGCATCTGGATTGCTGCAGATGTTTTTGTTTACATACTCGTCGTGTATTCGTCATTGCTATATTTGAGATTCTTTTTGACTGTCAAAGTTGTTTATGTGAATCATATGATACTGTATTGTCATATTTTATCAACCTTATTAGTGCCACACATTACATATCTAAATCACCTTAAAATAAGTTCTTGAGACAAGCCAAAGGCAATGGTAGATTCCGGTCCTGCACATTCCCATCTTCCTGTAAGACACGCCGCGTGTACCCGAGACAAATTCGATGCATCCACATTGCAGAAAATATATAGAGTTACGGTAAGGTGTTTAGTAAAGGTGGAAGTCAAAGTGGGATGTACAGAGAGTATATCCAACACTCTGAACAAAGCTTATCAAAGGACAGAAACAAGACATGTTGGTATCATTCAACAGGTCGGACAGTCTCCGAGGAGACAGCAGAGGAGTTAACGGTTGGAGTGTGGGCAATGGTCTACTCTACAGACATTATTAACCCTCTCTTCTCTCTCCACGGATGCTGACTGACCTGCTGAGAGTTTCCACGTTTTCGGTTCTTGCTTCAGATTCCCAATACTGTATCTGCAATTTCAATTTTTGGAAATCTATATAACACCCGTAGTTTAAAAAAAAATCAGCTTTAAATACATTTCTATCGCCACATTACACCTCACGAGGATCAGAACAGAAATTTCATTTGCAAATAACAAGCTATAATGAATGTTATGGTACGTACATTTATAGGGTATCGAATCCACTCGGTGATGTTCCATTTATTAGCTGTGATCTTCCAGGTGTTAGGGTTATTGGTGTCTGGATTCGGGTTCTTGCCTTTTGACCACGACCCTATGGATGTTTAGACATTTCAGTGTGCGACCTGCCCAGAGCAGGGGCGCCCTGTGAAGAAGCTGCTTTGATGCAAGTCACACGGTCACCATTAGCGCATTATTGTTGCCCGTTCCTTCAGTCTGATGGCTTGTGCATTATTTTATGTATTCCTATTCCCTCCATTCACATACCGTCTCCTCGGATCCCGTGTTCCGGTCCGTGCTGCTCTGTAAGAAGTTATTTGGAGAATCTCCAGACAGGCTGGTACAGCTTCTCGTGATCAGCACGTTGTACGGATATAACTGACAACACGCCTGGTCTCTCTTACACTTACACTGAGAAGCTCTCTTTGCACAGTGTAATTCTAGGTAGTCACGCCGTTCTCTGAAAAAAAAACAACCCAAAGTTATCACCAATAATATCCCACCTAAAGACAGGACCCACACACGGAAACTGCTCTTGGGGAAACTCATGCAGTTGTTGCGCAGTTTTACATGTTTAGTTCCATTTTGAGGTCGAATACCCTCCAAAGCTACTTTCCACCGTGTAAGATATGAACTGTTCTTTGCAATACACCATAACTGTGTCACTTGCATTCGGCTCAAAAGTATATAATTCGGAGGGGTGTACAAAGATCAATCTGTGTCCTAACCCTGGCGAGATATTCATAGTCCAGCATAGGAGGCCACCGTGCCGATATTCAATCATTGTCTAAGCACAATAATTCTTGCTATTTTCCGAAGATCTCCATAACTACTTAAACCTCCCGTCAGTGAGTGCTATAATAGCGTCCATGGTCGGAATCATTCACAAAAGACAGCGACCTGACCCAGTTTATTTCCATGCTCGACTCGCCAGTTTTTAAAGCCCCCGCTGTTTTTCTTTGCCTTGCCAGGCCAGTCCCTGTACAGTATGCAGTATCTGGGCGGCAGCTTGTGCCTAACGCTGATCTGGATCCTGATGGTGGTTATGGCTCAGAGAGGGAACATGGACCCGATGAGTCTGGGGGAGATCGACCCTCAGTGCTGGGAGAGCTCTTCCCTCGCCCTGGTCGAGATAAAGAAGCTGCGAGTCGCCGAAACGGTCAGCAGCTTCTGGGACTTCATGATCTACCTAAAACTCTCGGAAAAGCCCAAACACGCCGCCCTGTTCATCGACCTGGCTCAGCTCTTCTGGGATATCTATGTGGACTGTGTGCTGTCACGATCTCATGGGCTGGGCAGGAGACAGCTCGTTACCGGATATACCTTGAGGTATCCACAGTACACGACAGGTAACTCCTTCTAGACGGTGCAATGAAACACATTTTTTTCCACATGTTTTGTGTCTTTTTGAACTGTTCCAAGCTGTTAACCTCATAGAGTCATAGACATTTGCAGCACAGAACGAGGACATTCGGGCCATCGTGTCTGTGCCGGATGAAAAGAGCTACCAGCCTAATCCCACTTTCCAGCACTTCAAGCGTGTACTTTTTAAATGCGACGAGGGTTTCTGCCTCTGCCACCCTTTCAGGTAGACCTTAGTCTAGTTTTATCTGTGGCAGTCATCTTTCCTTTGAAACAAACTTGTTGCCGACATTTGAACTGGACGTTGGAACCTAGAATTCTGTGCCTGTTAGCAATATTAGCAGCCGAGCGCCATTCCCATTTGAATGTAGACATACAACTTGCATCTGAAATCGGGTTCAGGCTTCTCCGAATTTAACGGACAGAGGGATTTGGTAGAAATGCGTTAAGCGCTGGTTTACGTCTTCTGGTCAACAGCAATGTCTAGATTTAGAATTCGGATGCAGTTACACTTATGGTCGGCACGCCATTCGCCTTTTGCTCAGATATATGATAGAGCTCCGAGCAACGAATTGACGTCCATTCTGGTGTTTTGTTTATTGCAGGGTTGACACGTTCAAGTGACAAGCAATTAAAGTTTTGATGTCTGCAAAATGAACTCGAGTTATCGAAATACCAGCTCTCCCGACCAAGTGAAGCAAGACTGTCTGTTCCACGCGCTGGATCAATGAACACGTAGATAAATATTTCTTTTAAATATTATACAGCAGCATTATTCATGGGATGATGCAAAGCTGTAATTAAAATAGCATATCTTTCAAAATAGAGTCAAAAGAAAATGAAAATGTATTTTTACCTAATAGATCTTCTGAAAAATAGTTGAACCCTGCATGGCTAGGTGAAAAATAAAATTGATAAATGGTATTTCAACTTCAACCCAAAAGTTCATATATCATTTCCAAACTAACTACTTACTACATCATAGTGCATTCCAAGTATTCTGATTAATTCTCGTTGGTGAGATCTAAAGAAAGTTTATTTTGTTCTGACTCCTTACGCTTTCTTAATGTCTTCAGAATACACAGAAACCCAAACGCACTTTAAAAGATGTTATCCGGAGGCATTAATAACCACTCAGGCAAACATCTAAAACATTAAACATTAAGCGTGTATTTATACTTAAGCTTTAACATCACTGCAAAGTGGTTTCTGCTTCAAAGTGATGTAAAAGTAACGGTATGACTATGACTTTGCAGGGGACTTTGCAATAACTTGTGGGGACTGGTGACAAAAGTTGGGAGAGCTATTTCACAGACTAGTCTAGCAACCATCATCATGGGCGGTCCCTCGAAACGAGGATGACTTGCTTCCGCTAAAAAAAGGACGAGTTCACAGGAGTTTCAATGAAGGACCCGAACTACATCCTGAAGGGTGGAAGATGCCTGTGGGTGAAGTTTTTTAAACTAGGGTGACAGTTGCACACCAGCCACCACACAGGCTTGACAGAGCTAGGTCTTGGTCCAGTGGCAAGGATTAACCAAGACAACTGGAGACCAGCTCTGCTGCATGGACCTAGTGCGCACACAAATCGCAGTGTGGGCTGATCTGTGCTGCCCCTGGCCCCTAACTCGCGCCTCTCCTGGGCCCTGATCACGTCCCTCTACAGTCTCTCGTCCTGCAGTATCTGCCCATGCTCCAATTACCGACCTGTATCTTGATGATGTCACTCTTCACAGCCTCCATCAGCAGCATATCATGACTGCAGTGTGCATTGCAACAAAGCTTTTTCGGCAGCACATCCCAAACCTGCTATCTCCACCACCTAAAGGGACAAGGGCAGCAGGTGCATGATAATGCCATCACCCTCAAGTTCCCCTTCAAGTCACACACCAACCTACTTGGATATATATCACTGTTCCTGTATCGTCACTGGGACAAAATCCTGGAACTCCCTACCTAACAGCATTGTGGGAGCACCTTCACTTGATGGATTGCAGCGATTCAACAAGAAGGTCAATCAGTACCTTCTTTAGGACAACTAAGTATGGTCAATAAATTCTGGCCTTGCCAATGATGCCCTTAGTCAGAAAATAAATATTTTTAAAAACCTCCAGAGTTGGGTCCTGACCTGACTCCTGAAGACAGATATTCATTTCCCTGTAGCAGGCAGCCTCATATTACAGGGTTTTGACACCAGGAAGTAATTTTTCACACAAAGAGTGATCAATACATGGAATTAAATTTCAGATAGAGTAATGGAGGGGAAAACCCTGGAATCATTGAATAAACTATTGGATTCTGAAACAGTGGACTTAAGTGTATTTCTAAATGGATAATCTAAGATGGTCCAAATAGCCTTCCTTGCCTATAATTATCTTGTCTTCTTATGACACCACATAGAATATCACTCCAGCATAGTGTCAACTATGGTTTAAAAATACTCAGGGGTCTGCTGGATGTCCTGAGTTCTTTTTAAACTCACCCAGTTCACAGTTGCATTGGGATTACAGACACTCTGAAAACATTTAAAAATAAGCAACATACAGAGCTCTGCATACCTATATAAGTATGAATATACAAAGCTCTTTCCTTGCTGGGAGAATTCCTATCAGAGCTGGCAGTATAAATAAGGCACTGCCTGCCTGGAACCTGTACTGTTGATACCTGTACTATAAGTATAAATGCATCCAAAAGTGATAGTATAAGGCAGCTTTTTATAATTGTTCCTACAGAAATATTTTGCAGACAGTCTTACTTTACAGCAAATAAGTTAACAACACAAGTTAATAATTCAACAACTCCAATGCAGATCAGACATTCAGATGGTAATGTTATTTTTATAGACATTGTAAAGACTACAAGTATATTTTGCTATTGTGTTTGTTCACTGGCCTGAGTTGGAATTCCACTCATGCATGTTTGAGCTTCTGTAATGTTGGGGTTGTGTTAAAAATTGTTTAGTGAGTCATTTAACTGTCAGTGGAACATAGAGCATATTGTTTATTTCTGTAAAAAATGGCACAGAATGTCCAAAATTGCTCTTTATTGTGGAATAAAGTATATTCATGGCTGAACATACATGGTTAATTCCTTCTGTGTTCAGTTTTTAAAGCTTATTGTTGAAATTACACCAGATTAACATGCTTCAATAGTATGCAGCCTGCTAAAGCACTTGTCATTTCATACATCCTACCAAACTACTAAAATATCTCAATATACATTTTATTTCACTTTTACTATGCAAGAAAGGACTGCAGTAAATAAATAAATCCACACAAAATGTCTGGCCTGAAAATATTAATTATATCCAAAACACAAAGTATAAGATTAAAACAAGCTGTCAGCTACCAAATGATTCCATGGATTTTGTAGACGTTTTCTGATTTTTTTTGTGACCATAAGGGTCGCAGTTTTATTTCCACACACATTCATTAGTGCTGTCCTCCTTTCTTCCCATGACATTAGCACAACAGCAGACACCTGGAAACTGTAATCATTATTCACCTTCCCAACCACAAGTACTTACCTATAATGCGAAACCCAAAAGAACAAACCAATTGAAGAATTGTGAGGAAGGGTTCAGGTGAGCGGAAATGTAAAAAGTCAAAGAGAAAGGAGAAGACAATAGTGCAGGATAGCGATAGGGGTAATGATAACCAGAGTGTGATAGGAAGGGACAGAGCGTATAAAAACATAAGAGTGCATCAGAAAGTGGGGTCAGAGTAGGGGAAATGGTAAAAAGACAAAATTAAAAGCTCTTTATCTGAATGCACGCATCATTCGTAACAAGACAAATAGAAATAAATGGGTATGAACTGATAGCCATTACAGAGATGGGTTCCAAGGTGGCCAAGGCTGGGAACTGAATATTCAGGGGTATTTAACATTTCAGAAGGATAGGCAGAAAAGAAAAGGAGGTGGGGTAGCTCTGTTAATAAAGGATGAGATCAGTGCAGCAGTCAGAAATGATATTGGCTCAGAAGATCAAGATGTAGAATCAGTTTGGGTGGAGATAAGAAATAATAAGGGAAACAAGTCACTGGTGGGAGTAGTATATAGGCCCCACAACAATAGCTACATGGTAGGACAGAGTATAAATCAAGAAATAATGGAGGCTTATAAGAAAGGTACGGCAATAATCATGGGCGATTTTAATCTTCATATTGATTGGACAAATCAAATTGGCAAAGGTAGTCTTGAGGAAGAGTTTATTGAGTGTATCCAGGATGGTTTCTGAGAACAATACATTGTGGAACCAAACAGGGAGCAGACTATTTTAGATCTGGTAATGTGTAATGAGACTAGATTAATTAATGATCTCATAATAAAGGATCCTCTTGGGAACAGTGATCATAGCATGGTAGAATTTCAAATTCAGTTTGAGGTTGAGAAAGTTAGATCTAAAACTAGTATCCTGAATGTAAATAAAGGCAATTACAAAGGTATGAAGGCAGAGTTGGCTAAAGTGGACTGGAAAATAGATTAAAGGGTAAGATGGTAGATAAGCAGTGGCAGACATTTCAGGAGATATTTCATAACTCTCAGCAAAGATATATTCCAGTGAGAAAGAAAGACTCTAAGAGAGGGATGAACCATCTGTGGCTAATTAAGGAAGTAAAGGATGGTATCAAATTGAAACAAAGGCACACAATGTTGCGAGAATTAGTGGAAGGCCAGAGGATTTGGAAATTTTTAGAAACCAGAAAAGGATAACTAAAAAAATAATAAAGAGAGAGAAGATAGATTATGAGAGTAAACTAGCAAGAAATATAAAAACAGACAGTAAGAGCTTCTACAGGTATTTAAAAAGGAAGAGAGTAGCGAAAGTAAACATTGGTTCCTTACAGGATGAGACTGGGGAATTAATAATAAGAAACAGGGAAATGGCAGAGACTTTGAACAAATATTTTGTATCAGTCTTCATGGTAGGAGACACTAAAAGCATCCCAATAATTAATAATTAAGGGGCTATTGAGAGGGGGACACTTAAAACAATCACTTTTACTAGAAAAAAAATACTAGGCAAACTAATGGGACTAAAGGTGGACTAGTCCCCTGGACTTGATGGCCTGCATCCTAGGGTCTTAAAAGAAGTGGCTACAGAGATAGTGGATGCATTGGTTGTAATCTACCAAAATTGCCTGGATTCTGGAGAGGTCCCAATGGATTGGAAAACCACAAATGTAAGGCCCCTATTTAAGAAAGGAGGAGTCAGAAAGCAGGAAACTATAGGCCAGTTAGCCTAACATCTGTCATTGGAAAAATGCTGGAGTCCATTATTAAGGAAGTAGTAGCAGGACATTTAGAAAATCATAATACAGTCAAACAGAGTCAGCATGGTTTTATGAAAGGGAAATCATGTTTGACAAATTTGCTGGAGTTCTTTGAGGATGTAACGAGCAGGGTGGATAAAGGGGAACCAGTAGATGTCGTGTATTTGGATTTCCAGAAGGCATTTGATAAGGTGCCACATAAAGGGTTACTGCACAAGATAATAGCTCACGGGGTTGGCATGGATAGTGGATTGGATAACTAACAGAAAACAGAGAGTCGGGATAAATGGGTCATTTTCAGGTTGGCAAACTGTAACTGGTGGGGTGCCTATTAAAGAAGTAATTGTGTAATTAAAATAATGCACACACTGATAGTCGAAGAGATCATTCCATATTGAAGAGATGAATCCTCACACTCAATGAGAGTCCGTAGATATTTCTCGGAGCCATTGTGCATCCAGACTGCACGGTGCCAGTAGGAGGAATGTATCCCTACACCCGGCTTCCTACACTGGGAGCTTGAGGGAGAGAGGGGGTCAGTAGGAATATGTGTGTGTATGTGTGTGTGTGTGTATGTGTGTGCTAGGTCCATGCAGCAGAGCCTGGTCTCCAAATGTCTTGGATCCCCTTGCCATTGGACCAAGACCTTGCTCTGTCAAGTCCATGTGGTAGCTGGTGTGCAACAGCTACCCCATGTTAAAATAATTCACACACAGGCATCTTCCACACTTTAAAATTGTTAAACGATTCACATTTACACCTCTCGGCGGACTCTGAGTTGGACTAATTCTTTGATCAACAGTTATTTTCTACACAGTACTTGCCAGTGAGTTTTGAGTCTGGGAGGATCTCAACGTTGAGGTCGTGAACACCTGGCTTAAGGTGATGGTCCACTTAACATCCCGTCCCATCGCGAAAACGTCCCGCAACACATTGTTGTGGAGTTCGCCAAATTCGCACGGTTCCGCAAGTCTTTGAAAGTCTGCGACATATTCCGCTAAATCCTGGCCCTCGGTGCTGCGGTGTGTGTAGAAGCGATACCTGGCCAGCGAAACCCGAGTAAAGGCTTCACCCTCTGTAAACTTTTCTAAACTACCAACAGCAGCCATCTCTGCGTGTAAGTCCGTGATCTGTACTCGTTGTCAGTTAATATGTCTCTACTTATCAGTAGAATAACTCCACGAAGCCCAGTGCTGTGCTTGAACTTATGTGACCTTAGTCTCTTTATTGTGCCTGCAGAGTGCTTCACAACATGGTAGCCAGCCTTTTATTCAGCTCCTGCCTGGGCCTCCCACAGTTGTACCCTCTAGTGGTACCAGCATAGTATATGCACAGAGTATACATATATGACAAAAATGAAGTTTGGAAACTGGCCAGCATCAGTCTCATCAGTTTAGTGTAGAACTCAATTTAGTGTAGAAGCAAGTCATCCTCGACTCCGGGGGTTGCCGAAGAAGAAGTGGGGTGCCACAGGGATCAGTGCTGGGGCCTCAATTATTTACAATCTATATTAATGACTTGGATGAAGGGACCGAGTGTAACATAGCCAAATTTGCTGATGATACAAAAATAGGTGGGAAAGCAAGCTGTGAGGAATGCCATAAAATATTATTATTTGTGAAATACTTTGGACACCATAGATGAAAAAAATAACATTAATAAAGATTACAAATTATTCCATGGATATGAAGATTAATTTTGCTTTCCAGATGCATGAATTAATTCTGCATTTACTGTTTTGACCCGAATACCATCTGAGAAGCAGTGAAGTGGACAGTGCCAAATTATAGTGCCTGCCCCCACAAAGAGGAGCTCTGTACACGTAAACAAATGTGCAGTAATCTGTAAACCCGTTCCTCACATTAAAAACTTTTAACAGCAAACTTCAATGTTTTTTTTTTAATTGACTTTCGACATTAGCAATTACACAGGAACTGTTTACAAACCAAAGCTGGTAACAGCTTCTTCTACATATGGTCTCAAACCTCTCAAGAAAATGTGATTTTTTTCCCCAGTTAATTACTGGGAAATGGCACTTGCAATTTTGTGCTTTTTCAACAGAGTTTACAGATCATGATGAGACATGATAGACGTAAGGTCATAATAAGCATAATACAGTAATCATGGGGGACTTCAATCTACATATAGACTGGGCAAACCAAATGTGTAGTAATAGTGTAGAGGACAAATTCATGGAAGGTATACAAGATAGTTTTCTAGTATTGTGCATTGAGAAAAGGTTAATTAATAAGCTTGTAGCAAAGGGGTTTTTAGGGAAGAGTGACCATAATATGATAGAATTTTATATTGAGTTTGAAAGCGATTTAATAAAATTCAAAACTAGGGTCTTAAATCTAAACAAAGCAAACTACATAGGTATGAGGGGCAGGTTGGCTAAGGTAGATTGGGAAACTACATTGCAAGGTCTGATGGTAGACAACCAATGGATAGCCATGAGTTCCAAGCGGGCCAAAGGGACGCCGTGTCACCGGTTCCAGGTGGACCGAAGGGACGCCTAATGGAGGATAATGGCGACGGCCTTCCTGTCCCCTCCAGCGGCTCACCAAGAAGCAAGATGGAGCGGGGTGCAGCCACCAAAAGCGATCAGGGCCCGAGTGGCTCCCACCCTCACCTTCCACACCTCGGGTCCCTCACCACCTCTCCTGAAGGCGCTGCTCAGTGTTGAGCTTACGGCTCACATCTCACCGTAGGCAACTAGGCCCATACAGTAGTGCCTGACCTCCAGTAATCTCGGGCCCCCTTGCCACTGGATCAATACCTTGCTCTGCTAAGCCCGTGTGGTAGCTGGTGTGCAACAGCCACCCCACGGTAAAGGAACTCACTTACAGGCATTTTCCACCCTTCAAAATGAAGTCCGGGATCTGGACGTCAGGAACCTCATGGACATCCCCAGCAGCAACAGACCGGAACTTTGCACTGCTATCGTTGCTCAGGAACTCTGATGCTTCGACATCAACATTGCCGTCCTAAGTGAGATCCAGCGGGCAAGGAAAGGCCAGCTCAAAGAACAAGGTGGTCGTTACACCTTCTTCTGGAAAAGCAAACCAGAAGAAGAATGCAGCCTCCATGTAGTTGGCTTCGCCATCAAGAATGAGCTGGTGAGCCGTCTCAGAGACTCCCCCTGCGGGATAAGCGAATGCCTCATGATTCTCCGGCTCACCCTAGCCTGGAACCAGTGCGCCACAGTTATCAGCGCGTATGCCTCAACACTCGATGCAACAGATGAGACCAAAGAGGAATTCTACTCCAGCCTCGAACAATCCCTGTCCCGAGTCGCTACGGACGACAAACTGATCCTCCTTGGTGACTTCAACACCAGAGTCGGTAAGGCCACAGACCTCTGGGGAGGTGTGATTGGCAGAGAGAGGGTAGGGAAAACCAACTCCAGCGGTACCCTGCTCCTGACAAAATGCCTAGAACACGACCTTATCATCAGTAGCACCTTGTTCCATCAGAGGGACAAGTACAAGGCATCATGGCAATACCCTCGCTCCAAGCACTGGCATTTACTCGACTTCATCATCGCCCGAGTGAGGGATCACAAGGACGTGCACATCACCTGCACCATGACAGGAGCCAAAGCCTGCTGGACAGACCACCGCCTAATCCGCTCCGTCATTAACATCAATATCATCACAGGCGGTCCCTCGAACGAGGATGACTTGCTCCCATAAGAGTTCACAGATGTTTCAATGAAGGACCCGATGTTCCAGTCCTGAACTCGAATTGAGGGGTGGAAGATGCCTGTGTGTGGATTTTTTTAACGTCACTCACCCACCACACGGGCTCGACAGAACTAGGCCTTTATCCAGTGGCAAGGGTTGAACCAGGACAACTGGAGACCTGCTCTGCTGCATGGACCCTAGTGCGCATACATATCGCAGTGTGGGCAAGCCAGTCCTGCCCCTGGGCCCTTGGCTCTTCTGGGCCCAGTACCCTCATTCGCCGCACCTTCGCCCACGATGTTCCAGGGCCCAGCGCTCCATATTTATAGCCCCGACCTGCAGTGGTGTTCTCACACAACATCAATATAGCCCCAAAGCAGCGACAGGAACAGAAATAATGCCACAGAAAAATCAACGCCGGGGCACTCAAAGACCCAGTTAAGAAAGCCCTATACAGCCAGCGCCTCACTGCCAACCCGGCGACCCTTGATGACCCCGGGACGCAGAGTGCCCACAGCACCTGATCTGCCCTCAAGGTCTCAATAACCAGCGTCTGTGAAGAGATGCTCGGTCACTCAACCAGGAAACACCAGGACTGGTTTGACAAGAATGACCAGGAGATCCAGGAGCTAATAAGTCACAAGCGCAAGCATTTCTGAACTTAAAGCAGCAACCCAACTTGGGAGCAGCAAAGCAGCTCTACAGGCAGCTGAAGGCTGAGGTCCAACAAAAACCCGTGACCTAAAGAATAGATGGTGGGTGGAGAAAGCACAGGAGATCCAGCAGCTGGCCGACAATCACAACGTGCGAGGATTCTTTAGCGCAGTCAAGACCACCTATGGCCCAAGCACCCAAGGCTCCATCCCACTGCTGGCCAAGAACGGAGAGGTGCTCATTAAGGACACCGAGGCAGTTAGGGCTCGCTGGAAGGAACACTTCGAAGATCTCCTTAACCAAGACTTGCCTTCGACACGAGTGTCCTCAACTCCATCCCACAGCATGCTACCTGCCACCACCTCAGCAAAACCCCTAGCCCTGCACGAGGTAGAAAAGGCCATTCCTCAGCTCAAGAAGAACAAGGCATCAGAAGCAGATGGAATCCCCGCTGAGGCACTAAAGTATGGCAGAGAAGCACTATTGGCACGAATGCATGACCTCATCTCTCTTAACTAGAAGGAAGAGAGCATGCTAGGAGATCTCAGAGATGTCGGAATCATGACCATCTTCAAAAAAGGGGACGTCTGACTGCGGCAACTACAGAGGATTCTCCCTGCTGTCGGCCACTGGAAAAGGCATCGCAAGAATCCTCCTCAACCGTCTTCTCCCTGTGGCTGAAAAGCTCCTCCCAGCCACAATGCGGATTTTGTCCACTAAGAGGTACAACAGACATGATTTTCACTGCACAGTAACTAGAAGAGAAATGCAGGGAACAGCACCAACCCTTGTACATGGCCTTCTTTAACCTCACAAAGGCCTTTGACACTGTCAACTGTGAGGGACTATGGAGTGTCCTTCTCCATTACGGCTGCCCCGAAAACGTTTGTCACCATCCTCCACCTGCTCCATGATGACATGCAAGCTGTGACCCTGACCAATGGGTCTACCACAGACCCAATCCACATCCGGACTGGGGTCAAGCAGGGCTGCGTCATCGCACCAATGCTCTTCTCGATCTTCCTTGCTGCAATGCTCCATCTCACGATCAACAAGCTCCCCGCTGGAGAGGAACTAAACTATAAAACCAATGTAAAACCTGTTCAACCTACGTCATCTCCAG
Organism: Pristiophorus japonicus; assembly: GCF_044704955.1. NCBI lineage: Eukaryota > Metazoa > Chordata > Chondrichthyes > Pristiophoridae > Pristiophorus > Pristiophorus japonicus. The sequence continues at coordinate 224,719,913 of NC_091981.1, forward strand.
GTTAGATCCAAGATTGTCCCATCCTCTGTCATCGAACTATAGTATGCGAACGACGCTTATGTCTGTGCACACTCAGAGGCCGAACTCCAAACTATCGTCAACACCTTCACCGAGGCGTACGAAAGCATGGGCCTTACGCTAAACATCCGTAAGACAAAGGTCCTCCACCAACCTGACCACGCCACACAACACTGCTCCCTGGTCATCAAAATCCATGGCTCAGCCTTGGACAATGTGGAACATTTTCCATACCTTGGAAGTCTACTATCAGCAAGGGCAGACATCGATGACGAGGTCCAACACTGCCTCCAGTGTGCCAGTGCTGCCTTAGGTCGCCTGAGGGAGAGAGTGTTTGAAGACCAGGACCTCAAATCTGGCACCAAGCTTATGGTCAACAGGGCAGTAGTGATACCTGCCCTCCTATATGGCTCAGAGACATGGACTATACAAAGTAGACATCTCAAAGCGCTGGAGAAGTAGTGGGGAAAATGCTTGAAGCTATCATTTAGGAAGAAATAGTGGGACATCTAGATAGGAATAATGCAATCAAGCAGACGCAACATGGATTCACGAAGGGGAAATCATGTTTAACTAATTTACTGGAATTCTTTGAGGATATAACGAGCATGGTGGATAGAGGAGTACCGATGAATGTGGTGTATTTAGATTTTCAAAAGGCATTCGATAAGGTGCCACACAAAAGGTTACTGCAGAAGATAAAGATACGCGGAGTCAGAGGAAATATATTAGCATGGATCGAGAATTAGCTGGCTAACAGAAAGCAGAGAGTCGGGATAAATGGGTCCTTTTTGGGTTGGAAATCGGTGGTTAGTGGTGTGCCACAGGGATCGGTGCTGGGACCACAACTGTTTACAATATACATAGATGATCTGGAAGAGGGGACGGAGTGCAGTGTAACAAAATTTGCAGATGACACAAAGATTAGTGGGAAAGCGGGTTGTGTAGAGGACACAGAGAGGCTGCAAAGAGATTTAGATAGGTTAAGCGAATGGGCTAAGGTTTGGCAGATGGAATACAATGTCGGAAAATGTGAGGTCATCCACCTTGGGAAAAAAAACAGTAAAAGGGAATATTATTTGAATGGGGAGAAATTACAACATGCTGCGGTGCAGAGGGACCTGGGGGTCCTTGTGCATGAATCCCAAAAAGTTAGTTTGCAGGTGCAGCAGGTAATCAGGAAGGCGAATGGAATGTTGGCCTTCATTGCAAGCGGGATGGAGTACAAAAGCAGGGAGGTCCTGCTGCAACTGTACAGGGTATTGGTGAGGCCGCACCTGGAGTACTGCGTGCAGTTTTGGTCACCTTACTTAAGGAAGGATATACTAGCTTTGGAGTGGGTATAGAGATGATTCACTAGTCTGATTCCGGAGATGAGGGGGTTACCTTATGATGATAGATTGAGTATACTGGGTCTTTACTCGTTGGAGTTCAGAAGGATGAGAGGTGATCTCATAGAAACATTTAAAATAATGAAAGGGATAGACAAGATAGAGGCAGAGAGGTTGTTTCCAGTGGTCGGGGAGACTAGAACTAGTGGGCACAGCCTCAAAATACAGGGGGAGCCAATTTAAAACCGGGTTGAGAAGGACTTTCTTCTCCCAGTGGGTTGTGAATCTGTGGAATTCTCTGCCCAAGGAAGCAGTTGAGGCTAGCTCATTGAATGTATTCAAGTCACGGATAGATAGATTTTTAACCAATAAGGGAATTAAGGGTTACGGGGAGCGGGTGGGTAAGTGGAGCTGAGTCCACGGCCAGATCAGCCATGATCTTGTTGAATGGCGGAGCAGGCTCGAGGGGCTAGATGGCCTACTCCTGTTCCTAATTCTTATGTTCTTATGTTCTTATGCCTCCGCAAGATCCTGCAAATCCACTGGGAGGATAGATGCACCAACATCAGTTGTCTCGCTAAGGCCAACATCCCCAGCATCGAAGCACTGACCACACTTGACCAGCTCCGTTGGGTGGGCTACATCGTCCACATTCCCGACACGAGACTCCCAAAGCAAGTGCTTTACTTGTAACTCCTACACGGCAAGCGAGCCCCAGATAGGCAGAGGAAACGCTTCAAGGACACCCTCAAAGCCTCCTTGATAAAGTGTAACATCTCCACTGGCACCTAGGAATCTCTGGCCCAAGACCGCCCTAAGTGGAGGAAGAACATTCAGGAGGGTGCTAAGCATGTCGTGTCTCATCACCAAGAGCATGCAGAAACAACGTGCAGACAGTGGAAGGAGCGTGCGGCAAACCAGGCTCCTCACCCACCCTTTCCTTCAACCACTGTCTGCCCACCTGTTACAGAGACTATAATTCTTGCATTGGACTGTACAACCACCTGAGAATTCACTTTTAGAGTCGAAGCAAGTCTTCCTCGATTTTGAGGGACTATCTATGATGGTGACGATGAAAAGATAGCATTTAAAGAATGAATACATAATTTACAACAACTATGCATTCCTTTAAGGCACAAAAACCCCACAGGAAATATGGTCCAATCTTGGCTAACAAGATAAGTTAAACATAGTATTTGATCAAAGGGAGAGGCTTATAATGTTGCCAAAAAGAGTCTGAGGATTAGGAGGATTTTAGAATTCAGCAAAGGAGGACCAAGAAATTGCTAAAAAAAAGGGAAAAGAGAATATGAGAGTAAACTAGCGAGAAACATAAAAACAGACTGTAAAAGCTTCTATAGGTATGTAAAAAGGAAAAGATTGGCAAAAGTAAATGTGGGTCCCTTACAGGCTGAGACAGGATAAATTATAATGTGGAATAAGGAAATGGCAGAGAAATTTGACAAATACTTTGTGTCTGTCCGGAAATAGTGGAGAACCAAGGGTCTAGCAAGAATGAGGAACTGAAAGAAATTAGTATTCGTAAAAAAAAGTACTGGAGAAATGAATGAGACTGAAAGCCAATAAATCCCCTGGACCTGATCCTAGGGCTTTGGAAAAGGTGGCTATAGAAATAGCTAGATGCATTGGTTGTCATCTTCCAAAATTCCCTAGATTCTAGAACGGTTCCCGCAGATTGGAAGGTAGCTACTGTAACCCTGCTATTTAAGAAAGGAGGGAGAGAGAAGACTGGAAACTACAAACCAGTTAGCCTGACATCAGTAGTTAAGGAAAATGCTATAATCGATTATTAAGGACGTGGTAACAGGGCACTTAGAACATAATAATAAGATTGGGCAGAGTCAACATGGATTTATGAAAGGGAAATCATGTTTGACAAATCAGAGTTTTTTGAGGTTGTAACTAGCAGAATAGATAAGGGGGAACTAGTGGATGTGGTGTATTTGGATTTTCAGAAGGCATTTGATAAGGTGCCACACAAAAGGTTATTAAACAAAATTAGGGCTCATGGGATTGGTGGTAATATAGTAGTATGGATTGAGGATTGGTTAACAGACAGAAAACAGAGTAGGAATACTCGGGTCATTTCCGGGTTGGCAGGCTGTAATTAGCGGGGTACCGCAAGGATCAGTGCTTGGGCCTCAGCTATTCACAATCTATATCAATGATTTGGATGAGGAGACCAAATGTAATATATCCAAGTTTGATGATGATACAAAGCTAGGTGGGAATGTAAGTTGTGAGGAAGATGCAAAGAGGCTTCAAGGGGATATAGGCAGGCTAAGTAAGTCAGCAAGAATGTGGCAAATGGAATATAATGTGGAGAAATGTGAAGTTATCCACTTTGGTAGGAAAAATAGAAAAGCAGAGTATTTTTAAAAGTTGAGAGATTGGGAAACGTTGGTGTTCAGAGGGACCTGGGTATCCTTATACACGAATCACTGAAAGTTAACATGTAGGTACAGCAAGCAATTAAGAGAGCAAATGGTATGTTGGCCTTAATTACTAGAGGATTACCGAAGGAAGAATATACTTGCCATAGAGGGAGAGCAAGGAATGCTCACCAAACTTATTCCTGGGATGGGGGGATTGTCCTATGAGGAGAGATTGAGTAGAGAAGGCCTATATTCTCGAGTTTAGAAGAATGAGAGTTGATCTCATTGAAAGATATACATTTCTTACAGGGCTTGAGAGGGTTGATGCAGAAAGGATGTTTCCCCTGGGCTAGGGAGTTTGGAACCAGGGTAGTCACAGTCTCAGAATAAAGGGTCGGCCATTTAGGACTGAGATGAGGAGAAATTTCTTCATTCAGAGGGTAGTGTATCTTTGGAATTCTCTACCCCAGATGGCTGTGGAGGTTCAGTTGTTGAATATATTCAAGACAGAGAAGGATAGATTCTTTGGTATTAAGGGAATCAAGGGAAAGTGCAGGAAAGTGGAGTTGAGTTAGAAGATCAGCCATGATCTCATTGAATGGTGGAGCAAGCTCGAGGAGCCAAATGGTTTACACCTGCTCCTATTTCTTATCTTCTTATACAGCAATTATAGATATATACAAAGAGCTATATGGACAGTTTTGTATTACTGGGTAGCACTTCATAGGGCCAAGAAATGGTATTGTTTTTTTAAACAGGTTGTTGCAGATTACTTTTGGAATGGAGCATGTCAAACTGGCTGTTTCTGGCTGCGGTGGAGATCACCTCTTATAGAAGGTAGGCACTGCAGGGAATTCAAAGCCAGAGTGATCGCCTGGACTAGTTTCAACCCGCCTAGATGGGTTGGAGTGGAATTTCCCAGATTTCCCCCCCCCCCCAATTGGCCTGGGTTTTTTATCTGTATTTTTTGCTTCTCCCAGGAGATCACATGGTTTTGGGTGGGGTAGAGTGCATATGTTGTGCTATACAAAGTATCGCAATTGTGTGGGACAGGCTCGATCGACCAGATGGTCTTTACCTGCCCGTCATTGGGAGTGAGCGAGGGTGGGGCTGGGAACGGGGGAAGGAGGGGGAAGAGGGTTAGATTGGGTATTCACTTGCTTGTGAATAATGGAGTGAGGTTTGCAATTTTCTATTTTTCGTGAGGTTTTGGTTGTGTTGGGTGAGGTGGTGAGTTGGCAGGTGAGAGTTAGGTGACTGGATGCATTGGAGATTAGGAAGATAATGCGAGGTGTGGGGTGGGGAGGGGGGGGGGTGAAGTATACTAAAAACACAGTCAAGGAAAGAAGGATTTTGAAGGACAGCCGAAAGATGGTAAGGAAGTAGTTTTAGGAGGGAGTTCAAAAGAGATGGGATATTGAGAGTGAAAAATCAGTAACCCATAGCAGAACAGAGTGAGAGACAATTAGTAATCCAGAGTTGGAGGAGCTGAGAGTGCAAGCTGGAACATGCAGAGAGATCATGCAAACATGGTGGAACACTGTATTAAAGGGAACTGAAATTGGGGATGAGGACTTTAAAGTCAATGCACTGGAGGACAGGAAACCAATGAAGCTTGTTCAGAACAGGGATAATAGTATGTGGGACTTTGGACAAAATTAATTTGGGCCACAAACTTCTGGATTAACTGGAGTTTGTGAAGAGTGGAGGAGGGGAGGTCAGTAAGGAGTTCACTAAAGCTCTTCAGAAAAAAACTTCCACTTCTACGTGGTCTGGCTTACATGTGACTCCAGTCCCACACTAGGACGGAATTTTACCAGCATTGAGAGTGCGGGATCGGAGGGGGGACAGCTGTCAAAATTGAAATGATTGACAGTGGGTTCAGAGCCATTTTGTGCTGTACATTTTTCCAGCTTTTTCATGAGGTTCACGGCGCTCGAGGATCAAGTCAGGTAAGTAGGTTGGGTGTTTCATCAGTATCCATTCATCTGAATACATGACAGCTGCAAATATGATATAAAACCTCCCATTTCACCGCTATTCACTTTCCAATCTCAGAAGCTGGAGCCTTCAGGATTTGGAAGAAACATTTGAGCTTTATGCAGGTTGAAAGTGTTTGGAGTAAACTCTCTATCCACTGTCACCTCCTTGAAACAACCTCTCTCACCATTGACAGATCGTTTCTGTCATCCCATGCCCGTGAAAGAATCTCACCTTGGTCCTCAGAATCAGCCCCAACACTAACATCACCAGGCACACCAGCATCACCAGGCACACCAGGAGCACCAACAACATTACCAACCTTCTCCACAATCAACTGATGCTGGAAAGGACAGAGGACATCTGCACCTGACCACATTGCTGCCTGGGAGGCCAGGGATGGCTTCACTATTGCCAGATTTATTTCACTTGATGCTTTACACCCTAGCTGCCACATGATGCGTCAGGTTAGCACCACCACATACCAGCACCATAAAGCATCCCTACAATGCCCAATCCATTCCTTTTACACTCATGACCATTGCAGAGGCTACCGCTATGTCTCACCATTCATTGCAACTCACTAAGCTACTTCCAAAGGTGCACACAAAAGTGTTCAAAATAAAGATTTTCAATGTTTGCAAAACATTAACAGACACTTCATATGAAATACCCTTGTGTGTTGTTAGTTGGTATGATTGGACAAGGATGAGGGTGAGTGTGAGGGGTGGCTAGTGAGATGGGAAAGTGACAATGTAGAGGGAGGGGATGGGTGGTGTAAGGGGTGGTCCCGGGGGTCAGTTTCATGTCTGACCTACTTGAGCGGTTTGAATCGCTCCCACTCCCTTGGGTTCTAGACTATGGATTTATTTGGGGGATGTGATAAAATGCAAGAGACCACTGATTTGGTGCAAAAGAACTTTGATTTTATTAAGGATAAGAAAATACAATGTCACACTTATAATTACACTAATAAAGAACAGTACATCACACATTCAAAGGGGGTTGCAGTGAAAATTATACCTCCCACCTCCCAAATACCTAATACTGGCTAGGTTAGACTCCAGGGCAGACAGGGACTATGCTTACCAATCCTTTCTGGTCAGTTAGCAGTTTCGGGTTTGGTTGGATTCTGTAGGTTCTGCTTGCCGTACCCCGAATGTTGGAGAGGACTTCTTACTGCGCAATCTTCAGTTGGGTTGAGTCCGCTGATGCGGTAGGGCATGTTTTGGATTTGTGGGGTAAGTACCCGTTTTCATTCGTTAGAAATAGTTTTCAAAGTCCTTTTAGGTAACGTTTTCACCGTTGGTAGTCAGGCCTAGATTGTAGAGTGGAAACTTTCGATTCTTCGGTTTCTTCCTTGTGAAGTTTTGTTTCGAGGTTGGTCGATCGCGGTGGTTTTAGTGGTACCACATTGGCTGTGGTCGGTTGCTGCCACGATGCTGATGTTCTTCCTTCCTTTTCGATTTCAGGATGTCGAGGCAGGAGAGTTTAGTTTACAACTGTCGCGTTGGTTTCTCTCCCTTGTTGATGGCATAGGCGTAGTATGGCACTAGCACTAGCACAAGCAGTGTCTCTCGAGGCAGTGGCATAAGCAGCAGCATACCCTTTGATAAAACATGGGGCCAATTATACTGTAGGAGCTGTCCTAATTTCGCACCAAATCAGACCAAAATTCTTTGTTTAATTTTGGCGGGCTCAACATTTCTTTGTGATATTTTGGCGGGCTCGTTAAAAGTTAATATGTCTCGGGTGGGTTGATCTTCTAAATCTGTTTCTTGATGGAAATATTAGCTTGGTAATCGCAATGTCCTTTGTGCTTGGTTTTTGTATGCAGGCTGGAGTGGGCCTTTTGTTTTTATGCATAGGCTGAAAATGGCTTTCCAGGTTCAGGTTGATGGCTGGCCATCTCTGAGTTAATTGTTGCAATGTTAATGTCTCTTGTGGAGAAGGGTTTTCGAATATCCATTTTCCAGACAATTTACATTAATTTCAATACCCCAGGCAGTTTCAATAATCAAACTGGCTTCTTTGTGGGATAGTTCCTTAGCCCTGCCCACACAGGTTCAATCTGTTTTGTAAAATCCCAAATTCGATTAAAGTTCATAGTTTCTTCCATGAGCATTTTAGGATTTCGAACTTTCTGGTAGATAGTTCCAAATTAAATTTCCTTTCCAATGAGTCCAAACACGGGGGTGGGGGGGGCGAGGAGTGGGGGGGAGGGGGGGTCCTACGAATTTTGCCCTTCTATTACAGTCCCCCCTGTGACACTCTACACACTCGTGTGTCATGCAAGGTAAGAAAATTCCTGACCCCGAGAGCCAACCTCCCCCGTGTTTACCTAACTAAACATTAACGTGCATCCCCTTTTGAAATGCAATGCAGTTTACAGGCGAATACAGTCATTACAATTCGGTCACAGCGTAGAGGGGTCCGACGCCCCTCCTTTACTCTGTTTTCACAGTAAAATAACGATATATGGTAAAACACAACTTTTAGTACAGTAAAAATAAAAGGTACATAGTCAAACATGATCTTAAGTAACGCTCTTACAACACTCGATATACTGCGTTTCACTGGTAAAATTAAACACAAATTAAACATGGTAATATGGTGTCATCCCTCCCTGCGCGATTCCCAAGTTCGGCCAGGGAGCGTGCAGCACCCTTTGGTGCCTGACCTGACGGCCTCGGCAAGTGAGACACCATAAGTAAAGAATAATCGCGAGTTGACAGATAACTAAAGTGTGGGAAGCGATTCGGATCCAGACTGGGACTTCTATATTTCTGAAAATGTCCCATCAAGGCGGAATTATAATCTCGAGAATCTTTTTCCCTATCTCAATTGTTTTCTGTTCTAGAGTATAGAAATGTTTTTGTGAGATTATTACAGCATTTAGCAGAGCGGTAAGATGTTCGGGTAGAGGGGGAATTGTATAGCCAAAATGTACAACATAATCCTGCAGGTTTGTAATGTTTTCCTTCACAGTGAGGTGGACAGTGGAGAGTTCAGGAATGGGGACAATACGTTCCTGGGCCACTTGAACTGATGCCTCAGGTTTGAAGCAAAAACTGCTGTCACTTACCGGACACCAGAAGTGTCCATGTTGTAGTGGGGCGCACTGGTGGTGACACAATATGTCCCAGCCCCTATGTATGCTACCTGTGGAGGGACTTGGTCTTGTGCCATTACTTCCATGGTGCAGTTAATAGGCTGTGCACCAGCAGCTTTAAACCCACACTGTGAATTAGAATGGGCACTCAAGTACTGGGAACACAGTACTATGTGTGCATCCCGGCTTCGGCACCCGGAGAGGTCAGTACCCCTCACAGCGTGCTCCCACTTTATCACATAGGGTGGGACCGCTGCGAAACGAATGTGGGCATCTCCTTGAATAACTCCAATGTTCTCCACCCAGTATACCGGTGCGGGTCGGGCTGTCCCACCCATGACCGGCATCCTTAGTATGATTCCCATAATGGTGTGATTCGATTTCCCACAGTCTACTGGGACAGGGTAGGCTTCAGAGACTAGGTGGAGTTGGCACGGACTTAGTGAATTACTGCACAGGTGGAGGGCTGCAAGGTGCTTGTTACTGATCCAGGAGGGGACTGAACCTTGTTTTAAATCCTCCAGGTTCCTCCCAACAACCATGCCCCATACAGCATGCACACCTCGGTCTGTGCAGCCTGGTCCGAAGCGTTTCTATCCTCCCGTATGAGTGCATTCACTGTCTGTGCATGTTTTTCCAGCTCAGCCACAATTTCTTTTAAATGCAGTCATAGCCTGGTCCTCGTGTAGCTCTGAGTCTACTACTGTGTTTTCTTGTTTCAGGATTTTCCTCAATTGATTCTTTAGACCGTTTATCTATTTGTAGTTCTATATCATCTAGGCTATTTATTACAGAGGATCCTGTACTGTAGGCAGTAAAAACGTTGTTTATGATGTCCCTTCTAGGTCTCCCCATGCTCATGGTGTCCCTAGCCTTTAGGATGCATAAATCTGTTTTGTCTACATTCCCAAAGTCTAACTCGTAAAATTTCTTGAACATTTCTCTAAGTAGGGCCTGGTATAGCAGCTCTGTTTTCTTCGGGCGCATTGCAGGTAAGTGTACCTCGGTAAGGTTTAAAATTACTGAAGCTATTGCATAGTATACCCCCTGGTATAACACCTTTTCGGTCGGTACCAATACTAATCTGTTCCCTGGTCCCTTGGTGGTGGTGGTATGACACCTTTCTATTATTGTGCGTATTGGCGGGGTCGTGGGCAGGGGTTTCTTAATGTGTGCTCTTAGTTCGATGGCGTTAATTGGGAGTGGGGAGTGTGGGCCCGCACATCCGTGTAGGCTAGAGTTCCACCCCATCCCTTCCCCTTCATCTTACCATTGCCTAGCGAAGGCGATTGATATGCCTGCGGGGCAAATGTTCTCTGATCCCCACATGCAAACGTAAATTCCCTGTTCAGATTCCCACCACTTGTCCCAACACACTTTTACTCCTCCCCTGTGTCCCTGTGATGAGTCCAAACATGGGGTGGGGGGGGACTCCCACGAATTTTGCCCTTCTCTTACAGTGGAAGTGCAATGTAAGTTGTTGTGAGTAAGGATGTGCAGGGGTAGGGGAGGGAAGGCAGAATGATGGGGATGTAATGAGTGGCACAGCAGGATGAGGTCAAGTGTGACTTTGCAGTAACATTTTGTGGTCTACTGAGATCATTGAAAGGCTTACTTTACTGCAGTCAGGTCCTCCTGATGACATCCCTGTCTGTGCCCTCCTCTGCAACGTGCAAACAGGCTGTGTTGATGTCCTGGGGAGGTCTCTTCCAACTATTGGAAGGGAAGAGAACCTCTCTACATGCTGTGACTCCTCCATAAGCATCTGGAGGGAGTCATGGGAGAGCCTGTGTGCAGCCGTGCCCCTTGGTGCAGTGCTTGTCCGTGTTTTCAGCACCTCAATGCTGTAGAATACTGACAGCACAACTGTTAAAATCAATGTGGACATGGTCCCTTTAAGGAAACCGGCTGATGATGCGACATCAACTTATATCATCAGACCCGCTTCCTTTTAATCGGCCGGGAGCCTCGCTGGGCGGGCTTAACAAGCCTCATCAAGGTAAAATCACTTGTAGAAAGCGGGATGGAACCAGCAGCGGGCCAATACCTAGTTACAGACCCCAGCCGCCTTGTTCCCGCCTCGGGAGGTGAAATCGCAGCCTAACTGGCTGACTCTTAACTCTAATAATTCAGTCTAGGGCAATTAGGGATAGGCAATAAATATGGCCCTGCAATGTTGCTCAAAACGCAAAACCAAACAAAAATACTGAAGAGTTGAATTCTGGAAGTGGTAAAGATGTGGAATAGAGTTATGGATACAAGCTAGCAACATTCCTGGCAGGAAAATAGCATAACATAGAAAGATCATCTCAGGGTTGAGCAGAACATTGATATTACACACCACCAGGTTCACCCTAAGTGGATCACTGGAAAAGATGTGACCATAGCCAGAGGTATGTAGCTGTCAGCAGGAAGCAAAAAAGGATGGCTTTGGTTTGTTGATTTGAGCTGAAGGATATTTGGCACACCCGTGACTTGAAGTTGATGCTGGAGAGGTATAGTTGCATGTTGTCAATACATATATGAAAGCTGGCCCTATGCTTACAGATGATATTGCTGAGGGGTAGTAAGTAACGGATAAATAAGAATGGAGCTCTGTAGGAAAATCAGAAGTTTCTTTGGAGGAACTTGGGAAAGCAATTGCTAGGAGTGGTAGGCATAGATTTTGATGGTGACAGTGCAATGAAAGAATTTTGGAGCAGCAGGGCAGTTTGGAGACAGGATGACAATTTGATAACTGAAGGTTCCTCTCGTCTTCAGTGCAGTGTTATGTCACTGTACAGACTTCCATAGAGTTCACTGTAGATCATCCTGAGGGCAATTTCATGGTATCAACTGATGGCTGATGTGTCCTTCATTCCTAAGGGTGACACAAGCGAGGTTGTCTCTTTTCAGAATTCCTCCCTAATAGGGTAGTCTGTGGAAAGATGTAATGGCCCTTTCTCATTCCATAGTTTCTTATAAGTCTGGCATCTGCAGTGTTGCACCAATTTTTAAAGCAAGATTTTGTGGCCATTTAATATGAATGCGGCTCAATAATAGGGCCAATATGAGGAAAATTGCTATTTGGTACTGGCTCAAAATGTGCATAGTGTAAGACAAAATTTGGAGTCACTTTGGACTGTCTGTTCAATGGTTCGATATTGGTAACAGTTATGATTTTATTTAAGCATAAGTGAGACTTAATATAGTCAGGTCTAGAAATTTGGGCAGTTTGTGCCACCCGTTAGCGCCATGAAATGGTGGAAAAATAGCGGTCCGAGCTCTTCCGCCAGCTGGTGGTGGGTACCGCGGTGGCTGCCATTTTCGGCAGGTCATCAGCACTGCTGTTAAATGATATTGGCAAGTGTATTTTACTGAGGTGGAGTGTGATGTCAATCAGTGTGCAACGCCACGTTGAGTCCAGCTCATCCATTTTAGAGTTCTCCGCTCGCATTGCTACCCGCACTAAATCACGCCAGTATTTGCTGCCGCTAAAAGGTCTTTCAGCGGTGTTAATGGCCATGAGGAGTCTGGCAGGATTATGAGGATGGACGCCGGAATTTCAAACGCCTCCTTTGCCAAGGTTCTTCTTTTAAACTTTCATTTTTTGCCCATCAATGGTGGAGGGGGAATGGGGGGAGGATGGGTTGCATTTTCTGGGAGGTTTCTGCGAAGCCTACAGTGTTTGTGGGTCAGTAAATCAATGAGTGAACTATATTGCAATGATTGAAAATGATCTGTGATAAAATCTCTTTTATCTGCATTCATTTCTTAAACAAAAAATAAATGATAAACATTGGGTGGCAGGTAGTTTTTTTGGGACACGTATGGCTATTGTTCAGTTCGCTCCTTTCTTCCCCATTCCACAACACTGTGAGTGGGAAACCATTGTGACCTTTGGCCTCCTTCTGACGTTAGCGCTGCAAAGAGCGCATTGCACTAGCAAATTACCGCCACGCTGATGATAATGAGCAGGCAGTATCAAAATGTTGGTACTGACTGTTCTCTCGGCCGCCGGCCATTATCCTTAGCCGTCAATGTTACTGGCAGGTTTCCAGCATTTCCCAATGTTATATATGTAAACTTGTATTTACTCTGAATAGCCACCAGAGGGCTCATCCCCTGGAGTCCCAAGGGATCCTATAATCCCTTGGGAGCACAGGTATTTAAGGAGGCCTCACAGGTTGGCGAGGCACTCTGGAGACCTGCAATAAAAGACTAAGGTCACACTTTACTTTGAGCTCACAGTGTTCAGTCTGACTTTTTCTCCATACGTAACACCCAATTTCTAGGCTACTGTACTTGAACAGCCATTTACAAAGTACAATTGAGAATTATATTACCCGTTATTGTCCTTTGGGTTGTAGGCATGGCCCATTCCCGCTTCCTTCTATTTGCATACACGTCTGCACCTGTCCGGATCGATGCCCTTCCTGGCCCTTCTACACTGAGAATGACCCAAACCCTACAGTATATACCCCCAAACCCAGAACTATAAGATCCACGTAATCATGTCCAACACAGGCCTTGTCTGTTTTTTAGCTGTAGCACAATCTTTTGCTGTGCTTGTTTTCTGCTTCCAGGATGAGTTCTAACTGTAATTAAAATCTAGTTTTTAACATACTTTCCCTAATTCTAACAGAGGAGAAATAAGACTAAATTAATAAAGCTATAAACTAGCAATCCTAATATTAAAATACAATCTAGCAAAGCTTTATGATGAAAATTAATAAAAGGGATTTACATTTGGTTATAACTCCATGACTCACAAAACTTTGCGAATTCTCACAGACAAAAAAGAGACAAGAGGTAAATCTGTAAGACACCTGGGAGTCTCCCTTGTTTTTTCCCTTGCTTTTCTAGCAATAATAAGCATGTTTTTGCACTTGTGACACAACCCTTGCTCTGCAGTCACCATAAAGTCCAAGGCAGTGTGTTTTTACAGAAGGTAGCTTTTGGAGAAAAGCTTAGGGTCATTTAACTCTTGTAAAGCTTAATCCCTCAAAATACCTTCAAAAATAGTAGTCACCTCTAGATAATGAACATGTTCCATTTTACAACTATTAGTTAGAGGCGAATGCAGATTTATCTCCACCCTTTTCAAAATGGTAAAAGTTGATGTATGCAAAATACCACTTCAGAAGGACTTAATTATTCAGCTTTTACTAATTATCATAAGAAATTAATTTTATTTACATGCCAAATGGAAGATTCAATTTCACGTGTTATTGATGAATGTCACATTGGTAGTTCTGAAGTGATTTTCTTTGTGTTGAAATAAATGCTTTATAATAGCTTTGACTTTATGTGTTATCTCAATCAGAGAAACTTTTGTGAATAAGAGCCTCAGGATAATTGTTTATGTAACCTATAATTTTGTTAATTAGTTATCTAAAATTTGCAAACATTTAAAGGCAGTCATTAGAAATATTTGAACATTTTAATCAACCTAAAGAGAGGTGACAAATCAGATCTGCTCGTGACTGAAAAGCTTTGATTACGTTATTGTGAGTAAATCAAAATCACAGGCTATAAATGTAAATTTACAATTGTCTACTTTTCAAGTTAGGAACAGTGAAATTAAATGACTCAAACAGATCAGAATAGCATTTTACATACGTCCGTGATTGTAAATTACGTTGATGTGTTTGTTGTACAATTGATATATTCACTTGTGACGGCTAATCACATTCCCTAAAGATAATTCTGGAATTTGATTGGACTTTATAACGGCTTTACCATGGACATTTTCAGTGAATGATCAAAAGTCTCCTTTCACTTTAATACCTTTGCTAATGGACATCTGGCACTGCATGTAATGTCTGCCTGCTCATTAGTGCCTTATGTGGGAACTCCAAGGTTCCTATGTTTTGATTTCCCTCAAGTTTACCATTTTGATGTTATTTTAATATTTTAGTTACTTTTTGTTTAGTTTTTGGATGTGGACGATGCTGACAAGGCCACATTAATTTCCTACCCTTAGTTTCCTGACAAGGTGAGATGGGCCTTCTTCTAAACAGTCCTTGTGGTGATGGTGTTCTTACAATGGTGTTGAACTTACTGGAAGCCTACTGCATTTTGATTTTAGAATTTTGATTAGATTTTGTTATTTTTATGTTAGTTTGTTTTGTTTAAAATGAGATTATATGGCCATTTTAATGATGCTAATGATGCTGCTCCTTTAAGGGAACACACTTGGAAGTATCCCAGTGGAATTGGACTTAGTTATAAAACATGCAGGGGCTGAAATTCAGAGTCCCGGGAAGGACCGTTAACGCAGGTTTTCGGTGGCCACTCTGCAGAATCGATTGGCCGCCGCATTCCAGTCGATTGGCCTCCGCGAAGCATATTCAGCGCGGGGGTTTTTTCAGCGGTGAGGACTTCCGCCGCAATCCGCTGACTTCCGTCGCTGTAAGAGGCTTGCAGCTGTGTTGATGTCATCAGGGTGCGCACTGCTGCTACACGACCACGCCACCTATATTCACCTATAAAAAGTGAGGTTTTTCTTTGACAGTGCCCACGGCAGCTTTTTGGGTCGGTACACTTTGCCGTGCTGCTCGACACCACTGGAAGAGGAGAACGGAGGATTCCCGCGATCAGGGGTATTTTTGGTGCAAAGTTTTGCTGGTGCTTTTGTGCATTTGTTTAAGCTGCTGAGTCCTGTTTATCAGTTTGGCAAGAGTTTTCAGGACTTTCAGCTGTGACTGCTTAGTAGAGGCCTGTAGGCCTTATTCTGTGCTCCACAAAGGCCTGCGTGTCAGGGTGCAGCCTTCACATACAATAGGATCAGTGCTGCCTTGTACACCTTGTCAGACTCAGGACAGCACACAGGAGAAGGCGGTGCCATCAGCAACGCACAGAGAGACAGCGGGCAAGGGAGGCAACAGCCATGGCTGCCCAACATCCAGAAGGGCCTGCAGATGTGCGCTGGCCTCCTCGTAGAGAGGGTGGCCAGGAGGGAAATGGCATCAGGAGGAGCGTCAGGTACGCTGACCCCCCCCGCACCACATACTGGGCCAGGAGCCTTGCCAGCAACAGCCTGCAGAGGCTCCCGAACATGAGGAGGAAGAGGGAGAAGGCGATCATTCTGCTGCCACTGGAGGTGGCCAGCACAGACCTGGGGGAAGGAGGCTCTACCGTCAAAGGGTCGACAGACATCAGTTCTCTTTCCTGAAGCTCAGTGGTGAGCAATGCTTGTGAAGGCTCAGGTTTCAAAAGGACGTACTGAGGGAGCTCTGCAATGTCCTGCGCCAAGATCTGGAGCCTCACAAAAGGCTCAATACTGCTCTGACCATTGAGATCAAGGTCACCCTAGCTCTGAACTTTTATGCTACAGGGTCTTTCAAGTCTGCGACTGCAGACATTTCCAACATTTCACAATGCTCTGCCCATCGCTCCATTCGGCAGGTATAGGAGTCGAGTGGACTATATCTCATTCCCGATGACCAGGAAGAAGCAGGTTGAGCGGCAGGACAGATTTGCCCCCATTGCAGGATTCCTCAGGGTGCAGGGTGCCATTGACTGCACACACGTTGGCCTGACGGTGCCACAACACCATCCCGAGATCTTTGTCAACCGCAAGGGATTCCACTCTCTCAATGTGCAGCTGGTGTGTGACGACCAGCGTAGGATCCTGGCAGTTGATGCCAGGTACCTAGCTAGCAGCCATGATTCCTTCATTCTGTGCCAGAACAGTGTGCCCGCCCTCTTCTTTGGGCCAAATCAGGATTGTGAATGGCTGCTTGGCGACAGGGATTTCCCTTGTCCACTTGGCTGCTGACTCCACAACGGAACCCAAGATAGTGGCCGAGCATGCATACAACGACGCTCATTCAGACACTAGGTGCATCATCGAGCACTGCATTGGGATCCTAAAGCAGAGGTTCCATTGCTGGACCACTCTGGTGGCACCTTGCAGCACTCTCCTGAACAGGTCTCCATATTTGTTCTGGTCTGCTGCATACTGCACAACCTGGCTGTCATGAAGAGCCAGCCGCTGGAGATCAAGCCAGCAGTACTGAGGAGGAGAAGGCGCAGGAGGAGGAGGAGATGGAGGAGGATCCGGGTCGCCACTCAGCCAGAAGGCGTCGTCGCCATCACAATCCTGCAAGGGAGGTGCAGATACATCTGATTGCTGCTCGATTCACATAATTTCATCCACACATGACCCTTCAGCTCCTATTTTACATGGCCATGCCAATGAGTGCCTTCACACAGAATTGCCCACTCTCAAATTAAACAATTGCCCAGATATATGTGCAAAAAAATAAAGATTTATCAAATGATGCAAGTCAGTGCAAAAAAACAACAGAACAAAAAACAGTACCATAAACTAACACAAAAACATCATTTGGTACCCTTGCGCATTTCCTTATATGGGTGCCCAAGTGTCTTCCGTGTGGCTGCATCATGGGTCTGGGAAGGCTACTATGGTTGTTGTGTTGGAGTTACAGATATCCTTGTTGGATGCCCTCAAACGCTTTGGGCCTAGAAGGACCAGGTGCAGACTGGGCAGGACCCTCCTGGGAAGGATCCATCTGGCTTGTCTCGGGCGAGGCCATGCATGAAGGCACTGGCGGGGTGGCAGGTCTGGGGCCAGGAATATTGTGATCCTGAGAGAGCACATCATCAGGATCCTGGTCTGAGGAGCCTGAGTCACTCACCGGGTGTGGCACCTTACCACCACCACCGAGTTGAGGGAGGTCAGGTTGGTGCTTGGTGCGAACCGGAAGGACCCCGTGGCCCGTGTTGGATCCAGCCGTGAACGCAACACTGAGGTGTCAGGTGGCATCGAGCTGAGACTGCATGAGAGCAGCCAGAGTCTCAAAGCCAGCAGGCATGGCAGCAGTTTGATACTCCACGGCAGTAATAAGACACGTCGTGGCCTGTTGCCCAGAGTGCATAAGAGCATTTCGAGCCTCCAGGGCTACGGCCATCCTCTTCAATCCAGCACCAATGCACTCATTCCCTCGTGCCGGTGCTGAAATGGCAGCTGCCACATCACCTGCAGTTTGCAGTATCACAGCTGGATCTGGGAGTCCACCATCGCCTGCACACTGGCGATGATGGGCTCCATGGAATGCACAGAGCTGTCGACTATGCGGGAGGCGGACTCCTCCACGTCCTCACCACTTCTGACAGCCTCTCTGGCACCCTTGTCAGTGCCCCCAACATCTGCAAATGCATTGCCTCCACCCTTCTTTTGTAAGCCGCTATATCGATGGCATCATCTGAGTCCTCGTTGGAAGAACTCCGGTGCGGACTCGCCCCCGGAGAGATTGCACATGGGGTTGCCTAACCCCCTCACCATGCTGCAGCCCGCTAGGCTCTGGTGCAACACCCAGTGCAGACCCCTGTACTACCTCATCAATATCAGATCATGTATGCCCAGTGTCTGAGCTGGCGCCTGTGGGTGGAAGCAGTGAAGCATTGGTGCCATCAGTGTCCTCCTCTTCGCTTCCTCCTCACTCGCATCCCCAAATGATGGAGTGCTCTGGATGCTCTCAGCAGGGCTTGACCCCTCAATGTCCTTACTGCTGCGACTTGAGATATCTGCGCTTATGTGGAGAAGAGTCTCATGCAGATCTCCAGCTGGTCTGCGAGGTCTCTCGTGACTGCTGACTGTGCTGGGTGTGCTGCCACTCGGTCTGTCATCTACAAGCATAAATGGAAGAAGGGCTGCTGTGAGGGGGAGGTGGGGGATGAACGCATGGAGGCTATAACTAACAGACGTCCAGAAGGAAAGGAGCAGTAGGCGCTGGTGCATTCAAGGAGAGAGCGCATTAAAGGAGGGCCTTCACTTACCCACATCGGCGTCAGCAGTACCGTGGCCCACAGGGAAGGCACCATGTCTGTCCACAAGCACCTCAACCCTCTCCTTAAAGGTGTGAGGATCTCGATGCCTGGCTCACCACCACCAGTCCTCATTTGCTCGGCTCTATTGCGAGCCAGTTTGGCCTGCAAAACAAAGAATGGTTGGTGAGTATCACTGTGATGTCGCATCAGAAATGAGTGCATGTGTTTGTCCCTGACATGCAGCTGTAGGTGTGATATGAACGGGAGCCTCCATTGTGAGAACACACAAATAGGCATGAACAATGAAATGCTGCTTCAGTGACTAAATTGTGAGGATGGGAAATAAGAGAATGTTGGAGGAGAGACTCGCAGATGCAAGGTCAGCAGTTGGTGGAAGAGGTACTCACTTTCATAAGACGGATGGTGTCATTGAATTGTTTTCTGCACTGCATGGGAGTCCTCTCATGAAGGTGCCCAAGATCTCCCCTGCAATCTCCCTCCATGCATTGCTTAAGATCTCCTGACTTGGTCTCCTCATGTCGGGATACAGCAGTCTCCTCCTGCCCTCGATACCCTCCATTAGGGTCTCCAGCTCGGCATCGGTAAAGTGGCTTGCCCTCCTTGCTCTTCTAGCACCAACCAGCCTGAAAGTAAACTCCTTCCTTCCTCAGGGCCTAGCTGCAAACCCTGACCTTTAAGAAGGCCAGGGAACAGCTGGCTAGTCAGATCCACATTACCAACATGCTGAATTTCTCCGTGGTGATCCCACTTCAATCAAGACACCCACACCACTGCAAAGAGCAGTTTGCAGCCGCTCGTTAATGCAGAAACCCATTTTTTTTTTTTGGTGATGTTTGATCGGGTGCCCGCCGAAATGTTTTTGGCGGTGATGGCCCCAAAAAGTCGGGAGGTGTGCCAGCTTTCTTGCGGACGTGAATTTCTTCCCCACAATGTCTACCAGCTCACTGGATGCCTTTCAGTGTGTACGATATCATATATTTGTTGCAATTTCTCCTGATTTTAACATTATAATTTAATTTTGTTATTTGTGTTCATTTGTTTTGTTTAAAAAATAACTTTGGGTGCCCTCTTTTTAAGGAAAGGCCCATGGGGTTACCTTACAATTCCAGAAGTTTATTGTAAAATAGGCTCCCTTTAACATGTAGTATCTACTGACTCAGTGGACACCTATGGTTTCTTAATACCACAATTGAGTGAACGAATGTCCGAACCTTTAAACATTTCTTTCTGTAAGGGAAGGCACCTGATGATGGATTGCTATGGGTCGGGTTTTGCCCCATCTCACAATTCGTTCATAGAAAATAGGTGCAGGAGTAGGCCATTCGGCCCTTCGAGCCTGCACCGCCATTCAATGAGTTCATGGCTGATCATTCACCTCAGTACCCCTTTCCTGTTTTCTCTCCATACTCCTTGATCCCTTTAGCCGTAAGGACTACATCTAACTCCTTTTTGAATATATTTAGTGAATTGGCCTCAACAACTTTCTGTGGTAGAGAATTCCACAGGTTTACCACTCTCTGGGTGAAGAAGTTTCTCCTCATCTCGGTCATAAATGGCTTACCCCTTATCCTTAGACTGTGACCCCTGGTTCTGGACTTCCCCAACATTGGGAACATTCTTCCTGCATCTAACCTGTCTAAACCCATCAGAATTTTAAACGTTTCTGTGAGATCCCCTTTCATTCTTCTGAACTCCAGTGAATACAAGCCCAGTTGATCCAGTCTTTCTTGATATGTCAGTCCCGCCATCCCGGGAATCAGTCTGGTGAACCTTCGCTGCACTCCCTCAATAGCAAGAATGTCCTTCCTCAAGTTAGGAGACCAAAACTGTACACAATACTCCAGGTGTGGCCTCACCAAGGCCCTGTACAACTGTAGTAACAGCTCCCTGCCCCTGTACTCAAATCCCCTTGCTATGAAGGCCAACATGCCATTTGCTTTCTTAACCGCCTGCTGTACCTGCATGCCAACCTTGAATGACTGATGTACCATGACACCCAGGTCTCATTGCACCTCCCCTTTTCCTAATCTGCCACCATTCAGATAATAGTCTGTCTCTCTGTTTTTACCACCAAAGTGGATAACCTCACATTTATCCATATTATACTTCATCTGCCATGCATTTGCCCACTCACCTAACCTATCCAAGTCACTCTGCAGCCTCATAGCATCCTCCTCGCAGCTCACACTGCCACCCAACTTAGTGTCATCCGCAAATTTGGAGATACTACATTTAATCCCCTCATCTAAATCATTAATGTACAGTGTAAACAGCTGGGGCCCCAGCACAGAACCTTGTGGTACCCCACTAGTCACTGCCTGCCATTCTGAAAAGTACCCATTTATTCCTACTCTTTGCTTCCTGTCTGCCAACCAGTTCTCAATCCACGTCAGCACACTACCCCCAATCCCATGTGCTTTAACTTTGCACATTAATCTCTTGTGTGGGACCTTGTCGAAAGCCTTCTGAAAGTCCAAATACACCACAACAACTGGTTCTCCCTTGTCCACTCTACTGGAAACATCCTCAAAAAATTCCCGAAGATTTGTCAAGCATGATTTCCCTTTCACAAATCCATGCTATCACGACTATCACAAATGGGATCCTTTCATTATCTACACATTTGATACATCCTGGTGCAATATTCATTATCATGCATTCATCCACATAAAAATCCATTTGCCTTTTCTAACTCAAACATTTAATTGATCAAGATCACATGAATTCTATTAATCCTTCTTATACCATTGTCTAGCGACATTCCTTGAAGTTATCTATAAATTTTATAATACTAAATAAAAGTTGTTGTTGTTGCTCATCTCTTCCTTGTCATTTATTAGAACAGACTCTTGAATTCCCTTTTATTGCCACCTCCAGTGAGAACTTTTTTTCATTTTATTGTGACCTTCGCATTGCAAAATCAGTTTCAATCCAGCAAGGTAATTTTCCATTAGCCACTATAAAATGTTTACATGTGAAATTTCATAAAATGCTTTCTTAAAATCCACATAAATGATATTATTGGTTTAGTTACCTGATATGTCCTTACTATACAGTACAAATGCACACGAGGCCCGTACTTGAGAGAAGGTCACTCTGTGACCAGTAACCTTTATTCCAGCACTGAAGTGATGAAGGTGGGTGGAGCTTCCCCTTTTATACCTGAAAGTCCAGGTTAGGAGTGTCTCCCACAAGTTCACCATCTGGTGGTCAGTGTTCTCACGGTGTACAACTTAGGTCAGTTTATACATGGGTTACAATGACAGTTGAATACATGACATCACCTCCCCCCCCAAAGTCTTATTGGGATCACAGCTTAAGTCTCTCTGGTGGTTTATGCTCCCTTGTGGAGCGCCTGAGTTGGGGCTTCGGTTGTTGGGCGCTGGCCTGAGTGTCTGCTGTTTGCGGTGTCTCAGGCCTGTCTGGACTGCCCACAGTGACTGGGCTCTCCTCCACTTGGTTCCGGTGTTCGGTCACCGTGGTGGAGTGAACTCTACATCGTGTTCTTCCTCTGCTTCTTCTATGGGGTTGCTGAACATACTTTTTGTTTGATCCACGTGTTTGCGGCAGATTTGTCCATTGGTAAGTTTAACTACCAGAATACTATTCCCCTCTTTGGTAATCACAGTGCCTGCGAGCCATTTGGGCCCTGCAGCGTAGTTGAGGACAAAGACAGGGTCATTGACATCAATACATCGCGCCCTCGCATTACCGTCATGGTAGTCACATTGTGACCGCCGCCTGCTCTCAACAATATCTTTCATGGTGGGGTGTATGAGGGATAACCTGGTTTTGAGCGTCCTTTTCATTAGCAGCTTTGCGGATGGAACCCCTGTGAGTGAGTGTGGTCGGGATCTATTGGCCAACAGGAGGCATGAAAAGCGGCTTTGTAGGGAACCCCCTTGGATTCTGAGCACCCCCTGTTTGATTATCTGTACTGCTCGTTCCACCTGGCCGTTTGAGGCTGGCTTGAACGGTGCCATTCTGACATGGTTGATATCATTTCCTGCCATGAAGTCCTGGAATTCAATGCTTGTAAAGTACAGGCCATTGTCGCTGACCAAGATGTCCGGTAGACCATGGGCGGCGAAGATTGCCCGTAGACTTTCTACCGTGGCAGAGGATGTGCTTGAATTGAGAATGTCACACTCGATCCATTTGGAGTAGGCGTCTACTACAACCAAAAAATTTTTTCCCATGAAGGGACCTGCGTAGTCCACATGGATGCGTGACCATGGTTTGGCGGGGTAGGACCAGGGGCTAAGGGGGGCTTCCCTGGGCGCACTGCCCAGCTGGGCACACGTGTTGCACCTGCGAACACAAAGTTCCAGGTCTGCATCTATCCCTGGCCACCAAACGTGTGACCTGGCAATTGCCCTCATCATGACAATGCCCGGGTACTCCTTGAGGAGTTCTCGGATGAACACCTCTCTGTCCATCTGGGGCATGATTACTCGGTTTCCCCATCGTAGGCAATCGGCCTGAATCGAGAGTTCATCCTTGCGCCTGTGAAATGGTTTAAATTCCTCATGGCATGCCCCGTACGTGGCTGCCCAGTCCCCATTCAGGACACATTTCTTGACTAAAGACAGTAGCGTGTCTCTATTTGTCCAGACTTTGATCTGACGGCCTGTCACGGGTCAGCCTTCGCTTTCGAAAGCTTCAACAGCCATGACCATCTCAGCAGCATGCTCGGTTTCCCCCTCGGTGGTGGCTAGTGGGAGCCTGCTGAGTGCATCGGCGCAGTTTTCAGTGCCCGATCTGTGCCAAATTGTGTAGTCATAGGTGGCTAACGTGAGTGCCCACCTCGGTATGCGGGCCGACGCATTTGCATTTATGGCCTTGTTGTCGGCAAAAGGGATGTAAGGGCTTTGTGATCTGTCTCCAGCTCAAATTTCTTGCCAAACAGGTACTTGTGCATTTTTTTTTAAACTGTATATACACATGCAAGCACTTCCTTTTCTACCATCCCATAGCCCCTTTCTGCCTGGGACAGACTTCTGGAGGCATAAGCTATCGGCTGTAACTGACCCTTGGCATTGACATGCTGCAACACACACCCGACCCCATAGGATGACGTCATATAGCGTTAACAGATTGTTGGAGCATAACAAATTGCGTGCTCTATCAAAAGCTCTTTCCTGGCTGTTCCCCCAGACCTCTTCACGACTTTTGCGTAGGAGCACGTGTAGCGGCTCTAACAGCGTGCTCAATTTGGGAAGAAAGTTACCAAAATAGTTCAGGAGCCCCAGGAACGAATGCAGCTCCGTCGTGTTACAGGGTCTGGGTGCTCTCTCGATCGCTTCCGTTTTGGACGCAGTAGGTCTGATCCCGTCTGCTGCTACCCTCATCCCCAGGAATTCTACCTCTGGAGCTAGGAAGACGCACTTTGCCTTTTTCAGTCGCAGCCCTACCCGGTCCAGTCTACGTAGCACCTCCACCAGTTGTGGAGGTGTTCTTCAGTATCGCAACCCGTGATGAGGATGTCGTCTTGAAAAACCACGATCCTTGGAGTCGACTTAAGGAGATTTTCCATTTTCATTGAAAGATTGCGGCAGCCGAGCAAATCCCGAACGGACATCTGTTGTACTCAAACAACCCCTTGTGTGTCGTGATGGTGGTCAGCTTCTTCGACTCACTCGCCAGCTCCTGGGTCATGTAAGCTGAGGTCAGGTCCAATTTTGAAAAAAGTTTGCCACCAGATAGCGTCACAAAGAGGTTCTCCGCTCTCGGTAGCGGGTACTAGTCTTGGAGTGACACCCGATTGATGGTGGCCTTGTAATCACCTCATATCCTGACTGACCCATCTGCCTTGAGCACCGGCACGATCGGGCTCGCCCAGTCACTGAATTCGACTGGCGAGATGATGCCTTCCCTCAGCAGGCGGTCCAATTCGCCTTCTATCTTTTCCCGCATCACGTACGGCACCGCTCTGGCCTTGTGGTGTACTGGCCTGGCGTCCGAGTTTATGTGAATCACTACCTTGGTCCCCATGAAAGTGCCAATGCCGGGTTGAAATAGTGAGTCAAATTTGTCCAGGACCTGTGAGCATGATATTCGCTCCACAGAAGAAGTTGCATTGACATCGCCCCATTTCCAGTTCATGACAGCAAGCCAACTCCTCCCCAGCAGTGCAGGACCGTCCCCCGGGACAATCCAGAGTGGCAACCTGTTCTCTGAATATTTGTGGGTCACGACTACCGTGGCGCTGCCTAGCACCGGAATGATCTCCTTTGTATATGTCCGTAGCAGTGCGTCATGTCGAAATCTCGACTCTCAATTTAATTTAAAAAAAATGAAACTCTGACATAAACAGCTCGGTAGATGTTCCTTTAATAGATTTACTTGCTGCAAGGAAAAGCCTCACTGAGTCAAAGGCTCTGCGAAGACTTCTACAGTTGTATGAAATTACATTATCTTTATACAGAAGAATAAACAAAGAAATTATGGTTCCATCACGTGTATCAGTTCTGCCCTTGCGGTCAGCAAATACAGATAAGGCGTTCTTCAATTACTTGATTGACATTACATCCTTGTTTTAATTCTCTACATATCTATACAGCCTTTATCTAATACTTCTAAGGTTTAGCACAGCGACAGTTACTAATGGGGAGTATTATTCTAACAGGACATTCTTTCTATTAGGGAGGGTAAATTCAAGGTTCCCTCGTTCACACAGATGGCTTCTGCCTTTCTTTAATTAGCTATCAGTCAAGGTTACCATGTTCATGCAGGATCAGGCTGTCTGCTGCAGGGGCTTCTGGGAGAACTGAGACTCCATTTTGTTTTATTACAAAAGGGTACATTTAACAGAAAATGTAACTTTAAAAGTAAATTTCCACATTCCCTCCTTTTGTCCTTTATAAGGACAACTTAATCCATTCTAATCTTGCTCAGTCTTTCTATTTCCATTTCTAAACAAGAAGCTTCAGTAGTTGTTGCTACCATAACCCTAGCAGTGGTCTCGGTTGGTAACACTGTTTTTCCCAACCTGGCGCAGCAACACTTCACTAATACAAACAAAAGGTATAGGGCAAAGATTATCAGCAAGAAAATGATCAAACCCTGTACCAAGGATTTTCCTAGGGATCCTAGCAATCCGGATACCCTGGCCAATAGTTTGTTTATACTCTCTCACCCCCTTAACATATTCAGCTAGATTGCTGATCTCTTCTGAATTATCCGGGATATGTTTCTGTACCCCTGGTACTATTGATGACACAAGGCACAACCCTGTTGAGCACAGCACTATCAGTCCCTATAGTCCATACAGTTCCTTATTCATTCTTCCTTGTCGGGTGCCCTTTTGCAATGGGATGCATGGATCCATGTTGGTCTTTCTTTTATCTTGATTGTCCTAGGGGGAGTGTTTGCTAGTGCTGTTGGGGAGGATTTAAACTAATATGGCAGGGGGATGGGAACCAATGCAGGGAGACAGAGGGAAACAAAAAGGAGCCAAAAGCAAAAGACAGAAAGGAGATGAGGAAAAGTGTAGGGCAGAGAAACCCAAGGCAAAGAACAAAAAGGGCCACTGTACAGCAAAATTCTAAAAGGACAAAGGGTGTTAATAAAACAAGCCTGAAGGCTTTGTGTCTTAATGCAAGGAGTATCCGCAATAAGGTGGATGAATTAATTGTGCAAATAGATGTTAACAAATATGATGTGATTGGGATTACGGAGACGTGGCTCCAGGATGATCAGGGCTGGGAACTCAACATTCAGGGGTATTCAACATTCAGGAAGGATAGAATAAAAGGAAAAGGAGGTGGGGTAGCATTGCTGGTTAAAGAGGAGATTAATGCAATAGTTAGGAAAGACATTAGCTTGGATGATGTGGAATCTATATGGGTAGAGCTGCAGAACACCAAAGGGCAAAAAACGTTAGTAGGAGTTGTGTACAGACCTCCAAACAGTAGTAGGGATGTTGGGGAGGGCATCAAACAGGAAATTAGGGGTGCATGCAATAAAGGTGTAGCAGTTATAATGGGTGACTTTAATATGCACATAGATTGGGCTAGCCAAACTGGAAGCAATACGGTGGAGGAGGATTTCCTGGAGTGCATAAGGGATGGTTTTCTAGACCAATATGTTGAGGAACCAACTAGGGGGGAGGCCATCTTAGACTGGGTGTTGTGTAATGAGAGAGGATTAATTAGCAATCTCATTGTGCGAGGCCCCTTGGGGAAGAGTGACCATAATATGGTGGAATTCTGCATTAGGATGGAGAATGAAACAGTAATTTCAGAGACCATGGTCCAGAACTTAAAGAAGGGTAACTTTGAAGGTATGAGGCGTGAATTGGCTAGGATAGATTGGCGAATGATACTTAGGGGGTTGACTGTGGATGGGCAATGGCAGACATTTAGAGACCGCATGGATGAAGTACAACAATTGTACATTCCTGTCTGGCGTAAAAATAAAAAGGGGAAGGTGGCTCAACCGTGGCTATCTAGGGAAATCAGGGATAGTATTAAAGCCAAGGAAGTGGCATACAAATTGGCCAGAAATAGCAGCGAACCTGGGGACTGGGAGAAATTTAGAACTCAGCAGAGGAGGACAAAGGGTTTGATTAGGACAGGGAAAATGGAGTACGAGAAGAAGCTTGCAGGGAACATTAAGGCGGATTGCAAAAGTTTCTATAGGTATGTAAAGAGAAAAAGGTTGGTGAAGACAAACGTAGGTCCCCTGCAGTCAGAATCAGGGGAAGTCATAACGGGGAACAAAGAAATGGCGGATCAATTGAACAAGTACTTTGGTTCGGTATTCACTAAGGAGGATACAAACAACCTTCCGGATATAAAAGGGGTCAGAGGGTCTAGTAAGGAAGAGGAACTGAGGGAAATCTTTATTAGTCGGGAAATTGTGTTGGGGAAATTGATGGGATTGAAGGCCGATAAATCCCCAGGGCCTGATGGCCTGCATCCTAGAGTACTTAAGGAGGTGGCCTTGGAAATAGCGGATGCATTGACAGTCATTTTCCAACATTCCATTGACTCTGGATCAGTTCCTATGGAGTGGAGGGTAGCCAATGTAACCCCACTTTTTAAAAAAGGAGGGAGAGAGAAAACAGGGAATTATAGACCGGTCAGCCTGACCTCAGTAGTGGGTAAAATGATGGAATCAATTATTAAGGATGTCATAGCAGTGCATCTGGAAAATGGTGACATGATAGGTCGAAGTCAGCATGGATTTGTGAAAGGGAAATCATGCTTGACAAATCTTCTGGAATTTTTTGAGGATGTTTCCAGTAAAGTGGACAAAGGAGAACCAGTTGATGTGGTATATTTGGACTTTCAGAAGGCTTTCGACAAGGTCCCACACAAGAGATTAATGTGCAAAGTTAAAGCACATGGGATTGGGGGTAGTGTGCTGACGTGGATTGAGAACTGGTTGTCAGACAGGAAGCAAAGAGTAGGAGTAAACGGGTACTTTTCAGAATGGCAGGCAGTGACTAGTGGAGTGCCGCAAGGTTCTGTGCTGGGGCCCCAGCTGTTTACATTGTACATTAATGATTTAGACGAGGGGATTAAATGCAGTATCTCCAAATTTGCGGATGATACTAAGTTGGGTGGCAGTGTGAGCTGCGAGGAGGATGCTATTAGGCTGCAGAGTGACTTGGATAGGTTAGGTGAGTGGGCAAATGCATGGCAGATGAAGTATAATGTGGATAAATGTGAGGTTATCCACTTTGGTGGTAAAAACAGAGAGACAGACTATTATCTGAATGGTGACAGATTAGGAAAAGGGAAGGTGCAACGAGACCTGGGTGTCATGGTACATCAGTCATTGAAGGTTGGCATGCAGGTACAGCAGGCGGTTAAGAAAGCAAATGGCATGTTGGCCTTCATAGCGAGGGGATTTGAATACAGGGGCAGGGAGGTGTTGCTACAGTTGTACAGGGCCTTGGTGAGGCCACACCTGGAGTATTGTGTACAGTTTTGGTCTCCTAACTTGAGGAAGGACATTCTTGCTATTGAGGGAGTGCAGCGAAGGTTCACCAGACTGATTCCCGGGATGGCGGGACTGACCTATCAAGAAAGATTGGATCAATTGGGCTTGTATTCACTGGAGTTCAGAAGAATGAGAGGGGACCTCATAGAAACGTTTAAAATTCTGACGGGTTTAGACAGGTTAGATGCAGAAAGAATGTTCCCAATGTTGGGGAGGTCCAGAACCAGGGGTCACAGTCTGAGGATAAGGGGTAAGCCATTTAGGACCGAGATGAGGAGAAACTTCTTCACCCAGAGAGTGGTGAACCTGTGGAATTCTCTACCACAGAAAGTAGTTGAGGCCAATTCACTAAATATATTCAAAAGGGAGTTAGATGAAG
This sequence comes from Pristiophorus japonicus, assembly GCF_044704955.1. Lineage (NCBI taxonomy): Eukaryota > Metazoa > Chordata > Chondrichthyes > Pristiophoridae > Pristiophorus > Pristiophorus japonicus. The sequence goes on from NC_091981.1 coordinate 224,748,878, forward strand.
TCCTTACTACTCGGGGGATCAAGGGTTATGGCGAGAAAGCAGGAAGGGGGTACTGAAGTTTCATGTTCAGCCATGAACTCATTGAATGGCGGTGCAGGCTAGAAGGGCTGAATGGCCTGCTCCTGCACCTATTTTCTATGTTTCTATTGCAGTATCAGTTGTCAGCAAGACCTGGTATGGTCCTTCAAATCTTGGTTGTAGGCTGCTTTTTCTTTTAAAAATTTTGATGTAAACAAAATGTCCAGGCTCCAGATTATGACACTTCCCCTCTGCTGGTTCGACTTGGGCTTCTTTTACCTGTGAATGAAAACTGGAAATACATTTGGTTAGTGCAATACTATAATTCAACATATTTTCTTCCATTTTATGGATGTCCATTTGTTTTGCTGTAAATGGTGCAGTAAAAGGTAACTATCTCATTTGGTGACAGGCCTGTTGTTCTGTTAGTTGCAGATCACATTATCATCAAGGCTAAGGGCAGCAGTTCTATCCATTTTAGTCCAGTGGCATTGCATAATTTTGCCAGCTTATTTTTAAGCATTCCATTATATCTTTCAACAAGTCTAGCTGATTGTGGATGATAACTGCAATGAAAAGTTGGTTGATCTGTAATGCTTTACACATTTCTTTTATAACAGTTCCCGTAAAATGTGACACATTATCACTAGAAAGCTTAGCTGGAATTCCGAAATGCGGTACGACTTCTTTTAACAAAAATTTAGCAACAGTAGTGGCATCGGCCTTTTTACATGGAAAGGCTTCAATCCATCTAGAGAACACATCTACAATGACAAATACATACTTAAATCCCATACACATAGGTAATTCAATAAAATCCATTTGTAAAAGTACAAAAGGCCCATTTGGATTTGGGTGGGAGGCAGATTCTACCTTTTCCGTTTTACCTGGATTCATTGTCTGACAGGTAACACAATTTTCACAGATTTGTTTTGCAACTGCCGAAATACCTGGTGCATACCAAGTTGCCAAAATATAATCTGCCACCCCCCCTTTTGCCCGCAAGTGTGAATGTATGAACACATCGGGTAATCCATGGGATTTGGGTGCCACCAGACGGCCGTCATGGCAAACCCATATTCCTTCTGAATTTTAATAACATTGATCCTTTGTCCAGGTCAACACCTCCTCCGTACTGGCTTGCGACTGAAAGGCCAGCACATCAAAAATAGTAGGTGGCGGATCTGAGCAATAATTTTTTCTTAGTGGAAACAATGACACCTGCATCCCCCTTTCTGACAGAGCTGCTGACTTAGCTGCATTGTCAGCTCTGTCATTTCCAAGTGCTATTTCATTCAACTGGCCCGTATGTGCCTGGCATTTGATAATGGCAAGTTTTGAGGGGCATTGAATGGCTCGCAGAAGATTTTCTACTTGTTCTGCATTTTTACTGGTGGTTCCTGAAGTTAGGTATCCGCGAATTTTCCAAATTTGTCCGTAGTCATGCGTTACCCCAAAAACATACCTGGAGTCAGTGTAGATATTTACTGTTTGTCCTTCAGCCAGAATACAGACTCGAGTTAATACAAATAGTTCAGCTTGTTGGGCTGAAAAGGAACCTGGAAGAAAAGCTGTTTCGACAACATCAAACTGGGTTACCACTGCATAAGCCACTTTAGGTTGGCCCTTATCATTCCGTAAGGCTGATCCGTCAACATAGAACACCAGATCAGGGTTACATATTGGTATATCTGTTAAGTCAATACGTGGTTTAGTTACTGATTCAGTTACCATCTCACATGAATGGGGTTCGCCGTCTCTTTCCGTGGGGAGTAAAATGGCTGGATTTAAGGTAATACATCTTTTAATGATGTACTACCTTATTTGATAACAATTCGACTTCATATTTAGTGGTTCTTGCAGAAGTTAGGTGTTGAGTGGCACATTTAGTAAGTAAAATCTCGACATAGTGTGGGATATATAAAATGTTCTGATGATTTAGAGTTATTGTCTGAGCCTGTTGTACAGCATAATAAGCTGCTGCCAAAGAGGGAAGACATCCTGGCAGTCCGCGTGCCACTGGATCTACTTGGGAATACAGATTAATTCAAAGCTTGGAGGTCTTGGACAAACCTCCATTTGTCACTATTGGACTTTTGAACCGGAAAAATCGGTGTGTTACAAGGACTTCTCATTTAAGCTTATAGTGATTCACAGATCACAGAATGCAAAGTACTTGTTTTATAATTGTAAGGGGTGGTTTGCAGGGGGTCAGCTTTCCCTTCTGACCTTATATGAGCGGTTCCGAATCGCTCCCACACACTTGGTTCTAGACACTGGAATTATGAAGGGACTGTGACAGACTTGGACAGACAATCGGTTTCAAGGTAGGAAGCAGGTATGGCTTTATTGTGTTTAAAAAGAAGTAAAAAGCACACCTTTAATAACACACACAGACCAATACACACTGAGGGGTACAACACATTGAATAAAATGTCAAATTACAGCCTGTGGGAAAAAGAATACAGCTTAAGCTCTAAATGGGGTAAAGAGGAGAATGCAGATACATTTACACAAGTTATCCCAGCCTCCCCCCTCCCAATTCCCCTAACTAACTAAGTTATAGCTCTGGGGGTTCAGGGGCTATGCTCACCAATCCCTTTAGACAGTTGCCGGTGAATCACGGTTTCGGGGCTCGCTGCACTTGGCCTTCTAGGTGAGCCGCACCCCGGACAGAGGAGAGGACTTCGGACTGTGTAGTCTTCGGTTGGGGTGCGTCCGTTGATGCGCTAAATTGCGTTTTGGATGTATGGGGAATGTACCCACTTTCTTTGGTTCGGAATAGTTTTAGTTAGTCCTTTTTGGTAATTTCTCCCCCGTTGGGTGGTTCAGAAGTAGATTGTAGAGTGGTTGTCAATTTGGTTACTGACAACCTTCCGTTTCATGGGCCTCGTGCTCGGTCAGTTCCTGATGAGTTCTGGTAGTTTCCTTCACTATTCCATTTCTTCACTGTAGAGGAATCAGGCTGCTTGTGTCTGTGTCTGTGTTCCAGTCTGTGTCCTTGTTCGAGTCTGTGTGAGTTCCAGTCTGTGTTCTGTTAGTTTTTCCTTGTAAAACTGGGGGATAGATATATCCCCAAAAAAGGCTCCATTATCTCCCATCAAATCTCTTGGGCTCTGTTTAAACTGTTCTGTCCATTGATTTTCAAATGTCTCCTTTGTCAGCAGTAACTCGATTAGGGTGTGAGAATGTGCTATCACTGGTTTTGCATTGTTTTAGGATTGTCCAGTTTCCTGACCATGATTTCCATTGTGCTTGATTGGGTAATTCGATTATCTCTTAGGGGGTGAATTGCTTCAGAGGTTGGCCCCACCTCCTGTATTTGGTAACTCTTTTTCGCAGCCAAAATGTTGTAGAATCTTAAAATTGATATGCTCCTTCCCATAGATGTTTAGAGGATCTCAAGCTTCTGTAATTTAGGTCCATTTTGAATTCCCTTTCCTATGAGTCCAAACACTGGGTGGGGGGGGTCTCCATGAATGCATCCCCTTTTATCCCCCGCAGGCTTTGTCTGCCCCTTTAAACTCATTTTAAAAGTCCAGAAAGGGATTCTTCTCCTCTGCAGGGGAAAGGTACCTGGAATCTTTGCGAGATATTGGTAAATTCTACATAATTGTGTGCCCAACTTCTGTTTTTAGAAGCTGAACATCAAAAACTCCAATCTTTTGCTCTGTAACTTCGATTTTATGATACAGTGTCTTATAAATTACAACCTTTTAAGTTATAGCTTCTGGCACAGCAGTTGTGTAATTTTATTAAAAGGCTTCCAAACCCAAGATTTTTTTTCCCAATACATCCAAAATGTTTATCAAGGAGAACCACCTGAAATATCTCAAAATCCCAATTCAAATATTGTACAGCCAATCTTTTACTTAAAAATTGTCTTACTGAGCTAGAAGCTTTCGCGTCAAGGTTTTACACAAAGGAAAATGGGAGTGTACTCCCCCAGCCTGCAGCCTCGAGAGACCCATGCAGGCTTTTAAAAAAAAAGGCATTACAACTTCCCTTCCCCGTTCTTTATCTCATTCCTCGACTAAATTTATGTCTTTCAACCCAATGTAATCAATGATTGCGTGTCTTTTTTCGACAAGTAAGTGAGCGTGTCAAATAAATTCTCTTCTTTTTTTAAAACCACCGGGACCATGTATTTTTATCTTTTGCTCAACAAACCTATCCTTTGTGCATTCCTAGCTCCGTAACTTATCATCCAAATAAATCCACACCTGCATTTCTAACTTAAAATGTAATTTCAATAAGGTTCACACTTGCTTAAAAATAACTTCCCAAACACAGGACAACACTACGAAGGGTTAAAAAAACCCTTCACTTTGTTGAAAAAGTGGGTGGAGCTAAAACAAACAGACAGCTCCACTACCTTTCCAAACAGGCTTTCAGACACATGAAAAATTCATTCCGCAGTCAAAATCACACAAGTACTCTCATTCAAAGACAGACATTCACAAAAGTCTCTCTCTTCATTCAACAAAGCTTATTGTTTGGCCAGCTCTATTTTTGGATCCATACGTCACTATCAGGTTCTTTTATTTTCTTACATATTGACTTACTTCCTCTGTTAATTTTACGTGGGCTCGAAGAATCGGAACCCAGGCCTTTTCTATTACTTTCTTTTTACCTCTTCTACCTGGGTCTCTGTCCATAAGGGACTCCTCTAGACATCTTATTCTTTCCAAGTTTAATGAACCATCAGGTGGAAATGGCCTGTTGCATCCATGGTCCATTTTATCATTTTTTTAGGTGATCAATTGAAGACTGACCACAATTCTGGAGCATAAAATAGGCTGATGTGCCCTTTGGTGGTGTTTTACTTGCTTCGGCACCTATTCTGGATGATTAAGATTTTTTCACAGTTTCTGATCTCACAATCCTTTCGGTCAACGAGTTCTCTATGCCCACTTGTCCTGGCCGTTATGTGGCCTAAAAAGGCTGTTAATTTGGGCTCAGTCTGGATGTGTGAGATATGTTGACACGAACCGTAGTTGATCAATCAGTTATTGTTTCTTTTCCCAATCAATTTTTGTTTTTCCGAATCACAATTTTCCCTAGTGACTCTTCCCGTTTCATTAATTGCAATATCGCACAAAAGTACTGAACACAACAGTATAATAAGGACAATTAATACAAACAACATCCACGCGGGTATACAAATCATAGCCTTAAACTCTATCTAAACATATAGTCAATTCTCAGTCTGAGTTTTACGCCACTACAGACTGAGTCCTTAACTTATCTAAAATGGTCCTGTCGCACAAGGAACCGGATCCTATCGCACAAGGACCCTGTCCCTTCTTTCCTTTAGTGACTTGTATTATCTGATCACACAAGGATAATCTCCTTTTTAGTCCTATCACACAAGAATTCTGATCCTATCGCACATGGATCATCAATCGATAGCGCTCTTTTTACCTTAAACTAATTAAGATCTCCCTGGGCTGTTTCCAGATCGGATATTTTCAGGATCAGATCCCTTCTGCTTACAGGCCGAGAAGAAATGATTATAAAAATAACTTTAGCTCTTAAATGTCGAGTCTCGTAGATCGCAATACCTCCACTGTGGACAACAGATTACATATGTGATTCAACAGTAAAGAGACCCTTTGCGAGCAAAAGGCTCACCTTATTCTGGCCAGTTAAGCCTTTCACTGAAGAGGCACTATGTCTGCATCCGTTTACTCACAGAATGGAGGGTGAGCGATCTCGGTGGAACCTCCAAGAAACTGTCGAAATCTTGACTCTCAATTTAATTAAAATATGAAACTCTGACATAAACAGCTCTGTAGATGTTCCTTTAATAGATTTACTTGCTGCAAGGAAAAGCCTCACTGAGTCAAAGGCTCTGCGAAGACTTCTACAGTTGTATGAAATTACATTATCTTTATACAGAAGAACAAACAAAGAAATTATGGTTCCATCACGTGTATCAGTTCTGCCCTTGCGGTCAGCAAATACAGATAAGGAGTTCTTCAATCACTTGATTAACATTACATCCTTGTTTTAACTCCCTACTTATCTATACAGCCTTTATCTAATACTTCTAAGGTTTAGCACAGCAAAAGATACTAATGGGAAGTATAATTCTAACAGGACATTCTTTCTATTAGGGAGGGTAAATTCAAGGTTCCCTCATTCACACAGATGGCTTCTGCCTTTCTTTAATTAGCTATCAGTCAAGGTTACCATGTTCATGCAGAAACAGGCTGTCTGCTGCAGGGGCATCTGGGAGAACTGAGACTCCATTTTGTTTTATTACAAAAGGGTACATTTAACAGAAAATGTAACTTTAAAAGTAAATTTCTACATTCAATCGGCAATAATTTTGGCCTCCTGGCCTTGGACGCCCACAACTTGTCGAACTGTTTGATACTCATCAGGGACTGGCTGGCCCCTGTGTCTAGCTCCATTGATACTGGGATGCCATTGAGGAGTACTTTCATCATTATCGGTGGGGCGTCCTGGTGTATGAACTGTATATGTGCTCCACATGAACTCGCTGAACTTCAGCTTCCAGCAATTTCCCCCAGTGTCCATTTGGCCTCGTAGGGCTTACATTGGGCCCGTCCTCCTCGTACATCAACCTTGTTGCAGACATCCTGCACCTACGCGCCAAGTGACTGCTGACATTGCAATTTCTGCAGGTATAGTGCTGATACCTGCAAGCTCTGGCTGTGTGTTTGCCTCCACACCTCCAACACGAGCTGTTGTTGGAAACAAAAGGTCCATTACCAGTCCATCATCTCTGACTGTCTCTGTAACTGTCCTTAAATGCACTATTGACAGGTGTTGATGGACCCATTACTGGCCGCATTGTCCTTTGTGATGGCATGAATCGCCGTTCAGCTAGCCATTGTCTCTGTTGAATTCCCCCTTTGGGTTCGACTACATGCTCGGGCATGTCCGATTGCCCTTGTCTGCCTGGAGAACTGTGTGCCGCGTTAACAATGTTGACTCCCTGTCCATTTGCTGCAATTAAAACAAGATTTTTGTCAAACATCATTCTGGTCTCTTCCTCCCCTGAGATGAATGTCTGGGCCATCGGAGCCGCCGTTTCCAGGGTCAAGTCTTTGGTCTCAATCAATTTCCTGAAAACCCCAGCGTGCCCAATACCCTCAATAAAAAAGTCTTGCAGCATCTCCACTCTGCAAGCATCTGGGAACTGACATAGGCTCGCCAGTCGCCGGAGGTCTGCCCTTCTCGCCGCCGGTGCGTGTAAAACCGGTGTCTCGCCATGTGCATGCTGCTTGCCGGTTTAAAGTGTTCCCCGATCAACTTACTGAACTCTTCAAAAGTCTTGTCCTCCGGCTTCTCTGGCGCTAGAAGGTCCTTCATCAAGGAGTACGTCCTGGATTCACAAACCATCAGGAGATGAGCCCTGTGTTTGTCGGCCGAATCCTGTCCCAGCCATTCCTGAGTGACGAAACTTTGCTGTAGTCTCTCAATAAAATTGTCCCAATCATCACCAACACAGTACCTCTTGTCTGTGCTGCTAGTGGCCATGCTCGCATGGTTTAAATCCCAATTTCTCGTCACCAATGAAATGTCCTTACTATACAGTACAAATGCACACGAGGCCCATACTTGAGAGAAGGTCACTCTGTGACCAGTAACCTTTATTCCAGCATTGAAGTGATGAAGGTGGGTGGAGCTTCCTCTTTTATACCTGAAAGTCCAGGTTAGGAGTGTCTCCCACAAGTTCACCACCTAGTGGCCAGTGTTCTCACTGTGTACAACTTAGAAACATAGACATAGAAACATAGAAAATAGGTGCAGGAGTAGGCCATTCGGCCCTTCTAGCCTGCACTGCCATTCAATGAGTTCATGGCTAAACATGCAACTTCAGTACCCCATTCCTGCTTTCTCGCCATACCCCTTGATCCCCCTAGTCGTAAGGACTTCATCTAACTCCTTCTTGAATATATTTAGTGAATTGGCCTCAACAACTTTCTGTGGTAGAGAATTCCACAGGTTCACCACTCTCTGGGTGAAGAAGTTTCTCCTCATCTCGGTCTTAAATGGCTTACCCCTTATCCTTAGACTGTGAACCCTAGTTCTGGACTTCCCCAACATTGGGAACATTCTTCCTGCATCTAACCTGTCTGAACCCATCAGAATTTTAAACGTTTCTATGAGATCATCTCTCATTCTTCTGAACTCCAGTGAATACAAGCCCAGTTGATCCAATCTTTCTTGATAGGTCAGTCCCGCCATCCCGGGAATCAGTCTGGTGAACCTTCGCTGCACTCCCTCAATAGCAAGAATGTCCTTCCTCAAGTTAGGAGACCAAAACTGTACACAATACTCCAGGTGTGGCCTCACCAAGGCCCTGTACAACTGTAGCAACACCTCCCTGCCCCGTACTCAAATCCCCTCGCTGTGAAGGCCAACATGCCATTTGCTTTCTTAACCGCCTGCTGTACCTGCATGCCAACCTTCAATGACTGATGTACCATGACACCCAGGTATCGTTGCACCTCTCCTTTTCCTAATCTGTCACCATTCAGATAATAGTCTGTCTCTCTGTTTTTACCACCAAAGTGGATAACCTCACATTTATCCACATTATACTTCATCTGCCATGCATTTGCCCACTTAGCTAACCTATCCAACTCACTCTGCAGCCTCATAGCATCCTCCTCGCAGCTCACACTGCCACCCAACTTAGTGTCATCGGCAAATTTGGAGATACTACATTTAATCCCCTCATCTAAATCATTAATGTACAGTGTAAACAGCTGGGGCCCCAGCACAGAACCTTGCGGTACCCCACTAGTCACTGCCTGCCATTCTGAAAAGTACCCATTTACTCCTACTCTTTGCTTCCTGTCTGACAACCAGTTCTCAATCCATGTCAGCACACTACCCCCAATCCCATGTGCTTTAACTTTGCACATTAATCTCTTGTGAGGGACCTTGTCGAAAGCCTTCTGAAAGTCCAAATATACTACATCAACTGGTTCCCTCTTGTCCACTCTATTGGAAACATCCTCAAAAAATTCCAGAAGATTTGTCAAGCATGATTTCCCTTTCACAAATCCATGCTGACTTGGACCTATCATGTCACCTCTTTCCAAATGCGCTGCTATGACATCCTTAATAATTGATTCCATCATTTTACCCACTACTGAGGTCAGGCTGACCGGTCTATAATTCCCTGTTTTCTCTCTCCCTCCTTTTTTAAAAAGTGGGGTTACATTGGCTACCCTCCACTCCATAGGAACTGATCCAGAGTCAATGGAATGTTGGAAAATGACTGTCAATGCATCCGCTATTTCCAAGGCCACCTCCTTAAGTACTCTGGGATGCAGTCCATCAGGCCCTGGGGATTTATCGGCCTTCAATCCCATCAATTTCCCCAACACAATTTCCCGACTAATAAGGATTTCTTTCAGTTCCTCCTCCTTACTAGACCCTCTGACCCCTTTTATATCCGGAAGGTTGTTTGTGTCCTCCTTAGTGAATACCGAACCAAAGTACTTGTTCAATTGGTCTGCCATTTCTTTGTTCCCCATTATCACTTCCCCTGTTTCTGACTGCAGGGGACCTACGTTTGTCTTTACTAACCTTTTTCTCTTTACATATCTATAGAAACTTTTGCAATCCGTCTTAATGTTCCCTGCAAGCTTCTTCTCGTACTCCATTTTTCCTGCCCTAATCAAACCCTTTGTCCTCCTCTGCTGAGTTCTAAATTTCTCCCAATCCCCGGGTTCACTGCTATTTCTGGCCAATTTCTATGCCACTTCCTTGGCTTTAATACTATCCCTGATTTCCCTTGATAGCCACGGTTGAGCCACCTTCCCTTTTTTATTTTTACGCCAGATGGAATGTACAATTGTTGTAGTTCATCCATGCAGTCTCTAAATATCTGGCATTGCCCATCCACAGTCAATCCCTTAAGTATCATTCGCCAATCTATCCTAGCCAATTCACGCCTCATACCTTCAAAGTTACCCTTCTTTAAGTTCTGGACCATGTGTCTCTGAATTAACTGTTTCATTCTCCATCCTAATGCAGAATTCCACCATATTATGGTCACTCTTCCCCAAGGGGCCTCGCACAACGAGATTGCTAATTAATCCTCTCTCATTACACAACACCCAGTCTAAGATGGCCTCCCCCCTAGTTGGTTCCTCGACATATTAGTCTAGAAAACCATCCCTTATGCACTCCAGGAAATCCTCCTCCACCGTATTGCTTCCAGTTTGGTTAGCCCAATCTATGTGCATATTAAAGTCACCCATGATAACTGCTGCACCTTTATTGCATGCACCCCTAATTTCCTGTTTGATGCCCTCCCCAACATCACTACTACTGTTTGGAGGTCTGTATACAATTCCCACTAACGTTTTTTGCCCTTTGGTGTTCTGCAGTTCTACCCATATAGATTCCACATCATCCAAGCTAATGTCCTTCCTAACTATTGCATTAATGTCCTCTTTAACCAGCAATGCTACCCCACCTCCTTTTCCTTTTATTCTATCCTTCCTGAATGTTGAATACCCCTGGATGTTGAGTTCCCAGCCCTGATCATCCTGGAGCCACGTCTCTGTAATCCCAATCACATCATATTTGTTAACATCTATTTGCACAGTTAATTCATCCACCTTATTACGGATACTCCTTGCATTGAGACACAAAGCCTTCAAGCTTGTTTTTTTTAACACCCTTTGTCCTTTTAGAATTTTGCTGTACAGTGGCCCTTTTTGTTCTTTGCCTTGTGTTTCTCTGCCCTCCACTTTTCCTCATCTCCTTTCTGTCTTTTGCTTTTGTCTCCTTTTTGTTTCCCTCTGTCTCCCTGCATTGGTTCCCATCCCCCTGCCATATTAGTTTAACTCCTCCCCAACAGCACTAGCAAACACTCCCCCTAGGACATTGGTTCCGGTCCTGCCCAGGTGCAGACCGTCCGGTTTGTACTGGTCCCATCTCCCCCAGAACCGGTTCCAATGCCCCAGGATTTTGAATCCCTCCCTGCTGCACCACTGCTCAAGCCATGTATTCATCTGCCTATTCTGCGATTCCTACTGTGACTAGCACGTACACTGGTAGCAATCCCGAGATTACTACTTTTGAGGTCCTACTTTTTAATTTAGGTCAGTTTATACATGGATTACAATGACAGTTGAATACATGACACTTACCTTCTTTAAAAAAAACTGCAGTAGGTATGAGGCGTGAAATTGTTTCAAAATCCATGCTGAATTCTCCTTATGCTCTCTGTACTCTTTAGACAACTAATAGCATCCATATGGATGACATGTAATGTTGATGTTGACTCAAGTATCTCAGACCAGTCTGGAATCATGAGTTTCTGTAGCCAGAGGTTCATGTGCTGCTTTTACGAACAACTTTAGATTCTACTATACCTGTAACCGTACCTTGGAAGGCTTTGATGCAGTGATCTGGCACCATGTGGTAGCAGAACCCCCATGCAGTGTATCAGTGCTGAAGCCTTTGGGCAACTACTGAAAAATGCCTTGCAGGTGGAAGCAGAGCTTAATGCCTTCTTCTCAACTATACAAGACAATATAGAGTCCATCTCACCAATGCTTTGGTATTGGATCAATTCTATAAAGGACAGATATTTGTGTTGCCTTCCTTTGTGACCTTGTGTTTCTTCGTAGATTTGGACAATTCCCATTCCAAAGGTTGAATAGAACATATTAAGTAGCGTGATCTCTTGACAGCTTTTCTTGACAGCTTTTTTGTGACATGAAGGGAAGCTCACACTATTTGAAGCTTTGCTTCAATGAAGAGCAACTCTTGATGATTCTCAGTTTCTGAAAGACCCTGCAACTGGGCCCAATAAACTTTAAGCAGGACAGGCATTTTTAATTCCACATGGTTTGAGCAAAAAATGCAAAGCTACAGTTTGGAAAAAATATATTATCAACATCAAAACATCCTCAGCCACAGAGAGGACAAGAATCAAATTGATTAATTCTGAAATGCAAAAAGACTTTTATGAACCTTTTCCCCATTTGGAAAATAAAGCACTGAGGGCTCGACTTTCCACTAAGTGGCCAAGGCCCCCAAAAATGGGCCTTGTTCCAGCGATGTGGGACGTCTCAGCCTTGCTGATCGCTGGTACAAGGCCCATTTTTTTTGTGTGCTTTTTCACTCGGCCTTAGGCCGGTGATATGGAATGGGCGATCTCATTTTCGGCGAAGTCGCGTTCGCCCACCGAAGGAGGAAGTCACTAGCAACGGCCTTGTACGCATGTGTAAGATTTTTTTTCCGGCCGACTTATTTTACCTCATTTTGGGAGGTCAGGGGTCATCACACGTGCTCAGAAGGCAGAGGGAGGGGTAGAGAGAGAGAGAGAGAGAGAGAGAAGACTGTAGTGTGAGTAAAGGGGAAAGAGAGTTGTGTTTTTTGCAGAGTAGTAAAATAATTTAGTGATTCTAAATTTGAATTGAAATATATTATCTAATATAATATTCAGAATGTCTGATGAATCTGAGAGGAAAAGGGCGAAACCTTTCAGTGACAAGGCCAATGAGGCCCTGGTGACCGAGGTCCATTCCTGGTGGGCCGATTTGACTCTGGGCGTACACAGCAAGCCCCCACCCCGTGTTTATAGGAGAATATGGAGGGAGATCGCTGCGGTGGTATCCTCGGCATCCCATGAGGCGAGGGGTGGTAGCAGTGCAGAAAACGCTGGAATAGCTTGGTGGCTGCAGCAAGAATAAGTTGCGTTTTATATTTTATGTTTTACTGTTTATATTTTATATTTTACTGATGTATGCAAATTTTTAATAGTGCAGTGAAGCTCCTGCATTGCATGTGAATCTTGAATCTTTTAGTTAAACCATGTTAACATTAAATTGCAAATAATAATTTAAAAATTAAATATGTAATGTTTTACTTTTGCATGCAAATTTTTAATAGAGCAATGAATGTACTGCATTTAATTCAACCTGGACATTCACTATTGTATTAAATAACAACCCTTGACCGAAAATGTTTGTCATTCTTAAATGTGTTATGTGAACTAGCAGCATGTAACATTTTAAACAACTTAAACTGTTGTGACGTCAAAATTCTACCTAGTCGGTGGCATTGCTCAACTGCAGCCTTTGAGCAACATTGAGGAGTGTGCGGCCGCGCTGGTTGGTCGTGAAAGCCGTTCGGCCACCATCCGTGGTCTGGCTGAACCCAGCCATGCATCTCATGAGTAATTTGTAATTTGTCACACATTAAAAACAATATTAAAAACATAAGTATGTAACTGATCTAATGGCCTGTAATTTTATAATATACTCATGATGTCATGTCAGTTCATGCATGCATAAGAAGCAGGGCTTATGAAGCAGGGATTGCAGCAGTTACAGCTTTCTGGGGTAGTGAAAAGTATTGATATGTAATGTCTCTTGGTAATGTTCATCGTTATGTTCTAATGAGCTATGTAAACATTTCATCATGTGTGTTTTTAAGGGAAACCTGATGCACTGGTAGAGGTGCAGTCGGCATCAGCACCATCACCATCCGAATCGGTGGAGCGAGAGGAACCTGATGATGAGATGGAGGGAGATATATTTCCTCAAATGGAGTATGAGGAGCAAGAGCTGGCGGATGAGGAGGAACTGGAGCTCCCGCACTTCTGATGTGGGAGGGATGAACCTGCGGTCATCTCTATTAAGGGCGATGAGGCACCGGGGCCAAGCGGTGTGCAGCTGGTGATGCCAAGATGCAATATTTTGCACACGCTGACCCCACATAGGTCGGGTCAGCGAGATGAGCAATCGCCTACCTCGGACAGGCAGACGGAGTGCTTGATCTTCATGTGCAGGGAGACGGTCACGATAGGTCAAACATTATTCATGTTGCTAGACTTAATTTAAATCTATCAATATTTTAATTGGGGCATCACTGAAAACATAAAAATCTACTCAGAATTCATGTGAATAATGCAATCAGGGTGACATTTCTCTGCTCGTTATCTTACTGTCATTAATGATGCTTACTGCTTGAAAAAAAAGGATAATTTTCACTTTTAATTTGTGTTCCATTCTCTCTACTGAGCCGTTAATTATCAAATGTTGGCATTTATGTTAGTAGCTAAGAGTGAACCAATGTTGAGCCTGGCGGTGTAGCACCTGGCAAGTGGCATTTGTGGAGCTCCACATAAGCATCAAATAACAATGAGGCTGATTTTCAGCAAGTCCTGCGCTTGCTCAAGTGCTGCCCATGGCCGCCGAGGTACCGGATGGTACTTTAGGCGGGATATTCATGAAGAAGGTCGGCGGGCGGCAAATGGAAGATGTACGCCGCCAATTTGGGTGGCAGCGGGCGGGAAGTTGCATTTTCGGCAGCAGAGGCGCTTGCCGCCCAAGTGCTGGCGCGGAGTTGGGCCCATGGAGTTGGACCCACGGAGGGTCGAAGACTTGAAAAAAACCCAGCAAAAATAAAACCTAGTGACCCGATGAAATCCCAATCATTGGAATTTCATCAGGTCACTAGGTTTACTCCTGTAGTTCAGTTCTGATCTTGGTTAATCTGAAGACCTTCAGGGGACCCCATCCAAGTAAGTCGCTGTTGAAATAAAGTATTAAAGTGTTCACTTACCTTTTTTAAAGGTTCTTCATACTGTCGGGGACAGATCAGCCTCCAGCCAGCGGTCCACCCCGGTTCTGCCATCGAGTCCCGCCGACTGCCGCCCACAGGAATCTGGGAGCTCAGTGGACGGGAGCTCAGTTGCGCCACTCGGCCGTCAGCTGACGTCACTGGGCGATTCCCAGCGGCTCTCCCCTCCCGCCCGCTCCAGGCCACCCTGAAAGTGGCACTGGGCAGATCTGCAGGAGGAATGTCTGCGACAGTTGGCGGCAGCGTGCGGTGAGGTGCTGAAAATCGGCCCCACTGTCTTCAATTTCTTCCACATAAACTCCAAACACTTTTATGTATAAAGCACAGATTGTATTTAATAATAACAATTGATATCAATCATACAAGTCAGCATACACTTCTGTTCCACAAAGAACCTTTTGGGTTTTGCTTTATATGCGGAATTTACCCGTATCTTCCAGAGGTGTGGAAAGAGCCACAACTCTACCTTTCCACAGCCCAATCTCTGAAGATTGATACCATTTCCCTGATCAGTCTCTGAAGTCACATTAATACATAACCCATCAGATACCCATGTGGCAATCTTGTCAAACAAATGAACAGACTTAATACCAAAAAGCTGAAGAAATATAGAGTACTACAATTATAACCAATTCTCTGATGATTTCCTGTCATTTGGTTGGGACTGTCAACCTTTTTCATGTTTCTACACCTACTAGCTCTCCTCTCTTGAGTAACCTTACAGATTAACCAAGATCAGAACTGAACTAGAGGAGTAAATACTAACCTCTTCGATACCAGAAACAGAGGATCCCAATCATTGGAATTTCATCAGGTCACTAGGTTTTAGCAATGTCTTCCAATTTGAAGCCAACAATAATGTTATTGAATGACACTGACTCTAACATCTCACCACATGCTCAGTGTAGACACTGTATTCTCCTATTCTGCTTCTTCAGATTCACCCCATCCTCTGTTAATTAAGTATCATAAGATGATAATAATGATGAAATTATGTTGATGAGTATGAAAATGAGAACTATTTCTTGTCCAGATCACCTTAAGATTTTCTGGTATCTTCTTGCTAGCTCTCCATGAACCTTTTCCCATGCTCAGTATGGAATCATGTCACATGCATGAAATATACCAGGCCTTTTATGTTTTCCAATAATCTCAGAAGCCTATAATGCCAGAAACTTCTCCAAGTATTTTGCATTGATATTTGAAAATAGGGTACTGTGGTACTTTTGAATGCCATTGGGAACTTAATTTCACGATGCTGCTGTGTAGGAGTCAAAAACCCTCCAGAATTCACAACCAGCTTTGGAGGGTTTACCAAATTGTTTCATCAAAGGATAAATGCCTACAGAACCAGATCAATACTGCATGGTACATGGATAAATGATAATAATCATGACTCACAGTATGCTGCAATTACATCTGTCTTACAGTTCAGCTGAAGAATGAATCAATTAAAAGTTATTTCTATATTCTTCCTTGAATCAGCACCCCATCCTTAGGGACTGCATCAGATCTGAAAACTGATGTTTCACAAATGGCTATATTATGAAGCATGCAGCAAATCATAGCAATCTTAAGACATTTTTTTTGTAGACGACGTCTGAATCATTGTATGTGAACAGCATATGCCTGTTCAATGAGCATACTAGTTCTTGTATAGAAATCATTGAAATGTTGCTCTGCCCTTGTGAATGGACGATATCATTAGTCACAGCTATATAGCACATAACTGGAGTCACCCAGTAACCACATATAGCTTTCTGTCTCCATGGAAAAGCTGTGTGACATTGTATTGAGTCATAGCTGCTGCCAGCAACTCTGGCACTTATGTGGAAGATAAGTAGGTTCTGGACATTTAGTGAATGAAATCCTTTATGGTTAAGGCAGGACACAGCTTTGACTGATGGAGCCCTAATGGGTGAAAGTCACCTGAAGTTGGCAATTTCATAAATGACCTCCTGCCTACCTGTCTTCTACCATTGCTCTTTATTATAGAATCATAGAATGGTTACAGCACGGAAGAAGACCATTTGGTCCGTCGAGCTGTGCTCTTTTCCAACTCTGATATACAAGAGAGCATATCTGTGAAGAATCTTAGCATAAAGAAATGGCTGACTCCTATCAGGTTTCTGTGGCAGTCTGGAAGGACCTTAAAGTACAGAAATTCAGTGCGGTTGTTTAAGTGCCAAAGGCAGAACTGTGCCCCGAGAAACGGCCTTCCAGCTCTGCACATCACAACTCAGCGACCACATTCTTGGTTAAATTTAGTTAGTCTTTGCATGCACTAGTACCTCCAGATTAAACTATTCAATGTTCTGTCAAGTCTCCCATCTTCCAAACTCCATAAAATTCAGCTCAACAAAAACTCTACTGCCTAAATCCTGTACTAAGTCCCATTCACCCCTATCCTTGTTGTGTACATTGTCTCTCGGTTCCCCAATGCCTTCAATCTAAAATTCTAACCCTCATGTTTAAATCTTTTAATGGCCTTATCTCTCCCTATCTCTGTAACCGCCTCCATTCCTGCAACCCCCCCCTCCTTCAAAACTCACCATTCATCCAATTTTGGCTTCTTGTGCATCCTTCTCTTTACCCCACCATCTAGGGCCCATGCTCTGGAATTCCCCCTAAAACACTCGGCCCCGTTACCCTCCTTAAAACCCATCTTTTTGACCAAGCTTTTGGTTAGCAATTCCTTGTCTCTCCTCCTTTGCCTAGGCAACAACTTTAGTCTGATTACACCTCTGTGAATCTCCTTGGGCTTTTTTCTACACTAAAGGTGCTATATAAATGCAAGTAGTTGTTAGTGGTTTGTTCTGACTATGTAAGTACATTCCTGCAAGTGGCTGAAGTCAGAGGTGAACAGCCTTTTGTACAATCTTTTCTCTCCTTAAAGGGTAAGGGGTAAGCCATTTAGGACTGAGATGAAGAGAAACTTCTTCACTTAGAGAGTTGTTAACCTGTGGAATTCCCTACCGCAGAGAGTTGTTGATGCCAGTTCATTGGATATATTCAAGAGGGAGCTAGATATGGCCCTTACGGCTGAAAGGATCAAGGGGTATGGAGAGAAAGCAGGAAAGGGGTACTGAGGTGAATTATCAGCCATCTTATTGAATGGTGGTGCAGGCTCGAAGGGCCGAATGGCCTACTCCTGCACCTATTTTCTATTTTTTCTAACCCTAAGATCTCTGGCACCTGAGAACATAGGAATTGCTAGACGAAAAAGACCAAAGCCCATCTACATAGGATATATGGCATAGAAACAGACAATTCAGCCCAACCAGTCCATGCCAGCGTTTATGCTCCACTCGAGCCTCCTAGTTCGCCTTATACCATCCTTGTGGTTGCCTGATTCTATGATAATTGAGTTGTTAACTAATCATAACAAGAAAAAGGGTGGGATTAATAAATCTAGAGCCCCCTGGATGTCAAGGGGCATACAGGGTATGGTAAAGAAAAAAAAGGGAAGTTTATGACAAATACCGAGGGCTCAATACTGCAGATAAAATTGAGGAGCCTAGATAGATTAAATAGAAAGACCTATTTCCCTTACTAGAGGGGTCAATAACCAGGGGGTATAGATTTAAAGTAATTTGTAGGAGGTTTAGAGTGGATTTGAGCAGAAATATTTTCACCCAAAGGTGGTGGGTGGGGCTCTGGAACTCAATGCCTGAAAGGGTGGTAGAGGTTGGATCTCTCTGGTCTGGCACCCTCGGGACCTGACCAGTGCCAGAACAGAGAATTTTCCAAACCACGGGAGGGCACGCCAAGCCTAGGCATACCGGTACCTGGAGACAGCGTCCGGGCTCCTGAACACCTCTGCCACGCTCCAGCTGCGAAACCCGGGCCTCATTCTCTCTCTCCGCAGCAATGAACAATGAAAGCCAGTAAGCGCGGGAAATCGGGACGCTACCCACGCAAAGCGGCAGTTGTGCACTGTTCACTGAGAGCCAGGAAGCGCAGGAAACTGATGCCGAACAACGGATGTTTTCGGACCAGAGAATCCTGGGCCAGGGAGGTCCAACCTGTAGAGGCAGAAACACTCATAGCAATTAAAAAGTACTTGGATATGCACCTGAAGTTCCGTAACCTACAAGGCTATGGACCAAGAGCTGGAAAGTGGGATTAGGCTGGATAGCTCTTTGTTGGCTAGCACGGACACGACGGGCCGAATGACCTCCTTCTGTGCTGTAAATTTCTATGATTCTATGAATCTCTATCAATCAGAGAGGTTGTTTCCACTGGTCGGGGAGACTAGAACTAGGGGGCACAGCCTCAAAATACGGGGGAGCCAATTTAAAACCGAGTTGAGAAGTAATTTCTTCTCCCAGAGGGTTGTGAATCTGTGGAATTCTCTGCGCAGGGAAGCAGTTGAGGCTAGCTCATTGAATGTATTCAAGTCACAGATAGATAGATTTTGAACCAATAAGGGAATTAAGGGTTATGGGGAGCGGGCGGGTAAGTGGAGCTGAGTCCATGGCCAGATCAGCCATGATCTTTTTGAATGGCGGAGCAGGCTTGAGGGGCTAGATGGCCTATTCCTGTTCCTATTTCTTATGTTCTTATGTAGGTGGCAAGTTGCAAATCTATCCCTATGTAGTGAATATTTCATCATGCATTTCCCAACAGTGGAAAACTCCCAACAAGTGGGACTCCAAATTGTTCGCATAGGAATTTAATAAGTTCAGAAAATTAGATGTAGGAAAATGTAACTATTTTCTGTATATTTTAGGTATATAAGAGGTGACATTTAATCGACAGAGATATTCACTGATCCTGTGCTAACAATTGGGAACTATGCTTTGAAGGCAACATGGATCAGAAATAGGGCTACAATACTCTAGATTGTACAACTTACACCCTTTTAATCATGCTCCCTCATCAGGTGTATGGGATTGGTGAATTTACCTATGGACCTCCTGTTTCTACACATTCCTTAAAATAGCCAGGCATTACATGGAGTTCAATTTTATTTGTCCTCTTTTATAAAACAAAAACAGAACATGCTAAAACCACTCAGCAGTTCAGGCAGCAGCAGACAAGTTCATGTTTCCGATACAGACCCCTCATCAGAACTGGAACATTAACTTTTCGGTTCTCATCACAGATGCTGCCTGGCCTACTGAGTGCCTCCAGTTTTTTTCTTTTTTTTGTTTCATAATTCCAGCATTTTGCTCTTTGCCCTCTTTCATAGTTCACTTATACCTTAGGGGAACCCACATTTTCAAATGCATATAAATGACTTTAGTTGTGTGAAAACAATTTGTTGTTTGTAAATTTGCTCTTTATAATTAACTAGAAAGTAAAACATAATAAAGTCTACAAACTGTGAAGAATTTTTTTCAATTGATATCTAGCATTCATTTTACAGATACAGAACATCCCTTAGTCTTCATTTCGTTTGTAGCATCCCCATTTTTCAGTGATCCACCTCTCGTTATTGCAGGTTTTGTAGATGCTAATGGACCTTCTAGCAACTGCAGCGGTGTGCTTTCTACTTTTACCAAACGGCCCCAAAAACCCTGATGGGAAAGTAAAATACACATGTTCACCACTGAGCTTCCACTGTACTGAATGCTGATGGTAAAGCTCTATAATCTTATTTTCAGTAAAACCGCACAATAATGTCAATGTCCTAGTTACATTTGAAGACCAAATGAAATTAAACTGACATGATAATATTGCTTTAAATATATTCTACAAGTTACTTTTCCTGAGGAAAAAGTTCTCACATAATTTACAGATTAAGCGTGGCTCATCACCGTTGGTGAATTTACCCGCTGGATCTTCTGGTTCAATATATTCCTTAAAATAGCTATGCATGCCTTTATGTTAAATTTTATTTATACTTATTTGTCCTCTTTTATAAAACAAGAAATTTTGAAAAGATTCAGCAAGTTTGACAGCATCTGTGGAAAGAACAGACCAGTTAGTGTTTCAGGTTTGGCCGCTTTGTCAAAACTGGAACAATTATGAATGACACAAAGATTTGTGCTAGTCTTAGAAGCTTGGACAAGAAACAAAAGACTACTATCAGATGTGATGGGGGAATGGGCTAGCTAACACCACTTAAGGTAGATAAATGTAGCCATGCACATGTGTAGGGTCATTGGCAAGTATACATATACCATGAAGGGTTCCAACTAAAGTCTCTTACGCGGGAAAGAGACAAAAGTGTAATGGTGCATGTGTCTCTAAAGATTCATGACCAGTGCCACAGCGCTACAGCAAAACCAAAGGGAGCATAGGATGTATAGCTAGAATGATCAATATAAAATAAAAAGCACTACAGTCTCCTTGTACAAGATATTAGCTAGGCTTCATATATAATACTGTGTCCAGTTTTGGTACCCCCACATGGTGGGTGACATCGAAGCCCTGGAAAAGGTTCACAGGAAGGTCTCTAGATTGATAGTTTAGAAGTCCTTAGTTATCACAACAGGTTTAGCGAACCAGTCAGTTTTTACACTAGAAGAGGGTAGCCTTCAGGGAGGTTTGATTGAGATATTTAAAATAACAAAAGGACTAGACTATGTCCTTGTAGATAGACAATTTGAATTAGATCAGCAAGGCAGAAGGAGATATACATATAAGTTACATAAGCATATGACTAGTTTAGATGTCAGGAGGTCTTTCTTTTTGGTGTCATCGATCTTTGAAAAAAGTTGTCAGCATGTACAGAGTGCTGATTCATTGCAAGCATTTAAAAGGGTGCTGGACGTTTCCTGGTTAAGGCTGATATCACTGCACAAGTGGGACGTTGGGATATGTGCCTCATGGTCATTGAGGTTTCCTAGAACTCGATTGTTCGCTTTCTAGGATTGGTGAGTAGTTTCCCAGAATTCCTTTTCCTTGAATTGGCCTAGGGTTTTGTTTTAATTTTTTTTGACCTCTTCCAGGTGATTACATGGCTGCTGATTAGTGGGGAACATTAGGTGTCATAATGCTTAGTTACAATACGACTGTATGTGTCAGGCTCAATGGGCCAGTTGGTCTGTTCCTGTCCATCAATTTTATGGAGTCGAAATTGGATTTTGTACGCTGCCCGTTACCGCCAGTGGTAGGCGGCAAATGGGCGGCAAAGGCCTACTGTCATTGGTAATGCGGCGTTGACGCCTCGACCTAAATTGAGTCGGCTCTTTGGCAAAGGCACCAAGAGGCAATGCTGAGCTGGCTAACGCCATCCATGTGGTGGCATCATCCAGTGTGCAACGCTTCCTTGATGCCTCTGTGACGATATTTGCTTTGTACAGCTGCCGTACCAGCAGGCGGCTGTACAGCCAGGAAAAAGTTGTTGTTAAAGAGTGGATCTCGGGCGGAATCGCCCAGAAAGAAAGTTTTTCTCTGTATTTATTTCTGCATGTTTTCATTAGTTTTAAGAGTGGGGAAGTGTGTGTGTGGATCGGAGAAGTTCTGGTTCTTTTTTGCTTCCCGTATTTTTCTAGCATGGCAGCAGACTCCAGTCAGGAAATTCAGTAGACTTCCTGAGCTCCCGCCCGAGGATGAGCATGCAACGCCACATTTTAGCGCTGCTCTCTCATCTTTGGGCATAAAAACTGAATTTGGCAGTTTGAGCCTGCACCTAATGCCTGATGGTAAAATCAGCACTCGGGTAGTGACACAGCCTCAAAAATGGAGGTACTGAATTTCAACCCCTATATAGTTTAAATGCTCATACCATGAAAATTAATATTTTGCGTGAAGTTTTGTTGTCCTCAAGATGAATATTGTTGGAGAGGCATTTTCCCATCTTTACTATCCAATATTAAGTATTCTAGATGAGGCATAGGATATACTATATTTGAGCAAAACGTCTTCAACTGTGTAACAGCAATATGCCTTCAAGCTACTGCAGAGGAGCATCCCTTATTATCCCAGCATCATATATTCAATTTCTCACACCACCTCCCCTTTTGGCCACTTTTAGAGACTAGGACCTAGAAATTGGACATCGACAAAAACCTGCCGATCTCACCGTACCCTCGGGTTTACGCCTGCTGAAAATGGCTGCAGCGCTACTGGGCAAAAATTCGTGCTGGCATCTAAAGATTTTTACCCCAGCGCTAACTTACAGTGTAACGCCCTCCTGGTGGTGTTAGTGGGGACATCCGACCTGAAGTTCCCGTCCTGATGTGGCATTGCAGCTTCTTACAGCCTCTGAGAGCGAGGCTGTGAAGTTCGCAGTGAATTGTGGACAATTAAAAGGGCTATGAATTAAAGGGGCAATGCGTTCATAACTAATAGAAATTAAAATCAAGTGGAAAAATGCATTTTTTAGCCCATACTGCTTTTAAAAAAAGCATTACCTAAATTCCTTTCCGTACGTCAAAAAATGTGAAAAGTGCTTCAGCACCAACACAAGTGGCTCAGCAAGTTCCCCTGCGTGTTGTGTGCTCAGTATCCACCGAGGGATACCCAGGGTCTCGCATGCAGCACTCCAGCTTTGTACAGGGGGTCAACACTGTAAGAGAAGTCCTCTACCCACAGGGGTCAGGAGGCCCTACAGAAAGAACGATGTGGGACCACATCATCAAGGCCATCACTGCCAGCAGTGTTGCCCCCACCACCTGGCTCCAGTGTCCAAAGCAAATTCATGATCTCAGACCACTGGTCAAGGTGAGTAAATGCATCTTCAAAAGCCGTCTCCTACCAACTTAATCATTATCCTCACACACTGCTCAATGCACGACACCTCCCCTCCCCAATCACTCACCTACCAACAATCTGTACTAATCACGAGGCACATCTCCCATTTCTAGCCTCACCGTACTCCCTTGGAGGAGACAGTGGAGGCCATTCTTGGCAGGGGCATGGCTTAGCCCTTGGCCAGTGACGGGGTAGAAAGGATACAAGATGTTGGTATCCTCATACGTTATCCTCCTTCTGGCATGCACCTCTTGCTTTCCCACCTTTCCCTCACCACAACTCCACCCTTGTGTCTACCTCATTTCACACACCCAAGAAATGCAGCATGCCCACCCAATGGTTGTCCAAAAAGAGCGAGAGGAGAGTGAAGAAGAAACAACGTCACTCGATTTCACACTCCCAGCCACCAGCTCCTCAAGGTCGACCAGCAAGATCATTTGCAGTGTCTGCTACTGAAAGTCGCTGCCTTCCACCAGCCATGCTGCATCCACTGGGGTAGCACTGTGTGACATCACAAGGATAGGCAAAGGCACACCCAAGACAGTCACTAAGGAAATGCATAAGGGTGATAAGTTGATTTTCTGATGTCATATTGGATGGATAGATGTATAAAATTGGATTGTAAAGTTTGCTTTGTGGTGGCTTTTATTTCAGAATTGTGGCTAAGAAGACACTGAGATGGTCAGTAATGGAGGGAAGGTAAGGTGTGGGACAAATGCTGAAAGGGGAATTGGAGTTCTGGTCACTGGAACCGTAGGTGGATGATTCCATCCCAGATATCCTGGCTAGAAAGGGGCTGTCTGAGTTTCCTCCTTCCTTCGGCTTTCTCCTTTTCAGCTTCCTCCTCTTTGGCTTCTTTCTCTTCCCTCTGCGAGCTGATGCTGTAAATCTGAAATGACAGCATAAAATGCTGGAAATATTCAGCAGTTCAGGCAGCATCTCGACCTGAGACGTTAATTCTGTTTCTCTTTCCACGGATGTTGCCTGACCTGCTGAATACTTCTCAGAGGCCTTCCTTTACCATCCAAGGCCTTGCAAGCGTCCAGCACCGGTCTCTACACACTTAAAAAAACTTCTAACATGTATTGCAGCAAGCTACTACTTCAATAAAATCAAAAAGGCCCAGTCCTAAAGCTCCAATGCAAACTTACCTGAAAGATGTCCTTTTAAGAGGTGCTGACAGCGCTTCTGTCAGTCTGCTTGCACGCTGGGTTTCACTGGCGTGCTTAGGACCCAGCGCTGAATTAACTAAGGTCGAAATTTGCCATGGTGACATTAAGTCATGACGTGACGTGACGTGACCACAGCGGGGCGGAAAGGGGGTTGCCACTGGTCGGTAAGGGGTCGGCGTTTGCCCGATGGATTGGGAAGATGGCCAGAGCGGTCCTGTAGACCACTCCAAAAATAATGCAGGGCAATTTTCAAAATGTCGCCCCCTCTGCGCTGATCAAGTGGTGAGTCCTTATCGATCCGTGGCCGTCTCTTTGAGGCGGTCATGGCTCTTATAGAAAGGGGCAATTTCGGCTCCCAGAACTTTGCTAGTGCTGTTTGGGAGGAGTTAAACTAATATGGCAGGGAGATGGGAACCTATGCAGGGAGACAGAGGGAAATAAAATGGAGACAGAAGCAAAAGCTAGAAAGGAGAATAGTAAAAGTGGAGGGCAGAGAAACCCAAGGCAAAAAACAAAAGGGCCACTTTACAGCAAAATTCTAAAGGGTCAAAGTGTGTTAAAAAGACAAGCCTGAAGGCTCTGTGCCTCAATGCGAGGAGTATTCGGAATAAGGTGGATGAATTAACTGTGCAGATAGCAGTTAACGGATACGATGTGATTGGCATCACGGAGACATGGCTCCAGGGTGACTAAGGCTGGGAACTCAACATCCAAGGGTATTCAGCATTTAGGAAGGATAGACAGAAAGGAAAAGGAGACGGGGTGGCGTTGCTGGTAAAGGAGAAATTAATGCAATTGTAAGGAGGGACATTAGCTTGGATGATGTGGAATCGGTATGGGTGGAGCTATGGAATACCAAAGGGCAGAAAACGCTAGTGGGTGTTGTGTACAGGCCACCAAATAGTAGTAGTGAGGTTGGGGACAGCATCAAACAAGAAATAAGGGATGTGTGTAATAAAGGTACAGCAGTTATCATGGGCGACTTTAATCTACATATTGATTGGGCTAACCTAACTGGTAGCAATGCGGTGGAGAAGGATTTCCTGGAGTGTATTAGGGATGGTTTTCTAGACCAATATATCGAGGAACCAACCAGAGAGCTGGCCATCCTAGACTGGGTGGTGTGTAATGAGAAGGGACTAATTAGCAATCTTGTTGTGCGAGGCCCCTTGGGGAAGAGTGACCATAATATGGTAGAATTCTTTATTAAGATGGAGAGTGACAAAGTTAATTCGGAAACTAGGGTCCTGAACTTAAGGAAAGGTAACTTTGACGGTATGAGGCGCGAATTGGCTAGATTAGACTGGCAAATGATACTTAAAGGGTTGACGGTGGATAGGCAATGGCAAACCTTTAAAGATCATATGGATGAACTTCAACAATTGCACATCCCTGTCTGGAGTAAAAATAAAACGGGAAAGGTGGCTCAACCGTGGCTAACAAGAGAAATTAAGGATAGTGTTAAATCCAAGGAAGAGGCATACAGATTAGCCAGAAAAAGCAGCAAACCGGAGGACTGGGAGAAATTTAGAATTCAGCAGAGGAGGACAAAGGGTTTAATTAAGAGGGGGAAAAGAGAGTACGAGAGGAAGCTTGCCGGAAATGTAAAAACTGACTGCAAATGCTTCAATAGATATGTGAAGAGAAAAAGATTAGTGAAGACAAACATAGGTCCCTTGCAGTCGGATTCGGGTGAATTTATAATGGGGAACAAAGAAATAGCAGACCAATTGAACAAGTACTTCGGTTCGGTCTTCTCAAAGAAAGACACAAATAACCTTCCGGATGTACTGGGGACCGAAGGAGGATTTGAAGGATATCCTTATTAAGCGGGAAATTGTGTTCGGGAAATTGACGAGATTGAAGGCCGATAAATCCCCAGGACCTGATAGTCTACATCCCAGAGTACTTAAGGAAGTGGCCCTAGAAATAGTGGATGCATTGGTGATAATTTTCCAGCAGTCTATCGACTCTGGATCAGTTCCTATGGACTGGAGGGTTGCTAATGTAACACCACTTTTTAAAAAAGGAGGGAGAGAAAAAATGGGTAATTATAGACTGGTTAGCCTGACATCAGTAGTGGGGAAAATGTTGGAATCAATCATTAAGGATGAAATAGCAGCACATTTGGAAAGCAGTGATAGGATTGGTCCAAGTCAGCATGGATTTATGAAAGGGAAATCATGCTTGACAAATCTTCTAGAATTTTTTGAGGATGTAACTAGTAGAGTGGACAAGGGAGAACCAGTGGATGTGGTGTATTTGGACTTTCAAAAGGCTTTTGACAAGGTGCCACACAAGAGATTGGTGTGCAAAATCAAAGTAATGTACTGACGTGGATAGAGAACTGGTTGGCAGACAGGAAGCAGAGAGTCGGGATAAATGGGTCCTTTTCAGAATGGCATGCAGTGACTAGTGGAGTGCCGCAGGGCTCAGTGCTGGGACCCCAGCTCTTTACAATATATATTAATGATTTAGATGATGGAATTGAGTGTAATATCTGCAAGTTTGCTGATAACACTAAACTGGGTTATGAGCTGTGAGGAGGACGCTAAGAGGCTGCAGGGTGACTTGGATAGGTTAGGCGAGTGGGCAAATACATGTCAGATGTGGATAAATGTGAGGTTATTCACTTTGGGGGCAAAAACACGAATGCAGAATATTATCTGAATGGTGACAAATTAGGAAAAGGGGAGGTGCAACGAGACCTGGGGGTCATGGTTCATCCGTCACTGAAAGTGGGCATGCAGGTACAGCAGGCGGTGAATAAGGCATCATTATAGCTAGGGGATTTGAATACAGGAGCAGGGAGGTCTTACTGCTGTTGTACAGGGCTTTAGTGAGGCCTCACCTGGAATATTGTGTTCAGTTTTGGTCTCCTAATCTGAGGAAGGACGTTCTTGCTATTGAGGGAGTGCAGCGAAGGTTCATCAGATGGATTCCAGGGATGGCTGGACTGTCATATGAGGAGAGACTGGATCAACTGGGCCTTTATTCACTGGAGTTTAGAAGGACGAGAGGGGATCTCATAGAAACGTGTAAGATTCTGACAGGACTGGACAGGTTAGATGTGGGAAGAATGTTCCCGATGTTGGGGAAGTCCAGAACCAGGGGACGTAGTCTTAGGATAAGGGGTAGGCCATTTGGACTGAGATGAGGAGAAACTTCTTCACTCAGAGAGTTGTTAACCTATGGAATTCCCTGCCGCAGAGAGTTGTTGATGCTAGTTCATTGGATATATTTAAGAGGGAGTTAGATATGGCCCTTACGGCTAAGGGGATCAAGGGGTATGGAGAGAAAGCAGGAAAGGGGTACTGAGGGAATGATCAGCCATGATCTTATTGAATGGCGGTGCAGGCTTGAAGGGCCAAATGGCCTACTCCTGCACCTATTTTCTATGTTTCTATGTTTCTAAATACTGTCATTTGATGGGTAATTTTAATATATTTTAATGTGAACTGGTGGATACTTCAGGTTCCAGTACAAAACCCAACCAGAGAACTGGATAGGTTGATAAACAGGTAGAAAGCTGATACAAAAGCCTATTTTTCTGATGAGTTATGAGTACTAAACGTCCATTAATCTGGTATAACTCATGAAACAATATCCCCCCATTATACTCATGAAAATGATAATGAACAGTGATACATAATGTAAGGAAAGTAATAGATTACTAAACTGCACCTTGGAACTCATATTGCTAACTGCCAACGGTTGTTAGCATGTGTGGGAATTACTTACAGTTGTGTGTAAACCTGCAATTTCAGGCTGGTGGAAAATGGTGTCCTCTTTGTTAACATAGAGCCTCGAAAATTCTATGGTCTGCTCTTGAAGCATTTTCGCTTCCTAAACACAGAAAGAATCAACTCAAATGTTATTAATAAAAGTTATTAGAAATGCAAGAATCATTCTTTAAAACAAATGTAATTATTAACTTGCTGTATCAAAAGGTACTTCTGCTATACAAAATTTATTTGAAATTTAGGACTGGATTTTCGGCTTGTTGCTGTTTTTGTTTTTGCCCCAGAGGGGCGGCAATGGCAGCAGTAAGGTCCTCCGGGCGGGCGGCCAGCTTTCAGCGTCCGCTGGGATTTTCAGTACCGGTTTCGGAGAGTGCGGCACATTACCTCCCAGAAGAGGCGAGCCTGTGTGCAACGCCCCTGGTTGTGACTCCGGCTCGATTTTTGACTTCCGCCCTGCCGACCCCTCCAGTCTCTAAAATGTCAGACTGCTTGTCCGACATCCAGTTCTGGATGAGCAGAAAATTTCTCCAATTGAATATTGGGAAGACCGAAGCCATTGTTTTCAGTCCCAGCCACAAGCTCCGTTCCCGAACCACTGGCTCCATCCCTCTCCCCAACTTCTGTCTGAGGCTGAACCAGACTGTTCACAACCTTGGTGTCATCTTTGACCCTGAAATGAGCTTTTGATCACATATCCGCAGCATAATTAAGACCGCCTATTTCCACCTCCCTAACATCACCCGTCTCCGCCCTTGCCTCAGCTCATCCGTTGCTGAAGCCCTCATCTATACCTTTGTTACCTCTAGACTTGACTATTCCAACACACTCCTAGCTGGCCACCCACGTTCTACCCTACGTAAGCTAGAGGTGATCCAAAACTCGGCTGCCCGTGTCCTATCTCGCACCAAGACCGCTCACCTATCACACCTGTGCTCGCTTACCTACATTGGCTTCTGGTTAAGAAATGCCTCAATTTCAAAATTCTCATCCTTATTTTCAAATCCTTCAATGGCCTTGTTCCTCCCTAACTCTATAAACTCCTCCAGCCCCACAACCCACCCCGAGATGTCTGTGCTCCTTTAATTCTGCCCTCCTGAGCATCCTTGATTGTAATCACTCAACCATTGGTGGCCGTGCCTTCTGTTGTCCAGACCCCAAGCTCTGGAACTCCCTGCCTAAAGCTCTCTGCCTCTCTACCTCTCTTTCCTCCTTCAAGATGCTTCTTAAAGCCTACCTCTGTGACCAAGCACCATTCTATTTTCTACTTAAGCGGCTTGGTGTCAATTGTTTTTCGCGTAATACTCCTGTGAAGCGCCTTGGGACGTTTCACTACATTAAAGGCACTATATAAGTACAAGTTATTGCAGTTGTTGTTCTTATAGCGCTCTAGAGTTTTGTGCTGGGACCGCCAGTGAAAGTGGGTGGTCCGAGCTGTAGTGACTGCAGTGAGGTAAGTAATGTCGACCTCAGGTAAGTGTGATTGTTTATTTTTTGCGATTTATGTTGTGGTGGGGTGAGTTATTTATTGGGAATGTTTTTGGTGTTGATTTCTCTCCCCAAGCCTCTTTTCGAGCACTTCGAGGCCGACTGCTTAGCTCGGGGATTTTCACTTGCTCAGCCGGCCTAGTGCCCTAAGAAAAGTGTGCAACGCCTCCCTTAGCGCTCCGCCCCACATGCTTCAGCTGGCGAATTTTGCTGACTGAGGTGCAAACTGTTCCCGGGCGCAAACTTTACCACCCCACTGCCATTACCGCCTCGAAAGTCCAGCCCAATGAAACTAAGGTAAAGGGACAAGGCCCATAATACAGGTCATGAACATGGTTGATTTCGCGATCGTGCATGTCATGTATCTTACATTATTATATATAACTGTATCCTAACATGCTATACATGACTATAATAAGATATGACCTGTACCCACCAGCAAACCTTACCACCAGGGGTGCACTTGCAAGAGACAGGTATATAAGGACAGGTCTCAGGCAAGTGCAGCATTCCAGAGCTGTGAAATAAAGGTGCAGGTCCAGAGTGACCTTGACTTCACTACATGCCTCGTGTGAATCTGTACTGAGGGGACAGGACTTTACAGTGGCGACGAGTTACGGGATTACAGAATCCACAGAATGGCGAACAACGGATCAGATGAAAAGTACACTGCGGGAGACAATTGGGAGGACTTTATAGAAAGGCTCCAGCAAAGCTTTGTAACCAAAGACCGGTTAGGCGACGATAAGGCAGACAAGAGAAGAGCCCATCTCTTGACGAGCTGTGGCTCGAAAACATACACGTTAATGAAGGATCTGTTGGCACCCGAGAAACCAGCAAGCAAGTCGTTTGAAGAATTGAGCATACTGGTAAGAGACCACCTGAAGCCAGCGAGCAGCCTACACACGGCCAGACACAGGTTCTACAACTACAGACGCTGTGTGGGCCAGAGCATACCCGACTTCGTGGCGGAACTTCGGAGGTTGGCTAGTTTATGTGAGTTCTCCGATGAACTGAGGAGAGAAATGCTGAGAGACTTTTTCATTGAAGGAATAGGCCACGCAGGCATATTCCGAAAGCTCATAGAGACCAAGAACATGATCTTAGAGGCAGCAGCACTGTTTCAAAGACATTCTTGGTAGGGGAAGAAGAAACGAGGTTGATTTACAATGCAGGTATGACAACTAAAGAAATATCGGAACAGCACTAAACAAGCTGCTACCCCCACACACAGACAAAATTGGGAGACAGGCTCTCGACAGCAGGCAGAAGCCATCAAGGGCCACAGGAAATACCGTTCACACCTCATCAACCCACAATGTGAGCAATCAACTACAAACTGAGAGAAGCTCAAGAGAGATCAGCCAGACGCAGCTCATTCTTTAGGAACACTTTGAACAATGGAACAGGTCTGTGCTGGAGGTGTGGGGGTGGGCACTCGTCAAGGGGATGTCGATTTCAGCAGGCTGGTTGCAGAAATTGTGAATATACAGGGCATTTGGCCCGCATGTGCAAAATAACGGCAGCTCGGCTGGTATACGAATCGGATGGGTCGGAAAGCGGACAGTACCCGGGACACCGATGTACAGCGGGTCAACACGATCAATGGCCGCTGCTCCTACAACAGGACGCCTCCGATAATGATGAGGGTCCTACTCAACGGGATATCTGTCAACATGGAGCTGGATACGGGAGCGAGTCAATCTCTCATGGGCGCTCAACAATTTGAACAACTGTGGCCGCATAAAAGAGACAGACCAAAACTCACAAGGGTCGACACCAAACTAAGGACCTATACCAAAGAAATCGTACCAGTCCTCGGCAGCGCCATGCTCTCTGTCACACACAAAGGGACAGTGAACCGACTTCCCCTGTGGATTGTCCCTGGAGACCCCCCAGCACTGCTGGGGAAAAGCTGGCTGGCAAAACTAAACTGGAAATGGGATGATGTCCATGCCATGTCATTAGAGGAACGGACCTCCTGCTCAACAGTTATAAAGCGATTTGAACATCTCTTTCAGCCAGGTGTGGGCACATTCAAAGGGGCCAAAGTCAAAATCTACATCACACAGGATGCTAGACCGGTCCATCACAAGGCCAGAGCTGTACCCTATGTGATGAGGGAAAAGATTGAACACGAACTCGACAGGCTTCTGCGGGAAGGCATTATATCACCTGTGGAATTTAGCGACTGGGCAAGTCCCATCGTCCCAGTCATGAAGCCTGATGGATCCGTACGAATCTGTGGGGACGACAAATCTACCATAAACAGAGTCTCCCTACAGGACCAGTACCCGCTGCCCAGAGCGGAGGACTTATTTGCCACATTGGCTGGAGGTAAACTTTTCTCAAAACTAGACCTCACATCTGCGTATATGACGCAAGAATTGACCGAGGAATCCAAGCTACTCACCACCATCAACACACATCGAGGCCTTTTCATGTACAATCGATGCCCATTCGGTATCAGGTCGGCAGCTGCCATAATCCAGCGCAACATGGAGCGTCTGCTCAAGTCCATCCGGGGACGGTTGTATTTCAAGACGACATACTTATCACGGGCAGGGACACCGACTCCCATCTCCGTAATTTGGAGGAAGTACTAAAGCGGTTGGATCTGGTAGACCTGCGAGTCAAGAAATCCAGGTGCCTGTTTCTCGCACCCGAGGTTGAATTTTTGGGCAGAAGGATTGCCGCTGATGGAATCCGCCCAACAGAGTCCAAAACAGAAGCAATTCGCCTGGCACCCAGGCCCCGGAATGTCTCAGAACTGCGCGCCTTTCTCGGGCTACTCAATTACTTTGGGAACTTTATGCAGAACTTAAGCACGCTGCTGGAGCCTCTCTACGTGCTACTCAGGAAGAGGTGCTATTGGTTTTGGGGGGACGCCCAGGAACGCGCCTTCAATAAGGCACGCAACCTTCTGTGTTCCAACAGTGTTTTGACTTTCTTTGATCCAGGTAAAAAGCCAATTCTCACAGCGTATGGGGTCGGGTGCATTTTGCAACATGTCAATAGTGCGGGCAAATTACAACCCATAGCTTATGCCTCCAGGTCACTTTCGCGAGCGGAGCACGGGTACGGAATGGTAGAGAAGGAGGCGCTCGCGTGCGTGTACGGTGTCAAAAAGATGCACCAATACCTTTTCGGGGCCAAGTTCGCGTTAGAAACCGACCACAAGCCCCTCACGTCCCTCCTATCCGAGAGCAAGGCAATAAACGCCAACGCCTCGGCGCGAATTCAACGGTGGGCACTCATGCTGGCGTCCTACGACTATACCATAAGGCACAGACAACTGTGCCGACGTGCTCAGCAGGCTATCCCTGGCGACCACGGAAGGGTCTGACGAACAGGACTGTGAGATAGTCATGGCAATCAATGCCTTTGAGTCCACAGATTCGCCCATGACGGCTCGCCAAATCAGAGCCTGGACGGGCAGCGACCCCACGTTATCCTTAGTAAAAAGATGTGTCCTAACCGGTGACTGGGCAGAGGCTCGCGATGCCTGCCCCGAGGAATTAAAACCCTTTCACAGGCATGAGCTATCAGTACAAGCAGACTGCCTGATGTGGGGCAGCCGAGTAGTCATGCCTCTGCGAGGCAGAGAGGCATTTGTCCGGGAGCTCTTCCGCGAGCACCCGGGGATCGTTCTCATGAAGGCCATAGCCAGATCCCACGTCTGGTGGCCTGGCATTGAAGCGGACTTGGAGCTCTGCATCCGAAGGTGCATCATTTGTGCCCAACTCAGCAATGCCCCCAGGGAGGCTCCACTGAGGCCCTGGCCTACCAAACCGTGGTCGCGGGTGCACGTTGACTATGCGGGCCCATTCATGGGCAAAATGTTCCTCGTAGTTGTAGTTGCATTTTCAAAGTGGATCGAATGCACCATTTTAAACTCGAGCACAACCTCCACCACTGTGGAGAGCCTCGCAACCATGTTTGCAACACATGGAATCACTGACATATTGGTCAGTGACAATGGTCCGTGCTTCACCAGCACAGAATTCCAAGACTTTATAATTGACCATGGCATAAATCACGTCAACGGCCAGGCGGAGAGAGCAGTGCAAATCATTAAACAAGGCATGCTTAAAATCCAAGGTCCCACGCTGCAGGGTCGCCTGTCACGACTGCTGCTGGCATACAGATCTCGTCCGCACTCATTGACTGGGATCCCCCCCCGCGCAACTGTTGATGAAAAGGACTTTAAAAACAAGGCTCTCATTAATCCTCCCAGACATGCACAAAATCGTTGAGGCAAAGCGCCGTAAGCTGACTGAGTACCATGACAGAAATTTGAGGGGGAGATGGAATGAGATAGGGGACAAAGTGTTTGTACTAAATTATGGCAGGGGTCCCAAATGGCTTGCAGGGACAGTAACGGGCAAGGAAGGAAACAGGCTACTGGTAGTACAAATGGACAATGGCATGTAGACCAAGTCAAAAGCAGACAACACTGCGGAACCAGAGGCAGACTACAATGTGGAACTCGCACCACACCTGGTGGACAGACAGAGGGAACAACCTGAGGAAAGGGCAATCCCAACAGACAGCCCAGGCGAGTCAACAACAATCACACCAAACGAAACAGACAGCCCAGGCGAGATACCAGGAACCACACCCAAAGAAAAACAGACACCAAGGCAAACAACTGAACCACAACTCAGACGCTCCACGCGAGAGCGTAGACCACCTGAGAGACTGAACCTATAAAGCCAATAAGACCTTGGGGGAGGGTGATGTCATGTATCTTACGTTATTATATATAACTGTATCCTAACATGCTATACATGACTGTAATAAGATATGACCTGTAACCACCAGCATACCTTACCACCAGGGGTGCACTTGCAAGAGACATGTATATAAGGACAGGTCTCAGGCAAGTGCAGCATTCCAGAGCTGTGAAATAAAGGTGCAGGTCCAGAGTGACCTTGACTTCGCTACATGCCTCGTGTGAATCTGTACTGAGGGGACAGGACTTTACAGTGCAATCCCTGTGGGAAACTATCTCTAACCCTCAATCCTTCTAAGAGCAGTGGCTCAACTGGGAGCAGTGGATCATGGAATTTCCCCTGAAAAAAGATGAAGCAAATCATTGACTAAGCGATGTCAAGATGATATTTTAAAAGTTTGAAAATAAAAGTGAGGTAATAAGTTCCACAGTTTTAGGTTCTTTGGAAGTAATGAATTAAAGCAAGAGAGTGCACACTGAGTTTCTAATTTCAACACAGTTCAATGCAACGGATAATGAAGACAATACAAATGGGAGAGTCACTTTTTTAAAATAAAGTAAATATATTACAATGATATTTGTTTCACTAAATAAAACAATCCTTGCCTTCAAGGTCTCATAGTTTGATGTCCTAGCCACATAGTCCTTCCATGATTTCATGGATAGTTCTCTTGGTCTGTGGTTCTGTTGTATCTTCGAAAAACAGAAAGTTAAATGACACCAGAAAAATAGTTAGGAACTGAAAAGATGTAAAGTTCTACATATTACACAGGCTCTAAACAACATTCACAAGAGTCAGTTTTAGTATTGCTTTGTAAGCAGCATTCATTGAAAGTATTCTCTCTTAGATGTCAGTAGTCACTAGATTCATTATAGAAGTACAAGTAGACTCAAGTACTGAGTAGTGCAGTAATTTGATCCGGTCGTCTTGGTTAACCCTTGCCACTGGACCAAGACCTCGGTCTGTCAAGCCCGTGTTGTGGCTGGTGTGCAACGGCCACCACACGTTAAAAAAATCCACGCACAGGCATCTTCCACCCTTCAGGATGTAGTTCGGGATCTGGAATATTAGGTCCTTCATTGAAACACCTGTGAACTCATCCTTTTTTGGCGTGGAAGCAAGTCATCCTTGTTTCGAGGGACCGGCTATGTTATGTATTCAATAAAGGTACAAACTGAGTACTGTTTAACTGAACAAGGGACAACCTTGGCTCTGCTTTATTACGGCCCAAAGTGCCTGACTCACAAAATGGCTGGCCTTTTATACCAGAGCAGCACCATGTGCGTGCTGCTCAGTGACCTCCAACAATGACATCATCTGGTGGCTACAAACAGCATGTATATACATGACAGCCTATGATGATGATGAGTTTCGAGTGCTGCTCTAAAGACTACGTTTAATTCCACTCCAGACTGAGGGGATGAGAATCTGGCTGTTGGCTGTAAGGGTCTGATGTGAAATGAATTTCAATGGACTTCATCAGACTCCAACACAAAATTGCTGTAAGATTCAGCATTAATTAGGCACACGCACTCAGAGGAGGCTCAAGAAACTTGTAATGGAAACGGTAAAGCGGTTGAAGATTCATCTCAGCATCATATTTCCCCACTGAATTTGTCAAATGGGTTTGAACCAATCAGAGATGACCTGCAATTAGTTTGGCATAATTTTGAGTTTATGGGCTACAGACCAGTGTGCACATATTATCTGATCATCCTGATTAATCACAGCCAAACCCGGTCTTAATCTTTCTTTATCTGCAGCAAAACCTTTTGTTTACTCCATGATCATTTTAGAGAGCGGTAACCACAAACTCCTCGCTCCCCCTATAATGAGCTAAATTGGTATTTTGCAGAGATTCACCAATCCACTTATGACACTTGAAACAAGTGTTTAAAACTTTCAACCCCTGTTCCTAAAATTTGGTAACATCAAAACATGCATCACTGTTGCTTCTAGACGTTCTGCTGTCCTCAAAATTTCTGACATCCGATAACTCACTCTAAGTGTCAAATGCAGAAAAGTTCTCGCTCTGATAAGACGAAAAATTTATCAAAGAGAAATTTAAAAACTTCAGGGAGATAATCAGAGTTTTTAAATGGATGCAGAAGCTGAGTGACTAATTTTTTTTATCCCTTCTAATTTTATCTTCACCTCTTGCCTCCTGAAAACATCGGCTCATGCTGGACTGCAGTCCTACAAGTGATCTCCAGTACCTCATCCAATTTGCCATGCTACATGTGAGGGAGTGTCACTAGGCTATTTCATTATGCAAGGGGCCATCGCTGCCTGTCCTCAACCAATATTCACACATGGATGTTTTTCAGGAGGGCTCAATGGAAAACAATTAGGAACACGTATCCTGGTGAATGTTTACAATTCCTGTTTCAAGAATTTTGAGGCTTGTTTTGGTGCCTCTTTGCTCCTCTGGCTAATAAGGACCAAAGAGGCACACCGAAGAGATGAGGTCACACCTGGAATACTGCGTGCAGTTTTGGTTTCCATATTTACGAAAGGATATACTTGCTTTGGAGGCAGTTCAGAGAAGGTTCACTAGGTTGATTCCGGGGATGAGGGGGTTGACTTATGAGGAAAGGTTGAGTAGGTTGGGCCTCTACTCATTGGAATTCAGAAAAATGAGAGGTGATCTTATCAAAACGTATATTATGAAGGGGCTTGACAAGGTGGATGCAGAGAGGATGTTTCCACTGATGGGGGAGACTAAAGTAGGGGGCATAATCTTAGAATAAGGGGCTGCCTATTTAAAACTGAGATGAGGAGAAATTTCTTCTCTCAGAGGATTGTAAATCTGTGGAATTCGCTGCCTCAGAGAGCTGTGGAAGCCGGGACATTGAAGAAATTTAAGACAGAGATAGACAGTTTCTTAACCGATGAGGAAATATGAGGTTATGAGGAGTGGGCAGGGAAGTGGACAAGAGTCCATGATCAGATCAGCCATGATCACATTGAATGGCGGAGCAGGCTCGAGGAGCCGTATGGCCTACTCCTGTTCCTATTTCTTATGATCTTATGTTCTTACTACAATTAGTGTTAATGCAGATCATGGACGGAAGCTAGGCCGCCATCTTTTTTATTACGAACGAATTACGAACAATGACGGACAGGTAAAGACCAGCTAGTCCATCGAGCCTGTCCCACACAATTGCGATACCTTGTGAATCATAACTTATACACCCCACCCCACCCGAAACCCTGTGATCATGTTGTTATGTATTTAACCCCTTGTAACCTGTATTACACCGCCACCAGAGGGTCTACTTGTTGGAGTCCCAAGGGATCCCAGCATCCCTTGGGAGCACGGTATATAAGCAGGCCACCCACGAGATACCTGCACTCTGGAGTCTTTTTAAAGGAGCTAAGGTGACACTTGCTCATTATACACAGTACTCAGTTTCATCCTTTATTAAGAGTGTACCAATTGGCGACGAGGTAACGAACAACCGCGCGAAAATGCAAAGAACAGTCAGCATCCTGGAGAAGTTCTTAGAAGGGGACGATTGGGAGACCTTCATGGAGAGACTCAGCCAAAACTTCATGGCTAACGAGCTGGAAGGGGACGAGAATGCTACCAAATGAAGGCCGATCCTCCTAACTGTCTGTGGGGAAACAACCTATGGCCTCATGAAGAATCTCCTAGCTCCGGCAAAATCAACAGAGAAATCCTATGAAGAATTGTGTACGCTGGTCTGGGAGCACCTAAATCCTAAGGAAAGCGTTTTGATGGCGAGTTATCGGTTCTACATGTGTCAACGATTGGAGGGCTAGGAAGTGGCGAGCTATGTCGCTGAACTAAGGCGCCTCGCAGGACATTCTGAGTTTGAGGGATTCCTAGAACAAATGCTTAGAGACTTTTTTGTACTGGGCATTGGCCATGAGACAATCCTTCGCAAACTGTTGACTGCAGAAACTCCGAATCTAAGTAAAGCCATAACGATAGCCCAGGCATTTATGTCCACCAGCAACAACACTAAACAGATTTCGCACAGTAAAGAAGTTTCGGCCAGTACTGTGCATAAAGTAACGTCGGTTTCGAGCAGAAATATGCATGGCAGAACGTACACGTCAGCTGCTGCTGCCCGACCTCAAATGACCCAGAGTCCGCCATCAATCGTTAATGCAAGGCAGTTAACACCTTGTTGGCGTGGTGGAGGTGATCATCGGCCCCATCAATGCCGCTTCAAGCACTATGCGTGCAATGGTTGCAGACCAATGGGACAGCTCCAGCGAATGTGCAGGTGACTGCAAACCCTGCAAACCATCACGTTGCAGAGGAAGATCGATCCACTGTGGAACAGGCTGAATTGGAAACTCGTATCGAGGAGGCAGAAGTGTACGGGGTACACACATTCACTATGAAATGTCCACCAATAATGTTGAAAGTTGAACTGAACAGTATTCCAGTATCTATGGAACTGGACACAGGTGCAAGTCAGTCCATAATGAGTAAAAAGACCTTCGACAGGCGGTGGGGCAAATACACATACAGGCCCAAGCTCAACCCCATTCTCACCAAATTAAGGACTTACACCAAGGAACTAATCCCTGTAATTGGCAGTGCAGAAGTCAAAGTCTCCTATGACAGAGCAGTACACGAACTCCCGCTGTGGATTGTGCCAAGGGATGGCCCCACGTTGTTTGGCAGAAGCTGGCTTGGAAAAATCCGCTGGAACTGGGATGACATCCGAGCGCTTTCATAGAAACATAGAAAATAGGTGCAGGAGTAGGCCATTTGGCCCTTCAAGCACCATTCAATAAGATCATGGCTGATCATTCACCTCAGTACCCCTTTCCTGATTTCTCTCCGTACCCCTTGAACCCTTTAGCTGTAAGGGCCATATCTAACTCCCTCTTGAATATATCCAATGAACTGGCATCAACAACTCTCTGCGGTAGGGAATTCCATAGGTTAACAACTCTCTGAGTGAAGAAGTTTCTCCTTATCTCAGTCCTAAATGGCTTACCCTTTATCCTTAGACTATGCCTCCTGGTTCTGGACTTCCCCAACATCGGGAACATTCTTCCTGCATCTAACCTGTCCAGTCCCGTCAGAATTTTATATGTTTCTATGAGATCCCCTCTCATCCTTCTAAACTCCAGTGAATAAAGGCCCAGTCGATACAGCCTCTCCTCATATGTCAGTCCTGCCATCCTGGGAATCAGTCTGGTGAACCTTCGCTGCACTCCCTCAATAGCAAGAACGTCCTTCCTCAGATTAGGAGACCAAAACTGGACACAATATTCCAGGTGAGGCCTCACTAAGGCCCTGTACAACTGCAGTAAGACCTCCCTGCTCCTATACTCAAATCCCCTAGCTATGAAGGCCAACATACTATTTGCCTTCTTCACCGCCTGCTATACCTGCATGCCAACTTTGAATGACTGATGCACCATGACACCCAGTCGAAGACACCTCATGTGCCCAGGTTCTGAGCAAGTTCCCATTGTTCTTCGAGCCAGGCATTGGAAGCTTCTTGGGGGCGAAAGTGCAGATCCATTTGGTTCCCGGTACACGACCCAGCCACCACAAGGCACAGGCGGTACTGTACATGATGTGTGAGAAAATGGAAATTGAGCTGGACAGGCTGCAGAGAAAAGGTATCATCGTGCCGGTAGAATTCAACGAGTGGGCTAGTCCGATTGTCCCGGTACTTAAGAGAGGACGGCACGGTTAGAATTTGTGGGGACTATAAAGTAACGATTAACTGTTTTTCGCTGCAGGACCAGTACCCGCTACCCAAGGCAGACGATCTATTTGCGACGCTGGCTGGAAGGAAGATGTTCACCAAGCTGGACCCGACCTCGGTCTACATGACGCAGGAGCTGGAGGAGTCTTCGAAAGTCCTCACCTGCATCAACACGCACAAAGGTCTGTTCATCTATAACCGGTGCACGTTCGGAATTCGGTCAGCCGCGGCAATCTTCCAATGGAACATGGAGAGCCTGCTAAAGTCGGTTCCTCGCACTGTGGTTTTCGAGGACGACATACTGGTTACAGGTCAGGACACCATCGAGCACTTGAAGAATCTGGAAGAGGTTCTTAGTTGGTTGGATCGCGTGGGGCTCAGGTTGAAACGCTCGAAGTGTGTTTTCCTGGCCCATGGTGGTCGAGTTCTTGGGAAGAAGAATCGCGGCAGACGGCATCAGACCCACCGACACCAAGACGGAGGCCATCAAGAATGCGCAGAGACCACAGAACGTGACGGAGCTGCGGTCGTTCCTGGGACTCCTTAACTATTTTGGTAATTTCCTACCTGGGTTAAGCACCCTGCTAGAACCCCTACATGTGCTACTGTGCAAGGGAGACAACTGGGTATGGGGGAATTCACAAGAGGCTGCCTTTAAGAAAGCCAGAAATCTGTTGTGTTCAAACAAACTGCTTGTCCTGTATAACCATTGTAAAAAATTAGTGCTAGTTTGCGATGCGTCGTCATATGGGGTCGGGTGTGTGTTACAACAGGCTAATGAATCGGGGATCTTGCAACCGGTCGCGTATGTGTCCAGGAGTTTGTCCAAGGCCGAAAGGGCCTACAGCATGATTGAAAAAGAGGCTCTGGCGTGTGTTTACGGGGTAAAAAAAAAATGCACCAGTACTTATTTGGCCTCAAGTTTGAGCTTGAAACTGACCACAAGCCACTCATATCGCTGTTCTCTGAGAGCAAAGGGATTAACACCAATGCCTCTGCCCGCATCCAAAGATGGGCACTCATGCTGTCGTCATACAACTATGTAATCTGCCACAGACCGGGCACAGAGAACTGCGTAGATGCTCTCAGTCGGCTGCCATTGCCCATCACTGGGTGGAAATGGCACAGCCAGCGGACTTGCTCATGGTCATGGAGGCATTCGAGAACGAGAGGTCCCCCGTTACGGCCCGCCAAATCAGGACCTGGACCAGCCAGGATCCTTTACTGTCCTTGGTTTAAAAAGAGGCAGCTCGTGCAGAGCACGGAGTGCAGCAGCAAAGAGTGGCATTCGTGAGTTTGGTAAGTGGGTGATTTTTAAGGGTTATTCTCTTTAAACCATTTGGAGGCTAGAGTAAATTGTTAGTGGCAATTGCCAGTAGCTTCTAAGTAAGTAGCAGTTTAATTTAAAGGGGAAAAGTTAAATAGTTGGGAATCTTTCAGGTTTAGGCAGAGAAAAACAAGGTAACTCTCCAGTAGGAGGCAATTAGCAGCTAGTTAAAACCAGTTCTGTAAACAATTGACCAGTAGTGAGTCATCTGACTTAGATACAGTTTAAACAAAAACAGCTCATGCAGCAGCAAAGAGTGGCATTCGTGAGTTTGGTAAGTGGGTGAGTTCGGGCAAGTGGGGGTGGCAGGTGCTGTTTTGTCTTGTTTTTCTTACCAGTGCTGACACTAGAGCAGCTGATAAGGAGTGCGAGAGTAGGAGACGGAGGCCCAGAGACCAGCCCAACCAGCTGCAGACAAAGATAGAGGGGTGCAAAATCGAGAGGTGACGTCACAGCCAAGCTGGTAAGTGTTTGGCTGTTCGACTGGTAAGTATAACTCTCTTTTAGACTGACTTTTAGATTGGTTTAATTGGCAGCGAACTACTAAGTAGCTGTTTGGTGTTTAAGTAAATTTTAGTAAGTAAATTAATTTAAGGGTTAAGTCATGGCAGGAGAGCTCGGACCCGTGTCATGCTCCTGTGCTCTGTGGGAAGTCATGTCCCTGACTACGATGTGTGCGGGAAGTGTGTCCAGCTGCAGCTCCTGACAGACCGCATGACGGCACTGGAGCTGCGGATGGACTCACTCTAGAGTATGCGCGATGCTGAGAATGTTATGGATAGCACATTTAGTGAGTTGGTCACACCGCAGGTAAGGGTGAGGACAGATAGTGAATGGGTGACCAAGAGACAAGGCAAGAGCAGGAAGGTAGTGCAGGAGTCCCCTGAGGTCATCTCCCTCCAAAACAGATATACCGTTTTGGATACTGTTGGGGGGGATGACTTACCAGGGGAAAGCACCAGCAGCCAGGTTCATGGCACCATGGGTGGCTCTTCTGCACAGAAGGGCGGGAAAAAGAGTGGGAGAGCTAAAGTGATAGGGGACTCTATTGTAAGGGGAATAGATAGGAGTTTCTGCGGCCGCAACTGAGACTCCAGGATGGTATGTTGCCTCCATGGTGTAAGGGTCAAGGATGTCTTGGAGCGGCTGCAGAGCATTCTGGAGAGGGAGGGTGAACAGCCAGTTGTCGTGGTACATGTAGGTACCAACGATACAGGTAAGAAGCGGGAAGAGGTCCTACAAGCTGAATTGAGGGAGCTAGGAGTTAAATTAAAAAGTAGGACCTCAAAGGTAGTAATCTCTGGATTGCTACCAGTGCCACGTGCTAATCAGAGTAGAGGGAGCAGGGTAGTTAGAATAAATACGTGGCTTGAGCAGTGGTGCAAGAGGGAGGGATTCAAATTCATGGGACATTGGAACCAGTTCTGGGGGAAGTGGGACCTGTACAAAAGGGACGGTCTGCACTTGGGCAGGACTGGAACTGATGTCCAAGGGGTAACATTTGCTAATGCAGTTCGGGAGTGTTTAAACTAATATGGCAGGGGGATGGGAACCTATGCAGCGAGACAGGGTGAAGTAATATGGAGTCAGAAACAGATGGTAGAAAGGTAAAAAGCAATAGTGGAAGGCCGAGTAAACAAAGGCAAGAAACAAAAAGGGCCACACAACATAATTCTAAAAGGACAAAGGGCGTTAAAAAACAAGCCTGAAGGCTTTGTGTCTTAATGCAAGGAGTATCCATAATAAGGTGGATGAATTAACTGTGCAAATAGATGTTAATAGATATGACATGATTGGGATTACAGAGACGTGGCTGCTGGATGATCAGGGCTGGGAACTCAACATCCAAGGGTATTCAACATTCAGGAAGGATAGAATAAAAGGAAAAGGAGGTGGGGTAGCATTGCTGGTTAAAGAGGACATTATGCAATAGTTAGGAAGGACATTAGCTTGGATGATGTGGAATCTATATGGGTAGAGCTGCAGAACACCAAAGGGCAAAAAATGTTAGAGGGAGTTGTGTACAGATCTCCAAACAGTAGTAGTGATGTTGGGGAGGGCATCAAACAGGAAATTAGGGGTGCATGCAATAAAGGTGCAGCAGTTATCATGGGTGACTTTAATATGCATATAGATTGGGCTAACCAAACTGGAAGCAATACGGTGGAGGAGGATTTCCTGGAGTGCATAAGGGATGGTTTTCTAGACCAATATGTCGAGGAACCAAATAGGGGGGAGGCCATCTTTGACTGGGTGTTGTGTAATGAGAGAGGATTAATTAGCAATCTCGTTGTGCGAGGCCCCTTGGGGAAGAGTGACCATAATATGGTGGAATTCTACATTAGGATGGAGAATGAAACAGTTAATTCAGAGACCATGGTTCAGAACTTAAAGAAGGGTAACTTTGAAGGTATGAGGCGTGAATTGGCTAGGATAGATTGGCGAATGATACTTAAGGGGTTGACAGTGGATGGGCAATGGCAGACATTCAGAGACCGCATGGATGAACTACAACAATTGTACATCCCTGTCTGGCGTAAAAATAAAAAAGGGAAGGTGGCTCAACCGTGGCTATCAAGGGAAATCAGGGATAGTATTAAAGCCAAGGAAGTGGCATACAAATTGGCCAGAAATAGCAGCGAACCCGGGGACTGGGAGAAATTTAGAACTCAGCAGAGGAGGACAAAGGGTTTGATTAGGGCGGGAAAATAGAGTACGAGAGGAAGCTTGCAGGGAACATTAAGACAGACTGCAAAAGCTTCTATAGATATGTAAAGAGAAAAAGGTTAGTAAAGAC
Organism: Pristiophorus japonicus; assembly: GCF_044704955.1. Lineage (NCBI taxonomy): Eukaryota > Metazoa > Chordata > Chondrichthyes > Pristiophoridae > Pristiophorus > Pristiophorus japonicus. The sequence continues at coordinate 224,793,102 of NC_091981.1, forward strand.
AAATGTAGGTCCCCTGCAGTCAGAATCAGGGGAAGTCATAACGGGGAACAAAGAAATGGCAGACCAATTGAACAAGTACTTTGGTTCGGTATTCACTAAGGAGGACACAAACAACCTTCCGGATATAAACGGGGTCAGAGGGTCTAGTAAGAAGGAGGAACTGAGGGAAATCCTTATTAGTCGGAAATTGTGTTGGGGAAATTGATGGGATTGAAGGCCGATGAATCCCCAGCGCCTGATGGACTGCATCCCAGAATACTTAAGCAGGTAGCCTTGGAAATAGCGGATGCATTGACAGTCATTTTCCAACATTCCATAGACTCTGGATCAGTTCCTATGGAGTGGAGGGTAGCCAATGTAACCCCACTTTTTAAAAAAGGAGGGAGAGAGAAAACAGGGAATTATAGACCGGTCAGCCTGACATCAGTAGTGGGTAAAATGATGGAATCAATTATTAAGAATGTCATAGCAGCGCATTTGGAAAGAGGTGACATGATAGGTCCAAGTCAGCATGGATTTGCGAATGGGAAATCATGCTTGACAAATCTTCGGGAATTTTTTGAGAATGTTTCCAGTAGAGTGGGCTCAAGGGAGAACCAGTTGATGTGGTGTATTTGGACTTTCAGAAGGCTTTCGACAAGGTCCCTCACAAGAGATTAATGTGCAAAGTTAAAGCACATGGGATTGGGGTAGTGTGCTGACATGGATTGAGAACTGGTTGGCAGACAGGAAGCAAAGAGTAGGAGTAAATGGGTACTTTTCAGAATGGCAGGTCGTGACTAGTGGGGTACCGCAAGGTTCTATGCTGGGGCCCCAGCTGTTTACATTGTACATTAATGATTTAGACGAGGGGATTAAATGTAGTATCTCCAAATTTGCGGATGACACTAAGTTGGGTGGCAGTGTGAGCTGCGTGGAGGATACTATAAGGCTGCAGAGTGACTTGGATAGGTTAGCTGAGTGGGCAAATGCATGGCAGATGAAGTATAATGTGGATAAATGTGAGGTTATCCACTTTGGTGGTAAAAACAGAGAGACAGACTATTATCTGAATGGTGACAGATTAGGAAAAGGGGAGGTGCAACGAGACCTGGGTGTCATGGTACATCAGTCATTGAAGGTTGGCATGCAGGTACAGCAGGCAGTTAAGAAAGCAAATGGCATGTTGGCCTTCATGGCGAGGGGATTTGAGTACAGGGGCAGGGAGGTGTTACTACAGTTGTACAGGGCCTTGGTGAGGCCACACCTGGAGTATTGTGTACAGTTTTGGTCTCCTAACTTGAGGAAGGACATTCTTGCTATTGAGGGAGTGCAGTGAAGGTTCACCAGACTGATTCCCGGGATGGCGGGACTGACATATCAAGAAAGACTGGATCAACTGGGCTTGTATTCACTGGAGTTCAGAAGAATGAGAGGGGATCTCATAGAAACGTTTAAAATTCTGACGGGTTTAGACAGGTTAGATGCAGGAAGAAAATTCCCAATGTTGGGGAAGTCCAGAACCAGGGATCATAGTCTAAGGATAAGGGGTAAGCCATTTAGGACCGAGATGAGGAGAAACTTCTTCACCCAGAGAGTGGTGAACCTGTGGAATTCTCTACCACAGAAAGTTGTTGAGGCCAATTCACTAAATATATTCAAAAAGGAGTTAGATGTAGTCCTTACTACTAGGGGGATCAAGTGGTATGGCGAGAAAGCAGGAATGGGGTACTGAAGCTGCATGTTCAGCCATGGACTCACTGAATGGCAGTGCAGGCTCGAAGGGCCGAATGGCCTACTCCTGCACCTATTTTCCATGTTTCTATGTGTCTAATGTGTGTAAGCACGTCCACGGCCTCTATTGAAAGCCTACGAACCATGTTTGCCACGCACGGCTTGCCTGATGTCCTCGTCAGTGACAATGGGCCGTGCTTCACCAGTGCTGAATTCAAGGAATTCATGACCCGCAATGGGATCAAACGCGTCACATCTGCCCCGTTCAAGCCCGCATCCAACGGCCAGGCAGAACGGGCAATTCAGACCATCAAGCAAAGCTTGAAAAGTGTGTTGGAAGCTCACTGCAGACCCGGCTGTCCAGAGTGCTGCTCAGCTACCGCACTAGACCCCACTCACTCACCGGGGTTCCCCCAGCCGGGCTGCTCATGAAAAGGGCGCTTAAAACAAGGTTCTCTCTTGTCCACCCTGATCTCCATGATCACGTGGAGGACAAGTGGCATCAACAAAGTGTGTACCATGACCGCGCAAATTTGTCACGCGATATTGAGATCAATCATCCTGTGTTTGTCCTCAATTATGGAAATGGTCCCAAATGGCTCGCTGGCACGGGTCACAGCCAAAGAGGGGAGTAGGGTGTTTCAGGTCAAATTGCCCAATGGACAAACTTACAGAAAATATTTGGACCAAATCAAATTGCGGTTCACCAACAGCTACGAACAACCCGAAGAAGACACCACCAACTTTGACCCTTCAACTCACACACTAGTGGCAACCGACATCATGGTTGACCATGAAGCCGAACTCACCATCCCCAGCAGCCCGGTAAGGCCAGCTGCCCAACAGTCCAGCAGCCCAGTGAAGAACTAAGCAACCCACCCACACCCGCATTTGTACTGAGACGATCGACAAGGGAGCGAAAAGCCCCAGATCGTCTCACCTCGGGGGTACTGCACGGTGGATCAAAGATATTTCACGGTGAATTTGGCTGGAGGTGCGGGAGATCGGTGGTGCGCACTTTGATTACACACTTAGGACGGGTCGGCAGCAGCAGGGCGGAAGTGGGGATCGCCGGAAACCCCCCCCCCAACCCCCGGCCGAGGTGAATTTTGCTGGTGGCGGCCATTTGATCCCAAATCGGTGGCCATTCGACTCCGCCGCGTGGCCGCTGCTTTCCGACATAAGAGGCCTTTTCGGGGGCCTGAATTTCGGCCCCGTAATCTCTATGGAATGCGAAATCTATTTCATAGAAGTATGATAGAAGGTAAGATTGATAGGGTAGATTTTCTACGATGGTTGTAGATAGTGGGCAAACATTGTGGTGCAGACAAGATGTCCAGTAATGCAGCCCCTATTTTAAAGTGCAGTAGCCGTTTAAAGGCCGTGCCAATTTTTTTTTTCCACACAATCCTTGCAAACAAGATTTTGTGATTTATTCCAGTTTGTGGGCTGATACTGCAGTGGCAGTAAGCATAAGTCAAAGTTTTCTGATGCTACAAAGAACTGCTATTGCAAGATGTGGTGGAAAAAGAGTATGGCCCTGTATGGCACGAAAGGGCACCCTCCCTACAGGAGAGCTATCAATAGCACTTCGTCGGAAGTGGTGTATTGTTTAATCTGCACTGCCCATTGATACTAGCACCGAATTCACAATATGTTTTTGGATGCGATTAAAGGTAAAATGATCCACTAGTAACTTATACCAAGTTAATACGTTAAGTATGCATGTCACAAGGGGCTAGAATTTCCCTAAAACCCACTATCTGAAGGCCAACTAGAGATGGACAATAAATGCCAGTCTTGTCAGCAATGCCCACATCCCGAGAATGAAATTTTTAAAAGTCCCACGTAACTGTGCCATGTTCTGTAAACATGGTTCAGTGTTCAATTGCAGATGCAGGCACACTGTATCTTCAAGGCCTCCCTTCAATTCATCCTGTTCTTTGGTTTCCAAAAAAGGCAGGGAAAGAGGAACCAACATTACGAAAACAGATTATCTGGTCATCGTCACATTGCTCTTGGTGGGAGCTTGCTGTGCACAAATTGGCTGCCACGTTTTGTACATTACAACAGTGACTACACTTCAAAAAGTATTTGATTGGCTGTAAAGCACTTTGGAATGTCCAGACAGGTGCTGGAGAAATGCAAGTCTTTCTTTTATTATTAATTATATAATTTTCACAATTCTGGTTGCAGCAATCAAAATTCAAACAGTTCACCTTCAAGAAACTACTTCATAAAAGAGATCCAACAGGATGAGCACCCATTTAATATGGACAAGCAAGCACATAGGATTCATGGATAAAGATCACAACTTAGTACAAGAGTGCACTTACATCAAAAGCCAAGTGATAAGGGAGCTCATAAACATTTCGTGTGGGAACAATTTAAAGCTGGCCAGAAAATTATTTGCTGCACAAGACCAGTATAGTGCTGGTGAAATGGGATAGGATGCCATTCCCCAACTATCTCACATCTAATTGCACCAGTGACAACTATCCTCCCCAACTGGAAAATAACAGTTCTCAAATCAAATTGTGGAGGAAATTTAAACAAATCTTTATAAAGAATGATTCAAGTTGACTACCAAATATTTTATAACCCACAATAGACAATTATATTTACTTAAAATATGCATATCTTAAACGGTAATAATCACTGTGCTCTAAAACCTATTAAAACGCTGCTTACCTCTGCATACATATTCTGTTCATCCAATATGTCATGTTTTTGTTGGTTTTCAAGTATATCAGTTTGACGGTGAGCTATCTGCCTGCCAAGATTCTCGTAATACTTCTTAATAGTGTGCATGCCTTCAAGGTCTGGAATAACAGGATGGATTTCTTCCTGCTTAAGTTCCTTTTCAATTTCATTCCATATGCTTCCCACCTGGTATTGGAATATGTTCTTAAGTTGGATTTTACATAAACTTGTATATTGCTTTAACAAAAATAAAATATTATTCAATATGTGTCCTGCAAAACCATTCTTTAACCATGAAGGCAGGTCCCCTTCTTAGTACTTTCTGGTCAATCAAGCAATCAATTACTTAAACAAATGCAAAATACTACGGATACTAGAAATCTGAAATAAAAACAGAAAATGCTGAAATCACTCAACAAATCAGGCAGCATCTGAGGAGAGAAAAATAGAGTTAACGCTTCAGGTCAATGAGCTTTCTTCGGAACTGGAAGAAATGAGAGATTTTACAGTTTATAAGCAAGTACAGAGTTAAGGAAAGGGGGCTAGGAAAGAACAAAGGGAAAAGTCGGTGATAGGGTGGGGGGCAGGAGTGATTAAAAGACAAAAGAGGGTGATGGTGCAAGGCAAAAAGGGGTGGTAATGGACAAGTAAAGAAACAAAGGATAGGTCCAGAGGAGGTATAAATAATAACAGCAAAACCATTACCAGCACCCGCTGTCCGAGAAAATGGGAGCAGTGATTATGATCTGAAAGTGTTGAACTCAATGTTGAGGCCGAAAGGTTGTAAAGTGCCTTATCGAAAGATGTTGTTCCTCAAGCTTGTATTGCTCTATTGGAACAGTGTAGTGGGCCAAAGACAGAGGTCAGAGCGGGAGTGGGATGGAGAATTAAAGTGCCAAGCGACCAGAAGCTCAGGATCATGCTTGTGGACTGAAGGGAGGTGTTCAGCAAAGCAATCACCCAATCTGTGTGTGGTCTCTCCATGTAGAGGAAACTGCATCATGAGCAACGATTACAGTATACCAAGTTTGAAGAAGTAAAAATAAAACGCTGTTTCACCTGGAAGGAGTGTTTGGAGCCCTGGATAGTGGGATGGGAGGAGCTGAAAGGGCTCTTGTTGCAGCTCCTGTGTTTGCATGGAAAGGTGTCGGGGGAAGGGGAATGGATGTTGGGGGTGATTGAAGAGTGGACTATGATGTCAGGGAGGGAACGGTTCCTTCGGAATGCTGAAAGGGGAGGAGAAAGATGTATTTGGTAGTGGCATCGCGTTGGGGGTGGCGGAAATGGTGGAGGATGATCCGTTGAATGTGGAGATTGGTGGACGGGGGGGGCGGGGAAGATGAGGACGGGGGGCCATCTCAAACCATGAGTGTGATTTTTGGCTGCCTAATAGAAATATATTTCAATCAGAATGTTGTTATCTATATTCAAAGTCTCACAGATACAGGATTCATAAAGCAAATACAAATACCTGCAAGATTCCAAAATTCGTGGAAACCCCCCAATGTTTGGACTCATTGAAAAGGAAATTCGATTTGGGACTATTAAGCAGAAAGTTTGGGATCCTAAAATGCTTATGGAAGAAATCTACGAGTTTTAACCAAGTTTAGAATTTTAAAAGGTGAATGTTGGGTCTGTGTGAAAAGAGCTGCAAGAAAAGGGGTGGGTTCAACCCCTTCTAAAAGGCCAGTTTGGATATTGGAGCTAATCAAGCTGTCTGGGGACATGTGAGTTAATCAAATTGTCTGGGGAACTGTTTACCCTCGAAACCTGCCCCTAGAAGACATTTACATTTCAACAATCGACCCAAGGAAGTAGTTTCAATCCAAGCACAAAAACCCATCCAACACGTACATAATGCTAATCACCTTTCCGGCCTGCATAGAAAGCTGAGACCCAGGCAGACAACTCAACACCAGAAACTAACTTTAACAATTGCGACTTGAAACCCACAGATAATTCCAGCAATTGACAAGAGCTCGTCAGCTCAGAAAAGTCTATCAACGCCAGATTAAAAACACTTAATCAAGTTTCAGTTAGCTGGGCTGCAAAACTTAAACAAAGAACCAAGTTTGATTAGGGGCGCAGATAAGGAAACCTCTACGGGTATAATTGAGGCCTATTTTTACATTCAGGGCTGCACTTTGCTTCTACACCAGCTTCGTATGCTTCAGACCTGGCAGACTTCAAGACCAGCACACCAGCTTCATTAACCTGGTTCTTCAGAACATCAACCAAGACAGTATCGCAAGCGACCAGGACACCAAGCATTCCGCGGCAGCAAGGGGCTCACGAAACAACCACCAAGATATTACCAGCGACCAAATTGGTAATATTGAGCCAACGCGACCAACGATTTCAAAACCAAAGTCAACTCGACAAAAACCCGAAGATTCGCAAGCTGTTTCCACTCTATAATCTATCCCTGAGCTACCAACGGGTAAAACATTACCGAAAAGAACTTTAAAACTTACTGCTGAAGGAAGAAAGTGGGTACTTACCCCAGAGATCCAATACGCACCCTACCGCATCAGGGGATACCACCCAACTGAGGAACATGCAGCAAGAAGTTGTTAGATCTCTTAATTCTCAATGAGATTCAAATTCCGGTGGTAGTTTAACGTAACTTTATTTCAGCAGCTTCTACAGCTTCTGGCTGCATGCCAGGTCTTTGTTACACACACTGGTGCACATGGCTTAAATGGCTGAATTTATACCTGGATCAATTTACAATAATGAACTCGCATCCTTTGATCTTATTGGCTCAACTGATTCAACAGTATGTGTTGTTAACCCATGGTTGGCTCTCAGCCCAAAGTCCTGAGATATCAAGTGAGATTGATGGCCTAATGCATGTGCCAGTTCACACGTACACATCTAGCTGCTATCTGTGTTTTCTCACAGATCCTTGCAGGTTGCTTGAATTCTCTATCAATGTCCTCTCCTATGTTTGGGGTACGGCTAGCCGAATCGACAAAATCCAACGAACCCCGAAACCACGACCCATTACCGACTGTCAAGGAAGGATTGGTGAGCATAGTCCCTGAAGCCCCAGAGCCTAACTTATTTAGATAGGGGAATTGGGAGGTGGGAGGTATTGTACTGCTGTGTATTCTCTTGTGTTTTAGTAAAGGATTTCCCATAAGAGTGATAAGTTTTCTCTCATTTAAAGTGACCCACTCGCAACCGCTCTGGGTCAGGAAGGCAAACTGACAGACCCCCCCCCCCTACATACCAGATTCCTAAAATCCAGTCGTGAGTAGGATTTTGACTGAGACCACACTGGTTATAGTAACTGTTATGTATGTAAACCTGTAATTACCATGTCTAACCACCAGAGAACTTATTCCCTGGAGTCCCAAGGGATCACACAATCCTTTGGGAGCACCTGTATATAAGGAGGCCTCACAGGCTGGAGAGGCACTCTGAGATCTGCAATAAATGACTACGGTCATACTTACACATTGGATATATTCAAGAGAGAGTTAGATATGGCCCTTATGGCTAAGGGAATCAAGGGGTATGGAGAGAAAGCAGGAAAGGGGTACTGAGGGAATGATCAGCCATGATCTTACTAAATGGTGGTGCAGGCTCGAAGGGCCGAATGGCCTACTCCTGCACCTATTTTCTATGTTTCTATGTTTACTTTGAGCTTGCAGTACCTAGTCTGACTCTTTATTCAAGACATAACAACTGGCGATGAGATACACATGACGAACCCCAGCGCAACAATGCAGAGAACTGTGGGCATCCTGGAGAAATTTTCGGAGGGAGATGATTGGGAGACCTTCATGGAGCGACTTGACCAATACTTCGTGGCCAACGAGCTGGAAGGAGAAGCGAACGCTGCTAAACGAAGGGCGATCCTCCTCACCTTTTGCGGGGCATCAACGTATGGCCTCATGAAAAACCTGCTCGCTCCAGCGAAACCCACAGACAAGTCATACGATGAGTTGTGGACACTGGTGTGGGAGCATCTAAACCCGAAGGAAAGTGTTCTGCTGGCGAGGTATCGGTTCTACACGTACAAGAGGTCTGAAGGGCAGGAAGTGGCGAGCTACGCTGCCGAGTTAAGGCGCCTTGCAGGACATTGCGAATTTGAAGGACACTTGGAACATATGTTCAGGGACTTCTTTGTACTTGGCATTGGCCATGAAGTAATACTTCACAAACTTTTGACTGTAGAGACCCCAACCTTGAGTAAAGGCATAGCGATAACCCAGGCATTTATCTCCACCAGTGACAATACCAAACAAATTTCCCAGCACACTAGTGCTGCTGCAAGTACTGTGAACAAAGTAATGTTGTTTTCGAATCGAAATGCACATGGCAGGACTTACACGCCTGTAGCTGCATGTCCGCAGATGACTCAGTCTGCCATCAAGGGTGGTGAATACAAGGCCATTAACACCTTGTTGGCGCTACGGGGGTGATCATCGATTCCATTCATGCCGCTTCAAAGGATACGTTTGCAAGGGCTGTGGAACAATGGGACACCTCCAACGCATGTGCAGGCGAGCTGCAAACCTTGCTAATCCTGCAAACCACCATGTAGCAGAGGAGGACAGATCCATGTTGCATGATGACGAACCAGAGCCTCAGACCGAGGAGGCAGAGGTATATGGGGTGCACACATTTACATCAAAGTGTCCCCCGATAATACTAAAGGTCGAATTAAATGGGCTCCCAGTCCATAATGAGCAAAAAGACTTCCGATAAGTTGTGGTGCAACAAGGCTTCAAGGACAGTCCTGACACCCATTTGTACCAAACTCAGAACGTACACAAAGGAACTGATTCCCGTAATTGGCAGTGCTACCGTAAAGGTCTCCTATGATGGAGCGGAGCACGATTTACCACACTGATCGTACCGGGCGATGGCCCCATGCTGTTCGGCAGGAGGTGCCTGGGAAAGATACGCTGGAACTGGGACGACGTCCGAGTGCTTTCGTCCATTGACGACACCTCATGTGCCCAGGACCTAAGCAAGTTCCCCTCGCTGTTTGAACCAGGCATCGGGAAGATCCAAGGAGCAAAAGTGCAGATCCATTTGATTCCGGGGGCGTGACCCATCCATCACAAGGCGAGAGCGGCACCTTACATGATGAGAAAGAGGGTGGAGATTGAGCTGGACAGGCTGCAACGAGAGGGCATCATTTCACCGATCGAATTCAATGAGTGGGCAAGTCCGATTGTTCCAGTCCTCAAGGGTGACGGCACTGTCAGAATCTGTGGTGATTACAAAGTAACTATCAATCGTTTCTCGCTGCATGATCAATATCTACCAAAGGCAGATGACCTATTTGCCACGCTGGCGGGAGGGAAAACGTTCACGAAGCTGGACTTGACCTTGGCCTACATGACGCAGGAGCTGGAGGAATCTTCGAAAGGCCTCACCTGCATCAACACGTACAAAAGTCTTTTCGTTTACAACAGATGCCCGTTTGGGATTCGATCGGCCTCGGCGATGTGCCAGAGGAACATGGAAAGCTTGCTGAAGTCGGTCCCGTGCACCATGGTCTACCAGGACGACATCTTGGTTACAGGTCGGGACACCGTCGAGCACCTGCAGAACCTGGAGGAGGTTCTTAGTCGGCTTAATCGTGTGGCGCTCAGGCTAAAACACTCGAAGTACGTTTTCCTGGCATCTGAAGTGGAGTTCTTGGGGAGAAGAATCGTGGCGGACGGCATCAGGCCCAATGAGCCGAAGACGGAGGCAATCAAGAACGCACCGAGACCACAGAATGTGACGGAGCTGCGGTCGTTTCTAGGACTCCTGAACTATTTTGGTAACTTCTTACCAGGTCTTAGCACATTGTTAGAACCCCTGCACTCTCTACTGTGTAAGGGAGATGAATGGGTTTGGGATAAAAGCCAAGAAAATGCCTTTGAGAAAGTTAGGAAGCTGTTATGTTCAAACAAATTGCTTGTGTTTTACGATCCATGTAAACGTTTGGTACTAGCATGTGATGCGTCGTCGTACGGGGTCGGGTGTGTATTGCAACAAGCTAATGAATTTGGGAAATTGCAACTGGTTGCTTATGCATCCAGAAGTCTGTCTAAGGCCGAGAGGGCCTAGAGTATGATCGAAAAAGAAGCATTAGCGTGTGTTTACGGGATGAAGAAAATGCATCAATATCTGTTCGGGCTCAAATGTGAATTGGAAACCGACCATAAGCCACTTATATTCCTCTTTTCTGAAAATAAGGCAATAAATACGAATGCATCGGCCCCCATCCAGAGATGGGCGCTCACGTTGTCTGCATACATCTATGCCATCCACCACAGGCCAGGCACAGAAAACTGCGGCGATGCTCTCAGTGGGCTACCATTGCCCACACCGGGGTGTAGATGGCACAGCCTGCAGATTTAGTTATGGTAATGGAAGCATTTGTGAGTGAGCAATCACTTGTTACCGCCCGACAGATTAGAACCTAGACGAGCCAGGACCCCTTACTGTCCCTAGTAGAGGGAGTTGGTCTAGTGTTCCGTTAGAAATGCAGGAAGAAATAAAGACGTACCAGCGGCCCCAAGATGAAATGTCTATACAGGCAGACTGCCTCCTATGGGGCAATCGGGTAGTTGTGCCCAAAAAGGGCAGGGACAGGTTCATTAGTGATCTCCACAGTACCCACCCAGGCATTGTAATGATGAAAGCGATAGCCAGATCCCACGTGTGGTGGCCCGGTATCGATGCAGACTTAGAGTCCTGTGTGCACAAATGTAATACATGTTCCCAGTTAAGCAATGCACCCAGAGAGGCGCCACTACGTTTATGGTCTTGGCCCTCCAAACTGTGGTCTAGGGTCCATGTAGACTATGCCGGCCCATTCTTGGGAAAAATGTTTTTAGTGGTTGTAGATGCGTACTCCAAATGGATTGAATATGTGATAATGTTGGCAAGCACGTCCGCTGCCATCATTGAAAGCCTACAGGCCATGTTTGCTACGTACGGCCTGCCTGATGTCCTTGTAAGTGACAATGGGCCGTGCTTTACCAGTGCCGAATTCAAGGAGCTCATGACCCGCAATGGGGTCAAACATATCATGTCGACCCTGTTTAAGCCACCGTCCAACGGTCAGGCAGAATGAGCAGTTCAAACAATCAAGCAGAGCTTGAAAAGTGTAACTGAAGGCTCACTGCAGACTCGCTTATCCCGAGTCCTGCTTAGTTACCGCACAAGACCCCACTCGCTCACCGGGATCCCTCCCGCTGAACTGCTCATGAAAAGGGCACTTATGACAAGGCTCTCGTTAGTCCACCCTGATCTACACGAGCAGGTAGAGAGCAGGCGGCTTCAACAGAATACATATCATGATCGCGCAAATGTGTCACGCGAAATTTAAGTAAGTGATGCTGTATTTGTGTTGAACTATGGACAAGGTCCCAAGTGGATTGCTCACACTGTTCTGGCCAAAGAGGGGAGTACGGTGTTTGTGGTCAAACTCGCAAATGGACTCACCTGCAGAAAACACTTGGACCAAACTCAGATTTACGGACTATCCAGAACAACCCACACTAGACCCTACCTTTTTTGACCCTCCAACACACAAGTGGCAACCGACCCAGCGGTTGACCACGAAGCAGAACCCATCACCCGCAGCAGCCCAGCAAAACTCACCATCCCCAGCAGTCCAGCAAGGCCAGCTGCGCAGCAGCCTAGCGAAGGCCCAACAAACGACTCACCAACACCAGCAGTTGCATCGAGACGATCAACCAGGGAAAGGAAGGCCCCAGATCGACTCACATTGTAAATAGTTACACTATTGACTTTGGGGGGAGGGGGAGGAAGCGTTGTTATGTATGTAAATCTGTAATTACCATGTCTAACCACCAGAGGTCTTATCCTCTGGAGTCCCAAGGGATCCCACAATCCCTTGGGAGCACCTGTATATAAGGAGGCCTCACAGGCTGGAGAGGCACTCTGAGATCTGCAATAAAGGACTACGGTCACACTTACTTTGAGCTTGCAGTACCTAGTCTGACTCTTTATTCAAGACATAACAGTAACCAACTGAAACTGCAGCTCATGAACCACACTATTCTCACTGCTGACCATTCTATTCGCCTCCATTTCCTCTGTGGTCCACCAATGTGATACCAGTTTTCTGGAGTTCCACTTCAATCCATGCCAACAAATTACTACATCTTGTACAATCCAATGGAACCTCCTCCTGTGCCTGCATGGTCACAGTCAGTTTGACCCACTGATCCATTCTTGATCCCCTCCTATTCATCACATAATCCTACAATAACATCATATTCATCTGAGGTGCACAATTCATATATACGCCAATGACATCCAACTTAATGGGCCGGAATTTGCACTTGCCCGTAGACTTTCTTTTTTACTATTTATTCGTTCCTGGGATGTGGGCGTCAGTGGCAAGGCCAACCTTTATTGCCCATCCCTAATTGCCCTTGAGAAGGTGGTGGTGAGCCGCCTTATACAACTGAGTGACTTGCTAGGCCATTTCAGAAAGCAGTTAAGAGTCAATCGCATTGCTGTGGGTCTAGAGTCAGACCAGGTAAAAGTGGCACATTATTGAACTGGATGGGCTTTTACAACAATGGGTGGGGTGGCTTGACCCATCCACCTCCACGGAGGTGTGTGGGGGACCTGACCCATCCACCTCCATGGCACGAACCTGGTATTGCAGTACTTCCAGGAACGGTGCAGTGGCTCTAGGCCTTTTGGCTAAGAGCATTGGCGCAGAGTGATCCTTGACGTGTGCAAGGTGACCTCTGGCGTTTGTGATTTGACAAAGAATTGGAACGATTGGCTACGAATTTTAAAAAAAAACAATCTGGTAGTTTCATCAGTAATTACCATTACTGATACCAGCTTTAAGTGCCATATTTATTTAAATAACTGAACTTAAATTCCCCAACTGCTGTGGTGGGATTTGAACTCATATCTCCAGATCATTAGTCCAGGCCTCTGGATTACAACCATTATGCTACCGTACCCATTTCTATGGGCTTTTGTGCAGCAAGTTCCTGTCAGTCAAGCATCCAAACAGTGCATCGCACACTACTGGTCATCTGGGAGCTGTGTGAACAGGACAAGCAACTATGTATTTGCTTAACCAATCAGAATGAAGGGCCAGATTTTTGGTTTTCGGTGAAAACGATAGTTTTACGCCAAAATTACTGTTTTCACTGCGCTATCATTTTTAGGCTGAACTTTCGGCCTTTACGTCTGCGGCAAAGGAAGTGTTGCATGACGATTTGCACGCAAACCGCGAGTTTCAGCAACTTTAGTCCGGGAGTGCTGCGAGAGAGGCCTTGGGGGGGGAAATTTTTTTTCCCAAAAAACATTCACAAAACCCTTAGCTACTAAAGCGTTGAAAAAATAATTAAAAAATAAAACCTTTAACTTACCTTTTTTGCAGGTTTTCAAACTTACCGCTGCTGGCAGGGCTGCACCGACAGGTTTGACCTGTCAGTATTCTGGGAACGGTGTATGGGTTGGGAGAATGCCGAAAGTACGACGCAAATGCAATCTGCGTTGTTGCATGTTGGCGCACCACTCCCTGGTGGTACTTGGAAGCGCCGTTGCAAATAGGTACCCGAGGATCCTGCCGACCAGGTTTTCGCCGCGGAAGGTCAAGTCGCGGCGAAAACCCGGTCGCAAAGTTGGTGAAAATCCGGCCTGAAGAATCATTAATGAGCAGCACAGTTAGAATCGTGAATAATGTCAGTTAGAATCGTGAAGTCAATGTCAAATCAGGTACAGAAAGCAAAATAAAGAGAGAAAGAAAGATTGGATTAAGAGAAAGACAAAAAGGAACAATTTAGTCTCCAACAATAATTAAAAGTTGAATGAATAAGACTCCACACTTGTAAAAGTTAATTTTCAGTACCAGAGAGATTTTTCGGAAGCAAGACTTATCACTCTGTTAAAAGATTACTTACACTGGAATGAACAAGCCCTAACTTTTTCTGCCGAGCTCAGTCCAAATCAGAGGTAAATATAGGAATTTCATGCCTTTAAATACATTTGAATGGGGAGCCAGATGGCGAGATACAGTTTTCAGGAAGCTTAAGGAGGAAAGTCGCATCTTGGATAGCAACTTCCAAACTTCTGCATTTACGCGTGTGCGATCGCCGGAAATTTGAACATGAATAACGGTGAATGCTGTTAGCCTCACCGTTATTTTTACAGGAAACTCCAGCCGATAGGTCTGTCACTATCATTGACTCTAAGGGGCAATTTTGCAAGGTTGGTATGGAGCATTGCTGGTTAAAGAGGAAATTAACGCAATAGTAAAGAAGGACATTGGCTTGGATGATGTGGAATCTGTATGGGTATAGCTGTGGAATTTCAAAGGGCAGAAAATGCTAGTGGGAGTTGTGTACAGAGCACCAAACAGTAGTAGTGAGGTTGGGAACAGCATCAAACAAGAAATTCGGGACGCATGCAATAAGGGTACAGCAGTTATCATGGGCGACTTTAATCTACATATAGATTCGGCTAACCAAACTGGTAGCAATAGGGTGGAGGAGGATTTCCTGGAGTGTATTAGGGATAGTTTTCGAGACCAATATGTCGCGGAACCAACGAGGGGACTGGCCATCCTAGACTGGGTGATGTGTAATGAGAAAGGGCTAATTAGCAATCTTGTTGTGCGAGGCCCCTTGGGGAAGAGTGACCATAATATGGTAGAATTCTTTATTAAGATGGAGAGTGACACAGTTAATTCAGAGACTAGGGTCCTCAACTTAGGGAAAGGTAACTTCGATGGTATGAGACGTGAATTGGCTAGAATAGACTGGCAAATGATACTTAAAGGGTTGACGGTGGATAGACAATGGCAAATATTTAAAGATCACATGGATGAACTTCAACAATTGTACATCCCTGTCTGGAGTAAAAATAAAACGGGGAAGGTGGCTCAAGCGTGGCTAGCAAGGGAAATTAAGGATAGTGTTAAATCCAAGGAAGAGGCATATAAATTGGCCAGAAAAAGCAGCAAACCTGAGGACTGGGAGAAATTTAGAATTCAGCAGAGGAGGACAAAGGGTTTAATTAGCAGGGGGAAAATAGAATATGAGTGGAAGCTTGCTGGGAACATAAAAACTGACTGCAAAAGCTTCTATAGATATGTGAAGAGAAAAAGATTAGTGAAGACAAACGTAGGTCCCTTGCAGCCAGAATCAGGTGAATTTATAATTGGGAACAAAGAAATGGCAGAACATAAAACATAGAAAATAGGTGCAGGAGTAGGCCATTCGGCCCTTCTAGCCTGCACCGCCATTCAATGAGTTCATGGCTGAACATGCAACTTCAGTACCCCATTCCTGCTATCTCGCCATACCCCTTGATCCCCCTAGTAGTAAGGACTTCACCTAACTCCTTTTTGAATATATTTAGTGAATTGGCCTCAACAACTTTCTGTGGTAGAGAATTCCACAGGTTCACCACTCTCTGGGTGAAGAAGTTTCTCCTCATCTCGGTCCTAAATGGCTTACCCCTTATCCTTAGGCTGTGACCCCTGGTTCTGGACTTCCCCAACATTGGGGACATTCTTCCTGCATCTAACCTGTCTAAACCCATCAGAATTTTAAACGTTTCTATGAGGTCCCCTCTCATTCTTCTGAACTCCAGTGAATACAAGCCCAGTTGATCCAGTCTTTCTTGATAGGTCAGTCCCGCCCTCCCGGGAATCACTCTGGTGAACCTTCGCTGCACTCCCTCAATAGCAAGAATGTCCTTCCTCAGGTTAGGAGACCAAAACTGTACACAATACTCCAGGTGTGGCCTCACCAAGGCCCTGTACAACTGTAGTAACAGCTCCCTGCCCCTGTACTCAAATCTCCTCGCTATGAAGGCCAACATGCCATTTGCTTTCTTAACCGCCTGCTGTACCTGCATGCCAACCTTCAATGACTGATGTACCATGACACCCAGGTCTCGTTGCACCTCCCCTTTTCCTAATCTGTCACCATTCAGATAATAGTCTGTCTCTCTGTTTTTACCACCAAAGTGGATAACCTCACATTTATCCACATTATACTTCATCTGCCATGCATTTGCCCACTCACCTAACCAATCCAAGTCGCTCTGCAGCCTCATAGCATCCTCCTCGCAGCTCACACTGCCACCCAATTTAGTGTCATCCGCAAATTTGGAGATACTACATTTAATCCCCTCGTCTAAATCATTAATGTACAGTGTAAACAGCTGGGGCCCCAGCACAGAACTTTGCGGTACCCCACTAGTCACTGCCTGCCATTCTGAAAAGTCCCCATTTACTCCTACTCTTTGCTTCCTGTCTGCCAACCAGTTCTCAATCCATGTCAGCACACTACCCCCAATCCCATGTGCTTTAACTTTGCACATTAATCTCTTGTGTGGGACCTTGTCGAAAGCCTTCTGAAAGTCCAAATATACCACATCAACTGGTTCTCCCTTGTCCACTCTACTGGAAACATCCTCAAAAAATTCCAGAAGATTTGTCAAGCATGATTTCCCTTTCACAAATCCATGCTGACTTGGACCTATCATGTCACCCCTTTCCAAATGCGCTGCTATGACATCCTTAATCATTGATTCCATCATTTTACCCACCACCGATGTCAGGCTGACCGGTCTATAATTCCCTGTTTTCTCTCTCCCTCCTTTTTTAAAAAGTGGGGTTACATTGGCTACCCTCCACTCGATAGGAACTGATCCAGAGTCAATTGAATGTTGGAAAATGACTGTCAATGCATCCGCTATTTCCAAGGCCACCTCCTTAAGTACTCTGGGATGCAGTCCATCAGGCCCTGGGGATTTATCGGCCTTCAATCCCATCAATTTCCCCAACACAATTTCCCGACTAATAAGGATTTCCCTCAGTTCCTCCTCCTTACTAGACTCTCTGACCCCTTTTATATCCGGAAGGTTGTTTGTGTCCTCCTTAGTGAATACCGAACCAAAGTACTTGTTCAATTGGTCTGCCATTTCTTTGTTCCCTGTTATGACTTCCCCTGATTCTGACTGCAGGGGACCTATGTTTGTCTTTACTAACCTTTTTCTCTTTACATATCTATAGAAACTTTTGCAATCCGTCTTAATGTTCCCTGCAAGCTTCCTCTCGTACTCCATTTTCCCTGCCCTAATCAAACCCTTTGTCCTCCTCTGCTGAGTTCTAAATTTCTCCCAGTCCCCGGGTTCGCTGCTATTTCTGGCAAATTTGTATGCCACTTCCTTGGCTTTAATACTATCCCTGATTTTCCTTGATAGCCACGGTTGAGCCACCTTCCCTTTTTTATTTTTACGCCAGACAGGAATATACAATTGTTGTAGTTCATCCATGCGGTCTCTAAATGTCTGCCATTGCCCATCCACAGTCTACAGTCAACCCCTTAAGTATCATTCGCCAATCTATCCTAGCCAATTCACGCCTCATACCTTCAAAGTTAGCCTTCTTTAAGTTCTGGACCATGGTCTCTGAATTAACTGTTTCATTCTCCATCCTAATGCAAAATTCCACCATATTATGGTCACTCTTCCCCAAGGGGCCTCGCACAACGAGATTGCTAATTAATCCTCTCTCATTACACAACACCCAGTCTAAGATGGCCTCCCCCCTAGTTGGTTCCTCGACATATTGGTCGAGAAAACCATCCCTTATGCACTCCAGGAAATCCTCCTCCACCGTATTGCTTCCAGTTTGGTTAACCCAATCTATGTGCATATTAAAGTCACCCATTATAACTGCATAAGAACAATTGAACAAATACTTTGGTTCTGTCTTCAGGAAGGAAGACACAAATAACCTTCCGGAAATACTAGGGGACCGAGGGTCTCGTGAGAAGGAGGAACTGAAGGAAATCCTTATTAGTCAGGAAATTGTGTTAGGGAAATTGATGAGATTGAAGGCCGATAAATACCCAGGGCCTATTAGTCTGCATCCCAGAGTACTTAAGGAAGTGCCCCTAGAAATAGTGGATGCATTGGTGATCATTTTCCAGCAGTCTATCGACTCTGGATCAGTTTCTATGGACTGGAGGGTAGCTAATGTAACACCACTTTTTAAGAAAGGAGGGAGAGAGAAAACGGGGAATTATAGACCGGTTAGCCTGACATCAGTAGTGGGGAAAATGTTGGAATCAATTATTAAAGATGAAATAGCAGCGCATTTGGAAAGCAGTGACAGGATCGGTCCAAGTCAGCATGGATTTATGAAAGGGAAATCATAGAAAATAGGTAAACATAAAAAATAGGTGCAGATGTAGGCCATTCGGCCCTTCGAGTCTGCACCAGTCATGCTTGACAAATCTTCTGGAATTTTTTGAGGATGTAACTAGTAGAGTGGACAAGGGAGAACCAGTGGATGTGGTGTATTTGGACTTTCAAAAGGCTTTTGACAAGATCCCACACAAGAGATTGGTGTGCAAAATTAAAGCACATGGTATAGTGGGTAATGTATTGACGTGGATAGAGAACTGGTTGGCAGACAGGAAGCAGAGAGTCGGGATGAACGGGTCCTTTTCAGAATGGCAGGCAGTGACTAGTGGGGTGCTGCAGGGCTCATTGCTGAGACCCCAGATATTTACAATGTACATGATTTAGATAAAGGAATTGAGTGTAATATCTCCAAGTTTGCAGATAACACTAAGCTGGGTGGCGGTGTGAGCTGTGAGGAGGACGCTAAGAGGCTGCAGGGTGACTTGGACAGATTAGTTGAGTGGGCAAATGCATGGCAGATGCAGTATAATGTGGATAAATGTGAGGTTATCCACTTTGGGGGCAAAAACACGAAGGCGGAATATTATCTGAATGGCGGCAGATTAGGAAAAGGAGAGGTGCAACGAGACCTGGGTGTCATGGTACATCAGTCATTGGAAGTTGGCATGCAGGTACAGCAGGTGGTGAAGAAGGCAAATGGTATGTTGGCCTTCATAGCTAGGGAATTTGGGTATAGGAGCAGTTGTACAGGGCCATGGTGAGGCCTCACCTGGAATATTGTGTTCAGTTTTGGTCTCCTAATCTGAGGAAGGACGTTCTTGCTATTGAGGGAGTGCAGCGAAGGTTCACCAGACTGATTCCCGGGATGGCAGGACTGACATATGAGGAGAGACTGGATCGACTGGGTCTGTATTCACTGGAGTTTAGAAGAATGAGAGGGGATCTCATAGAAACATATAAAATTCTGATGGGACTGGACTGGTTAGATGCAGGAAGAATGTTTTCAATGTTGGGGGAGTCCAGAACCAGGTGTCACAGTCTAAGGATAATGGGTAAGCCATTTAGGACCGAGATGAGGAGAAACTTCTTCACTCAGAGAGTTGTTAACCTGTGGAATTCTCTTCCATAGAGAGTTGTTGAGGCCAGTTCATTAGATATATTCAAGAGGGAGTTGGATATGGCCCTTATGGCTAAAGGGATCAAGGGGTATGGAGAGAAAGCAGGAAAGGGGTACTGAGGTGAATGATCAGCCATGATCTTATTGAATAGTGGTGCAGGCTTGAAGGGCCGAATGGCCTACTCCTGCACCTATTTTCTATGTTTCTATGTTTACACTGGAATGAACAAGTCCTAACTTTTTCTGGCGAGTTTAGTCCGAATCAGAGGTAAATACAGGAATTTCATGCTGTTCAATACATTTGAATAGGGAGCCAGACGGCAAGATGCAGTTTTCGGGAAGCTTATGGAGGAAAGTCGCATCTTGGATAGCAACTCCCAAACTTGTGCATTTACGCGTGTGCGATCGGCGGAAATTTGAACATGAATAACGGTGAGTGCTGTTAGCCTCACCGTTATTTTTACAGGAAACTCCGGCCCGATAGGTCTGTCACTATCATTGGCTCCAAGGGGCAATTTTGAAAGGTTGCACGGCTGGTGTGGAGGTTGCTTTTTTGGAAAATTACTGACCATGATTTTCTGGTTATTACAACTAATATGGGCAGTAGGAAACACTCCAAACTAATTTCACAGAATAACACTCGAGAAAGAATATATAAAACCTTTAGAACCCCATTACATTAATAATACAGTTCTTGTCTAATACTATTTCAAGAAAAGAGCCTTTACTATTTGTGTCAATCATGATATTTGCAAACTTGTTGCTGTATATTCGTATGTGGCAAATTTTCAGTAACTCTGAAATTACCTTACCTTGAAGTCCAGATATCGGTGAACAATGGCAAGTGTGACATAATCATGTGCAGACAAACCAGGTAGGTCTTCAAAACCTTATGAAAGATATATTTACAGAACATTTTAAAAATTAAATGATTATACTTTTTCTGTAGAATTTTTACATGATTATGCTTTAACTAATGTTTACTCTGTAAAACAAAACGCCTTTGGACATTTTTCTATATCAATGCAAGTTCGGAATGGAATCGGTGATACTGAATCTGGACAAATTTTATTATAATTATAATATCACTCTAGCACAACACATTTCAGATCTTAGTTTGCATCAAGATAGCTCTCATGTGCTGGTATTTGTACATACAGAGAGCATGTTATTGAACAGATTTTAATTATATATTTATCTCATTTTATAATTGGAATTTTGTAAGGATGTTCGATTTATTTTTATTTGCATGGCATGTTTAATGTGCTTGTAATAGCTTGATTGCATTCCTACCTAATTTACTGAAAATGGAATAAATCTTCACCCTTGGATTTCCGGAAACATCAGTCACTGCAGGACTGAGACGAACAGCTGGCAACGTGGTTATTCCGAGTTCTTCCTGGATTAGCCCAAGTAGAGGCTTTTTGACATCTAAATTGGTTGAACAATACAAGTTGAAACATGCAAAACATTTGCCCAAGAGTACATTTCTACATTACAATACAGTTGAATGGAGAAATTAAAAGCACAATGACTTGTTATGACTCCTTGCCCCATAGTTTTTCCTCCTCGGTTTTGCAAAGGAAAATGTGCCAATTCAGCCTATTTTAGGAATTACCTGAAGGCAGTGTGATTCTAGTTAGCGTGTCTCCTCCTTCATTCTCAAACAAAAATGTCAGTGTTTTGTAGAAAGAGACGTTATTATTTGAAGAGGATAGCCTTCTCCACTTAATATTTTTCAGTTTACTGAATCGCATGTCAGGAATACTAGAAATTTGAAAATTGACATACTAATTTCACATATGTAACTTTTTACACTTTAGATGCTGGCCGTTCTTAAAAAGGCATGGTCATGTTCATCAGTGGTACTTATTAAAGGCTATTGCCATGAAAAAAACTTTAAAACTCAAGAATTTTCAAGATTGGATTTCTACCCATAAACATGAAGGTCCCGAAATTCCAGTTGTGGCCAAGGCAGAAACCCAGAAGTTTTCTATTTTGGGACTTGCAAAATGAGGAGAAGCCGAGTTTTGTCCATTTTCCAGTGGCAGGGAGCAAGAGCAGATTTGCTCCCCGCCTTCCCTGCATCAAGGGGCATGTCTGGGTAGTTTTCAAGCTACACCAACAATTCCACCCATTACACTCTTAAAAGGTTTCAGTGACCTCTCACTGGCTGACAGCTGGCCTGCATCTGTTGAGACCTTTTAAAAGGCCTCAAACCTTACCTGGAAAGAGGAATCAATCCTGGAAGAGATCAAATGCCTTTTGTCAGCAGGCAGAATTGCTCCACTGGAAGCCAAAGACTTGCAAAGGCTCTTTTTTGGGGAGCTTAGAAAGGCCTTGCAGTATCTCAGGAGAGCAGCTGTGGGTCCTTGGAAGTGCCTATGCAAGTTACACCATCCCTATAGTTTGAAATGGGGTCTACAGGCATCAGCCTTTGGCAGCATTGCGTTGGTGGAGCAGGACCCCAAGAATTTCAGGACCATCGATGTAAAAGTCACACATAATAGAGGAAAGTCAAACAGACAATAAACAGAAGATACAACTCCTTAGGTTTTGTAGATAAAGAGAACAAAACGGTTCTGCTTAGAGAGGTCACTCTGGCAATTTGGCTGCTTAAAGTGCATAATTTGTTGGAAACGTTCAATGGAGAATTAAAACCCCCAGCAATTCCCACCTCAATCAACGTCCAAAGTTAAGTGGACCCTGGTGGGCAGTGAATGCCAAAACATGATGCATTTTAGCATCCCCACTTTGGAGATGGCAGAGCCCTTTTCTCCTGTTTCAAAAAAGACAAAAAGTGCCATGTAGAGCAAAGATGCTCAGTTAGTTACATAGAAGCAAACTGATCCAAGCAGCGGCTAATTGATATTATGAGGACAGCAATTTGGTAAAAACAGATTTGACTGAGACTATATTTAGGAAATTAAATTGGTACCAAATTTCAGAGTCATTCTATTCATCAGAATGTACATGAAAGTACAGTAATGACACCAGCTCATCAGGTATTACCAACAGGTGGAAATTATTTATTCAATACAAAATACTTAAACAAGGAGCTGCTCGCTTAAAAAGTAGGTAACATAGGGGCCAAGTTTCGGCCTGAGTTGCTCCTGTTTTTTTGGAGCAACTGCTTTAGAATGGAGTATCTTAGAAATTGCAATTCTCGGCATTTAGTTTGCTCCAGTTCTAGTCAGTTAGAACAGTTTCAGTTTGGAACAAATTTTTTTTTCAAAAGGGGGCGTGTCCAGCCACTTATGCCCGTTTTGAAAGTTTTGGCAGTGAAAACATACTCCAAACTAACTTAGAATGGAGTAAGTGAAGATTTTTGTACGCTCAGAAAAACCTTGTCTACACTTTAGAAAATCAGGCGTAGGGAAGGGCTGGGGGGAGGGGGGGTGTTTAAAGGGAAGTTTACAAACATTAAACACTTCAGTTTTACAAATAAAGTGCCATCATCAATAATAAATGATAAATACATCAATAAATCAATCAAAATAAATTAATAAAAAATTAAAAAAATTAAAAAATCAATAAATAAAACATTTTCTACTTACCGACTGCAGCACCGGGAGTCCTCCAACAGCGTGCTGGGAAGGCCCCTCCCCCCCCCCCAGTGTGTCTCTGTCAGTGTCTCTATCTCTCTGTCTGTCTGTCTGTGTGTGTCTCTCACTCTCTGTCTGTCAGTGTCTGTGTTTCTGACAGCGAGGGGTGGGGGAGGGGGAGAAGGGGGGTGGGGGGGGAGAGGCGGAGGAAGGAGGAGGGAGGGGGAGGAGGGGATGGGGAGGAGGGGGTGGGGAGGAGTGGGAGAGGAGGGGTGGGGAGGAGTGGGAGAGGAGGGGGGGAGGAGGGGGAGAGGAGGGGGGAAGGGGGGGGAGAGGGGAGCGAGGGGGAGAGGAGGGAAAGGGGAGGGAGGAAGGAGAGGAGAGGAGAGGGAGAGAAGGAGGCTGAACGGCCGGGCCCAAGACTTTGGGCTGGATTTACAGGTAGGTGGCGTCGGGACTTGGGTCCCGGGGGGGGGGGGGGTCGCGGAGATCGGGGGGGGTGGTGGGGGGTCGCGCAGATTGGGGGGGGGGGGGTCGTGGAGATGGGGGGGGGTGGTCGCGGAGATCGGGGGGGTCGCGGAGATTGGGGGGGGGGGAGAGAGAGAGTCGCGGAGGTCGGGGGGGAAGAGAGTCATGGAGGTCGGAGGTCGGGGGGAAGAGAGTGGCGGAGGTCGGGGGGGGGGAAAGAGTCGCGGAGGTCGGGGGGGGAAGAGAGTCATGGAGGTCGGAGGGAAGAGAGTTGCGGAGGTCGGGGGGGGGAAAGAGAGTCGTGGCGGTCGGAGGTTGGGGGAAGAGAGTCGCGGAGGTCGGAGGTCGGGAGGAAGAGAGTCGCGGAGGTCGGGGGGGGGGGGAGGAGAGTCGCGGAGGTCGAGGGGGAAGAGAGTCGTGGAGGTCGGAGGTCGGGGGGAAGAGAGTCACGGAGGTTGGTGGATGGGGAAGAAAGTCGCGGAGGTCGGGGGGGAGAGAGAGTCGCGGAGGTCGAGGGGGGGTAGAGAGAGTCGCGGAGGTCAGGGGGGCGGTGGGGGGGAGAGAGAGTTGCGGAGGTCGGGGGGGGGAAAGAGAGTCGCGGAGGTCGGGGGCAGGGGGGGGCCGAGAGAGAGTCGCGGAAGTCGGGGTGGGAGGGGAAGAGAGAGTCGCGGTGGTCGGGGAGGGAGGAAAGAGAGTCGCGGAGGTCGAGGGGGGGTAGAGAGAGTCGCGGAGGTCGGGGGGGTGGAGAGTCGCGGGGGGGGGGCGGAGCGGAGGTTGGGGCGGGGGTTGGTGAGCGGAGGTCGGGTCGCTGGGGGTGGTGGGGGGGGGGGGGAGTTGGGGGAGCGGAGGTCGGGTCGCCAGGGCGGGGTGGGGAGAGCGGGGGTCGAGTCCGGGGGCGGGAGTCAAGTTGGGTCCGGTCCAGTCGGGTGGGAGGTGAGCCTTATCCACGCAGCCCCAGTGAGGCCATTCGGCCAGGGCTAGGGGCTGCGTGCTTCGGGCCCATCCCACAGTTTTGGGCGCCTGGATAACACCAAACAAATTTCGCAGCATAAAAACGTTTCGGCAAGTACTGTACACAAAGTAACGTCATTTTCAGGCAGGAATGCATATGGCAGAACGTACACGCCGGCAGCTGCACGACCTCAGATGACCCAGAGTCCGCCAGCAATCGTTAATGCGCGGCAGTTAACACCTTGTTGGCGTTGTGGAGGTGATTATCGTGCCCATCAATGCCGCTCCAAACACTATGCGTGCAAAGGCTATGGAACAATGGGACACCTCCAGCGAATGTGCAGACGAGCTGCAAACCCTTCAAACCACCAGGTTGCAGAGGAAGATCGATCCATGGTGGATCAGGCTGAACTAGAGACTCGAACCGAGGAGGCAGAAGTGTACGGGGTACACACTTTCACCATGAAATGTCCACCGATCATGTTAAAAGTTGAACTGAACAGAATTCCAGTATCCGTGGAACTGGACACGGCTGCGAATCAGTCTATCATGAGCAAAAAGGCCTTCGACAGGCTATGGTGCAACAAGTCACACAGGCCCAAGCTTAGCCCCATTCACACCAAGCTAAGAACTTACACCAAAGAGCTGATCCCTGTTATTGGCAGCACAGAAGTAAAAGTCTCCTATGATGGAGCAGTACACGAGTTCCCACTATGGATTGTGCCAGGAGATGGCCCCACACTGTTTGGCAGAAGCTGGCTGGTAAAAATCTGCTGGAACTGGGACGACATCCAAGCACTTTCATCTGTCGGCGACGCCTCATGTGCCCAGGTTCTGAGCAGGTTCGTGTCGTTGTTTGAGCCAGGCATTGGAAGTTTCTCGGGGGCGAAGGTGCAAATCCACTTGGTTCCCGGTACACGGCCCATCCACCACAAGGCACGGGCGGTGCCATATATGATGCGTGAGAAAGTGGAAATTGAGCTGGACAGGCTGCAGCGAAAAGGCATCATCGCGCCGGTGGAGTTCAACGAGTGGGCCTGTCCGATTGTTCCGGTTCTGAAAGGCGACGGCACGGTCGGAATTTGTGGGGACTATAAAGTAATGATTAACCATTTTTCGCTACAGGACCAGTATCCGCTACCCAAGGCAGATGACCTATTTGCGACCCTGGCTGGAGGGAAGACGTTCACCAAGTTGGACCTGACCTTGGCCTACATGACGCAGGAGCTGGAGGAATCTTCGAAAGGCCTCACCTGCATCAACACGCACAAAGGTCTGTTCATCTACAACAGATGCCCATTTGGGATACGTTCAGTCGCGGCAATTTTCCAACGGAACATGGAGAGCCTGCTAAAGTCGGTTCCGTGCACCGTGGTCTTCCAGGATGACATA
Source organism: Pristiophorus japonicus (assembly GCF_044704955.1). NCBI lineage: Eukaryota > Metazoa > Chordata > Chondrichthyes > Pristiophoridae > Pristiophorus > Pristiophorus japonicus. The sequence goes on from NC_091981.1 coordinate 224,819,169, forward strand.
CAGGTCACAGGTCGGGACACCATCGAACACTTGCAGAACCTGGAAGAGATTCTAAGTCGACTAGATCGCGTGGGACACAGGGTGAAACACTCGAAGTGTGTTTTTCTGGCGCCAGAGGTCGAATTCTTAGGAAGAAGAATCGCGGCAGACGGCATCAGACCCACCGACGCCAATACGGAGACCATCAAGAACGCGCCGAGACCACAGAACGTGACGGAGCTGCGGTCGTTCCTGGGACTCCTCAACTATTTCGGTAATTTCCTGCCTGGGTTAAGCACCTTGCTAGAACCCTTAATGTGCTACTGCGCAAGGGAGACGACTGAGTATGGGGGAAATCACAAGAGGCTGCTTTTGAGAAAGCCAGAAATCTCTAATGTTCCAACAAACTGTTGTTCTGTATAACTCATGTAAACGATTAGTGCTAACTTGCGATGCGTCGTCATACGGGGTCGGGTGTGTGTTACAACAGGCTAACGAATCGGGAACATTGCAACCGGTTGCCTATGCATCCAGGAGTTTGTCCAAGGCCGAAAGGGCCTACAGCATGATTGAAAAAGAGGCTCTGGCGTGCGTTTACGGGGTGAAAAAAATGCACCAGTACCAGTTTGTCTCAAGTTTGAGCTTGAAACTGACCACAAGCCGCACATATCGCTATTCTCAGAGAGCAAAGGGATTAACACCAATGCCTCTGCCCGCATCCAAAGATGGGCGCTCACGCTATCTGCATACAACTATGTAATCCGCCACAGACCAGGCACAGAGAACTGCGCTGATACTCTCAGTCGGCTACCATTGCCCACCACCGGGGTGGAAATGGCATAGCCTGCAGACTTGCTCTTGATGATGAATGCATTCGAAAACGAAAAGTCACCCGTTACGGCCCGCCAGATCAGGACCTGGACCAGACAGGATCCTTTACTGTCCCTGGTAAAAAAAACTGTGTCCTCCATGGGAGCTGGTCCAGCATCCCAGCGGAGATGCATGAATTGATCAAGCCGTTCCAGCGGCGCAAAGATGAAATATCCATACAGGCAGACTGTCTTTTGTGGGGTAATTGCGTGGTTTTGCCTAAGAAAGGCAGGGAAACGTTCATATGCGACCTATACAGTACCCACCCAGGCATAGTAATGATGAAAGCTATAGCCAGATCCCGTGTGTGGTGGCTCGGCATCGACTCAGACTTAGAGTCATGCGTGCGCCAATGCAACATTTGCTCTCAACTGAGCAATGCATCCAGAGAGGCACCGCTAAGTTTGTGGTCATGGCCCTCCAAGCCGTAGTCTAGGATCCACGATGACTTTGCGGGCTCATTCCCAGGTAAAATGTTCTTGGTTGTTGTGGATGCTTATTCAAAATGGATTGAATGTGTAATAATGTCTGTAAGTACATCCACTGCCACCATCAAAAGCCTACGAGCCATGTTTGCCACACACGGCCTGCCTGATGTCCTTGTCAGCGACAATGGGCCGTGTTTCACTAATGCTGAATTCAAGGAATTCATGACCCGCAATGGGATCAAGCACGTCACATCTGCCCCGTTCAAGCCCGCATCTAACGGCCCAGTCCAAACCATCAAGCAAAGCTTAAAACGTGTGTCGGAAGGCTTCCTGCAGACCCGTCTGTCCCGAGTGCTGCTCAGCTACCGCACCAGACCCCACTCGCTCATCGGAGTTCCCCCAGCCAAGCTGCTCATGAAAAGGCCGCTCAAAACAAGGCTCTCTCTCGTTCACCCTGATCTCCATGATCACGTCGAAGGCAGGCGGCATCAACAAAGCATGTACCATGATCGCGCAAACTTGTCATGCAATATTGAAGTCAATGACCCTGTATTTGTACTCAACTATGGACATGGTCCCAAATGGCTTGCTGGCACAATCATGGCCAAAGATGGGAGTAGGGTGTTTCAGGGCAAACTGGCCAATGGACTAACGTGCAGAAAGCATTTGGACCAAACCAAATTGCGATTCACAAACAGCCACGAGCAACGCAAAGAGGACACCACCAACTTCGACCCTCCAACACACACACAAGTGGCAACCGACATCATGGTTGACCACGAAGCCGAACTCACCATTCCCAGCAGCCCGGTAAGGCCAGCTGCCCAGCAGTCCAGCGAAGAACTAACCAACTCACCCACACCTGCATTTGTACCGAGACGATCGACAAGGGAGCGAAAAACCCCAGATCGTCTCAACCTGTAAATAATTGTACTATTGACTTTGGGAGGGAGTGATGTTATGTATGTAACCCTTGGTAACCTGTATCATACCACTACCAGAGGGCCTACCTGGGAGTCCCAAGGGATCCCAGCATCCCTTGGGAGCACTGTATATAAGCAGGCCTCCCATGCTGTACCAACACTCTGGAGTTTAATTAAAGGAGCTAAGGTCACACTTACTCATTGCATACAGTACTCAGTTGTATCACTTTATTATGAACGTATAGCGTCAATTTAACATTTTTTCTTAATCCCTTGTTTCCATTTTTCAGCATTTTCTTCACCGTGGTCGATCAGCCCTGTACTTTGCTAGGGTGCTTGGGGTTGATTGTCGTGGATTGTGGCTGCTGTTGGTGAACAGGGACCTTGTTTCAATGCAAAGCCTGCAGCAATGGCCCTTCCCTTTAAAGGAGGGAAGGAGCCTCTGTTCCCGGCAACACTGCCCTCGATATTGGGCAGCGCTGCACCACTACCGCCCCTCTTGCTGGCTTTAATGCTCCAAGGGAAGTGGTAGCACTTGATTTAGTGCTCCACTTCCTTCCTGGAGCGCTAAACCGGAAGTTCGCGTCGGAGTCCCTCGCACAGCTCCCGGTGATGCTTCTGCGCTAACACAAAAGTTAGGGGCGCTACGCAATTTCTCCCCCTAAATCATTTCCACTTAGCACTGATATTGAACTCCAGATCAAGAATCTGGCTCTTCAACACCCAAACTATTGGGTTGACTGGTGTATTCAGAACCATAATTAACTTAGCTTTTTGACTCAGGAAATATCAGTTATTATATGAGTTCAAGGCCCACTCCAAGATTTGAGCACATAATCTAGTTTGACACTTCAGTGCAGGACTGAGTGAGTGTTATTGTCAGTATCATTTGCATTAGACATTAAACTGAGACCTTGCCTACCTGTTCAAGTGATCATAAAAGGTCTTGTGGCATTCTTTGAAGAAACATCAGTAGTTCTCCCAGTGCCCTGGCCAAAATTCCATTCTCAACAAACACCACTAAAAACAAATCAACTAACCATTTGATGTTTGTGGGGCCTTGTTGTGCAAAATTGGCTGGCATTTTTGCCTACATATTAACATCGACAGCACTTAAAATGTAAATTCTTTGATTGTACAGCACTTTGGGATATCCTGAGGACATGATACCATGCTATAAAAATGCAAGTTCTTCCTTTCTATTGTGTTTGAAAAAATAATTTATTGGTTGTGATGTAGTTTGGAATGTCCTGGGGATATGATGTGTTGCAAAAATGGAAATTCTTTATGCTTGAAAGATTCCTAAAATACTTGGAAAAAAAACAAGCCTATTTTTTAATTCTATCAGTCCAAGATTGACTTGGGGACTTCACTTCCTGGGTTTTAAAACCAAACCTTACATTCATGTTACAGGACACTAGGACAGTCACCTTATTAGGAGAGCTCAGCTATAATTATAGCAGCAGCAAAACTCTTGTGACTTCTTAATTGGAACACAAAAAGCTGGAAAACAGGAATATGTTTTTTAAATAGTTTTTTTGCTGGCTGAAAATGTGAAAATGTATGTTTTGTAGTATTGTGCATATATAACTGGGAAACACAATCTGAAGGAAAATTAATAGAAATCATCCAATAGTTGCAAATAATGTTTTCTTTTGTGTGCATTAGATGATTCGAAGGACTGCCTATGATGATGATGAGATGATACAACAGCTGGAGCAGCTCTGAAATAGTCCTGTCCGATTATACTTTCCTTTGACATAAGTATATCACACTGAACTTACAAGGACAAAAACAATGTTGGTGATGTCAATGGTACAGTAAATGGTATGACACTGAAAAGTGTAGAGGAACAAAGGGACCTTGGAATGCAGGTCCACAGATCCCTAAAGGTAGCAGGCCAGGTAGATAAGGTGGTTAAGGCGGCATAGGGAATACTTGCTTTTATTAGTCGAGGCATGAAATACAAGAGCTTGAACTGTATAAAACACTGGTTAGACCGCAGCTGGAATACTGTGTGCAGTTCTGGTCACCACATTACAGGAAAGATGTGATTGGACTGGAAAGGGTGCTGAGGAGATTTACAAGAATGTTGCCTGGACTGGAGAATTTTGGCTATGAGGAAAGATTGGAGACACTGGGTCTGTTTTCTTTGGAACAGAGGAAGCTGATTGAGGTGTATAAAATTATGAGGGGCCTGGATAGAGTGGATAGGAAGGACCTGTTTCCCCTGGCAGAGGGGTCAACAACTAGGGAACATAGATTTAAAGTAATTGAGGGGAGGTTTAGAGGAGATATGAGGGGAAATTTCTTCACCCAGAGGATAGTGGGGGTCTGGAACTCACTGCTGAAAGGGTGGTAGAGGCAGATATCCTCACCACATTTAAAAAATACTTGGAAATTCATTTAAAGTGCCGTAACCTACAGGGCTACAGACCAAGAGCTGGAAAATGGGATTCGGATGGATAGCTCTTGGTCGGCTGGCGCGAACACGATGGGCCGAAATGGCCTCCTTCCGTGCTGTAAACTTCTATGATTCTATATCAGGGAACAAAGGAACTCCTCCTGGCCTACAAGCAGTGCCGCAAGGCACTTGCCTGTTCCATCCAGCAGTCCTCACCTCCCTTCAGCTGCTGGGTTTCCTGAGGCCCTGGAAGGCAAGTGTTAACGTTGGAACAGAGATAAAATCTTTGGCATGCAGCGTCATTAAAATATTTAAATGAGGGACCCGCCCCCTGAGAGCGGGTTGGTTGCCCACCACCATTAAAACCAGAAGTGAGCAGGTAGGGTTTGAAGTTTTTTAAATTTTAAATTCCCACCCAACTCAAACCCACCTGTTTTAGGGAGTTAAAATGATCCCCATTGCATCACTTGTTAATGATCTTTAGTACTGGAGTCTAAAATTCAGAGTGAACAGAAAAGTGTGGTACTGTCGCAGCCATTAGACAAACGTTAAAAGGGATGGAGTAATCACCATGCGCATGCCTTCGTCTGTTTTACATGTATTTTTCACATAGGCCCTTAGAACATCGGGCCCAAGTTGGGTCAGACTGTAGATAACAGAGATGTGGATGGGTGCTGTGATGTCTGGGAGCAGGTGGTTTATCTAGAGTCAAGGCTGTTGACTTTGCATGGGGTTGGGGGAGAGCCACCATATGGTGGGACAGAGAAGTTTGGTGAAGCTGTCGTTCTTTTTAAAATGTGTTTATTCTGTTATAAATTTTATTTTTGAGGCATAGATTGGAGTGGGTGATTGCCACAATATTTTAATGGTAAAATGTGGTGGTTTTTGTAACTCATCCGCTGTTCACTTTATTTTAATTTTGATCAAACAGTTTATTTTTAATGGAATGGAACAACTGGTTAATGGATTGGTATCTGTGATAGTTGAGGTTGCTCAGAGAACTTTGATGGAGACAGTGTGTTGGTTCACTGCATTGTGCACATGTGGATGGGACTGTTCATACATTGGGAAGATTAGGCAATAGCTAAAAATGTTGTCACTAAGAGTCTGCTTAATGACTCTTCCTGGCTGCAACTGAGGTTTAGCTGCCATTTTTTCAGATTCAGTCTCAGTGACTTCTTCTTCCAATATTTATTGCTGGGTCTCCCCTTCATGATAATGCCTCCCTGTGTGATAAAGTTCTGCAAAATACTACTATGACCTTTGAGATTGTGATCTGATGAACTGCAACCTGTCCCTGATCCATCCAAGAATGTGAATCTTTGTTTCAACATGCTGGTGGTAGATTCCATTATAATTCTGGTGGACAAGTGCCATTATAGATTACTATTCATTTGTTGGTGTTCGTATCAAAGGGTCATAAACCGGCTCTGAAGACCAAATCCTTGGTCACCGAGCAGCCATCAATCCAGTGCCCCCCTCCTTCAAATATTGGTTGCATAGTTGTTTGCCATAAAGTGAAGGTGTCATGCCACAGCTACCATGCGCTCAGCTACATACTTTTGTGTATATGGTCACAGATTACATGAATATCACAGATCAGCAATACATTAATGAAATGGAACCCTTTTCAGTTCATGAAGGCCAGGGGATTCATGATAGGGGCCTGGATAGCCATTTGCAAGTACCTACAACATCCTGCATTTTGGGGGAAAAATACAGTGCCATTTTGTACTGGTAGGGAATTTCCATGGGGAAAGTGATGAAATTGCATTCAAGCAAATAAGGTATTTCACCTTTTGTATGCATTAGTGCACTGCTAATGGACTAATTTGGTATACATCCCAGAGGAAGCTTGGAATTATCAAAGCTGTGGTCACCTTCATAGCTACCAAGAAAGCTATCCCTCTCACTGATCTTTATTGAAGATCAGGCTGGAGGAGAGGACATAATTCTTCAGAGAAGCGTAGCTGTAAGACAGATCCCCTCTGACATATCTAGGTAGCTGAGCCTACTGTCAGCTTGGTTCAATGGTAGCACACTCACCTCATATAAGGCAGTGGGTTCAAGGCCCACTTCAGGACTTGAGCACTTAAGCTAGACTGACACTTGAATGAATGCTGCATTGTCGGAGGTGCCATCTTTCAGATGAAACAATAAGCTGATACCCTATTTTCCTCTCAGGTCTATGTAAAAGATTCCATAGCACTATTCAAAGAGGAGTGGGGGAGTTCTCCCAGTGTCCTGGCCAAAATGTATCCCTCAAACAATACCACCAAAAACAGATTAAGTCTTGTTTTCCCTTGTGGTTGTATTGGTTGTCACATTTGCCTACAAAAATAGTGACTATTTTTTTTTAAAGTACTTAGTTGGCTGCAAAGTACTTTGGAACATCCCGAGAATATAAAATATACTATATAAATGCAAGTTATATCTTCCTTTTTTTTTTAAAGACCTGTTGGATTTTGGGTCTTATGGATTTAAAGTTAAAGTTAGCGCCTGAAAATAGTTTGCACCTTCGACTGCAAGTTTCGGCAAAAATGTAAGTTGGAGGAATGTTGGCATTAAGTCAGGCGTTACACAACAGACTTTGTGCGCCCGAACCGAAACTTACGCGGTTAAAGGAGGCGGCCATTTTGCGCATGCAGGCCTTAGTCCACGCAGTGGAGAGGAGGTGATACTCACTCCATCTTGCTGCCAGACCATTCCCACCTGCAGTTAAGAGTCTGTGGAGGGAGATAGCACAGGGGGTCTCTGCGTCAGACACTGTGCCCAGAATTGGGACACAATGTCGAAAAAAGTTCAATAACCTTACCAGTTTCATCAGGGTAAGTACCATTCACCTTTATGTATGCCTCTTTCCCTTCTAACATGAATCTCACACACTATGTTTAGTCTTTCATGCATATAGTCTCTTTCAAAAGTCTTGCTGTCTGTGGGGTTGGTTTCACAATGCATAAGAAAGATGAAGGCTTACTTCTGCACCCATTGCCTTCTAATGATCCATGCACATGAACTCACTAATTTACATCCTTCATCACAATACACTCCTGCTGCTGCTATTCTTTCAGAAAGATCACCTACAGCCCCAATGTTACATCTATCTAACCTCCTAACAATCGCTCACGAAGCTCATGCAACATCCAAACAGACTGAACAGAAGCCACTAGAATATTCACACAATCTCACCTATTGGGTAGTGAGGGAATTTAAATGGATAGGACGCCTGAAGTGACTGCATTGAGACCTATAATGAAGTAGCAGCGTGCCTTCAAATGAACATGTGCAATGCCACCTTCCTCCTGTCACCTTGCCCCCTCCCCTGCTGCTAACCACACGTATGTGTTTTTGTGCTTGCAGAAGATCAGCCACAATCGCGCCAGCCTTCCTGAGACGCATCAACCTCAGGCCATGGAGGTCATGATGAGGCTGTGGACACAACAAACATGACCGAGTGGCAGAGCCCATCAGTTGCCCGTTCTCAACATTCCTCATCCGGCTGCAATGAGATTTTTCAGGGGTTTGTGTCTTCGGAGTCTTCTGGCCCCAGTCGCCTACAGCAACGCAGCGTGAAAGGGCAATCTGGCAGGCCAGCTCTCCAGAGGGTGAGCCGGCAAAGTCGGTCTGCTGAACGACAGGCAGACATGGAACTGGATTTGGTAGAAATGTCCAGAGAAAACACCGTGAGCTTCTGGATGCATTGGGATGGATCCCAGAGAGCATCAACAAGCTTACTGCACGTGTTGCGGAGCCAACGTCATGGATTGTCAATGCAACTCAGGAGTCCAGTGAGGCCATCATTGCCCACACACAGAGGCTAGTGGCCTCGAGCAGCAACAGTTGCGTTCCAGAGTGTATGGCGTGCCCTTGATAACGTCGCAGCGTCGGGCGCATCGCAGGCACAAGCTATGCTTCAGCTTGGTGAAGTAATGCAGTCGATGACTACTGCCATCCTCTTTGCGTTCCCCACTGTCCAATGGGGAAGGACGGTGCTGAAGTAGACCAGCAAGTTGTTGAGGCCCAGCCCCATTGGGAAGTCAGAGGCTCCCAGGAAATGGAAGGTGTTGTCCTTCCTCAGGATGACAGCATGCTGGCTCTCACCACTGACTCACCAACCATGCACCATACGTGGTTGACACCCCAACCACCAGTGACTGCTTCTGCCGATGATAAGGTGCAGCAGTCCATAGTTGGGCCTTCCAAGTCATTGTCAGATGCCGTCTGCGTTGTCTGCCCCTCACAGTAGCCCTCCAGCAGCCTTGTTGAAGGCACTGAAGCCTCATTGAGGAGGAATAGCAGGCCTGGGAGGGAGCTGAAGGAAAGGCCGGGTGGGGGGGGGAAGAGTGTGGCATAGAGCCATTAAGGGCTGGCACAAGCTCATGCAGAATTGTTCAAAGTGTAATTAGTTGTGCGTTAAGAAATGGCTTATTTTTGCAGGAAACAGTTTTCGTTAAATCACTGTATCATTTTGGGTTGTTTGATGTTTATAAAAATGTTTTTTTGGACCTTTGCCATTGGTGTCTTGTGACTCATTGCAGAATTCAGTGTAGATGAGCCGTCATGGTGTCACAGAGTCGCGAGTCAAAGCTGCAACCCCACCTTCCCTATTCAAGCAAACCGGTCAATGATGAGTTGGTGATGTAAGGCTCTTACTGCGGTCGCATGTCCACGCTGCCTCCACTGTGGTTGCGGTGGTTCCGCAATGGGTTCCTTGCCAGGCTCGTCTTCCTCCTCCTCCTTTTCCTGAGGTGGTCCTGCAATCTCCACTGTCAATGCCTGGCTCCTCACGATGGCTACGTTGGGTCGCATGCAGCACACCACAATTAATTTGGAGACATGTTGAGGAGTATTGAAGGCTGCCTCCGGAGTGGTCCAGGCATCTGCTGCTCGGCTTCTGTGGTGGGGTTCCGGAGGGGGTGTCATGAGCCAGGTGGCCAAGCCGTAACCTTTGTCCCCGATCAGCCAGCCCTGCCTTTGTCTTTGTCGCTGAAACATTCGTGACACACTGCTCTCATGCAAGATGAAAGCACCATGTGCGCTCCCTGAATAGCGGGCATTCACTGTGAGGATGTGCTGTGTGTAGTCGCAGACTAGCTGTACGTTTAGGGAGTGGTATCTCTTTCGTTTTCTGAAGACCCCTGCATTGTGTGATGCTGCTCGCAAGGCGACGTGTGTGCAGTCAATGGTTCTTTGAACCTTGGGGAAGCTTGCAATTCTTCCAAACCCTAAAGCCCTCGCATTCTGGCTGTCCCTGCTCATTGGGAACTTTATGAAATCCATTCTGCATGCGTATAGTGCCCTTGTAATCTGGCAAATTCAGCAATGTGCAGTGTGTTGAGAGCTGCTGCATATGTCCCCTGCCGTTGCCTGGAAGGAGCTGGAGGCATAGAAGGCCTTCGCCACAGTCACCTTCACCTCGACGGGCAGCGCAGTCCTGTTGGCACTAGTAGGTTATAGGTCTATCTGTAGGAGCTAGCATATCTCTGTCAGCACTTCTTTTTGGAAGTGCAGCTTTCTAACGCACTGTGCCTCAGAGAGCTGGAGGTATGAGTGATGTTCCCTGTAAACTTGTGGGGGGGTAAGGCCTCCTCCCCATACATCTGCGACCTCTTCGAATCCGTGGGCCAACATGGCCAAGAACCATTCTTCCAGCTTGAAGCCGCCTGCCAATAGCAACCAGCATGATACGCTGGCGAACTAGTATTGCCCCCATTGAAATCTCTCACTGACCTTGTAAGCAAAGTGTCATGGCACATAAAAGGGCCGTTTGCAACTCGGAGCCTCACACAGCATTCTGCGCACAACCGTAGCGGTCACTGACAGCTGCAATATAAGATCCTCCAGCCTCCGTTTAAATATGCACCTGCTGCACCCTGGGACCGCCTGGGTTTTTTCAGGTGTTTCCTGGGGCGGGCGTTAAATGAGGCGTTAATGCCGAAAATTCCATCTAGGGCACTAGCGCAGCTTTGCACAACGATTGACATCATCATCGTCATCATCATGCTAAAAACGGAGGGTGGGGCGCAAACCAATAGCTGAATCTTTCAGCCGGTGCTATATCCTGGACACACAGATAACGCCCCAAAACAGTATTTAACGTCCCGCCGGGGTGCTAACCGAGGCGCAAATGAGCCGAAAATCCAGCCCATAGGTCCGGATAGCCTTAAATATAAAACATTTTGGGAAACAGTACATGAGTAATTTGAGACTTGAGATGTGGTAAGTATAGCATGCTTGGGAGGAAAAGGTGACTTTGGGCCTATGATTCCCAAAGCTCTCTACCGCTGGGGTTTTCCTTGTATCATTTCTGGATCTGTTGGAGGCTAACTGATGGCAAATGATTGCCATGATTAATCAACAAGTCCATTATCGGTGTATCACATAACTATCGGGCTGGTAGAACGTGAACGAGATCAACCGTGGTCTTTTTTTGTCTAACAATTCTTATGTTCCTATAAATGGATCTGACTCTGATCTCACTTCAAGCTCTCCACTTCCTCCTAGAAAACCTGTAGAAAAAGAGGAACACCCAGAAGATATGCCACCTTATGGATTTTGGTAGCTGCAACTAAAATTCAAGCACCCAAAAGGCCAGAAAATGCAAGGGTAATTTTAAAAATTGGAAAAGCTAAGGCAAGAACAAGTGCAAGGATAGTAATGCTGGAAAAAATACCAGAAGCTAAAATCTAAGAATCCAAATTGCAGCTACAAATTACAAATATAGACACGTAACTTTAAGAGCATAAGCCGATGGTTCAGCATGTGCATTTCCTACATCACCCATTTTAAATGGACGCAGTAAACATACTGCACATTCCCATTGAAAAACCCAGGAAATCGCATGTGAAATTTGTCAAAATGTTTTCAGGGTCTTAATGAGGGTGTTGCACATTTCTGTGAGAGGCCTCTGCACAAATGTCTGGCTGCAAAATAACAGGCAAAAATGACAAGGTGAGAGACAGGTACATTATATTCTTAATACTACAGAAGTTCATTCAAACACATTTACCTAAAATTCTTCCGTGGTCATCCCGTCTGACTCGCATTTCTCTCTCCTCTTGTCTCCAAAGATGTAGTAGAAAGCTAGCTGCTGTACAATCATTTTTTCCACGCCACACATTTACATGATAGATCGTTTTGGAGTTGTCGCATAACTCAAGCAAAGTCCCAAGTATCAAATTGTGCATGTGCTTCGGGCTTGACTTTATAGGAAGACAAAAAAATTCCACTTGAAATAGTTCAAAAATAATTTTTTAAAGCAAATTAGCAGAGATTACAAACAATAAATTGTATTATTTATTTTCTCCTTGTTGATGTAATCATTCAACGTTACAAATTGCAACACAAATATACAATTCTGACAATAGAAAAAACTAACAACATTAAACCAAGGAATTAGAAATGCCAACAATGTAAATTAATCTATCTATTTTTCCCATGTACTAAGTTGTTTGTTAATCTAGCTTCATCAGTAAACAAGTTTTCATACCTTATCGTATTGCATTTATATAGCATCTTAATGTAGAAAAAGTCCCAAGGTGCTTCACAGAGGTGTAATAATGCTTTCTGAGATACAGGGAAAGGGCTTTCAATTCTTATTGCTCTGCCTTCCTTCAACCAGGAATAAACCTTTAAGTGTTTAGGAAGGATATGAAGGCCTTAGAGAGGGTGCAGAAATAATTTACGAGAAGGATTCTAGGGTTGAGGAACTTCAGTTACGTGGACAGACTGGAGAAGCTCAGGTTGTTCTCCTTAGAGCAGAGAAGAATGAGAGGAGGTTTGACAGAGGTGCTCAAAATCATGAGGGGCCTGGACAGAGCAGATAGAGAGAAAGTGTTCCCGTTGGCAGAAGGGTCGAGAACCAGAGGACACAGAATTAAGGTGATTGGCAAAAGAACCAAAGGCGACATGAGGAAAATCTTTTTTACACAGCGAGTGGTTAATGTCTGGAATGCAGCTTTCAAAAGGGAGTTGGATAAGTAGGAGAAAAATTTGCAGGGCTATGGGGAAAGGGCAGGAGAGTGGGACTGGCTGACTGGCTCTTACAGAGAACTGGCACAGGCTCGATGGGCTGAATGGCTTTCTTCCGTGCTATACCCATCTATGATTCTATGAACCTCTTTCCAATGATTCAATGTGAATATGAAGGTAGAGTGCCAAAAATAATCTAGATTTACTCTTATCTTTATTCTAGATACCAATGAATTATGTGAGCCAACATGCCCTTGGGATGCATCCAATACTCAATTGACTATAATTTCCTACTGACTACATGTTTTCAACTGAATAGTCAATAATTATGCCAAATCTTTTATCCTTTTATCTTTGCAATTGGAGACTCCCCTACATTTCACAGTATCATGTGCCAATGAGCACTATTTTATATTTATCTACATTCAATTTAATTTGCTATTTCTTAGATCATCAGCTCAATTAATATAGATTTCTTTCAATGCTATCAGTACCCCAGATACTGGTCATTTGATACTTAGCATGGTATTACCAACAAAGTGTATATTAGTAGAAACATAGCTGCATACATTTTAGAGGATGAAATTAATGAGGAAGCAGCACTGGTTGAGGCTGAGTACATAGGTAAGGAGAAGTGATGGTGGCAGAGGAGGAAAAGTGATGGTGACAGAGGAGGAAGAGGAAGGTGTTGACCAGATACCTTTGCACCCTTGGAAACCCTGCCACCTTGTCCTGTCATGCTGATAGTTCCTTCCACAGACAAAGTGGTCAATTTATTGACCAAGGCGGGTGTTACTTGATTGATGTGCCTGTGAACAGCCAACTGACTGACTGGCATATGCTATCAATAATGCCTTGGAGGATTAAGCTGTGACATTCACAACCATAGAAAGAGTTGTCCCTCTGGTAGAAGTTGTCTGAAATCCGGCCTTGAGGAGATGGATTAACTCAGTGACAACTTGTTTAAGAGGCAGACATGGCTAAAACAGATCCCTTCTGATATATCCAGGTAGGACTGTCGTGATCTGCATATGCAGGTTCTGGGTAAGGATGGGTCCATGTACAACATCAGAGGTGCAGCTACATATGCCTAACTTGTCCTCTCATGAACTGGTGTTCTTTCACTAAATCTGTGAGGTCCATTGCAATCCCTCAAGCAAGTCCTGCTCATTTTGTTTGGTGCAAGTGAAATGTAATTTGAAAGCATGACTATTGTAGGAAAAGGAGTTGTAAATGAAGAAATGAAAAAATAGGCCTCAATCCAGTCCTACAGCCGCACCCCCCACCTCCCCCACACCGAACCATACTCTCCATTTGTCTGACTCTGGCCTCGTGCATCCCCTCCATGTTCGCTCCAATATTGTTGGCTGTGCCGTCAGCCACATAGGTGCCACACTCTGGCATTCCTTGCCTAAACTCACCCATCTACCTCGTCTTCTTTAAGACCCCCCTTAAAACCCACCTCTATGACTAAGCTTTTGGTCATCCCTTCTAATATCTCAGGTTTTGGTTTGCTGTATATTTATTGCTGATTACACCTCTCTGAAGCAACTTGGGATGTTTTTCTACATAAAGGTGCTATATAAATGCAAGCTGTTGTTGTATCTATAAGTTCTGAGCAATGCTGGCCATACATTCCCAATAAGTAACTCACACCACTACAACATAAATCACAAAAAAAAACAATCACACTTACCTAAGGTGGACATTACTAACCTCACTACAGCCGCAACAGCTCGAACCGCCCGTTTTCACAGGCGGTCCCAGCACGGAGCTCTATGGATCGTGCTGGAGCCAAAAATCGAGCTGGTGTTGCAAAGAGGGGCATTGCACACCGGTTCGCCTCTTCTGGGCGGTAATGCTCCACGTCCCGCCGAAACCGGCCCCGAAAACCCTACCCGGGCACTGGAAGCTGGCCGGCTGCCCGGAAGAGCTTACCACTGCCATTGCTGCCACTCTGGGGCGAAAACACAGGTGGTAACAAGTGGAAAATCCAGCCCTATATATTTAATGATGTTTCAGATGTTCTGTAGTAATTAAATGGCTTTCCCTTTTATTTTTGTACTAGTGAACAAAACTAGGATGGAGAAAATAGAACATCTCTTAAAATACTTTCACTTGACATATTACACTATGTTCTGATGAAGCCACGTTCTACATCTAACAGTGCAGAACATTGTTTTTGCATGTGGGGGGGAGGTGAGGGGGAGAGAGTTGGGATGATATAAATATTGTGTAATATAATATTCAAAAACATAATTAAAAAAAACTCATTCCTGGGATGCAGGCGTCACTGGCAAGGCCGGCATTTATTGCCCTTCCCTAGTTGCCCTGAGAAGGTTGTAGGCTTTATTGTTTAACCACTGCAGTCGGTGTAGTGAAGGTGCTCAGTGTTCTGATACAACTTAGTGGCTTTCTAGGGCATTTCAGAGGGCATTGGTAAACCAGTTGGGTTTTTATGACAATTAACAGATTCAAGGTCACTTTTATTGATACCAGCTTTCAATTTTGAATGCTTACTTCAAGCAAATCTAGTAGAAGAAAAATGCCTCCCAATTCAAGGAAAATGTCCTCAGCTGTATAGCACCCAACAATGCAGCACCTGCAATAAATATAAAAACATTACATTTTTTTCACTTTTTAAAATTATTGCTTTCTTTAGTATTTTTTTATTTGCTAGATGACCAATAAGTAGACATGTACAAATACATGATTTTATTGAATGGTGGTGCAGGCTTGAATGGCCAAAAGGCCTATTCCTGCACCTATTTTCTATGTTTCTACACTCATTTTGGAACATAAGAACATAAGAAATAGGAGCAGGAGTAGGCCCCAAGGCCCCTCGAGCCTGCTCTGCCATTCAATAAGATCATGTCTCATCATCTACCTCAACTCTACTTTCCCGCTCGATCTCCATATCCCTTGATTCCCCGAGACTCCAAAAATCAATCTATCTCAGCCTTGAATATATTCAGCGACTCAGCATCCACAGCTCTCTATGAGGCACAGAATTCCACAGATTCACAACTCTCGGAGTGAAGAAATTCCCCCTCATCTCTGTCTTATATGGTCTACCCCTTATCCTGAGTCTGTGCCCCTAGTTCTAGACACTCCTGTCAGGGGAAGCAACCTCTCAGCATCTACCCTGCCAATTCTCTTCAGAATCTTGTGTGTTTCAATGAGATCACCTCTCATTCTTCTAAACTCCAGAGAGTATAGGCCCAATCTACTCAATCTCTCATCATAAGACAGCCGTCTCATCCCTGAATCTAGTGAACCTTCGTTGCACTGCCCCCAAGGCAAGTACATCCTTTCTTAGATAAGGAGACCAAACCCATGCACAGTACTCCAGGTGTAGTCTCACCAAGAACTTGTACAATTGTAGCAAGACTTCCTTAATCTTATACTCCAACCCCCTTGCAATAAAGCACAACATGCCATTTGGCTTCGTTATTGCTTGCTGTACCTGCATGTTTCATGCACAAGGACACCCAAATCTCTCTGAACACCAACATTTAAAAGTTTATCACCATTTAAAAAATATTCTGTTTTTCGATTCTTCCTACCAAAGTGAATAACCTCACATCTCCCTACATTATACTCCATCTGCCCCCTTAATGCCTACTCACTTAGTCTATCTATATCCCTTTGCAGACGCTTTGTGTTCTCCTCACAGCTTATTGTCCCACCTAGCTTTGTATCGTCAGCAAACTTGGATACATTACTCAGTCCCTTCATCTAGGTCGTTAATATAGATTGTAAATAGCTGAGCGCAGCACTGATCCTTGCGGCATCCTACTAGATTATAGCCTGCCAACCTGAAAAAGACCCGTTTATCGCTATTCTCTGTTTTCTGTAACCGTTAGGTAAGAGTAAACCAGGTTCTAGAGTACAATTTACCAAATACATTGCCAAATGTGGAAGATTTGTTCACAATGCTGACAGCTGGCCAGATCTTTTCACAGATCTAACAAACGCCTACCTGCAACTTGAGTTAGTTGAAGAGTCCAAGTTATGCTTGACAAGAAAAATACTCACTTAGGCTTATATCAATTCAATAAGCTACAATTTGGAGTGTCTTCCGCCCCTGACATATTCCAGGGGTGATGAACCAAATTTTGCAAGGGATTGAAGGGGTAGTGTGTTATTTAGATGATATACTCATTTCAGCACCAAACAGACACATCCATTATAAGGTATTGAATGAAGTGGTCAAATGGCTAGAGAAGCACAGAGTACAAGATGTTTCAAAACTCAGTGGAGTACTTAGGGCACAGAGTAGACAAAGATGGTTTACATCCAATCAAGGGAAAGCTGGGTGCAATCAGAAATGCACCCACTCCCAAGAATATCTCTAAACTTCTATCATTTTTGGGTCTTTTGAGTGATTATGGAAAATTCCTCATAAATTTGGCTACAGTGTTACATCCACTGAATGAGCTACGGTAAAAACAGGTAGCTTGGAAGTGGTCAAAAGAATGTGACACGGCATTCAAAGAGTGTAAGAGTCAGTTAGTAGAGAGTACCATGCTAGTTCACTGTGATGTATCTAAGGAGATCAAGCTAGCGTATGACACCTCGCCGTACGGAGTTGGGGCAGTGATCTCTCATGTACTAGATAGTGGGAGGAGACACCAATTACTTTTACTTCGCGCACACTCAGTGCTATTGAGTAGAATTATGCGCATATCGAAAGGAAAGCTTTGGCATTGAGTTTTTGGGTCAAGAAGTTTCACAAACACTTGTTTGGTCATAAGTTTACCATAGTTACTGACCAAAAGCCCCTGACAGCAATCCTCCATACAAAGTCCCCAGTTCCAACCTTAGCTGCAGCCCGAATGCAGAAATGGGCTTTGATTTTGTCAGCATATATTTATGACATTGAGTACAGACGATCAGCTGATCACAGTAATGCTGATGCTATGTCTAGATTGCCTACCCCATCACAAGTTACACCCGATAGGGAAGAAGTGTTCTATTTTTCATACATTGATGAGCTGCCAATCACAGCTGAAGAGATTGGTTGGGCAACCAAACGTGACCCAGTTACATCAAAGGTGTATGATTACATAGCAAATGGCTGGCCAATCCAGGTATCAGAAGAAGATATACATCCATACTTCATCCGTAGGAATTAATTGTCAGTGGATAAAGATTATGTCATGTAGGGAGCAAGAATAGTTATCCCAAATAGGTTCAGGTCTAAATTGTTAGGAGATCTTCATGACCAGCACCTGGGAATGCGTTTGACCAAGAGTTTTGCACGCAGTTAATTATGGTGGCAAGGTTTAGATAAAGCGATGGAGTACATCGTCAGTCAGTGTACGACATGTCAATCAGTGAGCAATCCTCTGGGAGGACAGGCGCACCAACAACAGCATCCTTGTCCAGGCTAACATCCCAGCATTGAAGCACTGACCACATTCGATCAGCTTCGCTGGGCAGGCTACATAGTTCGCATGCCAGACACGAGACTCCCAAAGCAAGTGCTCTATGCGGAGCTCCTTCACGGCAAACGAGCCAAAGGTGAGCAGCGGAAATGTTACAAGGACACCCTCAAAGCCTCCCTGATAAAGTGCGACATCCCCACTGACATCTGGGAGTCCCTGGCCAAAGACCGCTCAAAGTGGAGAAAGTGCATCCGGGAGGGCGCTGAGCACTTCAAGTCTCAATGCCAAGAGCGTGCAGAAATCAAGCGCAGGCAGCAGAAAGAGCGTGCGGCAAACTAGTCCCACCCATCCCTTCCCTCAATGACTATCTGTCCCACCTGTGACAAAGTCTATGTCTCTCGTATTGGACTGTTCAGCCACCAAAGAACTCACTTCAGGAGAGAAAGCAAGTCTTCCTCGATTCTGAGGGACTGCCTATGATGATGATGTGCCATGGGACATCTTGAGGATAAGCTCAGTAGCCTGGAGGAGTATACGAGGGTCAAAGCTAATGAAGTACTGGATACATTCAACAACAATATCGCCATTCAGGTCTCGCATAAAACAGCAAGACCTGCCCAGAGGCTCAGCTGGTGGAGGAGGTGCATGATGAACTGCTGCTGTCTGCCTCACAATGATGCCGAAACAAACAGGCCCCGGTCGTCCTCCACCACCTCTTCATAACTTGTAAATTTGTAAATTGATAAATTGTAAATAAATAGATATCCTGTTGTTAGCTATCCTGTTATTGTAACTATCAGTTGTGAGGTGCTTTGGCACATTCTGAGGATATGAAAGATGCTATATAAATACAAGCTCTTTCTTTTTCGTTCTTTATTAATTTTTCCCTCCCTCCAATGTTGCAATAAAATTCCCAAAGGCACCAAAAATGCCAGTGTCTGAACAGATCTGTGTGCTAACAATAACTTGCTAAAGTTAAATCACGTTTCTTCAATCACGTTGACTGTTATTTAAGAACATAAGAACTAGGAGCAGGAGTAGGCTATTTGGCCCCTCGGGCTTGCTCCGCCATTCAATAAGATCATGGATGATCATCGACCTCAACTCCATTTTCCCGCCCGATCTCCATATCCCTTTATTCCCCTAGACTCCAAAAATCTATCTATCTCAGCCTTGAATATATTCAGAGACTCAGCATCCACAGTCCTCTGAGGCAGAGAATTCCAAAGATTCACAACCCTCTGAATGAAGAAATTCCTCCTCATCTGTGTCTTAAATGGCCTTCCCTTTATCCTGAGACTGTGCCTCTAGTTCTAGACACTCCAGCCAGCGAAAACAACCTCAGCATCTATTTATGGCCATTATACTCTTTAGCATAGTGTGCTATAAAATTATGTTGGTGCCTTACACCTTTTGTTCTGAAGACAGTAACTCATGATAGGATATGGCTCAATGGGAGTAGCAGAGCTCAGAGATACCTTGCTCAGTTGCTATTCTTCATGTGTGAGCCAGGAGAGTAAGCTGCTTTGATTAAATAACCATATAGGGCAACTGCCAGTGTAAACTAGCTAATGCTCCCTTGTCCTTTTCATGCAGCCCTGAATATTGCATTGGAAAAATTATTTTGCACATGTGTGGTCAGAATGATTAATTAGTTCCCACTCCTGAACAAATATCAAGTGACCAATGGCAAGTACAGTAAGATTATACAGGCTTTAAATTCAGCTCCCATTTGCCACTAATGACATAATGTGCTCAGACTGACGTGTAGGAATGAGAATGGCTACATTTTGGATTACTGTTCTGGGATGCATTCAGGCTACTACTATGAAATTATTTAGCCAGTATTGAAATTGGGTTAGCTCCCTGTTTAGAAAGTAGTGAAATGGATTCAAACTGCCTTCACTCTACATATATAACTTAGTGGCCCTGAAATTCCAGTCTCTCCGGGTGTGTACGATGTGCGCACGTGCCTGAAGAGTTCTGGGTTTAGGTACGCAAAGCACATGCGCCTGAAACCAACACTTGCAATCGCATGCATCCCCGGGAGAAGGGACTTCGTGGGCGGAGAGTTGGGCTATTTTAATAGATAGAAAAAATAAATGTTATTACTTATTTTTATATTAAAACACCTGTCTATGAAGGCAAGTTTATTTTTAACACTATTAAAACATTTTTAAAAATTCAAAAAAATAAATGTTCCTCTGAAACATTTAATTTAATGCAATTTCTAATAATTTTTAAAAAGTGGAGTGTTTTTAAAAAATTTATGTTCGTGTTTTATTTGATTTTAGGGGCACTCCTGTATTCTCATCGACAGTAATGGGAGCTCCCATTACTATCAATGAGAATACTACATTGCGATTGGTGGTCCAGATCCACATGATCCCAGGAAGCGCTTACGCTCCTGCGCAGCTAGGCCTCGGACCCGAAGTATTTGTTGGAGTGGGACCACCAGGTACATTTGGAGTTTTTGTGGGGGGGCAGGGGGGTCGGTAGCATCCAACCGCAATTTTCAGCCCATTGTGGTTGAAATTTTTCTCATTCCAATAGCAGTTCAAGTGATTAAGATGTTTTTAGTCCTAGACAGCCAGTCTGAACAATTGCAAGCTTTTGTGGAAAAAAATCTGTTCTAAACTGATTGCTATCTTGCCAATTCACATAAATTCTAACCATCAGCATTTGTGTGCTTGTCGACAAAAATTTAAACTCCCGTGTTGCCCTGAGGTTACGCTCAAAATGTTACTTGGTAAACATCTTCTACACATGTTTGTACTTAACTTGATTGGGTTTTCTTTTACTTTTAGGTTTCTCATATTTTTGAAAACATCAACATTTATTAGCTCAATTCAAATTTTTATTCCTACTTTTAACAGCTATCTTTGTGGAAATGTTAATTATTTATTTATATTTATAATGATAAAATATTGCGCCAGAAGGAGAGAGGAGAGGATTTTGCAGTGGTGAACAATGGATTGGCTGATCAATTGTAGACTTCAAAATACTGTAAAATTCACCAAATTTAAAAATAAAAATGTTCAAAATCAAAGATTTCAAGAAGGGAGAAGAGAATGTCCCAGACTTTTATAGAAAATAAATCTTGTGCCTTCAACGTTTGTACCCACCTCAGGTTTCTGTGTACTGGTAAGTTTATTTCCATCAATACAAGCAAAGGAATGTTTGGGACACCTACACCTTAAGTTACATTGTTCCACTCATGTTGGCCCCAAGTTTCGACATGATTTGCTCCTGATTTTTAGGAGCAACTGGTGTAGAACGGAGTATCTTAGAAATTCAAATTATCATCATTTAGTTTGCTCCAGTTCTAGTCAGTTAGAACAGTTTCACTTTGGAACAGAATTTTTTTTTCAAAAGGGGGTGTGTCCGGCCACTTACGCCTGTTTTCAAAGTTTCGTCAGTGAAAACTTACTCCAAACTAACTTAGAATGGAGTAAGTGAAGATTTTTGTACGCTGGAAAAAACCTTGTCTATACTTTAGAAAATCAGGCGTAGATTACAAATCAGGCGTAGGGAATGGGGGGGGGCGGGGTTTAAAGGGAAGTTTACAAACATTAAACACTTCAGTTTTACAAATAAAGAGCCATCATCAATAATAAATACATCAATAAATCAACCAATAAATCAATCAAAAAAACTTAATAAGAAATATATTTTTTTTTAAATCAATAAATAAAACATTTTCTACTTACCAACTGCAGCACCGGGAACCCTCCAACAGCGTGCTGGGATGCCCCCCCCCCCAGTGTGTCTCTGTCAGTGTCTCTATCTCTCTGTCTGTCTGTGTGTGTCTCTCATTCTCTGTCTGTCAGTGTCTGTGTTTCTGACAGCGAGGGGAGGGGGAGGAGGGGGTAGAGGGAGAGAGGGGGGAAGCAGAGGGAGGGAAGGGGGAGGGATGGGGGAGAAGGGGGAGGGATGGGGGAGAAGGGGGAGGGATGGGGGAGAAGGGGGAGGGATGGGGAGAAGGGGGATGGGGGGAGAAGGGGAAGAAGGAGGAGAAGGGGGGGAAAGGAGATGGGGGGGGGGAAGGAGATTGGGGGGGGGGGGGAGGAGAAGGGGGAGGGAGGCTGAACGGGCCGGGCCCGAGACTTCGGGCAGGGCACGTCCCCAGCACCAGATTTACAGGTAGGTGGCGTTGGGTCGTGTCGGGGGGTGCGGGTCGGGGGGGGGTGGTGGGAGGGAGGTCGGTTTGGTTTGGGTCGGGGGGAGGGAGGGAGAGGGAGGTCAGGTCGGGGGGAGGGAGGTCAGGTTGGGGGAAGGGAGTCAGGTCGGATCCAGTCCGGGGGCGGTGGGGGGGAAGCGGGAGTCAGGTCGGTGTCGGGTCCGGTCCGGAGGCGGGGGGGGGGGAAGCGTGAGTCGGGTCAGGTCGGGTCGGGTCCGGGGGCGGGAGTCGGGTCGGTGTCGGGTCCGATCCGGAGGCGGGAAGCGGGAATCGAGTCGAGTCGGGTGGAAGCAGGAGCTGGCCGTGGGAGGAGCCTTATTCACGCAGCCCCAGTGAGGTCATTCGGCCAGGGCTAGGGGCTGCGTGCTTCGGCCTCTCCCACACAGTTTTGGGCGCCTGGAGCTACTGCACTTGCGTGCCCACTGTAGCGCGCATGTGCAGAGGTCCCGGCACTGTTTTCAGCGCAGGGACCTGGTTCCGCCCCCTACAGCTCCTGCTGCGCTGCGCCGAGGGCCAGAGGACCTGCAGGGAGCTGGAGAATCTGGAGGGTTTTTTAGGCGCACTTTGTGGCGCGAAAAACGGACGTCCAGGTCGGGACTGCGCCGTTCTAGGCGCGGCTCGAAACTTGGGCCCGTTATGTCTAATGGCTTGTTTTCAGAGATATATATTTAGGGCCATATTTGAGTTGTCAGTTTTTTGGGGGCTGTTAGTTTTCTGAGTTGTCATATAAGAGATTCGTTGCATCATCTCATACTGCACTTTTATTTTCTCTTCTCTTTTCAAATTGGTTATTAATCATCATGGAGATATTTTATGCCCCACAAAGCAAGAATGGCCAAATTGGTCAGTTTTAGTGATTAAAATTATGGAATAAACTGTTTTTGTAGTTGTGAAGATTGTAAATAGTTAAGCAACATAGATGAGAAGGATGCCAGTTTCTATCCCTGGTTCATGCTGAGTTAGCTGATTTCCACTGGGCAGAGCAGAGTGCAACAATTGTTTGCAGCACCCCATGCCCTCAGCTCAGTGTCCCCTCTGGGAAATGTGTGTTGTGAGGACAGAACTGAGCTCAGCTACAATGCTCTCCATGGTAAAACAGCCTTTTGACAGTTGCTGTCTTGACTATAGAATAGACCCATGGAACTGTATCCTATCAAGGAGTTAACGACTTCAGGATAAGAAGATGACTGGAGCAGGGAGATTAGATCTAAAAGTGTCATGTATCTCACACTAATGTATACAACTGTATCTTACCATGCTATACATGACTGTAACTAGATATGACCTGTAACAACAAGCATATTTTACCACCGGGGGGGGAAGGAGACAGTGAGAAGGCTGCAGGAAGCCTCACAAGTTCAGCAGCCATTCCCGACGGCAGAGGGGGAGGCCGTCGGGAAACGGCTGCCTCAACTTTCAGCCTTCTCACTGCTGCAAGAAGCCTCAGTGCTGATGTGCTGATGGCAATGTGCTTTTATTAAAAAATGTTCAAAAATTAAACAGCTACAAAGAACTACAAAAATGGCCGAGTGCCAATGTTTTCTTCACACTGCGCGTGCGCGAACGTTCCAACGCGCACGCGCAGGGTTGCTGGCAGGAAAAAAACTAATTTAAATGGTATCCGCCCCCTCCCACTTACAAAATCGGCGTGAGTGTAGGCTCCGCCCCTCCGCGCCAAGCAGACATGGAGCTGCAGGGCGCTCCAGAATCGCGTGTTTTTTTTCCGGCGCCGTTTTCGGCGCGAAAAACGGGCACCCAGCTCGGAGGGGCGCCCGTTTTGTAGCGTGTGGAAACTTGGGGCCATAATGTTTACATTCTGCACATATTCTGAAATGTAAAACAAAATACAGACTGACAAAGGGACGATTGAAATGATTTATTGCTGCAACATAACAAAGAACTTACCAGATACAATCTACTGTGGACAGTATAAGCTTGTTGTGACCCATGCCACTGTAGAAATTAATGGGATTAATCTTCAATAATTTCATGAGAACTTCCACTCCAAGGGCACCAAACAGTTCCTGATATAAATGAAAGAGAGTACTGACGTTATTTCATATTAAACACCAAACAAAAATAGTGCACATGTCAGAAATCTGAAATAAAGACAGAAAATGCTGGAAACATTTTGCAGATCAGGCAGCAATTATGAAGAAAGAAAAATGGTCAAGATTTCAGGTCTTATGATCCTTTGTCAGATCAGACATTACATATTAAGGGCTAAAAATTTGGGGATTTAGTGCCACCCGTTACTGCCAGATACAGTGGGTCCTGCGGCACCCGCCATTTTCGGGTGGCCGGCACGCTGCCAATGACTGACCTGTTTCTGCAGTTTGACTGGCTTTGTGCAAATTTCTGCAACTCCAGGAGCTTTATAAACTTCTTTCAAGGTTCTAAGGTAACAGGGAGTATTGTTGCATGTGGAGAAAGCTTTCATTCTTATTTAAAGGCTTCTGCTCACACTTGCTCACAGTCAGGGGGCTCTCCTGGCTGTCCCCCTCGCACTTGAGTATCTTCAGGAGAGGGAGGGGAGGCAGTGAAGAAGACGAACAGATGCATGCAGAGGGAGGAGGATGAGGGCCAGGAGGGCTCTCAACAGAAGGCCTTATCCATCTAGGGTCTTCTGAGAGCACTTCTCTTGTATCCATTTAAGCCAGGAGCAGTGTATTAGAAGGCTTTGCTTCACCAAGGAGGTGGTCACAGAACTCTGTCACCTCCTGCAACCTGACAGCAGGGTGACCACAGCTCTCCCAGTGGCAGTCAAGGTCACTGTGGTCCTCAATTTCTTCCAGGATATCGGGCTCCTCCATGGTGCAGGATACCATCGACCGAGTGGCTTTGCGGGAGCCAAAATCAATCCCGAGATGTTCCGCAACCACAAAGGCACCACTCACTTAATGTGCAGTTGATTTGCAACTACGCCCAGCACATCATGATGGGGAATGCCCAGTATCCTGGCAGCAGTCATGATGCCTTCATTCTGCGTCAGTCTGGTGTGCCAGCAATCTTTCAACCACCACATGAAACTCGAGAGTGGCTGCTCCACCACAAGGGCTATCCACTCTGCACCTGGCTGATCACTCCCCTTCACAACCCCACCACTCGTGTCCAGCACTCATATGAGAGCCATGCTTCCGCCCAGAACATCATTGAGCAGACCACTGGACTACTGAAGCAACGTTTCTGCTGCCAAGACCGTTTGGGAGGAGCACTCCAGTACTCAGTGGAGCGGGTGTCCCATTTTGTGGTGGTCTGCTGCATGCTTCACAACTTGGCCATTAATGTGGATGCAGCTCTTGCCACCAGGGATTGTGAGACCACCTCAGGAGGAGGATGTGGGAGAGGAGAGGATGAGGTGGGAGAGCAGAGGATAAGGAAGAAGAGCAAGACGAAGAGGATGAGGAGGAAGCGAGGAGGCAGGTAGCCAATCTCCCTTCTGGATGGGCTTTCCTTGAATGCCTCATCAGAGGCTGATTCCAATGAATGAAACCCCAGATCACCATTGCTCACCACATTTCATCACACCATCCCTCTGTCTTGGAATATCACAGCGTCCTCCTGGGCACAAAGCTGAAGTGAGAGCCATCACAAAAGATTCCAAATAAAATTAATACATTTATCAAATATTAATTTACACATACAATATCAACAAATTACCCTTGTGTAATCCCTTAGTTTCTGTTGTTCAGATGCTCTTTCCTGCCCTAGTGCTCCTAAGAAGTACTCCCCCAGTGGCTGCAGCATGGCTGGTGGAAAGCTGCTGGGTTTCCATGGTGGAGCCTTCAGATGACCTTGCAGGACAACCTTGAGCAACTCTGGCCCTAGAAGGCCCAGCTGTAGACTGCACCACCTTGGCATGGCAGCAGCAGTCTGGGCTGGCTGGCTGACAGACAGCAGCAAGAGCAATGACAGAGTGGATAGCCCAACTCCTCCCCACGGCCACCACCAGTTCGTCTGAGAATCTTCGGGCTCTCCCTGTGCTGAGGCTCAGTCAGCTGCGTCCACTATTGTTTGCTTCCAGGTGGAGTTGGAACTGGATTGACAATGAGGTGCTGTAGCATCAATGCACCTTCCCTTTAAGTATTGAATAAAAACCCTGTACCAAACATGACTGGGAACTTGACTGGAGCAAATATTGCCACATCTATCGAGCGGTAAGCCAATAAGCAGCAATTTTAGCGCTGAGATCAAGACTATAATCATGTTACTGAGGCCTGAGCATGAATTTTGTGTGCTACCTAGACCATTTTGACCTGGCGCAGCTTAATATCGTTGGGCCATGACACTGCCCGTTTTGTGGCCATATCCAATTTTTAGCCCTTTGGATTAATTTACAAGTTTTGCATCAGTGCAAAGCAGTTTCAACTTCACACTGAAATTAAACTTGTGCAATGTAAATCAGGTGTTAAAAGACCAAACTGACTTCAAAACATAGTGGAGTTCAGACAGTCTCACTCGACTTTTCTCTGGTGTCAGACTCGTCCTGGTTCCAGATTTGGCCGCATTTACACTATAACTGCAGTAATAGTGTAGAAGGACATCGCTTATCAATGCTTCAGTTGTGGTGTAAATTCACGCTAAAGCAACTAATGTATATAAAGTTAAATAGAAATATGAAGTAGGAAAATTCAGCAAATATTAAAAGTAGTAATAAAAATTTATATGAAAGAAGTCCACAATGGGTTGATTTCATAAAATCATAGAAGTTTACAGTACGGAAGGAGGTCATTTAAGCCCATCGTGTCCGTGCCGCCCAACAACAGGCTATCCAGCCTAATCCCACTTTCCAGCTCTAGGTCCATAGCCCTGTAGGTTACAGCACTTAAAGTACACATCCAAATACTTTCAGGCCGTGAGTTCCAGACCCCACAAACCTCTGCGTGAAGAAATTTCCCTCAAATCCCCGCTAAATCTGCTACCAATTACTTTAAATTTATGCCCCCTAGTTGTTGACCCCTCTGCTAAGGGAAATAGGCCCTTTCTCCCCACTATATCTAGGCCCCTCATAATTTTATTCACGTCAATGAGGTCTCCCCTCAGCCTCCTCTGTTCCAGGGACAACAAACCCAGCCTATCCAATCTATCCTCATAGCAAAGATTCTCTACTCCCGGCAACATCCTCGTAAATCTCCTCTGTACCCTCTCCAGTGCAATCACATCCTTCCTGTAATGTGGTGACCAGAACTGCGCGCAGTACTCCAGCTGTGGCCTAACCAGTTTTTTATACAGTTCAAGCATAACACCCCTGCTCTTGTATTCTATGCCTCAGCTAATAAAGGCAAGCATTCCTCCGTATGCCTTCTTAACCACCTTATCTACCTGGCCTGCTACCTTCAGGGATATGTGTACATGCATTCTAAGATCCCTTTGTTCCTCTACACTTCTCAATATCCTACCATTTAATGTGTACGCCCTTTCCTTGTTAGCCTCCCTAAATGCAATACTTCACACTTTTCTGGATTAAATTCCATTTGCCACTGTTCTGACCAATTAATTGATATCTTCCTGCAGTCCGCAGCTTTCTTCTTCATTATCAACCACAGCCGATTTTAGTATCATCTGCAAACTTCTTAATCATACCCCCTATATTCAAGTCTAGATTATTAATGTATACCACAAAAAGCAAGGGACCTAGTACTGAGCCTTGCAGAATCCCGCTGGAAACATACTTCCAGTCACAAAAACACCCATCAATCATTATCCTTTGCTTCCTGCCTCTGAGCCAATTTTGGATCCAACTTTCCACTTTGCCCTGGATGCCATGGGCTTTTACTTTCGTGACCAGTCTGCCATGTGGGACCTTATCAAAAGCCTTGCTAAAATCCATATACACTACATCATATGCACTACCCTCATCGACCCTCCTTGTTACCTCCTCGAAAAGTTAGTCAGACACAACCTTCCCTTAACAAATCTGTGCTGACCGTCCTTGATTAATCCGTGTCTTTCTAAATGAAGATTTATCCTGTCCTTCAGAATTTTTTCCAATAATTTTCCCACCACCGAAGTTAGGCTGACTGGCCTATATTTACTCGGTCTGTCCCTTTCTACCTTCTTAAACAAAGGTACAACATTAGCAGTTCTCCAGTCCTTTGGCACCACACCTGAAATCAGAGAAGATTGGAAAATGATGGTCAAAGCCTCTGTTATTTCCTCTTTTGCTTCACTTAACAGCCTGGGATACATTTCATCCGGGCCTGGGGACCTATCCACTTTCAAAGCTGCTAAACCCCTTAATACCTCCTCTCTCATTATGTTTATTTCATCTAATATTTCACATTCCTCCTCCTCGATAGCAGTGTCTACATCGCCCCTCTCTTGTGAAAATGGATGCAAAGTATTCATTAAGAACCATACCCACACCTCCCGCCTCCACACACAGATTACCGTCATGGTCTCTATTAGGCCCTGCCCTTTCTTTAGTTATCCTCTTGCCCTTAATATATTTATGAAACATCTTTGGGTTTTCCTTGATTTTACTTGCCCAGAATTTTTCATGCTCTCTCTTTGCTTTCTTAATATCCTTTTTAATTTCACCTCTGGACTTTCTATACTCCTCTAGAGATTCTGCAGTATTTAGCCCTCGGTATCTGTCACAAGCCTCCCTTTTTTTCTTTATCCTAACTTGCATGTCCCTAGATATCCAGGGGGCTCTAGGTTTGGTAGTCCCACCCTTTTTCTTTAAGGGCACATATTTCGCCTGAACCCTCCGGATCGCCTCCTTGAATGTCTTCCACTGCTCTGACACTAATTTACCTTCAAGTAGCTGTTTCCAGTCTACTATGGCTAAATCACCTCTCAACTTAGCAAAGTTGGCTTTTCCCTTATTTAGAACGTTTATTCCTGGTCTATGCTTCATTAAAGTTATTTTGCTGGAATATGAAAGTCTCCAGGTTTAAAAGTAAAATTCTGGTTACTGGCATGGTGAATTCTGGTGGTTTCATAAAATGTTTAGTATCAGTGTTATTATATTGTATTACAATGTAAGGTACATTGGATGTACTGATATGGATTTTCAGAAGGTGTTTCATAAGAACATAAGAAATAGGAGCAGGAATAGGCCATATGGTCCCTCGAGCCTGCTCCGCCATTTAATACGATCATGGCTGATCCGATCATGGATGATCCGATCATGGACTCAGCTCCACTTCCCTGCCTGCTCCCCAAAACCGCTTATCCCCTTATCAGTTAAGAAACTGTCCATCTCTGTCTTAAATCTATTCAATATCCCAGCTTCCACTGCTCTTCTGAGGCAGTGAATTCCACAAATTTACAACCTTCCGAGAGAAGAAATTCCTCTTTATCTCAGTTTTAAATGGGCGGCCCCTTATTCTAAGATTATGCCCCCTAGTTCTCATCTCCCCTAATACTCTTATACTCAAATCCTCTTATAATAAAGGCCAATATATAATTTGCTTTAATTGCTTGCTGTACCTGCATGTTAATTTTCAGTGATTCGTGTACAAGGACATCCCAATCTCTCACCATTTAAAAAACTCTGCTTTTCTATTTTTCCTACCAAAGTGGATAACTTCACATTTCTCCACATTATATTCCATTTGCCATGTTCTTGCCCACTCACTTAGCCTGTCTGTATCCCCTTGAAGCCTCTTTGCATCCTCCTCACAACTTACATTCCCACCTAGCTTTGTATCATCAGCAAACTTGGATATATTACATTTGGTCCCCTCATCCAAATCATTGATATTGATTGTGAATAGCTGGTGGAGCGATGAAAATTGGGTTGCACAAGAGGCCAGAGTTGGAGATATCTCGGGGCAGTCGTGGGGCTCTTTCGTTAAAGAAAGAAAGACTTGCATTTATATAGCGCCCATAAGTGATGTGTTTAAAAAAAATAGCTTGATGATATAACAGGATATGTGGTAGCATGGATTGAAAGTTAGTTAACACACAGGAAACCAAGAGGGTAACAAGGTGTTCATAGAATCATAGAAATTTACAGCATGGAAGGAGGCCATTTCGGCCCATCGTGTCCGCGCCAGCCGACCAAGAGCGGTCCAGTCTAATCTCACTTTCCAGCTCTTGGTCCGTAGCCTTGTAGGTTACGGTACTTTAAGTGTACATCCAAGTATTTTTTAAATGTGGTGAGACTTTCTGCCTCTACCACCTTTTCAGGCAGTGAGTTCCAGACCCCCACCACCCTCTAGGCGAAGAAATTTATTCTCATATCTCCTGTTGCATGAATTGAGGAAGGGTTGGAAATGGTGTAATCCAGGGATCAGTGCTTGGTTCATTATTGTTCTCTCTCTTGCTCTTGGACACAAGGAGCACAATCTCGAAACTTGCTGACAACACAAAAGTGAGAGGTTTGGCAAATGGTGACGTCTACAAAAGAACTCAAAACGACACAGACAGGTTAATGGAATGGGAAGATAGGCAGCAGATGCAATTTAACATGGATAAGTCCCAGGTAAACATTTTGTTCAAAAAAGCAAGGAATGGAAGTATACACTCAATGGAAGGTCACTGAAGGGTGTGGATGAACAGAGAGATGACATGGGGTTCAAATACATCATTTTCTGAAAGTGCAAGTGCCAGTAGATGAAGGCATAAAAAAAGGACCAACATATGTTTTGCTTTTAGAAATATGAGTATAGCATACAAGAGTAAAGACATAATGCTAAATTTGTACAAAAGACTGGTTAGGCTACGGTTAGAGCACTGTGTGTAGTTTTGGGCCTTTGCCACTCTTCCGTTAGCTTCGTCCGTTGTGGAGATCTGCTAGGCCACCTGATCTTGCGGCAACCTCAAGCCGGTGGGCTGTCCTGGAGCGCTCATTTTCTGCCTGCAGTCCGGCAGCTGAATGTTCACTCTCCTAGCCTGTCCCTCAAAATGGAATGGGGCTCCCGTCAGGACTATCGGTTGGCCAGCTAGCACACTCCACCAGCCAGCTTCCCGGAGTCTGTGCAAGAGGAAAATTTATCTAACAGTCTCTTTCAGCCTTCTACATTACTAATACAGGTTAGACCTCTCTGGTCCGGGACCATCCGTGGTTCGGCATTAGCTGGGCCTGAGGGAGAGCAGGGTTTATTTTTAAAAAGTTTCGATTGGCTGGAGCGGCTGTCAATCAATGAGTGTGTTTGACGATTGGCCGGAGCGGCTGTCAGTTAGAGAGCGTGTTCGGTGATTGGCTGGAGCGGCTGTCAGTCAGTGAATGTGTTCAGAGATTGGCTGTTGCGGCTGTCAGTCAGTGAGTGTGATCAGCGATTGGCTGGTGTGGCTGTCAGTCAGTGAGTGTGTGTGCGGGTGCTGAGCGAGCCGCCCACAGGCTACCAGCACATACAGACACACATAGGAGCCCACGTGCCATTGACAGATACCGGTAAGCGTGACCTCCCGTGGTTTGGAAAAATCTCTGTTCCGGCACCGGTCAGGTTCCGAGGGTGCTGGACCAGGGAGGTCCAATCTGTAATCTAATTGGCATAAGATGCTGTCGTTACATACTTTTGCTAGATTAGGATTGTAGAAAAACCAGAGGAGTGATAAGATCCTAGTGGAGAGTTAGCGGCTGAAAATAGTTTGCTTCTCTGACTGCAAGTTTCGACTGTAAGTTGGAGGAGCATTGGCATTAAGTCAGGCGTTACACAACAGACTTTGTGCGACCGAGCCAAAACTTGCGGTCGTAAAGAAGTTTCATTGTGGTTTAGTGCCCTGCAACATAACGTTGCATATTGTATGGTTTTATTTTGGTGGGGGTGTTTTTGTGACTTTGTTGCAGTAAAATTTATGACTCATCATTTGCCATTGATGTCTTGTGCATCTTTCCAACGTTCACCAGAGATGTGCATTTATGGGGGGCACATAGCGTGTCTAGTATTAAGCTCCATTCCTCAGTTTCCTCCCTTTAGGAGAGCTGGTCTATTACGAGCTGGCGACGTGCAAGTGTTGGGTCCAGCAGCATCTCCATGCTGCCTCCCCCGTGGATGGGATGACTATCCAATGGGGGCCTCGCTAGGCTCCTCTTCGTTGTCCTCCTCAACCTGAGGCAATGCCTGGCCACACATGATGGCCAAGCTGTGCAACATAATGAATTTGGAAACCTGTTGAGGGAAGTATTGAAGGCTGCCTCCAGAGTGGTGCAGGCATGTGTCTGCCTGTACGAGATGACGTATCTTTGTCAGCACTTCCTTTCGGAAGAGCAGCCTTCTCACACACTGCTCATCAGAGAGCTGGAGGTCTGAGCATTGGTGCCTGTAAATCCGTGGGGGGGTAAGCCCTCCTCCCCGGATGTCTTCAGCCTCTCATCATCCGTGGGCCAACATGGCCAAGAGTCCTTCCTCTAGCTTGACACTGCATGACAATAGCATGGAGTATGATATGCTGGCGAACTAGTAATGCCTCCATTAAATTCTCTCACTGAAGTTGTAAGGGCACAGTAATAAAAGTGAAGTTTGCAAGTTGGAGCTTCAAACAGCATTATGTGCACAACCATTGTAGTCAATATGACCTGCGGTGCAGGATCCTCATCCCTCCATTTAAAAATGCTGCCAATACTGCCTTCCACACCCTGGGACTGCCTGTTTTTTTCAGGCATTTCCTGGGGCGAGTGTTAAGACCGAATGTTCCATCCGGGGCGCTAGCGCAGCGTTGCACGATGATTGATGTCATTATCACACTAAAAATGGAGAGTAAGTTTTTGCACCGACGCAAACCAATAGCCAAATCTTCCGCCCAGGCAGTAAATCCTGGACGCCCGGCATAATGCCCAAAAACAGCATTTAACGCACCGCCGGGGTACTAACCCAGGCGCAAATGAGCCGAATAAAAATGTGTTCTTATTCCACTGCTTACCCAATGTAGTTTAGCTGTGGCATTATATAGTGTCAGCTCCAGTGTAACAAAAGGAACTGATACAGTTGTCCATAATCCAACAATATGAAGACATATACTACAGTACTATTTGTACTTACCCATCAAAATTCCTTAGTTTGACAAGCAACATGGCAGTAAGTATATACTGGGAAGGCACACGAGACACTTTTTAAATAAAAATGGTGAAACCATCCCCCATGCATAGTCATATATGTGACTCAGGGTACAGCGCATACATGCTTCCACAAGCATAGTGATATCAAGGCTGGAAATTTCCCCTAAAACATGGGTGGGATTGGAGCGTGGGGGCAATTAAATTGTTAAAAATGAGATTCCCGACGTGATCCCACCTCCAACCCGCCCATTTCTGGTTTTGCTGGAGGCGGGCGACCAACCCGCTGCTGAGGGTGGAACGTCAATTTCAATATTATAATGAGGCTGGAATCTCTTTTTAACCTCCATTTTGAATTTAACTGGATGGGGATAGGTTTAACACAATTCGTGACACCCGGCAGTTAAACCGAGGCGGTGACAGCTGCATCCAGGGTCCCTACCATAACCCCGCCCCCCACGGCGATCATAGACCCCCCACGAGGTGTCTGGTCGCCTCCCCAGGCCTCTGATCCCCACCATAAGGCTTCCCCCTTCCCCTCACCGATGATGCTGAAGCCGGCCACAATCGTCTGGTGGCCACCCCGATCCTCTTGCCACCCCTGCCACCAACCCCATCAATCCTCACCGTCGACTCCCCCCGCAATCCCTGATGGCAACCCCGTGACCTCCCCTCGCGGTCTACGATGCCGACCCCCCTCCCCCTTCCCCCAACCCCGCGATGCCCGATGCCGACCCACCCCTTACATGTGCAGGCCTACCCGCAGACTGAAAGACTGGCTAGCTGGCTGCGGGCAGGAATCCAAGGCCTCAGATGCGGTCTCCTGGGTTTCCCGCCCGCCTTGGAGGCCCCCCCCACCCCCAATCGCATCCCAGGAGAAAATTCCAGCCTAAGAGTTTTGAATGGACCCCGTTTGCCAAAACAATCACAACTGAGCTGCATTAT
This sequence comes from Pristiophorus japonicus, assembly GCF_044704955.1. Lineage (NCBI taxonomy): Eukaryota > Metazoa > Chordata > Chondrichthyes > Pristiophoridae > Pristiophorus > Pristiophorus japonicus. Next base: position 224,853,207 of record NC_091981.1, read on the forward strand.
TCAATATTTACCTACCTTTCTATGAATATCATTTTCACAGATGCTGGACAAGATGATGAGGATGTCAGTTTGCATATCCAAATTAATTTTGGTTTCTTCCTCCAAGCTGTTTGTTATGCCTTTCAGAATATCTATTAAACATTAATGAAAATGATATCACTCAGATAATAAAAAATATATTTATAGCCTTTTTCAAAACTCTGTATACTGGGGCTTTCTGAGAAGCAAAATTAACTGTTTGTTATTTGAGCAAAGATTCTTCTATTTTTCTCCCCAATCTGCCAGATCCAAACAGGACAGTGACCTGCTCCTTCACCTCAACCTATTCCAGCCTCAATCCTTGCTGGTTAAGCCATTAACAGCAGCCCATGATGACTTTCCCTCCAATTATCTCTCCTTGTTAGTAAGTGAATGAACTCCATTTAGTGGTTATGTCTTCATCCACATCCCCTAAACCCCTCTGGCTCTCCATTTCCCTCTCCCCTTTAAGATCCTCCTTAAAACCATTCTCTTTGGCCAATCTTTTAGTTACTCCTTTATCTTTTTTAGCTTGGTGTCCATTTTACATGCATTGTGTAAAACATCTGGGGATGTTTTTCTGTATTAAAGATGCTATGTAAAGGCACGTTATTTTTTTAAAACCCTTTGAGCACCCCTGTCTGATCCTTCCTTACATCATTTTTCACACAAGGACGACCAATATTGGTTTCTGTCCTACTCAGCACTAGCCCATCCACCCTATTTCCAATATCCACAACCTTAGCCTTAAGTAGATAAATCACTTGTAGCTTTATAAACAAAAGTAACTTCACAAATCTCACCGCCGATTCTCCTAATACTATAGATTCCCTTTTCCTCATCTTGGCTGATGGAAAATAGATGCTCTTTGATATAGATTTTAACAATGACAAATGGCTAACATAGGCATCATGGGTTCAGTGAAGTTAGTTTGAGTTTGTACATGCAGACAGTCACGTAGTTTAACAAGACTTTTTCTGGCATAAAACTAGCTAGAAGGAGAAAACCCACCAGACCAGAACAATATGGTTAAGAAAGAAGAAGCAGAGGGTACTAGAAAATACTGGACAAAGAAAGTTTAGATAATAGTGAGTTTTTTTCAGCAGCTATGATTCTACTCTCATCTGGTCATGTGAATGGAAATCTGTTGAATGACACCTGCATCACAGTCGGCTGAAAAAGTTAAAAACAAAATCTTGTATGGTCAATAGAATGATTGTATAATGGAGAATGGAGTAAATTAATTATCTGGCACTTCGAGAGAACAGGATCTAGCTTCTGACCCAGAAGAGGTGTCCCAAGACATGATGTGCAAAATGATATGTGAAAAATCATTACATATGGCTTGTAATAGAATAAGTGTCATAGCATTAAGATTTATCTATGAATTTAATGCTTAATTAAGTTCGAGTGGACTTTCGAACTATTAACAGTTGTACACCGAGCCAAGTGCCTTGTGAATTTCTTGAATCAATTGATGTGATATCTGGTTTCCTCATTGAGCTACTCTGACTTTCCTTCCATTTCTCCTTGCTCTGTTTGAGGTATGTCCTTGTGTTAGACAGTGTGTGAACTTTATTTGATAGTTACCCCTATCTTCCTAGCCTTTTTGCCACCTATCCTTAAGTTACTGCAATCTCTGTATCCTCTGCCATTATCTTTCACTACTATCATTTCCTTAATGTGCTCGTTGTTATGTATTTAACCCCTTGCAACCTGTATCACACTACCAGCAGAGAGCCTACCTGTTGGCGTCCCAAGGGATCCTAGCATCCCTTGGGAACACTGTATATAAGCAGGCCACCCACGAGGTACCTGCACTCTGGAGTCTTATTAAAGGAGCTAAGGTCATACTTGCTCATTGTTCACAGTACTCGGTTTCATCCTTTATTAAGAGCGTATCAATTGACGATGAGGTAACGAACAACCACGCAAAAATGCAAAGAACAGTTGGTATCCTGGAGAAGTTCTCAGAAGGGAACGATTGGGAGGCCTTCGTGGAGAGACTTGACCAATACTTTGTGGCCAACGAGCTGGAAGGGGACGAGAACGCTGCCAAACGAAGGGCGATCCTCCTTACTGTCTGTGGGGCAACAACCTATGGCCTCATGAAGAATCTTCTAGCTCTGGTAAAAACTACAACTAAATCCTATGAAGAACTGTGTACGCTGGTCCGGGAGCACTTAAATCCTAAGGAAAGCGTTTTGATGGCAAGATATCGGTTCTACACGTGTCAACGGTCGGAGGGCCAGGAAAGTGGTGGGCCACGTTGCCGAACTAAGGCGCCTCGCAAGACATTGCAAATTTGAGGGATTCTGAGAACAAATGCTTGGAAACTTTTTTGTACTGGGCATTGGCCATGAGGCAATCCTTCGCAAACTGTTCACTGTTGAAACTCGGAATCTAAGCAAAGCCAAAACGATAGCCCAGGCAGTTATGTCCACCAGCGACAACACGAAACAGATTCGCAGAGTAAAAAAGTTTCGGCCAGTGCTGTGCACAAAGTAACGTCGCTTTCGAGCAGGAATATAAATGGCTGCTGCTGCACAACCTCAGATGACCCAGAGTCCGCCATTAATCGTTAATTCGAGGCAGTTAACACCTTGTTGGCGTTGTGGAGGTGATCTTCGGGCCCAACAATGCAGCTTCAAACACTATACGTGCAACGGCTGCAGAACAATGGGACACCTCCAGCGAATGTGCAGGCGAGCTGCAAACCCTGCTAACCACCACGTTGCAGAGGAAGATCGATCCACTGTGGATCAGGCTGAATTGGAGACTTGCACCGAGGAGGCAGAAGTGTACGGGGTACACACATTCACCACGAAATGTCCACCAATAGTGATGAAAGTTGAACTGAACGGAATTCTGTAGTGTCTTTGCACCTTGTTACAAACTCACACGAGGCATGGATATACCAGACACGGTCACTCTGTGACCTTCACTTTATTCCCAGGACTAAAGAGTGCTGCTCCTGGGTGGGATCTCCCCTTTTATACCTGGAAGCCCAGGTGAGGAGCTCACTACCTGTGGTCAGGGTGTGCATTACAAGGGTACAGGTACAGTATGCATGAGTTACAGTTACATACTTATAGTCATTGCAAGATGGTGAAATACATGACATCACCTCCCCGCTTAGGTCTTTTAGTTTCAGAGGTTAAGTCTATTGGCTGGTCGGTGCTCCAGTTGTGGCTCTGGTGGCTGAGCCTCAGCACGTGTCTCTGTTACTTGGTGATTCCATAAGAACATAAGAATTAGGAACAGGAGTAGGCCATCTAGCCCCTCGAGCCTGCTCTGCCATTCAACAAGATCATGGCTGATCTGACCGTGGACTCAGCTCCACTTACCGACCCGCTCCCCATAACCCTTAATTCCCTTATTGGTTAAAAATCTATCTATCTGTGATTTGAATATATTCAATGAGCTAGCCTCAACTGCTTCCTTGGGCAGAGAATTCCACAGATTCACAACCCACTGGGAGAAGAAATTCCTTCTCAACTAGGTTTTATATTGGCTCCCCCGTATTTTGAGGCTGTGCCCCCTAGTTCTAGTCTCCCCGACCAGTGGAAACAACCTCTCTGACTCTATCCTGTCTATCCCTTTCATTATTTTAAATGTTCCTATAAGATCACCCCTCATCCTTCTGAACTCCAACGAGTAAAGACCCAGCCTACTCAATCTATCATCATAAGGTAACCCCCTCATCTCCGGAATCAGCCTAGTGAATCATCTCTGCACCCCCTCCAAAGCTAGTATATCCTTCCTTAAGTAAGGTGACCAAAACTGCACGCAGTACTCCAGGTGCAGCCTCACCAATACCCTGTAAAGTTGCAGCAGGACCTCCCTGCTTTTGTACTCCATCCCTCTCGCAATGAAGGCCAACATTCTATTCGCCTTCGTGATTACCTGCTGCACCTGCAAATTAACTTTTTAGGATTCATGCACAAGGACCCCCAGGTCCCTCTGCACCGCAGCATGTTGTAATTTCTCCCGATTCAAATAATATTCCCTTTTACTGTTTTTTTTCCCCAAGGTGGATGACCTCACATTTTCCGACATTGTATTCCATCTGCCAAACCTTAACCCATTCGCTTAACCTATCTAAATCTCTTTGCAGCCTCTCTGTGTCCTCTACACAACCCGCTTTCCCACTAATCTTTGTGTTATCTGCAAATTTTGTTACACTACACTCTGTCCCCTCCTCCAGGTCATCTATGTATATTGTAAATAGTTGTGGTCCAAGCACCGATCCCTGTGGCACACCACTAACCACCGATTTCCAACCCGAAAAGGACCCATTTATCACGACTCTCTGCTTTCTGTTAGCCAGCCAATTCTCGATCCATGCGAATACATTTCCTCTGACTCCGCGTACCTTTATCTTCTGCAGTAACCTTTTGTGTGGCACCTTATCGAATGCCTTTTGGAAATCTAAATACACCACATCCATTGGTACACCTCTATCCACCATGCTCGTTATATCCTCAAAGAATTCCAGTAAATTAGTTAAACATGATTTCCCCTTCATGAATCCATGTTGCGTCTGCTTGATTGCACTATTCCTATCTAGATGTCCTGCTATTTCTTCCTTAATGATAGCTTCAAGCATTTTCCCCACTACATATGATAAACTAACCGGCCTATAGTTACCTGCCTTTTGTCTGCCGCCTTTTTTAAACAGAGGCATTACATTAGCTGCTTTCCAATCCGTTGGTACCTCCCTAGAGTACAGAGAATTTTGGTAGATTATAACGAATGCATCTGCTATAACTTCCGCCATCTCTTTTAATACACTGGGATGCATTTCATCAGGACCAGGGGACTTGCCTACCTTGAGTCCCATTAGCCTGTCCAGCACTACCCCCCTAGTGATAGTGATTATCTCAAGGTCCTCCCTTCCCACATTCCCATGACCAGCAATTTTTGGCATGGTTTTTGTGTCTTCCACTGTGAAGACCGAAGCAAAATAATTGTTTAAAGTCTCAGCCATTTCCACATTTCCCATTATTAAATCCCCCTTCTCATCTTCTAAGAGACCAACATTTACTTTAGTCACTCTTTTTTGTTTTATATATCGGTAAAAGCTTTTACTATCTGTTTTTATGTTTTGCGCAAGTTTACTTTCGTAATCTATCTTTCCTTTCTTTATTACTTTCTTAGTCATTCTTTGCTGTCGTTTAAAATTTTCCCAATCTTCTAGTTTCCCACTAACCTTGGCCACCTTATACGCATTGGTTTTTAATTTGATACTCTCCTTTATTTCCTTGGTTATCCACGGCTGGTTATCCCTTCTCTTACCGCCCTTCTTTTTCACTGGAATATATTTTTGTTGAGCACTATGAAAGAGCTCCTTAAAAGTCCTCCACTGTTCCTCAATTGTGCCACCGTTTAGTCTGTGTTTCCAGTCTACTTTAGCCAACTCTGCCCTCATCCCACTGTAGTCCCCTTTGTTTAAGCATAGTACGCTCCTTTGAGACACTACTTCCTCACCCTCAATCTGTATTATAAATTCAACCATACTGTGATCACTCATTCCGAGAGGATCTTTTACGAGGAGATCGTTTATTATTCATGTCTCATTACACAGGACCAGATCTAAGATAGCTTGCTCCCTTGTAGGTTCTGTAACATACTGTTCTAAGAAACAATCCTGTATGCATTCTATGAATTCCTCCTCAAGGCTACCCTGTGCGATTTGATTTGACCAATCGATATGTAGGTTAAAATCCCCCATGATTACTGCCGTTCCTTTTTCACATGCCTCCATTATTCCCTTGGTTATTGTCCGCCCCACCGTGAAGTTATTATTTGGGGGCCTATAAACTACGCCCACCAGTGACTTTTTCCCCTTACTATCTTTAATCTCCACCCACAATGATTCAACATTTTGTTCATTAGAGCCAATATCATCTCTCACAACTGCTCTGATATCATCCTTTATTAACAGAGCTACCCCACCTCCTTTCCCTTCTTGTCTATCTTTCCGAATTGTCAGATACCCCTGTATGTTTAATTCCCAGTCTTGGCCACACTGTAAGCACGTTTCTGTAATGGCCACCAAATCATACCCATTTGTAATGATTTGTGCCGTCAACTCATTTACTTTATTTTGAATGCTGGGTGCGTTTAGGTAGAGTATTTTAATACTAGTTTTTAAATCATGATTTTTAGTTTTTACCCCTCCTGCAGCCCCTTTATATTCATACGTATTGTCCCTTCCTATCACCTTGTGGTTTACACTTACCCCAGTGCTACTCTGCTCTGTTGCCTCCTGCCTTTTGCATTCTTTCTTGGGGTCCTGTTCATCTGAGCTCTCATCCACTCTATCTAGCTCTGAGCCCTCTGCTGGGTTCCGAATACTCCTCGCATAGAGGCACCGAGCTTTCATGCTTGCCTTTTTATTACACTTTGACCCTTTAGAATTTTGCTGTACAGTGGCCCTTTTTGTTTTTTGCCTTGGGTTTCTCTGCCCTCCACTTTTACTCATCTCCTTTCTGTCTTTTGCTTCTGTCTCCATTTTGTTTCCCTCTGTCTCCCTGCATTGGTTCCCATCCCCCTGCCATATTAGTTTAACTCCTCCCCAACAGCACTAGCAAACACTCCCCCTAGGGCATTGGTTCCGGTCCTGCCCAGGTGCAGACCGTCCGGTCTGTACTGGTCCCACCTCCCCCAGAACCGGTTCCAATGTCCCAGAAATTTGAATCCCTCCCTGCTGCACCACTGCTCAAGCCACGTATTCATCTGAGCTATCCTGCGATTCCTACTCTGACTAGCACGTGGCACTGGTAGCAATCCCGAGATTACTACTTTTGAGGTCCTACTTTTTAATTTAGCTCCTAACTCCTTAAATTCTTCTCATAGGACCTCATCCCTTTTTTTACCTATTTCATTGGTACCAATGTGCACCACAACAACTGGCTGTTCACTCTCCCTCTTCAAAATGTTCTGCACCCGCTCCGAGACATCCTTGACCCTTGCACCAGGGAGGTAACATACCATTCTGGAGTCTCGGTTGCGGTCGCAGAAACGCCTATCTATTCCCCTTACAATTGAATCCCCTACCACTATCGCTCTCCCGCACTTTTTCCTGCCCTCCTGTGCAGCAGAGCCAGCCACGGTGCCATGAACCGTCATCCCCCTCAACAGTACTCAAAGCAGTGTATCTGTTCGGGCTGGCCGCAGGGACTGTGCATGCTGAGGGCTGTCTTTGTTGCTCGTGCGCTGGCAGTGATGTGGGTGCTATCTCATCATGCTCTTCTTCCGGTTCCTCCGTGTCTGCACTGAACCTTGTCTTTACTTGGCCCAAGTGTTTGCAGCATATCTGCCCATTGTTTAGTCTGACCACCATGATCCCGTTTCCTTCTATGCTAATTACAGTGCCCTCAAGCCATTTGGGTCCCAAAGTATGGTTAAGAACAAATACCGGGTCATCTATTTCTATACACCTCCCCCTTGAGCCTCGATCATGGAGCTCGGTTGGGACTGGCGCTTGCCCTCAACAATGTCTGCCAGGGCTGGGTGAATGAGGGACAGCCGCATCTTGAGCGTGCGTTTCATGAGGAGTTCCGCTGGCGGGACTCCCGTGAGCGAGTGCGGCCAAGACCTGTACGCCAGCAGGAGACGCGATATGCGGTACTGGAGGGAGGGTCCTTGGGTGCGTAGCATGCCCTGCTTTATGACTTGGACTGTCCGTTCCGCTTGGCCATTGGAGGCCAGCTTGAACACCGCTGTCCTTACTTGCTTGATCGCATTGCCTGACATAAACTCCTGGAATTCATGGCTGGTAAAATACAGGCCATTATCGCTGACCAGGATATCCGGCAAGCCGTGGGTCGCGAAAACCATAGGCAGACTCTCCACGGTGATGGATGTCGTGCACGAGTTCAATATGATGCACTCGATGCATCGACAACGATCAGGAAAATTTTTCCCATGAACGGGCCCGCATAGTCCACGTGAATACGTGACCATGGCCTGGTGGGCCAGGGCCACGGGCTGAGTAGGGCCTCCCTGGGGGCATTGCCCAGCTGGGCACACGTCGTGCACCTGCGAACCCAGTGTTCTAGGTCTGAGTTAATCTCCAGGCACCACACATGTGACCGGGCAATGGCCTTCATTAACACGATGCCAGGGTGCTCGCTGTGGAGTTCCCTGATGAACGCTTCCCTTCCTTTCTGGGGCATGACTACCCGGTTGCCCATAACAGCCAGTCGGCTTGGACGGAGAGTTCATCCATCCGTCTCTGAAACGGCTTGACTTCCTCGGGGCACGCCCTGTGTGCGGGCGCCCAGTCTCCAGTCAGGACTCATTTCTTTATCATGGATAGGAGGGGGTCCCTGTTAGTCCAGAGTTTGATCTGGCGGGCTGTGATGGGGGAGCCCGCAGTGTCAAAAGCCTCAATGGCCATGACCAACTCGGCGCTCTGCTCCGATGCCCCCTCGGTGGTGGCCAGTGGGAGCTTGCTGAGCGCATCAGCGCAATTTTCGGTGCCTGGCTAGTGCCGTATGATGTAGTCATACGCAGCCAGCGTGAGGGCGCATCGCTGTATGCGAGCTGACGCATTAGCGTTGACAGCCTTGCTGTCAGACAACAGGGATGTTAGCGGCTAGTGGTCCGTCTCTAGCTCGAACCGTCTACCGAAAAGGTACTAGTGCATCTTTTTCACACCGTACACACACGCGAGTGCCTCCTTCTCGACCATGCTGTATCCACGCTCTGCCTGGGAGAGTGACCTGGAGGCTTAAGCCACCGGTTGGAGTTGGCCGTCATCGTTACCCTGCTGCAAAACACACCCAACCCCGTAGGATGATGCATCGCATGTTAAAACCAGTTTTTTTTTACAGGGGTCATACAAAGTCAACAGTTTGTTGGAACACAGCAGGTTCCTCGCCTTATTGAAAGCTCATTCTTGACAATCCCCCCCCCCCCCCCAAGACCATTCACAACCTTTACGGAGGAGCATGTGTAACGGCTCCAACAATGTGCTTAAGTTCGGCAGGAAGTTCCCAAAATAGTTCAAGAGTCCCAGGAATGATCGCAACTCCGACATGTTGCCGGGCCTGGGCACCCGGTGAATCGTCTCAGTTTTTGATTCAGTGGGCCGGATCCCGTCTGCGGCAACCCTCCTGCCCAGGAACTCGACCTCTGGGGCCAAAAACACACACTTGGCCTTTTTCAGCCACAGGCCTACCCGTTCCAATCAGTGTAGCACCTCCTCCAGGTTGCGGAGGTGTTCCTCAGTGTCTTGACCCGTTATAAGGATGTCGTCTTGGAACACAATTGTTCCAGGGATGGACTTGAGGAAGCTTTCCATGTTTCGCTGAAGATAGCCGCTGCCGAACGAATGCCAAACGGGCACCTATTGTAAACAAATAATCCTTTGTGTGTTGTGATGGTCGTTAGAACGTTCCGACACCGGGTTGAAAGAGTAACTCGAATTTTTGCAATACCTGCGAGCATGAACTTCGCTCCACGGATGAAATGGCGTGCACATCCCCCCATTTCCAATTCATCTCAGCTAGCCAACTCCTCCCCAAGAGCGCGGGGCCATTTCCCGGAACAATCCAGAGTGGCAGCCGGTTCTGTGATCCATTATGCGTTACCACCAAGTTTGCACTGCCCAGCACTGAGATGATCTCTTTGGTGTACGTACGTAGCTGCGTCTCAATGCGTTCCAATTTGGGCCTGCTAGCTCTGTGTGGCCATAGTCTCTCAAATTGTTGGGCGCCCTTGAGGGACTGGCTAACTCCGATATCTAGCTCCATGTGCACCGGGATGCCATTCAGTAAGACTTTCATCATCATGGGTGGCGTTTTGGTGTATGAGCTGTGGACGTCAGCCACATGAACTCTCTGAACTTCAGCATCCATGGTTGTTCCCCAGACCTCATCCTGCATTTCAGACCCCTCGTCTGTTTCCTCTGTCTCGCAGACTAGCCTCGCTACTGCCTTTTTGCACATCCTGGCCAGCTGTCCCTTGACATTACAAATCCTACAGGTGTAAAGTTGGAACCTGCAGATTTTTGCAGTGTGTCTGCTCCCACATCTCCAACATGAGCTGAGATTGCTGTTAACAAAAGGACTATTCCCAGGCATTCCTCTCTGATGGCCCTTTTGGCTGTTTCTAAGCACTCTGATGGGGGTTATTAATTGTCCCATCACAGGATGTATTGTTCCTCATGATGGCGTGAATTGCCGATCCCCTTTCCATTGTCCCTGTTGCCAGGAGCTTGTTGCTGCCTGGGTGGTGTCGAATTGCCCTTGCCTGCCTGCCTGGGCGGTGTCGAATTGCCCTTGCCTGCCTGTGGGGTTCTGTGTCATTTTTATAACATTGATTCCCTGGTTCAACGCAACTTTAAAACCAGGGCTGTGCACGTAGATTAGCTTGGTCTCCTCTTCCCCTGCCATAAAGGTGTGAGCTATCAACGCCGCCCCTTCTGAAGTCAAATCCTTAGTCTTTATGAGCTTCCTGAAAATGCCTGCATGATTAATGTCCTCGATGAAAAAGTCCCTTAACATCTCCCCCCTACAGGTATCGGAGAACTTACAGAGACTGGCCAAACGCCGCAGTTCCGCCACGAAGTCCGAGATGTTTTGACCCTCCCGACGCCGGTGAGAGTAGAACCGGTGCCGGGCCATGTGTAGGCTATTTGCCGGCTTGAGATGCTCACTGATCAGCTGGCTGAGCTCTTCGAAGGACTTGTCCGCTGGCTTTTCGGGTGCGAGCAAGTCTTTCATTAGCGTATATGTCTGTGGACCACAGCTGGTCAGTAGATGCGCCCTCCGCTTGTCAGCTGCTGCCTCTTCCAGCCAATCCTTTGTGACAAAACTCTGCTGGAGTCTTTCCACAAAGTAGTCCCAGTCCTCACCCACACAGTAGCGTTCCTCTGTGCTGCCGGTGGCCATCCTCGTGGTTCGGTGATTCCCATTTCTCGTTGCCAGATGTAGTGTCTCTGCACCTTGTTACAAACTCACACGAGGCATGGATATATCAGACACGGTCACTCTGTGACCTTCACTTTATTCCAAGGACTAAAGATTGCTGATTCTGGGTGGGACCTCCCCTTTTATACATGGAAGCCCAGGTGAGGAGCTCACTCCCTGTGGTCAGGGTGTGCATTACAAGGGTACAGGTACAGTATGCATGAGTTACAGTTACATACTTATAGACATTGCAAGGTGGTGAAATACATGACAAATTCCAGTATCTATGGAACTGGACACGGATGCGAGTCAGTCCATAATGAGTAAAACGAGCTTCGACAGGCTGTGGTGCAACAAGGCACACAGGCCCAAGCTCAGCCCCATTCACACCAAACTAAGGACTTACACCATGGAACTAATCCCTGTAAGTGGCAGTGCAGAAGTCAAAGTCTCCTATGATGGAGCATTACACAAACTCCCGCTGTGGATCGTGCCAGGTGATGGCCCCACACTGTTTGGCAGAAGTTGGCTGGGAAAAATCCGCTGGAACTGGGACGACATCCGAGCGCTTTCGTCCGTCGACGACGCCTCATGTGCCCAGGTTCTGAGCAGATTTCCATCGTTGTTCGAGCCAGGCATTGGAAGCTTCTCGGGGGCGAAAGTGCAGATCCATTTGGTTCTTGGTACGCGACCCATCCACCACAAGGCACGGGCAGTACTATATATGATGCGTGAGAAAGTGGAAATTGAGCTGGACAGGCTGCAGCGAGAAGGCATCATCGCACTGGTGGAATTCAACGAGTGGGCCAGTCCGATTGTACCGGTACTTAAAGAGGACGGCACGGTCAGAATTTGTGGGGATTATAAAGTAACGATTAACCATTTCTCGCTGCAGGACCAGTACCTGCTACCCAAGGCAAATGACCTATTTGTGACCCTGGCTGGAGGGAAGACGTTCACCAAATTGTACCTGACCTTGGCCTACATGACGCAGAAGCTGGAAGAGTCTTCAAAAGGCCTCACCTGCATCAACACGCACAAAGGTCTGTTCATCTATAACAGATGCCCATTCAGGATTCGGTCGGCTGCGGCAATCTTCCAACAGAACATGGAGAGCCTGCTAAAGTCGGTTCCTCGCACCGTGGTTTTCCAGGACAACATACTGGTTACAGGTCAGGATACCACTGAGCACTTGAAGAATCTGGAAGAGGTTCTTAGTCAGTTGGATCGCGTGGGACTCAGGTTGAAATGCTCGAAGTGTGTTTTCCTGGCGGCGGAGTTCGAGTTCTTGGGAAGAAACATAGAAACATAGAAAATAGGTGCAGGAGCAGGCCATTCAGCCCTTCTAGCCTGCACCGCCATTCAATGAGTTCATGGCTGAACATGAAACTTCAGTACCCCCTTCCTGCTTTCTCGCCATAACCCTTGATGCCCCGAGTAGTAAGGACTTCATCTAACTCCCTTTTGAATATATTTAGTGAATTAGCCTCAACTACTTTTTGTGGTAGAGAATTCCACAGGTTCACCACTCTCTGGGTGAAGAAGTTTCTCCTTATCTCGGTCCTAAATGGCTTACCCCTTATCCTCAGACTGTGACCCCTGGTTCTGGACTTCCCCAACATTTCTGCATCTAACCTGTCTAAACCCGTCAGAATTTTAAACGTTTCTATGAGGTCCCCTCTCATTCTTCTGAACTCCAGTGAATACAAGCCCAGTTGATCCAATCTTTCTTGATAGGTCAGTCCCGCCATCCCGGGAATCAGTCTGGTGAACCTTCGCTGCACTCCCTCAATAGCAAGAATGTCCTTCCTCAAGTTAGGAGACCAAAACTGTACACAATACTCCAGGTGTGGCCTCACCAAGGCCCTGTACAACTGTAGCAACACCTCCCTGCCCCTGTATTCAAATCCCCTCGCTATGAAGGCCAACATGCCATTTGCTTTCTTAACCGCCTGCTGTACCTGCATGCTAACCTTCAATGACTGATGTACCATGACACCCAGGTCTTGTTGCACCTTCCCTTTTCCTAATCTGTCACCATTCAGATAATAGTCTGTCTCTCTGTTTTTACCACCAAAGTGGATAACCTCACATTTATCCACATTATACTTCATCTGCCATGCATTTGCCCACTCACCTAACCTATCCAAGTCACTCTGCAGCCTCATAGCATCCTCCTCGCAGCTCACACTGCCACCCAACTTAGTATCATCCGCAAATTTGGAGATACTGCATTTAATCCCCTCGTCTAAATCATTAATGTACAATGTAAACAGCTGGGGCCCCAGCACAGAACCTTGCGGCACTCCACTAGTCACTGCCTGCCATTCTAAAAAGTACCCGTTTACTCCTACTCTTTGCTTCCTGTCTGACAACCAGTTCTCAATCCACGTCAGCACACTACCCCCAATCCCATGTGCTTTAACTTTGCACATTAATCTCTTGTGTGGGACCTTGTCGAAAGCCTTCTGAAAGTCCAAATATACCACATCAACTGGTTCTCCTTTGTCCACTTTACTGGAAACATCCTCAAAAAATTCCAGAAGATTTGTCAAGCATGATTTCCCTTTCACAAATCCATGCTGACTTGGACCTATCATGTCACCATTTTCCAGATGCACTGCTATGACATCCTTAATAATTGATTCCATCATTTTACCCACTATTGAGGTCAGGCTGACCGGTCTATAATTCCCTGTTTTCTCTCTCCCTCCTTTTTTAAAAAGTGGGGTTACATTGGCTACCCTCCACTCCATAGGAACTGATCCAGAGTCAATGGAATGTTGGAAAATGACTGTCAATGCATCCGCTATTTCCAAGGCCACCTCCCAGAATCGCAGCAGACGGCATCAGACCCATCGACGCCAAGAACACGCCGAGACCACAGAACGTGACGGAGCTGCAGTTGTTCCTGGGACTCCTTAACTATTTCGGGAATTTTCTTCCCGGGTTAAGCACCCTGCTAGAACTCCTACATATGCTTCTGCGCAAGGGCGATGACTGGGTATGGGGGAATTCATTGCGAAAGCCAGAAATCTGTTGTGTTCAAACAAACTGCTTGTCCTGTATAACCCTTGTAAACGATTACGATGCGTCATCATATGGGGTCGGGTGTGTGTTACAACAGGCTAACAAATCGGGGATTTTGCAACCGGTCACTTATGTGTCCAGGAGTTTGTTCAAGACCGAAAGGGCCTACAGCATGATTGATAAAGAGGTTCTCGCGTGCGTTTACGGGGTAAAAAAAATGCACCAGTAGTTGTTTGGCCTCAAGTTTGAGCTTGAAACTGACCACAAGCCGCTCATATCGCTGTTCTCTGAGAGCAAAGGGATTAACACCAATGCCTCTGCCTGCATCCAAAGATGGGCACTCACGCTGTCGGCATACAACTATGTAATCCGCCACAGACCGGGCACAGAGAACTGCGCTGATGCTCTCAGTCGGATACCATTGCCCACCACCGGTGTCGAAATGGCACAGCCTGCAGACTTGCTTATGGTAATGGATGCACTCGAAAACAAAAAGTCACCCGTTGCAGCCCGCCAGATCAGGACCTGGACCAGCCAGGATCCTTTACTGTCCTTGCCAAAAAACTGTGTCCTCCATGGGAGCTGGTCCAGCATCCCAGCTGAGATGCAGGAAGCGATTAAGCCGTTCCACAGGCGCAAAGACGGAATGTCCCTGCAGGCGGACTGTCTGTTGTGGGGTAATCGCGTGGTCTTGCCCAAGAGAGGCAGAGATATATTCATTTGTGAACTGCAGAGCACCCACCCAGGCAATGTAATGATGAAAGCCATAGCTAGATCCCATGTGTGATGGCCCGGCATCGACTCAGATTTAGAGTCATGTGTGCGCCAGTGCAACACTTGCTCTCAGCTGAGCAATGCACCCAGAGAGGCATCGCTAAGTTTGTGGTCGTTGTCATGTATCTCACATTACTGTATATAACTATCTTACCATGCTATACATGACTGTAACTGGCTATGACCTGTAACAATAAGCATACCTTACCACCAGAGGTGCACTTGCAGGAGACACTCCATACCTGTCCCACTGTGGTATATAAAGGGAGGTCTCAGGCAAGTGCAGCACTGGAGAGCTGGAATTAAAGGTGCAGGTCCTGAGTGATCTTGACTTCAGCATGTGTCTCGTGTAAGTCAGTACATTAGAGTCAGGACTTAACAGTGGCGACGAGTTACAGGATCACAGAATCCACAGAATGGCTACCAACAGCTCAGATGAGAAATCCAATGCTGGTGACATTTGGGATGACTTTATAGATAGGCTCCAGCAAAGCTTTGTGACCAAAGACTGGCTGGGCGACGATAAGGCAGACAAGAGAAGAGCCCATCTCTTGACCAGCTGTGGCTCGAAAACATATGCTTTAATGAAAGACCTGCTGGCACCCGAGAAACCAGCAAGCAAGTCGTTTGAGGAGTTGAGCACACTGGTGAGAGACCACCTGAAGCCAGCGAGCAGCCTACACATGGCCAGACACAGGTTCTACAACTACAGACACTGTGTGGGCCAAAGCATACCTGACTTCGTGGCGGAACTTCGGAGGCTAGCTTGTTCATGTGAGTTCCCCGATGAACTAAGGAGAGAAGTACTGAGAGACTTTTTTATTGAAGGAATAGGCCACGCAGGCATATTCCGAAAGCTTATAGAGACTAAGAACTTGACTCTAGAGGCAGCAGCACTGGTCGCACAGACGGTCTTGGCAGGCGAAGAAGAAACGAGGCTGATCTATACTTCGGGTACGACAACCAACGAGGCATCGGAACAAGGGGTTCACATTGTGAAACAAACCGCTACCCCCACACACAGACAAAGGCAGGAGAGCAGGCCTTCAACAGCAGACAGTGGCGCCAGAAACCATCAAAATCAAGGGCCACATGAACAGCCGATCACACCTCATCAACCCACAATGCGAGTAATCAACAACAGATTGAGAGAAGTTCAAGGGAGATCAGCCAGACGCAGCTCATCCTTCGGAAACAATGGAAACGGTCTGTGTTGGAGATGATGGGGAAGGCACTCAACTAGGGTGTGTCAATTTCAGCATGCCGTTTGCAGAAACTGCAACTACACAGGGCATCTGGCTCGCATGTGCAGAAAAATAGCAGCTCGGCTGGTATACGAATTGGAAGGGTCAGAAAGCGGACCAGAAGACGGTTGGAACAGTGTACGGGACGCCGTGGTATAGCGCGCTACCACGATCAATGTCCAGTTCTTATACCAAGACGCCTCCAATTATGATGAGGGTTCTACTCAACGGGATACCCGTCAACATGGAACTGGACACGGGGGCCAGTCAATCCCTCATGAGTGTTCAACAATTTGAACAGCTGTGGCCGCACAAAAGCAACAGACCAAAACTCACAAAGATCGACACCAAACTAAGGACCTATACTAAAGAAATCGTCCCAGTCCTTGGCAGCGCCATGCTCTCAGTCACACACAAAGGGATGGTGCACCGACTTTCCCTGTGGATTATCCCTGGGGATCTCCCAGCCCTGTTGGGGAGAAGCTGGCTAGCAGAACTTAATTGGAAATGGGATGATGTTCACGCCATGTCGTCAGAGGAACGGACCTCCTGCTCAACAGTTTTAAGCCGTTTTGAACATCTCTTTCAGCCAGGTGTGGGCACCTTCAAAGGGGCTAAAGTTAGAAGCTACATCACACAGAATGCCAGACCGGTCCATCACAAGACTAGAGCTGTGCCTTATGTGATGAGGGAAAAGATTGAAAACGAACTGGACCGGCTTCTGCGGGAAGGCATTATATCACCTGTGGAATTCAGCGACTGGGCAAGCCCCATCGTCCCCATCATGAAGCCTGATGGATCCGTGCGAATCTGTGTGGATTACAAGTCTACCATAAACAGAGTCTCCCTATAGGACCAATACCCGCTGTCCAGAGCAGAGGACCTATTTGCCACGTTGGCTGGAGGAAAACTTTTCTCGAAACTTGACCTCACATCTGCGTATATGACGCAAGAACTGACGGAAGAGTCTAAGCTACTCACCACCATCAACACACATCGAGGTCTTTTTGTGTACAATCGATGCCCATTCGGCATCAGGTCGGCAGCTGCTATATTCCAGCGCAACATGGAAAGTCTGCTCAAGTCCATCCCGGGGACGGTTGTGTTTCAAGATGACATACTCATCACGGACAGGGACACCGACTCTCATCTCCGCAATCTTGAGGAAGTACTAAGTCGATTGGATCAGGTAGGCCTAAGAGTTAAGAAATCCAAGTGTCTGTTTCTCACGCCTAAGGTTGAATCTTTGGGCAGGATTTCCGCTGATGGAATCCGCCCAACTGAATCCAAAACCGAAGCGATTTGCCTGGCACCCAGGCCCCGGAATGTCTCAGAACTGCGCGCCTTTCTCGGGTTACTCAATTACTTTGGGAACTTTATGCAGAACTTGAGCATGCTGCTGGAGCCTCTCCACGTGCTACTCAGAAAGGGGTGTGATTGGTTTTGGGGGGACACCCAACAACGCGCCTTCAATAAGGCACGCAACCTTCTACGTTCCAAGAGTGTTTTAGCCTTTTTTGACCCAGGTAAAAAGTTAGTCCTTACGTGTGATGCATCAGCGTACGGGGTCGGGTGCGTTTTACAGCACGTCAATGATGCGGGTAAATTGCAGCCCGTTGCTTATGCCTCCAGGTCACTTTCACGGGCGGAGCGCGGGTACGGTATGGTTGAGAAGGAGGCGCTCACGTGCGTGTGCGGTGTCAAAAAGATGCACCAATATCTTTTCGGGGACAAGTTTGCGTTAGAAACCAACCACAAACCCCTCACGTCCCTACTATCCGAGTGCAAGGCAATCAACGCCAACGCCTCGGTGCGCATTCAGCGGTGGGCACTCATGCTGGCGGCTTACGACTACACGATAAGGCACAGACAACTGTGCCAACGCGCTTAGCAGGCTACCCCTGGCGACCACAGAAGGATCCGACGAACAGGACTGTGAGATGGTCATGGCAATCAATGCCTGTGAATCCACAGGTTCGCCCATGACGGCTCGCCAAATCAGAGCCTGGACAACCAGCGACCCCACGTTATCTCTAGTTAAAAGATGCGTTTTAACCGGTGACTGGGCAGAGGCTTGCGATGCCTGCCCCGAGTAGGTCAAACCCTTCCATAGGCGCTGCATGAACTCTCACTACAGGCAGACTGCCTGATGTGGGGCAGCCGAGTAGTTATGCCCTTATGAGGCAGGGAGGCGTTTGTCCGAGAGCTCCATCGCGAGCACCCGGGGATCGTCCTTATGAAGGCCATAGCCAGATATCATGTCTGGTGGCCTGGCATTGATGCGAACTTGGAGCTCTGCCTCCGTCGGTGCACCATTTGTGCCCAACTCATTAATGCCCCCAGGGAGGCCCCCCTAAGCCCCTGGCCCACCAAAATGTGGTCGCGGGTGTATGTAGACTATGTGGACCCATTCATGGGCAAAATGTTCCTCGTAGTCGTTGATGCATTTTCAAAATGGATCGAGTGCACCATTTTAAACTCGAGCACCACCTCCATCACTGTGGAGAGCCTTTGAACCATGTTTGCAACGCACGGCATTCCTGACATATTGGTCAGTGATAATGGTCCGTGCTTCACCAGCGCAGAATTTCACGATTTTATAGTTGACCACGGTATAAATCACGTTAAGACGGCACCTTTCAAGCCGGCCTCCAATAGCCAGGCGGAGCGAGCAGTGCAGATCATTAAACAAGGCATGCTCAGAATCCAAGGTCCCAGCTGCAGAGCCGCCTGTCGCGACTGCTGCTGGCATACAGATCTCCCCCCGTGCAACTACTGATGAAACAAACCTTAAAGACCAGGCTCTCGTTAATCCTCCCAGACATGCATGAAATTGTTGAGGCTAAGCGTCAAAAGCTAACCGAGTACCATGACTGAAATTCGAGGGGGAGGTGGAATGAGATAGGGGACAAAGTGTTTGTGCTAAACTATGGCCGGGGTCCCATATGGCTTGCAGGGACAGTAACAGACAAAGAGGGAAGCAGGCTACTGGTTGTACAAATGGACAATGGCCAAACCTACCGGAGGCATGTAGACCAAGTAAAAAGTAGATTCACTGATAACACTGAAGGACCAGAGGCAGACTACAATGTGGAACTCACACCACACCTGGTGGACAGACAGGTGGAGCAACCTGAGGAAAGGGCAGTCTCAACAGACAGCCCTGGCGAGATACCAGCAATCACACCGAACGAAATAGACAACCCAGGCGAGATACCAGCAATCACACCGAGCGAAAAACAGGCACCAAGGCAAACAACTGAACCATAACTAAGACGCTCCACGCGAGAGCGCAGACCACCTGAGAGACTGAATCTATAAAGACAATAAGACCTTGGGGGAGGGTGATATCATGTATCTCACATTACTGTATATAACTGTATCTTACCATGCTATACATGACTGTAACTGGATATGACCTGTAATAATAAGCATACCTTACCACCAGGGGTGCACTTGCAGGAGACACTCCATACCTGTCCCACTGTGGTACATAAAGGGAGGTCTCAGGCAAGTGCAGCACTGGAGAGCTGGAATTAAAAGGTGCAGGTCCTGAGTGACCTTGACTTCAGCATGTGTCTCGTGTAAGTCAGTACATTAGAGTCAGGACTTAACAGTCGTGGCCCACCAAACCGTGCTCGAGGATCCACGTGGACTATGCAGGCCCATTTCTAGGCAAAATGTTCTTGGTTGTCGTGGATGCTTACTCAAAATGGATTGAATGTGCAATACTGTCTGTAAGCATGTCCACAGCCACCACTGAAAGCCTACGAGCCATGTTTGCAACACACGGTCTGCCTGATGTCCTAGTCAGCGACAATGGGCCATGTTTCACCAGTGCTGAATTCAAGGAATTTATGACCCGCAATGGGATCAAGCACATCACATCTGCCCCGTTCAAGCCCGCATCCAACAGCCAGGCAGAACGGGCAGTTCAGACCATCAAGCAAAGCTTGAAACGCGTGTCGGAAGGCTCCCTGCAGACTCAACTGTCCCGAATGCTGCTCAGCTACCGCACCAGACCCCACTCACTCACCGGAGTTCCCCCAGCCGAGCTGCTCATGAAAAGGGCGCTCAAAATAAGGATCTCTCTTGTCCACCCTGATCTCCATGATCACTTGGAGGGCAGGCGGCATCAACAAAGTGTGTACCATGACCACGCAAATTTGTCACGCGATATTGAGGCCAATGACCCTGTGTTTGTACTCAGTTAGAGACATGGTCCCAAATGGCTCACTGGCACAGTCATAGCCAAAGAGGGGAGTAGGGTGTTTCAGGTCAAATTGGCCAATGGACTAACGTGCAGAAAACATTTGGACCAAATCAAATTGCGGTTCACCAACAGCTACGAACAACCCGAAGAAGACACCACCAACTTTGACCCTCCAACACACACACAAGTGGCAACTGACATCATGGTTAACCACGAAGCCGAACTGAACATCCCCAGCAGCCCGGCAAGGCCGGCTGCCCAGCAGCCCAGTGAAGAACCAACCAACTCACCCACACCCGCATTTGTACCGAGACGATCCACAAGGGAGCGAAAAGCCCAGATCGTCTCACCTTGTAAATAAGTGTACTATTAACTTTACGAGGGAGTGATGTTATGTATTTAACCCCTTGCAACCTGTATCACACTACCACCAGAGGGCCTACCTGTTGGAGTCCCAAGGGATCCCAGCATCCCTTGGGAGCACTGTGTATAAGCAGGCCACCCACGAGGTACCTGCATTCTGGAGTCTTATTAAAGGAGCTAAGGTCACATGCTCATTGTTCACAGTACTCAGTTTCATCCTTTATTATGAGCGTATCACTCGTTATGTCCTCTTCCAGCTGATCTCCATGCTTAGCTGTCTCTCCTACTGAATCCAACCCCTGCCATGTGTCATTTCTGAACCTTTCATACTCACTTGTGAGCACATGAACTCTACTCTTTAAAACCCTTATCAAATAATCTCACTCAACCACTTGAGGAATGCACTTCCTGGTGTGATACTGAGTCATACAGACCAGGAAGATCTCATTCAATCTCTGGTTTGTGCTGAGTTAGCTAATCACAGCCAGTGTGCTGGTAGAAGTGGTAGAATTGACCTCAGTGAACTGAGGAATGCAAATGGAAAAGTCAGCCAGGATTCCCACTCCTGATCACTGTCAGGTAGCCCTTCCTATAAAGTATGCATGACAGCATTAGCTTCATCTGTGATGCTGTCAACTAATATTTATCATTTAAGTTCATCGAAGATTGGACACTTGGGTGAGGTATCTTAGGGCTGCTGGCACCTTCAAAGCTATCTCGTGGTTTAAGTTCAGGAGGCGAAAAGGGAAGAACGAAAATGTATTTATATAGCTTCTTTCACATCCTCAGAATATCCCAAAGCATTTCACAGCAAATTAAGTGTAATCTTCATTATTTTGTCGGCAAATGCGGCAGCCAATTTATTCACAATAAGGTACCACATAGCAAATTAAATAAATGGCAGGTTAATACGTTTTGGTATTGGTTGAATATCAAACACTGGCCTGGACACTGCAAGAATTCTCATCTGCTTTCCTGTTTCTAACCGTATATTTTAACTTATTAGGATAGGATTGAAATTGCAAATATACTGTACCTAGAAGTTGATGAATGGATCCTTGGTCATATAAGTTTTGGTTTATAGGTTCTTCACCTAGGGATGCCATAGATCTCAGGAGTCTTAGACAGTAGCGCATTTGAGCTTTCTTACTGCCACAGCCGCCAGTAGCATGGAATGAATTGCCTGTACCAAAGTATGGATCTGAGAGGTAACAAGTAAAAATTGTGTGACTGATGCACAGATCTATTATTCTAAATAACTAACTCAAATTATTGGAGGTACAACTTCATGGGAAACTACACAGGGAGAGAAATTCCCCAGCGCCCCGATTGGGAGCGGTAACTGACTTAGGGCGGGACTTGCTGCATCCGGTGCAAAGTCTTGCCCCGGCCGCGAAATTGCAGTTATTGCCCCTCATAGGAAGTGAAGCGCAATGTCGAGCACTCCACTTCCTGTTGGGGCAGGTTCTAGGGCACTATTCGGGCACGTTCATCAGCGCTACGCAGCTGTTCCGCATAGCGCTGATGCATTTCAACGCCCTCCCCTTTGGCTAAAGGAGAGGGCCGCTGTGCACTCTGCTGGGCCTCTGATGGCCTCCACTGGGCCATCAGGGCGGCATGGTGCAGAGGCTGCAACCCAGCACCCAAACGAAGTGCCGGGCTGCACAATGGCGGCCCGGACCAGGCAATGGAGGACGAAGTTGGACCGACTGGTGAGTCGGCCAAACCTGCAAAATGGCAGCGCGGGGCGCTCCCCATCTCCTCTTTAACTTCCGCCCCATGAGCAGATGTCGGCTTGGTTCACGACCTGTGAGACTGGCGCTGACACTGCTCGTGGCAGCCTCGGGGGGCACTGGCCAATTTCTGCCGTGGGGCGCACAGCGATGACGTCATTGCTGTTTGCGTGGCGGCTCGTGGTGAGCACTATCGTAGCAGCATCTCCACTAACTCCCACGCCATTTCGCGGGAGCCGGAAGCGCTCCTCCTGCCCAAGTCCCATCTCCGGCAAAAGCAGTTTCACGGCCTGTTAGCGCCTCCTGGAGGTACTAACGGGAGTCGCAAAACAGGGCAATTTCGGCCCACAATGTCTTTTAGTGTTCATGCCGTATCTCCTCACAAAATATTCAGTATAAATGGAACAGTCACAAATTTTATACTGTACTGACATTCAGAACCCATCCACGTCAAATGGGTTAAATCATGGTTCAATACTTCTTTGGTCCCTTATCACTAAAGCATACTGATCAATCAAAAAATCCATTTTAATATTTTCCCTTTCAGATTTGACAAGTTTAAATTTACTGCAATTTAAAGGCATTTACCTCGACTTGTACACCAGTCTAACAGAAGCAGCAAACGTGTATTGCCTTGACAGCTCATGTAATCTTCCACCATCACTGGAGCCACTGAGATCAAAGTTGCCAAGGCATGAAGCTGAAGCTCCTCAAACTGGGCAGCAGACCAATCCCGAATTCCAAGTTTCTCATTTGGCCCAACATAATGAAATAGTGCCAGTAGAGCTTGCCCTTCACTAAGCAGCTGCAGGGCAAAAGACATTCATTAAAAAAATTTGAAAGTTGAGATCACCCTCACTATGGGGTCAAGTTTCGGCCTGAGTTGCTCCTATTTTTTTGGAGCAACTAGTTTAGAATAGAGTATCTTAGAAATTGCAATTCTCAGCATTTAGTTTGCTCCAGTTCTCGTGAGTTAGAACAGTTTCATTTTAGAACAGATTTCTCTTTTCAAAAGGGGGTGTGTCCGGCCACTTACGCCTGTTTTGCAAGTTAAGGCAGTAAAAACTTACTCCAAACTAACTTAGAATGGGGTAAGTGTAGATTTTTGTATGCTCAGAAAAACCTTGCCTACACTTAGAAAATCAGGCGTAGGGAACGAGAGATGGGGGGGTGGGGACGGGAAGTTTACAAACATGAAACACATCACTTTTACAAATAAAGAGCCATCATCAATACTAAGTGATAAATAAATCAATAAATCAACCAATAAATCAATAAAAAAAAATAAAACATTAAAAATTAAAAATTTTTTAAAAATCAATAAATAAAAAATTAAGTTTCTACTCACTGACTGCAGCACCGGGAGCCCTCCAACAGCATACTGGGACGGGGCCCCCTAGTGTGTCTCTCTCTATCTCTGTCTGTGTCAGTATCTCTCTGTCAGTGTCTATGTGTTTCTGACAGCAAGGGGAGGGGGGGAAGTGGGGGGGAGAGGAGAGGGAGGGGGGGAAGAGGAGAGGGGAGGAAGAGGAGAGGGAGGGGGGAGAGGAGAGGGAGGGAGGGGGAGAGAGGGAGAGAGGGAGGGGGGAGAGGAGAAGGAGGGAGGGGGGGAGAGGAGAGGGAGGAAGGAGGGGGGAGGGGGAGAGGAGAGGGAGAGGGAGGAGAGGGAGGTGGCTGGATGGGCCCGGCAGACAAGAAGAAGCCGGGCCGAAGACTTCGGGCGGGGCCCGCCCCCAGCAAGATGCCAGGCGGGCGGGCCCCGCCAAAGACATGAAGAGGGAGCGGACCGGACCTGAAGGGGCGGGGGGGTGGGGAAAGGGCGGGGAGGGGAGCCGGAGCAGAGCGGAGCGGGAGCTGGAGCTGGGGTGGGGGGGCACAGCAGGCAGCGGAACGGGAGCTGGGGGGGGGGGGGGCAGCGGCAGGCAGCGGAACGGGAGCTGGGGGGGGGGGGGGGGGGAGCCAGAGACAGAGCCAGAGCAGAAGCTCGAGGAGGGAGGTGCAGTCCGATCTTCGCCGCTCCAGTGAGCCCATTTGGCCAGGGCTAGGGGCGGCATGCTTCGGGCCCCTCCCACACTGTTTCAGGCGCCTAGAGCTACTGCTCATGCGCGCACACTGTAGCGCGCATGTGCAGAGGTTCCGGCACTGTTTTCAGCACCGGGATCTGGCTCCGCCCCCCACAGCTTGTGCTGCGCTGCGCCAAGGGCCTGGATCGACCTGAGGGAGTGGAGAATACCGAGGTTAAGTTTTCGGTGCGGTTTTGAACGTGGAAATTAGGCGTGGCTTGTGGGGCTGCGCCGTTCTAGACGCGGCCCGAAACTTGACCCCTATCACTCTCCTAAACAGTTCATCTGTAAAGATTTTACAAAACAAATATCATCATCATAGGCAGTCCCTCAGAATCGAGGAAGACTTGTTTCCACTCTTAAAATGAGTCCTTAGGTGGCTGAACAGTCCAATACGAGAACCGCAGTCCCTGTCACACGTGGGACATGTCATGTTTGTAACTACAACGTAACACCACTGTATTACTGTACACACTCAACATATTTGCACACCTTGACCACAGCGGGTGAACTTGTGGGAGTCACTCCTTACCTGATCACTCAGGTACATAATGGGAGGTCCCACGCAAGGTCTTCACTTCTGGAGTGCTGTAGGTCACTGAGTGGCCTTGTCCCTGGAATGTGCCTCGTGTAGTTTAATACTGTGGAGTAAGGACTTTACATTGGCAACGAGAATGGGATCATAGGTTTAGTCTTTCAGGTGAGCGCTGCAGTTGGGGCTCTGGTTGTTGGACACTGACGTGAGTGTCTGTCACCTGTGGTGATTCCGGCCTGTCCGGGCTGACCTCAGGAACTGTGCAGTCCTCTGATTGCTTTTGTTGCACATTCACTGGCGGTAGTGTGAGCTTCAATTCATGGTCTTCTTCAGGTTTCTCCATGTTATTGATGAACCATTTTTTACTTGGTCCAGATGTTTACGGCATATCTGGCCATTGTTGAGCTTTACCACAATGACCCTATTCCCTTCTTTGTCAATTACAGTACCCTCGAGCCATTTGGGCCCCATGGCGTGATTGAGGACGAGTACAGGATCATTTATTTCTATACATCTCCCCCTCGAATTACGGTCATGGTACTCGTTTTGTGCCTTATGCTTGCCCTCAACTATGTCGGTCAGGACTGGGTGGATGAGGGACAACCGAGTTTTGAGTGTCCGTTTCATGAGTAGCTCTGCGGGCGGAACCCCTGTGAGCGAGTGCGGGCGGGACCTATAGGTCAGCAGGAGGCGCGATAGGCGGCATTGTAGGGAGGGTCCTTGAATCCTGAGCATCCCTTGCTTAACGATTTGGACTGCACGTTCCGCCTGGCCATTGGAGGCCGGCTTGAACGGCGCAGTCCTGACGTGGTTGATGCCATTGCCCGACATAAACTCCCGGAATTCATAGCTTATGAAACACGGGCCATTATCACTAACCAGGATGTCCGGCAAGCCATGGATTGCGAAGATCGCACGTAGGCTTTCCACGGTGGTGGATGACGTGCATGAATTCAGGATGATGCACTCGATCCATTTCGAGTACGCATCTACAACGATAAGGAATATCTTCCCCATGAACGGGCCCACGTAGTCAATGTGAATGCGTGACCTTGGCTTGGTGGGCCAGGGCCACGGGCTGAGCGGGGCCTCCCTGGGGGCATAGCCCAGCCGGGCACATGTCGTGCACCTGCGAACACAGTGTTTCAGGTCTGAGTCAATTCCGGGCCACCAAACGTGTGACCGGGCAATGGCCTTCATCATCACAATGCCTGGGTGCTCGCTGTGGAGTTCCCTGATGAACGCCTCCCTGCCCTTCTGGGGCATGACTACCCAGCTGCCCCATAGTAGGCAGTCAGCTTGGATGGAGAGCTCATCCATCCATCTGTGGAATGGTCTGACCTCCTCAGGGCATGCTCCGTGTGCGGGCACCCAATCCCCGGTCAGGACACATTTCTTAATCAGGGATAGGAGGGGATCGCTGTTTGTCCAGATTTTGATCTGGCGGGCTGTGATAGGGGAGCCTGCACTGTTGAAGGCAGCCATGACCATCTCAGCGCTTTGCTCAGCTACCCCTTCGGTGGTGGCCAGTGAGAGCTTGCTGAGCGCATCAGCGCAATTTTCAGTGCCGGGCTGGTGCCGGATGGAGTAGTCATAGGCCGCTAGTGTGAGAGCCCATTGCTGTATGCGAGCTGATGCATTGGCATTGACAGCCTTGCTGTCTGACAACAGGGATGTGAGTGGCTTATGGTCGATCTCTAATTCAAACTTCCTACCAAAGAGGTACTGATGCATTTTCTTTACACCATAGACACATGCAAGCGCTTCTTCTCAACCATCCCATAGCCCCGTTCTGCTTCAGAGAGCGACCTGGAGGCATAAGCCACAGGTTGTAGCTGACCCTCAGCATTACCCTGCTGCAACACGCACCCAACCCCATAAGATTTTGGGGGGGGGGGGGGGAAGGTGATGTCATGATTGTAACTACAATGTAACACCACTGTATTACTGTACAAACTCAACACAGATGCACACCTTGACCACAGGGGGTGAACTTGTGGGAGACACTCTTTACCTGATCACTCAGGTACATAAAGTGAGGTCCCACGCAGGGTCATCACTTCTGGAGTGCTGTAATATAGAGTTAAGGTCACTGAGGCCTTGTCCCTGGAATGTGCCTCGTGTGGTTTCATGCTGTAGAGTAAGGACTTTGCAGGACAGATAGTCATTGAGGGTAAGGGAGGGTGGGACTGGTTTGCCGCACACTTTTTCCGCTGCCTGTGCTTGATTTCTGCATGCTCTCGGCGATGAGACTCGAGATGCTTAGCGCCCTCCCGGATGTACTTCCTCTACTTAAGGCGGTTTTTGGCCAGGGACTCCCAGGAGTCAGTGAGGATGTTGCACTTTATCAGGGAGGCTTTGAGAGTGTCCTTGTAACGTTTCCTCTGCCCATCTTTGGCTCGATTGCTGTGAAGGAGCTCCGAGAAGGGCGCTTGCTTTGGGAGTCTCGTGTCTGGCATGCGGACTATGTGGCCTGCCCAGCAGAGCTGATTAAGTGTGGTCAATGCTTCAATGCTGGGGATGTTGGCCTGGTCGAGGACTCTAATGTTGGTGCGCCTGTCCTCCCAGGGGATTTGTAGGATCTTGCGGAGACATCGTTGGTGGTATTTCTCCAGCGACTTGAGGTGTCTACTCTACATGGTCCATGTCTCTGAGCCATACAGGGGGGCGGGTATTACTACAGCCCTGTAGACCATGAGCTAGATGGCAGATTTGAGGGCCTGGTCTTCGAACACTCTTTTCCTCAGGTGTCCGAAGGCTGCACTGGCACATTGGAGGCTGTGTTGAATCTCGTCGTCAATGTCTGCTCTTGTTGATAAGAAGCTCACGAGGTATGGGAAATGGTCCACGTTGTCCAGGGCCACGCCGTGGATCTTGATAACTGGGGGGCAATGCTGTGCAACGAGGACAGGCTGATGGAGTACCTTTGTCCTACGGATGTTTAGCGTAAGGCCTATGCTTTCGTATGCCTCAGTAAATAAGTCGACTATGTCTTGGAGTTCAGCCTCTGTATGTGCGCATAAGTAGGCCTCGTCCGCGTACTGTAGCTCAATGACAGAGGTTGGGGTGGTCTTGGACCTGGCCTGGAGACGGCGAAGGTTGAACTGGTTCTGTAGTTTAATTCCACTCCAGCGGGGAGCTTGCTGGCTGTGAGGTGGAGCATAGCAGCGAGGAGGATTGAGAAGAGGGTTGGGGTGATGATGCAGCCGTTTGACCCTGGTCCGGATGTGGATTGCGTCTGTAAATAAACTACCTATTACATGAAAAAGGCAAGCTCCCGAATTACTAATTTAACAATAACAAACAATATTTCTATAGTGCTCTTCATGTACACAGAGATAGAACAGAGCACATTACACTGCAGAGAAAAAGAGTGGATGCTGATCAGTAGGTGAGGGTGATAACAAAAAAGTTGAGGGAGCCAAACGCACTGTTTTAGAAAAGGATTTTTAGGGAGCTTTTGTAAGGTGGGGGATTGAGGTGTGGAGTTTCTTACAGCAGAGGCAACCACGGATTGTGGAGCAGAGGGTGAAGAAAACAAAGAGCAATGGTTTTTATTTTTGTGTTGTTGGAAAAAGGACACGGTCAGTGATAGAGGAAAGGTAAGGAGCATGGGACTTTTGGTGAATGGGGAGGTGTGGTTGAGCTTACTAGTATTGCTCATGAATTATTTGATCACATGGAGCCCGGGCAGAAAGGGGCTGCCTATGTTGTAGCCTCCCTTCCACTTCTCGTTCCATTTCCTCCTCTTCTTCTACCTCCGCATGCTCCTGCGCCTCAGCTTCCCGCCTGATGGCAAGGGCTGTTCCCTCAAAATGGCCAGGTTGAACAGCATGCAGCATACTCCAACAAATCTTGATACTTGCTCAACTGAGTACTGCAGGGCTCCTCCAGGCAGTGGTAGTGTTGCTTGAGGATACCACTGGTGTGCTCTATAATGTTCTTTGTGGCAGCATGACTCTCACTGAAGGCCTGCTGTGCACGTGTGCATGGGGTCCGGACTGGATTCCTGAACCATGTCACAAGTGGATAACCTTTATTGCCCAGCAGCAAGCCTTTGACTTGCTGAGGCGGATCCAATATAGATGGCACAGAGGACTGCTGTAGAATGAATGAATTCAGATTGCTGCCAGGAAAATGGGTATTTGCTTGAATGATTTTCTACTTTTGGTCGCACATCAGCTGCACATTGAAGGAGTTCACATATGGTGAATGCAAGACAAAATGTGTGCGGTCAATGGCACCCTGCACCATGAGGAAGCCTGCAATCAATGCAAACCCTCACGCCTGCTCCGCCTACTATCTCTGTTTATAGAGCCTCAGTGACGTCCCTTTTGCAGCTGTGCACTGCAGACTGCGATATGTTGCTTACATCTCCAGTGGAAGACGCATAACAGTTAAGAGCCATGGTCATCTTGACAGCTACAGACAATGCTGTCCTTTCACTAATTTGAGGTTGCAATTGAGGTTGGAGCAGTTGGTAGATTTCAGTCACAACCTCTTTTGTGAAGCAAAGACATCTCAAGCATTAGTCCTCGCTGAAGTTGAGATAAGAGAATTGCCCCCTAAAGACCCTTGAAAAATGGCAGCGCTGACATCAAATCAGCGCTGCACACTGATTTGAGCCATGATCTGTCTCCTTTGCATGCTGCTGGCGGTAGTTAGGTGTGCACGTGCAAACCCCTTTACCAAGATGGCATCCTGCGCACTACCCGTTGGAATGCGCACGCACATCTCGGATCCTATTTTCGAGCATTAGGTGGCTGTGTAGCACCTAAAAAACGGGTGCTATGCAGCCCAATTTAGCCACCCCCCCACCCCATGTGTGTAAATGCCCAGAGGGTGGTAAATAAGGTTGGTGGGATACAGGCATAAGCTGCCAGATGGGATTATGATATTATGGCAATAATGGAGACTTGGCTCAAACCAAGGGGGAAATTGGGTACTTAGTATTCTTGGTTACAATATATTCAGGAAAGATAGGGAAGGAAAAAATGGAGTGCCGGTGGCAGTATTGATCAAAGATACTGTTACAGCAGTATAAAGGGAAGATGTACTTGAGGGTTCAAAGACAGAATATATTTGGTTAGAATGAAGGCATAATGGAGGAGCTGTTACATTGTTGGGTGACTACTGTAGGCCACCAAATAGTGGGAAAGAGAGGAACAAATTTTCAGACAAGATTCAGAAAGACGCAAGAAATTTACAATAGTGATAATTAGGGAACTTCAATAATCCTATTATAGACTGGGAAAATAACAGCATAAAGGGCAAAGAAGGGAAGGAATTCCTGAAATGTGTACAAGAGTGTTTTCTTGATCAGTATGTTTCCAGCCCAATGGGAAAGCCCAATGGGCTGCATCTAGTTCTAGGGAATGAAGTGGGGCATGTAGAGCATATTTCATGTGGAAGAGCATTTGGGAAACAGTGATCACAGTATCATTAGGTTTAGAGTAGTTATGGAAAGGACAAGGAAAAATCAAACGTGAAATTACTCAACTGGAGGAGGGCTAATTTCAGTGAGTTGAAAAGGGAACTGGCCCAGGTGGATTGGAATCAAAGATTGGCAGGTGAAACAGTAAATGAGCAATGGGAGGCCTTCAAAGAGGAGATAGTTCGGTTACAGAGTAGAAACATTCCCACGAGGGGGAAAGGAAAAGCATCCAAAGCTAGAGACAAAATATATAAAGAATAAATGAAACAGAAAAAGGAGGCTTATGATAAATGTTGGGTTCATAATTCAGTAGAATACCATGGTGAATACAAAAAGTACAGTGGAGATCTAAAAAAGGAAATAAGAGGGCCAAAGAGAGAGCATGAGAATAGATTAGCAGATAACATAAAAGGGAACCCAAAAGTCTTTTATAAACATATAAATAATAAAAGGGTAATCAAAGGAAGGGTGGGGCCAAAGAAGGACCAAAAAGATCTTTTTGTGGAGGCAGAGGGCATGGCTGAGGTATTAAATGAGCACTTTGCATCTGTCTTCACTAAAGAAGAGGATGCTGCCAATGACACAGTAAAGGAAGAGGTAGTAGAGAAATTGGATAGATTAAAAATAGATAAAGAGGAGGCACTTAAAAGGTTGGTAGCACCCGACTGAGGGTGGAAATTGCGGAGACTCTGGTTACAATCTTTCAATCCTGCTTAGATATAGGAGTGGTGCCAAAGGAATGGCGGATTGCAAATGTTCAAGAAAAAGTGAGAGGGATAAACCCAGCAATACAGGCCAGTCAGCCGAACGTCGATGGTGGGGAAACTTTTAGAAACATTAATCCGGGACACAATTAATTGGCAACTTGGAAAAATATGGGTTAATAAATGAAAACCAGTACGTATTTGATCAGCTTGATCGAATTCTTTGAAGTAACAGAGAAGGTTGATGAGGTTAGTGCAGTTGATATTGTGCACATGGACTTTAAAAGACATTTAACAAAGTACCACATAATAGACTTGTTAGCAAAATTGAAGCCCATGGGATTAAAGAGGCAGTAGCTGTGTGCATACAAAATGGGTTGAGTGACAGAAAGGAGAGTAGTGGTGATCGGTTGCTTTTCAGACTGGAGGGAAGTGTGCAGTGGCGTTCCCCAAGGGTCGGTATCACTGCTCTTCTTGACATGTATTAATCACCTGGACTTGGGTATACAGGGCATCATTTCAAATTCTGCAGATGACATGAAACTTGGAAATGTTGTAAACAGTGAGGAGGATAGTAACAGACATCAGGAGGACGTAGACAGACTGGTGAAATGTGCAGACGCATGGCAGATGAAATTCAACGTAGAGATGTATCAAGTGAGTCATTTTACTAGGAAGAATGAGGAGAGGTAATATAAACTAAATGGTACAATTTTAAAGGGGGTGCTGAGAGACCTGCGAATGTGCATACATAAGTCTTTGAAGGTTGCAGGACAAGTTGAAAAGGCTGTTAAAAAGGCATACAGGATCCTTGGCTTTATAAATAGAGGTATAGAGTAGAAAAGTAAGGAAGTTATGGTAAAGCTTTATAAATCATTGATTAGGCCCCAGCTGGAGTATTGTGGGCAATTCAGAGCACCACACTTTAGAAAGGATATAAAGGGGCTGAAATTGCCCTCCGACCCAAACGGGGCGCACTTCCCGAATTAATTATTGATTTACCGGCTCAATCGATGGGGCAGTAATTAGTGCGATTTTTCCCTCTTTTTCAATGTTGGCAGCGGGGCAGAAGTGGGTCGGGAGCAGGGCGGAAGGCGGGCGATGTCATGAGTGCTGTGCTGAGCACGCCAGTGCCACGCTGATGACGTCAGCATGATGCTGACATGCCGCGTCGCGCTGATGCTTAGCAACGTCCCTCCCCCAGTTAAAGGGGAGGGCCGCTGTGAGCTCTGCAGCCACTTTAATGCCAACCACTGGGCCATCAGGGAGGGCTTCAGCCAGGTCAGCGGTCTGGCACCCAAGAGGGGGTGCCAGGCTGCCTGTTGGCACCCAGGGCGAACCCGTGGCTGCCATTGTCGGGCCGACTTCAGAGTCGGCCGACAATTAAAATAAAATGGCGGCCGGGGTGGAGCACCCTTTTTAAGGGCGGACGTGCTGCCCAGCCACGGGCAGCTTCCTGTTGGGGAAAACTGTCGGGGGCGCCGACTAGCGGCTGCTCCGGTGGGGCAATTTCCCTCACGGGACAGAAAGGGATTGCCGCCGGGCGGTAAGAGGTCAGCACATGGCCAACAAGGCAGGAACACGGGCGGGACGGTAACCTTCTCCACCAGAAAAAGGGACGAGGGCAATTATCCAAATCTCCGCCCCGTTACCGTCTCTTTGAAGTGGTAATGGCTCTTAAAAAAAGGGGCAATTTCAGCCCCCAAGGCTTTAGAGGGTGCAAAGGAGATTGGTACGAGGGATGAAAGACTTCAGTTACGCAGAGAGACTAGAGAAACTGGAGTTGTTCTCCTCAGAGCAGAGAAGGTAAAGGCGAGATTTGATAAAGATGTTCAAAATCATGAAGGGTTTTGATAGAGTAAATAAAGAGAAAATGTGTCCAGTGGCAGAAGGGTCAGTAACCAAATAATACAGATTTAATATGCAAAAGTAAAATATTGCAGATGCTAGAAATAATCAGCAGGTCAGGCAGCATCTGTGGAGAAACAGAGTTAACATTTCAGGTCAATGACCTCTCTCCACAGTTGCTGCCTAACCTGCTGGGCATTTCCAGAATTTTCTGTTTTTATTACAGATTTAATGTGATTGGCAAAAGTACCAGAAGCAATGCGAGGAGAAAAAGAATTATGCAGGGAGTTGTTATGATGTGGAATGGAATGCCTGAATGGGCAGTGGAAGCATATTCAATAATAACTTTCAGAAGGGAAATGGATAAATACTTGAAGTGGAAAACTTTGCAAGGCTATGGAGAAAGAGCAGAGCAATGGGGCTAATTGGATAGCTCTTTCAAAGAGCCGGTACAGGCATGATGGGCCAAATTGCCTCCTGTGATGTACCATTCTATGGGTCTATGAAATTGCAGATGGGGAGGTAGCTAGAGTCAAACACATCATGGAATCATAGAACGGTTACAGCACGGAAGAAGGTCATTCGACCCGTCGAGCCCGTGCCGGCTCTCTGCAAGAGCACCTCAGCTATTCCCACTCCCTGCCCTTTCCCCGTAGCCCTGCAATTTATTTTCCTTTAGGTACTTATCTAATTCTGTTTTGAAAGCCACAATTGAATCTGCCTCCACTACCCTTACATTCCAGTGCATTCCAGATCCTAACCACTCGCTGCGTAAAAACGTTTTTTCTTATGTCGCCTTTGGTTCTTTTGCCAATCACCTTAAATGTGTCCTCTGTTGCCTGACCCTTCTGCCAATGGGAACAGTTTCACTCGATCCACTCTATCCAGACCCCTCATGATTTTGAACACCTCTATCAAATCTCCTCTCAACCTTCTCTGCTCTAAGGAAAATAACCCTAGCTTCTCCAGTCTATCCACGTAACTGAAGTCCCTCATCCCTGGAATCATTCTCGTAAATCTTTACTGCACCCTCTCCAAGGTCTTTCTAAAGTGTGGTGCCCAGAATTGGACACAATACTCCAGTTGAGTCCGAACCAGTGTTTCATACAGGTTCATCGTAACTTGCACGCTTTTGCACTTCATGAAGCCCAGGATCCCGTATTCATTTTTAACTGCTTTCTCAACCTGTCCTGCCACCTTCAATGATTTGTGCACATATACCCCTAGGTCTCTCTGTTCATGCACCCCCTTTAGGATTGTACCCTTTAGTTTATATTTCCTCTCCTCATTCTTTCTACCAAAATGTATCACTTTGCACTTTTCTGCGTTAAATTTAATCTGCCACATGTCTGCCCATTCCACCAGCCTGTCTATGTCCTCTTGTAGTCTATCACTATCCTCCTCACTGTTCACTGTACTTCCAAATTTTGTTTCATCGCAAATTTTGAAATTGTGCCCTGTACACCCACATCCAAGTCATTAATATATATCAAGAAAAGCAGTGGTCCTAGTACCTACCCCTGGAGAGCCTTCCTCCAGTCCTAAAAACAACTGTTCACCTCTACTCTCTGTTTCCTGTCATTTAGCCAATTTCGTAACCATTCGGCCACTGTCCCTTTTATTCCACGGGCTTCAACTCTGGCAAGCCTATTATGTGGCATTTTGTCGAACATCTTTTGGTAATCCATGTACACCATGTGAAGAACATTGCCCTCATGAACCCTCTCAGTTACCTCATCAAAAAACTCGATCAAGTTGGTTAAACATGATTTGCCGTTAACAAATCCGTGCTGGTTTTCCTTAATGAATCCACACTTGTCCAAGTGACTGTTAATTTTATCCCTGATTACGTAATAAATAGGAGCGGGAGTAGGCCATTTGGCCCCTTGAGCCTGCTCCACCATTCAATAAGATTATGGCTGATCTGATCTTGGCTTCAATTCTACTTTCCGACCCGCTCCCCATAACCCATGACTCCCCTATAGTTCAAAA
The DNA here is from genome assembly GCF_044704955.1 of Pristiophorus japonicus. Classification (NCBI taxonomy): domain Eukaryota; kingdom Metazoa; phylum Chordata; class Chondrichthyes; family Pristiophoridae; genus Pristiophorus; species Pristiophorus japonicus. The sequence continues at coordinate 224,888,080 of NC_091981.1, forward strand.
ATCTGTCTATTTCCACCTTAAATATATTCAATTACCCAGCCTCCACAGCTCTCTGGGGTAGAGAATTCCAAAGATTCACGACCCTCTGAGAAGAAATTCCTCCTCATCTCCATTTTAAATGGGTGACCCCTTATTCTGAAACTATGCCCCCTAGTTCTAAATTCCCCCATGAGGGGAAACATCCTCTCTGCATCTACCCTGTCAAGCCCCCTCAGAATCTTATGTTTCAATAAGATCACTTCCCATTCTTCTAAACTCCAATGAGTATAGGCCCAACCTGCTCAACCTTTATTCATAAGACAGGCCCTTCATTATTATTTCTAAAAGCTTCCCCACTACCTATGTTAAACTGACCGGCCTATAGTTGCTGGGTTTATCTTTACACCCTTTTTTAAACAAGGGTGTAACATTTGCAATTCTCCAGTCTTCTGACACCACCCCCGTTTCTAAGGAGGATTGGAAGATTATGGCCACAACTGCTGTGATTTCTACCTTAATTTCCCTCAGCGTCCGAGGATGCATCCCATCTGATCCTGGTGACTTATCTACTTTAATTACAGCCAGCCTTTCTAGTACCTCATCTTTATCAATTCTTATCCCATCCAGTATCTCCTCTACCTCCTCCTTTACTATGTCTATGGCAGCATCTTCTTCCTTGGCAAAGGCAGATGTAAAGTACTCATTTAGTACCTCAGTCATACCCTCTGCCTCCATGCGTAGGTCTCCTTTTTGGTCGCTAATCGGCCCCACCCCTCCTTTTACTACCCGTTTACTATTTATGTGCCTATAGAAGACTTTTGGATTATGTTAGCTGCCATTCTATTCGCATACCCTCTCCTTGCCCTACTTAATTTCTTTTTCACTTCTCCTCTGAACATTTTATGTTCAGTCTGATTCTCAGATGTATTCTCGACCTGACATCTGTCATACGTGCTTTTTTTCTGCTTCACCTTACTCTCTATCTCTTTCGTCATCCAGGGAGCTCTGACTTTAGTTGCCCTACCTTTCCCCCGAATGGGAATGTACCTCGACTGTACCCGAACTATTTCCTCTTTAAAGGCAGCCCATTGGTCCACAACAGTTTTGCCTGCCAATCTTTTAATTTACATGGGCTAGATCTGTTCTCACCCCACTGAAATTTGCCTTCCTCCAATTATGTATTTTTATTCTAGATTGCTCCCTGTCCTTTTCCATAGCTAATCTAAACCTTAAGGTACTATGATCACTGTTCCCTAAAGGTTCACCTACTGACACTTGCTCCACTTGACCTATCTCATTCCCCAGAACCAGATCCAGCCATGCCTCCTTCCTTGTTGGGCCAGAAACACACTGATCAAGAAAGTTCTCCTGAACACACTTCAGAAATTCTTCCCCCTCTCTGCCCTTTACACTATTAATATTCCAGTCTATGGGCTCAATTTTCCCCAATACCGTTTTTTGGCGTATTGCCAGAGTTACGCCCGTTTTTTTTGGCCTCAAGTACTCAAAAAAATTAAGTAGCAAGTTTCTCCGTTTTATTTTTTGAAATTGGCGCCGCGCAGCCTGTTCTGTAGTTTTGGGGGTGGAGCCTAATGCCTCCCCGTTCTGCGCATGCGTGGAAAAAAAAAGGACGCTTTTGACGTGATAGCTATGGGCACGCATGCCCAGTACAGTTCCCGGTCTGCATTCGGCCATGTTTAAAGAGCCAGTTGTGTGTGAGAACTTTAATTCCCATTAGAAAAATCGGAGCTGCAAAAGAAGATGCAACGCGGCTCAAGGACCAAGAATTTCTTACAGATGAAGTGGAGGCACTGCTTACTGTAATTGATGGCATGAGCTGGATACCAGCAGAGGTCACATAAAAGTTTCCACCAAAAGAAGTGAAGAAACGCTGGAACCAACTTGCAGAAGATTACTATGTACAATGGTAACCACCCAAAGGTCTGGAGGCCAGTGCAAAAAGAAGTGGCAGGACCTTGGTCAAGTAGCTAGTGTAAGTAATATTTTAATTCATTCAATGGAATTGCAAGTGACCAGCTGTATATGACCCACCTAGCAGAAAGACACCTTCTCTAAAAAGTTATATTTTCACCTTTGCAGAGGAAGGCGGCACACAACAAACGAGAAAGAACTCGAACAGGAGGAGACCCGGAAAATCTGCACCCACTGACACCCTTGGAAGAGAGGGTCGCTGCTTTGATGGGTACTGCCTGGAGAAAAGCAACCACCACCGCACAAGCTGGGCCCACACTCGAGGGAGAGGGTAAGTCCTGCAAATTCCACAGTCTGGCTTTCCTAAATGTTAAGTACCACGCAGGCTAGCCATGTTTCGGTTCATGGGGATGTCTCCGTCAGCTACGCTTCGGTTGATGCAATGTGCTATCATTCATCGTGGTCCTTCAAATCAGCCTGCTGTCTGCACTGTGTGAGCCTACTTGTGCCACCCACCCTGCCCCCTTCTCTGCTGCTAACCATTTGTCTGTTCTGTTATTGTTATATATGTGGACTAGTATTCAGTCTGTACAGCCACCAGAGGGCTCATCCCCTGGATTCCCAAGAGATCCCATAATCCCTTGGGAGCACAAGTATTTAAGGAGGCTTCACAGGTTGGAGAGGCACTCTGGAGACCTGCAATAAAAGACTAAGGTCACACTTTACTTTGAGCTCACAGTGTTCAGTCTGACTCTTTCTCCATACTCAACAACTGGCAACGAGATACAGATAGCGAACCCAAAGATGCAGAGAACAGTGGGCATCCTGGAGAAATTCTCGGAGGGAGATGATTGGGAAACTTTGTGGAGAGACTTGACCAATATTTCGTGGCCAACGAGCTAGATGGGGATGAGAGCGCTGTCAAACGAAGGGCGATCCTCCTCACTGTCTGTGAGGCACCAACGTATGGCCTCATGAAGAATCTGCTCACTCCAGCGAAACCCACGGAGAAATCGTATGACGATTTGTGCACACTGGTCCGAGAGCATTTGAACCCGAAGGAAAGCGTTCTGATGGCGAGGTACCGGTTCTACACCTATAAAAGGTCTGAAGGTCAGGAAGTGGCGAGTTATGTCGCCAAGCTAAGACGTCTTGCAGGACATTGTGAATTTGAAGGATATTTGGAGCACGTGTTCAAAGACTTTTTCGTACTTGGCATTGGCCACGAAACCATACTTCGCAAACTTTTGACTGTAGAGACCCCAACCTTGAGTAAGGCCATAGCGATAGCCCAGGCGTTCATTGCCACCAGTGACAATACGAAGCAAATCTCTCAGCACACAAGTGCTGCTACAAGTACTGTGAACAAAGTGATGTTGTTTTCGAATAGTAACGTACAGGGCAGGTCACACACACCTGCAGCTGCACGTCCGCAGATGACTCAGTCCACTATCAAGCGTGATGAATGCAAAGCCATTAACACCTTGTTGGCGCTGCGGGGGTGATCATCGTTTCCATTCATGCCGATTCAAAGAGTACGTTTGTTAGAGCTGTGGAACAATGGGACACCTCCAACGAGTGTGCAGGCGAGCTGCAAAGCTTATTAAATCTGCAAACCACCATGTTGCAGAGGAGGACAGATCCATGGAGGATCATGATGAACCAGAGCCTCAGATAGAGGAGGCAGAGGGACATGGGGTGCACACATTCATCACGAATTGTCCCCTGATAATGCTGAATGTTGAACTAAATGGACTCCCAGTGTCAATGGAGCTGGACATGGGCGCGAGCCAGTCCATCATGGGCAAAAAGACTTTAGAAAGGTTGTGGTGCAACAAGGCCTTAAGGCCAGTCTTCACTCCAATTCGCATGAAACTAAGAACTTACACTAAAGAACTGATTCCTGTAATTGGCAGTGCTACCGTAAAGGTCTACGATGGAGCGGTGCACAAGCTATCACTCTGGGTGGTACCGGGCGATGGTCCCACACTGCTCGGCAGAAGCTGTCTGGGAAAGATACGCTGGAACTGGGACGACATCCGAGCGCTATTGCCCACTGATGACACTTCGTGTGCCCAGGTCTTAAACAAATTTCCTTCGCTGTTCGAACCAAGCATCGGGAAATTCCAAGGAGCAAAAATGCAGATCCACCTAATTCCGGGGGCGCGACCCATCCATCACACGATGAGAGAAAGGGTAGAGATCGAGCAGGACCGGCTGCAACGACCTCTTTGCAACAGTGGCGGGAGGAAAGACGTTCACGAAGTTGAATCTGACTTCAGCCTACATGACGTAGGCACTGGAACAATCATCGAAGGCCTGCATCAACACGCACAAAAGTCTTTTTGTTTATAACAGATGCCTGTTTGGAATCCGATCAGCGGCGGCGATATTCCAGAGAAATATGGAAAGTTTACTGATGTCGTGGTCTTCCAGGACGACATCTTGGTCACAGGTCGGACTGCAGTTGAGCACCTGCAGAACCTGGAGGAGGTTCTTAATCGACTCAACCGCGTGGGGCTCAGGTTAAAACGCTCGAAGTGCGTTTTCCTGGTGCCTGAAGTGGAGTTCTTGGGAAGGAGGATTGCGGCGGAAGGCATCAGGCCCACCATCGCGAAGACAGATGCAATCGAGAACGCACCGAGGCCACAGAACGTGACGGAGCTGTAGTCGTTTCTGGGACTCTTGAACTACTTTGGTAACTTCGTACCGGGTCTCAGCACACTGCTAGAACCACTACATGTCTTACTACGAAAAGGAGGCGAATGGGTTTGGGGCAAAAGCCAAGAAAATGCCTTTGTAAAAGTGAGAAAACTGTTATGCTCAAATAAATTGCTTGTGTTGTATGATCCAGGTAAGCGTTTGGCACGTCATACGGCGTCGGTGTGTATTGCATAAGCTAATGATTTCGGGAAACTGCAACCGGTTGCTTATGCATCCAAGAGTCTGTCTAAGGCTGAGAGAGCCTACAGCATGATTGAAAAAGAAGCGTTAGTGTGTGTCTATGGGGTAAAGAAAATGCATCAATACCTGTTTGGGCTAAAATTCGAATTGGAAACTGACCATAAGTCACTTATATCCCTGTTTTCCGAGAGTAAAGGGATAAATACCAATGCATCGGCCCACATCCAGAGATGGGCGCTCACGTTGTCCGCATAGAACTACGTCATCCGCCACAGGCTAGGACAGAAAACTGCGCCGATGCTCTCAGTAGGCTGCCATTGCCCACCACTGGGGTGGAAATGGCGCAGCCCGCAGATCTAGCCATGGTTATGGAAACATTTGAGAGTGAGAAATCACCCATCACTGCCCGGCAGATCAAAACCTGGACAAGTCAGGACCCCTTATTATCTCTAGTCAAAAGCTGTGTGCTTCACAGGAGCTGGTCCAGTATCCCAGTGGAAATGCAGGAAGAGATAAAGCTGTTCCAGCGGCGCAAAGATGAAATGTCTATACAGGCAGACTGCCTTCTGTGGGGCAGAGACACCTTCATCAATGGCCTCCACAGTACCCACCCAGGCATGGTAATGATGAAAGAGATAGCCAGATCCCACATGTGGTGGCCCGGTATCAATGCAGACTTAATTGAGTCCTGCGTTGGCAGATGTAATACATGCTCGCAGTTAAGCAATGCACCCAGGGAGGCGCCGCTAAGTTTATGGTCTTGGCCCTCCAAACCGTGGTCTAGGGTACATGTCGACTATGCAGGCCCGTTCTTGGGTAAAATGTTCCTTGTGGTTGTTGACACGTACTCGAAGTGGATTGAATGTGAGATAATGTCGGCTAGCATGTCCGCTGCCACTACTGAAAGCCTGCGGGCCATGGTTTGTCTCTCACGGCTTACCCGATGTCCTGGTGAGCGACAACGGGCCATATTTTACCACTGCTGAGTTCAAAGAATTCATGACCCGTAACGGGATCAAACATGTCACATCTGCCACGTTTAAACTAGCGTCCAATGGTCAGGCAGAGAGAGCAGCGCAAACCATCAAGCAAGGTTTGAAGAGGGTAACTGAAGGCTCACTGCAAACTCGCCTATTCCTAGTCCTGCTTAGCTACCGCACGAGACACCACTCACTCACTGGGATCCCACCTGCTGAACTGCTTATGAATAGAGCACTTAAGACAAGGCTCTCTTTAGTTCACCCTCATCTACATGAACAGGTAGAGAGCAGGCGGCTTCAACAAAGTGCATACCATGATAGCGCAAATGTGTCACGCGAGATTGAAATCAAGATCCTGTATTTGTATTAAATTATGGACAAGGTCCCAAGTGGCTTCCCGGCACTGTCGTGGCCAAATCGGGGAGCAGGGTGTTTTGGGTCAAACTTTCAAATGGACTCATTCACCGGAAACACTTGGACCAAATCAAACTCAGATTCACGGATTATCCTGAGCAACCCACCTTGGACCCTACCTTTTTTGATCCCCCAACATACACACCAGTGGCAACCGGCACCATGGTTGACCACGAAGCAGAACCCATCATCCACAGCAGCCCTGCAGGGCCCAACACACCAGGCAGCCCAGCAAGGCCAGCTGCACAGCAGCCCAGCGAGGGCCCAAGAAATGATTCAACAACACCAGCCTTCACACCGAGACGATCAACCAGGGCAAGAAGGGCCCCAGATCAACTCACATTGTAAATAGTTACACAATTGACTTTAGGCGGGGGGGCGGGGGGGTGGTGTTGTTATATATGTGGACTTGTATTCACTCTGTACAGCCACCAGAGGGCTCATCCCCTGGAGTCCCAAGGGATCCCATAATCCCTTGGGAGCACAGGTATTTAAGGAGGCTTCACAGGTTGGAGGGGCACTTTGGAGACCTGCAATAAAAGACTACGGTCACATTTTACTTTGAACTCACAGTGTTCCGTCTGACTCTTTCTCCATACTCAACAGTTATATTTTGCAGAACTTGAGGCCAACCCTGACGATGCAGAAGAAGATTCAGACGCAAACAAGCCAGAAGAGGAGAACATCTTCCAATTTCATCTTCCAGACCAAGAGCATGGGGGTGAGGCTGAGGGCGAGGTGATGGATGAAGCTCCCACTGTTATACTGACTTTGGAGAAGTTGCAGGTGCTGCCCATTGAGATGCCAGCCCCTTTCCTGAGTGGTATGAGTGTTGTTGGGACATTCCATAGTTTCCGACAGTCCGAGGCTGGGGATTCCAGTGGGGTGCAGCAAGCCACACCCAGGGTCCCACCATCCGAGGCTCCTGGTCTCAGTGGGATGCAGCGAGACACACCCTGGGCCCCACCGTCCGAGGCTGCGGGTCCCAGTGGGATGCAGCAAGGCACATCCAAAGCCTCACCATCCGAGGTTGCGGGTCCCAGAGGGATGCAGTGAGCCACATTCAGGGTGAGGAGAGGAAGGAGAGTTTGACAGCGCTCTCCTGAGGTACAGGATCTAACAGATGTGGTTCAGATGATGGCAATGGGTGCGGAGAGCACTGACCTTACGCGATCACTCCTGGACACCATCAGTGGGATGGGTGATGAGGTATCGGAACTTTCGGGAGAAGTAACAACACTCTCACGAGAAATGGGAACCCTGTCTGGCAACATGAGGGAGGGAATGTCTCAGGCAGCGGATACAATATCGGTGCACATGAGGAGGGAATGTCGCAGGTAGCTGATACACTGTCGGTGAACATGAGGGAGGGAATGTCGCAGGTAGCTGATGCGCTGTCAGTGAACATGAGGGAAGGAATGTCAGAGATGGCTGCTGCAATAAGGGAACTCGCCCAGAGTCAACTGCCACTCCCACTCCAATCCCCTGAGCAGCCTTTGAAGAGGCCCAAGCCGGGCCTTCCACATTATCGGCTGCCCCACCACCCCCGCATCAAGAAGTGCGCATTACCAGAGATGTTTGAAAGAATAAGCTTGGTACCAACCTGAGAAACATCGCGCCACCGCCTGTGGGCAGGGGAGGAGTCAACAAGACCAAGCACAGTGGGCGATCTTAGAATAAGGTGGAAGAGACATGGGTGCAGCCTTTCTTTGCTGTTGTTGTTATTATTGTTGTTCCTGTTGTAACTGTTCTCAAATTAAGTTTTTTGTAAGTTATGTAAATTTACAAGTTTAAGAGTTTGTAAGTGCTCTTAAAAGTATTTAAGTGATCTTAGAGTTTGCAAGTGATGTTAAAGTTTGTAAGTGATCTTAACTGAAAACTTTAAAGTTTGATACAAGAATATTTTTATTAAAGTTAAGTACAAACAAATGTTTGTTAAACTTTTGAATAAAATATATTTTAAATTATAACTGAATAATTTCCATTATTTGTTCCATTATTAACACAACTTTTTGAAGTAAACAAGAATCATTTCCATTATTTATTCCATTAACACAACACAACATTACGGAACAGGTCCAAACAGTAAACATGGTCCATGTGGAATAGTTATCGCTGAGCCTTCAGGCAGCAAAGTGTTCACGGATGAGCTGCTGGCGCAAGGTTCGAGCAATCGTTAAAGGGGCACGATAGTCCGCCCTCTTCTGCCGTCGTGCTCCGGGTTCAGGTAGTTGCATGGCTTCCTCGTCCTCGTCATCTGCATCTTCCTCATCATCATCAGCCACTCTCACCTCAGGTGGGACTTCTACTATCAGCTGCTGCTGCCTCATGATGTCTAAGTTATGCAGCATGTAGCATACAACAGTGAACTGACCGACAATCTCAGGGGAGTATAGCAAATAGACTCCTGAATGGTCCAGCCATCGAAAACGCTGTTCAAAGATGCCAATGGTCCTCGCTATTATGTTGTGCCTCACAATGTGCAACATGTTATATTCCCGGTCAGCTTCCATCCGGGTTACACGTTGGGGCGTCATGAGCCCGGTGGCGAGACCGTACCCTTTGTCTCCCAGTAGCTAGCTCTGCCCTTCTGGCTGCTGCTGATACATGGCAGATATAGTGATCTCGCATAGGATGAATGCATCATGGGTGCTCCCAGGGTATCTTGCATCAACTGACATGATGCGATGCATGTCGTCACACATGAGTTTCACATTAACAGAATGGAAGCCTTTTCTGTTCCAGTACATCTCTGAATCCTCCGAAGGTGCTCGCAAGGCGATGTGGGTACAATCAATGCTGCCCTGTACCTTTGGGAAGCCAGCAATCCTGGAGAAGCCCACAGCCCTTTCATGCGTTGCCTGGGTGGTCATGGGGAACTTTATGTAGTCATTCCTCCGGGTATATTGTGCAGTAGTCACCTGCCGAATGCAGATATGTTGCATGTTGAGAAATGGTGCACACATCCCCAGTTGTGACCTGGAATGATCCAGATGCATAGAATGAAAGTACAGCTGTAACCTTCACTTCAACTGACAAAGCAGTTCTCCTGACGCTTCTAGGTTGCAGGTCTGTTTTTACTAACTCACAGATCTTGGTTCCAACTTCTTTGCGGAAACGCAGCCTTCTGACACAGTTTGCATCACTCAGGTGCAGGTATGAACGCCTGTCTCAATATACCCGACGTGTGTAAGGCCTCCTGCCCATCATCCTACGTGCTCTGAGCTTCCTCATGCTATGACGTTCAATCAATTGTCGCCTCCGCAGCACCATCATGCAGAAGGCTTGAACGAGGTATGGTATTGTCAGTATTGTCCCCATGATTAAATTGTACCTTTGCAATTGGCTTAAAATGGCAGGCAGGACAAGCTTCTTTGTTGTCTCTCTCCCCAAGATCGACGCCCTAGTATGGACCACACTCAGGTCTGAGCATGCGCAATGGGCTTGCCTACATGGGGAAACACCCCCTCCTCCCTCCAGGCTTCATTTGATGCTGCTTGCTGCATAGTGCAAGGCTTCTCATGCCTTCAGCTTCTATCCCCCCGCCCCCCCCTACCCTCCGGGCTTTCTTTCAAGCCGAGTCCTGAGCCCGTGTCCGGGCGAGGTACCGATTCTGCCGGCCGACGCTCCGACCGTCAAGCCCAGTTTGGAGACATTTGGTGGTGGCGTGGCACTTTAAAAAAAATCCAAACTTAAAGAATTGCATGAAACTTCCATTTTCTCCGTTTTCAGTTGGAAAAATTTAAGCTTGCTGATGGATACTTGTGTTCTTGACTCCCTCCAAAACTTTGCCCCAAAACAGTGGCGTCTTTCTGCATCGATTTTATGATGTACGCTGGTTTTTCTTAAGTGTCCAGAAGGTTTTTTGGGAGTGGCCACATACGCCGTCCTAGGAGAATTGCAAGTTGGCCAAACTTGCATAATTGTGAAAAACTGGCGCAGACATCAGGTTACGCCCCCGAGACGCAAAAAAAATGAACCTAAAAAAATCGTAACTGAGTGAGTTACGCTGGCACACTATCTTTGGGGAAACTTGGATTTTTAAAATTTAGGTCCAAAAAAGCGGCATGCGCCAAAAAATGGCGCAAATCACTGGGGAAAATTGAGCCCTATATTAGGAGAGTTGAAGTCACCCATTATCACTACTCTATAGTTCTTGCACCTCTCTGTAATTTCTCTACAAGTTTGCTCCTCCATAATTTTCTATACAATACACCAAGTATTGTAATGGCACCTCTATTATTTCTTATAACCAAATAGATTCTATCCTTGACTCCTCCAGTACATCCTCTCTCTCCAGCACTGTAACATTCTCTTCAACCAACACTGCCACACCACCTCCTATCTTTCCTTCCCTATCTTTCCTGAACACCCTATATCCAGGAATATTTAATACCCAATCCTGCCCTTTTTTGAGCTCTGACTCTGTTATTGCCACAACATCATATTTCTATGTGGCTATTTGATCCTGCAGCTCACCAACCTTGTTTACTATGCTTCGTGCATTCACATACAAAACTGTAATCTTATGCGAGACCATTCTGTGTTCTCTCTTCATCTGACCCCACGTAATACCTTATTATACTTTTTATTTCAGATTCCGGCATCTGCAGTATTTTGCTTTTGTAATACCTTACTATTTTGTGCTTTAGTGCTATTCATCTCTCCCAATCCTTTGTTCCCTTTGATTCTCTTTTCTAATGCTACATCGTGGTGCCCATAACCCTGCCAATTTAGTTTAAGTCCTTCCCAACAACATTAGCACAGAAATATAGAAATTTACAGCGTAAAAGGAGGCCATTTCGGCCCATCGTGTTCACGCCGGCCAACAAAGATCCGCACGGCCCTTGGTCAACAGCCCTAAAGGTTACATATAAACCTATGAACAATGACGGAAAGGCAAAGAGCACCCAGCCCAACCAGTCCGCCTCACACAACTGCGACACCCCCTATACTGAAACATTCTACACTCCATCCCAACCGGAGCCATGTGATCTCCTGGGAGAGGCAAACACCAGATAAAAACCCAGGCCAATTTAGGGAGAAATAATCTGGAAAATTCCTCTCCAACCCATCCAGGCGATCGAAACTAGTCCAGGAGATCACCCTGGCCGTATTCTATTCCCTGCAGTACTTACCATTATATCTGCGGCGTCCAACAAAAGGTCATCCAGTCTAATCCCAATTACCAGCTCTAGGTCCGTAACCCTGCAGGTTGCATCTCTTAAAAGTGGTGAGGGTTTCTGCATCCACCACTCTTCCAGGCAGCGAGTTCCAGATCCCCACAACCCTCTACGTAAAGAAGCCCCCCCCCCACCGCCTCAAATCTCCTCTAAACCTTCCACCAACCACCTTAAAACTATGCCCCCTTGTAGTAGACCCCTCCACCAATGGAAATAGGCCTTTACTATCCATGTGTCTAGACTCCTCAATATTTTGTACACCTCAATGAAGTCTCCTCTCAACCTCCTCTGTTCCAATGAGAACAAACCCAGCCTATCCAATCTGTCCTCATAACTAAGATTCTCCATTCCAGGCAGCATCCTAGTAAATCTCCTCTGCACCTTCTCTAGTGCATTCACGTCCTTCCTATAATACGGCAACCAGAACTGCACGCAGTACTCCAGCTGTGGCCTAACCAAAGTATTATACAATTTAAGCATAACCTCCCTGCTCTTATATTCTATTCCTCGGCCAATAAAGGCAAGCATTCCGTATGCCTTATTAACTACCTTATCCACCTGGCCTGCTACTTTCAGGGATCTGTGGACAAGCACTCCAAGGTGCCTTTGTTCATCTACACTATTAAGTGGCCTACCGCTTAATGTGTATACCCTTTCCTTTATTAGCCCTCCCAAAGTGCATCACCTCACACTTTTCTGAATTAAATTCCATTTGCCACTACTCTGCCCACCTGACCAGTAAATTGATATCCTCCTGCAGCCCATGACTTTCCTCTTCATTATCACCACACAGCCAATTTTAGTGTCGTCTGCAAACTTCTTAATCATACACCTTATATTCAAATCTAAATCGTTGATATATACCACAAAAAGCCCTGCGGAACCCCACTGGAAATATCCTTCCAGTCACAAAAACATCCATCAATCATTACCCTTTGCTTCCTACCTCCAAGCTAATTTTGGATCCAACTTGCCACTTTGCCATGGGCTTTAACCTTCATGACCAGTCTACCATGTGGGACCTTATCAAAAGCCTTACTAAAGTCCATATATACTACATCGTATGCACTACCCTCATCGACCCTCTTGCTTACCTCCTCAAAAAATTCAATCAGGTTAGTCAAACACGATCTTCCCTTAACAAATCCGTGTTGACTGTCCCTAATTAATCCTTGCCTTTCCAAATGTAGATTGATCCTTTCTTTCAGGAATTTTTCCAATAATTTTCCCACCACTGAGGTTAGGCTGACAGGCCTGTAATTACTCGGCCTATCCCTTTCTCCCTTTTTAAACAAGGGTACAACATTAGCAGTCCTCCAATCCTCTGGCACCATGCCCAGATCCAAAGAGGACTGGAAAATGATGGTCTAGCGATGATTTTGGTTCTGGCTCTGTTGAGGTGCTCCTTGTACCGGTCCCATCTCCCTGAGAACTGGCCCCAATGCTCCAGGAATCTGAAGCCTTCCCTCCTGCACCATCTCTCCAGCCACGCATTTATCTGCTCTATCCTCCTATTTCTATACTCAGCCGCACGTGGCACCAGGAGTAATCTAGAGATTAATACCTTTGTGGTCCTGCTTTTTAATCTCCTTCCATCTCCCTTAAATCTGCCTGTTGGACCTCATCCCTCTTTCTACCTATGTCGTTGGTACCAATATGAACCATGACCTCTCCCCCTTCAGAATGTTCTGCAGCCGCTCAGTGACATCCTTAACCCTGGCACCAGGGAGGCAATATACCATCCTGGGGTCATGTCTGCGGCCGGAGAAGCACCTATTTACTCCCCTAACTATCGAATCCCCCTACCACTATTGCTTTCCCTGTATTCCTCCCCCCACCCCCCTCCCTGTACAGCTGAGGCACCGTGGTGCCATGGACATGGCTCTGGTTGTACTCCCGAGAGGATCCATCGCCCCCACCAGTACTCAGAACAGAATACTCGTTGGAGAGCGAGATACACTCAGGGGACTTCTGCACTACCTGCCTGGTCCTCCTCTTCTGTTTGGCAGTCTCCCATTCCCTCTCTGTCTGCGCAAAGACAAAGGGAATGGCTTTGGTTTTGCCAATATTAAGTTGGAGGAAACCTTGACTCATCCAGGTTCTAAAGCCTGCCATGCAGTTGGGATGTGTATCAAAAGCCATAGGATCGATGGAGGAGGTGCAGAGATAAAAATGGGCATCATCGTGCATGTGGAAAGACAGTTCTGTGCCACACAGAAATAGGTTGTGGGTTTACACCATAATTCAACTGCATGTGGTGTGAAGAATTTTGGCAGTGGCACTCGGAGGAGCCAGGACGTTCCCCACAGTGAAGAAGTGGAAAAAAAATCAGAGGTCAAGTTCTGCTACCCTGGTGCAATCCCAATACATCTCTTTGTTATGAACTCCAAACTAAAACTGGCAGAGAATTTCCTTTTGTACGGGCTTTGTAAATAGTGATTAATCAATGATAGCAACTCGTGAGATTAGTACAGTTCATTGACACTTAATGTATTACCTGTATAGAAGCAAGATCATTAGTCAAAGCAACAAGCATGTTGAAGAATATTTTTTTCATTTCAAAGTCTTCATGGTTGGTGGAAATTTTAAGACCATTAACCAGTGGGTTTTGGTTCTTTACTAAAAGAAAAAGGAAATAAAAAACAATGGAAGAAAATGGCATTAATTTAACACTTTATTGATCCTCAGAGAGTCCCAAAATGTTTCACAGACAACAAATTACAGTGCAGTCATTGTTGCTATGCAGGCAGCTGTGGCAGCCAATTGCACAAAGCAAGGTCCCACTAACCAGATATGTGATCAGTTTATCTGCTTTTTGGTGGTGTTGGTTAAGGGAGGGATGTTGGCCATAAGAGCAGGTCAGAGGCTGGGTATTCTGTGGCGAGTGACTCACCTCCTGATCCCCAAAGCCTTTCCACCACCTACAAGGCACAAGTCAGGAGTGAGATGGAATACTTTTCCACTTGCCTAGATGAGCACAGCTCGAGTAACAATCGACACCATCCAGAACAAGGCAGCCTGGTTGATTGGCACTCCATCGGTCATCTTAAACATTCACTCCCTCCACCTCAGGCACAACATGGCTGTAATGTGTACCAACTACAAGATGAATTGCAGCAACTCGCCAAGGCTTCATCAACAGCACCTCCCAAACTCGCAACCTCTATCACCTAGAAGGACAAGGGCAGCAGGCGCTTGGAAACACCACCACCTCTAAGTTCCCTTCCAATTCACACACCATCCTGACTTGGAAATATATCGCCGTTCCTTCATCGACTCAGAGTCAAAATTCTGAAACTCCCTACCTAACAGCATTGTGGGAGTTCCTTCTGGGTTTAGCACATTTTCACGGCTGTTCGTCACCTGGGTCCAAATATTGCCTGTGGGTGCCCCAGAATTGTGGGGGGAGGGGGGGAATGGGGATGAGGACTTGTATGAAAATTCCTGTTGGTTTCTGGGGATCTGAATCTCGTCAGAAACCGCAACTGGATGGCTTCCCAGCTGGTCCATAAAAATTTCCAACTTATCTTTCTGGGGGTTTGAAGAGGTTTTTGGCAGCCTCTTTTTGGATGCTCCTATCTGAAGGGGTTGATGGCAATCTCTAATGCCCATTTATTGATTGATCCACTTCACAGCTACATGCCCAGTAGAAACAGCCTCACTTATATCATGCAGGAAATTTCAGCCCATGTCAAGGATGCTTCTGGAATTGTGAACAGAAGCTAACAAGGTATTGTAATGAGTGAAATTGGCCTTTTTTATATTTTCATACACAGAAAGCACTAAGAAAAATTTGGAGATGATGAAACTGAAAGGATGTTCAAATATAAGAGAATACAAAAAAAAAGACAGATCTGAGTTTTCCATTCCTTCAGTGACAATTTTTTTTGCAGATCTACTTGAGTGGTAGGGACAGCAAATGGTGCAGTGTGTCCCACACTACAAAATAACAAAATCAACAAATTAAATTATTTGAAAATATCACAAACTTCTTATGCAAATCTGGTTGACTCATTGTTTTCTTAATGACATTACTGAAACTTGGACGTGGAAAACAGCAGCGGATCAAACTGGATGCAGATCTTTAGATCATTTCACTAATAGAAAATTCTTACCTTCAGGGAATGTAGCAAACAGGATCAGTTGCTTAGTAAAGCCAGTTTCCTATCATGAAAAGACAGCACATTGGAAAACTATTTTAGGAAGATTTAGAGCAAACCATTTCCCTAACTTATTTTAGTGATAAGATTTGATATAATCAACAAAATGAAACAAGTATACTCATGTATTTTACAAAACTTTGTTTGCATTTGTCAGTAAAACTTACAATCATTGGAACCAATGGACTTTCTGCTAGAATTGTAGCTATTACTAGCAAGTCATTTCGCAGCTGGCGGTCGGAATGGCGATAACCATTTATCATTTGGTTCAAAAAGGCTTCTTTCAATGCGCTAAAGTTGAAAAGTGAAGTAAATTAATGTTATTTTATTATAACATACACAAAACATGATACTCCTTTGTAACATAAATCCCTATAATACTCCTGGTCAAATTGCATGTGCATTTACAGGGGCCTGCTGTCCGTTCTTTAAATCAGATAACAAAGCACCTTATTTACACTGTAGAAATGTAACAAAACAGCCTGTGGAACTCTCTCCTAGATGATATCACCAAGTGGAACTCTGTCTGTTGCTTGTATCAGCTTAAACCCACAGTAAACCATCACTTGTTGAGCCATAGCTGCTTAAGTGTCCATCAGATTATGGAAAATGCAGCTTGCCAGAGGCTCAGTTTCAGTGCACCCAGTAACTATCATAGTTAATTTTATTTGGACATCATTCTCACTTTCCTTCACTGTACCTCAATCAGTGTGCTTCCTATTGTAGAAAAAAGGCAGAAATTAATGCTTTGAATTTTTATAAGAACATAAACATAAGAAATAGGAACAGGAGTAGGCCATACGGCCCCTCGAGCCTGCTCTGCCATTCAAGATCATGGCTGATCTGATCATGGACTCAGCTCCACTTCCCTGCCCGCTCCCCATAATCCCTTATCCCCTTATCGTTTAAGAAACTGTCTATTTCTGTCTTAAATTTATTCAATGTCCCAGCTTCCACAGCTCTCTGAGGCAGCGAATTCCACAGATTTACAACCCTCTGAGAGAAGAAATTTCTCCTCATCTCAGGTTTAAATGGGCGGCCTCTTATTTTAAGATCGTGCCCTCTAGTTCTAGTCTCCCGCATCAATGGAAACATCCTCTCTGCATCCACCTTGTCAAGCCCCCTCATAATCTTATACGTTTTGATAAGATCACCTCTCATTCTACTGAATTCCAATGAGTAGAGGCCCAACCTACTCAACCTTTCCTCATAAGTCAAATCCCTCATCTCCGGAATCAACCTAGTGAACCTTCTCTGAACTGCCTCCAAAGCAAGTATATCCTTTCATAAATATGGAAACCAAAACTGCACGCAGTATTCCAGGTGTGAACTCACCAATAGACTGTATAGCTGTAGCAAGACTTCCCTGCTTTTATACTCCATCCCATTTGCAATAAAGGCCAAGATTCCATTGGCCTTCCTGATCACTTGCTAGACCTGCAGACTATCCTTTTGTGTTTCATGCACAAGTACCCCTAGGTCCTGCTGTACTGCAGCACTTTGCAATCTTTCTCCATTTAAATAATAACTTGCTCTTTGATTTTTTTCTGCCGAAGTGCATGACCTCACACTTTCCAACATTATACTTCATCTGCCAAATTTTTGCCCACTCACTTAGCCTGTCTCCTTTTACAGATTTTTGTGTCCTCCTCACACATTGCTTTTCCTCCCATCTTTGTATCGTCAGCAAACTTGGCTACGTTACACTCAGTTCCTTCATCCAAGTCGTTAATATAGATTGTAAATAGTTGGGATCCCAGCACTGATCCCTGCAGCACCCCACTAGTTACTGCTTGCCAACCAGAGAATGAACCATTTATCCTGACTCTCTGCTTTCTGTTAGTTAGCCAATCCTCTTTCCTTGATAATATATTACCCCTAACCCCGTGAACTTTTATCTTTGCAGTAACCTTTTATGTGGCGCCTTGTCAAATGCCTTCTGGAAGTCCAGATAACCACATCCACTGATTCCCCTTTATCCACCCTGTTCGTTACATCCTCAAAGAATTCCAGAAAATTTGTCAAACATGACTTCCCCTTCATAAATCCATGCTGACTGTGCTTGACTGAATTTTGTTTTTCCAAATGTCCTGCTACTGCTTCTTTAATAATGGACTCCAACATTTTCCCAACCACAGATGTTAGGCTAACTGGTCTGAATTCCCAAATTTGCTATATTTCAATAGCGCCTTCTAATTTTCAAATTGTGCTTGCTTTCACGTAACTCCGAAAGAGATTTTTCTAATATGGTACACTGCTTTGAAACTTGAACATATCACTCGAACACATGGAAATTGCTGCAGTTTTGAATAAATTATATTTCAGTTATCACCAGAAATTAGCACTTAAATAACTGCTTTTTGGTTAGTGTGGTTACTATGAAAAACTCACTGGATACATTCAAAATCAGTCAGCTGATTAATAAGTTCTTTCTTCGAGGCCTTTTCTAGTAAGGTCCATAAGATATCAGATGACCGAAACAACATTTCTCCAGATGGCTCTGGATCATTCAGGTAGCGGCAGATTTTGTTGGCTGCTTGTGCATTCAACATCAGGTTACAGTTCATAACTGGAATCAGACAGTTAAGTCAAATGCCACAGTAAACAAATCATGAATATTACAGTTGTCAATTAGCTTTGACAATTCGGTTAGAATCATACATTAAGTTAATCATAGATAAGTTACACTACTTCACTAAATTTCAAATGCACGAGAGGCAAAACAATCTTGGTTACTTTTGGCTTCTGATTTGGGAGGAGAAATGTTTAGTACAATTCTAGCATCGCAGCACCATTTTTAAATTTTTTATTTGTACAGTTTCATGCTCAATTTAATTTCCACAATGACCTGAATCATTAAATGAATAGTCTGAAAAAATGGTGATCATCAGCCACTTCATCCCTTGGATGATAATTTAATTGGGGGAGTTATGCCCTGCTCTCTAGCATCAGTTGTTATTTATTGACCACAAATGAATTAAGTTTGCCAACTTAAGCGTATTCCATTGTAATGTCCACATTGGGACTCTTATTCAGCAATATCGATTAAAAGTAAAGAACAGAGTTTCAGGCAGTGGATCTCAGATTTGTTGTTGCTAGCACATAATAAGCTGGACTTAAATATTTATTGTATTCACTGTACCAGGATATGTTTATACTTTTATAAGTACCACCAAAATATACAGCCAAAACCTGATATGATCACATCAATTATTATAAATCAATTTAGACCTACTTTCTGAATGACCTTGGTGTACGAGACAGAATTGATAAGATCAGTCAGAATGGCTTCCATCACAATATCATCCTATCCTGGTCTTAACATGTTTTGCCTGTTTAGGGGTATATTCCAGGAAAAGATCTTGAATACCCATAACTATTCGTAATTATCATGTTAATTAGATATTTATCTAATGGGTGACTGGGTTCTCAATCGCAGCAGCTATTTTCCTGGTGATTTGCGCATTCCTGGAAGGCTGAAGTATGATCTCCAGTGTCTAACCAAATGCTCTCCATATATAGGGGCTTCTTCCAGAGTTAAGAGACTCAGGGAGAAATTTGGGAGCGCCCTGTTTGGGGCATTAACTTTTAAAAGTTTGAAAAATTAGTGGCAGGCGCTAATCTTTTTAAACTTTAAAAAAATTCGACCTTTGCGCTCCAGGAAGGAAGTGGAGTACTATTACAAGGAGCAGGAGGGGCGGTGCTTGTGTGTGCTGCACACTGGACCGTGCAGCGCTGCCGCGATGGAAAGCTCCTTTCCTCCCTTAAAGGGAAGGGCCATCGCTGCAGGCTCTGCAAAAGAAGACACCTTCTCCTTGATGACAGCCGCGATCCTATGTTTCTATGGCCCTATGGCTAAAGGGATCAAGGTGTATGGAGAGAAAGCAGGAAAGGGGTACTGAGGGAATGACCAGCCATGATCTTATCGAATGGTGGTGCAGGCTCGAAGGGCCGAATGGCCTACTCCTGCAACTATTTTCTATGTTTCTATGTTTCTATCTGGTCCGATCAGCCTGATGCACTGCAGCAGAGTGCCGGGCTGATTGATCGTGGGCAGGAAACAAGGCAAAAAAAAATCTGAGATTTGAATTTTTTTTTAAACTTACTTCGGCCACCTTGCCTTTAAGCATCACCCCAGAAGCGCCCAGCCTCCCGATGAATACCTTCTGCAGCTGGTAGTGTTTTCGCCCGGCAATGCTGCAGTGGGCGGAACGCAAGTTCGGGTCTGGGGTGCTACCGGGGCGATGCGCACAGCGATGACGTCACAATCTCTGGGTGAAGGAGATCGTGGCCCAATGCCGTACCACTGCCTCAAACATCCCGCTGAATATGGCGGGAGTTGATCTTCTCCCCACGCCTGGTTGGTAAGTTGTTAGCGCCCCCCGAAGGCGATAATGGGAGGTGGTAATGAGGTCAATTTCTAGGCCTCATATTGGATGTCATGTTTGATAGTTGCTTTAAAGAAATAAGGTTAAATATTAATTCATATATTTGTCCAAATTTTAATGCTGGCAATCCTGAATTTTCCGCATAGAAACATTGGTCCAAAAATTGCAGTCGGAGGCTTCCTGCGGGCAGACGCCTCCGACTGAAATATTTTTTACGAAAGAACCTGGTGGTCCCGGAGGAACATATACTTGCGGTCCAAGGCCTCCTTTCGCAGCCCAGAATATAGGCTCACATATCCCAGTAACGTAAGCGCAACCAGGGATCACGTGGGCCTGGACTACCAATGAACATGGAGTATTCTCATTGATAATAATGGGAGCTCCATTTGTTCAAGCTCCCAGTACAATCAATGAGAATACCCCCAAAAACAGAAATACAACACAATAAATTAAAAAAAACCTCACATAATTAAAATTAATTGAAATTGAATTAAATTAAGGGCTAGAATTTCGCCAATTTTTCACCGTGATTTGATCCTCCGCGGCGAAAATCCGGTTGGTGGGATCTTCGGGCACCACTTTGCGGCAACACTTCCACACGCTGGGAAGAGGTGCGCCGACGTGAAATGACATGCAATGCTGCGGATTGTGTTGCCATTGTACTTTAGGCACTCTCCGCCACGCCCAGAATACCGACGGGTCAAACCTGTCGGTGCGACCCTGCCAGCAACGCTAAGTATGAAGACCTTCCAAAAAGGTAAGTTAAAGTTTTTATTTTTAAATTTTTTTTCAGCAATTTAGTAGGTAAGGATTTTGTAATGTTTTTAGCAATTTTTTTTTTGTTTTCCCCCCCCCTCCCAAGGCCTCTCTCGCAGCGCTACCAGCCTCAGACTAAAGTTACCGAAACTCGTGGTTTGTGCCGCGAATCTATAGTGCAACACCTACTTTACCGATGCGCGATGCCAAAATTTAGGCCTAAAAGTGGTAGCACAGCGAAAACTGTAATTTTGGTGTAAAACTACCGTTTTCGCTGACAACCGAAAATCTAGCCCTAAATGTTTTAGAAAAAGATTTAGACAGGGTTTTTAACAGAAAAATTCATAATAAAATTGATTTTTCCTATCTTTTAAAACTCTTACGCTGGTAAAAGTAGGCTATACCAAGCGTAAGAGTTTGAAGGACATTTGCTGGGCAAGAGTTGGGCGAATTGCCCAAATCTCCATCTGCAAATGTCCTTCTCCCGGGGATGTGTGCGATCTGTCAAAAGACAGATCGCAAATGCCAGTTCTTGGCGCATATGCATCACGTGCCGAGAAATGGCATTTGCGTGTATGCGCACATTGGAGAGGCCGCAATTTACGGTCCATTGTATTAAGGCAGTCATTTTCATGGAAACTCATGTTGAGGAATAAGCGGTAAAAATCTTGTACAAATTGTAATATGAATTTTAAATACTGAAAAATTACTTATTTCTTGCATATATGTTGATCCAGATTTTCCCAGCTGCATTGGCTAATTTACAATAGTCGGTGGCATATAAGAAATGGAGAGAACAACTACTTTCCATACAATCTGTCAATATCTGCTTTTATATTCAATCTATCATAGACATGTTAATGGTATTCTGACATAAGTACATTAATACAATGCCTACATTTAATAGTATTGTAAAGGAAAACTGCTGTAATAGATATAAGTATTGTCCAATACATTTGAAAAAGGAGCTGGTATTAAATACTGTAACAAATAAGATAGCAGACATCTTCATTAAAAAAAGTTCACAGAAATCAGAATAAGTATATTATAAATTGAAATATACTTTATTTCAAATAGTTCAGTAAACACCTACCGGATGAAGCAGAAAGACACTGCAAGGTCTGGAGTATCCGTAACTTTACCTCCAGTTGGTTTCCAACTAGGGTAAGCCCCATGACCAGGGTTTCCACCACTCCACTCTCTTCAATCATTTGCATATTATAGCTCTTGCTAGTTGGATATAAATCTGAAAGAAAAGTTGTGTTAACTGAAAATAAGTCTGCATTATAACAAAACAAAAATCTTTTGAAAATAATTACTTTTGCATTCAATTAAGACTACAGTAAAATCAAGGAAAATTTGTCATTGTAAACAAATCTTCAGCACAAATTGAACTAAATATGGCCAAGACCGTGTGTAATGACTAAGTTACACCAGGATTGAGTCATTCAAACAAATGAAAATACCTTCTAATTCCTGGCTGGGTGGTTCTTTGCAATACAGCCACATGATGGAGTCACAGATTTGCAAGCGGATCTCCGTGCTTGGCACTCTCAGTAAGTAACCTGTCAAAGAGTTGGTGAGAGTCACTGTGTTGAGAAACTGTTTTTTTCTTTAATTCTAAATCCTATTCCGAACTCAAATGATTGTATTTAGTTTCCACGGGCCCAAGTTTCGGGCCGCGCAGTCCCGACCTGGACGGCCGTTTTTCGCGCCACAAAGTGCACCTAAAACAACTTACAGATTCTCCGGCACCCTGCAGGTGGTTTGCAGCTCGGCGCGGCGCACCACGAGCTGTGGGGGGCGGAGCCAGGTCCCTGCGCTGAAAACAGTGCCGGGACCTCTGCACATGAGCGCTACAGTGGGCGCGCATGTGCAGTAGCTCCAGGCGCCCATAATTGTGTGGGAGGGGCCCAAAGCACGCAGCCCCTAGCCCTGGCCGAATGGCCTCACTGGGGCTGTGTGCACAAGGCTGCCTCCCACGCCCAGCTCCTGCTTCCTCCCGACCCGACTCGACTCCCGCTTCCCCGCCCTAGGACTGGACCCAACCCCGACTTCACCGCCCCCGGACCGGACCCGACCCCGACACCGACACCGACCCGACTCCCGCTTCCACCCCCCCGCCCCCGGACCGGACCCGACCCCCCGGACTGGACCCAACCTACGCCCCCCCTGACCTCCCCCCACCACCCCCTACCCCCGCCAACCCGGACCGGACCGGACCGGACCCAACCTGACCTCCCTCCCCCCGCCACGAACCGACCCGACCTCCCTCCTCCACCCTCCCCCCCGACCTGTGCTCCTGACCACCCCCCCCCCCCCCCGGCCCCCGACCCGACCCGCGCTCCCGGCCCCGACCCACGCTCCCAACCCCGACCCGCGCTCCCCCTGACCCGACCCAATGCCACCTACCTGTAAATCTAGTGCTGGGGACGGGCCCTGCCCGAAGTCTTGGGCCCGGCCGGTCCCCGTTCAGCCTTCCTCCCCCTTCTCCTTTCCCCCCCACCTTCTCCTTTCCTCCCCTTACCCCCCTTCTCCTTCTTCCCCCCCTTCTCCTTTCTCCCCCCATCTCCTTTCTCCTCTCCCCCCCTTTCCCCTTCTCCTCTCCCCCCCTTTCCCCTTCTCCTCTCCCCCCCTTTCCCCTTCTCCTCTCCCTCCCTCCCTCCCCTCCCGCTGCCCCCCCCCACTCTCCCTCTACCCCCCCCCTCCCCCTCCCCCTCCCCTCGCTGTCAGAAACACAGACAATGACAGACAGCGAGAGACACACACAGACAGACAGAGAGATAGAGACACTGACAGAGACAAACGGGGGGGGGGGGGGGGGGGGGGCATCCCAGCACGCTGTTGGAGGGCTCCCGGTGCTGCAGTCGGTAAGTAGAAAATGTTTTATTGATTGATTTTTTTTTAATTCTTATTAATTTTTTTGATTGATTTATTGGTTGATTTATTGATGTTTTTATCATTTATTATTGATGATGACTCTTTATTTGTAAAACTGAAGTGTTTAATGTTTGTAAACTTCCCTTTAAACCCCTCCCATTCCCTACGCCTGATTTGTAACCTATGCCTGATTTTCTAAAGTGTAGACAAGATTTTTTCCAGCGTACAAAAATCTTCACTTACTCCATTCTAAGTTAGTTTGGATTAAGTTTTCACTGCCGAAACTTTGAAAACAGGTGTAAGTGGCCGGACACGCCCCCTTTTGAAAATGAAATTCTGTTCCAAAGTGAAACTGTTCTAACTGACTAGAACTGGAGCAAACTAAATGCCGAGAATTTGAATTTCTAAGATACTCCGTTCTACACCAGTTGCTCCAAAAAATCAGGAGCAACTGAGGCCGAAACTTGGGCCCCATGTTTTTTAAATATTAGAAAACGTTGCAATAAAGAACCATCAACAATAATAAATGATAAATCAATCTATAAATAAATTAATAAATCAATAAGTAAAAAATACAAATATCAATAATATCACTATTCAGGTTATTAGAAATACACCAAAGGAATAAGAACATAAGAACATAAGAATTAGGATCAGGAGTAGGCCATCTAGCCCCTCGAGCCTGCTCCGCCACTCAACAAGATCATGGCTGATCTGGCCGTGGACTCAGCTCCACTTACCTGCCCGGTCCCCATAACCCTTAATTCCCTTATTGGTTAAAAATCTATCTATCTGTGCATTCAATGAGCTAGCCTCAACTGCTTCCTTGGGCAGAGAATTTCACAGATTCACAACCCTCTGGGAGAAGAAATTCCTTCTCAACTCAGTTTTAAATTGGCTCCCCCGTATTTTGAGGCTGTGCCCCCTAGTTCTAGTCTCCCCGACCAGTGGAAATAACCTCTCTGCCTCTATCTTGTCTATCCCTTTCATGATTTTAAATGTTTCTATAAGATCACCCCTCATCCTTCTGAACTCCAACGAGTAAAGACCTAGTCTACTCAATCTATCATCATAAGGTAACCCCCTCATCTCTGGAATCAGCCTAGTGAATCGTCTCTGTACCCCCTCCAAAGCTAGTATATCCTTCCTTAAAGTAAGGTGACCAAAACGGCACGCAGTACTCCAGGTGCGGCCTCACCAATACCCTGTACAGTTGCAGCAGGACCTCCCTGCATTTGTACTCCATCCCTCTCGCAATGAAGGCCAACATTCCATTCGCCTTCCTGATTACCTGTTGCACCTGCAAACTAACTTTTTGGGATTCATGCACAAGGGACCAATCGTGAAGCTGTGGAGGCGTGTCCTGCTCAGTTGGAGCTGTGAGCAGTGAGGGAAGCTGCAAGCAACTTGAGCTCCTGCCTGGAGAGCCCTGAGACCAGCCCAGGAACAGAAGGAAGGAAGGGGTTTCACCATCAACTTCTATCCAGAGGGAGAGGAGGAGGAAGCAGAAAACATTAAACATCTTTTACCATTCTGCAAGGAGTTGGAGAGAGGGGGAAAAACCACCAACAACATCCAGTGTGGAAGGAGGGAGACTCAACAATTCTACAGGTGGGTGTGGGTGCATTTCCCCAAAAACAGACTTTGTTGTATCGGTGGGGGGAGGAAAGAAGACCACTGAGGGCCGGAACATCGCGGGGGGTGTGTGTGTGTGTGTGTGGTAGTGTGCGTGGGGGCCGTGCTTACAACTAGGCCCCCCCCACAATTGAAACCCCCCCCACCCCCAATTGCCTAGCCTGGGATAGCTGGAGCTACCAGGCTGAAGATTTTCATTAATCACCCAATTAAAGATCGTTAGGAGTGCCTGGTGGCTCCAGCTACCCCAGGTGAAGACATCTTCTCCCCCCACCTGAAGACCACCTCAAAGACTTTTGTGTTTTGCCATCTGGGGAGTGCACCCACCCACAGCTGCGACGAGAGACCTGCCCTCGCAGCCCCCCCCCCTTCCCACCCCCCTCTCTCTTTTCTCTGTTACTCTGTTTCTCCCCTCTCTCTCTGAGAGCCCTTCCTTCCAAATTTAATTTAAAAAACAAACAATTTAAGACAACTGAGCAGAGGGAGCAAGGCCCCTCCCCAATTGCCAACTAGGGGAGAGGTGTGCCTCATTAAGGGCTCCTCTGCTCAGTCATTATACAAGAGGCCAATTAAGACCATTAAGGCCTGTGACTTTGGGGTGGGTGTAGCCCTTAAAGGGACCCCGTGATGGCGACCCCATCCACGCCGGTGGCAGGGCCAGCAAGGACGTATGCGCAGGTGGCAACCGCTTCCACGGCCCCTCCTGCGCCACCCGCTGCCCTGCCACCATTTAGGTTAATTACGAAAAAACACGGGGTCAAGAGCTACACTCACCCCACAATGACCATCGAGGAGTGCGTGCGGGCGATGGCTGGGGTAGTCGGCCCCTCGGCCATTGTCGCAGCCTCCAAGATGTCTGGGAAGGCCGTGTTCTTCCTGGGGTCGGAGCGGGCGGTGTCCCTGGCCCTTGAAAAGGGGCTCACGGTGGGCGGGACGTTCCTGCCGGTGGACCCTCTCGAGGCCACCGCGCAGAGGGTCATCGTGTCAAACGTCCCGCCCTTTGTTTCCGCTGAGCTCCTCCTCCCTCACCTACACCAACTGGGGGAGGTAAGGTCGGGGATCAACCCCATACCGCTCGGCCTCAGGGAGAACAGCCTGCGCCACGTGTTCTCCTTCCGCCGCCAGCTCTTTGTCCGGCTGGCGCGGGAGGACCTGACAGAAGGGCACTTTAATGTGGTGCACGAGGGGACTGCCTACCGCGTCTTCTGGACGTCGGACGGCGTGCGGTGCCATGCCTGCAGGGAGGTGGGGCACGTTCGCAAGAACTGCCCCGCCTCCAAGGCCGCCAAACCACCGAAGGCGGCCATAGCTGGCGCCGCCGCCACCCCTCCCCCTAGTTGCGTCCGCGTGCCGGGAGCCATGGGTGCGCGGGCATCGTCGGAGGCCTTTGTTTTCAGGGCCTCCGGCGGGGGGGAGGGAGAGCGTCCGAGCGGAAAGAAGGCGCGGAAGAAGGAAAAACATCTAGAGGCGGGTCCCCTCGGTGCGCCGGAAAGTCTGACCACCGCGCTCAGCCCAACCCAGTCACCGGCGAGCGCGGGGTGCCCCGAGCCCGTGCCCGGGCCCTTGAATAACACCACAGAGGGGCCCAGGCGCGGGCAAGAAAAGGAAAAGGGGGGGGCGGAGCGGGAGGCCTCGGCAGACATGGAGGTCTCCCTGACTCCGCGCGCCCCCAGGAACAAAAAGAGGCACCGCCCCAATGAGGCGGAGGGGGAACAACATCCCTCCGCGGAGGAGGCGGTGCCCGCCGCGTGTCCCGCGTCCCCCACCAGCGCCCCCAAATTGCGCTGCAGGCGCGAGGAGTCTTTCCCCGGGGAGGGTGAGGCAGTCGAGGCTGCCCAGCCGCTGCCTCCTGGGGAGGGCGTGGAAGATCTGCCTGTCGTGGGGGGCGTGGGGCCAGTGGAAGAATGCGTAGCCGCCGGGTCGAGCGTCCCGGGGACCGAGGCGGGCGGGGCCGAAAAGGCCGAACCTGAGCCCGCCCAGCCAATACACAACTTACCCCGGGATTTGCTCGACCCGGCAGAGAATGAAACAATTGATTTTAATGATACTGTAGATGCTGGGCCGGGGGGTGGCAGCGGGGAGGGGGAGGAACACCCACCCTCGCCCCTTACTTTGGAGCTGGAGCACTTGGAGGGCCTGGGGATTTCCTATGGCCGGGTCTCTCCTTGTTCTCCGGTTCCTGGGGCGGAGGGGGAACCCCTTCCGCTGTCATTTCCCGACCCGGCACCATTTTTAAAAGAGCCCAGTGGGGACTCCTCTGCCGACGATCCTGGGGGTGGGATCGGGGCAGTGCCAGGGCCGGTTGGAGCGGCCGGTTCATTTGCCGTACCTTGTGCGGTCGATGGGCCGGCTGCTGGCGGCCACCTCCCGGAGGAGGACGGGGACTCGGTGGGGGACGCGGGTGAAGACCTAGAGACCACCGCCAGGGAGGCGGTGGATCTGCTCGCGGCCGCCGCTGAGGCCCTCCTCGTTCCTGCAAAGGAACTCCGGGACTTTTTGGCCCAGAGCCGGGGTCGCCGCGACCAAGCCCGACTGGCCCTGGAAAAATGGTCCGAGCCGGAGCTGATCAAGGGGTCCGTCCGCGCCGCCGTTAAAACCTTGGCCGCGGGCGGGCCCTTGACAAAGGAGCAGCACCTTGAGCTGCGCGAGCTCGAGGGACTCCTCGCTGGGCTGCGGAGGGAGCGGAGTTCAACAAAAGACTTCGCTCCCTCCCCCACAATAGGTTAAGGTAGAGGTTGCACTATGCTTTTGCCATGAAGATAACCATAGCCAGCCTCAACATCAACGGCGGCAGAGGGGCACGCCGTAGATTTGACAATTTTTCGCTCCTGCGGGAGGGGAAATATGCGGTGTGCTTCCTGCAAGAAACCCACACCGTTCCGGGAGACGAAGCCACGTGGCTCCTGGAATGGCAAGGAGAGGTCCGCATGAGCCACCTCACCGCCATTTCTAGTGGGGTGGCCATCTTGCTGGGCCCGCATTTTCAGCCGGAGATCTTGGGGGTCGAGGAGCCCGTGCCAGGCCGCTTGCTGCACGTAACGGTTCGCCTGGGGGACGTGCCGCTCCATCTCGTGAACGTGTACGCCCCTCATCCCGGCCCGCAGCAGACGCGCTTCTTTGAAGAGGTGTCCGCTCTTCTTGGCTCCGTCGACGTCGGCGACTGCATTGTCCTCGGGGGGGATTTTAACTGCACCCTCGAGGCGAGGGACCGCTCCGGTGCCCCGCAGTGCATGACGGCGATGGAGAAGTTGAGGGACCTGGTCGGGTCCTTCGACTTGGTGGACGTCTGGCGAAATCTCCACCCCGACTCCAGCGCCTTTACTTGGGTGAGGCCTGGAGTTGGATGGTCTAGAGTCGACCGCCTTTACGTGTCTCGGGCGTACGTTTCCTGCGTCCCGGCGGCCTCCATGCGGCCGGTGCCGTGCTCGGACCACCACCTGGTGTGGGCGGAGCTCGCTTCGCTCCGCGCGAGGACGGGGTCCGCGTACTGGCACTTTAACAACCGGCTGCTGGAGGACGTGCGGTTCCAGGACTCGTTCCGTCGATTCTGGTCCGACTGGAGAAGGAAGCAGGGGGGCTTCCCCTCCTTGAGGCTATGGTGGGACGTGGGCAAGGCTCACGTCCGCGTCTTCTGTCAAGAGTACGCGAGGGGGTCGACCAAGAGGCGGGCGGCCAGAGTCGGGCGCCTAGAAAAAGAGGTGCTCGACCTGGAAGCCCGTCTCGGTCAAGTCGTCCAGGACCCGGCCCTGCGGACGGTGTACGAAGCGAAGAAGGCCGCGCTGAAGGACCTGCAGCTCGTCGGGTCCCGAGGCGCGTTCGTGAGGTCGCGGATCCGGTTCCTGCGGGATCTGGACCGCGGCTCCCCCTTCTTCTACTCGCTGGAAAAAAGGCAGAGTGTCCGTAAGCAGCTCTTGACGCTGCTGGCCGACGACGGCTCTCTCGTCTCGGATCCGGAGGGCGTCAACAACAGGGTCCGTGAATATTACGGGGCTCTGTTCTCTCCGGATCCGTCCAGCGAGGAAGCGCGTAGAGTTTTGTGGGAGGACCTGCCGAAGGTCAGCCCGGAGGGCGCCGAAAATCTGGAAGCTCCGCTAAGCCTGGCGGAGCTGACCGGTGCCCTCGCCCGGCTCTCGAGGGGAAAATCCCCGGGGCTGGACGGGCTGACCGTGGAGTTCCACAGGGCGTTCTGGGACGTCCTGGGGAGCGACTACGCGCGGGTCCTGGGGGAAAGTCTGGCGACCGGGGAGATGCCCCTCTCTTGGCGCAGGGCAGTCATCGTCCTGCTGCCTAAGAAGGGCGATCTCCGCCTCCTTAAGAACTGGCGCCCGGTCTCCCTCCTCAGCACGGACTACAAAATTTTCGCCAGGGCGATGTCTGCTCGCCTTGGTGCCGTGCTGGACCACATGATCCACCCCGACCAGTCCTACACGGTCCCGGGCCGGACAATCCACGACAACATCCATCTGGTCCGGGACCTCATCCATTGCTCCCAGGAGGCTGGTCTGTCGGTCGCCTTCCTATCCCTCGACCAAGAGAAGGCGTTCGACAGGGTGGATCACGACTATCTGCTCGGAACTCTGCGCGCTTTCGGGTTCGGGACGCATTTCGTCGCCCGGATCCGACTTTTGTACGCCGCCGCGGAGTGTCTGATTAAGGTTAACGGGTCCTTGACGGCGCCCCTTCGCTTTAGGAGAGGGGTGCGCCAGGGATGCCCCATGTCCGGCCAGTTATACGCCGTTTGCGTGGAGCCTTTCCTGCGCCTCTTGCGGACGAGGTTGACGGGACTGGCTCTGCAAGGGCCGGGCGTGGAGGTCGTCCTCTCGGCTTACGCCGATGACGTGCTCCTCGCGGTAGAGGATCCCGCTGACCTGCGGAGGATGCGTGAGTGCCAGGAGATTTACTCGGCCGCGTCCTCCGCCAGGATCAACTGGGAGAAATGTTCCGGACTCCTGGTGGGTCAGTGGCGGGTGGACTCCCTGCCGGAGGAGCTCAGGCCTTTTGCCTGGAGCACGACCCATCTCCTCTATCTGGGAGTCTACCTTAGCCCCGACGAGGAAGCCTGGCCGGCGAACTGGCAGGAGCTGGAGGCCAAGGTCGCCGCTCGCCTAGGGCGCTGGACAGGACTGCTCCGAGTGCTGTCCTACAGGGGTCGAGCGCTAGTCATAAACCAGCTGGTGGCCGCAATGCTGTGGTACCGGCTGGTCACTTTGACCCCTCCCCCTGCGTTTGTCGCCAAGATACAGAAGAAGCTGGTGGACTTCTTCTGGAACAACAGGAAGCACTGGGTCTCTGTCGCGGTCTTGAGTCTCCCGCTTGAGGAGGGCGGTCAGTCGTTGGTGTGCGTCAGCGCCCAGCTCGCGACTTTCCGTCTTCAGACCCTGCAGAGATACCTTTACGTCGAGCCCCCTCCTAGGTGGTGTGCTCTGGCGAGGTATTTCTTCCGCCAGCAGCTCGACCTCAATTATGACACGCAGCTCCTGTTTGTGAACTTGGGGGGTGCCAGGACCGCCCTCCGGGAGCTGCCTGTCTTTTACAGGGAACTCATCAGGGTCTGGAACAAAGTCTCCACCAAGCGCAGCTCTCCGCCGGCTGGAGTGGCGGCCGTCCTGCAGGAACCGCTGCTCGGGAATCCGTACCTCCACGGCCGAGGCTTCATGTGGCGGTCGGAAGAGAGGGCTGTGGCTGGTGAGGTGACCAGGGTCAGGGACCTGCTCGATGGCGGAGGAGCGGGCTGGATGGCGCCAGTCACGCTGGCGCGGCGCCTAAATTCTGCCAACGTCCGCCGCGCGGCCGATGCCATCGAGTCGCTAAAAACAGCTCTGGGCCCTGACTCCGTTAGGTGTATCGAGGAGGCTCAAGCACGTGGGGAGATCCCGTCCGAACTGACCCCCGTCCGGACGGAATTCCTCATCGGCGCCAAACCCCGGAACCTCCCTCGGGGGCCGGCGCCTCACAACTTGAGCCGCCTCGGGGAAATCCCCTCCGTGCCTTTCAGTTCCGCGCGGAGGGGTTTCCTGTACGGGCTGCTCCTGCACACCCTCAACTTTGCCATCCTCGCCGGCCGTCCGGACACGCCATGGCGTACCATCTTGCCGTCCGGAGGAGGCGGGGGTCCCCGATGGAGGGCACTCTACGCAGGGGTCCTCCCACTATTCATCGGGGACTTGGCCTGGAGGGTGGTGCACGGAGCAGTGCCGTGCAACAAATTTTTAAGCCGGTTCACGGACTCCCAGGCCGCCTGCAATTTCTGCGGTCTGGAGGAGTCCGTGTTCCATGTTTTTATGGAGTGCACAAGGTTGCAGCCCCTGTTCCATTATTTGAAGGGGCTGCTCCTGAAATTCTGGCTGCACTTCAGTCCCACTCTCCTGATCTTTGGGCACCCTGTGCGGAGGGGAGCGGGTAGGTCCGAAGGCCTCCTCGTAGGACTGCTCCTGGGCACGGCCAAGGGTGCCATCAGCCGGTCCAGGCAGCGGGCGGTCGAGGGGGTCGTTCAACCTGACTGCCTGCCTCTCTTCCGCTCTTACATCCGGTCCAGGGTGTCCTTGGAGATGGAGCACGCGGTGTCCACCGGTACGCTCGCGGCCTTCCGCGAGAGGTGGGCACCGGAGGGACTGGAGTGCATCATCACGCCCGGCAACCAAATTTTAATTTGATTTTACGTTTTAAAGTTAATTTGTTTTAATTGCCGGTGCTTTTAGTGTCCCCTTCCCTTTTATAGGGGGCACTGGGGAAAAATTGTGATTTTAGTGCCCAAAAAAAAAACAAAAAAAAAAAAAAAAAAAAAAAAAAAGAAAAAACAAAAAAAAACACAAAAAAGGGGGAAAAAAAAAATGGGCCTTGTAGATGTCTGGAGTGTCACCCAGGTCGGGTGGCACAGTTTAATGTTTATGTTTTCACAGATAAACTCAAAAGAGTTTCATGCACAAGGGACCAATCGTGAAGCTGTGGAGGCGTGTCCTGCTCAGTTGGAGCTGTGAGCAGTGAGGGAAGCTGCAAGCAACTTGAGCTCCTGCCTGGAGAGCCCTGAGACCAGCCCAGGAACAGAAGGAAGGAAGGGGTTTCACCATCAACTTCTATCCAGAGGGAGAGGAGGAGGAAGCAGAAAACATTAAACATCTTTTACCATTCTGCAAGGAGTTGGAGAGAGGGGGAAAGACAAACAACATCCAGTGTGGAAGGAGGGAGACTCTACAATTCTACAGGTGGGTGTTGGTGCATTTCCCCAAAAGACTTTGTTGTTTCGGTGGGGGGAGGAAAGAAGACCACTGAGGGCCGGAACATCGCGGGGGGTGTGTGTGTGTGTGTGTGGTAGTGTGCGTGGGGGCCGTGCTTACAACTGGGCCCCCCCACAATTGGAACCCCCCCCACCCCCCACATTAGCCTAGCCTGGGATAGCTGGAGCTACCAGGCTGAAGAGTGTCATCAATCACCCAATTAAAGATCGTTAGGAGTGCCTGGTGGCTCCAGCTACCCCAGGTGAAGACATCTTCTCCCCCCACCTGAAGACCACCCCAAGGACTTTTGTGTTTTTGCCATCTGGGGAGTGCACCCACCCACAGCTGCGAGGGGAGACCTGCCCTTGCAGTCCCCCCCCCCCTTCCCACCCCCCTCTCTCTTTCTCTGCTACTCTGTTTCTCCCCTCTCTCTCTGAGGCCTCTTCCTTCCAAATTTGCAAAAAAAAAAAAACAATTAAGACAACTGAGCAGAGGGAGCAAGGCCTCTCCCCAATTGTCAACGAGGGGAGAGGTGCCTCGTTAAGGGCTCCTCTGCTCAGTTAAATACACGAGGCCATTAAAGACCATTAAGGCCTGTGACTTTGGGGTGGGTGTAGCCCTTAAAGGGACCCCGTGATGGCGACCCCATCCACGCCGGTGGCAGGGCCAGCAAGGACGTATGCGCAGGCGGTGTCCACATCCACGGCACCTCCTGCGCCACCCGCTGCCCTGCCACCATTCAGACTTATAACCAGGAAACACGGGGTCAAGAGCTACACTCACCCCACAATGAGCATTGAGGAGTGCGTGCGGGCGATGGCTGGGGTAGTCGGCCCCTCGGCCATTGTCGCAGCCTCCAAGATGTCTGGGAAGGCCGTGTTCTTCCTGGGGTCGGAGCGGGCGGTGTCCCTGGCCCTTGAAAAGGGGCTCACGGTGGGCGGGACGTTCCTGCCGGTGGACCCTCTCGAGGCCACCGCGCAGAGGGTCATCGTTTCAAACGTCCCGCCCTTTGTTTCCGCTGAGCTCCTCCTCCCTCACCTACAACAACTGGGGGAGGTAAGGTCAGGGATCAACCCCATACCGCTCGGCCTCAGGGAGAACAGCCTGCGCCACGTGTTCTCCTTCCGCCGCCAGCTCTTTGTCCGGCTGGCGCGGGAGGAGACGACGGAAGGTCATTTTAATGTGGTGCACGAGGGGACTGCCTACCGCGTCTTCTGGACGTCGGACGGCGTGCGGTGCCATGCCTGCAGGGAGGTGGGGCACGTTCGCAAGAACTGCCCCGCCTCCAAGGCCGCCAAACCACCGAAGGCGGCCAAGGCTGGCGCCGCCGCCACCCCTCCCCCTAGTTGCGTCCGCGTGCCGGGAGCCATGGGTGCGCGGGCATCGTCGGAGGCCTTTGTTTTCAGGGCCTCCGGCGGGGGGGAGGGAGAGCGTCCGACCGGAAAGAAGGCGCGGAAGAAGACAAAACATCAAGAGGCGGGTCCCCTCAGTGCGCCGGATAATTTGACCACCGCGCTCAGCCCAACCCCGTCACCGGCGAGCGCGGGGTGCCCCGAGCCCGTGCCCGAGCCCTTGAACAACACCACAGAGGGGCCCGGGCGCGGGCAAGAAAAGGAAAAGGGGGGGGCGGAGCGGGAGGCCTCGGCAGACATGGAGGTCTCCCTGACTCCGCGCGCCCCCAGGAACAAAAAGAGGCACCGCCCCAATGACGCGGAGGGGGAACAACATCCCTCCGCGGAGGAGTCGGTGCCCGCCGCGTGTCCCGCGTCCCCCACCAGCGCCCCCAAATTGCGCTGCAGGCGCGAGGAGTCTTTCCCCGGGGAGGGTGAGACAGTTGAGGCTGCCCAGCCTCTGCCTCCCGGGGATGGAGTGGAAGATCTGCCTGTCGTGGGGGGCGTGGGGACCGCGGAGGAATGCGTAGCCGCCGGGCCGGGCGTCCCGGGGACTGAGGCGGGCGAGGCCGAAAAGGCCGAACCTGAGCCCGCCCAGCTATTACCCAACTTCCCCCGGGAGTTGCTCGACCCGGCAGAGAATGAAACAAATAATTATGACACTGTAGATGCTGGGCCGGGGGGTGGCAGCGGGGAGGGGGAGGAACACCCACCCTCGCCCCTTACTTTGGAGCTGGAGCACTTGGAGGGCCTGGGGATTTCCTATGGCCGGGTCTCTCCTTGTTCTCCGGTTCCTGGGGCGGAGGGGGAACCCCTTCCGCTGTCATTTCCCGACCCGGCACCATTTTTAAAAGAGCCCAGTGGGGACTCCTCTGCCGACGATCCTGGGGGTGGGATCGGGGCAGTGCCAGGGCCGGTTGGAGCGGCCGGTTCATTTGCCGTACCTTGTGCGGTCGATGGGCCGGCTGCTGGCGGCCACCTCCCGGAGGAGGACGGGGACTCGGTGGGGGACGCGGGTGAAGACCTAGAGACCACCGCCAGGGAGGCGGTGGATCTGCTCGCGGCCGCCGCTGAGGCCCTCCTCGTTCCTGCAAAGGAACTCCGGGACTTTTTGGCCCAGAGCCGGGGTCGCCGCGACCAAGCCCGACTGGCCCTGGAAAAATGGTCCGAGCCGGAGCTGATCAAGGGGTCCGTCCGCGCCGCCGTTAAAACCTTGGCCGCGGGCGGGCCCTTGACAAAGGAGCAGCACCTTGAGCTGCGCGAGCTCGAGGGACTCCTCGCTGGGCTGCGGAGGGAGCGGAGTTCAACAAAAGACTCCGCTCCCTCCCCCACAATAGGTTAAGGTAGAGGTTGCACTATGCTTTTGCCATGAAGATAACCATAGCCAGCCTCAACATCAACGGCGGCAGAGGGGCACGCCGTAGATTTGACAATTTTTCGCTCCTGCGGGAGGGGAAATATGCGGTGTGCTTCCTGCAAGAAACCCACACCGTTCCGGGAGACGAAGCCACGTGGCTCCTGGAATGGCAAGGAGAGGTCCGCATGAGCCACCTCACCGCCATTTCTAGTGGGGTGGCCATCTTGCTGGGCCCGCATTTTCAGCCGGAGATCTTGAGGGTCGAGGAGCCCGTGCCAGGCCGCTTGCTGCACGTAACGGTTCGCCTGGGGGACGTGCCGCTCCATCTCGTGAACGTGTACGCCCCTCATCCCGGCCCGCAGCAAACGCGCTTCTTTGAAGAGGTGTCCGCTCTTCTTGGCTCCGTCGACGTCGGCGACTGCATTGTCCTCGGGGGGGATTTTAACTGCACCCTCGAGGCGAGGGACCGCTCCGGTGCCCCGCAGTGCATGACGGCGATGGAGAAGTTGAGGGACCTGGTCGGGTCCTTCGACTTGGTGGACGTCTGGCGAAATCTCCACCCCGACTCCAGCGCCTTTACTTGGGTGAGGCCTGGAGTTGGATGGTCTAGAGTCGACCGCCTTTACGTGTCTCGGGCGTACGTTTCCTGCGTCCCGGCGGCCTCCATGCGGCCGGTGCCGTGTTCGGACCACCACCTGGTGTGGGCGGAGCTCGCTTCGCTCCGCGCGAGGACGGGGTCCGCGTACTGGCACTTTAACAACCGGCTGCTGGAGGACGTGCGGTTCCGGGACTCGTTCCGTCGATTCTGGTCCGACTGGAGAAGGAAGCAGGGGGGCTTCCCCTCCTTGAGGCTATGGTGGGACGTGGGCAAGGCTCACGTCCGCGTCTTCTGTCAAGAGTACGCGAGGGGGTCGACCAAGAGGCGGGCGGCCAGAGTCGGGCGCCTAGAAAAAGAGGTGCTCGACCTGGAAGCCCGTCTCGGTCAAGTCGTCCAGGACCCGGCCCTGCGGACGGTGTACGAAGCGAAGAAGGCCGCGCTGAAGGACCTGCAGCTCGTCGGGTCCCGAGGCGCGTTCGTGAGGTCGCGGATCCGGTTCCTGCGGGATCTGGACCGCGGCTCCCCCTTCTTCTACTCGCTGGAAAAAAGGCAGAGTGTCCGTAAGCAGCTCTTGACGCTGCTGGCCGACGACGGCTCTCTCGTCTCGGATCCGGAGGGCGTCAACAACAGGGTCCGAGAATATTACGGGGCTCTGTTCTCTCCGGATCCGTCCAGCGAGGAAGCGCGTAGAGTTTTGTGGGAGGACCTGCCGAAGGTCGGCCCGGAGGGCGCCGAAAATCTGGAAGCTCCGCTAAGCCTGGCGGAGCTGACCGGTGCCCTCGCCCGGCTCTCGAGGGGAAAATCCCCGGGGCTGGACGGGCTGACCGTGGAGTTCCACAGGGCGTTCTGGGACGTCCTGGGGAGCGACTACGCGCGGGTCCTGGGGGAAAGTCTGGCGACCGGGGAGATGCCCCTCTCTTGGCGCAGGGCAGTCATCGTCCTGCTGCCTAAGAAGGGCGATCTCCGCCTCCTCAAGAACTGGCGCCCGGTCTCCCTCCTCAGCACGGACTACAAAATCTTCGCCAGGGCGATGTCTGCTCGCCTTGGTGCCGTGCTGGACCACATGATTCACCCCGACCAGTCATACACGGTCCCGGGCCGGACGATCCACGACAACATCCATCTGGTCCGGGACCTCATCCATTGCTCCCAGGAGGCTGGTCTGTCGGTCGCCTTCCTATCCCTCGACCAAGAGAAGGCGTTCGACAGGGTGGATCACGACTATCTGCTCGGAACTCTGCGCGCTTTCGGGTTCGGGACGCATTTCGTCGCCCGGATCCGACTTTTGTACGCCGCCGCGGAGTGTCTGATTAAGGTTAACGGGTCCTTGACGGCGCCCCTTCGCTTTAGGAGAGGGGTGCGCCAGGGATGCCCCATGTCCGGCCAGTTATACGCCGTTTGCGTGGAGCCTTTCCTGCGCCTCTTGCGGACGAGGTTGACGGGACTGGCTCTGCAAGGGCCGGGCGTGGAGGTCGTCCTCTCGGCTTACGCCGATGACGTGCTCCTCGCGGTAGAGGATCCCGCTGACCTGCGGAGGATGCGTGAGTGCCAGGAGATTTACTCGGCCGCGTCCTCCGCCAGGATCAACTGGGAGAAATGTTCCGGACTCCTGGTGGGTCAGTGGCGGGTGGACTCCCTGCCGGAGGAGCTCAGGCCTTTTGCCTGGAGCACGACCCATCTCCTCTATCTGGGAGTCTACCTTAGCCCCGACGAGGAAGCCTGGCCGGCGAACTGGCAGGAGCTGGAGGCCAAGGTCGCCGCTCGCCTAGGGCGCTGGACAGGACTGCTCCGAGTGCTGTCCTACAGGGGTCGAGCGCTAGTCATAAACCAGCTGGTGGCCGCAATGCTGTGGTACCGGCTGGTCACTTTGACCCCTCCCCCTGCGTTTGTCGCCAAGATACAGAAGAAGCTGGTGGACTTCTTCTGGAACAACAGGAAGCACTGGGTCTCTGTCGCGGTCTTGAGTCTCCCGCTTGAGGAGGGCGGTCAGTCGTTGGTGTGCGTCAGCGCCCAGCTCGCGACTTTCCGTCTTCAGACCCTGCAGAGATACCTTTACGTCGAGCCCCCTCCTAGGTGGTGTGCTCTGGCGAGGTATTTCTTCCGCCAGCAGCTCGACCTCAATTATGACACGCAGCTCCTGTTTGTGAACTTGGGGGGTGCCAGGACCGCCCTCCGGGAGCTGCCTGTCTTTTACAGGGAACTCATCAGGGTCTGGAACAAAGTCTCCACCAAGCGCAGCTCTCCGCCGGCTGGAGTGGCGGCCGTCCTGCAGGAACCGCTGCTCGGGAATCCGTACCTCCACGGCCGAGGCTTCATGTGGCGGTCGGAAGAGAGGGCTGTGGCTGGTGAGGTGACCAGGGTCAGGGACCTGCTCGATGGCGGAGGAGCGGGCTGGATGGCGCCAGTCACGCTGGCGCGGCGCCTAAATTCTGCCAACGTCCGCCGCGCGGCCGATGCCATCGAGTCGCTAAAAACAGCTCTGGGCCCTGACTCCGTTAGGTGTATCGAGGAGGCTCAAGCACGTGGGGAGATCCCGTCCGAACTGACCCCCGTCCGGACGGAATTCCTCATCGGCGCCAAACCCCGGAACCTCCCTCGGGGGCCGGCGCCTCACAACTTGAGCCGCCTCGGGGAAATCCCCTCCGTGCCTTTCAGTTCCGCGCGGAGGGGTTTCCTGTACGGGCTGCTCCTGCACACCCTCAACTTTGCCATCCTCGCCGGCCGTCCGGACACGCCATGGCGTACCATCTTGCCGTCCGGAGGAGGCGGGGGTCCCCGATGGAGGGCCCTCTACGCAGGGGTCCTCCCACTATTCATCGGGGACTTGGCCTGGAGGGTGGTGCACGGAGCAGTGCCGTGCAACAAATTTTTAAGCCGGTTCACGGACTCCCAGGCCGCCTGCAATTTCTGCGGTCTGGAGGAGTCCGTGTTCCATGTTTTTATTGAATGCACGAGGTTGCAGCCCCTGTTCCATTATTTGAAGGGGCTGCTCCTGAAATTCTGGCTGCACTTCAGTCCCACCCTCCTGATCTTTGGGCACCCTGTGCGGAGGGGAGCGGGTAGGTCCGAAGGCCTCCTCGTAGGACTGCTCCTGGGCACGGCCAAGGGTGCCATCAGCCGGTCCAGGCAGCGGGCGGTCGAGGGGGTCGTTCAACCTGACTGCCTGCCTCTCTTCCGCTCTTACATCCGGTCCAGGGTGTCCTTGGAGATGGAGCACGCGGTGTCCACCGGTACGCTCGCGGCCTTCCGCGAGAGGTGGGCACCGGAGGGACTGGAGTGCATCATCACGCCCGGCAACCAAATTTTAATTTGATTTTACGTTTTAAAGTTTAATTTGTTTTAATTGCCGGTGCTTTTAGTGTCCCCCTTCCCTTTTATAGGGGGCACTGGGGAAAATTGTTATTTTAGTGCCCAAAAAAAAAACAAAAAAAAAAAAAAAAAAAAAAAAAAAAAAAAAAAAAACACAAAAAAAAAAAAACCAAAAAAAGGGGGGAAAAAAAGGGCCTTGAAAATGTCTGGAGTGTCACCCAGGTCGGGTGGCACCGTTTATTGTTTTTATGTCTTCACAGGTGAACTCAAAAGAGTTTCATGCACAAGGGACCAATCGTGAAGCTGTGGAGGCGTGTCCTGCTCAGTTGGAGCTGTGAGCAGTGAGGGAAGCTGCAAGCAACTTGAGCTCCTGCCTGGAGAGCCCTGAGACCAGCCCAGGAACAGAAGGAAGGAAGGGGTTTCACCATCAACTTCTATCCAGAGGGAGAGGAGGAGGAAGCAGAAAACATTAAACATCTTTTACCATTCTGCAAGGAGTTGGAGAGAGGGGGAAAGACAAACAACATCCAGTGTGGAAGGAGGGAGACTCTACAATTCTAC
Source organism: Pristiophorus japonicus (assembly GCF_044704955.1). NCBI lineage: Eukaryota > Metazoa > Chordata > Chondrichthyes > Pristiophoridae > Pristiophorus > Pristiophorus japonicus. The sequence goes on from NC_091981.1 coordinate 224,927,721, forward strand.
AGGTGGGTGTTGGTGCATTTCCCCAAAAGACTTTGTTGTTTCGGTGGGGGGAGGAAAGAAGACCACTGAGGGCCGGAACATCGCGGGGGGTGTGTGTGTGTGTGTGTGGTAGTGTGCGTGGGGGCCGTGCTTACAACTGGGCCCCCCCACAATTGGAACCCCCCCCACCCCCCACATTAGCCTAGCCTGGGATAGCTGGAGCTACCAGGCTGAAGAGTGTCATCAATCACCCAATTAAAGATCGTTAGGAGTGCCTGGTGGCTCCAGCTACCCCAGGTGAAGACATCTTCTCCCCCCACCTGAAGACCACCCCAAGGACTTTTGTGTTTTTGCCATCTGGGGAGTGCACCCACCCACAGCTGCGAGGGGAGACCTGCCCTTGCAGTCCCCCCCCCCCTTCCCACCCCCCTCTCTCTTTCTCTGCTACTCTGTTTCTCCCCTCTCTCTCTGAGGCCTCTTCCTTCCAAATTTGCAAAAAAAAAAAAACAATTAAGACAACTGAGCAGAGGGAGCAAGGCCTCTCCCCAATTGTCAACGAGGGGAGAGGTGCCTCGTTAAGGGCTCCTCTGCTCAGTTAAATACACGAGGCCATTAAAGACCATTAAGGCCTGTGACTTTGGGGTGGGTGTAGCCCTTAAAGGGACCCCGTGATGGCGACCCCATCCACGCCGGTGGCAGGGCCAGCAAGGACGTATGCGCAGGCGGTGTCCACATCCACGGCACCTCCTGCGCCACCCGCTGCCCTGCCACCATTCAGACTTATAACCAGGAAACACGGGGTCAAGAGCTACACTCACCCCACAATGAGCATTGAGGAGTGCGTGCGGGCGATGGCTGGGGTAGTCGGCCCCTCGGCCATTGTCGCAGCCTCCAAGATGTCTGGGAAGGCCGTGTTCTTCCTGGGGTCGGAGCGGGCGGTGTCCCTGGCCCTTGAAAAGGGGCTCACGGTGGGCGGGACGTTCCTGCCGGTGGACCCTCTCGAGGCCACCGCGCAGAGGGTCATCGTTTCAAACGTCCCGCCCTTTGTTTCCGCTGAGCTCCTCCTCCCTCACCTACAACAACTGGGGGAGGTAAGGTCAGGGATCAACCCCATACCGCTCGGCCTCAGGGAGAACAGCCTGCGCCACGTGTTCTCCTTCCGCCGCCAGCTCTTTGTCCGGCTGGCGCGGGAGGAGACGACGGAAGGTCATTTTAATGTGGTGCACGAGGGGACTGCCTACCGCGTCTTCTGGACGTCGGACGGCGTGCGGTGCCATGCCTGCAGGGAGGTGGGGCACGTTCGCAAGAACTGCCCCGCCTCCAAGGCCGCCAAACCACCGAAGGCGGCCAAGGCTGGCGCCGCCGCCACCCCTCCCCCTAGTTGCGTCCGCGTGCCGGGAGCCATGGGTGCGCGGGCATCGTCGGAGGCCTTTGTTTTCAGGGCCTCCGGCGGGGGGGAGGGAGAGCGTCCGACCGGAAAGAAGGCGCGGAAGAAGACAAAACATCAAGAGGCGGGTCCCCTCAGTGCGCCGGATAATTTGACCACCGCGCTCAGCCCAACCCCGTCACCGGCGAGCGCGGGGTGCCCCGAGCCCGTGCCCGAGCCCTTGAACAACACCACAGAGGGGCCCGGGCGCGGGCAAGAAAAGGAAAAGGGGGGGGCGGAGCGGGAGGCCTCGGCAGACATGGAGGTCTCCCTGACTCCGCGCGCCCCCAGGAACAAAAAGAGGCACCGCCCCAATGACGCGGAGGGGGAACAACATCCCTCCGCGGAGGAGTCGGTGCCCGCCGCGTGTCCCGCGTCCCCCACCAGCGCCCCCAAATTGCGCTGCAGGCGCGAGGAGTCTTTCCCCGGGGAGGGTGAGACAGTTGAGGCTGCCCAGCCTCTGCCTCCCGGGGATGGAGTGGAAGATCTGCCTGTCGTGGGGGGCGTGGGGACCGCGGAGGAATGCGTAGCCGCCGGGCCGGGCGTCCCGGGGACTGAGGCGGGCGAGGCCGAAAAGGCCGAACCTGAGCCCGCCCAGCTATTACCCAACTTCCCCCGGGAGTTGCTCGACCCGGCAGAGAATGAAACAAATAATTATGACACTGTAGATGCTGGGCCGGGGGGTGGCAGCGGGGAGGGGGAGGAACACCCACCCTCGCCCCTTACTTTGGAGCTGGAGCACTTGGAGGGCCTGGGGATTTCCTATGGCCGGGTCTCTCCTTGTTCTCCGGTTCCTGGGGCGGAGGGGGAACCCCTTCCGCTGTCATTTCCCGACCCAGCACCTTTTTTAAAAGAGCCCAGTGGGGACTCCTCTGCCGACGATCCTGGGGGTGGGATCGGGGCAGTGCCAGGGCCGGTTGGAGCGGCCGGTTCATTTGCCGTACCTTGTGCGGTCGATGGGCCGGCTGCTGGCGGCCACCTCCCGGAGGAGGACGGGGACTCGGTGGGGGACGCGGGTGAAGACCTAGAGACCACCGCCAGTGAGGCGGTGGATCTGCTCGCGGCCGCCGCTGAGGCCCTCCTCGTTCCTGCAAAGGAACTCCGGGACTTTTTGGCCCAGAGCCGGGGTCGCCGCGACCAAGCCCGACTGGCCCTGGAAAAATGGTCCGAGCCGGAGCTGATCAAGGGGTCCGTCCGCGCCGCCGTTAAAACCTTGGCCGCGGGCGGGCCCTTGACAAAGGAGCAGCACCTTGAGCTGCGCGAGCTCGAGGGACTCCTCGCTGGGCTGCGGAGGGAGCGGAGTTCAACAAAAGACTCCGCCCCCCCCCCCACAATAGGTTAAGGTAGAGGTTGCACTATGCTTTTGCCATGAAGATAACCATAGCCAGCCTCAACATCAACGGCGGCAGAGGGGCACGCCGTAGATTTGACAATTTTTCGCTCCTGCGGGAGGGGAAATATGCGGTGTGCTTCCTGCAAGAAACCCACACCGTTCCGGGAGACGAAGCCACGTGGCTCCTGGAATGGCAAGGAGAGGTCCGCATGAGCCACCTCACCGCCATTTCTAGTGGGGTGGCCATCTTGCTGGGCCCGCATTTTCAGCCGGAGATCTTGGGGGTCGAGGAGCCCGTGCCAGGCCGCTTGCTGCACGTAACGGTTCGCCTGGGGGACGTGCCGCTCCATCTCGTGAACGTGTACGCCCCTCATCCCGGCCCGCAGCAAACGCGCTTCTTTGAAGAGGTGTCCGCTCTTCTTGGCTCCGTCGACGTCGGCGACTGCATTGTCCTCGGGGGGGATTTTAACTGCACCCTCGAGGCGAGGGACCGCTCCGGTGCCCCGCAGTGCATGACGGCGATGGAGAAGTTGAGGGACCTGGTCGGGTCCTTCGACTTGGTGGACGTCTGGCGAAATCTCCACCCCGACTCCAGCGCCTTTACTTGGGTGAGGCCTGGAGTTGGATGGTCTAGAGTCGACCGCCTTTACGTGTCTCGGGCGTACGTTTCCTGCGTCCCGGCGGCCTCCATGCGGCCGGTGCCGTGTTCGGACCACCACCTGGTGTGGGCGGAGCTCGCTTCGCTCCGCGCGAGGACGGGGTCCGCGTACTGGCACTTTAACAACCGGCTGCTGGAGGACGTGCGGTTCCAGGACTCGTTCCGTCGATTCTGGTCCGACTGGAGAAGGAAGCAGGGGGGCTTCCCCTCCTTGAGGCTATGGTGGGACGTGGGCAAGGCTCACGTCCGCGTCTTCTGTCAAGAGTACGCGAGGGGGTCGACCAAGAGGCGGGCGGCCAGAGTCGGGCGCCTAGAAAAAGAGGTGCTCGACCTGGAAGCCCGTCTCGGTCAAGTCGTCCAGGACCCGGCCCTGCGGACGGTGTACGAAGCGAAGAAGGCCGCGCTGAAGGACCTGCAGCTCGTCGGGTCCCGAGGCGCGTTCGTGAGGTCGCGGATCCGGTTCCTGCGGGATCTGGACCGCGGCTCCCCCTTCTTCTACTCGCTGGAAAAAAGGCAGAGTGTCCGTAAGCAGCTCTTGACGCTGCTGGCCGACGACGGCTCTCTCGTCTCGGATCCGGAGGGCGTCAACAACAGGGTCCGTGAATATTACGGGGCTCTGTTCTCTCCGGATCCGTCCAGCGAGGAAGCGCGTAGAGTTTTGTGGGAGGACCTGCCGAAGGTCAGCCCGGAGGGCGCCGAAAATCTGGAAGCTCCGCTAAGCCTGGCGGAGCTGACCGGTGCCCTCGCCCGGCTCTCGAGGGGAAAATCCCCGGGGCTGGACGGGCTGACCGTGGAGTTCCACAGGGCGTTCTGGGACGTCCTGGGGAGCGACTACGCGCGGGTCCTGGGGGAAAGTCTGGCGACCGGGGAGATGCCCCTCTCTTGGCGCAGGGCAGTCATCGTCCTGCTGCCTAAGAAGGGCGATCTCCGCCTCCTTAAGAACTGGCGCCCGGTCTCCCTCCTCAGCACGGACTACAAAATCTTCGCCAGGGCGATGTCTGCTCGCCTTGGTGCCGTGCTGGACCACATGATCCACCCCGACCAGTCATACACGGTCCCGGGCCGGACAATCCACGATAACATCCATCTGGTCCGGGACCTCATCCATTGTTCCCAGGAGGCTGGTCTGTCGGTCGCCTTCCTATCCCTCGACCAAGAGAAGGCGTTCGACAGGGTGGATCACGACTATCTGCTCGGAACTCTGCGCGCTTTCGGGTTCGGGACGCATTTCGTCGCCCGGATCCGACTTTTGTACGCCGCCGCGGAGTGTCTGATTAAGGTTAACGGGTCCTTGACGGCGCCCCTTCGCTTTAGGAGAGGGGTGCGCCAGGGATGCCCCATGTCCGGCCAGTTATACGCCGTTTGCGTGGAGCCTTTCCTGCGCCTCTTGCGGACGAGGTTGACGGGACTGGCTCTGCAAGGGCCGGGCGTGGAGGTCGTCCTCTCGGCTTACGCCGATGACGTGCTCCTCGCGGTAGAGGATCCCGCTGACCTGCGGAGGATGCGTGAGTGCCAGGAGATTTACTCGGCCGCGTCCTCCGCCAGGATCAACTGGGAGAAATGTTCCGGACTCCTGGTGGGTCAGTGGCGGGTGGACTCCCTGCCGGAGGAGCTCAGGCCTTTTGCCTGGAGCACGACCCATCTCCTCTATCTGGGAGTCTACCTTAGCCCCGACGAGGAAGCCTGGCCGGCGAACTGGCAGGAGCTGGAGGCCAAGGTCGCCGCTCGCCTAGGGCGCTGGACAGGACTGCTCCGAGTGCTGTCCTACAGGGGTCGAGCGCTAGTCATAAACCAGCTGGTGGCCGCAATGCTGTGGTACCGGCTGGTCACTTTGACCCCTCCCCCTGCGTTTGTCGCCAAGATACAGAAGAAGCTGGTGGACTTCTTCTGGAACAACAGGAAGCACTGGGTCTCTGTCGCGGTCTTGAGTCTCCCGCTTGAGGAGGGCGGTCAGTCGTTGGTGTGCGTCAGCGCCCAGCTCGCGACTTTCCGTCTTCAGACCCTGCAGAGATACCTTTACGTCGAGCCCCCTCCTAGGTGGTGTGCTCTGGCGAGGTATTTCTTCCGCCAGCAGCTCGACCTCAATTATGACACGCAGCTCCTGTTTGTGAACTTGGGGGGTGCCAGGACCGCCCTCCGGGAGCTGCCTGTCTTTTACAGGGAACTCATCAGGGTCTGGAACAAAGTCTCCACCAAGCGCAGCTCTCCACCGGCTGGAGTGGCGGCCGTCCTGCAGGAGCCGCTGCTCGGGAATCCGTACCTCCACGGCCGAGGTTTTATGTGGCGGTCGGAAGAGAGGGCTGTGGCTGGTGAGGTGACCAGGGTCAGGGACCTGCTCGATGGCGGAGGAGCGGGCTGGATGGCGCCAGTCACGCTGGCGCGGCGCCTAAATTCTGCCAACGTCCGCCGCGCGGCCGAAGCCATCGAGTCGCTAAAAACAGCTCTGGGCCCTGACTCCGTTAGGTGTATCGAGGAGGCTCAAGCACGTGGGGAGATCCCGTCCGAACTGACCCCCGTCCGGACGGAATTCCTCATCGGCGCCAAACCCCGGAACCTCCCTCGGGGGCCGGCGCCTCACAACTTGAGCCGCCTCGGGGAAATCCCCTCCGTGCCTTTCAGTTCCGCGCGGAGGGGTTTCCTGTACGGGCTGCTCCTGCACACCCTCAACTTTGCCATCCTCGCCGGCCGTCCGGACACGCCATGGCGTACCATCTTGCCGTCCGGAGGAGGCGGGGGTCCCCGATGGAGGGCACTCTACGCAGGGGTCCTCCCACTATTCATCGGGGACTTGGCCTGGAGGGTGGTGCACGGAGCAGTGCCGTGCAATAAATTTTTAAGCCGGTTCACGGACTCCCAGGCCGCCTGCAATTTCTGCGGTCTGGAGGAGTCCGTGTTCCATGTTTTTATTGAATGCACGAGGTTGCAGCCCCTGTTCCACTATTTGAAGGGGCTGCTCCTGAAATTCTGGCTGCACTTCAGTCCCACTCTCCTGATCTTTGGGCACCCTGTGCGGAGGGGAGCGGGTAGGTCCGAAGGCCTCCTCGTAGGACTGCTCCTGGGCACGGCCAAGGGTGCCATCAGCCGGTCCAGGCAGCGGGCGGTCGAGGGGGTCGTTCAACCTGACTGCCTGCCTCTCTTCCGCTCTTACATCCGGTCCAGGGTGTCCTTGGAGATGGAGCACGCGGTGTCCACCGGTACGCTCGCGGCCTTCCGCGAGAGGTGGGCACCGGAGGGACTGGAGTGCATCATCACGCCCGGCAACCAAATTTTAATTTGATTTTACGTTTTAAAGTTAATTTGTTTTAATTGCCGGTGCTTTTAGTGTCCCCTTCCCTTTTATAGGGGGCACTGGGGAAAAATTGTGATTTTAGTGCCCAAAAAAAAAACCAAAAAAAAAAGAAAAAACACAAAAAAAAAAACACAAAAAAGGGGGAAAAAAAAAAAGGGCCTTGTAAATGTCTGGAGTGTCACCCAGGTCGGGTGGCACCGTTTAATGTTTTATGTTTCCACAGATAAACTCAAAAGAGTTTCATGCACAAGGACCCCCAGGTCCTTCTGCACCGCAGCATGTTGTAATTTCTCCCCATTCAAATAATATTTCCTTTTACTGTTTTTTTTCCCAAGGTGGATGACCTCACATTTTCCGACATTGTATTCCATGTGCCAAACCTTAGCCCATTCGCTTAACCTATCTAAATCTCTTTGCAGCCTCTCTGTGTCCTCTACACAACCCGCTTTCCCACTAATCTTTGTGTCATCTGCAACTTTTGTTACACTACACTCTGTCCCCTCTTCCAGGTCATCTATGTACATTGTAAACAGTTGTGGTCCCAGCACTGATCCCTGTGGCACACCACTAATCACCGATTTCCAACCCGAAAAAGACCCATTTATCCCGACTCTCTGCTTTCTGTTAGCCAGCCAATTCTCGATCCATGCTAATACATTACCTCTGACTCCGCGTACCTTTATCTTCTGCAGTAACCTTTTGTGTGGCACTTTATCGAATGCCTTTTGGAAATCTAAATACACCACATCCATCGGTACACCTATCCACCATGCTTGTTATATCCTCAAAGAATTCCAGTAAATTAGTTAAACATGATTTCCCCTTCATGAATCCATGTTGCGTCTGCTTGATTGCACTATTCCTATCTAGATGTCCCGCTATTTCTTCCTTAATGATAGCTTCAAGCATTTTCCCCACTACAGATGTTAAACTAACCGGCCTATAGTTACCTGCCTTTTGTCTGCCCCCTTTTTTTTTTTAAACAGAGGCGTTACATTAGCTGCTTTCCAATCCGATGGTACCTCCCCAGAGTCCAGAGAATTTTGGTAGATTACAACGAATGCATCTGCTATAACTTCCGCCATCTCTTTTAATACCCTGGAATGCATTTCATCAGGACCAGGGGACTTGTCTACCTTGAGATCCATTAGCCTGTCCAACACTACCCCCCAAGTGATGGTGATTGTCTCAAGGTCCTCCCTTCCCACATTCCCATGACCAGCAATTTTTGGCATGGTTTTTGTGTCTTCCACTGTGAAGACCGAAGCAAAATAATTGTTTAAGGTCTCAGCTATTTCCACATTTCCCATTATTAAATCCCCCTTCTCATCTTCTAAGGGACCAACATTTACTTTAGTCACTCTTTTCCGTTTTATATATCGGTAAAAGCTTTTACTATCTGTTTTTATGTTTTGCGCAAGTTTACTTTCGTAATCTATCTTTCCTTTCTTTATTGCTTTCTTAGTCATTCTTTGCTGTCGTTTAAAATTTTCCGAATCTTCTAGTTTCCCACTAACCTTGGTCACCTTACACATTGGTTTTTAATTTGATACTCTCCTTTATTTCCTTGGTTATCCACGGCTGGTTATCCCTTCTCTTACCGCCCTTCTTTTTCACTGGAATATATTTTTGTTGAGCACTATGAAAGAGCTCCTTAAAAGTCCTCCACTGTTCCTCAATTGTGCCACCGTTTAGTCTGTGTTCCCAGTCTACTTTAGCCAACTCTGCCCTCATCCCACTGTAGTCCCCTTTGTTTAAGCATAGTACGCTCGTTTGAGACACTACTTTCTCACCCTCAATCTGTATTATAAATTCAACCATACTGTGATCACTCATTCCGAGAGGATCTTTTACTAGGAGATCGTTTATTATTCCTGTCTCATTACACAGGGCCAGATCTAAGATAGCTTGCTCCCTTGTAGGTTCTGTAACATACTGTTCTAAGAAACAATCCCGTATGCATTCTATGAATTCCTCAAGGCTACCCCGTGCGATTTGATTTGACCAATCGATATGTAGGTTAAAATCCCCCATGATTACTGCCGTTCCTTTTTCACATGTCTCCATTATTCCCTTGACTGTTGTCCGCCCCACTGTGAAGTTATTATTTGGGGGCCTATAAACTACGCCCACCAGTGACTTTTTCCCCTTACTATCTCTAATCTCCACCCACAATGATTCAACATTTTGTTCATTAGAGCCAATATCATCTCTCACAACTGCCCTGATATCATCCTTTATTAACAGAGCTACCCCACCTCCTTTCCCTTCTTGTTTATCTTTCCGAATTGTCAGATACCCCTGTATGTTTAATTCCCAGGTGGGTACAGAAGGTGGGTACAGAAGCAAAATACTGTGGATGCTGGAAATCTGAAATAAAAACAGAAAATGCTGGATATACTCAGCAGGTTAGGCAGCATCTGTGGAGAGAGAACAGAGTTAATGTTTCAGGTCTATGACCTTTCGTCAGAACTGGAAAAAGTTAGAGATGTAACTTGTTTTAAACAAGTACAAAGGCAGGGAAAGGAGGAAAGGAAGTAATAAAAGGCAAGGTCTGTGATAGGTTGGAAAGCAGGAGAGATAAAATGACAAAAGGGATGATGGTGTAAGGCAAAAGGGACAAGTAAATAAAAGAAAAGAAAAAGAGGTGCAAATGGGAATAACAGAATCATTAGCAACAGTTGCTGTCCCAAAAAAGAGGCCAGAGGTTATTATCTGAAATTGCTGAACTCAATGTTGAGTCCAGAAGGCTGTAAAAGTGCTTACTCGAAAGATGAGGTGCTGTTCCTCGAGTTTACATTGAACAGTGCAGGAGGCCAAGTACGGAGAGGTCAGAGTGGGACTGGAGCGGAAAATGATAATGACAGGTGACTGGTAGCTCGGGGTCATGCTTACAGAGGTGTTCTGCAAAGCGGCAGCCAATCTGTATTTGGTCTCCCCGTAGAGACCGCATCGTGAGCAGCGAATACAGTATACTAAATTGAAAGAAGTACAAGTAAATTGCTGTTTTGCCTGGAAGGAGTGTTTGGGGCCCTGGATGTTGGGAAGAGAGGAGGTAAAAGGGCAGGTGTTGCATCTCCTGCGCTTACACAGGAAGATGCTGTGGGAAGGGGAGTGGCTGTTGGGGGTGATTGCGGAGGGGATCAGGGTGTTGCGAAGGGAACCGTCCCTTCAAAATGCTGAAAGTGGAGAGGAGAAAAAAATTTGTTTTGTGGTGGTATCATGCTGGAGGTGGTGGAAATGGTGGAGGATAGAAATATAGAAACATATGGCCCAAGTTTCCACATGATTTGCGCCTGATTTTTAGGAGCAACTGGTGGAGAACGGACTATCTTAGAAATCGCAATTCTCCACATTTGTTTTTCTGCAGTTCTAGTCAGGTAGAACAGTTCCACTTTGGAACAGAATTTTTTCTTCAAAAGGGGGCATGTCCGGCCACTGATGCCTGATTTCAAAGTTTCCACAGTGAAAACGTACTCCAAACTAACTTAGAATGGAGCAAGTGAAGATTTTTGTAGAACTGAAAAAACCTGTTCTACACATTAAAAAATCAGGCGCAGGTTACAAATTAGGCGTCCAGAACGAGGTGGGGGGGGGAGAGGGGGGGAAGGGAAGTCATTAAATTCTATAATAAATCCTTATTTATACTTATACAAATATTATACAAATACAAACAACCTGAATAAGCATTTATAAGCAAAGAAAAGATTAAATAAACCATCTTCCTATCTGTGTGAAAGTGCTTCAGGCAGGCCTTTCGGGACCGAAGGCTGAACGGGCCGGCCCGAGACTTCGGTCAGGGCCCGTCCCCAGCACCAGATTTACAGGTAGATGGCGTTAGGTCGGGTCGGGGAGGTTCGGTTCGGGGGGAGGGAGGGAGAGAGAGAGGGGGAGGGAGGGAGGGGGAGGTCAGGTCGGATCCAGTCCGAGGGCGGGGGGCGGGCGGGAGTCGAGTCGGGTCCAGTTGGCGGGGGGGGGGAAGAGCAGGAGCGTGGGTCGGGTCGGGTCCAGTCGGGGGGGGGGGGGGGGCGGAGCGGGAGCGGGAGTCGGGTCGGGGGGGGGGGGGGGGGGGGAGTGGGAGCGGGAACCGGGTCGGGGGAGGGAGCGGGTGTCGGGTCTGGTCCGGGGGGGGGGGGGGGGGGGGGCGGGAATCGGGAATCGAGTCAGGTCGGGAGGAAGCAGGAGCTGGGCGTGGGAGGAGCCTTATTCACGTAGCCCCAGTGAGGCCACATTCGGCCAGGGCTAGGGGCTGCGTGCTTCGGGCCCCTCCCACACAGTTTCGGGCGCCTGGAGCTACTGCACTTGCATGCCCACTGTAGCGCGCATGTGCAGAGGTCCTGGCACTGTTTTCAGCGCAGGGACCTGGCTCCGCCCCCTACAGCTTGTGCTGGCTGCGCCAAGGACCAGAGGACCTGCAGCGAGGTGGAGAATACCGAGGATTTTTTTAGGCGCACTTTGTGGCGCGAAAAACGGGCGTCCAGGTCGGGACTGCGCCGTTCTAGGCGCGTGTGGAAACTTGGGCCCATAGAAACATAGAAAATAGATGCAGGAGTAGGCCATTCAGCCCTTCGAGCCTGCGCCACCATTCAATAAGATTATGGCTGATCATTCCCTCAGTACCCCTTTCCTGCTTTCTCTCCATACCCCTTGATCCCTTTAGCCGTAAGGGCCATATCTAACTCCCTCTTGAATATATCCAATGAACTGGCATCAACAACGCTCTACGGTAGGGAATTCTACAGGTTAACAACTCTCTGAGTGAAGAAGTTTCTCCTCATCTCAGTCCTAAATGGCCTACCCCTTATCCTGTGCTGTACATCCATAGAATGTACAGCACACAAACAGGCCATTCGGCCCAACAGATCCTTGATGGTGTTTATGCTCCACACGAGCCTCCTCCCACCCTGTTTCGTCTCACCCTATCAGCACATCCTTCCATTCCTAACCCCCCCCCCCTCCCCATGTTCTTATCTAGCTTCCCCTTAAATGTAAGTGTTCAAAAAAAAACACACCGTTTGTTTGTGCCCTATTGATTTTCCTCCCGGGAGTTGCTCACAGCGGTGTCCCAGACATTAATCTTCGATTCCTGGAGACCAGGGCAATCCTGGAGGATTGGCAGCCCTAACCGTGGAGCAGATATTCCTGTTCCCGGGACTACTGGATGTTCGAATGCAGGAAAATCAGAGGGTGAGCTGTTCGGCCCCAGAGGGGGGATTCCCTGTGGAACGTGAAGGCGAGATAGTGGATGGATTGGAGGAGCGAAGGGGCAGAATAGAGGAGGGATTTTGCAAGAGATGTGCCGGGCTGCGAAGCGGAACTCCACAAACCCTCTGGGAGCATCGTGCCGGAGAGAAATCAAAGTCAAAGAGTGCCGCGATCGAGCGGAAGTGCTCCACTTCTTACAGAGACTCGTCGCCGAGAGCATGCAGAAATCAAGCACTGGCAGCGAAAGGAGCGTGCGACAAACCAGTCCCACCCACTCTTTCCTTCAACCACTGTCTGTCCCACCTGTGACAGAGACTGTGGCTCTTGTATTGGACTGTTCAGCCACCTAAGGACTCATGCTAAGAGTGGAAGCAAGTCTTCCTCGATTCCGAGGGACTGCCCATGATGATGATGATGAGATCCCAGAAAGCCCAGCAAAGACCCCAGCTCCTGAATCACACGGGCAGGAGATGACATCGCAAAGCCACGTGTCTGGCCGATAACTCCAGGGACGTCCTGTCATTCTCCCTTGTCGGTTTCAGTATGTCATTTGGAGACATGACCTTAACAAACTGTAACTGACAATGTATCAATTCGTCAACTGGTGCGAGGCAGACTGCCCAGTGTGGAATACTGAAGGTAGACTTGTCCTGTTGGAGGTTGACCCGCTGTGTCGACAAGCATCTCCGCTCATTCTTCATGTGCAAGCCTAGCCCACACCAGCAGTGTCAGCTGTGGCTCAGTGGGCAGCACTCTCGTCTCTGAGTTAGAAGGTTATGGCTTCAAGTCCCACTCCAGGGACTTGAGCGTAAAATCCAATGGCGTGCTGAGGGAGTCTTTTGGATGTGATGCTAAACCGAGGCCCCGTCTGCTCTCTCAAGTGGACTTAAAAGATCCCACGGCACTATTTTGAAGAGCGGGGGAATTCTCCCCGGTGTCCTGGCCAATATTTACCTTCAAACAACATCACTTAAAAAACAGATTTGGTTGTGAGCCCTGGAACATTGTGGGCCGCTCCGACCTGTGTAAGAACTAGAGTGCCAGGCCCTGGAACATCGTGGGCAGAGCAGCGAAGGAGGGTACGGGGCCCAGAAGAGCCGAGGGCCCAGGGGCAGCATGGACCAGCCCACACTGCGATATGTGTGTGCACTAGGTCCGTGCAGCAGAGCTGGTCTCCAGTCATCCTGGTTAACCCTTGCCACTGAACCAAGACCTAGCTCGGTCAGGCCCGTGTGGCGGCTGATGTGCAACGGCCACCAAATGTTTAAAAAATCCACGCACAGGCATCTTCCACCCCCTCAACTGGAGTTCAGGACTGGATCATCGGGTCCTTCTATGAAACACCTGTGAACTCTTGTGGAAGTAAGTCATCCTCGTTCGAGGGATCTATGATGATAATGTTTGTGGGAGCTTGCTGTGCGCAAACCGGCTGCCGCGTTTCCCACACCACAACGATGACTACACTCCAAAAAGCACTTCATTGGGATGACCTGAAGTTGTGACAGTCATAATATAATCTGTAGAATGTGGAGGCTGGATCGGTGGAAACCACAAGGGGAACGCTATTGTGGTTCTGGGAGAAAGAAGAAAGAGTGAGAGCAGAAATGCAGGAAATGGAACAGACACGGTCGAGGGCCCTGTCAACCACGGTGGAAGGGTATCCTCGCTTGAGGAAAAAGGAAGACATATCGTAAGCACTGGTATGGAAGGTGGCATCGTCAGAACAGATGCGACAGATACGGAGAAACTGGGAGAATGGAACAGAGTCCTTACAGGAAGCAAGGTGGAAGGAAGTATACTCAAGGTAGCTGTGGGAGTCAGTGAGCTTATAGTGGATATTGGTTGATAGCCTATCCTCAGAAATGGAGACAGAGAAGTTGGGGAAGGGTGAGGAAGAGTCAGAGATGGACCATATGAAGGCAAGGGAAAATTGGAAATTGGAAGCAAGATGGAACGGTGTGCTAGATGGAACAAAGGCCTTTGCCTGCCCGAAACTGTTTCTGTTACTAAACTCAGTTATCTACCACAGCAAAGATAGGCAATATTAGCAGTATAGGCAATGGCACCAAATGTCAGCTCTGTCCACCAAAGTGCTTGCACATTCTATACAAAGTATTTCAAAACTTTCTCTACCTCCATTTTCAAAACATCACTTCCTATATATACTGGTTTAATTTTGTTTCTTTACTATTTGTTGTTAAGCATCACCCAGGCAGAACATAAGAATAAAATTCTGGTGCAGAAGATCACACGCCTATAGCAGATGTGGAACTCGCTACCACAGGGAGTAATAGAGAATAGCTTTGATGCATTCAAAGGGAAGTTAGATAAACACATAAGGGGGAAAGGAACAGAAGGATATGTTGATGTGATGAGATGAAGAGGGGTCGTGTGGAGCATAAACACCAGCATGGACCTGTTGGGATGAATGGCCTATTTCTGTGCTGTAAATACTTTGTAATAGAACCCATCTGATTTTTCTTCCATAGAAATGAATGGATTAAAGATCCAGTCCGTTTTGTAAGGGGCATGCGATCCTCCCTGCCAGAGTTTCCTTTCTGTACTCTGCCTAGGCAATGCTTAATGCCCAGCTAGTAAAGAAGAAAATCTGTCCTATGAATTCCACATTAGAACAAAGGAGAAAAAGTTTAATTTGTCCGCCACCAAATTTCTGATGATAGTTGTAAAGGGAGACAAGGAAATTCCCTAAATGAAGGAATGGGGGAGAATCAAACCAATCAATTAACAAATTTCACTCATATGTATTTTTTTGTGAGTTATAGAATGGCAATGTCAAATGACTGACAGCACGTCATTTGCCTATGCTCCTGGGACTGGAATGTTATGTGATAAAGAAGGACTTAGAATGGATTTTATTGTTGTTGACATTCCTAGTTATTTATTGAATTAGGTAACATATACTACAACATATAAAATTAGATTTTTTTTTACATTAGTACTCATGTGTAGATTTTTCTGCAGTAAGATCTTCAAAATGTTTGCTTTTTAAAAAATATTTCATACAAAATAATATTAACATACCCATTTGCGAAATAGACTCGGACACAACTTGGACGAAGTTAGATTCATCAGATGACTTCTCCTTTAGAAAAGGTAAGCTGATGAAAACAAAGAGAGTAATGCCAAATAACAATCTCAATTTTAAATTTAAAAAGACTATGTAAACATGACCACTTATATTTTATTAAGTACTTGAGCACAGAGCTTGGAGACAGAGCTGGGTAAAGCACAATCAGAGTGGATTGCAAACCGAGCGGAAGCTGGGGATTTGGTGATAAAAGGAGAAAGGCGGTTTCTCAGCTCCAGCTCAAAAGAAGGAGTGGGACCACAGACCCCGAGGATTCTACGTGAAGAACCTAATATTTAAGTTCACTCTATTTAGCAATTCAGTGGTTCTGTTAAGCTTAAGTAAATAATTTAGTCTTTCGGTAGTTTGCTTTGAGGAGCAAATAGAAAAATTGCAGTGTAGTTTACATCTAATTAACAGCAATTATATATAATCACCTTGGATTCAGGCCGGATAGTGCAAGAATCCTCTGGAAGTATGACACTCTCAAACGGATCCATCACAGACCCAATCCACGTCAAGCAGGGCTGCATCATCGCACCAACCCTCTTCTTGATCTTCCTTGCTGCAATGCTCCACTTCACACTCAACAAGCTCCCGCTGGAGTGGAACTAAACTACAGAACCAGTAGGGACCTGTTCAACCTTCGTTGCCTCCAGGCCAGATCCAAGACCGGCCTATCCTCTGTCGTCGAGCTACAGTACGCGGACGACGCTTGTGTCTGCGCACATTCAGAGGCTGAACTCCAAGTCATCATCAACATCTTCACCGAGGCATACGAAAGCATGGGACTTACACTAAACATCTGTAAGACAAAGGTTCTCCACCAAACTGACCCCGCCACACAGCACTGCCTCCCAGTCATCAAGATTCACAGCGTGGCCCTGGACAGCGTGGACCACTTTCCATACCTCGGGAGCCTATTATCAGCAAGGGCAGACATCGCGGCGAGGTTCAACATCGCCTCCAGTGCGCCTTCGGTCGCCTTCGGAACAGAGTGTTCGAAGATCAGGCCTTCAAATCTGGCACCAAGCTTATGGTCTACAGGGCTGTAGTGATACCCGCCCTCCTGTATGGCTCAGAGACATGGACCATATACAGTAGACACCTCAAATCACTGGAGAAATACCACCAGCGATGTCTCCGCAAGTTCCTGCAAATCCCCTGCGAAAACAGACGCTTCAACATTAGTGTTCTCGATCAGGCCAACATCCCCAGCATCGAAGCACTGACCACACTCAACCAGCTCCGTTGGGCAGGCCACATTGTTCGCATGCCCGACACAAGACTCCCAAAACAAGCGCTCTACTCGGAACTCCGACACGGCAAGCGAGCCCCAGGTAGGCAGAGGAAACGTTTCAAGGATACCCTCAAAGCTTCCTTGATAAAATGCAACATCCTCACCAACACTTGGGAGTCCCTGGCCAAAGACCGCCCTAAGTGGAGGAAGAGCATCTGGGAGGGCACTGAGCACCTCGAGGCTCATCACCGAGAGCATGCAGAAAACAAGCGCAGGCAGCGGAAGGAGCATGCGGCAAACCAGGCCCACCATTTCCTCCAACGAATGTCTGTCCTACCTGTGACAGAGACTGTAATTCTGAGAACTCACTTTTGGAGTGGAAGCAAGTCTTCCTCGATTTTGAGGAACTGCCTATATGATAAATTAAATTAATGATATTCAGCATTGAATACCAGTGAGGATGACGGCACTTTAAAGGAGTACAGTCCCGAGCCTGGCACCATGAGGCAAAGCAGAGCACAGGGAGCTATAAAGTTTAGTAGTAATTGGGGAGTCGATAGTCAGGGAGACAGACAGGCAGTTCTGCTACCATCGACGTATGGAATGTTTACTCCCTGGTGCCAGGATAAGGGACATGGCGTAGAACATTCTGAAGGCAGATGGGGAAGTACCAGAAGTCATGGCCCATGTCGAATTCAATGACAGAGGGAGGGAGAGAGTTGAGGTTCTACAGTCAGAGTTTAAGGAGCTAGGGAGGAAGTTAAATAGCAGGACCTCAAAGGTAGTAATCTCTGGATTACTCCCAGTGCCACATGCTAGTGACAGGAGAAATAGGAAGATATGACAGGTTAATGTGTGTCTAGAGACATGGAGCAGGATGGAACACTTCAGAATTCTGGGACATTGGAACCAGTTGTGTGGCAGGAGGGTCCCGTTCAAGATGCGGGCAGGTTAACTAGTGCTGTGTGATGGGCTTAAACTCATTCGGCAACAGGATGTAGTATTAAAAAAATAGAAAAAAGGTGCATGGTGGACAGGGATAGACAGTTAGAAATAATACAGAATTAGGTGGGATCATAGAAAGTACAAAGAAGTCTAAGTGAGGTTTGGAAAATACGTGTGTAAATGCACAAAAAGTATGGTTAATAAGGTTGGTGAGCTACAGGTGCAAAAGCCAAGTGGGAATATGAATAACGGAGACCTGGCTCAAAAAAAGGGGTAGATTGGATTCTTAATATTCCTGGATGCAAGCTATTCAGGAAAGATAGGGAATGAAATAAAGGAGGGGTATCACTAGGGTTCAATACTAAGACCACTGATGTGCTTGATATAAATTACTGACTTGGAATTGGGGGTATAGGGCACAATTTGGAAATTTACAGATGACACAATACTTTGAAATGTCGTAAACAACAAGGAAGACAGTAATATACTTCAAGAAGACATAGACAGAACATATATACTAAATGGTACAATTTTAAAGGGGGTGCGAGAATCGAGAGACCCAGGTGTGCATGTGCACAAATCTTTGAAGGTGGCAGGACAAGTGAACAAAGCAGTTAATTAGACTACAGTACGGGGACGATGCCTGTGTCTGCGCACACTCAGAGGTTGAACTCCAAATCATCGTCAACATCTTCACCGAGGCGTACAAAAGCATGGGCTTACACTAAACATCCGTAAGACAAAGGTTCTCCACCAACCTGACCTCGCCACACAGCACTGCCCCCCAGTCATCAAGTTCCACGGCACGGCTCTGGACAACGTGGACCACTTTCCATACTTCAGGAGCCTATTAACAGCAAGGGCAGACATCGACAACGAGGTTCAACACCACCGCCAGTGTGCCAGCGCAGCCTTCGGCCGCCTGAGGAAGAGCGTGTTCGAAGATCAGTCCCTCAAATCTGGCACAAGCTTATGGCCTACAGGGCTGTAGTGATACCTGCCCTCCTGTATGGCTCAGAGACATGGATCATGTACAGTAGACACCTCAAATCGCTGGAGAAATACAACCAATGATGCCTCCACAAGATCCTGCAAATCCCCTGGGAGGACAGACGCACCAACGTCAGTGTTCTCGATCAGGCCAACATCCCCAGCATCGAAGCACTGACCACACTCGACCAGCTCCGTTGGGCAGGCCACACTGTCTGCATGCCAGACACAAGACTCCCAAAAGCATGCGCTCTACTCGTAATTCCTACATGGCAAGCAGGCCCCAGGTGGGCAGAGGAAATGTTTCAAGGACACCCTCAAAGCCTCCTTGATAAAGTGCAACATCCACAACGACACCTGGAGTCCCTGGCCAAAGATTGCCCTAAGTGGAGGAAGAGCATCGGGAGGGCGCTGAGCACCTCGAGTCTCGTCGCCGAGAGCATGCAGAAATCAAGCACAGGCAGCAGAAGGAACGTGCGGCAAATCACCCTTTCCTCCCACGACTTTCTGTCCCACCTGTTAACGAAAACAATTGGCTTGTTGGCAGACCCTTAATAATGGTTTGAACCTTACCTTTTAACTTTAAATGCTCACCCATGGGGTCCATGCTGCTCGTGGACCATGTCTGTTAACCTGAGGTGGGAATTGAATGGCCATTGAATCAGCTGATTAGTTGACAGCTTGAAATTCACTATGAAAGCTCCCATCTCACAGCTGTTCACTTTCCAAGAGCAGAAGCTGTTGCTTACTCTATTTAGAAGACAGATTCAGCTTTATGCAGGCTGCAAGTGTTTGGAGCAAACTCTCTATCCGGTATCACCTCTTTGGAACAATCTCTCTCACCATTGACAGATTGCTTCTGTTATCTCAACTTTATCTGCCATCTATTCCAGCAGCATGGGTACCATTTATACTGTTTCAGCTTGGTCTTCTCGCCACAATCAGTCCCAACACCAGCAGCACCAACTTTCTCCGCAATCACCTGATGCTGCATAGGACAGAGGGCATCAGCACCTGACCACATTGCTGCCTAGGAGGCCAGTTCATTTGATGCTGTACACCCTGGTTGCCACATGATGAGCCACGTTGACACCACCCACACCAACACAATAAAGCATCCCAAGCCATTCCTTTCTCGTTCATCACCATTGCAGGGGGGGTACACTTACCTCGCACCATTCACTGCAACTCACTAAGCCACTTCCAAAGGTGCACAAAAATATGTTCAAGGACGCAAAGTGTTGATAATAAAGGTTTCAATGTTTGACGGCACATTAACAGAAACTTTACATGAACATTGGATAAAACACCCTTGTGTGTTGTTAGTTGGTATGATTGCACTCGGACAAGGGTGAGTGTGATTGGTGGCTAGTGAGATGGGGATGTGATAATGTAGTTAGAGAGGGGTGGGTGAAGGTGCAAGGTAAGTTGTTGTGAGTTAGAATGTGCAGAGGAGTAGGGTAGGGAAGGCAGAGTGATGGGGATGTGATGAGAGGCACAGCAGGATGAAGGGGAGTGTTGATTTGTACTCATGTTTTCTGATCTAATGAGATCATTGAAAGGTTTGCGCCACTGCACCCAGATCCTCCAGTGACATCCCTGCTTGTGACCTCCTCTGCAATGTGCAACCATTGCAGAGGAGGTCACAAGCCTCCTGGGGAGGTCTCCTCTGCCCTTGGGTAGGGAAGAGAACCTCCCTGTATGCTGTGACTCCCTCCATAAGCATATGGAGGGAGTCATGGGAGAACCTGGGTGCAGCCCTGCACTTTTGTGCAGTGCTTGTCATTGTTTGCAGCACTTCAATGCTGTAGAACACTGGCAGCACAAATGTCAAAAGAAAGGTGGCTATGGTCCCTTTAAGGAAACCAGTTCAAGACACGTCATGAATGACATCACCAGACCTACTCTATTTAATTGGGCTGGGAAATGCCCTAACAAGCTCTATCAACATAAATTAATTTAAGAAAGTGGGATGGAGACAGCAGCAGGGCTGCGACCCGCCACTGACATCAGCCACACCAGAACCACCAAGGTGAGCAAAATCTCGGCCAGAGATTTTCTTGTATATGACATATTATAAAATGTTACCTATGCATGTATTTCTGTTGTCAACTTTTTCCATTATAAATTACTATGTATATTTAGAATGGATACTACTTATGTAGGCTGTCATGTTGTAATTGGAGTATCTGGCCACCGTGTGGCAATATGCTGTTGAAATGTGTTGACAATTCTGTCTGCCATCTTGTTTTCTCTTTAGCTAAGTTCTTCAGATAAGTTTCAGCTTTATTATCTTTATTACAGTTTATTTTTTTATTTATTATTTTCTTCAATTCCTGCTCTCTAGCTGAATTTTTGGCTTTTCAGGCCCTGCCAATCCAATGTCCCAAAAGGCCCATTTCCTGGCTACTACTTTTTAGCTTTGAACCGGCCAAACTCCCTGTGGGACTAATACTTCTTGAAACCAGCCCAACCTGTTATAAGTCACATTTGTTGTTCTGCTCCGCCGACTTCACGATGGCGCGCAAACATTACGTCCTTTTTTTTAACCGTTTTCTGTCAACTGGGGCCTATTCTGCCACATGGAGTCATTCCTCTAATTTGTCTACAAGTCAGCCTGCAGCATACAGATTTGGTCTAAATTACTTATCCATGTACACATTGTCATGTCATCTGAAAAGTTAAGAACGATTCCATTAACCTAAATCATTAATGAAAATGTTGAATGGCATTATTTTTAAAACTTGGGCCATGTTTTGTTAGTAAATGAAGTTTAAATACTAAGTGAAATCTGCAATTTTTTAATCTGCGTATTTAATAATGTGAAGGCTGGTGCACTATGCTAAAGAAGCACACTGGGGTCGATGTTACGAATTAGTTCTCCGAGCACAGACTTGGGATCGTATATCAGGAGGTTGAATGGCGTTCAGTGCATCCTGAAGAACTTTTTATTTGTTACGGACAGAACATGGGTGCAGGGTCACTGAAATCCATGCCCAAGTTTCAAGACGCACAAAGCAGTGTGCTAGGAGAACGAGTTTATAAATCTACCCAGATTTAAACATCTGCAGCACCAAATTTATTTGGATATTTCAATGTCTGGTGAATAACAATGAAAGATAGTCACTTACCCACACAATTTGAGGATTTCGCATATTGGCTGTATGTAGGCATCCTGATCTTTTACTTTTTCTGCACAAAGATTAAGAATTTTAAAGACTTGAACCAAGTCTTTGATTGGCTTTTTTTACAACAATAAAGTTAAGGCATCAAAACTTCATAATATTTTAAGAACATAAGAATTCGCTAGGCGAAAAAAGACCGAGGTCCATCTAGTTCGTCTTCTGGTGAAATAGCTTGTCATGGTCTACCTTATCTAGTCTCTTTAGAATCCTAAAAACCTCAATCTTATCACCTCTCAACCTTCTCTTTTCCAGTGAGTACACACCCAATTTACATAATGGCCCAGAAATTGTGGTCGGAGGTTTCCGACTTGAAAAATTTCTACAAATCTACCTGGTGGTCCAGGAGGTTCAGAGGTCCTGGGCTTCTATGCGAAGGCCTGCTAAGAAGCTCACGTATTCCAGGGGTGTAAGCGCTTCGCACGTGTCCCTGGGATCATGTGGGCCGGCCCAATCAATTTAAATAGGGGTATTCTCATTCATACTTATGGTGAGTTCCGGATGTACAGAATCACCTAAGTATGAATGATAATACCCCAAAAACACACAAACACTGAAAATAAATTATTTTAAAACATCACATATTTAAAATTAATCAAAATGGGATTTAATTAATTATTTAAAACAAAAATGTTATTTTTGAAAATAATTGTACTTATTTTAAAGAGTCTAAAAATAAACTTATCTTATTTAACAGGATTTAAAATGTTTAAATTATTGAAAAAATTTATTTTTCTGTCCTTTAAGATTCTCACACTGATAAAAGCAGGCCTATGTCTGTTTTTATCAGTCATAAGAATTTCAAATAGCCCAACTCTCTGCCCGCAGAGGCCTTTTACTTTGGGATGCGTGCGATCTGTCAAGAGGATTCTTGATAGATTGCAAGTTCCGGGTTTAGATGCATGCACTTCGCATGCCTAAACCTGGAACTTGTGGGGCCCCTACAGGCCCATAGGGGCCGAGAATTCAGAGCCAATCACTCCAACCCCTCACTATTCTGGTTGCTCTTATCAGTATCCTTGCAATAGCTACAATATCCTTCTTATATTGTGATGATTAGAACTGTACACAATATACAAAGAGCAATCTCACTAGTGATTTATAAAGTGGCAGGATTACCTCACTATTTTGCCTTAATGGTGACCTTTTAATACATCCGAACATCTGATTTGCTTTACTCACAGTCACTGAGCATTGTTGCGATAGCTTCAAATTATTGTCAAAAAGGACCCCCAAATCTCTCTCATTTTCCAGGCACATAATTTGTTCCCCATTTAAGTAATAGTCCCTTCCTAGATATGTGAAGCACTTTGGATTTCTCTATATTGAATTTCATCTGCCACCTGTCTGCCCAATTCCCAAGTATATTCAAATCCTCCTCCTGTAGCTTATCCTGCTCAGCTTTGCAGTCTACCACCTCCATTAGCTTTGTATTATCTGCAGATTTAGCCATTATGCTTGTTACTCCTAGCTCCAGGTCAGTTATCAAGATATTAAACAAAAGCAGTCCCAAAATGGACCCTTATGGGACCCCACTGACTACATTCTCTCAGGCTGATGACAATCCCTGTACCTATGCCTTCTATTGGTCAACCAATTACGTAGCCATTGTAGAATATTGCCACAATGACCGCTTTATTTATTTTCAGAATTGTCTTTCCAGAGGAACTGCATGAAAGGCCTTACTGAAATCCAAGTGTACCACATTCATTTCCATACCCCTATCAAGCTCCTTGGTTTGCCCACAAAGAAAGCCAGCAACTTAGACTGATAAGACCTCTCCTCCATTAACCTGTATTGGGTATCTTTCATGATTTTATTTCTATTTTCACGTAAAGAAATACAAAAAGTGTTACCCTAATCATTTTAATTTGCTAAGAATGGAGTGCAACCAAATCGTATGGTGCTAAAGGCATATTTATTTTACATGCTTTAGAATAATTTCCATATAATTTGCATTTTTATTAAAGGGTTGCTATCATTCTATAATCCCGCTGAAGGGTTGTAAATATTAAAATGCTAAGAAACATCCATAAAGTAAAGTAGGGCCCCGAACTTGGTGGAAGCTAAGTGCCGCCTAAAGGACCGCTGAGATCCTGATGGTACTTTGGGCGCAACTTTCATGAAAAAGTCCTGGAAAGACCGCCCGGCGACACAAAAGGACTTATGTCCTGAATTTGGGCAGCAGCGGGCAGGAGCTCCCAATCTCGGCGGCAAATGCAATCCTCACTAAAGTACCACCGAGGATTGAGTCGGGCCCAGGGAGGGGAAGGAACAGATAAAATTAAAAATCTTCAAAACATTTTTTTAAATCACTGAAAAACCTTCAGGGGACCCCATCCACCTGAATCGCTGGGAAAAAAATAAAGAAAAGACATCTACTATCCTTTTTTTTGCAGGTCTTCATACTTACCATTGAGTTTAGACCTGCCTCCGCGCAGTGGTCCTTGCCCCTGCTGCAGCGGACTCCCGCCCGGATCAAACTGCCAGCTTGGTGGGCGGGAGGACACTTACGCGTGTTGCACGCCAGCAGACGGTCCCCGGCGGTCTCCCCTCCCCGCCGGCGGGAGGCCTCCACCAAACTCGCTCGGAGGGGAGACCGCCCAGAAAACTCGGCGGCAGCGGGCGCCAGCGGGAGCTAAGTCCACCAAGTTCGGCCCGCTGCGGGGAGGGAAGACCGCTGGGGACCGCCTCGCTGACGTCCACTGGCGTGTAACGCGCATAAGTGTCCTCCCGCCCACCGAGCTGCCAGTTTGGTCCAGGCGGGAGTCCGCTGCAGCAGGGGGAAGGACCACCGCGTGGAGGCAGGTCTAACCTCAACGGTAAGTAAGAAGACCGGCAAAAAAAGGATAGTAAACTGCTTTTCTTAATTTTTTTCCAGTGATTCAGGTGGATGGGGTTCCCTGAAGATTTTCCAGTGTTTTTTTTTATTTTTTGGAAATGTTTAATTTTATCTGTTCCCACCTCTGAGCCTGACTCAATCCTCGACGGTACTTTGGCGAGGTTTTGCAATTGCCACCGAGATTGGGAGCTCCCACCCACTGCCGCCCAGATTCAGAATGTAAGTCCTTTTGTGTCGCCGGGCGGTCTTTCCAGGACTTTTTCACGAAAGTTGTGCCCAAAGTATCGTCAGGATCTCAGCGGTCCTTTGGGCAGCACTTGGGCGGAACTTAGCTTCCACCAAGTTCGGGGCCTAGGTATCACATCACAGCCCTGGATATCTCAACTATATTACGTATCTATTTATATTAAATATAAATTGTGGCTGTCCCGTGTCAATCAATGTCTATCCATCCTCTTTGTGGAACCTGCGCCGTCTCCAGGCCAGATCCAAGACCACCCCAACCTCTGTCGTCGAGCTACAATACGCGGATGACGTCTGCGTCTGCGCACATACAGAGGCTGCACTCCAGGACATAGTCAGCGTAGTTACTGAGGCGTACGAAAGCATGGGCCTTACGCTAAACATCCGTAAGACAAAGGTCATCCACCAGCCTGTCCTCACCGCACAGCACTGTCCCCCGTCATCAAGATCCACGGCACAGCCCTGGACACCGTGGACCACTTCCCATAACTCAGGAGCTTCCTATCAACAAGAGCAACACCGCCACCAGTGCACCAGTGCAGCCTTCGGCCGCCTGAGGAAAAGAGTGTTTGAAGACCAGGCTCTCAAAACTGCCACCAAGCTCATGGTCTACAGGGCTGTAGTAATACCTGTCCTCCTGTATGGCTCACAGACATGGACCATGTATAGTAGACACTTCAAGTCGCTGGAGAAATATCACCAACGATGTCTCCGCAAGATCCTACAAATCCCCTGGAAGGACAGTCGCACCAACATCAGCATCCTTGTCCAGGCTAACATCCCCAGCATTGAAGCACTGACCACACTCGATCAGCTCCGCTGGGCTGCCAGACACGAGACTCCCAAAGCAAGTGCTCTACTCGGAGCTCCTTCATGGCAACGAGCCAAAGGTGGGCAGCAGAAACGCTACAAGGACACCCTCAAAGCCTCCCTGATAAAGTGCAACATCCCCACTGACATCTGGGAGTCCCTGGCCCAAGACCATCCTAAGTGGAGGAAGTGCATCCGAGAGGGGGCTGAGCACCTTGAGTCTCATCGCCGAGAGCATGCAGAAATCAAGCGCAGACAGCGGAAAGAGTGTGCGGCAAACCAATCCCACCCACCCCTTCCCTCAACGACTATCTGTCCCACCTGTGACAGAATCTGTGGCTCTCGTATTGGACTGTTCAACCACCAAAGAACTCACTTCAGGAGTGGAAACAAGTCTTCCTTGAATCCGAGGGACAGCCTATGATGATGATTGTGTAATCGGAATAGTATTTATAAAGGGCAAGGGATTATCAGTCATGTGGTCAGCAATGACCAATCAGATCCAAAATGCCTGTGCTTGATTGCATAACAATGTCCTTACTCCTGGCCTGAACTCTACAGCCACCCTTTCCCCTTCCTGACTCTGCATGCAGCTCAACACCTGAAGGAACATTTGGCCTCTACTTAGGCACTCACCCCAGCCTCTACTCTCATAATGAACTTAACCAGCAAACCTCTGACTGCTGACCCTCGCCCAGCCATGTCGTATGTCAACCTGGCAACCAACCTCACCTTGAGCTTTGTCTGGACTCCACCTCCAACATTTTCTTGCTGAGAGGTTAGCAACTCCCATGAGAGAAAACCACCGAATAAACTCAATCTTCACATTAAATTACTGAAAGCATTCTCACTTTTTTCAATGTTATTCTTATCTTTACATATGTTGTAGATATTGGATATAACATTTATATATATATATAGCTGGATATATTTATGGTTATATATATATTTTTATTTAAGCATAAAAATGGTAATATGTTGTATATTCTGAATATTTCTGATGCTAATCTATTCTATTTCTAATTATTATATAACAGGAGTTAGTGACAGCTGAAGGACACATTTATTTATGTATGTTTCCTATTTCTTTTTAACTTTTATCCATTAACAATATCATTAAAAAATGTAATAGTTATAGAAGGCATTTGTTAAGGTTATGCACAAGAGATTATTCACAAAAATAAAAGCATATAGAATTGGAGGTAACCTTGTGACATGGATTGGGAGGTAGGAGACAGAAAGTAGGGATAAAAAGAATATACTCTGATTGGGAAGTTGTGAGAAATAGTGTTGCATCAGGGAGCTGCTTTTCACCATATATATCAATGACTTGGATGAAGGAATAGAGTTGTAGATCCAAGTTTGTAGATCTAGTGGAGATACGTACCATGGGCTGTGCAGATGGGAACAGGAAGTTGCAAAGGGACATAGACAAATTAAGAGAGTAGGCAAAACTGCAGATGAAGTTCAACATGGGGAAGCTGAGGTCATTCACTTTGGATCTGACAAAGACAAATCGGAATATTTTCTAAATAGTGAAGGCTAGGAACTATAGAAGAGCAATGGGATTTGGGTGACCATGTATACAGATCAATAAAATCAAAATGGCGAATGGAATGTTGTTCTTTATCTCACGGGAGGTGGAACATACACGGGAGGAAGTGATGTTTCAGTTGTACAGAGCCTTGATCAGACCCCATCGTACTGCGTTCAGTTTAGCGCACCATGCCTCAAGAAGGATGTAATGGACTTGGAGGTACAGTGGAGTTTCACCAGAATGGTAACCGGGGCGTGAAGGGTTAAAATGAAGACAAGTTGCATAAACTTGGTTTGTATTCCCTTGAGATTAGACGGTTGAGGAGTCATCTAATTGGCAGGTTTAAAAAGATAGAAATTCGATAGGGTAGATGCAGAGAAATTATTTCCTCTAGTGAGTGAATCTAGATCAAAGGGATATAATCAAATTATTTAGGAATTAGTGGAAATCCAGAACTCTCTTTCCTAAAAGCCTATGAGCCAGGGTTTGGTGAAACCTAAGTTCCGCTCTAGTACCGTCCAAAGGACTGCTAAGATCCTGACGTTATTTTGGGCAGAAGTTTCGTGAAAAAATATGGGGAAAACCGCCAGGCGGCAAAAATGGACCTTGCACGTCGATTCTGGGTGGCAGTGGGCGGCAGGTCCCATTCTGGGCGGCAAATGCGATCCTCGGCAAAGTACCACCAAGGATTGAGTCGGGCCCAGGGAGGGGAGAACAGCGAAATTAAAAAAAATTCAAAACAATTTAAAAAAATTACCAGAAATCCTTCAGAGGACCCCATCGACCAAAATCTCTGTAACAGAAATAAAGAAAAGCAGTGTACTAACCTTTTTTTTGCAGGTCTTCATACTTACCGTTCAGGTAAGACCTGCCTCCACGCGGTGGTCTCTTCTGTTGCTGGAGCGGAGGACCGCCCGGACCAAACTGGGGACTCAGTGGGCAGGAGGGCTTTTGTCGGCGGACGCCAGCGGACAGCCCCCAGCGGTCTTCTCTCCCCGCCGGCATGAGGATCTGACCAAACTCGCTCGGAGGGGAGAGCGCCCAATAAACATCGAGACCGCCGAGAAAACTCGGTGAGCCAGCGGTAAGTCGACCAAACTCGGGCCCTATGGATGTTGGGTCGTTTGGAAATCTTCAAGACTGAGGGCAATAGATTTTTGTTGGGTCAAGATAGATCAAAGGCTGATAAATAGAGTTGAGCTACAGATCACCTGTGATCTGATTGAATGGTGGAACAGGATCAAGGGGTTGAATGTCCTACTCTTGTTGCTATGTTACACAATATTTTGATTCCTACTTAACGCATAGAAACATAAATAAGTGAATTGTCAACAGCAAAAAGGATACAAAACCAAACTGATAATGGTTCACTATCCTCTTCAAAGCATGCAGATGTCTTTCAATAAGGTTGCACTGCAGAATATGCAAAAATAGAATTATATGCAGA
Organism: Pristiophorus japonicus; assembly: GCF_044704955.1. Classification (NCBI taxonomy): domain Eukaryota; kingdom Metazoa; phylum Chordata; class Chondrichthyes; family Pristiophoridae; genus Pristiophorus; species Pristiophorus japonicus. The sequence goes on from NC_091981.1 coordinate 224,955,935, forward strand.
AATAGCCTCAAATGTAATACATGTAACAATATTTGATTGAAAAAGTAGACAGCTTCTAAATTCCAGTAACATTCTCATCTATTTTAATCAGTGGTCTGACTGAGGCTTTTAAGTTAAATTAAGAAATTAATTGCTTCATCCTAAAATGCAAAGCCCAATGGAAACCATAACATGGTTGAATTTCAAATTCAGTTGGAGGGTGAGAAAGTTGGATTTCAAACCAGTGTCCTGATCTTAAATAAAGGCGATTAAAAAGACATGAAGGCAGAGTTGGCTAAAGTGGACTGGGAAAATAGATTAAAGTGTAAGACGGTTGATAATCAGTGGCAGACATTTAAGCAGATATTTCATAACTCTCAGCAAATATATATTCCAGTGAGATTCTAACAAATATCATGGATAAAATAAATATAAAAACATTTATACCATTAATATAAATTACCAAATTGTGATACCACTGTTGGTTATGAGAATACCCTGGTGATCATTCTTGGGAAGCTTACATAATGAGCTACAATGCAATCAGATTCAGAAAGAAAGATTTGCAGCGGGTACAATTCAACGTGATACATACAGAACATTTTTTTAAACAGTGACTTTATATCCTCGAAATCCCAGAGGTCATCGGATTTCTATCAGTTTGTCATCTGAGTTCCATATACCTTGTACTTGTTACTCCCTGGCATGTTATATCTGTTGTACCTCTGTGCAAAAAACATTTTCTGCAATAACGGCACTTTTTTCCTTTAGGTAACTGACACAGTTTCAGAAATTACAAGTGAGTTTCAGGTAGTATTCTAATTTTTGCAGGGATACCTACATAAAAAATAATTTGCGTAAGAGAAGGAACCAAAAGAAAGAATATGTGATAAATCAGAAAAGAGATCATAGCGTGTTAATTAGAAAAGAGATCACAGGATTATGGTGAATAAATTTATGAAACTATCAACCCACTGCTTATCTGCAATAAAAAAGCAAATAACAGTGGAGAGTACAAATTGAAACAGATTGTCTAATTATAGGAAGGTATTGTTGCCCTTGAAAGGGTAGAGATGAGCAATGAAGCAATGATTTCAGATATCAGGAAAAGTTAGAGAAGTTCACCCGGTTTTCTTTAGAAAAGAGACTTCAAAGTTACTTAATTGAAGTTTTCATTATATTACACAAACAACAAAAATAACTGTTGCCCCAGCATGCACTAAATTAGGTACAGTCACAGATCATTGTATTTCAACCCTCGTACAATACTGTTATACCTGTAGGGTCAGCTAGTGTCAGTAATGGTGGGCATTCGCACCAGACCCTTTGCAGCCATTCTTACTTGTGAACGTATCCTCATGTGATGGTAATCCAACAGCTTCTCTGCGATTTGCGCTGCGAGCAGGCGCATGCACAGCGATGACGTCATCGCCATGCACGGCGACCCCCACAACAGTGCTGACTGCTTTGAGGATCGTGCCAGCCGATGTCACCACCAGCTTCGCGGGTCGTGAAGCTGGTGGACATCCGCCATCGGGGCGCCCCTTAAATGGAAGGCCGTTTGCGCCATGGGCTGCCATATTTTTCTGCTCGCCAATGGTGGCCCTCGCCTCGACTGGGCCACCATCCTGCAAGGCAAGCAAGGCTGTGTCATCGCACCAACGTTCTTCTCAATCTTCCTCGCAGCAATGCTTCATCTCACCTTTAACAAGCTCCCCACTGGAGTGGAGTTAAGCTACAGGACAAGCGGGAAATTGTTCAACCTCCGGCACCTCCAGTCCACATCCAAGGGTGTTCCAACCTCCGTCATTCAATTACAATATGCCGATGATGCTTGCGTTTACGCACACTCGGAGGCCAAAACTCCAAACCAACATTGACACCTTCACTGAAGCGTACGAGAGTCTGGGCCTTTCATTAAACATCTTTAAGACAACGGTTCTCTACCAACCTGCCCCCCGCCACATAGTACTGCTCCCCATTGATCAAGATCCATGACGAGACCTTGGTAATGTGGTCCAATTCCCATACCTTAGGCGCCTACTATCAGCAAGGATAGACATCGATGACGAAGTCCAACACCACCTTCAGTGTGCCAGTGCAGCCTTTGGCCACCTGAGGAAAAGAGTGTTCAAAGGCCAGGATCTCAAATCTGGCATCAAGCTCATAGTCTACAGAGCAGTAGTGATACCCGCCCTCCTATATGCTTCAGAGACGTGGAGTATGTACAGTAGGCACCTCAAAGCACTGGCAAAGCACCACCAATGTTGCCTCTGCAAAATCCTGCAAATTCATTGGCAGGATAGGCCCACCAACGTCAGCGTTCTCTCTCAGGCCAACATCCCAGCATCGAGTCATTGACCAGGCATGATCAGCTCCAATGGACGGGCCACATTGTTCATGTTGTGTATGGTGAAAGAGTCAGACTAAATACTGTGAGCTCAAAGTAATGTGTGACCTTAGTCTTTTATTGCAGGTCTCCAGAGTGCCTCTCCAACCTGTGAAGCCTCCTTAAATACCTCTGCTCCCAAGGGATTATGGGATCCCTTGGGACTCCCGGGGATGAGCCCTCTGGTGGCTGTACAGAGTAAATACAAGTTTACATATATAACAGTCCGCATGCCCGATTCCAGACTCCTGAAACAAGCACTCTACTCCGAGCTACGTCACGGCAGGAGAGTCCGAGGAGGGCAGAGAAAGCGCTTCAAGAACACCCTCAAAGCCTCCTTGAAAAAATTTAACATCCCCACCGACTCTTGGGAATCCCTGGCCCAACACCCCTCAAAGTGGAGGAGAAGCATCCGAGAAGGCGCTGAGTCTCTTTGCCGGGAGCAAGTGGAAGTAAAAACAGCGGAAGGAGCGTATGACAAATCAAGCACCCCACCCACCGTCCCTCCAACCACCATCTGCCCCACCTGTGACCGAGACTGTAGATCCCACATTGGTCTCATCGGTCACCTTAAAATTCATTTTAATGTGGAAGCAACTCATCCTCGACTCCGGGTGACTGCCTAAGAAGAGAAGACTCCATTTTGGGTGCTGGGCTGTTGGCTCGCTCGGAGACGTCCCTGGTGGCCAGTGGCAGTCGCCTAAGAGACTGCATAGCGTGCAGCGGCCCTCCCCTTTAATTGAAGAGGAGGGACGTTCTGCGCACTGGGCTCCGGAGCATGGCACTGGACTCCGCTTCGCTCTACCACCCAGGGAGCACCCCTCCATGGAGGCGGAGTGCCACGGATAGCGCGCCGCCTCCGTTGATGGGCAGAGCTGCCGAATTCCGTGCCGGTGGTGGAACTTCCGGGCAGGGTGATAAATGTCCCGGCTCCAGAAGGTTACAGCCTCCAAATTTGGCATGGGGCAATTTTGCCGCCTTAATTTATTTTCAGTTAAAATTTCATTCCTGCTCACTTCATGAACTCTCCTAACCTTTCCGACAATCTGAATGGTCCCTGCGAATGCGCTCAGCAATGGCTATTCCATCCTTACAGGAAACGGGGTGGGAGGAAGTGTAGCCCAGGTAGCTGTGAGATTCAGTGAGCTTATAGTGAATGATCAGAAGATGACCAACTAATGTGGACTAGCGTGACATGTTCTGTATTTTGTACTATTGCATGAAGATAAGTTGTACCGGATTGAATTAAGTGAGTGTGGTTGTAACTGCTGATCTATATGTTCATTTTACTCCGTATTTGGCCTTTTCTCATCAAATGTGGGCTAGGATGGTATGATCTTTATTTTGTATTACAGGTACTACACAAAGATAAAGTTATGTGGATTGAATGCTGTTCTGAAAGATCACTTTACTGTGAAATAATGCAGCTTAATTATTCATATCTAGTCTCATCTCACTATGTGGAGGTGTTGCTACATCCGGTTATACATAATGAAATTGATCAGGTAAATGAGCTAAATGTGGGAGAGCATCTTGAGAGTAGTGACCACAATATGGCCCTTATTTTCGCTACGATTGCGTGCCGTTTTTTGGCATCTGAATGTTTCTTGGCACGAAATACTCACTTTCCAACTTTCGTCAAAGTTTGGATGCCAGCGCGGACCACGTGCGGCAATTTTCACATTTTTGCTGCAGACACGAGTCAAAATGGGACCGGGCGGCGTTTTTCTGGACTTCATAGATTTTGGCTGTCCATGATTTTTTTCAGCGCGGCTCACACTGCGCAAAAGCCCCGCAAATAAAAACATACATTAACAAGGAATCAGTGCGGCGCACAAGAGGACAGGAGCGAGGCAATAAGAATACATGATAAAATACCTTTTTTTCCCCACAGGTAACTCTTTTTGGAGCAAGGGAAGAAGATTTCCGGGCCGAAAGGATTGCTCCCCACCGGATGGACCCGCTGCAATCCCTGGCCGAATGGCACCCCGCTCAGTCCCGCTCCCCCTGCAAGTTGAAGTTCGGGAACGGGAAGGCCATTCGGCCCGGGAATGCAGTGGGTCCAGCCGGTGGGGAGCGTCCTTTCGGCCCAGGAATGTAGTGGGTTCAGGTGGGAGCGGGAGAAAATCGCAGCAAATCGAGCCGGGTGGGTGCGGTGGCCGCAGGTCCAGCGGGGTGGGAGAGGTTCTTTGTGGCCCTTTCGGCAGCGGTGGGGTACCAACCTTTCGGGGGAGCGGGCTTCAGTGTCTCTGGTTGCCCTGGCAACTTCAGCTTTTCGCGCATGCCCAGCGAGTTTTTTAGCGCAGACTTGAAGCTCCGCCTCCCCCCAGACTAACTTTTGAGAGCGCAGCGCCAAATTCAAATAATTCTTTGACTAAAGACCCGAGGTGAAGGAGAGGTAAAACTGGGTATCATCAGCGAACATGTGAAAACTCACATTGTGTTGCCAGATGATGTTGAAAGAGAAATTGGCACTCGGGAGCGATTGCAAAGGTATAGAATACATAAACACCATTAAAAAGGGAAACTTCTAATAGCTTCAGGATGTCATGGATAAATAAATAGGCTAGAAACCAATTACATTTGAAGAAGAATAATAATAATTAAAAAAGGAGAATATGAGAAAACAAAAAGTTAAGAAGCTGAATGAGGAACAATTTTTTTTAAATCGAAAGAAACAGTGACAAGTATAACAATAAAAAGAGAATTATTTAAAGCAGGACCCCCGAGAGATTAATAAGTGTGAGGTGATACATTTTGGTAGAAAAAATTAGCAGCAGTAATTATACTTCAAATGGAAGTAGGTTCAGAGCTGTGGAAGAGCAGAGGAATTTGGGGATACAAGTTTACAGGACATTAAAGACAGTACTTCAGCTAAAAACAGCCATTTAAAAAAGGTAATGCAATTCTAGGTTTCATTGCAAGAGGCATAAAATATGAAAGCTAGGAGGTAATGATGAGCCTATATGAAGCCACAATAATACCTCAGAGTACTGTATTCAAGCCAAGTAATATTAAGGTAGATAAATAGTCAGGATTTTTTCAGAAGCTACTTACTGAGTATCGATCTTCTATTAGAGTAACAACCCGATTTAGATCCAGAGGCCTTATGCATACACCCTTATGAACAGGAGAGTAAAAAAACTAGTGTTACATTGAGCTGTATATATAAGCTTTTTTTATACTACAAATAAGCTTTCTGTCAGGATTAGTAGTATTCATTTAAAGTATAAAATTATGGATGCTTGCAAGCAAGTAATAAACCTATAGATCAACAAAGGGATTCAAATGGCATCATAAACACAAAATAAAACGCAAGTGAATAGATCTTTGTCATAGGCCGAATGGCCTCCGATGATTCTATCAAGTCTGCACTGGCTCTTTCCAAGAGAAATCCAGGTTAGTCCCACTCCTCGGCTCCTACCCCATACCCCTGCAATTCTTTTTCCTTCATGTATTTATCCAATTCCCTTTTGAACACTACCATTGAATCTGTATCCACCACCCTATCAGGCAGTGCATTCCAAGTCCTAATCGCTCGTTGCGGAAACATTTTTTTTCCTCATGTCACCTCTGGGTCTTTTGCCAATCACCTTAAATCTGTGGTCTCCTGTTATCAACCCTTCAGCCATTGATAAGTTTATTTTTATTTACTCTATCTAAATCCTTCATGATTTTAAACACCACTATCAAATCACTTCTTAGCCTTCTATGCTCAAAGGAGAATAACCCCAAAATGTTTACGTAAAGAGTATGTGCTCAATAAAATTAAAATAATGCTAAAAGTAATTTTTAAAAAAAGAGAAAGTACTGAATTGCTATATAATTCTGACGGGCAAATTCAGTATTCCTGGCAGGGAGCCATTCTCAAAGAAAATGCAGGATCAAATATATTATTTTATACTGTCTTTTATTACTTCCTTGCTCATGGCAGTACATTTTTTTTGTTGCAGACCTCTGTGTATTGACTATATATATTGAATGTGATGCTCATAGTCATGATCCAGGCCTGCACACAAGAGCTGAATTCCAGAGAAAACGCAAGAGAGACAGCCCTTGACATTAAGGCAGCAGTCAACTGCGTATGGTAATAGAGGTCCCTACCAAAACAAGGTCAACGTAGGTCAAAGGGAAATCCCTCCTGTGGCTAGAGCCAAACCTAGCACAGAGAAAGATGGTAGGGGTTGATGGAGACCAATCATTAGAGGCCCAGGACATTTATTGGTGGAGCTCCTCAGGGAAGCATCCTTAGTTCAACCATCTTCAACTACTTCATGAATAATCTTCCTTTCATCATAAGGTCATGGATTACAGCTGTTTACTGATAGAAAGAAAAGAAAGAAGACTTGAATTTATATAGCACCTTTTATAACCACCAGACGTCTCAAAGCGCTTTACAGCCAATGAAGTACTTTTGGAGTGCAGTCACTAGTGTAATGTGGGAAACGCAGCAGCCAATTTGCGCACAGCAAACTCCCACAAACAGCAATGTGATAATGACCAGATAATCTGTTTTTTTTGTTATGTTGATTGAGGGATAAATATTGGCCAGGACACCGGGGATAACTTCCCTGCTCTTCTTCAAAATAGTGCCATGGAATCTTTTACGTCCACCTGAGATGGCAGATGGGGCCTCGATTTAACGTTTCATCCGAAAGCCGGCACCTCCAACAGTGCAGCACTCCCTCAGCACTGCACTGGAGTGTCAGCCTAGATTTATGTGCTCAAGCCCCTGGAATGGGATGATTCTACATTGTTCATCTCCATTCACAATTCTTTCAATAATGAAGCTGCCCATTGACTAGGAACTTGGACAGCATCCAAGCTTCAGCAGACAATTTGCAGATAACATTCGCATCAAGCAATGCCAGGCTATGAACTTCTCCAACAAGAAAATACCCAACAACCCCGCCCCCCTCATTACATTCAACGGCACCGCCATCACCGTGTCCCCCTGTCTTCAACATCCTGGGGGTCACCACTGACCAGAAACCATATTAACACAATAGCTGCCAGATCAGGGCAGAGGCTTTAAACTCTGTAACGAGTAGCTCACCTTCTGACCCATCAAATACTTTCCAACATCTACAAGGCTCAAGTCAGGAGTGTAATGGAATGCTCACCACTCACCTAGATGGGTGCAACACATTCAAAGAAGTGTGACAACATCCAGGACAAAGTAGTCAGCTTTATCGGCATACCTGTCATTGGACTCAGCAACCATCCAATCCACTGTAGTTGCAGTATGTATTGTCTATAGCAGGGGTTCCCAAGCACGTACTCCTGCGGGCATGCAAGACATCACTGGGGAATACGCGGGAGGAATTGTCTAATGGTGGATTTTATTTATCAATTGTTATATAAGTAGTTAATTTAATTCAAGAGGCCCCAATGAGAACACAGATGCACAGAGACGGTGACTTACAACGCCCACAACTCCAATCACCATAAACTACAGCATGGCTTCAATTGCCCAGCAACTGTCCAGTCTAAGGGGTCAAGTTTCGGCCTGAGATGCTCCTATTTTTTTGGAGCAACGAGTTTAGAATGGAGTATTTTAGAAATTGCAATTCTCGGCCTTTAGTTTGCTCCAGTTCTAGTCAGTTAGAACAGTTTCATTTTAGAACAGATTTTTTTTTCAAAAGGGGGCGTGTTCGGCCACTTACGCCCGTTTTGAAAGTTCAGGCAGTGAAAACTTACTCCAAATTAACTTAGAATGGAGTAAGTGTAGATTTTTGTACGCTCAGAAAAACCTTGCCTACACTTAGAAATCAGGCGTATGGAACGAAAGATGGGGGGGTGGGAACGGTTTACAAACATTAAACACTTCACTTTTACAAATAAAGAGCCATCATCAATAATAAATGATAAATAAATAAACCAATAAATCAATGCAAATAAATTAAAATATTAAAAATTAAGAAAAAATTAAAAATCACTCAATAAATAAAACATTATTTCTACTCACCTACTGCAGCACCAGGGAGAAGAGGTCGGGGGGGAAGAGAAGAAGATGGGGGGGAGAAGAAGATGGGGGGGAGAAGAGAAGATTGGGGGGGAGAAGAGAAGATTGGGGGGGGGGAGAAGAGAAGATTGGGGGGGGAGAAGAGAAGATTAGGGGGGGAAAGAGAGGAAGATGGGGGGGGAGAAGAGAAGATTGGGGGGGGAGAAGAGAAGATTGGGGGGGGAGAAGAGAGGAAGATGGGGGGGAGAAGAGAGGAAGATGGGGGGGAGAAGAGAGGAAGATGGGGGGGAGAAGAGAAGATTGGGGGGGGGAGAAGAGAGGAAGATGGGGGGGGAAAAAAGAAGACGACGAACAAGCCGGGCCCCGCCGAGGACTTCGGGTGGGGCCCGCAAGCAGCCGATGCCGGGCTGCCGACATCTCTTTGGGCGGGGCCCGCCACAGCAAGATGCGGGCGGGTGGGCAGGCCCCGCCGACGACAAAGAAGCTGAGCCCCGCCGAGGACTTCGGGCGGGGGCCGTATGCAGCCGATGCCGGGTTACTGCCGCCGCCGACTCTTCGGGCAGGGCCCGCTCCCAGTGAGAGGCCGGACGGGCAGGCCCCGCCGCTGAGGTAAGATGCACAGGCCACTCGGTCGGAGTTAGGGGCGACATCCCGTCGGCCTGGGATAGGGTCGTCGCCCCGGAGACAGGACGCCGGCAGCTGCACGAGGGCTGTAGCTCCGCCCCCAGCAGCTCCAGCTGCGCAGCGCCGAGGTGGAAATGGGCCTACAGCTATCGAAGAATCGCGAGGTAAGTATTCGCCGCAATTTTTGTTCTATAAATTAGGCGGGCCTCTCCGATGTGCACCGTTCTAGCGGGTGGCCGAAACTTGACCCCAAATGAGCTCAGAACTTAAGTAGTTCCATTTTCAGATTCGTACGTCGCACTATAACTATATTTGCATGAAAGTAACAATGAAAAATGAACAGATGGCTAAAGACAGATTGTGATAAGGAGAAAACACAAAGTATCAGTGATGAGGAGCAAAGCAATGAAATTTGCCAGTACCAGTGCGTTTGATGAAATTGCTGCTGAGACAATGACTACTGACGCAACATGCAAATCTCAGCCTGTGAAGTGAAACATTGACACCAGGCACAAAACAAGATCTATATCATAGAGATGTAAATATAACAAAAAGTACATTGGAATGGGATTTACGGAGACTGCAGATGGTGAATATCCTCACCCACAGTGTGTGTCATGTGGTGAAGTCCTGTCGAATAATAGCCTAAAGCCATCTCTTCTACACGGTTTAAAAAAAATATTCGTTCATGGGATGTGGGCATCGCTGGCGAGGCCTATCCCTAATTGCCCTTGAGAAGGCGGTAGTGAGTTGCCTTCGTGAACCGCTGCAGTGCGTGTGGTGAAGGTACTCCCACAGTGCTGTTAGGGAGGGAGTTCCAGGATTTTGACCCAGCAATGATGAAGGAACGGCGAAGTACCTCCAAGTCAGGATGGTGTGTGACTTGGAGGGGAACTTGGAGATGATGGTGTTCTCATGCGCCCGCGTTCCTTATCCTTCTAGGTGGTAGAGGTCGTGGGTTTGGGAGGTGCTGCCGAAGAAGCCTTAGCGAGTTGCTGCAGTGCATCTTGTAGGTGGTACACACTGCAGCCACAGTACACCGGTCATGCAGGGAGTGAATGCTTAAGGTGGTGGATGGGATGCCAATCAAGCCGGCTGTTTTGTCCTGGCTGGTGTTGAGCTTCTCGAGTGTTGTTGGAGCTGCACTCATCCAGGCAAGTGGAGAGTATTCCATCACACTCTTGACGTGTGCCTTGTAGATGGTGGAAAGGTTTTGGGGAGTCAGGAGGTGAGACACTCGCCGCAGAATACCCAACCTCTGACCTGCTCTTGTTGTCGCAGTATTTATGTGACTGGTCCAGTTAAGTTTTTGGTCAATGGTGACCCCCAGGACGTTGATGGTGGGAGATTCGGCGATGGCAATGCCATTGAATGTCAAAGGGCGTGGTGGTTAAACTCTCGCTTGTTGGAGATAGTCATTGCCTGGCACTTGTGTGGCATGAATGTTACTTGCCACTTATCAGCCCAAGCCTGAATGTCATCTGAGGAGTTGCAAATGGCACTGAACACTGTGCAATCATCAGCGAACATCCCCACTTCTGACCTTATGATGGAGGGAAGGTCATTGATGAAGCAGCTGAAGATGGTTAGGCCTAGGACACTGCCCTGAGATACACCTGCAGCGATGTTCTGGGGCTATGATGATTGCGGTCCAACCACAACAACCATCTTCCTTTGTGCTAGGTTTGACTCCAGCCAGTGAAGAGTTTTCCTCCTGATTCACATTGACTTCAGTTTTACTAGGGTTCCTTGATGCCACACTCGGTCAAATGCTGCCTTGATGTCAAGGGCAGTCACTCTCCCCTCACCTCTGGAATTCAGCTCTTTTGTCCATGTTTGGACCAATGCTCTAATTAGGTCTGGAGCTGAGGGGTCCTGGCAGAACCCAAACTGGGCATCGGTGAGCAGGTTATTGGTGAGTAAGTGTCACTTGATAGCACTGTCGACGACGCCTTCCATCACTTTGCTGATGATTGAGAGAAGACTTATGGGGTGGTAATTGGCCGGATTGGATTTGTCCTGGTTTTTGTGGACAGGACATACCTGGGCTGTTTTCCACATTGTCGGGTGGATGCCAGTGCTGTAGCTGTACTGGAACAGCTTGGCTAGAGACACGGCTAGTTCTGGAGCACAAGTCTTCAGCACAGCAGCTGGGATGTTGTCGGGGCCCATAGCCTTTGCTGTATCCAGTGCGCTCAGCCGTTTCTTGATAGCACGTGGAGTGAATCATATTGGCTGAAGACAGGCTTCTGTGATGGTGGGGACCTCAGGAGGAGGCACATACGGATCATTCACTCGGCACTTCTGGCTGAAGATGGTTGCAAATGCTTCAGCCTTGTCTTTTGCACTCATGTGCTAGGCTCCGCCATCATTGAGGATGGGGATATTCATGGAGCCTCCTCCTCTATTTAGTTGTTTAATGGTCCACCACCATTCACGAGTGGATGTGGAAGACTGCAGAGCTTTGATTTAATGCATCGATTGTGGGATTGTCTGTTTTTAAGTGATGTTGGTTGAGAGACAATTATTGGCTGTGAAGGTGTCCCTTCCGGAAAACATATCTACAGACCGGGCCTCGGGAAGTGGGAATGTCTATGGCATGCTGCTTCCGCTTTTTAGCATGCATGTAGTCCTGTGTTGCAGCTTCCCCAGGTTGGCACCTCATTTTTAGGTACGGCTGGTGCTGCTCCTGGCATGCTCTTCTACATTCCTTATTAAACCAGGCTGGGTCCCCTGACTTTATGTAATAGTAGAGTGAGGGATATGCCAGGCCATAAGGTTACAGATTGTGGTGGAATAAAATTCTGCTGCTGCTGATGGCCCACAATGCCTCGTGGATGCCCAGTTTTGAGCTGCTAGATCTGTTCTGAATCTATTCCATTTAGCACAGTGGTAGTGTCACACAACACGATGGATGGTGTCCTCAGTGCGAAGACGGGACTTCGTCCTCACAGTGACTGTGCAGTGGTCGCTGGTACAATGCTGTCATGGACAGATGCATCTGCAACAGGTAGATTGGTGCGGACAAGGTCAAATAGGTTTTTCCCTCATGTTAGTTCTCTTGCCACCTGCCGCAGGCTCAGTCTGGCAGCTATGTCTTTCAGGACTCGGCCAATTCGGTCAGTAGTGGTTCTACCGAGCTACTCTTGAACATTGAAGTCTCCCAACCGGAATACATTCTGTGCCCTTGCTACCCTCAGTGCTTCTTCCAAGTGGTATTCAACATGGAGGAGTACTGATTCATCAGCTGAGGGAGGGCAGTAGGTGGTAATCAGCAGGAGGTTTCCTTGCCTATGCTTGACCTGAAGCCATGAGAATTCATGGGGTCTGGAGTCAATGTTGAGAACTCCCAGGGCCACTCCCTCCCAACTATATACACTGTGCCACCATCCCTGGTGGGTCTGTCCTGCTGGTGGGACAGGACATACCCAGGTATAGTGATGGAGGAGTCTGGGACATTGGCTGAAAGGTATGATTCTGTGAGTATGACTATGTCAGGCTGTTGTTTGATTAGTCTGTGGGACAACCCTCCCAATTTTGGCCCCAGAATATTCTTTAATCGTCAATATCCTGGAATTCCCTAAACACCACGACAAGGTGATACATATCAGGAGGAATAAAGTGGACAGCTGGTCACCCCTCCCATTCATCCCAATTTTAGTTTGTTTAATCATTTGAATAGGCTATGCTCAACATCCTGCAGCCAGAGACCTTCACGGACCAGATGTAGCTGCAGGATTCCCTAATGCTCTGGGTAGTACCATCCTTTTCCTGTTATTTTTCACTCACATGTGTGCATTCCAACACATCACCACTACGTAAACTCTGTTTGAAGCAGTGTCTTGCAGGGAGCATCTAAACAGGTGTTCTTTTGTTTTTAAACGTGAACCCAAGAACTAGTTGCAGGGCCATTGGCACCGATGACACCAGTCACTCGCTGCTAAAAGACCCATTGACTCTGTTTCAATGTGGATATGGTGCGTAGCCACGAGCACAACATCATGAATGCTAATACCTGGTTCTCAAAAGCTTTCACAATGCCTTAATTTTAAGGTGATGATATTTGTGCAACCCCTTATTGAAAGGAGAATAAAGAGTGAAAGAATAACAAGAAGACTCAAGTTACCCTATACAGCATGGCTCCTGACACCCATGCACTAACTACTGGCATGAGCAGAGCACAATTGCAACAAAGCTCATGCTATAACCAGAATGATCAAACACACTATTGGCATCTTCAAGCTTTGTTGCACGTGACTGGACCCCTCCCTTAGAGATTCCTGAATAACTGGCAGCTACTGCATGCTCCACAGCTTTGCTGTAAAAGAGTGGCTTTTCCCAGTCAGCAATCCGCAACATGTGGTGGGTAATCTGCTCACTCTGCTGCTTTCTCATTGGCCAGTTCACTGTGTAGCAACTACTCCCCACATTGCAAGCCGCTGACCTTTTGGGATCAATCAGGACCAGAGCTTCTAGTAATCCTAATTTTACCCTCGATTAGAGCAGGAATTCACAGGCTTACATCAAAGTGTTATAATCCCACTTATACATGTTAGAAATGGGCGAAGGTGTCGATGGCAAACCTGTAAATATAACCCCCCCCAGGGTGGCTCAGAGTGGCTGCTGTTTCCTGACTTGCCTGCTTCAGTCCCAGCTCACTGTCCCTGATGATGTGCCTCAGCACGGGGATGCTGCTACTCGCTGTACTGACATTCATTCTCAACGCTGATCTCCCGCCTTCCGTCCCTCACAAACCGCAGGCCCCGGGCCGGGCGGCTACACCCGCAGCGCCCGCCGCCACATCGCTGGCGATGACACTGAACAGGAGGGCCCCGGGCCTTGCTGTCGGGCGGCTCCTCCCGGAGCTCGGCTTCTCTCTGTCTCTGTGTGTGTGTGTGTGTGACGAGCGAACTCTCCGCTGTTTGTTGCCGGGTCCTATTGCCATGGCATTGCAGCTCGTTGCCATGGAAGGAACGCTATTTCGGGAAAACGGGCTACGGCGGCCGTGCAGGGTGATGTGCCACAATCTTCCCACAGGCGGCGCTGCAGATTCACCCTCTCACAACAAACAACTTGCGGCTGACAAGTTCTCAGACAATTAACACCGAGCCACATAAAGAGATATTTGCACCGCCTTCCCCCCATCAAAGAAATAGAAAATTTAGAAAGCATGCAAAATGTGTTTTGCACCATGAGCAATCTGCAATTTTCAGACAATGAAGCAGCCCATGCCCGCAAGCAGTATGATTTGGACAACATTCAGGGCTCAATTTTCCCCAGTGATTTGCAGCGTTTTTTTTTGTCACACGCCGCATTTTTTGATGTAAGTTAAAAATGTAAGATTCCCCAAGGAATGTGCTTCAGTGTAACTCAGTGACGATTTTTTTTTAGGCTAGTTTTTTTTTGCGTCATGGGGGCGTAACTTGATGTCTGCGCCAGTTTTTGTCAATTATGTAAGTTTGCCCAAAACAAAATTATCCTCAGTCGGCGTATGTAACCACTCCCGAAAAACCTTCTGGTGAGTTAAGAAAAACCAGCGCGCATTGAAAAATCGGTGCAGAAAGACATCATTGTTTTTCAGTGAAGTTTTGGAGGGAGATAAGAACACTGAAATATGCACTATAAACATTACATGTTTTACTTTATAATGCAGTAAATGGAAGTTTGATGGAATTCTATAAGTTTTCATTTTTTTTCAACTGAAACGCCACTACTGAACATTTGCAAACAGGGCTTGAGGGTCGGAGCGTCAGCCGGCAGAATTGGTCTGGCGCCCGGACATAGGGGCTCGGGGCTCAGGGCTTGGGGCTCGGCTACAAAAGAAGCTCGGGGGTGGGGGGGACTGTGGAAGGCTTACATAAGGCATCAGAAGCATGCACTATGCATCAAATCAAGCCCGGGTGGGTGGGGGGCTAGGAAGGCATACGGAAGACATCAGAAGCCTGCACTACGCATCAAAGGTAGCCCGAGGGCGTGGGGAAGTTCCCGATCACTGCCCTTGCTCAGACCTGGGTGTGGTCCATACAGACCTTGTGGGGAGAGAGGACAAAGAACCTTGTCCTGCCTGCCTGTCGTTTTGAGCTTTTTGCAAAGGTAAAATTTAAGCATGGGGGCAGTACTGACAATACCTTGTACAAGCCTTTTGCATGATGGTGCTGTGGAGGAGACAATTGATTCAACGTCATCGCATGAGGAATCTCAGAGCCCGTAGGGTGATGAGCAAGAGGCCTTACCCATCTCGGGTATATTGAGACAGGCGTTCGTACCGCACCTGAGTGATGCAGACTGTATCAGAAGGCTGTGTTTCCGCAAAGAAGTTGTAACTGAGATCTGTGAGTTAGTAAAAGCAGACCTGCAACCTAGAAGCATCAGGAGGACTGCTTTGTCAGTTGAAGTGAAGATTACAGCTGCACTTTCATTCTATGCATCTGGATCATTCCAAGCTACAACTGGGGACATGTGCGTCATTTCTCAACATGCAACACATGCCTGCATTCGGCAAGTGACTGCTGCATTATATGCCCAGAGGAGTGACTACATAAAGTTTCCATGCGTAACAGGGCTGAGAGCTTCTCCAGGATTACTGGCTTCCCAAAGGTACAGGGCTGCATTGATTGTACCCACACCTCCTTGCGAGCGCCTTTGGAGGATTCTGAGATGTACAGGAACAGAAAAGGCTTCCACTCCATTAATGTGTAGCTCATGTGTGATGACATGCATTGCATCATGTCAGTTATATCGCTATATCTGCCATGTTTCAGCAGCAGCCAGAAGGGCAAAGCTGGTTACTGGGAGACAAAGGGTGCGGCCTCGCCACCTGGCTCATGATGCCCCTACGCGTAACCCAGACAGAAGCTGACTGGGAATGCAACATGTCGCACATTGCGACGCACAGCATAATAGAGAGGACCATTGGCATCTTGAAACAGCATTTCTAATGCCTGGACCATTTTGGAGGCTACTTGCAATACTCCCCTGAGATTGTCGGTCAGTTTACTGTTGTGTGCTGCATGCTGCTTAACTTAGCCATCATGAGGCAGCAGCACCTGGTAGTAGAAGACCCACCTGAGGTGAGAGTGGCTGATGACAATGATGAGGAAGATGCAGATGAAGATGAGGACGAGGATGAGGAATCTATGCAACTACCTGAACCCGGAGCACGACGGCGGAGGAGGGTGGACCATCGTGCCCCTTTAACGATTGCTCGAACCTTGCGCCAGCAGCTCATCCGTGAACACTTTGCTGCCTGAAGGCTCAGCGGCAACTATTCCACATGGACCATGTTTACTGTTTGGACCTGTTCCGTAATGTTGTGATATGTTAATGGAACAAGTGGTGGAAATGATTCTTGTTTATTTTAAAAAGTTGTGTAAATAATCAAACAAATAATGGAAATGATTCTTCTTGGGTACCAAAAGTTGTTAATAATGGAACAAATAATGTAAATAATTCAGTTATATTTTAAAATATATTTTATTCAAAAGTTTAACAAACAGTTATTTGTACTTAACTAAAATAAACAAATTCTTGTATCAAACTTTAAAGTTTTCAATTAAGATCACTTATAAACTCTAAGATCACTTAAAAACTTTAAGATCGTTTACTAACTTTTACTAACTAGTAAATTTACATAACTTACAAAAATCTTTTAATTTCAGAAGTTATAACAGTAACAACAACATCAACAACAACAGCAGCAAAGACAGGCTGCATCCATCTCTCCTCCACTTTATTCTAAGACCGCCTGCTGCGCTTGGTCTTGGTGACTCCACCAACCCTGCCCTCAGGCGGTGACGCAGCGTTTCTCGGGTTGGTATCAAGCTTATTTTTTGAACATCTCGAGTAATGCGCACTTCTTGATTTGGGGGTGTGGGGTGCGGGAGAGCAGCCGGCAATGTGGAAGGCCTGGCTTGAGCCTCTTCAGAGGCTGGTCTGGGGATTGGAGTGGGAGTGGCAGTTGATTCTGTCAATGGGCGCGGGGTCTGGGCGTGTTCCCTTATTGCAGCAGCTAACTCCAATATTCCCTTCCTCATGTGCCCTAACAGTGTCTCAACTACCTCCAACATTCCCTCCCTCATGTTCGTCGACAGGGTCTCAGCTACCTGTGACATGCCCTCCCTCATGTTGAGCAAAAATGTGTCAACTACCTGCAACATTCCCTTCCTCATGTTCACTGACAGCGCATCAGCTACTTGCGACATTCCCTCCCTCATGTTCACTGACAGCGTATCAGCTACCTGCGATATTCCCTCCCTCATGTGCACCGACATTGTTTCTGCTGACTGAGATATTCCCTCCCTCAAGTTCCCAGACAGCGTTCCCATTTCTCGTGAGTGTTGTTACTTCTCCCGACAGAACCGATACCTCATCACCCAGCCCACTGATGGTGGGCGGGAGTGATCGGGTAAGGTCAATGCTCTCCGCACTCATTGCCATCATGTGAACTACATCTGTTGGATCCTGCACCTACGGAGAGTGCGGTCCAGCTCTCCTTTCCCTCCTCACCCTGGGTGTGCCATGCTACATCCCACTGGGACCCGCAGCCTCGGACAGTGGAAAACATGGAATGTCCCACCAGCACTCAAACTACTATTCAGGAAAGGGTTTAGCACCTCAATGTGTGTCACCTGTACCTCCTCCAAAGCTTCATCCATCCACTCCCCCTCCATCTGCCCCTCAACCCCTTGCTCTTGGTCTGGAACGTGGAATTGGAAGATATTCTCCTCTTCAGGCTCATCCTCAGCTGAATCTTCTTTTGCATCATCAGGATTGGCTGATTTGAATGGACCACGATGAATGATACCACATTGCATCTACCGAAGCGTAGCTGAAGGAGACATCCCCATGAACTGAAGCATGGCTAGCCCACGCAGTACTTAACATTTAGCAAAGCCGGACTGTGAAATTTACAGGATTTACCCTCTCCCTCGAGTGTGGGCCCAGCTTGTACGGTGGTTGTTGCTTTTCTCCAGGCAGGACCCATCAAAGCAGCGACCCAAGTGTTTCAGTGGGTGCAGATTTTCCGGGCCTCGTCCTATTCAAGTTCTTTCTCATTTCTTATGTGCCACTTTCCTCTGCAAAGATGAAAATATAACTTTTTAGGGAGGGTGTCTTTCAGCTGGATGGGACATATACAGCTGGTCACATTTACAATTGCAATTCCATTGAATAAATGAAAATATTACTTACACTGACGACTTGACCAAGGTCCTGCCGCTTCTTTTTGTACTGGCCTCCAGACCTCGGGGTGGTCACCATCGTACAGTAATCTTCTGTAAGTTGGTTCCAGCGTTTCTTCATTTCTTTGGGTGGAACTTTTATGTGACCTCTGCTGATGTCCAGCTCGTGCCATCTGGCCTCAATCATAGTAACTAGTGCCTCCACTTCATCCTGTAAGAAATTCTTGGTCCTTGCGCTGTGTTGCATCCTGTATTGCAGCTCCAATTTTTCAAATCAGAATTAAAGATCTCACACACAACTGGCTCTTTATAAATGGCCGATTCCAGACCAGGAGCTGTGCTGCACATGAGCAGAAGGGGCAACGTCACTTTTTTCGGCGCAGACATTTGACTCCACCCCCCAAGGCTACAGGACAGGCTGTGCAGCACCAATCTAAAAAAATAGAGCGGGGAAACGTGGTACATTTATTTTTGGAGTAGTTGTGGCCTAGAAAAACGGGAGTAACTCTGGCAATACGCCAAAAAATGGCTTTGGGCAAAATTGAGCCCTCAGGCTTGGGCTAAGAAGTGGCAAGTCATATTCGTGCCACACAAGTGCCAGGCAATGACCATCTCCAACAAGACAGAGTGCAATTACCACCCCATGACATTCAACATAAGAACATAAGAACATAAAAAATAGGAGCAGATGTAGATCATTTGGCCCCCGAGCTTGCTCCGCCATTTAAAAAGATCATGGTTGATCTGATCATAGACTCAGCTCCACTTCCCTGTCCGCTCCTCATAATCCTTTATTCTCTTATCGCTCAAAAATCTGTCTATCTCTACCTTAAATATATCCAATGACCCAGCCTCCACAGCTCTCTGGGGCAGAGAATTCCACAGATTTACAACTCTCTGAGAGAAGAAATTCCTCCTCATAGAAACAACATAGAAATATAGAAAATAGGTGCAGGAGTAGGCCATTCGGCCCTTCGAGCCTGCACCACCATTCAATAATATCATGGCTGATCATTCCCTCAGTACCCTTTTCCTGCTTTCTCTCCATACCCCTTGATCCCTTTAGCCGTTAGGGCCATATATAACTCCCTCTTGAATATATCCAATAAACTGGCATCAACAACTCTCTGCGGCAGGGAATTCCACAGGTTAACAACTCTCTGAGTGAAGAAGTTTCTCCTCATCTCAGTCCTAAATGGCCTACCCCTTATCCGAAGAGTGTGTCCCCTGGTTCTAGACTTCCCAAAAAACATCAGGAACATTCAATCCGCATCTAACCTGTCCAGTCCCGTCAGAATTTTATATATTTCTATGAGATCCCCTCTCATCCTTCTAAACTCCAGTGACTACAGGCCCAGTCGATCCAGTCTCTCCTCATATGTCAGTTCAGCCATCCCGGGAATCAGTCTGGTGAACCTTCGCTGCACTCCCTCAATAGCAAGAACGTCCTTCTTCAGATTAAGAGACCAAAACTGAAGGTGAGGCCTCACCAAGGCCCTGTACAACTGCAGTAAGATCTCCCTGCTTCTATACACAAATCCCCTCGCTATGAATATTTGCCTTCTTCACCGCCTGCTGTATCTGTATGCCAACTTTCAATGACTGATGAACCATGACACACAGATCTCGTTGCACCTCCCCTTTTCCTAATCTGCCGCCATTCAGATAATATTTTGTCTGTATGTTTTTGCCCCCTAAGTGGATAACCTCACATTTATCCACATTATACTGCATCTGCCATGCATTTGCCCACTCACCTAACCTGTCCAAGTCACCCTGCAGCCTCCAAGTGTCCCCCTCACAGCTCACACCGCCACCCAGCTTAGTGTCATCTGCAAACTTGCAGATATTACACTCAATTCCTTCATCCAAATCATTGATGTATATTGTAAAGAGCTGGGGTCCCAGCACCGAGCCCTGCGGCACCCCACTAGTCACTGCCTGCCATTCTGAAAAGGACCCGTTTATCCCGACTCTCTGCTTCCTGTCTGCCAACCAGTTCTCTATCCACATCAGTATATTACCCCTAATACCATGTGCTTTGATTTTGCACACCAATCTCTTGTGTGGGACCTTGTCAAAAGCCTTTTGAAAGTCCAAATACATCACATCCACTGGTTCTCCCTTGTCCACTCTACTAGTTGCATCCTCAAAAAATTCCAGAAGATTTGTCAAGCATGGTTTCCCCTTCATAAATCCATGCTGACTTGGACCGATCCTGTCACTGCTTTCTAAATGTGCTGCTATTTCATCCTTAATAATTGATTTCAACATTTTCCCCACCAGTGATGTCAGGCTAACCAGTCTATAATTACCCGTTTTCTCTCTCCCTCCCTTTTTAAAAAGTGGTGTGGTTAGCTACCCTCCAGTCCATAGGAACTGATCCAGAGTCGATAGACTGTTGGAAAATGATCACCAATGCATCCACTATTTCTAGGGCCACTTCCTTAAGTACTCTGGGATGCAGACTATCAGGTCCCTGGATTTTATCGGCCTTCAATCCCATCAATTTGTCAAACTCAATTTCCAGCCTAATAAGGATATCCTTCAGTTCCTCCTTCTCACTAGACCCTCAGTCCCCTAGTACTTCCGGAAGGTTATTTGTGACTTCCTTCGTGAAGACAGAACCAAAGTATTTGTTCAATTGGTCTGCCATTTCTTTGTTCCCCATTGTAAATTCACCTGAATCCGACTGCAAAAGACCTACGTTTGTCTTCACTAATCTTTTTCTCTTCACATATCTATAGAAGCCTATGCAGTCAGTTTTTATCTTCCCGGCAAGCTTCTTCTCGTAATCTATTTTCCCCTTCTTAATTAAACCCTTTGTCCTCCTCTGCTGAATTCTAAATTTCTCCCAGTCCTCAGGTTTGCTGCTTTTTCTGGCCAATTTATATGCCTCTTCCTTGGATTTAACACTATCCTTAATTTCCCTTGTTAGCCACTGTTGAGCCACCTTCCCCGTTTTATTTTTACTCCAGAGAGGGATGTACAATTGTTGAAGTTCATTCATGTGATATTTAAATGTTTGCCATTGCCTATCCACCGTCAACCCTTTAAGTATCATTTACCAGTCTATTCTGGTCAATTCACGCCTCAAACCATCCAAGTTACCTTTCCTTAAGTTCAGGACCCTAGTTTCTGAATTAACTGTGTCACTCTCCATCTTAATAAAGAATTCTACCATGTTATGGTCACTCTTCCCCAAGGGGCCTCGCACAACAAGATTGCTAATTAGTCTTTTCTCATTACACATTGCCCAGACTAGGATGGCCAGCTCCCGAGTTGGTTCCTCGACATATTGGTCTAGAAAACCATCCTTAATACACTCCAGGAAATCCTCCTCTTTTACCAGCAATGCTAGCTCACCTCCTTTTCCTTTGTGTCTATCCTTCCTAAATATTGAATACCCCTGGATGTTGAGTTTCCAGCCTTGGTCATCCTGGAGCCATGTCTCCGCAATGCCAATTACATCATACCCATTAACTGCTATCTGCGCAGTTAATTCGTCCACCTTATTCCGAATACTCCTTGCATTGAGGCACAGAGCCTTCAGGCTTGTCTTTTTAACACACTTTGCCCCTTTAGAATTTTGCTGTAATGTGGCCCTTTTTGCTTTTAGCCTTGGGTTTCTCTGCCCTCCAATTTACTTTTCTTCTTTCTATCTTTTGCTTCTGCCGCCATCCTACTTCCCTCTATCTCCCTGCATAGGTTCCCACCCCCCTGCCAAATTAGTTTAACTCAGCTCTCTGGGGCAGAAAATTCCATAGATTTACACCCCTCTAAGAGAATAAATTCTTCCTCATCTCAGTTTTAAATGGGCGGCCCCTTATTCTGAGACTATGTCCCCTAGTTCTAGTTTCCCCCATGAGTGGAAATATCCTCTCTGCATCCAACTTGTCGAGCCCCTTCATTATCTCATATGTTTCGATAAGATCACCTCTCATCCTTCTGAACTCCAATTCGTACAGGCCCAACCTACTCAACCTATCTTTATAAGTCAACCCCCTTATCTCCGGAATCAACCTAGTGAACCTTCTCTGAACAGCCTCCAATGCAAGTATATCCTTCCTTAAATATGGAGACCAAAACTGTATGCAGTACTACAGGTGTGGTCTCACCAATGCCCTGTACAGTTGTAGCAAGACTTCTCTGCTTTTATACTCCATCCCCCTGCGATAAAGGCCAACATTTCATTCGCCTTCCTGATTACTTGCTGTACCTGCATACTAACCTTTTGTGTCTCATGCACAAGGACCCCCAGCTCCCTCTTTACTGCAGCACTTTGCAATTTTTCATAATTTAAATAATAATTTGCTTTTCTATTTTTTCTGCCAAAGTGGATAACCTCACATTTTCCCATATTATACTCCATCTGCCAAATTTTTGCCCACTCACTTAGCCTGTCTATATTCCTTTGCAGATTTTTGTGTCCTCCTCACAATTTGCTTTCCCACCCATCTTTGTATCATCAGCATTATCATCGCCGAATCCCCCACTATCAACATCCTGGCGGGCACCATTGACCAGAAACTCAACTGGACCAGCCACATAAATACTGTGGCTACTTCAGCAGGTCAGAAGCTGGGTATTCTGTGGTGAGTGGCTTACCTCATGACCCCCCAAAGCGTTTTCATCATCTGCAAGTCAGAAGTGTGATGGAATACTTGCCTAAATGGGTGCAGCTGCAACTACACTCAAGAAGTTCAACACTATTCAGGACAAAGCAGTCTGCTTGATCGGTAACCCATCCACCAACTTATACATCTACTTCCTCCATTATGAAATGATAGTCAGAGAGGCAGCTCAGCCCCACAATGAGGTGTATGGCATGTTTACCTGCACCACTGAGTGTTCCCCGTTGGGGATGGAAGTCGAGATAAATGGCGTTTCAGTCTTCACGGAAGTGGACACAGGGGTGAGCCAGTCAGTAATGAATCAAGAAGCCTTTGAGAGGGTATGGGACAATCAAACTGAATGACCCAAGTTGGTCCCGGTTCTGGCAAAGCTGCTCACCTACACCAATGAACTTATCCCAGTCATTGGTAGTGCGGATGTAAAGGTACTCCATGATGGCACGGTGCACAAGTTACCTCTGTGGATTGTTGCAGGTGATGGACCAACGCTACTCAGAAGTAAGTGGATAGAGAAGATCCATTCGAGTTGGGAAGATTTCCTCCCTCCAGCGATTAACGTCCTCCGCACTCAGAGGCAAAGCAAGCCCTCACCTGAGGGTGGACCCGGCACCAGAGAACAGACCAGCACAGCACCCGAGGCACAGACCGCTCAGCACGACTGCGTGGAGATGATCCAGCTGAGACGACCCGAACGCACCTTCCAGGCTCCAGTGGCAGGACTCCGGAGGAAGAAAATCGGATCCAAAGGCAACTTCCCAGCTTTGGTGGCAGAACCCGGGGAGAAGAGGATCACCACAGTTGACATCGTGGATGGAGCAAAGATGGCACCCAAACCACGAGGTGATGCGCTGAAGAAAAAGATGGCGGCAGCCAGACCACGAGGTGCAGCGCTGATGGAGCACCAAACGGAGAAGTGGATTGGGGTAAAGATAGCAAGGCTCTTTTAAAGGAGGCCTGCAACCCACAACACTTAAAGGGACAGTTTCACATTCTCAATCAATGTAAGAGCAACTGAGTTAGATGTAAAATGTGCAATTGATGATCAGAGTTGTGTACATGCAATAAGCAAAGAAAAGTCGCGCGATTGCGATCGGAGCTACAGGTTATTTACAATGAGTAAAGAAACGTTGTGCGATGTAGGATTTCAACTGCATTCAGTCAATGCAGCGGGCAGACACCCATCGGGAGCACACAGGTCCAGCGAGCTACCCAATGTAGTAACCTTCGTCCCTGGGACCAGACTTATGCACCAGGGAGTGTGGCCACAAGCAGCCAATACATACAAGCTGCAGAGCAAGTGATCTCAGGAGGGCAATGGCACCAGTATCGATACCCTGCCCCTGATCGGCTCCACTACTCAGGCACCTGATGACACTAACCGCCATGAGCCTGAAAGAGCAAACTGTGCTAAGAGGCAGCCCCCAGACCCTATCACCACCAAGGCTACACCCGGGAACGAAGGGTCACCCGCAACGATTCTCCCAAATGGGACAGGGACCAGCCAGGACCCCAAACCAAATAACGCCCAGGCAAGCGAGTCAGCAGTTCCCTGTGCACTGATAGACGACTGCTCCTCAGGGAGCAGCAGCGATCCGGGGCGCAAGGAAAGGACAGGGAGGTCACAGGCAGCTGTGAACCTGCCCGACGCTAGAAGCAACGGCAAAGGCCCCGAGAGCAGGCAACTTGAGCCAACCGGGTTCCCACTACCAGCACAGGGCACTGCACCACCACCAGACTACCTGGACACCATCCAGCAGTCCTGGCACTAGTTTGTCCTCATGCACCGGCGCTGACCCCAGCACTGACTCCAATAATTTTCCAAACATGCACCACGAATGCAACACTGCAAATGCAATTTTATTTTTGGACTTGAATGTATATGAATGAAATGAGCCAATGGTACCACCTGTAGTATGTGGGCGGTGGTGGGGGGGGTGGGGGGGGGGCGGGTGGTGGGCGGGAGAGAATGGAGTGGTCATGGACCCATAAACAGAAACCACCAGCACTCTACTGCTAACGAAACACCACCCACTCACCCAGGATGGAAACGACCCGCCAAGGGTCAACCAGATAGAGCGAAGCCCAGAGCACATTCAATGCCGAGGCGATTTGCACTAAAGGCTTGGGGGAAGAGTGGTGTCATGTATCCTACATGGTTACTGTTTGTACTATTACAAGGTGTGCCACCAGAGGGCACCGCAGTGGGAGACTTGTAGTTACCTGAACAGATGTGTCAGGCCTAGAATAAAAGGCAGGCCACCAGGGGTGATCCTCACTCTGGAGTTATCAATAAAGGACTAAGGTCACGACAGTTCAAGTACAACACATTGCCTCGTGGAGTCATTATCAGAGCATCTAAAGACATAACAACGTGGTTTCAGCGTGTACTACAGGTGCAGCGTCGAGAATCTGGAACCCTCGGGACCGAGGCTGTTCCGGATTCCGGGCTTTTTCGTACATTCAATCATCTTTCTGACATCACGAATCTGGAAACACCCAAGCCCAGGTTCGGGTATTTCCGGATTTCGAAATGTCAGAAAGGGGGTAGGGGAGTCCCTGCCAAGGAGCTGTTCGGGTCAGCTGGCCCTACCGAGGAGGAGGTATTAGGGCGAGCCGGAGAGGAGGCCCCAAGGTCAGGAAACAGGGCGGCCCCAAGGTCGGCAGAGCCGGCGGTCCGGATTCCAGAATATTTTACGGATTCCGGTCAACCCAGCCACCGATCAGTCCGGAGTCCGCATTCCGGAACATTCCGGATTCCGAAACTCCGGATATTCGACGCTGCCCCTGTATCTACAGGATGCACTGCAGCAACTCACCAAGGCTTCTTCCGCAGCATCTCTCAAACCACCTGACGGACAAGGACTGCAAAAGCATGGGAACACCATTACCCCCAAGTTCCCCTCCAAGTCACACAACATCCTGACTTGGAAATATATCGCTGTTCCTTCATCCTTGCTGGATCAATATGCTGGAACTCCATACCTAACAGCATTGTGGGAGCACCTACACCACAGTTTAAGAAAGTGGCTCACCATAATCTTCTCAAGAGCAACTAGAGATGGACAATAAATGCTAGCCTTGCTCGTGACGGCCATATCCCAAGAATTAATTTTTAAACAGCCGATTTGTCATTACATCTGCTGCCCAAACAATTTTATGTCATGAGCAAGGTTCTCCAAAAATCTTCCCAGAGTTGCCTTTGTCCAGTTTTAAAGTAAGCAGTCCACCTTTTGAGTGTGCTGTCTGAAAGTTTCTAGAATTTATAAACCAGACATCAAAAATCCAGTCTTTAAAACAAAAATTTGTGTTTCCCTTTGTGCAGAAAATAATTGCGTGAGTTTTAGAGCTCACCTGGCACTGCCAGAGATAACTGGCCCATGGCTCCTGTTTGCTACTCACAGACATCAGAACACATTTCTAAGGGACAGATTAAAAAACTGGCCATTAAACTCTTTGTAGCTAATATTTTTGTGCTTACTTTGGTGTAGAGAAGCATGGGAGATGGTAGATGAGTTGCTTTAGGTTTTAGTCAGAATTTGGGACTTACTCATTCTGAAATGGATGAGGAGCCCAGAAGTGCTGCAGGAAAATGAAGACGTTGAGGTTATGATGAAAGAAGCTTTTGTGAATGGACGTTGGCCAATTTCCCATCTCAGCCCCAATCCAGGGATGCTGAGACCGATTGTAGAATGCCAACATCAACATAACATTGAGATCAGGTAACTCACAAATTTGAGGACAAGCATAGGTTTGTGTGACTCAGCTATTTCTTGTCTTAACCAGCTAAGCCATTGAACCATGGATATTTTAAAAACTGTCTTTTAGCACCTTGGGGGCTGAAAATCCATGGCAATTTCGCTGGAATTGTGCTGGTTGGTCCACTCCAGCACTGACACTGCTGGAGCTTGCAAAGGGCTAGGTGGTGCCCACTAGCTCTATACTGCTGGAAATTCTAGTGCCTATCAGCTACCCTTGGTCTGTTCCTTCCCTCTATTCAGAATGTTATCCAGTGGCCATGTGTGGGATTGGATAATGTTTTTCAAGTTGTATAATTACTGTAAAATAAATGTAATTAGTTGTTTTCCCTTACTATTTATTACTAGCGAGCACTTGTGATACCTAAAGGAGGTAATCTGATAATGTAATAGTGTTTTCCTTATCTATATCTGACAAACTGTTGTCCAGGGGTCACCCAAACCAGGTGTTTCCTATTTTTGTTCTCCTATCATTTTAATTAATTCCAACTTTTAATGCATCAGGACCCCAAGGATGATGATGGATGCATGATTCTGAGTCAATGTCTCATGATGAGGGGAAAGTTCAGGTGGATCTGTCCTTTTTTTGGCATTTCCAAAAATATATGTGCTTCAATAGATCAACTAGTGTGACTTGTTTACTGATCTCATTTTGTGACGTTTATTTCCCATGTTTATTGCAGTCTGCTTCTTTGGTCTTGGTCCTTTGCAGCATCTAACTTTATCTAAACCTTGTAAGCATCGGCTCCCCAAGGATTTGTTGGACATTATCTGTGTTGTGTATCTGTAAAGCATGCACTCCCATGTTCTGCCACCAGGGAGCGCATCCCCTGAAGTCCAAAGGGATCCCAGCATCCCTTGGGAGCACTGTATATAAGCTGGCCCCAAAGGCCTGTTCCTCACTCTGGAGTGTCTTAATAAAGACTGTTACTTTAACCTCCCTGTGTGCAACCTCATCTGTGTTAGGAACACAATAACTGGCGACAAGTATACGAATCCAACGCAAAGATGCAGCAAACTGTGGGCATCCTGGAGAAGTTCTCGGAGGGTGAAGACTGGGAAGCCTATGTCGAACGGCTAGATAAGTACGTTGTAGCCAACGAGCTGGACGGAGAAGGAAGCGCTGCAAAAAGGAGAGCGGTCCTCCTCACGGTTTGCGGGGCACCGACCTACAGCCTCATGAAGAATCTTCTGGCTCTGGTGAAACCCACAGATAAGTCATATGAGGAGCTGCGTACACTGGTTAGGGAGCACCTTAACCCGAGGGAGAGCATGCTGATGGCGATGTATCGGTTCTGCACGTGCCAACGATCTGAAGGTCAGGAAGTGCCGAGCTAAGGCGACTTGCAGGACAATGTGAGTTTGATGGCTACCTGGAGCAAATGCTCAGAGCCTTTTTTGTACTGGGCATTGGCCACGAGACCATCCTACGAAAACTTTTGACTGTAGAGACACCGACCCTCAGTAAAGCCATTACGATAGCACAAGGCGTTTATGTCCACCAGTGATAACACCAAACAAAACTCTCCGCACACAAGTGCTAGCAATGTTCATAAATTAACTGGAACTGTGTTTGCGAGCAGAAATGCACAGTGCAGAAACCACGACTCTGCAACTGCCAGCAGGCCTCAGGTGATCCAGATGACTCATAGTCTGCAACAAAGGCAATTCACACCTTGTTGGCGTTGTGGAGGCTTCCATTCAGCCTATTCATGCCGCTTCAAAGGATATGTTTGCAACAGCTGTGGAACAATGGGGCACCTCAAATGAGCTTGCAAATGAGCTGCAAGCTCTGCAAAACCTGCTAACCACCACGTGGCAGAGGAAGATTGGCCCATGGTGGATCAAAGCAATTTTGAGCCTCAGAGAGAGGAGACAGATGCTGACGGACATGGGAGTGCATGCTTTACAGATACACAACATCACTCCCCCACAAAGTCAAAGTGAAAACTATTTACAAGGTGAGGCAGTCGGGAGCATTTCTTTCCCCGGTGGACCGCCTTGGTACAAATGTCTGTTCTGGTGTGTTGGCAGTGCCCTCGCAGGGCTGGCGTGTTGTTGGCCCTGCAGGGCTGCTGGGAGAGCCTGGCCTTGCTGGGCTGTTGGGCGTGATGGATTCGATTTCCTGGTCCAGGGTGGTGTCGTTGATCCTTTGGGTGTGTGTTGTGGTCTGCGGTGGGTTGTTCAAGGCAGTCTGTGAAACGTAGCCTCGTTTGGTCCAGGTGCTTTCGACGAAATGTCCACCTATAATGCTGAATTTAAAATTGAATGGCTTACCCGTAGCCATGGAACTGGACACTGGCGCTAGCCAATCCATCATGAGTAAAAAGATGTTTGAGAGATTGTGGTGTAACAAGGCACTCAGACCAGCCCTGAGCCCCATCCACACAAAACTGAGAACGTATACCAAAGAGCTCATCACTATCCTGGGCAGCACCATGGTCAAGGTCACCTACGAGGGCACGGTGCATGAACTGCCACTCTGGATTGTCCCGGGCGATGGCCCCACACTGCTTGAAAGGAGCTGGCTGGGCAAAATCCGCTAGAACTGGGATGACATCCGAGCATTATCACATGTCGATGTGGCCTCATGTACCCGGGTTCTCAACAAATTTCCTTCCCTTTTTGAGCCAGGCATTGGAAACTTTTCCGGGGCGAAGGTGCAGATCCACTTGATCCCAGAGGCATGACCCATTCACCACAAGGCGCGAGCGGTACCTCACATGATGAGGGTGAGAGTGGAAATCGAGCTGGACAGGCTGCAACGCGAGGGTATCATCTCCCCAGTGGAATTCAGCGAGTGGGCCAGCCCAATAGTTCCAGTACTCAAAAGTGATGGCACGGTCAGCATTTGCGGCGATTATAAAGTAACTATTAACCGTTTCTCGCTACAGGACCAATACCCGCTACCTAAGGCAGACGACCTATTTGCGAAGCTGGCAGGAAGCAAAACGTTCACCAAGCTCGACCTGACTTCGGCCTACATGACGCAGGAGCTGGAGGAGTCTTCGAAGGGCCTCACCTGCATCAACACGCACAAGGGACTGTTCCTCTACAACAGATGCCCGTTTGGAATTCGGTCGGCTGCAGCGATCTTCCAGAGGAACATGGAGAGCCTACTCAAATCGGTACCACGCACGGTGGTTTTTCAGGACGACGTATTGGTCACGAGTCGAGACACAGTCGAGCACCTACAAAACATGGAGGAGATCCTACAGCGACTGGATCGCATAGGGTTGCGGCTGAAGAGGTCAAAATGCATCTTCATGGCAATTGAAGTGGAGATTTTGGGGCGAAAGATTGCGGCGGACGGCATTCGGCCCACAGACACCAACACAGAGGCTATCAGGAACGTGCCCAGGCCACAGAATGTCACGGAGCTACAGTCATTCCTGGGACTCCTCAACTATTTTGGTAACTTCCTACCGGGATTGAGCACCCTCTTAGAGCCCCTACATGTGTTATTGCATAAAGGTGAGAACTGGATATGGGGAAAAAACCAAGTAATTGCTTTTGAGAAAGCCAGCAACATTTTATGCTCCAACAAGCTGCTTGTATTGTATAACCCGTGTAAAAGACTTGTGCTAGCATGTGGTGCATCGTCGTATGGAGTTGTGTATTACAACAAGCTAACGTTGCGGGGAAGTTGCAACCTGTCGCCTATGCCTCCAGGAGCTTGTCTAACGCCGAGACAGCCTCCAGCATGATTGAGAAAGAGGCATTAGCGTGTGTGTTTGGGGTAAAGAAAATGCCTCAAATTTGAGCTGGAAACGGATCACAAGTCCATCATATCCCTGTTCGCTGAAAACAAGGGGATAAATACTAATGCCTCAGCCCACAGACAAAGGTGGGCACTCACGCTTTCAGCGTATAACTATACCATCCGCCACAGGCCAGGCACCGAGAACTGTACGGATGCTCTCAGTTGGCTACCATTGCCCAACGAGGGTGGAAATGGTGCAGCCTGCAAACTTGTTGATGGTGGCGCAGCCCGCAGACTTGTTGATGGTCATGGAAGCGTTTGAAAATGATAAATCATCTGTCACGGCCTGCCAGATTAGGACTAGGACCAGCCAAGATCCTCTGCTGTCCCTAGTAAAAAACTGTGTACTGCATGGGAGCTGAGCCAGCATCCCCGTTGAAATGCAAGAGCTAATCAAGCCGTTCCAGCGGCGAAAGGACGAGCTGTCCATTCAGACAGACTGCCTGTTGTGAGGTAACCGTGTAGTGCTACCCAAAAAGGACAGGGAGACGTTCATCTCGGATCTCCACAGCACACACCTGGGTATAGTAATGATGAAAGCGATAGCAAGATCCCATGTGTGGTTTCCCGGTATCGACTCTGACTTAGAGTCCTGTGTATGGCAATACAGCGTGTGTGCTCAGTTGAGCAACGCACCCAGAGAGGCACTACTAAGTTTGTGGTCCTGGCCCTCCAGACCATGGTCGAGGATCCATGTCGACTATGTGGGACCGTTTCTCGGTAAAATGTTCCTGGTGGTGGTGGATGCTTTTTCAAAATGGATTTGTTGTAGGAATTAGGCACCTGCTGAATATATAAAACACTAGGCATTAGGCACCTGTTGAATATATCTAAATTCATATAAGTTTAAAGCGGCCACATATAAAATGGCTGCCCAAGCATGATGGGAACCCCGTTAGTCAAGTAATGAACTGGGACTGACCGAGCAATGACCGAGCAATGACCCTGTGAGGCCCACTACAGGAATGCCTGGGATACAAGATAAGCATAATGAACCAGTGATTTCCCGAGGAAGAGAGAGATAAGGAGAGAACCTGTCTCACATAACAAGGTCATTAATCTGCCCGAGCTGACAAAAACCGAACACTAATCAGCCCGAGCTGACAAAAACCGAACATGCAGTTCCTGAGGTATCAGGGGAATTCTATTGGGTTAAAGGAACCTATATGTAATCTATAATCGTTATGATTGGATTGTGTCCAGCTGTAATGGGCTGAGTAACTGAAGTAAACTGTTGTGAAACATATAAAAATCCATGAAACCCTTTGTTCTGCGGAGAGAAGCCTGGATCCAGTCCTGAGACTTCCTCCCCGCTGGCGTTAATAAAGGCCGCATTGGCGTTGGAACTGACTCTGAGTGTTGAGTGATTCTTCTGAGAAAACATTCACGCTAACAGTGGCGTCACGAACAGGATTTCGGGGTCGCTGGATGCCCTTGGAAAAACCCGGGTGAGTATAAAAAACGATTTTTAATTATAAAGGGTGCGGAAGGTTGATCGACACGAGGAGACGGTCTAATATCTCAAACGCCTAGCCTGAGCCTGAATTAAGAGGACTTTTGTCCCACGTGACGGCCAGGAACCAAGTAGGCGTAGGGAACACACTTAGACCGTGGGATCGTGATACCGAGAGACATTTTCTGGACCCAGTAGTGTGATTTGAAATATACCCCAGAGAGAACCAAGCGGTGTACAGTGGCTAACGGAATCCAAACCTGTGAACAGGGTCGGACCAACGGGCAGAGCGGTGGTAGGTAGTCGTTAAGGATACATAGAGCGCTGCGGGAATTGCTTAAACGCGTTTTAAGAATTGTATAAGTTTGTGTAACAGCAGACTTGTGACCTGACAGCAGCCCAGAGAAGGTCTACTACAAGTTGTGTGAGGTAAAAGGCAAACCTCTGTGAGTAGATTCCTAACGGTTCTCGTCCTAGCCAGGAATGGCCATGAAAGCAAGTAAACTCGAGTGGGGATCAGAAGGGTCCATTACCCGCAGAAAAGCAAAAGAAACGAATCGAGAAAATGATTAGAGCAGGGTGGGATACTCAGGACCTGCCAGCAGCCCAACGGGAATGGTGGGAGAAGGAACGGAAAGTCAAAAAGAAAAAAAAAAAGGCTGTGGTCTTGATACTGCGAGCCCATGTAAATTAACATAGGAAGTTAATCAATAAAAAAAACTGACGGTGATTGTCTTAAGTGAAGTATGGAAGAGGAATAGAGCCGGCCAAAACAATAGGAAAGAAGAGAGACTTTTGTGAACGTCTGTTTTAAATGAGAAGTGCCTGTGTGATTTTTGACTGCGGAATGAATTTTTTCTGTTTTCATGTTCCGAAAGCCTGGTTGGAAGAGGAATGCAAGTGTCTGTTTATTTTAGAAACAGAGTGAAAGTCTTTTTTTAACCCTTTGTAGTGTTGTCCTGTATGTGGGAAGTTTTAAGACATTTTAAGTTAGAAACGCAGGTGTGGATTTATTCGGATGATAAGTTACGGAGCTAGGAAATGTACAAAGGATAGGTTTGTTGAGTAAAACATAATAAACACATGGTCCCGGTGGTTAAAAAAAAAGAATTTACTTGTCGAAAGAAAACGTGCAATGATTGATTACATTGGATTGAAAGACATAAATTTAGTCTCGGAATGAGATAAAGAATGCCTTTTAAGAAAGCTTCTAGCTCAAAACAAAAAAAAAGGTTTTAAATAAAGATTGAAATTACAAAGTTTGAATTGGGATTTTGAGATATTCAGAGAAGGCACAGAAAATACTGAGGTAGATTCAAAAAAAAAAATTATTAAATTAAATCTGATCAGGTCAAACTCCTGGGCGAGTGGCGAGCTATCTGCGAAGGTGTAAAAGGGACTTTTGAAAAATAACGAAAAGCAGCCCTCAAACCCTCAAAGCTGGACTCCATTCCAGTTATGGAGAAAAGAAAAAGATAAAGACGCCACTTTGAAAGTAAACAAATGATTTTAAATTAGCAGCTTTATGGAGTTATGGGCCCTCCGTGTAAAATACAAAACCTAATTTGAAGAAAGAAAAAAAAAGATGTAACGGACTAAATAAGTGCTGAAAAAAAAATGTGTTTGTGATGGAAAAAAAAAGACATAACTTACTAAATACTAGTTGATGTTTGCTGTGGAAAAAAAAGATATTGGTTTAATTAGAAAAAGAAAAAAAAAATTTGGAAGAGTTAAAAACACACTCAACATTGATAATGATTTTAAATTATGAGAAAGTTTCAATACAGTTTGAAAAGATTTCCAAAATGGACAGTGTTTATCAAGAAAAGTCCCGAACAGTCTAAACAAGCAGGAGGGTTTTGAAGATAACGAGGAGAAAGAGAGAAATTTAAAAAAAACAAAATTGAATTTCAGTAAACAAAATTGCTATTGTATGCGTGGTCTCGTTTTAAATCAATTAAAAAAAAAATTCTTTGGCAAGTACTTGAATTAGAAGTTAAGAAAACATTGGAGTTTACTCTAATGATTTATGCTGTTTAACGGATTCCTAATTTCTAAGCCAGTTTTGAAGGCAGAAAGACTTTTTTTTCAGCTGAGTACGTGAAGTCACGTAATGACATCAGGTCTTCTTACAAACCTGGAAAGGAGTTAACCCTTTCCATTGACAGCCATTTTATACTGAACATTATTAATTTGGATTTCTTAATAGAAAAAAAAGACTCACCTAACAGAGGAAACAAAAATAAAAACAGAACTAGCTTATGTAATAATACTTGCCTGATACAATAAAGAAATAGATACTCAAACAAAACAAATTGAAGAGTTAAAAGCTAAGATAAACAGGCTGGAAGAGATAACGGGACTAGACGGATAGTGCAATGCGCAGCCATAGCACCATCACCTATGGCAATAGAGCCAATGTACCCCACGGTGGGTAGGTGTAGTCCACAAACCCAACCGAATGGTAAAGCAGACAACGATGTTCGGAGGAATAGCTTTGGCCTTGGTCATAGGAGTTTGGGTAATATTTAAGTGGGTAAAGACACGGTCGCACGCCCCACAGATTCAACTCGAAATGGTTCGATTATAACCTTGTGCTTCTGATTTTGCAGGGTGACAGGGATACTCGTAGAGCAAAATCTAACCCCTGGTGACGACCAGGCCGTCTGTTTAAAATTACAGATAATACCTACCAGAATGGGAATACGAACGGCACTCCTCGTAATATGGATAGCCCTGCGACAGGCACGTACCCTGGACGACACCGACGGATTGCAGCGCACTCAGGAAATAAACAACTACATGAATTATGGAGTCTTGTTTAATTTAACGGATGGAGTGTGCATCCTAGCAGCCAAGGACTGGAGAAAGGACAGGACTTATTTTAATGCATGGTTACAAGTGAATCCTAATAAGAATCCTAATAAGAATAAGAGTATGTGTACAGTGCTCCACGGGTATAAGGAGCAGCTGCATTAAACGGAGGGATGTCAAAGGGCCTGATGAATGTACTTTCGGCATAATTTGTGCACCTCCGGGACAATCCCAGCAATCGGTCATCCGCAAGAAGGGAGTGGGGCTGTGTGGGTACTACGAGGAGGTGGGGGCGGCTGCAATATCATTGTATGCATGCTTCTCACCCCCTCCGACACCGCGCCCCATAAGAACCACTACATTGCCCGAGGAACTGCCTTGTCCCATAACTACTAAGGGACCAGAAAATGGGATTGTAATGTACAACGAAGGGGAATTATTGTATGATAATGTTAAACATGAAATTGTGCCTGTCCTGATCAATATTTCAGGCATCCAGATGCCGGAATACTGTATAGAACAGTCAAGGAAGATGTACAATGTATTAAGTAAAGTTGTAATGCAGCAGGCTGCCGATGCAATGGGTGCCAGTAGATTCCGGGGACAGGGGTCAGCCCCCAGGATAAAGAGGGAAGTAGTTAATGATATTGCCACCGTTTTCAATACAGGGACCTCCGTAGTAAACTCGATAGATATACAAGGGTTAAATGAGAGGGTGGAACATCTTAGAGGAGTGATGAAGGGGTTATTAGAGAGGGTGAAGTAAAACCAGGAAGACCAAGCCAACCTAGGAAAGGAGGGTGCCGAAATCCAGTTGGATGGCATCTCAGTCCTGGAAGCTCACACCAAAACCATCAATCACCTCATTGATAGAGAAAAAGAAGATACAGGAAAGCAAAGACAGGGGCAACTCTGTCACGCTTATGGTCTGTGGATGGTGGGACAGATCCGCCACAATCTCGACCAGATCCAACGTGGGGAAGTACCCGATTGGATAGACAGTTCACATCTGGCTCAGTTGGCTAACCAGAGGGGGACACTGGATAATTGTACTCTGAAGGGACTGACCCGAGTATACCCAGCAATTCCAGATTGCCAGATGGGTAGGAATACTGGGATAGGGATAGTCCTGATGATCCCTATAGCCACGCCGGACTCAGGGCCGTTCCCCCTATACCAACTAGAGAATATCGGAGTAATACGGGAAAATGTCTCCATGCGTTATTATCTGACCACCACCTCCGCCGTTCGTCGAAACAACATACTTACCGGGATTTCCCTAACAGAATGCAAGCAAAGGAGGGAGATCACAGTATGCCCTCACACGGTAGGCCGAGGTGAGCTAGACGACTGCGGGTTTAACCGAACCGACGGGTGTGTACTAGAAATAGTGCCCGCACACAGGCACTTTGCGAGGGCAGGCTACGGAGGGAAGGGAAGATACTGCGTCTCTACCACAGAGCGTTCATACCAGTATAATGACCTGCAGTGCCCTATACCACAGCCAAACTTTTGCTTTACGCCACTACGACCTGTCACGATCAGGCAAACGCATATCACCCAGGTTAGGCACCGGAAGTCCGAAGTTATTGAGGTAACCGATCAGCTCCATGATCATTTACAGGATTATGATGAGCCAGATCAGGTCCCTATCCCACATCTAACCGAAGTATTACGAGAGTTGAGGCTCAGAGTGGGTCAATCCGTAAAGCTCTACCATCAACTGCAAACTAAAATCAAAGTACTGGAAGAAGATATCGATGTAGACTTACAAAGTCAGAGTTGGTGGAGAAAGGTCTGGGACTGGGGAATAAATGTGAACATCCATCCTTGGATTTGAATAATTTCACACATACTGGTCAGGATACAATTGATCTTAGCGATAACATGGGACATAATGGCCTGCCAGGCATACAGGCACCACGCACAACGAAGAGGGACCCATGACCGGTCCCCAAATACTAAACAAGCCTGTCTAATAAAGTGGCAAGAGGATTTGGCCTTTGTCAATTTGATTTAAGCAACCGGGACTCCTGAAACCGCGTGACTGGCCAGCACGTTGAGGCAGGGAGTACCGGGCCGTGCACAAAATCTAATAAAGGTAGGGCGGTCGTTAAAAGGGGACAAGGACTAATCCCTTTACTGAAAGGAGGGAATTGTTGTAGGAATTAGGCACCTGCTGAATATATAAAACACTAGGCATTAGGCATCTGTTGAATATATCTAAACTCATATAAGTTTAAAGCGGCCACATATAAAATGGCTGCCCAAGCATGAAGGGAACCCCGTTAGTCAAGTAATGAACTGGGACTGACCGAGCAATGACCGAGCAATGACCCTGTGAGGCCCACTACCAGGAATGCCTGGGATACAAGATAAGCATAATGAACCAGTGATTTCCCGAGGAAGAGAGAGATAAGGAGAGAACCTGTCTCACATAACAAGGTCATTAATCTGCCCGAGCTGACAAAAACCGAACACGAATCAGCCCGAGCTGACAAAAACCGAACATGCAGTTCCTGAGGTATCAGGGGAATTCTATTGGGTTAAAGGAACCTATATGTAATCTATAATCATTATGATTGGATTGTGTCCAGCCGTAATGGGCTGAGTAACTGTAGTAAACTGTTGTGAAACATATAAAAATCCATGAAACCCTTTGTTCTGCGGAGAGAAGCCTGGATCCAGCCCTGAGACTTCCTCCCCGCTGGCGTTAATAAAGGCCGCATTGGCGTTGGAACTGACTCTGAGTGTTGAGTGATTCTTCTGAGAAAACATTCACGCTAACAGATTGAATGTGAAATAATGTCGGGAAGCACCGCCACTGCCACCATTGAAAGCCTGAGGGCCATGTTTCCCACCCACAGCCTGCCTGACATACTGGTCAGTGACAACGGGCCATGTTTCACCAGTGCCGAATTTAAAGAATTCATGACCCGCAATGGGATCAAACATGTCATCTCGGCCCCATTTAAACCAGCCTCCAATGGGCAGGCAGAGCGGGCAGTACAAACAATGAAACAGAGCCTTAAACGAGTCACAGAAGGCTCACTCCAAACCCGCCTGTCCCGAGTACTGCTCAGCTACCGCACAAAACCCCACTTGCTCACAGGGGTGCCCTCGGCTGAGCTACTCATGAAAAGGACACTTAAAACCAGACTCTCGATGGTTCACCCCAACCTGCATGTTCAGGTAGAGAGCAGGCGGCAGCAACAAAATGTAAACGATGGTCGCGCCACTGTGTCACAGGAAATTGATCTGAATTACCCTGTGTATGTACTAAACTATGGACATGGTCCCAACTGGATCGAGGGCACGGTGATAGCTAAAGAAGGTGTAAAGTCCTGTCCCCTCAGTACAGATTCACACGAGGCATGTAGTGAAGTCAAGGTCACTCTGGACCTGCACCTTTATTTCACAGCTCTGGAATGCTGCACTTGCCTGAGACCTGTCCTTATATACATGTCTCTTGCAAGTGCACCCCTGGTGATAAGGTATGCTGGTGGTTACAGGTCATATCTTATTAAAGTCATGTATAGCATGTTGGGGTACAGTTGTATATAATAATGTAAGATACATGCCATCACCCTCCCCCAAGGTCTTATTGTCTTTATAGGTTCAGTCTCTCAGGTGGTCTACGCTCTCGCGTGGAGCGTCTGAGTTGTGGTTCAGTTGTTTCCCTTGGTGTCTGTTTTTCTTTGGGTGTGGTTGCTGGTATCTCGCCTGGGCTGTCTGTTTCGATTGGTGTGATTGTTGTTGACTCGCCTGGGCTGTCTGTTGGGATTGCCCTTTCCTCAGGTTGTTCCCTCTGTCTGTCCACGAGGTGTAGTGCGAGTTCCACATTGTAGTCTGCCTCTGGTTCCGCAGTGTTGTTGGTAAATCTGCTTTTGACTTGGTCTACATGCCTCCGGCAGGTTTTGCCATTGTCCATTTGTATTACCAGTAGCCTGTTTCCTTCCTTGCCTGTTACTGTCCCTGCAAGCCATTTGGGACCCCTACCATAGTTTAGTACAAACACTTTGTCCCCCTATCTCATTCCATCTCCCCCTCGAATTTCTGTCATGGTACTCAGTCAGCTTACAGCGCTTTGTCTCAACGATTTTGTGCATGTCTGGGAGGATTAATGAGAGCCTTGTTTTTAAAGTCCTTTTCATCAACAGTTGCGCGGGGGGATCCCAGTCAGTGAGTGCAGACGAGATCTGTTTGCCAGCAGCAGTCGCGACAGGCGACCCTGCAGCGTGGGACCTTGGATTTTAAGCATGCATTGTTTAATGATTTGCATTGCTCTCTCCGCCTGGCCGTTGAAGGCCGGCTTGAATGGTGCCGTCTTGACGTGATTTATGCCGTGGTCAATTATAAAGTCTTGGAATTCTGCGCTGGTGAAGCACGGACCATTGTCACTGACCAATATGTCAGGGATTCCGTGCGTTGCAAACATGGTTGCGAGGCTCTCCACAGTGGTGGGGGTTGTGCTCGAGTTTAAAATGGTGCATTCGATCCACTTTGAAAAAACATCTACAACTACGAGGAACATTTTGCCCATGAATGGGCCCGCATAGGCTATGTGCACCCGCGACCACGGTTTGGTAGGCCAGGGCGAGGGTCTCAGTGGAGCCTCCCTGGGGGCATTGCTGAGTTGGGCACAAATGGTGCACCTTCGGACGCAGAGCTCCAAGTTCACGTCAATACCAGGCCACCAGACGTGGGATCTGGCTATGGCCTTCATGAGAATGATCCCCGGGTGCTCGCGGTGGAGCTCCCGGACAAATGCCTCTCTGTCTCGTAGAGGCATGACTACTCGCCTGCCGCACATCAGGCAGTCTGCTTGTAGTGATAGCTCATGCACGCGCCTGTGAAAGGGTTTTAATTCCTCGGGGCAGGCATCGCGAGCCTCTGCCCAGTCACCGGTTAGGACACATCTTTTTACTAAGGATAACATGGGGTCGCTGGCCTTCCAGGCTCTGATTTGGCGAGCCGTCATGGGCGAACCTGTGGACTCAAAGGCATTGATTGCCATGACTATCTCACAGTCCTGTTCGTCAGACCCTTCCATGGTCGCCAGGGGTAGCCTGCTGAGCACGTCGGCACAATTGTCTGTGCCTGGTCTGTGCCTTATGGTATAGTCGTAGGACGCCAGCATGAGTGCCCACTGTTGAATTCGCGCCGAGGCGATGGCGTTTATTGCCTTGCTCTCGGATAGGAGGGACGTGAGGGGCTTGTAGTAGGTTTCTAACGCGAACTTTGCCCCGAAAAGATATTGGTGCATCTTTTTGACACCGTACACGCACGCGAGCGCCTCCTTCTCTACCATTCCGTACCCGCGCTCCGCCCGCGAAAGTGACCTGGAGGCATAAGCTATGGGTTGTAATTTGCCTGCACTATTGACATGTTGCAAAACGCACCCGACCCCATACGCTGACGCATCGCATGTGAGAACTAGCTTTTTACCTGGGTCAAAGAAAGTCAAAACACTGTTGGAACACAGAAGGTTGCGTGCCTTATTGAAGGCACGTTCCTGGGCGTCCCCCCAAAACCAATCGCACCCCTATTTGAGTAGCACATGGAGAGGCTCCAGCAGCGTGCTTAAGTTCTGCATAAAGTTCTCAAAGTAATTGAGTAGCCCGAGAAAGGCGCGCAGTTCTGAGACATTCCGGGGCCTGGGTGCCAGGCGAATTGCTTCTGTTTTGGACTCTGTTGGGCGGATTCCATCAGCGGCAATCCTTCTGCCCAAAAATTCAACCTCGGGTGCAAGCAACAGGCACTTGGATTTCTTGACTCGTAGGCCTACCCGATCCAACCGCTTTAGTACTTCCTCCAAATTACGGAGATGGGAGTCGGTGTCCCTGCCCGTGATAAGTATGTCGTCTTGAAATACAACCGTCCCCGGATGGACTTGAGCAGACTCTCCATGTTGCGCTGGAATATGGCAGCTGCCGACCTGATGCCGAATGGGCATCGATTGTACATGAAAAGACTTCGATGTGTGTTCCTGGTGGTGAGTAGCTTGGATTTCTCGGTCAATTTTTGCGTCACATACGCAGATGTGAGGTCTAATTTTGAGAAAAGTTTACCTCCAGCCAATGTGGCAATAAGTCCTCTGCTCTGGGCAGCGGGTACTGGTCCTGTAGGGAGACTCTGTTTATGGTAGATTTGTAGTCCCCACAGATTCGTACGGATCCATCAGGCTTCATGACTGGGACGATGGGACTTGCCCAGTCGCTAAATTCCACAGGTGATATAATGCCTTCCCGCAGAAGCCTGTCTAGTTCGTGTTCAATCTTTTCCCTCATCACATAGGGTACAGCTCTGGCCTTGTGATGGACCGGTCTTGCATCCTGTGTGATGTAGATTTTGACTTTGGCCCCTTTGAAAGTGCCCACACCTGGCTGAAAGAGATGTTCAAATCGCTTTATAACTGTTGAGCAGGAGGTCCATTCCTCTAATGACATGGCATGGACATCATTCCATTTCCAGTTTAGTTTTGCCAGCCAGCTTCTCCCCAGCAGTGCTGGGGGGGTCTCCGGGGACAATCCACAGGGGAAGTCGGTTCACTGTCTCTTTGTGTGTGACAGAGAGCATGGCGCTGCCGAGGACTGGTACGATTTCTTTGGTATAGTTTGGTGTCGACCCTTGTGAGTTTTGGTCTGTCTCTTTTATGCGGCCACAGTTGTTCAAATTGTTGAGCGCCCATGAGAGATTGACTCGCTCCCATATCCAGCTCCATGTTGACAGATATCCCGTTGAGTAGGACCCTCATCATTATAGGAGGCGTCCTGTTGTAGGAGCAGCGGCCATTGATCGTGTTGACCCGCTGTACATCGGTGTCCTGGGTACTGTCCCCAGCATCTTCTGGTCCGCTTTCCGACTCATCCGATTCGTATACCAGCCGAGCTGCCATTTGTTTGCACATGCAGGCCAAATGCCCTGTATATTCACAGTTCCTGCAAACAGCCTGCTGAAATCGACATCCCCTTGACGAGTGCCCACCCCCACACCTCCAGCACAGACCTGTTCCATTGTTCAAAGTGTTCCCAAAGAATGAGCTGCGTCTGGCTGATCTCTCTTGAGCTTCTCTCAGTTTGTAGTTGATTGCTCGCATTGTGGGTTGATGAGGTGTGAACGGCCGTTCCTGTGGCCCTTGATGGCTTCTGCCTGCTGTCGCGAGCCTGTTCTCCCGGTTTTGTCTGTGTGTGGGGGTAGCAGCTTGTTTAGTGCTGTGAACTTCTTGTTCCGATATTTCGTTAGTTGTTGTACCTGCATTGTAAATCAACCTCGTTTCTTCTTCCCCTGCCAAGAATGTCTGTGCAACCAGTGCTGCTGCCTCTAAGGTCAGGTTCTTGGTCTATATGAGCTTTCGGAATATGCCTGCGTGGCCTATTCCTTCAATGAAAAAGTCTCTCAGCATTTCTCTGCTTAGTTCATCGGAGAACTCACATAAACTAGCCAACCTCCGAAGTTCCGCCACGAAGTCGGGTATGCTCTGGCCCACACAGCGTCTGTAGTTGTAGAATCTGTGTCTGGCCATGTGTAGGCTGCTCGCTGGCTTCAGGTGGTCCTGTACCAGTGTGCTCAATTCTTCAAATGACTTGCTTGCTGATTTCTCGGGTGCCAACAGATCCTTCATTAAAGCGTATGTTTTCGAGCCACAGCTGGTCAAGAGATGGGCTCTTCTCTTGTCTGCCTTATCTTCGCCTAACCAGTCTTTGGTTACAAAGCTTTGCTGGAACCTTTCTATAAAGTCCTCCCAATTGTCTCCCGCATTGTACTTTTCATCTGATCCGTTGTTCGCCATTCTGTGGATTCTGA
Source organism: Pristiophorus japonicus (assembly GCF_044704955.1). NCBI lineage: Eukaryota > Metazoa > Chordata > Chondrichthyes > Pristiophoridae > Pristiophorus > Pristiophorus japonicus. Next base: position 224,998,296 of record NC_091981.1, read on the forward strand.
AATCCCGTAACTCGTCGCCACTGAAAAGTCCTGTCCCCTCAGTACAGATTCACATGAGGCAAGTAGTGAAGTCAAGGTCACTCTGGACCTGAACCTTTATTTCACAGCTCTCGAATGCTGCCTTTGCCTGAGACCTGTCCTTATATATCTGTCGCTTGGAAGTGCACCCCTGATGGTAAGGTATGCTGGTGGTTACAGGTCATATCTTATTGCAGTCATATATAGCATGTTAGGATACAGTTATATATAATAAAGTAAGATACATGACAGAAGGGAGTAGGGTGTTTGTAGTCAAACTAGACAATGGACAAATTTGCGGAAAGCACCTGGACCAAATGAGGCTGCGGTTCACAGACTGCCCTGAACAACCCACAGCAGACACCACCTTTTTCGAGCCCACAACACACACCCAAAGGATCAACAACACCACCCCGGACCAGGAAATCGAACCCATCATGCCCAACAGCCCAGCAAGGCCATGCTCACCCAGCAGGCCTGTAGGGCCAACAACACGCCAGCCCAGCGAGGCCACAGCCAACACACCAGAACAGACATTTGTACCGAGGCGGTCCACCAGGGAAAGAAAGTCTATTGACCTCCTCACCTTGTAAATAGTTTTCACTTTGACTTTGTGGGGGAGTGATGTTGTGTATCTGTAAAGCATGCACTCCCATGTTTCAGCACCAGGGAGCGCATCCCCTGAAGTCCCAAGAGATCCCAGCATCCCTTTGGTGCACTGTATATAAGCCGGCCCCTGAGGCCTGTTCGGCACTCTGAAGTGTCTTAATAAAGACTGAGGTCACTGTTACTTTAACCTCCCTGTGTGCAGTCTCATCTGTGTTAGGAACACAATAATCTGGACATTGCATTTTAATCCCCAAGGATTTGTTGGACACATTTTTCTCACTGCAGAAAAAAGCTGGAAGCTGTTTGTGGGAGGGGCCCACGTTCTTTTCCATGATGTGCTTGAAATCCACACCTGATGGGCAGGGGGTCTGGTAAGACAATGGCAATAAGGCAATTCACCGCAGGTGATGGGCAAATGTAGGGTCCATTGTTAAGCAATGTTAACTCATCAAAGGTAGATCAGATGAACTGGTCAGTGATCGAGCCATTACGTGGATGAGATACCAGAACAATAGAAAGCCATTAAGCCCAGACCGGTCGGAAGCGAAAACCCATCACTGGATTCAAAACAGGAAGCCTTGAAACAAAGGAAAAAACTTTAATTGGCCAGAAGAAGACACAGGAAACCTCAAAACAACAATAAACTTTATTCGGCCTGAAAAAGCAAACGAACTTGGGGTATAAAAGAGGCCGTGTGGCCACAGCATCTCTCGCTTGCCCTCGCTGCTTCGCCTCTACAAGAACCGAACCCTCCGTGTGGGACGGAGAAAAGAAACCAGAAGAGACACGTTTTCATCAGGAGAAGCAGCGAGTAAGCCAACGAATCAATGAGCACCATATCTGGACACATAATTTTAAGATCACAGTCACTGTGTGAGGGGGTATCGTTGTTCTCCCAACCAAATCTTAAGGGTTTTCAGGGGAGGTTTTAGACGTTGGGGTACTTCGCGATAGACGGGCCAGATTGTGTGTTGTACTGCATTTGTTTGTTTTACACACCAAGGTGTGTGTGGTTTTACTGGGTGCAGGTGTGTGTTTTAACTTTAATAAAAGCATTGCCGGTTGAGACCAAGGCATTCGTCCCTGACTCATTCATCTGTTCAGTACAGTAATCACTCCCAGCTCTAGAACTATTGTAAAGCGGGGGTGCGTCGAAAACACCTAGGGGAAACCAGTTACAATCTTGACAGGGAAACAGTTGAGTTCTGACAAAGGGTCTACATCCAAAATATTAACTTGTCTTCTTTTTACAAATGTAATGGATCTGCTGGATATTTCAGCATTTTCTGTTTTTATTAAGGGAACCATTTGCTGTTCTGACAGGCCTTGTGCCAAAAGGACAACAGCTTTGGTACACAATTTAGCTGACTGCCTTGTTGGTCATCACAAAAACATTAGAACATTCAAATAATTGGTTCTCCCCAGGTAAAGAAAGGCACTGTGATCATGATCCTGGGCTTTTTCTTCCAATCACCTGTGGCTTACATCTCCCCGCATAAATTACAATGGAGTTTCCATTATTTTCCAATCCTATTGACTAAGTTATTAGCTGATAGATTAATATTACTTTGCCATGCTCAAGACCTCTCATCTGATTAAGACAATCATTTAATAAATGAACAAGGCTTGCAGCTTTATGCTGCTTTCCATTGTCAACTTTAAAGCACAAAATCTGTTCCAACATTTACTGTGTTAGTTGCCATTCAAACATCATGTTTGACCTTTAACTGATTTGGATTGACTGATTAAATCAACGATCATTACTTATGTGCCTCGTGCACCTTTAGCTTACAGGATATTCATCCTGTATAGAATCCGACTTATGCATTTATATTGCCAGTTTCTCACAAACTGCAACTCTGCCATCAGAGACAAGCCAGAATTGCAAATAAGGCAGTACTGCTATTGCTGGAGACAGTACAGACCACCAGAAGTCATGGGGCTAGACTTTCCACTTCACATCGCTGGGCTAGTGCCCATATATCACCCTAAACGGCCTGCTATCGCCCATTTTGACTTAAAAGTGGAAAGCTCGGCCAGAACATCGCTGGAAAATTGTTCCCCCAACTTTCGGCTCACATCGCCGAGGTGATCGCTGAGGTGATTGCCCGCACATCGCCCAGTGCAACTTTCAGCACATTGCCGGGCTGATCGCTCGCCGAGAACATCGCTGGAGAAAAGTTGCTTTTCCTGGGCTTTCCTCACAGAACTTGGCACTACGGATGCCATTTTGAATATCGGAGGAAGGGAGGAGGCTGCTAAAAAAAGAGTGCTTACTAATTTATGAGTTATTTAATTGTATTTTACAGATATATGCACTCAAATTTAAACTTATATTCATTATTATAATTATATTTTCATTTATTTTAGTAGAAAGGTCAGTTAAGTAGTAGAAAGGGCATTAATATAAACAGTGAAAGTAATAGCAATAGTAATAGTGATTAAAGTGACGGGGGCTGCATCTTCTCTGCGATTACTTGTAAGTGCACAACTGTTGGCATCTGAGTTTGAGTTAAGTGAAGGATTTAGTGAAGGGGTCAATTGTAGACGTCGCAGACTAACGCGTGGACGTAGGAGGAGACCTTACAGCCGAAGAACTTACAAGGAAAAGCAATCTTACCTCAACTTGTCTGATAGAAGGATGAGAGGGGATCTCATAGAAACATATAAGATTCTGACTGGACTGGACAGGCTAGATACGGGAAGAATGTTCCTGATGTTGGGGAAGTCCAGGACCAGGGGACACAGTCTTAGGATAAGGGGCAGGCTGTTTAGGACTGAGATGAGGAGAAACTTCTTCACTCAGAGAGTTATTAATCTGTGGAATTCCATGCCGCAGAGAGTTGTTGATGCCAGTTCATTGGATATATTCAAGAGGGAGTTAGATATGGCCCTTATGGCTAAAGGGATCAAGGGGTATGGAGAGAAAGCAGGAAAGGGGTACTGAAGGAATGATCAGCCATGATATTATTGAATGGTGGTGCAGTCTTGAAGGGCCGAATGGTCTACTCCTGCACCTATTTTCTATGTTTCTATAGCGCATGCCTTCAGAGGTTGCGCTTCCAAAAAGAGGTCATCGATGAGATATGTCAGCTCATCAAGGGGGATCTGCAGCCTAACAGCACCATCAGGACTGCACTGCCTGTTGAGGCACTATCCTTCTACACATCGGGCTCCTTTCAGGCTACAGCTGGCGACATCTGTTGTATCTCTCAGCATGCCACACACTGCTCCATTACACAGGTGACTCAAGCGCTTTACACTCACAGGCTGGACTTTATAAGCTTCCCTATGACTAGGGAGGCACAGACCGGGAGGGCTTTGGGTTTCTTGAAAATAGCAAACTTCCCCAAGGGTGCAGGGAGCAATAGACTGCACACACATCACCCTGAAAGCACCTTTACAGAATGCGGAGGTGTTTCGTAACCGAAAGGGATTTCACTTGCTGAATGTGCAGGTCATTGTCGACCACAACCAGATTATCATGGCAGTTAATGCTAATTTTCCAGGCAGCATCCATGATGCACACATCCTGCGTGAGAGTACTGTCTCTGACCTGTTTGTCAATCAGCCACTAGGTCATGGTTGAATGCTGGGAGATAAAGGATATGGACTTGCCAGCTGGCTCATGACCCCCCTGCATAATCCCATTACTGAAGCCGAGAAGCGTTACAATGAAAGCCACATTATTACATGCAACAACGTCGAAAAGACAATTGGAGTCCTCAAGCAGTGCTTCAGATGCCTGGACCACTCTGGAGGCAGCCTACAGAACCATCCTGACCAGGTCGCTGAGTTTATTGTGGTGTGTTGCATGTTACATAACCTAACTATAAGGAGCGGACAACATTGGCAAGATGGGGCTGCCGGCCCACCTCAAGAAGGAGAGGAGACAGAAGAGGTAGATGACGAGGAGCAGCAGGAGGAAGAGGAGGAGGAGGAGGAGCAGGAGGAGGCCGATGAGCACCTCGGGGAGGATATACAACCTGGTGATGAAACCACGGCCACCCGCAGGATGGGAAAAACCCCGTGGGAGTTACGCGGCTGCAAAACTATTGCGTGAGCAGATCATAAATGAACGCTTTGCATGAACTTACATTGTGGACAGTCACAGTTACAGTTACGATTATTGCAAAACAATGGTTGCGTTTGTGTTTGCGTTTGCGTTGAGTTACATTACATCCTTGCCTGGTCTGGTCGGCCATTGTTTACATTAATATGTTATTACGTTATTATAAGAAAATGCACAATAATTGTAAATTGTAAAATGTAATAAAAATTTTTTACTCAAACAAAATTTATATTTTAACAACAAGAACCCAAACAATCTAACAACCCAACCACCCACTCACTCTCCTAACCAACCTCCCCAAACCACACCCCAACAGTAAACCAGTAACAGCAACAATAATAAACATTAACATAGAAACATAGAAAATAGGTGCAGGAGTAGGCCATTCGGCCCTTCGAGCCTGCATCACCATTCAATAAGATAATGGCTGATCATTCACCTCAGGACCTCTTTCCTGCTTTCTCCCCTTGATCTCTTCAGCCGTAAGGGCCATATCTAGATCCCTCTTGAATATATCCAATGAACTGGCATCAACAATTCTCTGTGGTAGAGAATTCCACAGATTAACAACTCTCTGAGTGAAGAAGTTTCTCCTCATCTCAGTCCTAAATGGCTTACCCCTTATCCTTAGACTATGTCCCCTGGTTCTGGACTTCCCCAACATCGGGAACATTCTTCCTCCATCTAACCTGTCCAGTCCCGTCAGAATTTTATATATTTCTATGAAATCCCCTCTCGTCCTTCTAAACTCCAGTGAATACAGGCCCAGTCGATCCAGTCTCTCCTCATACGTCAGTCCTGCCATCCCGGGAATCAGTCTGGTGAACCATCGCTGCACTCCCTCAATAGTAAGAACGTCCTTCAATATCAATAGCAAGAACGTTAACAATATCAATAACAATTAACACATCACCTGCAGCCACGTTTCCCTCCAGATCCTCTGCCTCCCCGTACTTTAACCCCATCCGCCCAATTTGGTCCCCAGTTGGCACCGAGACATCGCGGGCGTGCAACTGCCAATGGCAAGACTTCCTGCCATGGTGGGGGAACTGCTGGTCCTATCACCTGTTGGTGGGGTGTGTAGGAGGGGAAGGCGAAGCAGGGGGATCGCCTGCCGAGTCAGAAGGAATTGCTTCCTCCTGACCCGCTTGTGTGCTGGCGTTTGCAGTCTGCGGCATCACGGAACGTTCAGGTGCAGTGTCGTTTACCGCCAACAATGCATGCCGCAAGGCATTGGTGGCAGCGGTCTTCTCACGCATCTCCTCGAGGGTCTGCTGTGACACCCTGGAGTAGGCCTCCGTGAAGGCCACAAACGCCTGGAGATGGTCGTGACTTATCGCAACGGTCTCCTCGCACAGCTGAGCCAAGCCATCCATGTGATCGGCCAGGGTAGCCCTGTGCTCTGCTCGCTGATGCGACCTCCGTGGGGTCTGCGAGGGCACTAATGCTCGCCTTGGTATCGCCAGCTGCACGCCGCTTGGTCCCGCTGCTTCTTTCATCAAAGATGCCGACGTAATGGCCGCAGGTCGCACAGGTGAATCGAGCAGAGGCAGAGCGATACTAGGGGCATCCTCCTCCGTTTCCACTTCCTCCTCCTTCTCCTCAGGCTCAGTAGTGTCATCCTCCTTCTCTCCACCCGTGGTGAGGACCACTTGCAACGGTGCAGGTTCAGTTCTGCATATTGGTGTTGTGGGACCTGCAAAACACAATTGAGCTTATTGAGCTTATTGAGCTTATTAGAGCAGAAAGGTACACATTCTTGTGCTGCGCTGGCATACGAAGGAGGAGCATCACTACTACAATAAATGAGACCAAGAGACGTTACATAACAATGCATCATATGTTAGTACATGTGGTGGTACATCTATGCGGAACTGAGTAACACAGAGCGTTGTGGAGGCAGGATCAGTCGGAGATAGACAGATTGATTAAGAGGACCGTACATTTGTATATTGTAATGGAATGACGTTACATTACTTTAACACTGCTTGACACATTACTCACGTGACACATCAGAGAGCTCTGCAGCACCACGGGAAGTGGCCGCTTGACTGTGGCTCCCAACCACAGCCCAGCACGCTCCTCAATCACACTTAGTGGCTGTAAGGCAGCAGGGCCCCTTCCCGTGTGCCTCTGCTATGTCCTGTTGTTCGATATCTTCCTCTGCAAAAGTTGAAAAGTGCAAGGCATAAGCTCTATGGTGTAGGTACTATCATGGAAAGACATTTTCATAGTTATAAAAGATATCAGGGATAGGAGCTAATGATTGACACAAACATATCTCTCTCTAATACAATCTCCATTGAGGTTGGCAATGTCAGAAGCTAATGTACAATTTAAATCTAGGAGATTTAATATTAAAATTATAATTACAATTATAATTACAATATTCATCAATACTGTTGTGTATGGAGAAAGAGTCAGACTGAACACCGTGAGCTCAAAGTGAAGTGTGACCTTATTGCAGGCCATAAAACAGATTAAGAATAACAAGGCTACGGGTGCGGATGGAATCCCTGCTGAGGCGCTAAAATATGGCGGAGAGGCGCTGTTGGCGCGGATATATGACCTCATCTCTCTCATCTGGAGGGAGGAGAGCATGTCGGGAGATCTAAGCGATGCAGTGATTGTGACCATTTTTTAAAAGGGGGAAAAGTCCGACTGCAGCAACTACAGGGGCATCTCCCCGCTTTCAGCCACTGGAAAGTTGTCGCTTGAGTTCGCCTCAATCGTCTTCTCACTGTGGCCGAGGAGCTCCTCCCGGAATCACAATGCGGATTTTGTCCCCGATGGGGCACAACAGACATGATCTTTGCAGCGCGCCAGTTGCAGGAAAAATGCAGGAAGCAGCGCCAGCCCTTATACATGGCCTTTTTCGATCTTACAAAGGCCTTTGACACTGTCAACCGCGTGGGTCTATGGAGCGTCCTCCTCTGTTTCGGATGCCCCCAAAAGTTTGTCAACATCCTTCGCCTGCTTCATGATGACATGCAGACCATGATCCTTACCAACAGATCCATTACAGACCCAATCCACGTCCGGACCGGGGTCAAACAGGGCTGCGTTATCGCTCCAACCCTCTTCTCAATCTTCCTCGCCGCCATACTCCACCTCACAATCAACAAGCTCTCTGCTGGAGTGGAACTAAACTACAGAACCAGTGGGAAGCTGTTTAACCTACGCCGCCTCCAGGCCAGGTCCAAGATCACCTCAACCTCTGTCGTTGAGCTGCTTCTGTGCACATTCAGAGTCTGAACCAGGATATAGTCAATGTATTCACTGAGGCAAATGAAAGCATGGGCCTTACGCTTAACATCCGTAAGACAAAGGTCCTCCACCAGCCTGTCACCACCGCACAGCACTGCTCTCCAATCATCAAGATCTACGGCGCGGCCCTGGATAACGTGGACCATTTCCCATATCTCAGGAACCTCTTATCAACAAAGGCAGAGATTGGTGCGGAGATTCAGCATCGCCTCCAGTGCGCCAGCGCAGCCTTCGGTCGTTTGAGGAAAAAAGTGTTTGAAGACCAGGCCCTCAAGTCTACCACCAAAATCATGGTCTACAAGGCTGTAGTAATACCTGCCCTCCTGCATGGATCTGAGGCATGGACGATGTATCGAAGGCACCTCATGTCGCTGGAGATATATCACCAACGATGTCTCCGCAAGATCCTGCAAATCCTCTGGGAGGACAGGTGCACCAACATCAGTGTCCTCGATCAGGCTAACATTCCCAGTATTGAAGCACTGACCACACTCGATCAACTTCACTGGGCAGGCCACATAGTACGCATGCCAGATACGAGACTCCCTAAGCAAATGCTTTATGCAGAGCTCCTTCATGGTAAACGAGCCAAAGGAGGACAGCGGAAACATTATAAGGACACCCACAAACCTTCGCTGATAAAGTGCGACATCACCACTGACACCTGGGAGTCCCTGGCCGCAGACCGCCCGAGTTGGAGAAAGTCCATCCGGGAGGGCGTTGAGCTCTTCGAGTCTCAACGCAAAGAGCATGAAAAGGCCAAGCGCAGGCAGCGGAAGGAGTGCGCGGCAAACCAGCCTTACCGACCCCTTCCCTCGACGAATGTCTGTCCCACCTGTAGCAGGGTCTGTGGCTCTCGTATCAGACTGTTCAGCCATCAAAGAGCTCACTTTGGGAGTGGAAGCAAGTCCTCCTCGATTCCGAGGGACTGCCTATGACGATGATGATGTATGGAGAAAGAATCAGACTGAACACTGTGAGCTCAAAGTGAAGTGTGACCTTAGTCCTTTATTGCAAGTCTCTAGAGTGCCTCTCCAACCTGTGAAGCCTCCTTAAATACCTGTGCTCCCAAGGGATTATGGGATCCCTTGGGCCTCCAGGGGAAGAGCCCTCTGATGGCTGTACAGAGTAAATACAAGTCCACATATATAACAAATACAATATAAAATCTGTACTTACTCATTGCTGATGCAACCAGGCTGTTCCAACGCTTGCGGCATTGGTCGGGCCCCCTCGCCTCGTGGGAAGCCGATGAGAGGACGTCTGAAATCTCCACCCATATTTTCTTGTAGTCCCGGGGTAGAGGCTTCCCACTGCCACCCCAGGTTAACTCGCCCCACCTAGCGTACACCTCCTCAACGAGGGCCTCGTTCGCTTCACCCAAGAAAGTCTTTGCCCTTTTGCGACCCCCCCCCTGCACTCTCCGACGAGGAGAACATTGTATTTTCTTTGCGTTTTGTGTGTGCCTTTTAACATTTTCCTTACTTTTTCTGTCAATATTATCTTTTTTTCAAATCAAGTCACTTCTTTCTCTCTTTTTCATCCTTTAATCACTCTCTATCCTCCACTGCTTTCTCTCTCTTCCTTCTTTCTCTCTCTCTCCCCCATCACAAACAGCCTTCTGCGCATGTGTGGATGACCCCTGACCTCCCGAAAGGCGGGATAGGTTATCAACCGAAAAAAAAAAATGCATGTGCAGAAGGCCATTGCTGGGGAAGTGGTTTTGCCTTCCACATCACTGGCCGTTCGCTGGGCCCACGTAACATTGCTGACCTTTTGCTTCGCCCATTTCACATCGCTGGCCTATCGCCAGTGGAAAATCACAATCCAAAAAATCGGTGATGTTCCAGCGATCGGTAAGGCTGAGACATCGACCATCGCTGGAACATCGCCCATTCTTTGGGCGATAGACAGCAAAGTGGAAAGTCTAGCCCATGGTTTCAGCCAGCACTTCCAGCAGGAGCCTTGACAACACCAATACAAAGGTCTTGTTCGTGTCAGTGGCAACCTTACTTTGACCACTAGTGGGTGGGAGAGGTTGCAGCAATCACTGGCCTATACAAGCTGACTCTACATTGTCTACAAGTTGACTTCATCACAAAGCAGGGCCTCAGACTTCAACTTTGAACTTTCATCTTCTCCCTGTCCTCTGCTTACAACTAGGCCATGTCTCTCCTAATCTTTGCCATGCCTATGTAACCTGAATTCCATCTTTTTTCATTTGCGTGTGCATTTTAGGTGCCATTATTTCAATTTCCCTTTCTTTTATTTCATCCCTTTCATCTTCTCTGCTTCCTCTCACCCAACTATACCACCTTTGATTTCTTCCCTCTTAAATACTGACCCAACCACTCCTTTCTTACTCCAACTTATCACCACTCCTCCATTTTCCTAATCTCCTGCACTGTCCCAGGCTTGCATCCCTGTTGGATAAGCCCATGGTTACGCTCTGTGCCTGTGTTGGCATTCTCTGAAGGATGCATTGGGTCATCTCTTGCTGCCTCCTTACCAGGAGCAACCAAAACTGCCCCATCCTCCTCATAGACCTTTCTGGCGCACCCTCTGGAGGCTAACCTCCCCAACCTCCTTCCCAACCCACTCACCACACTCACCACTACCCCCTTGGACTGTACCAGCAAAGCAACTATCACAGCCACTTCAAAATGACTGTTCATCAATAACTTGGCCCTTGCCATCTGTGATCTTATTGGGGATGATTACATTGCTATCTTGGCTTTGACTGAAACTTGGCTCATAGGTAGCAACTTCTTGTCCCTGATTGAAGCCTCCTTAACTGGCTATAGTTCCCATCACCTACTCTGCCCATGGGGGTGGCAGCAGTGTTGTCCTTATCCCTGTCACATTTACATCTCTCCCCTTACCCTTCTGATACCTTTCCCCCTTTGAGCACTTCACCTTGTTCCACCCCTCTCACTCTCCATTGTCTACCCTCACTTGTTGTCTACCTGAACCCCACTCTGAATTTCTCCTCAAGATATCCTCCTTCTTTTCCTCCCTCATTCTCTCCACTGAGCGACTTCTCATTGATTTCAATCTTCCCTCTCTCCTCAGAATTTGCTGCCTCAGTAGTCTCCCTAAACCTCGGTTGCCATATAAAATGACCCATAATCAAGGCTTTCATTCGCTTGTGATATCTCTACTCCTTGATCTCGGTCATTGATTTCCAAGCACTTCTCTAACGCAGAAAGTTGTTGAGGCCAATTCACTAAATATATTCAAAAAGAAGTTAGATGTAATCCTTACTACTAGGGGATCAAGGGGTAAGGCGAGAAAGCAGGAATGGGGTACTGAAGTTGCATGTTCAGCCTTGAACTCATGGAATGGCAGTGCAGGCTCGAAGGGCCGAATAGCCTACTTCTGCACCTATTTTCTATGTTTCTATGTTTTCTTGGAGCCCTCACCACCTACATTACTCTACTCCCTTCCAACCCAACTTTCATCTGCATCCCTGGAAAAAATACTTTCCTCCAAGGCATTTTCATACTCCCAGCTGCCTAGCCTTTGCCACGATACATTTTGTAGCCATTGACATGCTCAACCACTTCCCCACTTCCACCTTTGATGTCTTTGTCCCCAGCAAAATTTTCACTGTCTCTCACCCCAATCGTTCATCTGGCACAGCCCCTATCATTGCTCCCTCAAGTCCAAGGGGCAGCGACTTGAGTTTATCTCATGCACAACTGGCTTTACCATGCATTGCCTGATCTACCAGGCCAGACTCCCCTCTGCAAAACACCCATTACACTATGATACTCCTGGAGAGCTAAGATAACCCCCAAAATCAACGACACCATTCTCCTCCAATGTCTCACGTCTATTGCCCACCTTGGTGTGTCTGTCCTCGCTTGGTTCCTTTCTTATCCGATCGCCGGAGCAGTTCCAGCAATGGCTTCTCTTCCTTCCCCCACACTATTATCTCTGGAGTTCCCCAAGGATCTTCCTCAACTATGTGCTGTCCATTGATGACATCACCCACAGACATAGGGTCAGTTTCTACATGTAAACTGGTGACTCTACCACTCTCGAACTCTCCACATTGCTAGTCTTGGATGAGGGGAAATTTCTTCCAGTTAAACATTGGGAGGACTGAAGTCATTGGCTTTGGCCCCACAAACCCTATACTGTTTCTATCAACTTCACTGTCCTCCTGTTCATTATCTTAGGTTGAACCGGATTGTTTGTGAACACAGCATTCTACTCGACCGTGAACTAATCTTCCACCCACCTTCGCCATATCCTCTATATCACAAAAAGTACCTACTTTTTAAGAAAAACTGACCATGTGGCAGTCTGAAGGAATGTTAAATAGAAAGAAATTTTAAAAACACTTGTATTTGTGTTGGCGATCATGGGCAATTTCCCAAACTCCCACAGACAATGAATATAGTGACACTCCGAAAGAAAGAGCTTGTACTCACATCAGGAAGTCGCAAAGCACTTTACAGCTAATTAAGTACTTTTGAAGTGTAGGAGGCCAATTTTCACACAGCAAGCTCCCACAAACAGCAATGAGATAATGATCAGACAATCAGTTTTAGTGATGTTGGAAGCTTGACTCTGCAGATGTCACCATAACAAACACTACCCTGACAAGCAAACCAAAAGTGCATGAATGTCATGACACACAGCAACTGTTTTCTCTCCCTCACCCGAAAACCATTAAATGGAAGTAAAAAAACAGCACAGCCAAGACAAACCAGAATACAGAGAAGTATTCAGCAGAGAAGCAAGTTTGCCCATTTGCTTTGTACCACAGGTATTCTTTGCTCAATGACTCATTCGTTCTTAAAGCTGCTGACTGACTTGCTCCATGTTTCCAGCATGTTCTGTTTTTATTTCATAAGATCAGTGCTATCGTCCACCCATCCTTGGTCATGATGTAATTTCTGCAGGGTGGGGGGGGGGGGAGGAATCTGAAGATGATGATATAAAAAAATCTGTAGTAAGTTTCTAAAATGCCTAGCAAGCCCATTGAATATTGAATGTTTTTTTAACCCTGGCTTCATGCCACATTGGAGTTATATATCACATGCTGTCGAGGCCTAGCGGATCTTATACCGCTTGGCTTTTGTGCATTCCTGGGTCAGATCAGTATCTGACTGCAAAGTAATGCTGCCACTTTTCCTTTGATGCACATCTGAAAATATTTTCTATCAGTCCTGATGTAGCACCATAATGCTACTCTGAAACTCAACAAAATGTCAAGTACGAATAAACTAATGAAGGGGGGGAGGGGTGGGAGGATTCAGGAAAGGGTAAATTCAAAAGCAGCAAGAGAAATGTCAAGGCTGTGGAGCAGAGTAGTGATCTGGGTAAAGATAAACAGAGTAGGTCAGGAAGGGACAGAGAGATTAATAAAGGTAATAGCGCACCAATGACTAAAGTGACATCAGGGGAAGATAGAAAAAAGTCAGGGGAAGAAATTTGGTGTCGCCCTGTTTGGACACTAAATTCTAAAATCTGGAAAAATCAGCTTTCTCTATTTTGGGTGTTTGCGCTCCAGGAAGGAAGTGGAGTGTTAAATCAAGCGCTACCTCTTCCCTTGGAGTGTTAAAATAACACAGGAGAGGCGGTAGTCGTGCAGTCCCGTGCAGCGCTGCTGGGATCTGAAGCTCCTTCCCTCCCTGAAAGGGAAAGACCAAGGGGATGGGAACCTGAGAGTAGATTCAAAAGGGAGAGAAACAAAGCAAAAATTGGAAAGCAGAAAATTAGAAAGTGATACTGGAGAGCAGAGGAAAAAAAGGCTAGAAAATAGACAACAAGGGAGTTTGGCAGTGCTAAATGGTATATACTTCAATGCAAGAACTCCAGGGAATAAGGCAGATGAGCTGAGAGCACAGATCGTCACTTCAGAGTATGATATTATAGCTATTACTGAGATATGGTTGAATGAAGTGCAGCTATGGCAGCTCAACATTCCTGGTTACAGGGTTTTCAGACAGGATAGAGAGGGGGATAAAAAAGGAGGGGGGGGGCACAGTTGTCATGTATTCAGCTATCATTGTAACCCATGTATAAGCTGACCTAAGTTGTACATCTTGAGAACATTGACCACAATGGGGTGAACTTGTAGTCGACACTCCTAACCTGGACTTTCAAGTATAAAAGGGGAAGCTCCACCCACCTTCATTACTTGAGGTCTTGGTAATAAAGGTAACTGGTCACAGAGTGACCTTCTCTCAAGTATGGGCCTCGTGTGCATTTATACTGTATAGTAAGGACATATCATTGGTGACGAGAAACTGGGATTTAAACCATGCGAGCATGGCCACTAGCAGCACAGAAGAGAGGTACTGTGTTGGTGATGATTGGGACGACTTTATTGAGAGACTACAGAAAAGTTTTGTCACTAAGGAATGGTTGGGACAGGATTTGGCCGACAAACGCAGGGCTCATCTTCTGACGGTTTGTGGATCCAGAACATACTCCCTGATGAAGGACCTTCTAGCGCCAGAGAAGCCGGCGGACAAGACATTCGAAGAGCTCAAGAAGTTGATCGGGGAACACCGTAAACCGGCAAGCAGCATGCACATGGCGAGACACTGGTTTTACACGCACCGGTGGCAAGAAGGGCAAAGCGTTCCTGACTTCATGGCAGATCTCCGCCGACTGGCGAGCCTATGTAAATTCACAGATGCATGCAGAGCGGAGATGCTGTGAGACTTTTTTATTGAGGGCATCGGGCACGCTGGGGTTTTCAGGAAACTGATTGAGACCAAAGACTTGACCTTGGAAGCGGCGGCTCTGATAGCCAAGACATTTATCTCAGGGGAGGAAGAGACCAGAATGATGTATGACAAAAATCTTGGCTCAAATGCGGCAAACGACCAGGGAGTCAACATTGTTAATGCGGCACACAGTTCTCTAGGCAGACAAGGGCAATCGGACATGCCCCAGCATGTAGTCGAACCCAAAGGGGGAATTCAACAGAGAAAATGGCTAGCTGAACGGAGATTCATGCCATCGCAATGGACAATGCGGCCAGTAATGGGGCCATCAACACCTGTTAATGGTGCGCTTAAGGACAGTTACAGAGACAGTCGACTGGTAATGGACCTTTTGTTTCCAACAACAGTGCCTCCTGCTCTTGCTGGAGGTGTGGACGCAAACACACAGCCAGAGCTTGCAGGTATCAGCAATATACCTGCAGAAACTGCAACGTCAGCGGTCACTTGGCACGAATGTGCAGGAAGCCTGCAGCCAGGTTGATGTACGAGGAGGACGGGCCCGATGTAAGCCCTACGAGGCCAAATGAATACTGGGGGAAATCACTGTAAGCTGAAGTTCAGGGAGTTCATGTGGAGCACATATACAGTTCATCTACCATGACGCCACCGATAATGATGAAAGTGCTCCTCAATAGCATCCAGTATTAATGGAGCTAGACACGGTGGCCAGCCAGTCCCTGATGAGTATCAAACAGTTCAAAAGGTTGTGGGTGTCCAAGGCCAGGAGGTCAATATTATTGCCGATCGACGCACAGCTACGGACATATCATTCCGGTGCTAGGCAGCGCCATGGTAGTTATGACCCACAAAGATTCGGAGAACAGGTTGCCACTCTGGATTGTCCCGGGGGACAGTCCCGCACTACTGGGGAGGAGTTGGCTTGTTGTCATGAACTGGAAATGGGGTGATGTCAATGCAATTTCTTCTGTGGAGCGAGTATCATGCTCACAGGTCCTGGACAAATTTGATTCATTATTTCAACCCGGCATCGGCACTTTCATGGGGGCCAAGGTAGTGATTCACATAAACCCGGATGCCAGGCCAGTACACCACAAGGCCAGAGCGGTGCCGTACGTGATGTGGGAAAAGATAGAATGCGAATTGGACCGCCTGCTGAGGGAAAGCATAATCTCGCCAGTCGAATTCAGTGACTGGGCGAGCCCGATCGTGCTGGTGCTCAAGGCGGATGGGTCAGTCAGGACATGTGGCGATTACAAGGCCACCATCAATCGGGTGTCACTCCAAGACCAGTACTCGCTACCGAGAGCGGAGGACCTCTTTGCGACGCTATCCGGTAGCAAACTTTTTTCAAAATTGGACCTGACCTCAACTTACATGACCCAGGAGCTGACGAGTGAGTCGAAGAAGCTGACCACCATCACGACACACAAGGGGTTGTTTGAGTATAACAGATGTCCATTCGAGATTCGTTCGGCCGCCGCGATCTTTCAGCGAAATATGGAAAGCTTCCTCAAGTCGATTCCAAGGACAGTGGCTTTTCAAGACAACATCCTCATCATGGGTCCCGATACTGCAGAACACCTCCACAACCTGGAGGAGGTGCTATGCAGACTGGACTGAGTAGGGCTGCGACTGAAAAAGGCGAAGTGCGTCTTCTTAGCTCCAGAGATAGAATTCCTGGGGAGGAGGGTAGCAGCAGATGGGATCAGACCCACTGCGTCCAAAACGGAAACGATCCAGAGAGCACCCAGACCCCGTAACACAACGGAGCTGCGTTTCATCCTGGGGCTCCTGAACTATTTTGGTAACTTTCTTCCCAAACTGAACACGCTGTTAGAGCCGCTACATGTGCTCCTATGCAAAGGTCGTGATTGGGTCTGGGGGGACAGCCAGGAAAGAGCTTTTGATAGAGCACGTAACTTGTTATGCTCCAACAAACTGTTAACGTTATATGACCCATGTAAGAAACTTGTTCTAATGTGCGATGCGTCGTCCTATGGGGTCGGGTGTGTGTTGCAACATGTGAATGCCAATGGTCAGTTACAGCCACAAGCTTATGCCTCCAGAAGTCTGTCCCAGGCAGAAAGGGGCTACGGGATGGTAGAAAAGGAAGCACTAGCATATGTATCTGCAGTAAAAAAAATGCACCAGTACCTGTTTGGCAGGAAATTTGAGCTGGAGACAGATCACAAACCCCCAACGTCCCTTTTGGCCGACAACAAAGCCATAAATGCGAATGCATCGGCCCGCATACAGAGGTGGGCACTTACGTTAGCCGCCTATGACTATACAATTCAGCACAGACCGGGCACTGAAAACTGCGCCGATGCACTCAGCAGGCTCCCACTAGCCACCACCGAGGGGGCAACTGAACATGATGCTGAGATGGTCATGGCTGTTGAAACTTTCGAAAGCGAAGGCTCACCTGTGACAGCCCATCAGATTAAAGTCTGGTAAATAAAGACCCGCTACTGTCTTTAGTTAAGAAATGTGTCCGGAATGGGGACTGGGCAGCCACGTACGGGGCATGCCCTGAGGAATTTAAACCATTTCATTGGCGCAAAGATGAACTCTCGATTCAGGCCGATTGCCTACTGTGGCGAAACCGAGTAGTCATGCCCCAGAGGAGCAGAGAGATGTTTATCAGAGAGCTTCACAATGAGCACCCGGGCATTGTCATGATGAAGGCAATTGCCAGGTCACACATTTGGTGGCCAGGGATAGATGCAGATCTGGAACTTTGTGTTCGCAGGTGCAACATGTGTGCTCAGCTGGGCAACGCACCCAGGAAAGCCCCCCTTAGCCCCTGGTCCTGGCCCGCCAAGCCATGGTCATGCATCCATGTGGACTACGCAGGTCCTTTCATGGGAAAAATGTTTTTGGTTGTAGTAGACGCCTACTCCAAATGGATTGTGTGTGCCATTTTAAATTCAAGCACATCCTCTGACACGGTAGAAAGTCTACGGGCAATGTTCACCGCCCATGGTCTACCGGATATCTTGGTCAGCAACAATGGCCCATGCTTCACAAGCACTGAATTCCAGGACTTCATGGCAGGCAATGGAATCAACCATGTCAGAACGGCACCGTTCAAGCCGGCCTCAAACGGCCAGGAGGAACGAGCAGTGCAGATAATCAAACAGGGGATGTTCAGAATCCAAGGGGGGTTCCCTACAAAGCCACTTATCACGCCTCCTGTTGACCAATAGATCCCGACCACACTCGCTCACAGGGGTTCCACCCGCAGAGCTGCTAATGAAAAGGACACTCAAAACCAGGTTATCCGTTATACACCCTACTATGAAAGAAATTGTTGAGAACAGGCGTCAGTCACAATGTGACTACCATGACAGGAATGCAAGGGCGCGATGTATTGATGTCAATTACTCTGTTTTTGTCCTTAATTACGCTGCAGGGCCCAAATGGCTTGCAGACACTGCGATTGCCAAAGAGGGGAATAGGGTTTTGGTAGTTAAACTTACCAATGGACAAATCTGCCTCAAACACGTGGATCAAACTAAAAGGAGGTTCAGCAACCCCATAGAAGAAGCAGAGGAAGTACACGACGTAGAGTTTACTCCACCACAGGTGACCGAACACAGGAACCAAGTGGTGGAGAGCCCAGTCACTGTGGGCAGACCGGACAGGCCTGAGGCACCGCAAACAGCAGACACTCAGGTCAGCGCCCAACAACCGGTGCCCCAACTCAGGTGCTCCACAAGGGAGCGTAAACCACCAGAGAGACTTAACTTGTGATCCCAATAAGACTTTGTGGGGGGAGGTGATGTCATGTATTCAACTGTCATTGTAATCCATGTATAAGCTGACCTAAGTTGTACACCTTGAGAACATTGACCACAAGGGGGTGAACTTGTGGTAGACACTCCTGACCTGGACTTTCAGGTATAAAAGGGGAAGCTCCACCCACCTTCATCACTTGAGGTCTTGGTAATAAAGGTAACTGGTCACAGAGTGACCTTCTCTCAAGTATGGGCCTCGTGTGCATTTATACTGTATAGTTAGGACATATCAACAGTATTGATTAAAGAAACAATTACAGCTGTGAGGAGGGATGATATGTTAGAAAGATCATCAAATGAGGCTATATGGGTTGAATTGAAGAACAAAAAACGGGCGATCATGCTGCTGGGAGTGTACTATAGTCCCCCAAATAGTCAGAGGGAGATTGAAGAACAAATATGTCGGCAAATTTCTGAGACGTGCAAAGGGTAGTAATAGTAGGGGATTTCAACTACACTAATATTAACTGGGATAAAATTAATGGGAAAGGTAGAGGGTGCAGAATTCCTAAAATGCATTCAGGATTTTTTTTTGAGCCAGTATGTAGCAAGCCCAACAAGGGAGGGATGACTCTGGATATAGTTTTAGGGAATGAAGCTGGGCAGGTGGAAGGGATGTACGTGGGAAAGCATTTTGGTGCTAGTGATCATAATTCAGTTAGATTTAGGGTAGTTATGGAAAAGGACAAAGATGGACCAAGAATAAAAGTTCTCAATTGGGGGAAAGCCAATTTTATGAAGCCGAAATGTAATTTAGCCAAAGTGGACTGGAAACAGCTACTTGAAGGTAAATCAGTGTCAAAGCAGTGGGAGGCATTCAAGGAGGAGATCTGAGAGTTCAGAACACGTATGTTCCCTTCAAGAAAAAGGGTGTGAGTAACAAATCTAGAGCCCCCTGGGTGTCAAGGGACATATGGGGTAGGATAAAGAAAAAAAGGAGGCTTGAGACAGATACTAAGGTCTCAATACTGCAGAAACTCTAGAGGAGTATAGAAAGTGCAGGGGTAAAATTAAAAAGGAAATTAGGAAAGCAAAGAGAGAGCATGAAACATTTTTGGCAAAAGAAAATCAAGGAAAACCCAAAGATGTTTTATAAATACATTAAGAGCAAGAGGATAACTAAAGAAAGAGTAGGGACTATTAGAGACCATGAAGGTAATCTGTGTGTGGAGGCAGAAGAAGTGGGTATGGATCTTGATGAATACTTTGCATCTGTTTTCACAAAAGAGAGGGGCGATGCAGACATTGCAATCAGGGAGGAGGAGTGTGAAATATTAGATGAAATAAATATAGTGAGAGAGGAAGTATTAAGAGGTTTAGCAGTTTGGAAAGTGGATAAGTCCCCAGGCCTGGATGAAATGTATCCCAGGCTGTTAAGAGAAGCAAAAGAGGAAATAGCAGAGGCACTGACCATCATTTTCCAATCCTCTCTGGCTATAGGTGCAGTGCTGTTGTACCTTTGTTTAAAAAGGGAGAAAGGGATAGATCAAGTAATTACAGGTCAGTCAGCCTAACCTCGGTGGTGGGAAAATTATTGGAAACGATTCTGAGGGACAGGATAAATCTTCATTTAGAAAGACACAGATTAATCAAGCACAGTCAGCATGGATTTGTTAAGGGAAGGTTGTTTCTGACTAATTTGATTGAATTTTTTGAGAAGATAACAAGGGGGGTCGATGAGGGTAATGCATTTGATGTAGTGTATATGTATTTTAGCAAGGTTTTTGATAAGGTCCCACGTGGCAGACAGGTCATAAAAGTAAAAGCTTGTTAGCGCGAATGCTTTCCTGGAAGAATCACTCAACACTCGGGGTCGGTTCCAACATCAAAACGGCCTTTATTACGCCGGCGGGAGAGAGAGCCTCTGGTCCAACTCCAGGCACTCCACTCCAGTGAACAAAGAAATTCATCGATATTTATATGTTTTACAATAGTTCATTACAATTACTCAGCCCATGTCGGCTGGACACAATCCAATCATAACGATTACAAATCGATTCCACTGGGTCAATGGAATTGACCCCCAGGCACCAGGGGACTGCATGATCATCTCATGTTTTAGCTGGGGCTTATTCATGGCCTCGTGATATTCTCCAGACCCCCTTATCTCTACTGTCCTTGGGTTCTGCTTGCGTCTAACCTCATTATCCTTACACAGTCAGAGGAATTTCTTTGTTCAGCATTCTGCTAGGACATCTTGTCTGTGGTTTGTTGATTAAGGACATTCTGCTGAGCTCGCTCTTTCCAGTGTTCCTGTACATGGAACTGCAGTGTCATCAGCTACCCAAAAATGTAGTCAAGCTAACTGTTAGCTGAATTCCCCTGGTGCTTTGCGGAATCCCTGGCTGCCATTTTATATCTGGCTACCATTTTACACATACATACATGCATACATATATTCAGCAGGTGCCTTTGCCTTTGAAAGTGCCCTACAACAATCCCCCCTTTCGGTAAGGGACTAATCCTAGTCCCCTTTAACCGACAACATAATTTGTTACTCTATTTATATTTTTATGTACCACCTGGTACTTCCTGCCTCAACGTGCTGGCCAGTCATGTGGTTTCAGAAGTCCCGGTTGCTTAGATCAAATTGATATAGTTCAGATTCCCCTGTCCCTCTGCTGGACAAGTCTCTTTATTTACTTGAGCCCTTGTTCTGATACTCCTTTGTCGCGCATAATGCCTGTAGGATCGACATGTCATGATGCCCCATGTTAATGCTAAGACCAGCTGTATCCCTACCAGTATGTGTGATATTATTAGAATCCAGGGGTGGATGTTTACGTTCATCCCCCAGACCCAGACTCTCCTCCACCAACACTGGTTTTGTAACTCTTGGTCAGTATCCTTCTCCATTATTTCAATCTTTGTCTGTAGTTGGTGGTAGAGTCTGACAGACTGGCCTACTCTGAGTCTTAGTTCCCTTAATACTTCAACTAAATGTGGGATAGGGGCCTGCTCTGGCTCGTCATAACCCTGCAGGTGATCGTGGAGCTGATCAATGGCGTTAAGTGCCTCAGCGTCTAACCTGGATAATGCTGGCTTGTCCTATTGTGACGGGTCATAGAGGTGTGAAGTAAAAGTTTGGTTGCGAGATCTGGCATTGTAAGCCATTGTACTGATCTGAACATGCCGTGGTAGAGACACAGTATTTCCCTTTGCCCCCGTAACCTGCTCTGGCAAAATGTGTGGGGGCAGGTACTATTTCCAATACACATCCATCGGTTGGATTAAATCCACACTCGTCTAGTTCTCCCTGTCCCACCGGGTGAGGGCACACCGTAATGTCACCTATCTGCTTGCATCCCGTCAGGGAGATCCCATAGAGTGTGTTGTCTCTGCGGATAGCAGAGGTTGTGGTCAGATAGTAATGGAGGGAGGTGTTTTCCCGTATGATCCCGATATTCTCCAGTTGATAAAGAGGAAACGGTCCTGAGTCTTGTGTGACTATAGGTATCATCAGGGCTATTCCCACTCCGGCAGCTTTGCCTATTATGCAGTTTGGGATCACTGGGTATACTCTGGTTAGCCCCTTCAGAGTGCAATTATCCAGTGTCCCCTTCACTTTGGCCAACTGAGCCAGATGTGGGCTGTCTATCCAGTCTGGCAACTGCCCCCTTTGGATCTGATCGAGGTGGTGCCGTATCTGTTCCACCATCCATGGGCCATAAGCATGACAGAGTTGCCCCTGTCTAAGTTTTCCGGTATCTTCTCTCTCTCTGTCGATAAGGTGATTGATTGTTTTTGCGTGAGCTTCAGGACCGAGATGCCATCCAATTGGATTTCGGCACCCTCTCTTCCTAGGTTGGCTTGATCTTCCTAATTCCGCTCTGCCCATTCTAATAATCCCTTCATCACCCCTTTAAGCTGCTCCACCCTTTCATTTAGCCCTTGTATGTCCAGTGAGTTTACTATGGAGGTTCCAGCATTAAAACCGCGGTAGCAACATCGTTAACTATTTCCCTCTTAGTCCCATGAACTGGCTCCTGTCTTCGGAATCTACTGGCACCCATGGCATCGGCAGCCTGCTGCATTACAACTTTACTTAATACATTATACATTTTTCTTGCCTGCTCTGTACAATATTCCGGCATCTGTATACCTGAGATATTGATCAGGACATGCACAGTTTCATGCTTAACATTATCATACAATAGTTCACCCTCGTTGGACAGCATGATCCCATTTTCCGGTCCCCTTGTAATTGTTGGACATGGCAATTCCATGGGCAGTGTGGTGGTTCTTATGGAGTGCGGTGTCGGAGGGGGTGAGAAGCATACATACAACGATATTGCAGCAGCCTCTACCTCCTCATAGTATCCACACAGCCCCACCCCCTTTTTGTGGGTGACTAACGGTTGTGGCTGGGCAGGAGACGCGCAAATTATTCCAAAGGTACACTCATCGGGCCCCCCGGCCTCCCTTCGTCTAATGCAACTGCTCCTTGTACCCGTGGAGCATTGCACACATACTCTATTCTTATCCGGATTCACTTGCAGCCATGTGTTAAAATAAGTTCTGTCCTTGCTCCAGTCCTTGGCTGCTGGAATGCATATTTCGTCAGTCAAAGTAAACAAAACCCTTTCCTGCATGTGCTGTATCTCTCATATTCCATCTGTATTATCCAGTGCTTGCGTGGGCCTTAAGGTTCCCAGTATCATGAGTCCCCAGAGTCGAAGTCGCCACTGTGGTCCCATCTTTGTGAGTGTTTTATCTGCAAATTTTAAACAGATAGCCTGGTCGTCACCAGGTGTTAGGTTCTGGTCTCCTTGTGTCGCGGTCACTCTGTGGAATCAGAGGCAAGGGTTAGGTTATCCATATTCTTTATAGTCGTACCATCTATATCACTTCATGTCCCTGTCTGGGCTGCCGTCGGTTTTGCATTTGTGCCTGCTGTGCTCGAGCCTGCACAATGACCCATCTAAATATTATCCAAACTCCAATTTAACACCAATGCCACCACTATTCCTCCAAACATCCCAGTCTGGTTTACTGTTAGGTTGGATTTGTGGACTACACTTATCCACCGTGGGGTACATTGGCTCTATTCTAAAAGGACTAAGGGTGTTAAAAGAACAAGCCTGAAGGCTTTGTGTCTTAATGCAAGGAGTATCCGCAATAAAGTGGATGAATTAACTGTGCAAATAGATGTTAACAAATATGATGTGATTGGGATTACGGAGACGTGGCTCCAGGATGATCAGGGCTGGGAACTCAACATCCAGGGGTATTCAACATTCAGGAAAGATAGAATAAAAGGAAAAGGAGGTGGGGTAGCATTGCTGGTTAAGGAGCAAATTAAGGCAATAGTTCGGAAGGACATTAGCTTGGATGATGTGGAATCTATATGGGTAGAGCTGCAGAATACCAAAGGACAAAAAACGTTAGTGGGAGTTGTGTACAGACCTCCAAACAGTAGTAGTGATGTTGGGGAGGGCATCAAACAGGAAATTAGGGGTGCGTGCAATAAAGGTGCAGCAGTTATAATGGGTGACTTTAATATGCACATAGATTGGGTTAACCAAACTGGAAGCAATACGGTAGAGGAGGATTTCCTGGAGTGCATAAGGGATGGTTTTTTAGACCAATATGTCGAGGAACCAACTAGGGGGGAGGCCATCTTAGACAGGGTGTTGTGTAATGAGAGAGGATTAATTAGCAATCTCGTTGTGCGAGGCCCCTTGGGGAAGAGTGACCATAATATGGTGGAATTCTGCATTAGGATGGAGAATGAAATAGTTAATTCAGAGACCATGGTCCAGAACTTAAAGAAGGCTAACTTTGAAGGTGTGAGGCGTGAATTGGCTAGGATAGATTGGCGAATGATACTGAAGGGGTTGACTGTGGATGGGCAATGGCAGACATTTAGAGACCGCATGGATGAACTACAACAATTGTACATTCCTGTCTGTCGTAAAAATAAAAAAGGGAAGGTGGCTCACCCGTGGCTATCAAGGGAAATCAGGGATAGCATTAAAGCCAAGGAAGTGGCATACAAATTGGCCAGAAATAGCAGCGAACCCGGGGACTGGGAGAAATTTAGAACTCAGCAGAGGAGGACAAAGGGTTTGATTAGGGCAGGGAAAATGGAGTACGAGAAGAAACTTGCAGGGAACATTAAGACAGATTGCAAAAGTTTCTATAGATATGTAAAGAGAAAAAGGTTAGTAAAGACAAACGTAGGTGCCCTGCAGTCAGAATCAGGGGAAGTCATAACGGGGAACAAAGAAATGGTGGACCAATTGAACAAGTACTTTGGTTCGGTATTCACTGAGGAGGACACAAACAACCTTCCGGATATAAAAGGGGTCGGAGGGTCTAGTAAGGAGGAGGAACTGAGGGAAATCCTTATTAGTCGGGAAATTGTGTTGGGGAAATTGATGGGATTGAAGGCCGATAAATCCCCAGGGCCTGATGGACTGCATCCCAGAGTACTTAAGGAGGTGGCCTTGGAAATAGTGGATGCATTGACAGTCATTTTCCAACATTCCATTGACTCTGGATCAGTTCCTATGGAGTGGAGGGTAGCCAATGTAACCCCACTTTTTAAAAAAGGAGGGAGAGAGAAAACAGGGAATTACAGACCGGTCAGCCTGACATCGGTAGTGGGTAAAATGATGGAATCAATTATTAAGGATGTCATAGCAGTGCATTTGGAAAGAGGTAATATGATAGGTCCAAGTCAGCATGGATTTGTGAAAGGGAAATCATGCTTGACAAATCTTCTGGAATTTTTTGAGGATGTTTCCAGTAGAGTGGACAAGGGAGAACCAGTTGATGTGGTATATTTGGACTTTCAGAAGGCTTTCGACAAGGTCCCACACAAGAGATTAATGTGCAAAGTTAAAGCACATGGGATTGGGGGTAGTGTGCTGACATGGATTGAGAACTGGTTGTCAGACAGGAAGCAAAGAGTAGGAGTAAATGGGGACTTTTCAGAATGGCAGGCAGTGACTAGTGGGGTACCGCAAGGTTCTGTGCTGGGGCCCCAGCTGTTTACACTGTACATTAATGATTTAGACGAGGGGATTAAATGTAGTATCTCCAAATTTGCGGATGACACTAAGTTGGGTGGCAGTGTGAGCTGCAAGGAGGATTCTATGAGGCTGCAGAGCGACTTGGATAGGTTAGGTGAGTGGGCAAATGCATGGCAGATGAAGTATAATGTGGATAAATGTGAGGTTATCCACTTTGGTGGTAAAAACAGAGAGACAGACTATTATCTGAATGGTGACAGATTAGGAAAAGGGGAGGTGCAAAGAGATCTGGGTGTCATGGTAATCAGTCATTGAAGGTTGGCATGCAGGTACAGCAGGCGGTTAAGAAAGCAAATGGCATGTTGGCCTTCATAGCGAGGGGATTTGAGTACAAGGGCAGGGAGGTGTTGCTACAATTGTACAGGGCCTTGGTGAGGCCACACCTGGAGTATTGTGTACAGTTTTGGTTTCCTAACCTGAGGAAGGACATTCTTGCTATTGAGGGAGTGCAGCGAAGGTTCACCAGACTGATTCCTGGGATGGCGGGACTGACCTATCAAGAAAGACTGGATCAACTGGGCTTGTATTCACTGGAGTTCAGAAGAATGAGAGGGGACCTCATAGAAACGTTTAAAATTCTGACGGGGTTAGACAGGTTAGATGCAGGAAGAATATTCCCAATGTTGGGGAAGTCCAGAACTAGGGGACACAGTCTAAGGATAAGGGGGAAGCCATTTAGGACCGAGATGAGGAGGAATTTCTTCACCCAGAGAGTGGTGAACCTGTGGAATTCTCTACCACAGAAAGTTGTTGAGGCCAATTCACTAAATATATTCAAAAAGGAGTTAGATGAAGTCCTTACTACTAGGGGAATCAAGGGGTATGGTGAGAAAGCAGGAATGGGGTACTGAAGTTGCATGTTCAGCCATGAACTCATTGAATGGCGGTGCAGGCTAGAAGGGCCGAATGGCCTACTCCTGCACCTATTTTCTATGTTTCTATGTTTCTATGTTTCTATTGCCATAGGCTATGGCTGCGCACTGCACTATCCGTCTAGTCCCGTTTTAAAAAAAATCTCTTCCAGCCTGTTGATCTTGGCTTTTAACTCTTGACCAGTTAGTTCTGTTTTATTTTTTATTCTGACTACCCCACCATTTCCTCTGTCTGTCAGGTGAGTCTTCTTTATTTTATTAAGAAATTAAAATTCGTAAGTTCCAGTGTAAAACAGCTATCAATGGAAAGGGTTAACTCCTTTACAGGTTTGTAAGAAGGCCTGATGTCATTACGTGACTTCGCGTAATCATCCAAATCTTTGTGCCTTCAAAACTTGCTTAGAAATTAGGAATCCATTAAAATAGCAGAAATCATTAGTAAAGTGGTCATAATAAAACTCTTCTCATCGGGAAAGACAGCATTTTAGATTCAACTCCAATTTTTTCTTAACTTCTAATTCAAATACTTGCCAAAGATTTTTTTTTAATCAAGAGCACACATTTTTAATAGCTATTTTGTTTACTGAAATTCAATTTTCACACAAGCTGGATACATTCCAACATTTCGTTTTTTTTTTAACGGTCCCATTCACTGGGCAAATCTTGTGTTTTATTTCTCTCTCTGCTGAGTTCGCATAGCTGAGATCTTTTCTCCTCGTTATTTTCAAAACCCTCCTGCTTGTTTAGACTGTTCGGGACTTTTCTTGATAAACAACGTCTATTCTGGAAATCTTTTCAAACTGCAGTGAAACTTTCTCGTAATTTAAAATCATTATCAATGGAGAGTGTCTTTTACCTCTTCCAAAACATTTTTTTTCAATTAAACCAATATTTTTTTCATAGCCAATATCAACTAGTATTTAGTAAGTTATGTCTTTTTCCATCGCAAACATTTTTTTTTCAGCACTTATTTAGTTTGTTACATCTTTTTTTTCAAACCTTTTAGTTTTATTTTTTTTTTAAAAGAGATCAGATTTAATTTTTTGTTTTAAATGTATCGTGTTTTGTTTTGCCTTTTCTTAACCAGTGGTACTTGAAACCTTCACAACAAAATTAACTCTTCACTGTTCCTATCCTAATTTCTGCTCCCTTTTGTAGAATTTGTATTTATTGTTGAATTACAAAATGTCAAATATGGTAATACTGTTTTTTTTTTGTGCCTAATTTCTGTTTCAGAAGCTGATCAAAAACTCTAATCTTTTGCTCTGTAACTTCAATTTTGTGGTACTATATCTCATAAATTACATCTTTTTTAAGCTTCAGCTTCTGCCACAGTATGTGTACTTTTATTAAAAAGGCTTCCAAATCCAAGATTTTCCAATACAACCAAAATGCTTACCAAGAGAATCACCTGAAATATCTCAAAATCCCAATTGAAATATTGTACTGCCAATCTGTTATTTAAAAATCTCTTTACTGAGCTAGAAGCTTTTGTGTCAAGGTTTTACACAAAGGAAAAATGAGAGCATACTTCCCCAGCCTGCAGACTCGAGACACCCACACAGGATTCTTTTTTAAAACGGCATTACAGCTTCCCTTCTCCGTTCTTTATCTCATTCCTAGACATTCACAAAAGTCTCCTTTCATTCAACAAAGTTTATTGTTTAGCTGGCTCTATTCTTGGATCCATACTTCACTTAAGATAATCACTATCAGTTTAAAAAAAATTTCTTACATATTGATTAACTTCCTCTGTTAATTTTATGTGGGCTCGAAGAATCAAGACCATGGCTTTCTCATCTTTATCTTTGTTTTCCTTCTCCCACCATTCCCGCTGATTTGCTGCCGAGTCCTGGGGGTCCCATCCTGACTTAATCATCTTTCTCAATTAGTTTCTTTTGTTTTTCCGCCAGGTGGCGGGTAAGGGGCCCTTCTGGTCCCCACTCGAGGTTACTTGCTTTATTGGCCATTCCTGGGTAGGACTAGAACCATTAGGAATCTACTCTCAGAGGTCCGCTTTCTACCTAGCGTGACTTGTAGTAGACCGTCTCCTGGCTACTGTCAGGTCACGTGTTCTGCTATTACACAAACTTATACAATTCTTAAAATGCATTTAAGCAATTCCCACAGTGCCCCACGCCTCCTTAACGACTACCTACCACCGTTATGTCTGCCGGTCAGACACCGTTATGTCTGTTTGGTTTCCGTTGGTCGCTGTGCACCGCCTGGTCCCCGGGGTATATTTTCAAATCACACTACTGGGTCCGGGAAGTGTCGCTCGGTATCATGATCCCACGGTCTAAGTGTGTTCCCTACGCCTACTTAGTTCCAGGCCGTCACGTGGGACAAAAGTCCTCTTAATTCAGGCTCAGACGAGGCGTTTGAGATATTAGACCGTCTCCTCGTGTCGATCAACCGGCGTCCACCTTCCACACCCTTTATAGTTAAAAATGTTTTATACTCACCCGGGTTTTTCCAAGGGCGTCCAGCGACTCCGGGAAATCCTGCCGACTACGCCACTGTTAGTGCAAATGTTTTCCTGGAAGAATCACTCGACACTCGGGGTCGGTTCCAACATCAAAACGGCCTTTATTACGCCAGCGGGGAGAGAGCCTCTGGTCCAACTCCAGGTACTCCACTCCACTGAACAAAGAAATTCAGCGATATTTATATGTTTTACAATAGTTCATTACAATTACTCAGCTCATGTCGGCTGGACACAATCCAATCATAACGATTACAAATCGATTCCACTGGGCCAATGGAATTGGGCCCCAGGCACCAGGGGACTGCATGATCATCTCATGTTTTAGATGGGGCTTATTGATGGCCCCGTGATATTCTCCAGACCCCCTTATCTCTACTGTCCTTGGGTTCTGCTTGCGCCTAACTTCCTTATCCTTACACAGTCAGAGGAATTTCTTTGTTCAGTATTCTGCTAGGACATCTTGTCTGTGGTTTGTTGATTAAGGATGTTCTGCTGAGCTCGCCCTTTCCAGTGTTCCTGTACACGGAACTGCAGTGTCATCATCTACCCAAAAACGTAGTCAAGCTAACTGTTAGCTGAATTCCCCTGGTGCTTTGCGGAATCCCAGGCAGCCATTTTATATCTGGCATTTTACACATACATACATGGATACATATATTCAGCAGGTGCCTTTGCCTTTGAAAGTGCCCTACAACAAAGCTCATAGGGGCTGAACTTGGTGGACTCACCGCCTGCTGCCGCCGAGTTTTCTGGACGGTCTCCCATCCAAGCAAGATTGGTGGTGGCCTTCCACTGGGAACCGCCCGCTGATGTCCACTGGCGCACAACTCACGCAAGTGTCCACCGGCCTGCCGAGCTGCCAGTTTGGTCTGGGCAGGAGTACGCTGCAGCAGGGGGAAGGACTGCTGCATGGAGACAGGTCTAACCTCAAAGGTAAGTAAGAAGACCTGCAAAAATAGGTTAGTAAACTTCTTTTCTTAATTTTTTCCCCCAGCGATTCAAGTGGATGGGGTCCCCTGAAGGTTTTCCAGTGTTTTTTTTTATTTTTTGAAAATTTTAAATTTTATATGTTCTTCCCTCCCTGGGCTCGACTCAATCCTCAGCATTACTTTGCCAAAGATTGCATTTGCTGCCGAGATTGGGAGCTCCCGCCCGTTGCCACCCATATTCAGGGCGTAAGTCGTTTTTTTGCTGCCGGGCTATCTTTCCAGGTCTTTTCCACGAAACACTCGCCCAAAGTACCGTCTGGTATCTCAGTGCTCCTTTGGGAGACACTTTAGCGGAACTTAGCTTCCACCAAGTTCGGGGCCATGGGATGCAAGGCAAAGTGGCAAGTTGGAACCAAAATTGGCTCAGAGGGAGGAAGTAAAGGGTAACGGTTGATGGGGGTTTTTGTGACTGGAAGGCTGTTTCCAGTAGGGTTCCGCAGGGCTCAGTACTAGGGGCTAGAATCTCCACATTTTTTTCATGGTTAATGCCCACTTAACGCCCATTTTACCGCTGAAATGATGTATAACGCCCATATATCGCCCATTTTGGCACAAAATGGAAACTGGTGGGCATTTTTAGGAAAATTATAGCCGAGCGTTACTTTCCCCATGTGCTTAATGCCGGGAAAAAATATTATCGCCCGATCACTTTTTTTGGGCGGAATCAGCAGAATGGGCAAAATCAACGCCCATAATATCGCCCAGCATTACTTTCCGCACAGAATTAACGCCGAGATTCAATATTAACGCCCGCCCACTGTTTTTTGTTGTAAAGAGCATATTTACCCAAACTAGCGGCCCTGGAGATTGCTCATCACCATTTTCACCACCTCGCACACATATCACCCACAATATCACTCGCTCAAAAAAATGTCCACAAAAAGTGGAACTAACCAGAATGAATGCCAGCGGTGTGGCTGGCAGTTATTAAATCCCACTCTTATATGAGGAGCTGATATCTGAAAGATTTGCCTGAAAGAGCGCTGATGTGAGTGACAATGCTGACACACTGCTGTGTGTGGGCAGGTCAGACATCAATGGTGCCCATCATCTTGGTGCCAGTTTAAAGTTTACGTTGATTGATGTTAAGTTGTATTTAACCCTTTCATGGTAAGGAATCACCAGTGTGTAACGGTCCAGCTATCTGAGAGAATGCGAAACAAGGTTATGTTCAATAACAAAAATTTAATACCAACATTGGACTGAAATCATTAGTATCACAGCCAATAACACCCAAACCCCACCCACACCCCACTTTTTCCACCATTGACATAAATCACATGGTCAACATGTCCAGCAACACAGAATACAAAGGCAAAGTAGGAGCATGGTCCCCAGCCCACATACATTATAACAAATTGCATACACCCAGATGGAGATATAACACAGCCATCACCTGCGCACATGCATCTCACTTTCCTTTCCGCTTCCCCTTATTCTCCCCACCTCTACCCCTTCCCCTTCTCGTTCCATAGCCCCTGGCCGATGAGCTCCTCAGGCAGTGCCTCATTGAGGGGAATGAAGGCCGATGCAGTCATTGCACGGGTACGGGGGCGGGGGGTGCTGAGGGGGCAAAATTTTCTGATGCAGAAGCAGGATCTTGGTCCTTGCTCTCATCTGTCGTTCACAGTGGTGGTGCAGAACCTAGGGGTGGAGTGTCGTGCTCCGGGACCACTGGGAGGCCTGTGGCAGCAGTGTTCCTGACTTTCGCCTCCAGGGACTCCGCCATCCGCGGAATGTAATCAGTCATGGTGGTCAACTGTCAGGATATGCCCCCCAATGCTTCGATGAGCTGCTCACCAATGTCTACAGTCCTCCTGGACAATTGTACCATCTCTTCGCTCTCATGTCATGCTTGTGGAACAGACCTGCAGAATCGCAGGAATTGAGCATTGCCATGCCGTTGCCAAGGACGGCCACACTTTACAGCAGAAGGTCAGAAAAAGTTTACACTACCGTCCATATCTTATCACTCGTGGTAACGCCCATTTTCAAAAGTGGAGACTGGTTTGAGAATGGGCGAGAAGCCGGCAATCTGAAAACCCTTTTTTACCGCCCACGCTGGAAATATTGCCCAACCACAAAAGTGGAGGTTCTAGCCCTAGGTCCCTTATTTTTTGTAGTATATGATTTAGACTTGAATGTAGTGGGTATGATTTAAGAATTTTGCAGATGATTCAAAAATTGGCTCTGTGGTTGATAATGAAAAAGCTGTAGACTGCAGGAAGATATCAATGAACTAGGCAGGTGGGCAGAACAGTGGCAAATGGAATTCAATGTGGAGAAGTGTGAGGTAATGCATTTGGACAGGGCTTAACAAGGCAAGGGAATACACATTAAATGGTAGGACACTGAGAAGTGTGGAGGAAAAAAGATACCATGGAATGCATGTCCACAGATCTCTGAAGGTAGCAGGCCATGTAGATAAGGTGGTTAAGATGGCATACAGATTTCTTGCCTTTATTAGCCAAGGCATAGAATACAAGAGCAGGGAGGCTATGCTTGAACTGTATAAAACACTAGTTAGGCCACATCTAGAGTACTGTGTGCAGTTCTGGTCACCACATTACAGGAAATATGTGATTGCACTAAAGAGGGTACAGAGGAGATTTACAAGGATGTTGCCTGAACTGGAGAATTTTAGCTATGAGGAAAGATTGGATAAGCTGGGTTTGTTTTCTTTGGAACAGACGAGGCTGAGGTGAAATCTTATTAAGGCGTATACAATTATGAGGGGCCTAGATATAGTGGTTAGGAAGGACCTATTTCCCTTAGCAGAGGGGTCAACAACCAGGGGGCATAAATTTAAAATAATTGGTAGGTTTAGAGGCAATTTGAGGGGAAATTATTTCATTCAGACGGTGGTGGGTATTTGGAACTCACTGCCTGAAAGGGTGGTAGAGACAGAAACCCTCACCACATTTACAAAGTGCTTGGATTTGCCAAAATGGTATCCTACCGTGCTGTAAATTTCTGAGTCTATGATCGCTGCAGGTTATACGTTGGAACGAGGTACCTCGTCGCTGACGGCAGCCACGAACCGGTCCGATCAGAGCCAAGCACTCGAGCATAGCGCCGGGGTAATCGATCGCAGCCAAAGAAAATTGGCCATTATGCATTAGCAAAACTTTTTTGTTTCCTGCCTTTAAATTGTGCCCCCAAGTTCATAGCCTACCTAACAATGCCTCCTGCAGCAGTCAGGGTTGTCATTTGGCGATGCTGCAGGGAGCAGAACTGAAGTTTGGGTCCGGGGCACCACTAGGTCAATGGGCAGAACAACGACATCACGATCTCCAGACGCAGGAGATTGTGGCGCTGGGGGTTACTGCTGCTGCAAATCTCTCGGGGAATTTAGCGGGAGTCATTTCTTTCGCCACGCATGGAGGTGACAACGGGAGGCGCAAAGACAATCAATTTCTAGGCCTTAAAGTTAAAGGTACTATATCTGAATGCACGAAGCATTCGCAACAAAATAGATTAATTAATAGTACAGATAGAAATAAATGGGTTTGATTTAATAGCTAACACAGAGATGTGGTTGCAGGGTGACTAAGGATGGAAACTAAATATTCCAGGATATTTGACTTTTAGAAGAGACAGGCAGAATGGAATGGGGGGGGGGGGGGGGGGGAGGTAGCGCTGATAATAAAGGAGGGGAAAAGAATCTTGGCTCGGAAAAAATGCAAAGTCAGTTTTTGGATGGAGCCAAGAAACAAGGAGCAGAAAACACTAGTGGGAGTAGTTTATAGGCACCCCTAACAGTAGTTGTCGGGCAGGGTATAAATCAGGAAATTAGAGATGCATGTAACAGGGGTAATATAATCATGGGGGACTTTAACTTTCATATAGACTGGGCAAACCAAAATTGCAGTAATAGTGAAGATGAAGAGTTCATGGAATGCATTCAAGATAGTTTTCTAGATCAGTATGTTGAGGAACCTACTAGGGAATTGGCTACGTTAGATCTAGTATTGTGCAATGAGACAGGGTTAATGAATAATCTTGTAATAAAGGGGCCTCTGGATAACAGTGATCATAATGTGATAGAATTTTATGTTGAGTTTGAAAATGATTTAGTTAAGTCCGAAACTAGGGTTCTAAATCTGAACAAAGCAAACTACGTAGGTGTGAGAGGCGAGTTGGGGAATGCGATTAAAAGATATGACAGTAGAAAAGCAATGCCAAACATTTAAAGAAATAATTGATAATTCGCAATAAATATATTCCCTTAAGGAAAAAAAATCATGGGAAAAGTGGTCCACCCATGGCTAACAAGAGAAATTAAAGATATTAGATTAAAGGAAAAGGTCTATAATGTTGCCAAAAAGAGTGTAAGCCTGAGGATTGGGAGGATTTTAGAGTTCAACAGAGGACCAAGATATTGATAAATAAACAGGAAAGAATATGAGAGTAAACTAGTGAGAGACATAAAAACAGACTGTAAAAGCTTCTATAGTTATGTAAAATGGAAGAGATTAACGAAAGTAAACATGGGTCCTTTGCAGGCTGAGATAGAAGACATTATAATGGAAAATAAGGAAATGGCAGAGAAATTAAACAAATATTTTGTGTCTGTCTTCACGGAAGATGTAAAATAAATTCCAGAAATAGTGGGGAACCAAGTGTCTAGTGCGAATGAGGAACTGAAAAAAATTATTAGTAAGGAAATACTGGAGAAATTAATGGGACTGAAAGCTGATAAATCACCTGGACTTGATGGCCTACATCCTAAGGTTATAAAAGAGGTGGCTATCGAGATAGTGGATATATTGGTTGTCAGCTTCCAAAATTCCATAGATTCTGGAATGGTTCTCGGGGATTGGAAGGTAGCAAATGTAACCCCACTATTTAAGAAAGGAGGGAGAGAAAACGGGAACTATAGACCAGTTAGCCCGACATCAGTAGTAGGAACTATGCTAGAATCTATTATTAAGGATGTGGTAACAGGGCACTTAGAAAGTATTAATAGGATTGGGCATAATCAACATGAATTTATGAAAGGGAAATCGTGTTTGACAAATCTGAAGAGTTTTTTGAGGTTGTAACGAGCAGGTCAGATAAGGGGGAACCAGTGGATGAAGTGTATTTGGTTTTCCAGAAGGCATTCAATAATGTGCCGCACATAAGGTTATTAAACAGAATTAGGGTTCATGGGATTGGGGACAATATCCTCGCATGGATTGAGGATTGGTTAACAGACAGAAGAAAGTGGGAATAAACGGGTCATTTTCGGGTTGGTAGACTGTAACTAGTGGGGTACCGCAAGGATCAGTGCTTGGGCCTCAGCTGCTTACAATCGATACCAATGATTTGGATGAGGAGACCAAATGTAATATATCCAAGTTTGCTGATGATACAAAGCTAGGTGGTAATGTAAGTTGTGAGAAGGATGCAAACAGGCTGCAAGGGGATATAGACAGATTAAGCGATTGGGCAAGAACATGGCAAATGGAATATAATGTGGAGAAATGTGAAGTTATCCACTTTGGTAGGAAAAATAGAAAAGTAGAATATTTTTGAAATGATGAGATTGGATATGTTGGTGTTCAGAGGGACCTGGGTGTCCTTGTTCACAAATCACTGAAAATTAATATGCAGGTACAGCAAGCAATTAGGAAAGCAAATGGTATGTTGGCCTTTATTACAAGAGGATTTGAGTATAATAGTAAAGACGTCTTACTGCAATTATATAGGGCCTTGGTGAGACCACACCTGAAGTACTGTGTACATTTTTGGTCTCCTTACCCGAGGAAGGACATACTTGCCATTGAAGGCGTGCAACAAAGGTTCACCAGACTAATTCTTGGGATGTGGGGATTGTCCTATGAGGAGAGATTGGGTAGACTAGGCCT
The DNA here is from genome assembly GCF_044704955.1 of Pristiophorus japonicus. NCBI lineage: Eukaryota > Metazoa > Chordata > Chondrichthyes > Pristiophoridae > Pristiophorus > Pristiophorus japonicus. The sequence continues at coordinate 225,034,010 of NC_091981.1, forward strand.
ATATTCTCTAGAGTTTGGAAGAATGAGAGGTGATCTCATTGAAACATACAAAATTCTTAGAGCTAGACAAGGTAGGTGCAGGGAGAATCTTTCCCCTGGCTGGGGAGTCTAGAACCAGGGGTCACAGTCTCAGAATAAGGGGTCAGGTATTTAGGACGAGATGAGGAGACATTTTTTCACTCGATGGTGAGTCTTTGGAATTCTCTACCCTAAAGGGCTGTGGATGCTCAGTTGTTGAGTATATTCAAGGCAGAGATCAAGTCTTTTTGATATTAAGGGCAACAAGGGATATGGGGAGAGTGCAGGAAAATGGAGCAGAGGGAGAAGATCAGCCATGATGTTATTAAATGGTGGAGCAGGCTCGAAGGGCTGAATGGCCTACTCCTGCTCCTAATTCTTATGTTTTTATGTACTGATATATTAATAATTAACAACTTGTATTTATATAGTGCGTTTAACGTAATATAACAGCTTAAAGCGCTTCATAGGAGTGTTATCAAAAGCAAATTCACAGAGCTGAAAGGTTTATACTGATGTATCCCAATAAAGGATCTGTGCTGTAATATTTTGCAAGCTTCGTTGTCAGCAAAATGTCTTTTGCTTGAACTTCTGACCAGGTGGCCTCAGTGATTCAAACACATAAGCACTATTCTGCTTATCCTGTGGATGCAGCAATAAATAGACTGAAACATAACACATCAGGAACTGTGCAGAGTGCATGTGAAAATTGTCAATTAAACAACAATTGAGAAGCATAGGGATACAAAGCAGATTTCTCATTACTAATATTGCTCAGAAACAAAAAAAAGTTTGGAAACAAAGTAATTTTTATTGCACGTAATGAATAGTTCCATCTACTCAATCAACAAAGACAGAACTGTAAATTACAACATTGACAAATTTAACGAAAAATAATAGGACTGACACTTATAGCTTGCCACACTTTGACAAAAACTACATTATAATTATGAACACTGCACATTATTGACATTCCAAAAATTGTGCTGGGCTTGTGTGATAATCCAGTGATACTCCATGGTAACTAACAATTCCTTGGAAAATTTGGTCCAGATTGTTATACTAAGGGGCCGAACTTGCCCCTTTACGCTGGGCCATTTAGCGCTGCTAGCTAGCACTAACAGAGTGCAAATGAATTAGCGTGCGGGCAGAGCAATCACATTAACCTATGCGGAACTGTCCCCGGGGCTCTGCCCAAAGTAGTTTGCGCTGCAACCAGCGCAATGGTGCAGCGCAAGCACATCGATGACATCACCGCCGTGCGTGGCAACCTCTCTGGAGAAATTGCCCCGCGAGATGCGAGGTCGGCGAGGGGAGATGCCACTGACAGCTTCTCGGTGCGAGAAGCTGTGGTGCCCTGGCCACCTTTAAAGGGGAGGTGATAGCGCGGCGGCCGGGATCTTTTTTCAGTCGGTCCGACAATGGCGGCCGCTGGTTTGGCCGGGCCACCAACATGCAACCCGGCACGCCCTCTTGGGTGCCTGGCCACTGGCCCGGCTGGCACTCTCCCTGGTGGCCCAGTGGACACCACTAAAGAGACTGCAGTGTTTGCAGAAGCCCTCCCCTTTAAAAGGGGATGGACTTTGTGAGGCATCAGTGTGACATGGTACGTCTGCACCATGCTGGCTTTATCAGTGTCGCGCTCATGTGCTGATCGCAGTACTGAGCATCGCGCTCCGTGAACAGCGGGGGAATGCTGCGTTACCGTAGGTAACATTTTTTTTCAACAAAGAGCTCAAATCAATGCCAGGGTCGGCACTTTCTGCGTCAGCGCAAAAAAACTTTCCCCAAACCCAGCGCGGGGCAATTTTGGCCCTAACTGTCAAACAGGCAGATCCTATTTTCATTGGTGTGAATTCTTATTCTACTGAAAGCAACATTTTTCATTCCTAAACAAAATTATGAAATAAGCGTTGGCATTTCCTATTGTTACATCAATTGCACTAATTTCAATTTATCCTACAAAAACCATTAACTGCCTTTACTGATCGATTATTACCACAGACTTTAAAGTAATTTCAAATTTAAGGAGCTATGTTTAATAAATACATCTTAAATACATTTTATAAACAGAAATTTGGTGAAATGCTCATCCTAATTTACCAGAAGCAGAATTAAAATAACAAATGCCAGAACAGACTCGGGCTCAAATCTGGTAACCCCCCAATCTGTACAGTACAGGACTACACTGTGTACTGAGTCTTTGGAGAGCAAGATCCATTTACGTCAGCAACTTTTAAAGTTATGATTAATTAAAAATATAGGTTACTCTAAACTAAGCTTGATGCTTGGAATCCAGATCCCAAAACAAGCATTCCTGCCAATGTTAGGATGAGACCAGGTTCATCAATTTTTCATCCACAAAAGCAACAGAAACAACATTTAGAAGATTCTTTTGACAGGGTCTAGACATCAAATTGATAATCATTGCATGTAGTTCATTTTAATACTGAGCTCATTTAATGCATTGATTTTTAAATCTGGCATAAACAGAATAGACAATGGAATCCATACATCGTCCCATATACTGTTCACTACTGTATACTTCATCTATATTCTATTAGGCAACAGGCAAATAAATACAAGAAACTGGAATTTCTAAGATGATTTATCAATAATTGACAACCTAATTAAACAAATTTAACAGAGTAGTCTTCATTTCATAAAGTTGAATGGCTGAAATGGAATCATTTTTTGGCAAAATGTCACATAATGGTAACTCTTTCTGGAGATGCTTGAAGAACTATTGTTGAAGTGTCACCTGTGAATTGGCTCTTTTCCCAACCCTTGCGTATTATTCTCAATCTTCTACTGATGCACGGAAGAAGCAAAATAACTTTCCCAACGATGACTGTGAAAGGTAGAATAAGAGCTAGCACAAAGTTTGGTGGAGTGTAAAACCTGTAGTACTGCTCCTCAAAGGCTCGTTTCCATCCATAAATCAGAACATGGAAGGTGCTGATAAGGAGGGCCACATAACCAAGTGTAGACTTGAAGAGAAAAGGATAGAATTTTTTTAGTAAAATCTATTTTCATCATTCACTTTGATAAATTTTGCACTCAACTTTTCTCTAAATTGTAACCTTTAGTAGAATCACGTACTTTAATGAATGAAAATCTATATATTTTAAAAAAAAGTAAAATACTACCGATGCTGGAAATCGGAAATAAAGACAGAAAATGCTGGAAATACTCAGCAGATCAGGCAGCATCTGTAGAGAAAAACAGAGTTAACACTTTGGGTCAATGACCTTTGAAAGATCATTGACCTGAAACGTTAATGCAGTTTCTCTCTCTACAGATGCTGCCTGACCTGCTGAGTATTTCCAGCATTTACTGTTTTTATTCCATATAGTTTAATTATGTATCATGTGCTTTTTCCCCAAATACGAACCGTTGTTCCATCAAGTGGAAACGCTATGGAAACTCATAGTGTGTTAGTTGTCACAGGGATAAAGGCCTAGCTCTGTCAAGCCCGTGTAGTGGCTGATGTGCAACGGTCACCACACATTAAAAAAAAGCTCACGCATAGGCATCTTCCACCCCCTCAACTGGGGTTCAGGACTGGAACATCAGGTTCTTCATTGAAACATCTGTGAACTCTCATGGAAGCAAGTCATCCTCATTCGAGGGACCGCCTATGATGTTAAGGCTTATGTAAGACAAAGGCATTTATGTCTATGATGTATTATTGATTAGATTCTCTCTTGTTGGTCTTGCATACATACACAGGATTAAATCTAAGGGTAACCTGAAGAAAAATAGCACCAGCTTTTTGATGGAGTCAGATGATTGTCTCCCTGGCATCTATAGCAGACATAGATTTGATTTGATATAGTGTTATTGTTCCACTTGCCGAATTTGAGAAGATCTTGTAGCTATAGTATAGTGCCTGGGATTCTCTTTCATCTCTGGCTTTCATTATGTTTATCTAGATATCAGGCACACTCATTGGAGATGCAAGGTCTGCTTACATGAGTAACCAGTAACACTGAACCAAAGACTATAAAAAAACAAAAATGTTATAATGGGATATAAAAATCTGTCCCATTATATCTATATTCATACTTTGTTTACATCTGGTGTTCAAAATTAATCTGCAAAAGATTTTGATAGATTTATGAGATATTAGTGGTGCATTGCTGCATTATCATTGATATAATTCATCTATTACATTCTATTGTGGATTTGTTCTTGTACAGCTGGAGCCAGTGGGAGTGCCAATTGATCTAGTGTTGTGTGAAGTAGTGCAGGCCTCAGATGTTAATGTTCTGAACATTCTGTTCAAATGAGTTTAGTGGAAACATAAATTTCAGTAACTAAACCCAAGAACACCAGCAGCCCCAGGAATTTTCTCTGGGCTGGCAATTCTTTTTCAGGTTTCAGCTCACATACTGTGAAATTGCATAATTTACAGTAATAATGCTAGTCAGATGTAATGAGTAGTTTTATTACCGTAATATTGTTATGATAAATATATACAGATTTTTTAAATGCTTTAAAGACTTTACTTCTGCCCTGCCACTTCACTTTTTCTCCATATTCTCTTTGATAATTAGAAATGCAAGTTCTTTTCTTTCTTTCTTGTCTTCCCTCGTCTTTCTGTTTCACCATTTAACTTTTCTTTTATTAATTTTGTTTTTAAATAACTTTTTTTCTCACCTGCCTTCATTGACCGGCAGTCAATTCTGGAACGAAAACCCCGATCTAGCTCAAGGCTACATTTATACTACAGATCCAAGACTGGTAGATGCTGTGCAGGTTCCAGCCTGGTTGAAGAATCTTACAGCACAGAAGGAGGCCATTCAGCCCACCGTGTCAGTGCCGGCTCTTTAAAAGAGCTGTCCGATATAGTCCCACACCCTGGCTTTTTCCCCATAACCATGCAAATTAGTCCTCTTCAAGTACCTGTCGAATTGCCTTTTGACAGTTCCAATGGAATCTTGTTCCACCATCCTTTCAGGTAGTACGTTCCAGATCTTAACTACCCACCGTGTGAAGACATATCTCTACATTACCCCTCTAGTTCTTTGGCCAATTATTTCAAATCTATAACCTGTAGTTATCGACCCACTTGCCAGAGGAAACAATTTCTCCCTACTTACTCTATCAAAACCCTTCATCATTTTGAATACCATTATTAGGTCTTCCCTTAACCTTGTCTGCGCTAAGGAGAACAATCGCAGCTTCTCCAATCTCTCCACATAACTGAAGTCCCTCATTCCTCTACACCCTCTCCAAGGCCTTGATATTCTTCCTAAAGTGTGGTGCGCAGAACTGTATACAATACACCAGCTGAGGCCGAACCAGAGATTTGTAAAGGTTAGCGTGATTTCCTTGTTTTTATGTTCAATGCCCCTATTTACAAAGCCAAATATCCCATATGCTTTCTTAACCTTCTTATCAACTTGTTTGCACCTTCAGGTCCCTTTTGCACTCTCTCCTTTCTTCTGTATTCTATTCCTTCAGAAATGAACACCAGTACTTTCTTTGCATTCTTTATGGCCTTATCAACTTATATTGCTACTTTTAGTAATTTATGTACCTGTATTCTCAGATCGCTTTGCTCCTCTACCACTTTCATTTCTTACTATTCAAGTAATAAGTGGCCTCCTTTCCCATCCTGCCAATATAAACTACCTCACACTTCACCTCCCCAAGACATTCAATGACATTACCATCGCCAAATTCCCTGACCATCAACATCTAGCGTTCGTCATTGACCAGAAACTCAATTGGACCAGTCACATAAAGGCTGTGGCTACTAGAGCAGGTCAGAGGCTAGATATTCTGCAGCGAGTGTCTCGCCTTGTGACTCTCCGAAGCCTCTCCACCACCTACAAGGCACAAATCAGGAGTGTGATGGAATACTCTTCACTTGCCTGGATTGGTGCAGCTGAAAAAACATTCAAGAAGCTTAACACCATCCATGACAAAGCTGTCCACTTGACTGACAGCCTATCCACTGGTTTAAACATTCACTTCCTCAATCACTGGCGCACCATGGTTGCAGTGTGTACTATCTACAGGATTCACTGAAGCAACTCGCCAAAGCTTCTTCCGCAGCACCACCACTTAGAAAGACAAGGGCAGCAGGTGCATGGGAACACCATCATCTTCATGTTCTCCTCCAAGTCACACACCATCCCCACTTGGACATATATCGTCGTTCCTTCATCATTTCTTGGTGAAAATCCTGGAATTCCTGCATAACAGCATTGTGGAAGTAACTTCACCACATGGACTATAGCAGTTCAAGAAGATTCACCACCACCATAATCAAGGGCAACTAGGGGTGGGAAATAATGCCAGCCTTGCCAGCGATGTCCACATTCCAAGAATGAATTAAAAAAGGAAAATGTTTACTTAGTGCTGGGCAGAAAACTGGCAGTTGCGTATCAGCCGCTGTTATATTCAATGGAAAGGAAAATCTGCTGGGTGTATTACGAGCGGCCAATCTCCAACACCGAGTTTACTGCCCATCGGTGAAAGTTAAAATCTACCCCATGATCTCATGCCATCTCTGTAAATGATAAATATTTGTGGAAATATATCAAGATTATGCTAAATCATCGACAGTGTGCTAATACCCAAGCTGGATTTAATATTTGTATTTGTTTCTAACATTGGGGTTTCTGCAAGAAGTCATCTCCTAAAAAACATTTCTATCCATGTGGTTTTTTTATACTCTAGTTTGCTGTGTGTAGGGGAGGACGAAAACCCCCTCATTTTACCCAGAAAGAAAAGGGCCGTGGGATCAGTCTGTGCTGTGAATTGAAACCGATGGAAGGAAAACTTTGAGACACAAATGAATGGAGACCCCCCCCCCCCCTCAGTGTTTGGACTTATAGGAAAGGGAATTTAATTTGGAACTATCTACCAGAAAGTTTGAAATCCTAAAGTGCACATGGAAGAAACTACGAACTTTAATCGAATTTGGGATTTTTTAAAAGGTGTATGTTGGGTCTGCAAGAAAAGGGGTGGAGTCAATATCAAAAGGGCCAGTTTGGACATTGGAACTAATCAAATTGTCTGGGAACTGTATACCCTCGAAACTCGCCCCTTGAAAACATTAGCATTTAAACAATGCCACATACATATTCCAACACCTTTTTCATAGGCATAGAAATATCTGGCTCAGGCCAGACTAGCACAATGGCTACAGGAGGCCAATGCAATCAACACCCACTCAAACCTTGAGTAGGTTAAGATCAGTGGAAAAAAAAACCTAAAACCCTAAAACTGCTGCATTTTCAAAATCAAAAAGTCCACCAATGAGAAGAATCGACTTCAGCAGGAGAGGCGGACTGGATAATCTGGCTATAAAAAAAGGGGTTTCTGACGTAGTGAAAAAGAAGTGATGATTTTCCCTGCCCTCGTCATCCAACAACCACAACCACAAGCTTCTCGACACTGAAGGAAAACCAGTGTCCGAAGACACCGAAGATAGAAGAAACAAACCACCAGACTGCGGAAGGCACAGTAGTGAGTATAACCTCTGGTCCCCAGAACTCCCAACTCAGTTAGGCCAGGAAAGGTGGGAGGTTGGGCATTGTACTGCTAAACTGGTGTAAAGATTTTCGTTGGGTCCGTTTTAGTGGGATTTAGGGGGATTGTTTTGTTGGTGTATTGCTGTTTGTTGAGTTACACCGTGTCAAATAAATTGGAAGCCTAAAGTTCCTCTTGGAATCACCTTGTCTCAGTTCTATTGTATTACATCTCCTGATCGTGAGTCTTATGTCAGAACCATGTAAGGGAAGCTAGGAGCGCCTCGAAAACGCTCAACTGTGTGTCACAGGCTAGGGAAGAAGGGGTTAGGAGTGTTTGACACTCACAGGTGCCTCACAGGCTAGGCATAAGCTGTGGGGATGCACGAGTCTCAAAACCCCCTTCATAAGCTGTGGACACAGTCTCTCCAGGGGTGCTCTTGCAGCACTCAGGGTACCTCACAGGCCAGGCATGAGCTGTGAGGGCAGAAGCCCAGAGACACCCAAGGCACAACAACCCTGTGAAAACCCTTTACATGTGGTTGTGTCAAGCTTTTACATTAGTTCCTAGCCAGCTGGTAGATCATTTCAGAACCTAGCTATTTCTAAGTGGTGTTATTGAGCCTCTATTGTCTGTGAGATTGTATCTAGTATTTTATGCTACACCTCAAATGTCTGTAAACTTGGGTTAACTGCTGAAATAGTTTTCAAGAAAAAAACAAGCCTGTATGATACACAATTTGCTTCAAAATTATAACTCCTTGTTGATGATGGGGTGTGCTAGAAGAGGCATGTATAATTTATATTTAGTTACAATTTTTGAGATTGAGGATCATAAATTCCTGGGGTTGGGGCTGGGGTGGGGTGTCAGTTGCACAGCAGATTGCTCGTGGTGGAAGACGAAATTAGGAACAGAATCTAAATCCGCCAGGGTTTTAACCCTTTTCAGCCCCATCAGTAACCCCGGTAGTTTCAGGGGAGGGTGCATAATACACCTCCCACAAATGGCAGACATATTATAAAGGAAAGTAAATAAGGAAAACGCATCATATAACAGTTTCCTCATTTACACCCTAAGCAATGCTGAACGATCGGGATGTCCAGAGACTCCCTGCCATTCAGAGTGATTGACCAGATTGTCTAAATAGGCAGAAGAGAAAAGCCACATTTTCAATAATTATTTGGAGACCACTGCTTAGATCCATGGGCTTGCTGACATTTCAACACTATACTGCATAGAAACTCCACTCGCCAATCCACACGATGGACAGACATCCCAAAAGAGCATGGGGCCCACCCAACATATGCAAATTAACTTGAGCCCTGGGGCATCGAAAAGAGGCATTCACCAGCTCCGCTCCCTCCATGTCATCCCCAAAAATCGCAATGCCATAAAATTTAAATATGGGAAAAGGCATTTTATGAACATCTATTGTGCTTAAACCATTGGAGCAACATAAATACAAAACATGGACATTGAATGCCTTTGGAAAAACAATTTGAAGTTACGTTTTCAGTTTTCAAAATCAAGTAATATTCTCATTTCTCAAGAATAGACCAACTGCTCCATCACAAATTTCAGCACTTTCGAGGATAGGCACATCATGCACCTGCCTACAATTGTAAGAAATAAAAAACTGCCGATGCTGGAAATCTGAAACGAAAACAGAAAATACTGGAAACACTCAGCAGGTCAGGCACAGCATCTGTGGAGAGAAGCAACAAATCAGTATTTCAGACATTGCCCATCAGACTCAGAAATGAGCATCTTATTCGAAGAAAGTGAGCAATGGAAAGGGTGAGTGTGAGAGACATATACACAAGAAGAAAAAAAGATGAGCTGTAAAGTGATTCGGCAGAGAACAGGAGATGGTTAACTAACAAAAATGATAACATAAAATAAAAGGAGGCACGATTAGAGGAAAAAAAAAGATATATACAAGAACCAGAAAATGTTTGAATAGTTAAAGCAGGTTAGCTAAGTTGGAGAGGGAAGTGTGAAAACCTGGCAAAGTGGAGCAGGCCTCCCCTCCCAACTTATTTACGGTTTTCACCGAATAATGAAGAGAGTTGTGGAATTTAAAACTCAAAACACCAGGAAAAAAATAAATTGCAGAATATCATTTAAGAAAAATAGAATTTAATTTATTTAATCACTGTAAACCAATGGTCCTGATATTATTCCCAAAATTGAATAAATACTCTCTTGCTAATGTTTATTTCAACACAAAAAGTTTGCTCCACCAAAATGTCTACCACAGCAATTACACGACTACAAACTCAGTGGCCTTAAAGATGGAAATATCTCCATCCACATGAACAGTTCAGGATAAACATTTCCAAATCTCTGAATTATCTGTTACAGCTGTAGATTGTATGCAAATTCTGTCCTTCCAAAAAGAAAAAATAAACTATTAACTTCTACCACATATGTTACTTGGTAATAAAAATAATAGGAACAATGAATGTAAATGAGTTAATTTCCTGATAGCACTTTCAGTGGTGCATTTTATAACAATTTAGTTTTAAATTTCTGAATCCTTTATGGGGGCGACAGTGGTCTTGGGAAGTAGCACAACATGGGCGATAGCAAATTGGCATCCGGATATACACCCCGCCCGATTTTCTTTTCTATTGTCTTCAATGATAAAGAAAAACAGGCAGGGTGTAAAACGGGCTGCCGATTCGCTATCGCTTGTTTTGCGCTTCGACCCAAAACCAAACTCACCCCTCTTGAGTCCAAATTGAGGCCTTATTAGTAACGGGCTAATTGTTGGTAACTCCTACATGGCAAGTGAGCCCCAGGTGGGCAGAGGAAACGTTTCAAGGACACCCTCAAAGCCTCCTTGATAGAATGCAACATCCCCGCTGGCACCTGGGAGTCCCTGGCCAAAGACCGCCCTAAGTGGAGGAAGAGCATCTGGGAGGGCGCTGAGCACCTCAAGTCTCGTCGCCGAGAGCATGCAGAAAACAAGCACAGGCAGCAGAAAGCGCGTGCGGCAAACCAGACTCCCCACCCATCCTTTCCTCCAACGACTGTCTGTTCCACCTGTGACAGAGACTGTAATTTGCGTATTAGACTGTATAGTCACCTGAGAACTCACTTTTGGAGTGGAAGCAAGTCTTCCTCGATTTCGAGGGATTGCCTATGATGATAAGCATTGTTCTTCATGTTCTCTGAAAGCTTCACCATTTTGTAACATCCTGTGAATCTCTGTGCTAACAGTTCTCTCCTGTTCTATTTGACATAACAGTTAAAATAACGTTCATTTCACTATACTAGTTTCGCAAAGATGTAGTTACAATAGTCCACATCCACTGCTGGGAAGTCCAAGATATATTTCTAAATATAATCTCCAATTATAGTTTAAGCAGCTAACTTCAGAATCTGGATCAGTGAACTCCGAACATTCTGTAAATTGTCAGTTTTAATCAATTTTCCTCATTTCTATGCAAGTAGCATTTGTGTACAAAGGAACTTTGTATTTATTCATTATTGTGAAACATTCCAGCAATGCCTGGTATCTTTATGAACAATTAGAGGGGTGTGTCAATGCAGAGCCGTATGCTGTAATTAAAAGTTTTCTGATTAATTCCAAGACCAGCAAAGTAAACAAGCACCGTATTGTAATTGTTGCTAACCTAAATAATACAAAAGTAGACGGATGAGATTTAAGATTTCACGGTCAGAATCATTTTACTGTCATCTTTACTACGGATGACAATAGGCGAGATTTTGCTACTCGTTGGACTTGCACTTTCCCATAGACTTTCTATGAGGTTTTGTACGGCAAGTTGCTGTCAGCGGGACATCCAAACGGGCATCTGGGACCTATGTGAACAGAGCAAGCAACTGTGTAATTCCTTAACCAATCAGATTGAAGAATCGTTAATGAACAGCGCCGAATCTGAACCAGGAAGTGTCACTTAGAATAGTGAATTCAATGTCAAATCAGGTACAGAAAGTGAAATAAAAAGATCGAAAGAAAGATTGAATTAAGAGAGACCTAAAGGAGACAGAATTAAAAAAAAATAATTAAATAAAAATCTCTAATAATAATTAAGAGCTGAAGGTATGAGACTCCACACTTATAAAAGTTAATATTCAGTGCCAGGGAGGTTGTTGGGCAGTAATTAAAAAGGTACTTAGACTGGAATGAACAAACCCTAAATTTTTGTGGTGAGTTTAGTCTATATCTATGACGTCAGTACAGGAACTTCATGCATTCAACACATTTGATTGGGAGCCAGGTGGTGAAATGCCATTTTCTTGCAGCTTAAGAGCGGCGCATCTTGGACAGCAATATCTGGATTTTCATGTTTAACTGCACAGCTCCGCTCGCTGGAAGTTGCTGTCCGATTTGCGCATAAATAACAGTGAGTGTTGTTAGCCTCACCATTATTTTCACAGCAAAATCTGGGTCAATGATTCCAAGCATTACAGTATGTAAAATAGTGCAACATGCTGCCACTTCAATTGTTGTTGTTGAGTGGGAGCACCAAGAACGAATAGCTAATCATCCAGCTTATTCTGAAAGTGACCAACTTCCCACGAAAGGGTAGGGCTCATTAGAGATCTTAAGGGTAATCTGTGTGTGGAGGCAGGAGACGTCGGTAAGGTTCTTAATGAATATTTTGCGTCTATTTTTACAAAGGAGAGGGGCAACGCAGACAGGGAGGGGGAGTGTAAAATATTAGATTAAATAAACATAGTGAGAGAGGAAGTATTAAGAGGTTTAGCAGCTTTGAAAGTGGATAAATCCCCAGGCCCGGGTGAAATGTATCCCAGGCTGTTAAGCGAAACAAAAGAGGAAATAGCAGAGGCCCTGACCATCATTTTCCAACCCGATCTGGCTTCATGTGTGATGCCGGAGGACTGGTGGGCTGCTAATGTGGTACCTTTGTTTAAAAAGGGATAGACCGAGTCAGAAGGATTTCAAAAAGTTTCCCTAACTTCCTTTGTCCAACAAGACCAAGACAAAGCAGTGCACAATAAGTTGCTCAGAAATCCAGCAATGTAACTTTAAGAACAAGGCTCCGACAAAAGAGAACAGGCCTCCCTTGCAGCACCCATTTTATACAGACATTCAGCCTTGGGTACATTTAAGGCATCCAAAATGCATTATGAGGTGCACTGCTCATCTAAATTCAATTTGCCCTGTAATGAGTCTTGCGAACAAAGCACTTCTCAATCAGATAGTCATGTGCTGTGTACATCAGGCCTCAGGCAACTGGCCTGTTAATAAAAGAGACTCCATATGCTGCATCAGTCCCAGTGCAGAGAACACAGCCCTGTTTTTTTTTGTTCCAGCAACATTTTTTAAAAGCAAACTCTTCGGTTTAGGGAAAAACTCAGCCGTTATATAATGCCTAGGTCAAATAGCTTGTTTATAAAAAAGAAAGTTGATCTTTTCCTAACCCTGCTTACATTAAAGGGCCATGATTTTTTACTTAGGAACTGTATTGCAGTGATGTGAGGCATGGATCTTTATTTTTCACCAAATCAAAATGGTTTGACAAACATGGTAAGGGACTAGTAAGGCCTTCTCTGCAGGCTTGCGTTTAAAGTGCACATTAGAATACAGTACGTGAACTATCCCCCCTGAAGTTCAATAGTTCTATTACTGAATGGCAAGTAAACCACTTTTTAAGCTTTCACCAGATATTTGTCGATGAGGAAGGCTATTTGGCTCACCTTAGTTCATCCATCCAGAACTCCTAACATTCATTCTTAAACAATTAAAGGTTTTTGCTTTCACTACTTCATGTTTATATTGATCATTCTTTGTGTGAAGAATTTCCTGATTTCAGTCCTAAAGTTATCTTTTAGAAGTTTGAATCTATGTCCCTTAATTCTACTCCTTTAATTTAATTTAAAATAATGTTCCAAGTTAACTTTTTCTTTAACTCGAACAATCGAAACCCCATATAAGAACATCTCTCAAATGCCTCTTTTCTATGTTGTAAAGCCCAAATCTTTCCTCATAACTCAGTTCTCTGACATCCCTTCTCTGCACTGAAGATTTATTTGCTTTAAACCTGTTTAGCCTGTTGAGGACTTCATTCCACTTATAATGAAGTTATTGATTTTACGTAGGATATCTTTATTTGCTCATATTTTCTCTTGCGAATACTCGGAGTAAATATTCATTTGGAATATTTATTATTTTGTGCACATCCTTAGTTTCAAGCCAGTTTGCTTTGCTTATGGTTTACATAGTTACCTCTTTATATAGAATCTAAGGCACAGAAACAGACTATTCAGCCCAACTAGTCTATGTCAGTGTTTATACTCCACATGGGATTCCTCCCACTCTAATGACCTCCCCCCACCCTGCCTTGTATCCCTCTAACCTGCTTCTGACTCATGTGCACATCAAGCCTCCCCTTAAATGCAGCAATGCTGTCTACTTCAACCACACCATGTGGCAGCAAGTCTTTCTGACTACCTTCTTATTGTGGTACATAGCCTTAGCTGCTATGTCTTTTTACACTTCTCTTCAATCACTCTTAATATATTTCTGCATTTTCTTGCAATAGTCCTCTGCAGTCAGAATCAGGGGAAGTCATAACGGGGAACAAAGAAATGGCAGACCAACTTAACAAGTACTTTGATCCGGTATTCACTAAGGACACAAACAACCTTCCGGATATAAAAGGGGTCAGAGGGTCTAGTAAGAAGGAGGCACTGAGGGAAATCCTTATTAGTCCGGAAATTATGTTGGGGAAATTGATGGGATTGAAGGCCGATAAATCCCCAGGGCCTGATGATCTGCATCCCAGAGTACTTAAGGAGGTGGCCTTGGAAATAGCGGATGCCTTGACAGTCATTTTCCAACATTCTGTAGACTCTGGATCAGTTCCTATGGAGTGGAGGGTAGCCAATGTAACCCCACTGTTTTAAAAAGGAGGGAGAGAGAAAACAGGGAATTATAGACCGGTCTGCCTGGGTAAAATGATGGAATCAATTATTAAGGATGTCATAGCAGTGCATTTGGAAAGAGGTGACATGATAGGTCCAAGTCAGCATGGATTTGTGAAAGGGAAATCATGCTTGACAAATCTTCGGGAATTTTTTGAGGATGTTGCCAGTAGAGTGGACAAAGGAGAACCAGTTGATGTGGTTTATTTGGACTTGCAGAAGGCTTTCGACAAGGTCCCACACAAGAGATTAACAGTCAAAGTTAAAGCACATGGGATTGGGGGTAGTGTGCTGACATGCATTGAGAACTGGTTGGCAGACAGGAAGCAAAGAGTAGGAGTAAATGGGGACTTTTCAGAATGGCAAGCAGTGACTTGTGGGGTACCGCAAGGTTCTGTGCTGGGGCCCCAGCTGTTTACATTGTACATTAATGATTTAGACGAGGGGATTAAATGTAGTATCTCCAAATTTGCGGATGACACTAAATTGGGTGACAGTGTGAGCTGCGAGGAGGATGCTATGAGGCTTCAGAGTGACTTGGATAGGTTAGGTGAGTGGGCAAATGCATGGCAGATGAAGTATAATATGGATAAATGTGAGGTTATCCACTTTGGTGGTAAAAACAGAGAGAAAGACTATTATCTGAATGGTGACAGATTAGGAAAAGGGAAGGTGCAACGAGACCTGGGTGTCATGGTACATCAGTCATTGGAGGTTGGCATGCAGGTACAGCAGGCGGTTAAGAAAGCAAATGGCATGTTGGCCTTCATAGCGAGGGGATTTGAATACAGGGGCAGGGAGGTGTTACTACAGTTGTACAGGACCTTGGTGAGGCCACACCTGGAGTATTGTGTATAGTTTTGGTTTCCTAACTTGAGGAAGGACATTCTTGCTATTGAGGGAGTGCAGCGAAGGTTCCCGGGATGGCGGGACTGATATATCAAGAAAGACTGGATTAACTGGGCTTGTATTCACTGGAGTTCAGAAGAATGAGAGGGGATCTCATAGAAACGTTTAAAATTCTGATGGGTTTAGACAGATTAGATGCAGGAAGAATGTTCCCAATGTTGGGGAAGTCCAGAACCAGGGGTCACAGTCTAAGAATAAGGGGTAAACCATTCAGGACCGAGATGAGGAGAAACTTCTTCACCCAGAGAGTGGTGAACCTGTGGAATTCTCTACCACAGAAAGTTGTTGAGGCCAATTCACTAAATATATTCAAAAAGGAGTTAGATGTAGTCCTTATTACTAGGAGGATCAAGGGGTACGGCGAGAAAGCAGGAATGGGGTACTGAGGTTGCATGTTCAGCCATGAAGTCACTGAATGGCGGTGCAGGCTCGAAGGGCCGAATGGCCTACTCCTGCACCTATTTTCTATGTTTCTATAGTCCCAGTGTGCCCCTTCCTTCTTACTACAGAATTTGTACAGACCATTTCTCCTCTTTATCTCCCTTTAACTTTTTTTGTTAATTCATTTAGTGTCATGTTTACTTAGTTGAGCTTGTTGGTTTGGGGGTGTATTGATATTCAGCATTATATCTTTAAAGGTGTTTCACTTCTCTTGTACTGAAGTGGTGTTGATCAACCAGCCTGAATTTTCTTCTACGTAGTTGCTCCCTCGTTTCATTGAATTTAGTCTTTTTAAAGTTATATACCTAGATCCTGGTCCTAGGTATTTCTGACTACCAGTTCATGTTAAACTTTATCACTCTTAGATCACTATCCCCCAGAGGTGCTACTACTTCGATATCACGTGTTCTGGGTCATTTATGAATATCAAATCAAGATAAGCATTGCTTCTCTCATTACTTCCTTGATACACTGTGTTACATCTACCAACTGTGACTCTAAACTAAGTGGGATTTCTTTGTTTATATTAGGTTGATTGAGGTGTCCCACTTAAATAATTTACCTGTTGTCACATATTCTTCTTATGTCTTTGTAGCGCAAACTGTCCTCCTTTTTATGCTGACCTTGAGCACTCTATTACCTGCTGCAATGTTGAACAATCTGTTCATTAATATAATCTCTTGGATAAGTTTGCAGGGTGTTCTATCTTTATTGCTTCTCTAACCAACTTTTAATCCATCCAATATCCCAATTTCCTTGGCTTTCCTCAGCATTTGTCCCTCTATCATGACAACACTGCACTAGTCTCTGGCTCCAATCCCTGAAGGTTGACTCTTGAAGTCTGATGCTAGCCTGGCCATATAATTTATCTGAGATGATTCACTTACTGAATCTAACACTATTCACTAACCCTCAAAGATCTCCTCCCTTTTGTTTGCCCTTGTAAGTTCCTGTACATTGCTTTCTTGAGTGACTTTTGCCACTGATATGGCAACGGTTCGCAGGCTCAGGGGTAAGTCTACTAATTAACATGGCAATGGCAGGCAACTCTGCCACAAGGCATGCTCCCTGTTTGAGGCCAAAAAGTCTGGTGCCAATTAGCTGGGGCCGGGGAAGTGGTGTGGGTTTCTCTCCCACTGTGGAAAATAAAAAGGATAAGTGTCATTTTGTAAGGTGACCAGAATTAAAATTAAAAGAAAACTTACCTTCAGGGTAGCCGTGGGTTGGGCCCATTTCCACCTCCACCAACTCTATACCTGGGTCCTTGAGGGCCATGAAAACAAGAACCCTCAATGTAGGGAGTCCCTGCCCCCTTATACCGGTGACCTTGTAAGAGACGGACAGGAATTCTCTTCCAAGGGCAGGATCTGATGTAACGGATTCCAAGCCCAAATTCCAACCCTCCGATGTAGTCTTGCTGAAGTTACAGCGGCAGTGTACCAGAAGAGCCACGGATTTTCGGGGCCAGGGTTTATTTAAAATTAAATGATTGAGTTTTATGTTTTTTGTTTTCCTGTTTGGTTTACACCCACAAAAACAATGCAGGAGAAAAAGAGAAAAAATGTTTATTGGCTTCTAGCTTGCTGATCGAATTAATTCCTATTTGCAACAGAAACACGTTTCCCACATACTATGGTTGCAATGCATCAGACTTAATACAAAAAGTTGTACATCATTAGGAAATGAAATGAAAGAGAAACATACGTGAATAAAGCTAAACTCCCTCCAGTTCAGAGAACTGCTGACTGAAGGGAGTGATGTAACTGCCAGCAATGAGAGTAGACCCAGACTCATAATTCCAAAGGAGATATACATTTCCATTCTCCACACCTCCTCCTCATTCCAGGAATTTTCAATGTTGGCGTGAACCTATGAAAGGAGCACGATAAATGCATCAAATCCAATTCAGACATTTGTATTCCAGTGACATACTTTGAATATGGCTTGTAAAATAATCAAACTTTTGAGACAAAATCATAATTTGTTTCAACATTGAAACTTTGGACAATTTTTAAGAATTAAGAAAAAATTAAAACAAAATATTGCGCCCAGTAGGAATAATGCTTCAGTTATAGTTTCCACTGGATCAACGGGGAAACAGAAACAGGGTCATCTGGGTCACTGTGTCTGCCTACTTAAGAACAGTCACTGCACTTCAAAGTTAATGAACATGAAGTGTTCAGAGATATTTCTGAAGAACATGATAAAGTGATAAACACAAAACACAAAACATTTGAGTTGTAATGATCTCTCCCACATTTATGTCACTTATTATATTCCTGCTATTGCCGATGCCTAATAACATGCCTTAACTGTTAAAGAAGTCATTGGCAAAACTTTGCTGTGACAGAATCTTGTTCCTTCTGGGTAATTTCACCAATCGGCACTACAGAGTTGTGGCCCCATCTCTGACATATCTTTTAACCAGGGCTGCTTGCTGGGAGCATGGGATCAATGAACTTACCATAACAAAAAGGCATTTTACTTAAAATAATACATTTTTAAAACAACATGCTTTGGATGGGAATAAAACTACTTCTTTCCTCATAACTTTTATTTACATGGAGCCTCTAAATGTAGAAACATATCCCAAGGCATTTCCATCTCAAGCGTAATCAAACAAAAATGGAAGTAAAAACAAAGGAGGAGATAGTAGGAGGGATGACCAAAAGCTTGGTCAAATAAGGTGGGTTTTAAGGAGGGTCTTAAAGCGGGATAGGAAGGTTAAGAGGCAGAGGGGTTTAGGGAGGGAATTCCAATGCATGGGGCCTAGATGGTTGAAGGCACGGCCGCCAATGGTGGAGTGAAGGAAGGGGGATGTGCAAAAGGCCAGAGTCGGAGGAATGGAGAGTTCAGGGAGCATTGTAGGGTGAGAGGAGGTTACAGCGATAGGGAGGGGCAAAGACATGAAGGGTTCTAAATATAAAAGATGGGAATTTTAAATTTGAGGCATTGTGGGAACCGGAACCAATGTAAGTCAGCAAGGATAGGGGTGATGGGTGGGCAGGAATTGATGTGGGATAGGAAACAGACAACAGAGTTTTCAATTAGTTGAAGTTTACACAACATGGAGGATGGGTGGCTGGTCAAAGCATTGGAATAGTCAAGTCTGGAAGTTACAAAGCTATGAATAAGAGTTTCAGCTGCAGTTGGGCTGAGGCAGTGGCGGAGGCAAGCAATCTTAAGATGGAAGTGGGTGACCTTTGTGATGGAGGGGATATGGCATGGCGGGGGGGGGGGGGGGGGGAAGGCAGAAGCTCATCTCGGGTTTGAATTGGGCATTTACGTTGTTCAATTTGACAGAGTGACCGGGGAAGGGGATGAAATCAGTGGCCAAGGAAACGACGTTTGTTGGAGAGGCCAAAAAGTTTACTTTAGTCTTTCCCATGTTTAACTGGAGGAAATTGTAGCTCATTCAAGACTGGATGTCAGTCAAGCAGCACAATGGTCAAGAGGGGTGGTGGTGAGGTAAAGTTGGGTGTTATCTCCTCGGTCTGCTGGCCCCTAAGGGTCCTATGTGAAAGAAGTTTGGGTAGGCTCAATCCAGTACCTAGTGGCTATGGACTTGCAACAAAAAACTCTTCCTAATTCAGCACTAGCTAGCAATCTCATGTAAGGCCACAGGGTGACCGTAGTGGGGATGGAAAAATGTCTTGAGGTTGGGGTTCAGGCAAGTTGTTGGGGCAGAGTACAAGGAACTTTTTTAAAAAAGGAGGGAGAGAGAAAACAGGGAACGATAGACCAGTTAGCCTGACATCGATAGTGGGGAAAATGTTAGCACCAATTATTAAAGATGTAATAGCAGCGCATTTGGAAAGCAGTGACCGGATCAGTATGGATTTATGAAAGGGAAATCATGCTTGACAAATCTTCTGGAATTTTTTTGAGGATGTAACTAGTAGAGTGGACAAGGGAGAACCAGTGGGCATTTGGACTTTCAAAAGGCTTTTGACAAGGTCCCATACAAGAGATTAGTGTGCAAAATTAAAGCACATGGTATTGGGGGTAATGTATTGACATGGATAGAGAATTGGTTGGCAGACAGGAAGCAAAGAGTAGGAATAAACAGGTCCTTTTCAGAATGGCAGGCAGTGACTAGGGGGGTACCGCAAGGTTCAGTGCTGGGACCTCAGCTATTTACTATATACATGAATGATTTAGACGAAGGAATTGAATGTAATATCTCCAAGTTTGCAGATGACATAGAAACATAGAAAATAGGTGCAGGAGTAGGCCATTCGGCCCTTCGAGCCAGCACCACCATTCAATAAGGTCATGGCTGATCATTTACCTCAGTACCCCTTTCCTGCTTTCTCACCATACCCCTTGATCCCTTTAGCTGTAAGGGCCATATCTAACTCTCTCTTGAATATATCTAATGAACTGTCATCAACAATTCTTTGCGGTCAGGAATTCCACAGATTTACAACTCTGAGTGAAGAAGTTTCTCCTCATCTCAGTCCTAAATGGCTTAACCCCTTTTCCTTAGTCCCCTGGTTCTGGACTTCCCCAACATCTGGAACATTCTTCCTGCATCTAACCTGTCCAGTCCCGTCAGAATTTTATATGTTTCCATGAGATCTCCTCTCATCCTTCTAAACTCCAGTGAATACAGGCCCAGTCGATCCAGTCTCTCCTCATATGTCAGGCCTGCCATCCCGGGAATCAGTCTGGTGAATCTTCGCTGCACTCCCTCAATAGCAAGAATGTCCTTCCTCAGATTAGGAGACCAAAACTGAACACAATATTCCAGGTGAGTCCTCACTAAGGCCCTGTACAACTGCAGTAAGACCTCCTTGCTCCTATACTCAAATCCCCTAGCTATGAAGGCCAATATACCATTTGCCTTCTTCACCACCTGCTGTACCTGCATGCCAACTTTCAATGACTGATGTACCATGACACCCAGGTTTCGCTGCATCTCACTTTTTCCTAATCTGCCGCCATTCGGATAATATTTTGCCCTTGTGTTCTTGCCACATTTATCCACATTATACTGCATCTGCCACTCATTTGCCCACTCACCTAACCTGTCGAAGTCACCCTGCAGCCTTTTAGCGTCCTCCTCACAGCTCACACCGCCACCCAGATTAGTGTCATCTGCAAACTTGGAGATAATACACTCAATTCCTTCATTTAAATCATTGATGTATATTGTAAATAGCTGGGGTCCCAGCACTGAGCCCTGCGGTACCCCACTAGACACTGCCTGCCATTCTGAAAAGGACTCATTTATCCTGACTCTCTGCTTCCTGTCTGTCAACCAGTTCTCTATCCACGTCAGTACATTACCCCCAATACCATGTGCTTTAATTTTGCACACTAATCTCTTGTGTGGGACCTTGTCAAAAGCCTTTTGAAAGTCTAAATACACCACATCCACCGGTTCTCCCTTGTCCACTCTACTAGTTACATCCTCAAAACATTTTGGAAGATTGGTCAAGCAGGATTTCCCTTTCATAAATCCATGCTGACTTGGACCGATCCCGTCACTGCTTTGCAAATGTGCTGCTATTTCATCTTTAATAATGGATTTCAACATTTTCCCCATTACTGATGTCAGGCTAACCGGTCTATAATTACCCACCTTCTCTCTCTCTCTCCCTCCCTTCTTGAAAAGTGGTGTTACGTTAGCTACCCTCCAGTCCATAGGAGCCGATCCAGAGTCGCTAGACTGTTGGAAAATGATCACCAACGCATCCACTATTTCTAGGGCTACTTCTTTAAGTACTCTGGGATGCAGTCTATCAGGCCCCAGGGATTTACAGATACATAACAGTACAGGGCCTTGGTGTGGCCACACCTTGAATATTGTGTACAGTTTCGATCTCCTAATCTGAGGAAGGATATTCTTGTTATTGAGGGAGTGCAGCGAAGGTTCACCAGACTGATTCCTGGGATGGCAGAACTGACATATGAAGAAAGATTGGATCGGCTAGGCTTATATTCACTGGAATTTAGAGGAATGAGAGGGGATCTCATAAAAACATATAAAATTCTGATGGAGTTGGACAGGTTAGATGCAGGAAGAATGTTCCTGATGTTGGGGAAGTCCAAAACCAGGGGTCACAGTCTAAGGATAAGGGGTAAGCCATTCAGGACCAAGATGAGGAGAAACTTCTTTACTCACAGAACTGTGAACCTGTGGTATTCTCTACCATATAAAGTTGTTGAGGCCAATTTGTTTGATATATTCAAAAGGGAGTTAGATGTGACCCTTATGGCTAAAGGGATCAAGGGGTATGGAGAGAAAGCAGGAATGGGGTACTGAAGTTGCATGATCAGCCATGATCATATTGAATATTGGTGCAGGTTCGAAGGGCCGAATGGCCTACTCCTGCACCTATTTTCTACGCATCTGGCTGTGAAAAACTTGGGAGTGCTTGATCCTGACATCGAATGCCTAAAATAGAAAAAGTTTCATTCTTCTTGACGAAACTTTCACCTTGATGATCACACAATTTTTTTTTTAACTTCAGCAGTACCTCGGTGTATATTTTGTGGAGTTCCTAAGGATTGGCTTTTGCAAGTGGAGTGTGTCTCTCTTGGGAGAGCTCACACTGTGTACAGGAAGTTTAATTAGACAGTTTGGAAGTCTTGAGCCCATGTGTCAGACACCCAATTGACCAAAAATTTACATCTTTCTTTAACACAAGATTCATAAGGAGGAAAAACAAAACTTTAAAAAGGGTCAATTTTCATCTTCATCACATGGGTGGTAATCTGGCTGGGTGGATCGTTACAGAACCGATCGCAATCAATAGACTGAAATTGGGTAGGTTCTGTAACAGGCAGGTGGATCCGTTCAGCCGTGCCAGATTATTCCCCTTGTGGTGAAGATGTGAATTCACCCCAAAATGTCTATAAACTTAAGCCAATAGTTAGAAGACATGTAGGAACACATGTAATGCAATATTTCTACAGGTTGTGTAAATATACAATCACACGGAGTGGCAATTTATTGTATCAAAATATCTAGAAAATCATGGGTAAATCAATGGTTGGTAAAATTGAGGAAAACACATTCCTTGACAACCCTGTAAAGTAGGGCTTACCCCTCTTCTGTGGCTTCATTATATTCACATTTTGCAAGCCAATTCAGTCAATTTATTACAGCAAGTAGCTAGCTCAATTCCACAAGGAAAGATACTTTAGCGTTTGCTCCTATTGTTCCCTTCTTTTAGACTCTTAACTTTAGTACTGGCCCCCGCTACTCTCTTGCACCTGACCTGTCACAATGGATTCTGTCTTGGGATATTATGCCTGATAAATCACCATTTTGAACAATCACAGGTAGTTTAGGGCTATAAGTTTAAGCAATATATTATTATATTGTTACCTTGGCGTTTCCAAAGTGTTCTTGAGCAGGCCCTTGGAGATGTAGTCTGGAGTGATTCAACCTTCAATTTGTGGTGAAATATTCACCCTTTGCTCGACACCTCTTTCAACAACAATAGAGCAATCTTGGGCCAGCATATGGGACATCTTTCAGTGGTTCATGAATGTTACTATTATCTACATATTTCATATTAGCATGCTTAAATTTATGTTAAAAATAATAGAGCCCTTACTTGGCTTAGTTAGTAAATATATTGCCTGGAGTAGATCCAAACTACACAAAGAAAGCTCTCAGTTTTGTGTCTGTTCTATATTGCATTAGCAGATTTCAGCTGGATGCACTACAAATAGCCTCAATGCTTCTGGCTCATAAGAATTAACCAGGGTTCTTTCTTGTGATTGTTATCCAGTCACTCCTGCTGGATAGTGCCTATGGGCCCAAGTTTCCACATGATTTGCGCCTGATTTTTAGGAGCAACTGGTGGAGAACGGACTATCTTAGAAATCGCAATTCTCCACATTTTTTTTTCTGCAGTTCTAGTCAGTTAGAACAGTTTCACTTTGGAACAGAATTTTTTCTTCAAAAGGGGGCGTGTCCGGCCACTGACACCTGATTTCAAAGTTTCCACAGTGAAAACGTACTCCAAACTAACTTAGAATGGAGCAAGTGAAGATTTTTGTAGAACTGAAAAAACCTTGTCTACACATTAAAAAATCAGGCGCAGGTTACAAATTAGGCGTCCAGAACGAGGTGGGGGGGGGGGAGGGAAGTCATTAAATTCTACAATAAATCCTTATTTATACTTATACAAATATTATACAAATAAATCCAACCTGAATAAACATTTATAAGCAAAGAAAAGATTAAATAAACCATCTTCCTACCTGTGTGAAAGTGCTTCAGGCAGCTCAGCGGTGTGGCGTCGTTTCCGCGAACGGGAGGGAGGGAGGGGCAGTAAGCAGGCAGCAAGCAGCCTTCCACTTGAGGTGGAAGCCTTACAGTCAGCTCAGCGGTGTGGCGTCGTTCCCGCGAACGGGAGGGAGGGAGGGGCAGTCGGGCAGTAAGCAAGCATTTGTGCAGCCTTCCACTTGAGGTGGAAGCCTTACAGTCAGCTCAGCGGTGTGGCGTCGTTCCCGCGAACGGGAGGGAGGGAGGAGGCAGCCGTTCCCGACGGCAGGCGGGGGGGGAAGGAGGCAGTGAGAAGGCTGCAGGAAGCCTCAGAAGTTGAGCAGCCATTCCCGACGGCAGGGGGGGAGAGGCCGTCGGGAAACGGCTGCCTCAACTTCTGAGGCTTCCTGCAGCCTTCTCACTGCTGCAAGAAGCCTCAGTGCTGATCATAGAAGGACAATGTGCTTTTATTAAAAAATGTTCAAAAATTAAACAGCTACAAAGAACTACAAAAATAGCCGAGTGCCAATGTTTCCTTCACAGTGTGCATGCGCGAACGCTCCAACGCGCACGCGCAGGGCTGCCGGCACGAAAAAAACTAATTTAAATGGTACCCGCCCCCTCCCACTTACAAAATCGGTGCGAGTGGTAGGCTCCACCCCCCTGGGCGCCGCGCCAAGCAGACATGGAGCTGCAGGGCGCTCCAGAATCGCGCGTTTTTTTCAGGCGCCGTTTTTGGCGCGAAAAACGGGCGCCCAGCTCGGAGGGGCGCCCGTTTTGTAGCGTGTGGAAACTTGGGGCCTATATGTGGATGTTAGTTGAGCACATGAATTATCTCAGCTGCAATGCTTTCTATGGTTAAACATTAACAAACTAGGACATAGCTTTCCAAACTGAAGTCCATGAGGGCATCAAATTTCTATTTGTCTGGGCCAAGTACTGAGCACACTGTCTGAGGATTCTATTATTTCATATTTTTCTCTGCAATTGTTGGCTTGGTTATTTATTTTACTGTACTGGTATATGCAGGTTCATACAGGAACTCATGCAGCTGATTTTCTTGACTCTGGTGCTTGGGGAACTAAGTGTTCCATAAGAAATAAGAAATAGGAGCAGGATTAGGCCATTTGACCCCTCAAGCCTGCTCCGCCATTCAATAAAATCATGGCTGATCTGATCATGGAATTAGCTCCACTTCCCTGCCCGCTCCCCATAACCGTTTATTGCTCAAAAATCTGTCCATCTCCGCCTTAATTATATATTCAATGACCCAGCCTCCACAGCTCTCTGGGGCAGAGAATTCCATAGACTTACAACCCTCTGAGAGAAGAAATTTCTTCTCATCTCAGTTTTAAATGGGCAGCCCCTTATTCTGAGACTATGTCCCCCAATTTTAGTTTCCCCTATGAGTGAAAATGTCCTCCCTACACCCACCTTGTCGAGCCTCCTCATTATCTATAAGTTTTAATAAGGTCACCTCTCATTCTTTTGAACTCCAATGTGTATAGGCCCAATCTACTCAACCTATCCTCATAAGTCAACCCCCTCATCTCCGGAATCAACCTAGTGAACCTTGTCTGAACAGCCTCCAATGCAAGTATATCTTTCCTTAAATACGGAGACCAAAACTGTACACAGTACTCCAGGTGTGGCCTCACCAATACCCTGTACAGTTGTAGCAGGATTTCTCTGGTTTTATACTCTATCCCCCCCTTGCAATAAAGGCCAACATTCCGTTTGCCTTCCTGATTATGCAGGTACAGCAAGTACTCACTTTTTGTCTTTCATGCACAAGGACCCCCAGGTCTCTCTGTACAGCAGCACTTTGCAATTTTTCTCCATTTAAATTATAATTTTCTTTTCTACTATTTCTGCCAAAGTGGATAACCTCACATTTTCCCACATTATACTCCATCTGCCAAATGTTTGCCCACTCACTTAGCCTGTCTATATCCCTTTGCAGATTTTTTGTGTCCTCCTCACAATTTGCTTTCCTACCCATCTTTGTATCATCAGCAAACTTGGCTACATTACACTCGGTCTCTTCATCCAAGTCTTTAATATAGACTGTAAGTAGTTGAGGACCAAGCACCGATTCCTGCGGCACCCCACTAGTTACTGTTTGCCAACCGGAAAATTACCCATTCATTCCGACTCTCTTTTCTGTTAGTTAACCAATCCTCTATCCATGCTAATATATCACCCCCAACCCCATGAACTTTTATCTTGTGCAGTAACCTCTTATGTGGCACCTTATCGAATGCCTTCTGGAAATCCAAATACACCAGATCCACTGGTTCCCCCTTATCCACCCTGCTCGTTACATCCTCAAAGAACTCCAGCAAATTTGTCAAACATGATTTCCCTTTCATAAAGCCAGGCTGACTCTGCTTGATTGAATCATGCTTTTCCAAATGTCCCGCTACTGCTTCCTTAATAATGGACTCCATTAGTTCATGGTTCCCTAGGTGCAAAGGTTAGGAACGAGACCCAGATTGTTGGGGCCCTCCATCCCTTTGACTCCATCCTGCGATTCCTGGGGGCGGAGCAGTAGGCACAGATAGATGGAGCCATTTAAATGAGGTGAGAAAGAGTGGTTGTAGTCTCCCACCTGAGGTGCTCAGAAAAGATGCTATTGTTAACTGCTCCTAGACTTGCCGCTGACTGGAGGGTCTGTGGGAGACAAAGGGATAAACTAAAGTTCTAAAGTTAGGCGTCTTTAGATATTTTTGGTACCATCGCCCTGCCTACCTGCAGAGATTTGTTAGGGTATCTTCACCAGGCCACCTTACTAATGTCTTGTGGGAGCCGGTTCAAAGCAGCAGTATTAATGGCCTGGGAGCGAACCAACTATCCTGCAGGGTTCAGTGCTGGGACCCCAGCTATTTACAATATACATCAATGATTAGATGAAGGAATTGAGAGTAATAACTAAGTTTGCAGATGACACTAAGCTGAGTGGTGGTGTGAGCTGTGAGGAGAATGCTAAGAGGCTGCAGGGTGACTTGGACAGGTTAGGTGAGTGGGAAAATGCATGGCAGATGTAGTATAATGTGGATAAATGTGAGGTTATCCACTTTGGTGACAAAAACAGGAAGGCAGAATATTATCTGAATGGCGGCAGATTAGGAAAAGGGGAGGTGCAACGAGACCTGGGTGTCATGGTACATCAGTCATTGAAAGTTGGCATGCAGGTACAGCAGGCAGTGAAGAAGGCAAATTGCATATTGGCCTTCATAGCTAGTGGATTTGAGTATAGGAGCAGGGAGGTCTTACTGCAGTTGTACAGGGCCTTGGTGAGGCCTCACCTGGAATATTGTGTTCAGCTTATTCTCCTAATCTGAGGAAGCACGTTCTTGCTATTGAGGGAATGCAGCGAAGGTTCACCAGACTGATTCCCGGATGGCAGGACTGACATATGAGGACAGACTGGATCGACTTGGCTTATATTCACTGG
This sequence comes from Pristiophorus japonicus, assembly GCF_044704955.1. Taxonomy (NCBI): domain Eukaryota; kingdom Metazoa; phylum Chordata; class Chondrichthyes; family Pristiophoridae; genus Pristiophorus; species Pristiophorus japonicus. The sequence goes on from NC_091981.1 coordinate 225,061,471, forward strand.
AATTTAGAAGAATGAGAGGGGATCTCATAGAAACATATAAGATTCTGATGGGACTGGACAGGTTAGATGCAGGAAGAATGTTCCTGATGTTGGGGGGGAGTCCAGAACCAGGGGTCACAGTCTAAAGATAAGGGATATGCAATTTAGGACCGAGATGAGGAGAAACTTCTTCACTCAGAGAGTTGTTAACCTGTGGAATTCCCTGCCGCAGAGAGTTGTTGATGCCAGTTCATTAGATATATTCAAGAGGGAGTTAGATATGGCCCTTACGGCTAAAGGGATCAAGGAGTATGGAGAGAAAGCAGGAAAGGGGTACTGAGGTGAATGATAAGCCATGATCTTATTGAATGGTGGTGCAGGCTCGAAGGGCCGAATGGCCTACTCCTGCACCTATTTTCTATGTTTCTATCCTGTACTGATGACCACAGCCGATTCATGATCCGTGGTGCAAAGGGGAAAAAAATTATTTCCTGAGATTATGGTATCAGGCTATGGAGGGAAGAAAGGTCAAGAACAGAGGCATTTAAAAAGAAAAGGAGGCTCAAATTCCGTGTGTTTTTTTTACCTGTTGATAAGCCATGTTGAGGTAGAAATATCTTTCTGAACGTCGCATTGGAAGGCAGAGGCTGTAGACTGTGTGAACAGAGGCAAAAAAGAAACTCAAAAGTCCCAGCTGCTTGCGACACTGCAGCCAATGTTCCAGCCAGACAGGAAATCGACGATACTTAGTTCCAGAATTCAGCTGGAAAGCAGCTGCCAGCAATCCTGCCAGGTAAACGAGCGAGAGGAGGGTAATAGCAACTACAGGCAAGGTCTTGTTCACAATTTCAATTGGAATTTTATAGAAGTCACTCTGTTTGTTCTTCACATAGGGGTGTATAATATCTCGGATGAATGAATATATATAGAAAAATATGGCTAGGCCAATTGCCACAAGCACAGGGCCTTTCCAGAGAGTAAAGAGATGCAGAGGCATGTTTTCTATCTCCTTTGCTGAAGACAATGATCCCATATCAACAGGAATAAAGTCCAGCTCGCGAGCAAGTTCAATTATCTGTTGTCGAGCTTCCACCCTATTGCTGCAAACGTATATCTGATAGACAACAGACAACAAAGCAAATATGAGCAAAGCCCAGGCTGTTTTCCATTGAAAGCAGCATTTTTTAAATGCGATCATTAAACACATCCTTACGTTTGGGGTGACCTTTTACAAACTAAAATAATCTCCAGTTACATGCAATGAATTAAATCTCAGTATCTCAGCTGATCAAGCCACTTTGCCATGACTCCCCTGCAGGCAAAACATAAAACAAAGAAGCATGCTGTTCTTGAAAAATTAAGAGTAAATTTTCCTCTACTTAGTGAAAAGACATGTGATCGTAAAACAGGGCCTAACATTAGGGAATGGAGGAGAATTTATCCTTTGTATCTTGGGTTGGCCTGAGATGACATTGCTAAACTGCTGTTGATACACAATCAAAAACTCAAAACATCATAGGTTCAAATCGCACTCCAGAACTTGAGCACATGCGCTAGGCTAACATTTTAGTGCAATACTTAAGAGTGTGAGAGGGGTGCCACTCATCAGGCGCTGGAGAAGCACTTCCCAGCCATCCAGCATGATGCTGCCCCACTGATCATTTAGCTAAACACTCCATGCCCCCAAGCTGAAAGAGTCAGTGTAGAATGGGGAGGCAGAAGTACCACAGGGCTGACATCTGACTGGGGAATAAGCAGTGAATGCCAAGGACACAGACACACTGGGCCACTACATAGCACCCCTGCAGCGAACATCACGGAACATAAACAAAATAGGAGCAGCTGACCAGGTGTGTCTGGGGGTTAGAGAATTTGGAGCAGTCTGAGTCTTCCATTTGCTTTGTGTAATGGTTGGGTGTGATCAATGTTACATGGAGGAAAATATTTTATTTTACTGTGAAATTCAGGCTGTCAAATAGTCTCTTCATTAGTTCTCCACTATCAATCTTTCCCAGAGCCCTACATACATAACTTCTGTTTTATCTCAGTTCTCTGATGTTCTCAGCTCTCTTGTTAGCCCAAGTTTCCATCTGCCCTCTCAGGTGGACATAAAATATCCCCGGCATTATTTTGAAGAAGAGCAGGAGCGTTCTCCCCAGTGTCCTGGACAATATTTATCCCTCATCAAACACCTAAAAACAAATTATCTGGTCATTATCACAGTGCTGTTTGTGGGACCTTGTTGTGCATAAATTGGCTCCTGCGTTTCCTAGATTAGACAGTGACTAGACTTCAAAAGTACTTAATTGGCTGTAAAGCATTTTAGGATCTCCTGAGGTTGTGAAAGGCGCTATATAAATCACTAGAGCTGAAGAGTGAGTGATAATCTGATAGAGGTTCAACTTTATGAAAACTTATTATAAAAAGGTAATACTGAAGGAAGGTGAGGGGAGAATTTTTTTTTTATAAAGAGGGTGGTTAGAAAATGGAATGTCTGCCACAAACTGTTTTTGAAGCAGATTCAATCATTTTTTTTAAAGTAAGTTGGATAATAGCTTGAAAAAGAAGAGAAGTATTAAAAAGAGCGTGGGGTGTGCTGGGAGAGTGGAATTAGACTAGGTAGCTCACATGGAAAAAAGCAATGGCCGAGACTTGGGCTGATGGGGCTGTCTCGATGCTTTAATATTCTATGAAATCCAAGAAACAGAAAATTTCACAATTGGTACAAGTTAAGGGGTAAAGTTCTGAGGCTATATTTGAGAAACACTGTTAGAGCAGAACAGATAGAGCTTTTATTGGAAATTAACTGCTCACCAGCTTTTACACTGTAAATACCGTGCGTGTGCAGAAATTTAAAGGGACCGCACATTAAAAGAAACAGGGCGTGTAGAACAAAGCGCAGCTCACAGGGATCATTGGTTGCTGGTGCTACTTTGTGTAAACCTCAGGCCGTAATCACTATTCTCTAGTATGAATGATTCATGGGATTTTTTTTGGCGGTTAAATATTTTTGAAATCTGGACTATGGGCTAGAATTTGCACTCCATCACCGCCTAGTCTCTCGGCGTTATTGGTCGTTTTGGGCAAGAACCGGATCAGCGAAAAATTCCCTACCCGAGTTCTGCCGGCAGTTTCAAAGTACTGCTGGGGAGCGGACCGCCAGCGTGCACTGTCCACAGATCGCCCTGGCACGATCTTTGGCTGAGTGGGGACCCGTAGGTAAGTATAAAAAATGTTTTTTTAAAAACGCCTAAGAGGATCAATGGAGCTGGACGACTGAGGAAGAGTGTTTGAAGACCAGGCCCTCAAATCCGCCACCAAGCTCATGGTCTACAGGGCTGTAGTAATACCCGCCCTCCTGTATGGCTCAGAGACATGGACCATGTACAGAAGACACCTCAAGTCGCTGGAGAAATACCACCCAATGATGTCTCCGCAAGATCTTACAAATCCCCTGGGAGGACAGATGCACCAACATTAGCGTCCTCGACCAGGCCAACATCCCCAGCATTGAAGCACTGACCACACTTGATCAGCTCCGCTGGGCAGGCCACATCATTCGCATGCCAGACACGAGACTCCCAAAGCAAGCACTCTACTCGGAACTCCTTCACGGCAAACAAATCAAAGGTGGGCAGAGGAAACGTTACAAGGACACCTTCAAAGCCTCCCTGAAAAAGTGCAACATCCCCACTGACACCTGGGAGTCCCTGGCCAAAGATCACCCCAAGTGGAGGAAGTGCATCCGGGAGGGCATTGAGCACCTCGAGTCTCATCGCCGAGAGCATGCAGAAATCAAGCGCAGGCAGCGGAAAGAGTGTGCGGCAAACCAGTCCCACTCACCCCTTCCCTCAACGACTATCTGTGACAGGGACTGTGGTTCTCGTATTGGACTGTTCAGCCACCTAAGGATTCATTTTAAGAGTGGAAGCAAGTCTTCCTCGATTCTGAGGGACTGCCTATGATGATGAAGTGGGTCTGCAAGAAAAAGATAAGTGATTGGTTTCTTACGATTTATTTTCAAAATCTGTTGGGAGATTTAATTTAAAAATGTCTTGGGAATGATTTGGGGATTTTTTTAAGTTAGGATTTTTGAAAAATTACTTTTATTGGTGTTAGGCCCAACCCGCAGCCTCGGTGTAAATTTTTATAGATTTAAAAAAAAATTTGTCCATTTTCTTTAGGCACCGCCCAATCTGGCCGAAATTGCACTTTTCCGCCCAGATTGGGGGTGCAAGGCCCATATTTTTCACTGGGCGGATTTAAAAAAAAATTTCCGGGTAGTTTTCGCCGGTGATCATCTTCCCAGCTGTAGCGATTTTTTGGTCAGCAATCGGGTGCTGGCGGGCTTTGGGGAAATTCTAGTCCTATGACTCTTAAAACCACATCAGACACACACATTCCTCCTTGCCATTGACAACAGCTTTTTAAAACAGTTTTCCTACCAGCTGTCTTCTATATTACAATTTCTTCTTTGGTATATCTAAGATTATTGCTGTTATAATTAAATACCAAGAAAACAATTGGTCGTTTTTTGTACTGCTTTGCAATGTTTGCAAATTCCAGTTTGTCCCATATGCTCACCAATTGTCACATGACAATCACAGTGCAGAAGGAAGACCAAACCTCTTGTTTTTGTAAGTCGCTTAGATGATTGCTAAAGGAGTCACATTTAAAGCTTAAAATGAATGATCCCATTAATTTACATATATCTCAACCTGCATGTATGAATAGATCTTTGTGTTCTGGTGGATAAGGGTGAGGAATGGGGGCAGAGTTTATGTTCTGAAATTGTTGAACTCGATGTTGAGTCCAGAAGGCCGTAAAGTGCCTACAGAAAGATGAGGTGTTGTTCCTTGAGCCTTATTGGAACAGTGTAGGAGGCTGAGGACTGAGAGGTCAGAGTGGGACTGGAGCACAGAATTAAAAGTGACAGGCGACCAGAAACTCGGAGTCACTCTTGCGGACTGAATGGAGGTGTTCCGCAAAGCAGTCACCCAAGCTGCATTCGATCTCTCCAATGTAGAGGAGACCACCGTCCCCATTTTTTCAGACGGCAGTTGTTGCTGAAGATTCTGATATTTCCATTTACACCTCCTCTAGACCCATCTTTTATTTCTTTACTTGTCCCATTACCATCTCCTTTCGCCTTGCACCATCATCCCTTTTGTCATTTGATCTCTGCTGCCTCCCACCCTCTCGCCCTTTCCCCACCTCTGTACTTGCTTAAAACCGGTTACATCTCAAACTTTTTCCAATTCTGACAAAAGGTAATCAACCCGAAACATTAACTCTGTTTCTCTCTCCACAGATGCTGCCTGACCGCTAAGTATTTCCAGCATTTTCTGTTTGTATTTCTGCATGTATATAATGCACAAGATAACATAGTCTGCACTGTGTTACAAGACAGTAAAAGACTGAGGTGTTGAGATGACATAACATATCAACAATTAAACTTGAAGGATAATTCATCTCAAACTTTTGAAGTGTTACTGACTTGGAACATGTTCCAGCTAGTGTTAGAGTATATTATATAATCCTAATATTAGCTAATGCCATTTACAAGTTTTCACTTTTGACAACAGGAGTTTTGTGGTCAACTGTGGTAATTTGCCACCTATGATTAAACACATGACTTAACCAGAAGTGATACAGTTTTCTGTTTTTAATTAATGTCAATCTTCAAGAGAATCTCACATTAATTCATTGTATGCCTGTAATGGAATAATTTTGAAAAAGTCTTAATAAATCAAGGCAGTAAGTTCACAAACTTCCAAGGTTTTTAAAACACGAATACAATGTGTGTCAACTCAAACCTAATTTCCTAGTTTGAGCCCAATAATCAATGTGCATTTTATTCAGGCCAGAGTAATAACTACAAATTTTGTTTATAGATTAAAAGAACTCTAAAAAGCAATGTTAATTTGTTCTAATACTGGGTAAAGTGAAAATGTTATCCATCTATTTATATTTATTCACGAGAGGTTTACCATTTACAAAATAACGTACCTTTAAATTTTGTTCCATTTATAATACAGTTTGGCCCTATATTAAAAAGACTTTAGCATTGGTTACATGACACTGCTCCCTTTACTAACTGCTTTAGACATCAGCCTTAACTCAGTAGTAACACTCTCACCTGAGTCAGAAGGTCCTGGGTTTAAGAGCCACTCCAGAGACTTAAGCACGTAATCTAGGCTGACAGTTCAGTCCCTTCATTCCGATGAGATATTAACCCGAGGCCCCATATGCCCTCTCAAGTGGACGTAAAAGATCCCATGACATTATTCGAAGAGCAGGGGAGTTCTCCTAGGGTACTGGCCAATACCTATCCTTCAACCAACATCTCTAAAACATATTATCTGGTCATTCAGCTCATTGCTGTTTGTGGGACCTTGCTGTGTAAAAATGGCTGCCGCATTCCCCTACAGGACTACAATGACAAGACTTCAAAGTACTTAATTGGTACTGAAATATTTTGAGATGTCCTGAGGATATGAAAGATGTTAGATAAATGAAAGTTATTTTTTAGCACCAATGGGGTAAATTTAAATGTTAGCTGAATGGTACCACATTACTAAAAATAAATTACATTTTACCAAAAATCAGTAACCATGATGACACATACCAGCAAAATTCTATTAACCTGAATACTGGCCCAAAGTAGTTCACTACGTTTGCAAATGACATGAAGGATAAAAATACATGGCCCAGTTTCTTCACTGTGTATCACGAGAGGGCAGCACAAACTTAATAGTACTTTGATAATAACTTCAAAACTAGTTGGAATATTTTAATAATTCATATTTATTGTGTTTTTTATGGGGAAGGGAAGAAAACTGCAACACAGGCTAAATAGAAGCAGCAAATTGCATTTAAACTGCATTAAATTGTGCAGTTCTGCCTTACATATGGTTTAGTGATACCTGCATTGGAACAGGTTATAGGCTAAAGTCAATTTTACAAAACGCTTAGTTAATTTACTTTAACTGAGGTGAATAAGATTTACTGAACACAAGCTTCTATGACAACACGGGCCTGTATATCTGAATTTCGGAGGCCAAGTTTAATGAATGTTGAATTACCAATGTTTAGAAATATGTGTTTCTTATCTTTGTAATTCATTTGTTAACTCGAGTAGTAATTCGTCAGATACTGGCCATAGATTTAAGACTGAATTCCACCTAATTTGAAGCAGTAAATATAACACATTCCTACCTGTCGATTAGCATCTTTTGGACCAGACTGCAGCGCCCAGGCAGATATTACATTAAAGCCTTTTACCACCATGGAATCTGGGAATAGTGAAGCAAGATATTCTGCATTGGCTTCTGGGTACTGGTTTATTCGCACATTGTTACTCACATCCACAAGGATTTTGCCTACCAGTAAGTGCTTGAGGTCCCACAAGGAGGCATAGTGCTCTCGATGTATAGCAACAAATATGAGATTGGTTTTCGTAACAGCATCCTCCTGATGCATGATATCAGCAAGAGGAGGGAAGAACCCAACAGCTCGTTTGGGGTTTCTGCTTCCTATTACAACAGAGTACCCAGATCGGATTAATCTGATCGCCAATGATTTGGCAAAATCTCCACTTCCTAAAATCCCTATGGCGGACTTGGACGCTTCCTTAAAGCCACTCATGCCATTTGGTAAGAGGGTCTCACTGGCATCTTTCGCATTCCTAATGATGGAGATGGAATCCATTGCTGAAAGACAGAAACAGTTATGATGCGGGGGGGGTGGGGGCGGGGGGGAAAGAAGGGAACAAAATTATTTTAATTCATGAACATTTCACAGTTGCTTTTCCTATTTATATATTCGATGATCCGTACAAGGCTAAATTTGGTACAGATTTGGTAGAATATTTGTCAGAAACATTTAAAATCACATTGAACTTAAGAGGATCTGCAATTTGGCTAAAGTCCAAAAAGTTCCTATTTTAAAAGGGCAGCTCCAAAAACAGAAGGCATACTTCACAAAACCACAAAGGATTCATCACGTATCCCACAACCCACTAGGGATCTTTCACATTCCTCTCTTCTCCTTCTAAAGCTAATACCTCTTGAGATTATATACATTATAACTCGACCCATCTCATCCTAGGCAGTCCCTCGGAGTCGAGGAAGACTTGCTTCCACTCTAAAAATGAGTTCTTAGGTGACTGAACAGTCCAATACGAGAACCACAGTCCCTGTCACAGGTGGGACAGATAGTCGTTGAGGGAAAGGCTGGGTGGGACTGGTTTGCCGCATGCTCTTTCCGCTGCCTGCGCTTGGTTTCTGCATGCTCTCGGCGATGAGACGCGAGGTGCTCAGCGCTCTCCCAGATGCACTTCCTCCACTTAGGGCGGTCTTTGGCCAGGGACTCCCAGGAGTCAGTGGGGATGTTGCACTTTATCAAGGAGGCTTTGAGGGTGTCCTTGAAACGTTTCCTCTGCCCATCTTTGGCTCAACCCACCTTACCCCACTCATACTCGCAAACACTCCCAGACTGCTAGTGATCCGATGCACTCCTTCCCGTTCCACCCCACTGAACTAGACAGTTAGGAATGAGGCATTTGACCATCTCTGTGAATGCTACCACTTTCTTTTGATGCAGATATCTAAAATAATATCTTAAATATTATGAATTTGACTTCTTTGCTGAAGAACTGAACGGTGCTCTAAAAAAAAAATTGCTACCTTTATATTAATCTTAAATTTTACCTTTCGGCATTTACCAGATCTGCAATTCCATACAGGGCTTCAGTATTGTAGTCTATTTGGAGGAGGGTAAACTGCTATGCTTTTTATTCACCTAATGCAACCCCCTTGGCTACAACGAAACATTTCACATATTCTTTGACGCAGAAAATTGTAAAATAGCAACAGCACATACAATATTGCACTGTTAGGCTATTTTTGTCATAATGATAAGGACAGAGGAAGAATACTAAATTATAATTAAAATGGTCAGTAAGGACTTAAATACTGGTTTGATAAGTTAGGTTTTCAAATCTTTTGTTTTTAAGATCCTCCAGTGCCTTTCGCTTTAAAACGTCACAAGCACAAGAAAACATGTGTCTTTTATACTCCAGACTTTATGGTAAATGTTTTCTAATTCTGCCACTGCAGTGTAACTTCAAAACATACAGCAGGAGATCATCTTGGATCACCTTCTTTGTACACTATAAGCCCAGCATATTCACTAATGCATTCACTGAAACAGGTTCTAAAATAAACTTGGAACCAACCTGGTTAGTGATGGAAATATTAACTGCTAGATGTGAGATACAAAGCAATACATCTTCACAGCAACATTTACACAAACAGGAGGCTAAATGCAGCATTCAATTTGAATTCTTCAGGCATTTATATTAATGTATTTTTCCCATGTACAGATACAGATTCTCAGGCTTAAAATTATAAATCGTATCACCCTCAATTGGTTGTATTACCTTGTTTTTACAAAAATAAATGGTTGGTGAAAATTGTAAGCACATAGGACAAAATACTTACCTCAAAATCATCAGATATTCTAACTACTTTACTAAAAAGCAAAGAGGAACAGCAAAAGACAACAACATGCATCTAACTATTAGCAGAATGCTGCTATCAGAAGGACTAATGCAGAAATTGCTTACTGACCTTGTTATAAAGCCACACCACCTCTTTTATCTCCGGATAATGACTAGAAATGCCTAATGAAATTGTGATCTGCTAGAAATAAAAGAGGACATTATTAACATTGGACGGTTGCATATGTGACTTTGAGAAATGCTTTTCCTGTCCTGAATTACTGATTTTTGGTGGAAGGGAACATCAGGGACTCATCTGTATGCACATAGTGTCCTGTCCAGCAGCACGTCACAGTTCTACAGTGAGTCATTTATCAACCCCTTCCGTTTTTTCTCTCTCCCACCCTCTCATTTTTTGGGGCACAGACATGTACTAATCTGCAAAGCACGATGAATCTAGAATGTTGGCCAGCAGTTATTGTCATTGGAAATATATTAATAACCTTCACTTTTAGTTTACTGTAATAACATTTCAATTTTATTCAAAATGGCAATAGTCATACATAATATCAATACACTTTTAACCAACATCCAACAAATAATATTTGCAGGATCAATAACGTCATACAATTATCTATTTTATTCCCAGCTCTGGATTACAGCAGATTCATTTGAATACTGTCTGTATTTTGATAAACATTATACATGTCGATAGATGGACTGAATTAATCACTCACCCACAAAAAATTAAAAATTAATAGATTGAAACATAAAAATAAAAAGTATTCAGGCACTGCATAAGTTTTTGTTGCTGATATCAGAAAATATATTACTAAAGATAGAACAATCCATCGACCACAAAGCCATTATTCAGTTACATATAGTACAGGTTTTTAAATTGAACACAAGTTTTATCATTATGTGCATTTAGTGTTTTGTCATTGGGTGTATTTAGTGTATCGACACCAATATGCTTATGGGGTGGTGGGGGAGGCGTCAGGGAGGGGAGGCAGGGGGAGGGGGGAGAAAGAGAAAGATCACACTGAAACCAATATTGATTGTCTGATATTCAAATTCTTCACCTCACATTGCCAACAACAATACTTCATCCGACTATCTTTCAGAAGACATGCTAAACCGAGGTCCCGCCTGACTATTCATGAGGATGTAAAAGATCACATGGTACTTTTCTTTTTGAAAATTTGCTTGTGTACATCCCATCTTAAGAAAGGCAATAGCTCTTACCTTTCCAGCTATTAATATCCTTGTATTGCTGTTTTCTAAAGAGGCAATGGTTAACTCAAATCAACCACCGTCTTGAAAGTTCTGGCCAACTTCATGATCACCCACTATGGTTTTCAGCATGGCTGTTCTACTAGTGAACTACGTTATGAAAATCAGGAACTTTGAACATTTTGGTCAATAATCGGTCATTGCCTTGGACAACTGTAAGGCCTTGCACAGTGCACTTCTAAAACATTTGCCATCATATGGCCTCCAACCAAAGCCATGTTTGTGTCTATCTAGTTTCTTCTCTAATCAGTGCATCTCCTGTAGTTGAAGGTTCACCTTCTGACTCTTTGGGTAGTAACTCAGGGCTTCCTAAAGGCTCTGTCCTCTCTTGCACTCTGTTGCTCCTTTATATCCATGACTGCCTCCAAATAATTTCACTTTTTTGTAGATAATTTTACTCTACATTCATTAATCTCCTTCGGATTGTATGCTTACAGTGCTCATGACCTCTGGCCTTCTCCAAGAGTTTTGACAGAGTAAATAGGGAAGACCATTCCCTCTGGTGGGGGAGTCAGTTGCAAAGCATGATCAACTCAAAATGGCCAGTGAGTGAGAAGAGAAGTGAAGTTAGGAGAAATTTATTTTTGCAGCAGGTTGTTGGAGCACGGACTGCTTTGCCTCAGGATGCGGTTGAGACAGAATCCTTTGCACATTTTAAGGGAAAGCTGGATAAATATTGATGCAGAGGAAAGTACAGGACTATGGACAGAGAGTGAGACAGTGGGATTAGTTTCGGATTGAAGAGCTGACACAGATGTTATGGGCTAAATGGCCTCCTTCTGGGTTCTAAACTCTATGGTTCTAAAAGGATAAATACTTGGTTTCAGTGGTGGATGCCTACCAAATTTGAGACCATGGAAATATTTAAAGGCCTGGGCATCTGAAACCTGTGTATCCCAAGTATACTTACAGCACAGTTTTGGTTCCATGCACACAAGTCCATGTAAGTAGAGCATTCAGAGGCTGGGTATTCTGCAGCAAATGGCTCACCTCCTGATTTCCCCACGGCACAAGTCAGCAGTGTGATGGAATCCGTTCCACTTGCCTGGATGGGTGCAAGCCCAACAACCTTAAAGAAGTTTGACACTATCCAGGACAAAGCAGTCTGCTTGATCGGCACCCCATCCACTGCCTTAAACATTCACTCCTTCCACCAGCGCTGTACTGTGTATGCAGTGCGTACTATATACAAGATGCACTGCAGCTACTCATCAAGACTTCTTCAGTAGTAACACTCAACCCGTGACCTCCTAAACCTAGGAGAAGGGCAGTAGATGCATGGGAAGACCACCACCTCCAATTTTTCTTCAAAGTCATACACCATCCAGTCATGGGCATATATCGCTGTTTCTTCATTCACACTGGGTCAAAATCATGGAGCTCCCTACGCAACAGTACCTCACATAGACTGCAGTGGTTCAAGATGGCGGACCACCAGCACTTTCTCAAGGGCAACCAGAGATGGGGAATAAATGCTGGCCTTGCCAGCGATGCACACATCAAATGCAAGAAGTGGAAATCCAGTGAACTGGGAGAGCTATAAAAGGAGCAAAGGAATACCAAGAAAGTAATGAGGTGAAAAAAGGAAATATGAATTAAAACCTACAAGGGATATCAAAGCCAACAGCAAACAGTTTAAAAAATGTTAAAAGAGAGTGATAATGGGTTATGTGGGCTCAGTCACATTGGATGCAGGCAGGACTATAATGGATAAGAAGAAAATGACAGCTCGTTAAATGAGTACTTGGTATTTGTTCACAGTGGAGGACGAGGTCTAAGTTAGGAGGCACAGTAAGTTGTGTGGATGGGAGGAGGAAGTTACAAAGGGACATAAACAGACAAAGTGAGTGGGCAAAACTATGGCAGATTGAGTTCAATATGGAGAACTATGAGGTCATCCACTTTGGATCGGACAAAGACAAATTGGAACATTTTCTTAATGGGAAGAGAAATTAGCCTGGTTTGCGCCTCCCATTAATTAGTGCCTCCGGGGGGGTGGTAACGGGGCACTAAGGGGTTACTGACCAGGTATGGCAAATTTACCGACGCCCACAAACTTCCCTGGCAGTTTTGCATTGGCGCTAACACTTACCGTCTCTCTCTGTAGCGCCCCATAGATCATGACGAATTTAAGGAGCTCGGAGCTAAATTAAAAAGTAGGACCTCAAAAGTAGTAATCTCGGGATTGCTACCAGTGCCACGTGCTAGTCAGAGTAGGAATCGCAGGATAGCGCAGATGAATACGTGGCTTGAGCAGTGGTGCAGCAGGGAGGAATTCAAATTCCTGGGGCATTGGAACCGGTTCTGGGGGAGGTGGGACCAGTACAAACCGGACGGTCTGCACCTGGGCAGGACCGGAACCAATGTCCTAGGGGGAGTGTTTGCTAGTGCTGTTGGGGAGGAGTTAAACTACTATGGCAGGTGGATGGGAACCAATGCAGGGAGACAGAGGGAAACAAAAAGGAGGCAAAAGCAAAAGACAGAAAGGAGATGAGGAAAAGTGGAGGGCAGAGAAACCCAAGGCAAAGAGCAAAAAGGGCCATTGTACAGCAAAATTCTAAAAGGACAAAAGGTGTTAAAAAAACAAGCCTGAAGGCTTTGTGTCTTAATGCAAGGAGTATCCGCAATAAGGTGGATGAATTAACTGTGCAAATAGATGTTAACAAATATGACGTGATTGGGATTACGGAGACGTGGCTCCAGGATGATCAGGGCTGGGAACTCAACATCCAGGGATATTCAACATTCAGGAAGGATAGAATGAAAGGAAAAGGAGGTGGGGTAGCATTGCTGGTTAAGGAGGAGATTAAGGCAATAGTTAGGAAGGACATTAGCTTGGATGATGTGGAATCTATATGGGTAGAGCTGCAGAACACCAAAGGGCAAAAAACGTTAGTGGGAGTTGTGTACAGACCTCCAAACAGTAGTAGTGATGTTGGGGAGGGCATCAAACAGGAAATTAGGGGTGCATGCAATAAAGGTGCAGCAGTTATAATGGGTGACTTTAATATGCACATAGATTGGGCTAACCAAACTGGAAGCAATACGGTGGAGGAGGATTTCCTGGAGTGCACAAGGGATGGTTTTCTAGACCAATATGTCGAGGAACCAACTAGGGGGGAGGCCATCTTAGACTGGGTGTTGTGTAATGAGAGAGGATTAATTAGCAATCTCGTTGGGGAAGAGTGACCATAATATGGTGGAATTAGGATGGAGAATGATACAGTTAATTCAGAGACCATGGTCCAGAACTTAAAGAAGGGTAACTTTGAAGGTATGAGGCGTAAATTGGCTAGGATAGATTGCCGAATGATACTTAAGGGGTTGACTGTGGATGGGCAATGGCAGACATTTAGAGACCGCATGGATGAACTACAACAATTGTACATTCCTGTCTGGCGTAAAAATAAACAAGGGAAGGTGGCTCAACCGTGGCTATCAAGGGAAATCAGGGATAGTATTAAAGCCAAGGAAGTGGCATACAAATTGGCCAGAAATAGCAGCGAACCCGGGGTCTGGGAGAAATTTAGAACTCAGCAGAGGAGGACAAAGGGTTTGATTTGGGCAGGGAAAATGGAGTACGAGAAGAAGCTTGCAGGGAACATTAAGACGGATTGCAAAAGTTTCTATAGATATGTAAAGAGAAAAAGGTTAGTAAAGACAAACGTAGGTCCCCTGCAGTCAGAATCAGGGGAAGTCATAATGGGGAACAAAGAAATGGCGGATCAATTGAACAAGTACTTTGGTTTGGTATTCACTAAGGAGACACAAACAACCTTTTGGATATAAAAGGGGTCGGAGGGTCTAGTAAGGAGGAGGAACTGAGGGAAATCCTTATTAGTCGGGAAATTGTGTTGGGGAAATTGATGGGATTGAAGGCCGATAAATCCCCAAGGCCTGATGGACTGCATCCCAGAGTACTTAAGGAGGTGGCCTTGGAAATAGTGGATGCATTGACAGTCATTTTCCAACATTCCATTGACTCTGGATCAGTTCCTATGGAATGGAGGGTAGCCAATGTAACCCCACTTTTTAAAAAAGGAGGGAGAGAGATAACAGGGAATTACAGACCGGTCAGCCTGACATCGGTAGTGGGTAAAATGATGGAATCAATTATTAAGGATGTCATAGCAGTGCATTTGGAAAGAGGTGACATGATAGGTCCAAGTCAGCATGGAGTTGTGAAAGGGAAATCATGCTTGACAAATCTTCTGGAATTTTTTGAGGATGTTTTCAGTAGAGTGGACAAGGGAGAACCAGTTGATGTGGTATATTTGGACTTTCAGAAGGCTTTCGACAAGGTCCCACACAAGAGGTTAATGTGCAAAGTTAAAGCACATGGGATTGGGGGTAGTGTGCTGACATGGATTGAGAACTGGTTGTCAGACAGGAAGCAAAGAGTAGGAGTAAATGGGGACTTTTCAGAATGGCAGGCAGTGACTAGTGGGGTATCGCAAGGTTCTGTGCTGAGGCCCCAGCTGTTTACACTGTACATTAATGATTTAGACGAGGGGATTAAATGTAGTATCTCCAAATTTGCGGATGACACTAAGTTGGGTGGCAGTGTGAGCTGCGAGGAGGATGCTATGAGGCTGCAGATTGACTTGGATAGGTTAGGTGAGTGGGCAAATGCATGGCAGATGAAGTATAATGTGGATAAATGTGAGGTTATCCACTTTGGTGGTAAAAACAGAGAGACAGACTATTATCTGAATGGTGACAGATTAGGAAAAGGGGAGGTGCAGAGACCTGGGTGTCATGGTACATCAGTCATTGAAGGTTGGCATGCAGGTACAGCAGGCGGTTAAGAAAGCAAATGGCATATTGGCCTTCATAGCGAGGGGATTTGAGTACAGGGGCAGGGAGGTGTTGCTACAGTTGTAGAGGGCCTTGGTGAGGCCACACCTGGAGTATTCTGTACAGTTTTGGTCTCCTAACCTGAGGAAGGACATTCTTGCTATTGAGGGAGTGCAGCGAAGGTTCACCAGACTGATTCCCGGGATGGCGGGACTGACATATCAAGAAAGACTGGATCAACTGGGCTTGTATTCACTGGAGTTCAGAAGAATGAGAGGGGACCTCATAGAAACGTTTAAAATTCTGACGGGGTTCGACAGGTTAGATGCAGGAAGAATGTTCCCAATGTTGGGGAAGTCCAGAACCAGGGGTCACAGTCTAAGGATAAGGGGTAAGCCATTTAGGACCGAGATGAGAAGAAACTTCTTCACCCAGAGAGTGGTGAACCTGTGGAATTCTCTACCACAGAAAGTTGTTGAGGCCAATTCACTAAATATATTCAAAAAGGAGTTAGATGAAGTCCTTACTACTAGGGGGATCAAGGGGTATGGCGAGAAAGCAGGAATGGGGTACTGAAGTTGCATGTTCAGCCATGAACTCATTGAATGGCGGTGCAGGCTAGAAGGGCCGAATGGCCTACTCCTGCACCTACTTTGTATGTTTCTGTGACGTCATCTGGTGCACAGCG
The DNA here is from genome assembly GCF_044704955.1 of Pristiophorus japonicus. Lineage (NCBI taxonomy): Eukaryota > Metazoa > Chordata > Chondrichthyes > Pristiophoridae > Pristiophorus > Pristiophorus japonicus. The sequence continues at coordinate 225,077,730 of NC_091981.1, forward strand.
GATGTGATATTCGCTCCTGCCCCCTGCGGCATTGCCGGGTGTCAACAATGGCATCTGCAGGAGGCACTGTCACCTCAGCTGTCCGCTTGGGGAGCGCTATTTAAAGACAGTGGTGGTCAGGTCGGGCAAAATTTATTATTCTCCCCAGTCTGGTGTCTTTTGTTTTTTTTGGACCTTGCCATTCATCAGCCCTGCACTCTTACAGTCCTTGGGGCTGTTATGCTTCTCGCGCAGGTCCCGTAGCCCCACAGATATATGACGAAGATTGGATTAAATCAACATTGGCCCTTCACTTTAAGTGAGGGAAAGAGCCTCCAAAGACACCAGGGCTACACGAAACATTGTGCAGCGCTCTGTCGCTATCACCCCTCTCACTCCCTTTAGTGCTCCAAGGGAAGTGATAGCGCTTGATTTAGTGATCCACTTCCCTCTTGGAGCGCTAAAGCGGAGGTTCCCATCAGCTGCAAATCTTTTTCATCCGGCAATACTTTTGCACTCCCGCAAAAATTACCGCCCCAAACGGGGCGCTATGCAATTTCTAGCCCAATGAGCTGTGGCGGAGCAATGGGATTTAGGCATCCATGTATACAAATTACTAAAAGCTGGTGCACAGATACAAAAACTATCAAAAAGGCTAATGGAATGTTGGTCTTTATCTCAATGAGGCTACAATACAAAATGAAGGAAGTTATACTTCAGTTGTACAGAACTTTCGTCGGTCCTCATCTGGAGTAGGCCAGGTGGATAAGGTGATTAAGGCGGCATATGGAACGCTTGTCTTTATTGGCCGAGGCATAGAATATAAGAGCAGGGAGGTTATGCTTAAATTGTATAATACTTTGGTTAGGCCACAGCTGCAGTACTACGTGCAGTTCTGGTCGCCGTATTATAGGAAGGACGTGATTGCACTAGAGAGAGTGCAGAGGAGATTTACTAGAATGCTGCCTGGAATGTAGAATCTTAGCTTTGAGGACAGATAGGATAGGCTGGCTTTGTTCTCATTGGAACAGAGGAGATTGAAAGGAGACCTCATTGAGATGTACAAAATTTTTAGGTGCCTGGACATAGTTGATAGTAAGGGCCTATTTCCATTGGTGGAAGGGTCTATTATGAGAGGGCATAGTTTTAAGGTGGTTGGTGGAAGGTTTGGAGGGGATTTCAGGCGGGGGGGGGCTTCCTTACGCAGAGGGTTGTGGGGATCTGGAACTCGCTGCCTGGAAGAGTGGTGGATGCAGAAACCCTCACCACTTTTAAGAGACGGTTGGATGGACACTTAAAGTGCAGTAACCTGCAGGGTTACGGACCCAGTGCTGGTAATTGGGATTAGACTGGATGACCTTTTGTTGGATGGCGCAGATATAATGCTAAGTACTGCAGGGAATCGAATACGGCCAAGGTGATCTCCTGGACTAGTTTCGATCGCCTGGATGGGTCAGAGAGGAATTTTCCCAGATTTTTTCTCCCAAAATTGGCCTGGGTTTTTATGTGTTTTTTGCCTCTCCCAGGAGATCACATGGCTCCAGTTGGGGTGGAGTGTAGAATGTTTAATATCAGGGGTGTCGCGGTTATGTGAGGCAGACTGGTTGGGCTGGGTGCTCTTTGCGTTTCCATCATTGTTCATAGGTTTATATGTAACCTTTAGGGCTGCTGACCAAGGGCCGTGCGGCTCTTTGTCGGCCGGCGTGGACACGATGGGCCGAGATGGCCTCCTTCTGCGCTGTGAATTTCTATATTTCAGTTTTGGGCACCGAACCTTGGCCTTGGAAATAGTGCAGTGTAGTTTCACCAGAACGATTCCAGGCATAAAAGGATTAAATTATGAGGATAGATGCATCAATGTGGATTATATTCCCTCAATTATAGAAGATTGATGGGGTGATCAAGGTGTTCAAAATGATAGAAGAGATTTGATAGGTTAGATACAGAGAAAGTATTTCCTCTGGTGGGGGAATCCAGAACAAGCATAACCTTAAAATTAGAGCTAGGCCATTTAGGAGCAAGATCATGAAACTTTGTTTTACACAAAGGTTGGTGAAATTCTAGAACTCACTCCCCCAAAAGACAGTGGATGCTGGGTCAACCGAAATTATTATGGTTGAGGTCGATAGATTTTTATTGGGAAATGGTATCAAAGGATATGGAACAAAGGTAGGTAAATGGATTTGAGGTACTGATCAACTCTGATCTAACTGCATGGCTGAATAGGCTGCTGTGTCTATTTCCCTTCAAATCCACCTTAATAGGCATGATAGCGAGAGCAAACTAATTTAATAGTACAGTGAAATATTACTTCGCCTCAGAGACCAAACTGGGTTTGAAGGTTTCCTTCCTCCGCTCACTTTGAAAGGAGTCTGAAATGAAATCAAATGACACGCACATAAGAGGAGTGACTTGGCTCATCCATCCAGAATAAAAAGCCAACACTGCCATCACCACATTCAAGTGTATCTTAAATGCATCCAAGGTTTTTGCCTTCCCGACACTACCTGGAAGGCAGGGCGATAGTAGTGCAGCGCTGCACAATGTCCCATTCAGCATTGCCGGTAATCTGAGGCTCTTTCCTCCCTTGAAGGGAGGACCATCGCTGCAGGCTTTGCATTGGGACCAGATATGGCCAGATCAGCCCCAAGCACTCCAGCAGAGTGCTGGGCTGATCGATCGTGGCCAAAGAGAAATGGAAAAAATTGAAATAAAGCATTGCAAACATTTTTATATTTACCGCACTAACATCCCCTTTAACTTGCGTCCCCGAAGTGCCTGGCCTCCCGAACAACGCCTCCTGCAACTGTTGTTGTCGTCACCCAGCGATGCTGCAGGGAGTGGAACAGAAGTTCAGGTCCAGGGCGCTACTGGAGCGATGCACAAGATAATGATGTCATCATCTCCAGGCACCGAAGATCGTGGCGCAATGCGCTACCACCCCAATTTAGTGGGAGTCGTTCATTTTGCCGCGCCCGATCAGTAAGTCGTTAGCGCCTCGTTATCATTTCCCGGAGGCGAAAACGGGAGGCACTAAGGTGGCCAATTTCTAGGCCTAATTACCTTAGCTGAAATAATTATGTTAGCTATCGATCTGCCAGGAATGCCCTTGTTTCTTTTCAGTTGTCTGGGAGGGTCAAGTTAACTGAAAGTTTGTTGTATTGCAAATTTGGGACTGTTGTTTGGCCAGGACTTTTAGCAGTGTTGGACTGACTAGGTTGAAGCAGAGTAATGCTATTGCATCACTTTTGTTTCTCAGCAGTGGCAGTTACAAACTTGGGTCTCTTACAAAGTAGTAATTTTATATATTTTGACAAAGAAAAAGGTAAAAATTCCTAGATTATGCATTAATACTACTGTATAGTTTATTTGTCCTCTGCCGGCTAGATTTTTGCTGTGTAAATGCTCATGCAGCCTATAATTAATGGCTATCTAGGTTTTCCCAATACAGTGATTGAACACAAACCACAGAGAACAGAAGCATGTGTATCAGTTATTTTGTCATTCTAACCCATCTCCTTCTTTACTTTATCTCTCACTGTTGGTCCGGAAGTGGGTCTTTACCCTGGGTGAAGCTCAAAGTCAATTTTTGTACCTTTCTCTTAATCTTAATTTGATAATACAGGCGGAAGCAGAATCTGATTAGGAATCTGATCTCATCTCCTGCTCTAGTGCTGATCCTATCAAAGCAGGATACAAATTCAGATGTTATTTTTCTAATGAACCAATGGTATGAGTCAATTTAATCATCCAATATGCATATGACTCATATGGTTCAGTTGAGTGTCACAGCAAGAGCCATAATCAGAGGGTTGAAATTCTGTATATGAGCTGTCCCACAAGAACATCTTTCTCAGAGCCTAAGAAACGTTTGATGGATTGACATCAGGCAGTTGATCTAGTGGAGGGTATCGAAGGCATCCTAGTGGATGACAAATGTAAGTAGATAGGGTATTGCCAAAAGGTATTTGCTCTACATATCCTGTAACTAGCCACAGCTCTGGAAACTGATGAGCCGATGATTGTAACATCTACTGCCACGGCAAATCATTCTGTTCACTGTTATCTAGATGTATTCTACAAACACTTTGCTACCTCCAAAGTGAGGTCAACAGAAACTCTGGTGAATAAGCACCTTGGTTTCCTTTAATGTTATCAGTTTCTTCTGCTGGGTCATCCCATTAACCAGGCACTAACTGATTAACAATTCCTCACAAGTGTAAATTTATACTGATTAGATGAATGTTTTGATTGGGTTGAGAGAGGTAAAACCTTTCAATAATGTTTACAGTGCAGGAGAGTGATAAAGACCCTTTACTGTTCTGTTACTCAGAATTTGATTTAAACTACCATTATCACCAAGTCATATTTTGTGACATTACCTGACTGAAATGTGTCAATGGCTGTATTGAGGATGCACTGTCCTAACAAATTTAAAACAAATCAAAAATAATAACATTAACAAATGTAGTGTACTTTGATTTCTTTATTCACTCTTCCTCTTCATAGCAAAGGAATTTTGGTGTCCTGCAACTTGCCTGGTCACTGTTGAGGAATTTGTGACACAGTTTCCTGAAATTGGCTACAGTTCTGTGTCTTTTCTGTTTCTGCCAGGAAGTGAGGGAGGAGGAAGAAAGGGTGGGGCTACATGAACAAGTTCAATCAGAGTGGGGTTAATGCATTGCTCGTGGTGAGTCAGATGATATGTGGTTTAATACAAACTACAAATAGTATGCCATGCAAGGGACCACTTTTATACAGTGATAAAGTCGGATTCCACTATTACATGGTATTCTGGGATTGCTGCGAGTGCTTTCACAACTCTGCCGATTTTTCTGTGAGAACTGTAAATCACTGTCCATAAATAATTATTCTCAACAACTTACATTTACAGTATATAGCACTTTTAGACATAGAAAAAATGTCCCAAGGTGCTTCTCAGAGGCATAATTAAAAAAAGACACCGAACAGAAGAAAGAAATATTACAAGGGATGACCTAAAACTTGAACATTTGTGGGCATTAAGGAGAGTCTTAAAGGAGTAGAGAACATGAAGAGGCAGAGGGGTTTAGGGAGGGCCTTCCAGAACATGGGGCCTAGGTGCAGACATCAATGGTGGAGCAATGTGAGGGGGAAAGCACGACGCCTGAATCAGAGGAAGAGAGAATATGGCTAGTGTGTGGGGTTGGAGGAGACGGTGGTTGTAAGGCTGGGAGCTGACAAAAATGGGGAGGAACAAACCATGATGGGCTTTAAACAAGAGGATGAAATTCTTAAATTTGAGGAGTAGGTCATTAATCCCCTCAAGCCTGTTCCGCCATTCAATTTGATCATGACTGATCTGTATCTCAACTCCTTGATTCTATATCCCTTAATAACCTTACCTAACAAAAATCTATCAGTCTCAGATGTGATATCAATAGCTATCACACAATACGATCTCCAATAACTGCACATTTTGCAACAAATACAGTCCAGGAAAGTAAAGTTACAAGAGCTTTTACCATAATCAGATACATGATGGAATAGACTGGATTTACTAAGTCTGAGATTCAGTAGTGGGGCAGGAGAGAGAGAGAGAGAGAGAGAGAGAGATTGATTCTCAAGAGAAGTTACAGTTCTAGGAGAACAACACAAATTAGATGGTGGGACATGGTCAGAACAACTAGAATCACCAGTGAAAAAGTTTTGACTGTATTCTCACATGGATCCTAAACTCTATACAGAATATAATACAATGAAACATTCAGTCCTTAAATGTTATAATCTCATATCAGAAGTTTATCGACAAAAGTTTAGAAAGTCCCAAATTGTACATACAATAGCCGGGAAATTGGACCCATTTGCTTTGGCTGTTAAGGCCGGTTTGGAAGGAAGGCCATTTTGGGCAGGTCAGGAGCGCTGCTGTTGCCTGCGTTCGTTGCAAAAATGGAAATGAGGCAGATCAGGACATCAATGAGTGTGGAACACGGATTTGATACACGATCTGCTATTTTGAACGTCGCCGCTCCTTTTAATGCCCTTTCCAAATCACACCAGCTGAACATGCACTTAGCAGCAGGTAGGACATCCCACCAGTGCTATTTAAAGGGATCATCAACAACTTGCAGCTGATTTGCTTTTTCATTTCTACAGGCTCTGTGTAAGTTTGTGTAACTGTTTGGAGCTTTCTACAGTTATTTAGGCTGAGGTGCCAGGGAGTCAAGAACACCTTGCTTCTCATTTAAAGGGTTCTGCTCACACCTCTTGCTCCCAGTCATGGGGGTTCTACTTGCAGTCTGCCTCGCGCTTGAGTATGATAGGGAGATGGAGCTGAAGCAGCAAAGATGCTCACATAGGGAGGAGGAGGAGGGGCAGGAGGGCTCTCAGCAGGAGACCTTACCCACCTAGAATCTTCCGAGAGCACTTCCCCTACCTGTACCTAAGCCAGGAGCAGTGTATTAGGAGGCTCCGCTTCACCAAGGATGTGATTACAGAACTCTGCCACCTCTTGCAACCAGACCTGCAGGCGGAGAGAAGGGTGATGTCGACACTGCCAGTGGCCCTCACTGTCACCATGGTCCTCAATTCCTTCGCCAGTGAAACCTTCCAGTCTGCAGCAGGCGACATAACTAACATCTCCCAGCTTGCCATCCATTGCGGCATCCGGAAGCTCACAAGGGCTCTGTATACAGGAGAAGGGACTTCATTATCGTTGCTCTGAATCGAGAGAAGCAGTAGGAGCCCACGTGGCTTTGCCAGGGTATTGGGCTTCCTCATGGTGCAGGACACCATCGACTGAGTGGCTTTGCGGGAGCCAAAACCAATCCTAAGGTGTTCCGCAACCGCAAGGGCACCACTCACTTAATGTGCAGTTGATGTGCGACCACTCCCGGCATATCATGATGGTAAATGCCCAGTATCCTGGCAGCAGTCATGATGCCTGCATCCTGCACCAGTCTGGTGTGCCAGCAATCTTCCAGCCACCCTATCAAACCTGAGGGTACTACTCGGATACAAGGCCTATCCGCTCTGCACTTTGCTGATAACTCCCCTCCTCCCCAACCCCACCACTCGTGGACAGCACTCAGAGAATGAAAGCCATGCTTCCACCAGACCATCACCGAGCTGACCATCGGGGTGCTTAAGCAACGGTTCCGCTGCCTTGACCACTTGAGAGGGGCCCTTGCAGTACTCACCTGAGTGGGTGTCCTATTTTGTGGTGGTCTGCTGCAATGATCTCAGTGGGAAGAGGAGGGAGGAGGCAGGCAGCATTTCCCCATTCACGAAGGACTGTCCACGAACACCTCATCAGACTCTGATACCAATGATGTATGTAGCACTCAAATCACTGACTCCACACAGTCTGGTGTTGTAGTAACTGCCGTGACCTTGGTCCTTTATTGTGTAATTCCAGAGTGTCCCTCAGGTGTGGTGGGCAGCCTTTTATACTCTGTCTCGCAGGTACTTTCGGGTCTCCCACCACAGTGCCCCTTGTGGTGCACCATTGTAACTATACATTTAATGTACATGGACAATACATAACAGAATGAAACCCCAAGTCCCTGTTGCTCATCACTTCTCCATCTTACCATTCCTCTATTATGGAACATCACAGTGCCCTCTGGGTACAAAGCTGAAATGAGACCCGTCACTAAACAATATTCCAAACATAATTGATACATTTATCAAATCCAAATCAAAACAATGTCAACTAATCACTCTTGTGCTTTCCCTTAGTGTCTGTCTTTCATGTTCCTTTTCCTATCCTAGTGCTCCTATGAAGTGCTCCCCCAGTGGCTGTAGCATGACTGGTGGAAGACTGTTTCCCTCCGGGGAGCTGGCCGCCAGGGTAGTAGATGTACCTCTTGGCCAAAGTTGTCTAAAATATCCTACACAGTCCGCTTTAAACGTTCATATTATTTGAGGTTGTTAGGGAATAATTTAAATATCAGATGTTATAGCCAGCATATTGTGAGAAAGTAAAGACTAAAAGGAGGAGCTACTGCAGTGTCAAATTAGCACAAACAGATGCAGCAGGCTTACAAGAAAAGGTACTTCAACAACAACAACCTGCATTTATATAGCGCCTTTAACGTAGGAAAATGTCCCAAGGGGCTTCACGGGAGCACTAGCAAACAAAATGTGTCACCAAGCCACATAAGGAGATATTAGGGCAGAGCTTGGTCAAAGAGGTAGGTTTTAAGAAGCGTCTTAAAAGGCGGAAAGAGAGGCAGAAAGGCAGAGAGGTTTAGGGAGGGAGTTCGAGAGCTTGTTGCCTTGGCAACAGAATGGTGGAGCAATTAAAATTGGGGATGCTCAAGAGGCCAGAATTGGAGGAGCGTAGATATCTCAGAGGGTTGTAGGGCTGGAGAAGGTTACAGAGATAGGGAAGGACGAGGCCATGGAGGGATTTGAAAACAAGGAGGAGAAGTTAAACAGAACTTAAACATGTTGTCAGTCTGCCACAGGCAGGAGACCTGCTATTTTGGTGAACAAAATATTTTTATTTGGTCAGCCAGGTATACAGTACATCCCCCCAAAAAAATCACAATCATACTTTAGATCCTTCAATCTAAATTACAGAGAACTCTACATATGTAGAATATCCATTTTCCCAATTTGAAGTGCACATACTGTCCCTTAAGGAACAGCATCAAATCTAGGCTGAGGGAGCGCTGCACTGTTGGAGGTGCTGTCTTTCAGATGAGATGTTAAATCAAGGCCAGTCTGCTCTTTCAGTTGGACATAAAATATCCCACGACACTACTTCTGAAGAAGAGCAGGGGAGCTATCCCTGGTGTCCTGGCCCATATTTATCTCTCAATCAACATAACAAAAACAGATTATCTGGTCATGATCACATTGCTGTTTGTGGGAGTTTGCTTTGCGCAAATTGGCTGCCGCGTTTCCTACATTACAACAGTGACTGCACTCCAAAAGTACTTCATTGGCTGTAAAGCGCTTTGAGAAGTCCAGTGGTCGTGAAAAGCATTATATAAATGCAAGTCTTTCTTTACCTAAACCCAAATAATTTAAGACTAGGTTGGTAAGAGCCGAGGTTTAGAAAACCCTAATGTGTACTCAGGAACACTAGAAATTTAACAACTGATAAGACAAACTTACCAGTCCAGAACTTCAGCTAACAGCCCATGTCTGTTACATAGTTGCCTGCAGCCGAGTAGGAAGAATCACTGCTGCCTGCTACAGATCTTCACCTCCAAATCCTATCGATGAGTCAGACTTGTTCCGAGTACAGGATTACTGAGTTTAATCACACAAAATCAAACTGGTGCCAATCTTCTATCGCCAGTAGTGTCATCTTGGCATCAACTTGATTCCAAGCAAACCCCAGTTGACCCCTCACAGTGACCATTAGTTGCCATTGTTACAGCTTTGAAGCTCACTAGACAGGCGACATGCAGCGAGAGAGGGGGAACAGCTCCAGTATAAAGAGTTCCAGAGCCCCCTATTCACCAATCTACCCTTATGCTCATAGGCCTAGTTTGAACTGGGCTCGAACACTCTCACTGGTGGTCGGTGGTTCTCTGCCTGCTCTGGATCTGGGTCCGATCCCGACCCACGACGTTGCCCTGACAACAGATTGGACCGTCTCCATGTGTGTCAGCCGGTGCCATTTCCTGCCCTCCCTCTGTGCAATGATTAAACTGCTTTAACCGCCCAGTCGCACCATTACCGGGCCCGGCGACAATCCCTGGCAACACTCGATACCTGCGAGCCGTGACAGAACTACAACCTTCAGCGCAACTCAGCGCCTGCCAAAGCCAGGGCATGCTCCATTGCAGCCCTCTTCTGGGGGGGGGGATCTTGCCCGTTTCGACAGGAGCATTGCAAAAGTTACAACACAGCTGCAATTATAAAGCAGCATTTCACACGTTTAAAACCTGTGTAGATGTGTCCTGCTGCCATTGGGGGCCAGTGTAACATAAAACGTCCACTGCCGATCAAAATGTGAAATGAGAATATCTATCCCCCGCGAATGGACTCAGCAAGCAAGTTCTCGGAATGAATCCCTCCCGCCCGGCCGCCTGCCAAGGCACTGCCACTCTGCACCTTCTCAAATTGCAAGTAAACGTTTACTGCAATTTGTTTCTAATGGTCTAAATGTGTTCTCCCCCCAGTAATAAGCAATTCACCTTTAAATTAAGAATGGTTTAGCTCAGAATATTGTAATTTGACTGCAACCATTTGCAGATTAAAACTTCCATCGGGAATCCCTTACGTCTGCACGCAACCAGAGGGGGAAACCAAAGCTGTCTTTTTATGCCTTTATCGGTGGAAGATGAGAGATTTCACACCAACAAATAATACTTCAAATCCCTCAGTTCAAATGAAGGAAGTTAGCACACACCACTATACGAAGAGTTTTTGATATTACCTTTTTATTCGCCCATTTAGTATCGACCTCTTTACAGTCATCAGTATTTTGTCCTACGGCTGTGATTCTGCAGTTGAAAATGGAAGGCAGCGAAACACTTGATTAAGGCCAGGTTCCTATCATTTTAATAAAATTAGTTTGAGCTATAACCCACACCGAATGATAACCCTGAACTGAAATGTCCCCAAAATAGACTAGTTTTGACGGTCGAACGACACAGTTGCCAAATTTGAAGTCCAGATCAGCCATGATTTAATCGAGTGGTGGAATAGGCTAGAGGGGTTGAATGGCCTAATCTTGTTCCTATGTTCCATAAACTTAATGGTTATTCAAAATGTTGAAACCTTACTCCACATTTAATGCTTAAATAATAAAAAAAGAACAACTGCAAATATGGGAATGAGACAGCAGGCCCACTAAACTCTTAAACAAGAGAAGGTAATTTATTTTAATTTTAACACTATTTTGGTTCTTATTCTTAAACTAATATGGCAGGAGGATGGGAACCTATGCAGGGAGACAGAGGGAAGTAGAATGGGGGCATAAGCAAAAGATAGAAAAAGAAAAGTAAAAGTGGAGGGCAGAGAAACCCAAGGCAAAAAGCAAAAAGGGCCACATTACAGCAAAATTCTAAAGGGACAAAATGTGTTAAAAAGACAAGCCTGAAGGCTCTGTGCCTCAATGCGAGGAGTATTCGTAATAAGGTGGACGAATTAACTGCGCAGATAGCTTTAACGGATATGATGTAATTGGCATTGCGGAGACATGGCTCCAGGGTGACCAAGGCTGGGAACTCAACATCCAGGGGTATTCAACATTCAGGAAGGATAGACAGAAAGGAAAAGGAGGTGGGGTGGCATTGCTGGTTAAAGAGGAAATTAATGCAATAGTAAGGAAGGACATTAGCTTGGATGATGTGGAATCGGTATGGGTGGAGCTATGGAATACCAAAGGGGAGAAAACGCTAGTGGGAGTTGTGTACAGATCACCAAACAGTAGTAGTGAGGTTGGGGACAGCATCAAACAAGAAATTAGGGATGCAATAAAGGTACAGCAGTTATCATGGGCAACTTTAATCAAAATATGATTGGGCTAACCAAACTGGTAGCAATGCAGTGGAGGAGGATTTCCTGGAGTGTGTTAGGGATGGTTTTCGAGACCAATATGTCGAGGAACCAACTAGAGAGCTGGTCATCCTAGACTGGGTGATGTGTAATTAGCAATCTTGTTGTACGAGGCCCCTTGGGAAAGAGTGAACATAATACGGTAAAATTCTTTATTAAGATGGAGAGTGACAGAGTTAATTAAGAGACTAGGGTCCTGAACTTAAGGAAAGGTAACTTCGATGGTATGAGACGTGAATTGGCTAGAATAGACTGGCAAATGATACTTAAAGGGCTGACGATGGACAGGCAATGGCAAACATTTAAAGATCACATGGATGAACTTCAACAATTATACAACCCTGTCTGGAGTAAAAATAAAACAGGGAAGATGGCTCAACCGTAGCTAACAAGGAAAACTAAGGATAGTGTTAAATCCAAGGAAGAGGCATATAAATTGGCCAGAAAAAGCAGCAAACCTGAGGACTAGGTGAATTTTATAATTCATCAGAGGAGGACAAAGGGTTTAATTAAGAGGGGGAAAATAGAGTACGAGAGGAAGCTTGCAAGGAACATAAAAACTGACTGCAAAAGCTTTTATAGATGTGAAAAGAAACATGCAACTTCAGTACCCCATTCCTGCTTTCTCGCCATACCCCAGACAAACGTAGGTCCCTTGCAGTCAGATTCAAGTTAATTTATAATGGGGAACAAAGAAAGGCCAAACCAGTTGAACAAATACTTTGGTTCTGTCTTCACGAAGGAAGACACAAATAACCTTCCGGAAATACTAGGGGACCGAGGGTCTAGTGAGAAGGAGGAACTGAAGGAAATCCTTATTAGGCAGGAAATTGTGTTAGGGAAATTGATGGGATTGAAGGCCGATAAGTCCCTGGGGCCTGATAGTCTGCATCTCAGAGCACTTAAGGAAATGGCCCTAGAAATAGTGGATGCATTGGTGATCATTTTCCAACAGTCTATTGACTCTGGATCAATTCCTATGGACTGGAGGGTAACTAATGTAACACCACTTTTTAAGAACGGAGGGAGAGAGAAAATGGGTAATTATAGACCAGTTAGCTTGACATCAGTAGTGGGGAAAATGTTGGAATCAATTATTAAGGATGAAATAGCAGCACATTTGGAAAGCATGGATTTATGAAAGGGAAATCATGCTTGACAAATCTTCTAGAATTTTTTGAGGCTGTAACTAGTAGAGTGCACATGGGAGAACCAGTGGATGTGGTGTATTTGGACTTTCAAAAGGCTTTTGACAAGGTCCCACACAAGAGATTGGTGTGCAAAATTAAAGCACATGGTATTGGGGGTAAGGTACTGACGTGGATAGAGAACTGGTTGGCAGACAGGAAGCAGAGTCGGGATAAATGGGGCCTTTTCAGAATGGCAGGCAGTGACTAGTGGGGTGCCGCAAGGCTCGGTGCTGGGACCCCAGCTATTTACAATATACATGAATGATTTAGATGAAGTTATTGAGTGTACTATCTCCAAGTTTGCAGATGACACTAAGCTGGGTGGCAGTGTGAGCTGTGAGGAGGACGCTAAGAGGCTGCAGGGTGACTTGGACAGGTTAGGTGAGTGGGCAAATGCATGGCAAAACCAGTATAATGTGGATAAATGTGAGTTTATCCACTATGGTGGCAAAAACACGAAGGCAGAATATTATGTGAATGGCAGCAGATTAGGAAAAGGGGAGGTGCAACGAGACCTGCGTGTCATGGTACATCAGTCATTGAAAATTGGCATGCAGATACAGCAGGCGGTGAAGAAGGCAAATGGTATGTTGGCCTTCATAGCTAGGGAATTTGAGTATAGGAGCAGGGAGGTCTTACTGCAATTGTACAGGGCCTTAGTCAGGCCTCACCTGGAATATTGTATTCAGTTTTAGTCTCCTAATCTGAGGAAGGACGTTCTTGCTATTGAGGGAGTGCAGCGAAAGTTCACCAGACTGATTCCCGGGATGGCAGGACTGACATATAAGGAGAGACTGGATCGACTGGGCCTGTATTCACTGGAATTTAGAAGGATGAGGGGGGATCTCATAGAAACATATAAAATTCTGACAGGACTGGACAGGTTAGATGCAAATAGAATGTTCCCGATGTTGGGGGAGTCCAGAACCAGGGGACATAGGCTAAGGATAAGGTGTAAGTCATTTAGGACTGTAATGAGGAGAAACTTCTTCACTCAGAGAGTTGTTAACCTGTGGAATTCCCTACCGCAGAGAGTTGTTGATGCTAGTCCATTGGAGATATTCAAGAGGGAGTTAGATATGGCTCTTACGGCTGAAGGGATCAAGGGGTATGGAGAGGAAGCAGGAAAGGGGTACCGAGGTGAATGATCAGCCATGATCTTATTGAATGGTGGTGCCGGCTCGAAGGGCCGAATGGCTTACTCCTGCACCTATATTCTATGTTCTATGGCAGATCCTCCGCATCCCCGGGAGAAGGACATCTGCGTGGAAGTGATTGGACTATTTGCCCAACTCATGCTTAGTGAATGTCCTTCAAACATTTACGCTTGATAAAAGCAGGCGCATAGCTTACTTTTATCAGCGTAAAAGTTTTAAAACATAAAAATTAAATTTAAACACTCTTTTTTTGTATTAAAAACCCTGTCCATTAGGCAAGTTTATTTTTAACACTATTAAAAGACATTTAGAAAAAAATATATATTTTTTGGAATAATTTTAAACATTTAATTTCAATTAATTTTAAATATGTGAGGTGTTTCATTTATTTATTATGCCTAGTTTTGGTGTTTATGGGTTTTTTCTCATTGATAGTAATGGGAGCCCATACAAATCGAGCTCCCATTTTTATCAAAGAGAATACTGCATAGTGATTTGTGGTCCAAGCCCACGGGACTACAGTTTCTATATACGTACCTCGAAGACAGGTCCCCATGTGATGTGCAGCGAATCTAGGTCTCCGACCGGGATCTTATGTTTCCCCGGGACCAACTGGTAGATTCGTAGATTTTTATCGGGTCGGGGGCGTTTGTACGAAGGGAACCTCCGAGCACTATTTTCCCCCAATATAATGTGTACATACACTGGGAGATTTCTGAGTTGTTCATGGTAGTCAGGGGATATCCTAAAGCATGTTGGCTGAAATGTGATAGGAAATGTTATATATTTATGAAATAATCTCTCCCGTAGCACTGTTTAGTGACTTGGTTAGGTTGCAGGAGTACTTAAGAGGAAATGGAATGTGGAAGTACTTGGAGACTGGGAGTCAGGTGGCAGAATACTTGGCGAGGTAGGGGCATAGGATTGATTTGGCAGGTGGTTGGGGAGGTGGGGGGGAAGCAAAGGGAGAGAGGGAGAAATGTGAGAGAGAGAAAAGAGAGAGAGAGAAAGAGAAGAAACAATCCGCAATGATCTAGGAGTTTTTGGAAGTGGTGGGGAACTAACAGTACAAGAGGGAGGTTGGGGAGAACACACACATCTAATGCTGAATTACCCTTCAAACTGTTGGCAAGTTGTAGCATAATGAGAAGATGGATGCCAGGTAGCACCCTTCTGGTCAAGTTCGAAACAAAATAGGTAGGGAAGCAAGCAGGAAGAGGGCTTGCCCTGGCACAGAACTGGGACAAAGACTGGTGGCTAGATTAAAAACTTAGTACACATATTTAATTTTAATATAATGTTTTAAATGTAACTTTTAAAAAGTTCATTCTTGGGATGTGGGTGCTGCTGGTAAGACAGGCATTTATTGCCCATCCTTAGTTTTCTTTAATTTGGTGGTGGGCCTTCTTGAACCGCTGCAGTCCATGTGGAGAAGGTACTCCCAAAATGCTGTTAGGTAGGGAGTTCCAGGCTTTTGACGCAGCGACAATGAAGGAACGGTGAAAAATGTCCGATTCAGGATGGTGTGCAACTTGGAGGGGAACTCTGAGTTGATGGTGTTCCCATGGATCTGCTGCTCTTGTTCTTCCAGGTGGTGGAGGTCACAGGTTTGGGAAGTGCTGTAAAGAAAACTTGGTGAGTTGCTGCAGTGCATCTTGTGAATAGTATACACAGTAGCCATGGTTTGCCGGTGGTGGAAGTTTAAACTGGTGGGTGGGGGTGCAGCTTAAACAGATTGCTTTTTCCTGGATGCTCTTGAGCTTCGAGTGTTGTTGGAGCTCCACACATCCGGGCAAGTGAAGATTATTCCATAACACTCCTGACTTATGTTGTGTGGGTGGTAGAAAGGCTCTGGGGCATCATGAGGCAAGACACTCGCACAGAATACCTGCTCTAGTAGCTATGGCATTTATGCGGCTGGTCCAATTGAGTTTCTAGTCACTGGTGGCCCCTAGGATGTTGATGATGGGGGATTCGGTGATGGTAATGCCAGTGAATGTCAAAGGGGGTGGTTAGACACTCTCTTGTTGGAGATGGCCACTATTTGGCACTTATTAGTCCAAGCATGGATGGTGTAGGTCTTGCTGCTTGCAGGCATAGATTGCTTCATTATTTGAGGAATTGCAAATGGAGTTGAATACTGTACAATCATCAGCAAACAGCCTCACTTCTGACCTTATGAAACAGTTGAAGATAGTTGGGCCAAGGATGCTACCCCAAGGAAGTCCTGCAGAAATATCCTGGGCCTGCAACTAAATTGTTAAGTGTCCTAGTTTCCTGTTGTAAGTGGGATGTATAAAAGCAGGTTAAGCAGCATTAGCTATGCTGGAAACAATGTTCCCCCTAAGATGCATGGCCGTGTGGGCAATCGGGAGGTCCCACGCATGTCACTCACCAGCTGCTTCCACTGAAAGATAACGTGCAGCAAAGTTAAAGGGACGGAGCAAGAAAACAAAAATTAGAGGGAACATTGGCTGGGAGAACTAAATGGCATGGGTACTTTAGAAGTGGGTGTTATGCTTGAAAGAGGCAAAACAAAAAATATTGCCAACAGGAAGTGAATGTCGTTGAATGCCTTTTAATATACTGACCCCTCAATAATTCAAACACTTCTGGACTAAAAACATTGAATAATCTATTATTTGAAATAAGCAGTGTAAATGAAGCAAAGAAAACATTTTGTACTGGAAATTTGATCCGATCGATTGAATGAACTAACATTGCATTCCGCACAGCTTGTAATACAGATATATTTACAGCTTGTATTACAGTCCCCGCTATTCCAGAAAGGAGGAAGAGAGAAAACAGGGAACTATAGATCAGTTAGCCCATATCAGTAGTAGGGAAAATGTTAAAATCTATTATTAGGGACGTGATAACAGGACACTTCGAAAATGATAATATGATTGGGCAGAGTCAACACGGATTTATGAAAGGGAAATCGTATTTGAAAAATGAGTGTTTTTTGAGATTGTAACTAGCAGGATGGATCAGAGGGAACCAGTGGATGTAGTGTATTTGACATTTCAAAGAGCATGCGATAAAATGCCACACAAGAGGTTATTACACAAAGTATGGCGGAAAAGCACTATTGGCACAAATGCATGACCTCATCTCTCTTATCTGGAAGGAGGAGAGCATGCCAGAAGATCTCAGAAATGCCGTAATTATGACCATCTTCAAAAAAGGGGACAAATCCGACTGCGGCAACTACAGAGGAATCTCCCTGCTGTTGGCCATTGGGAAAGTCATTGCAAGAATCCTCTTCAACCGTCTTCTCTCTTTGGCTTAAGAGTTCCTCCCAGAGTCACAACATGGATTCCGTCCACTAAGGGGTACAACGGACATGATCTTCATTGCGTGACAACTACAAGAGAAATGCAGGGAACAACACCAACCTTTGTATATGGCCTTCTTTGACCTCACAAAGGCCTTTGACACTGTCAACCATGAGGGACTATGGAGCGTCCTCCTCCGTTTCGGCCGCCCCAAAAGTTTGTCACCATTCTCTGCCTGCTCCACGATGCCATGCAAGCCATGATCCTGATCAACAGATCCACCACAGACCCAATCCATGTCCGGACTGGGGTCAAGCAGGACTGCGTCATTGACCCAACGCACTTCTCGATCTTCCTTGCTGCAATGCTCCATCTCACGCTCAACAAGCTCCCCACTGGAGTGGAACTAAACTATAGAACCAATGGGAACCTGTTCAACTTTGGCATCTCCAGGCTAGATCCAAGACCGTCCCATCCTCTGCAATCGAACTACAGTACGCAGACGACGACTGTGTCTGCGCACATTCAGAGGCCGAACTCCAAGCCATCGTCAACATCTTCACCAAGGCGTACGAAAGCATGGACCTTACACTAAACATCCATAAGACAAAGGTCCTCCACCAATCTGACCCTACCACACAGCACTGCCCCCCAGTCATCAAAATCCACAGTGCAGCCTTGGACAATGTGGACCATTTTCCATAACTCAGGAGCCTACTATCAGCAAGGGCAGACATGGATGACGAGATCCAACTTCGCTTCCAGTGCGCCAGCGCAGCCTTCGGTCACCTAAGGAAGAGAGTGTTTGAAGACCAGGACCTCAAATCTTGCACCAAGTTTATGGTCTACAGGGCAGTAGCGATACCTGCCCTCCTATATGACTCAGTGACGTGGACTATATACAGCAGACACCTCAAAGCGTTGGAGAAGTACCACCAGTGCTGCCGCCGCAAGATCCTGCAAATCCACTGGGAGGATAGATGCACCGTCAGTGTTCTCGCAACATCCCCAGAATCAAAGCACTGACCACACTCGACCAGCTTCGTTGGGCGGGCCCCATCGTCTGCATGCCCGACACGAGAATCCCAAAGCAAGCACGCTACTCAGAACTCCTACACGGCAAACGAGCCCCAGGTGGGCAGAGGAAACGTTTCAAGGACACCCTCAAAGCCTCCTTGATAAAGCGCAACATCCCCACTGGCACCTGGGAATCCCTGGCCCAAGAGCACCCTAAGTGGAGGAAGAGCATCCGTGAGGGCATTAAGCACCTTGAGTCTCGTTGCTGAGAGCATGCAGAAATCAAGCGCAGAGAGCGGAAGGAGTGTGCGGCAACCAGACTCCTTCAACCACTGTCTGTCTCACCTGTGACAGACTGTAATTCCCATATTGAACTGTACAAACACCTGAGAACTCACTTTTAGAGTGGAAGCAACTCTTCCTCGATTTCGAGGGATTGCCTATGAAGATGGCACAAAATTAGGGCTCATGTGATTGGGAGCAATATATTAGCATTGATTGAGGATTTATTAACGGACAGAAAACAGAGAGTAGGGTTAAACAGGTCATTTTCAAGTTGACAGGCTCTAACTAGTGGGGTACCAAAGGATCGGTATTTGGACCTCAGCTATTTACAATCTGTACTAACGACTTAGATGAGGGGACCAAGTGTAATGCATTCATTATGTTGATGATACAAAGTTAGGTGGGAAAGTAAGCGGAATATTGTGTTCAGTTTTGGTCTCCTAATCTGAGGAAGGACGTTCTTGCTATTGAGGGAGTGCAGTGAAGGTTCACCAGACTGATTCCTGGGATGGCAGGACTGACATATGAGGAGAGACTGGATCGATTGGGCCTGTATTCACTGGAGTTTAGAAGAATGAGAGGGGATCTCATAGAAACATATAAAATTCTGACGGGACTGGACAGGTTAGATGCAGGAAGAATGTTCCCGATGTTGGGGAAGTCCAGAACCAGAGGGTCACAGTCTAAGGATAAGGGGTAAGGCATTTAGGACCGAGATGAGGAGAAACTTTTTCACTCAGAGAGTTGTTAACCTCTGGAATTCTCTACTGCAGAGATTTGTTAATGCCAGTTCGTTAGATATATTCAAGAGGGAGTTAGATATGGCCCTGATGGCTAAAGGGATCAAGGGGTATGGAGAGAAAGCAGGAAAGGGGTACTGAGGTGAATGATCATATTGAATGGTGGTGCAGGCTTGAAGGGCCGAATGGCCTACTCCTGCACCTATTTTCTATGTGAGGAGGATGCAAGGAGGCTGCAAAGGGATATAGATAGGTTAAGTTATTGGGTAAGGACATCGCACATTGAATATAATGTGGAGAAGTGCAAATTTATCCACTTTGGTAGGGAAAAATAAAAAAGCAGAGTATTTTTGTTTAGTGGTGAGAGACTGGGAAATGTTAGTATTCAGAGGGACCTGAATTGTACACACATCACAGAAAGTTAATAAGCAGGTAGGGCAAGCAATTAGAAAAACAAATGATATTTTAGCCTTTACTACAAAGGGATTAGAGTAAAGAAGTCTTACTACTATTATATAGGGCCTTAGTGAGACCACCCCCTGGAGTACTGTGTACTGTTTTGGTCTCCTTACCTAAGGGAGGATATACTTGCCATAGAGAGAATGCAACGTCGGTTTACTTGACCGATTGCTGGCATGAGGGAAATGTCCTATGAGGCGAGATTGAGTAGACTAGGCTTATATTCTCTAGAGTTTAGAAGAATGATAGGTGATTTCATTGAAGCATAAAAGATTCTGAGGGAGATTGACAGGGTAGATGAGGATGTTTCCTCTGGCTGGTGAGTCGAGAACTCGGGGTCACACTCTTAGAATAAGGGGTTGGCTATTTAGGACTGATTTGAGGAGAAATTTCTTCATAGGGTTGTTAATGTTTGGCATTCTGTACTCCAGAGAGCTGAGGATGCTCAGTCATTGAACATATTCAAGACAGAGATTGCTAGATTTTTAGATACTAAGGGAATCAAGGGACATGGGAAGCCCGCGACCTTTACCACCTAGAAGGAAAAAGCCAGCAGGTGCATGGGAACAGCACCATCTCCAAGTTCCTCTCTAAGTCACATGCCATCCTGACTTGGAAATACATCACCCTTCTTTCATTACCTATCTAACAGCACTGTGGGAGTACCTTCACCACACAGACTGCAGTGGTTCAAGAAGGTGGCTCACCACCACCTTCTCAAGGGCAATTAGGGATGGGCAATAAATGTTGGCTTTGCCAGTGACATCCACATCCCATGAATGATTTAAAAAAATATGGGATGGTGTGGTATGGTGTAGTTGGGTAGAATATCAGCCATGATCTTATTGAATGGTGAAGCAGGCTCAAAGGGCTGAATGGCCCATTCCTGCTCCTATTTCTTATGTTCTTATGTCAGATTGTCATAGGTTCAAGCCCCACTCCAGAGACTGAAGCACATATCTCAAGTTGACGCTTCAGTGCTGTACTGATCGAGTGCTTCATTGTTGGAGTTGCCGAATTTTGGAAGTTAAATTGAGACCTCTTCTGCCCACTCATTCCTTGGCACTGTTTGAGGTGCAGGGGAGTTACCTGCATTACAACAGTGACCTCACTTTGAAGTACTTAATTGCTTGTGAAGTCATTTGGAACATTGTAAGGACAAGTATGGTGAAATTCATTATTTTTCCTGAAAAAACTGTCCCCTGACTCTCTTACAACTGTACTTATGAACTCCCAACTGTCCAGCCTTTGGCCCTCCATTCACCATGGCATTTCTGCAGCTACCAATTCGTTCAATCACACCCTCACCACATTTAATGCCCTAGTCCCTGTTAAAACAATTACACGCTCTCACCTTGGCCGTTCCCCCTGGTACAGGCCCCGATCTTTGCTCCTTTAAGTCCAAGGGATGGAGATTTGAACTGGTTTAGCCATTCACCGCCACATAAAACATTATCAGCTCCTGCTCTCGTCTGCCAAAATTGCTCACTATTACAGAACCATTCTGGAATGTAAAGTTAACCCCGGCTTCTATTCTCCACTGCTAACCATCTTTTTAAACCCCTCTCCCCAGTCTCCACCCTCACCTCTGACAATGTGTGAGCTCATGGACTTCTTTGTCTCGAAGATTGAGACCTTCCATTTAGCTGCCTCTGCCTCTTCCCTTCCTTCCCCTAGCCCACCTGGCCAAACTTCCTGTAATGTTCCCTCTGCCCTAGCCCTGACCTCATATTTTTCTCCAGTTTCTCTCCGATCTCCCCTCATTACCTTTCCGAGCTCATCCTGTCTATGAGACCCACTTCCTGCTCCCTCGACCCTATTCCCACCAAATTGCTGACCATCCAACTTCCTTTTCTGGCTCCCATATTAGCTGACGTTGTTAATGGTTCTCTCTCCTTGGGTACTGTCCCCCTCTCCCTCAAATCTGCCGTCATCACCCCTCTCCTCAAAAAACTAACCCTCAATCCCTCCATCCTCGCAAATTACTCCCCATCTCCAACCTCCCTTTCGTCTCCTAAGTCCTTGAATGTGTTGTCGCCTCCCAAATCCATGTCTATCTTTCTCGCAATTCCATGTTTGAATCCCTCCAATCCGGTTTCTGCATTTGCCACAGTATTGAAACGGCTTTGTGACTGCGACAAAGGCAAACTATCCCTCTTCATCCTCTTGACTTGTCCACAGCCTTTGACACGGTTGACCACTCTCTCCTTCTCCAACGCCTCTCCACTGTCATCCAGCTGGGTGGAACAGTACTCACCTGGTTCCATTCTTATCTATCTAATCATAGCCAGAGAATCACCTGCAATGGCTGCTCTTCCTGCCCCTGCATCGTTACCTTTGGTGTCCCCCAAGGATCTATCCTTACTAGTCCAAGCCAGGATGTTGTCCCTGTCTTGCTGCATGTGGACACAGACTGCTTCATTAACTGAGGAATTGCAAATTGAATGATTACTGTGCAATCATCAGCGAACATTCCCACTTCTGACCTTATGATAGAGGTCATTGATCAAGTAGTTGAAGATGGTTGCGCCTGGACGCTGTCCTGAGGAACTTCTATAGCGATGTCCTGGGGCTGAGGTGATTGGCCTCCAACAACCACAACAACCATCTTCCTTTGTGCTAGGTATGACTCCAGCTAGTGGAGAGTTTTCCCCCTGATTCCCATTGACTTTAATTTTACTAGGGCTCCTGGATGCCACACTCAGTCAAATGCTGCCTTAATATCAAGGGCAGTCACTCTTACCTCACCTCTGCAATTCAGATCTTTTTTCCAAGTTTGGACAAAGGCTGCAATGAGGTCTGGAGCCTAGGGGTCCTGGCGGAACCCAGAGGACAGTTAAGCATCAACCACATTGCTATGGGTCTGGAGTCATATATAAAGAAGTCAGGGTAAGATTGGCTAGCTTCCTTCCTTAAAAAATGACATTTGTGAACCAGTTGGGTTTTTAAAGAGAATCTGATAGCTTCATGGTCAACCATTACTGAAACTAGCTTTTTATTCTATTCCAGAATTATTTCATGAACTGAATTCAAATTCTTAAACTACCATGGTGGGATTTGAACTCACGCCTCTGGATTACTAGTTCAGTAACATAACCACTATGTTACCGTACTTGTATTTTACTATTCAATATTATAAACACACTTTTAGCAATGTAAAATAGACAAGGGTATCAGTGTGTAATCTAATATACATTTATAGTAAAAAGCATGTAAGCATAGAGGACATCATGCAAAAAGAATAATTTCATGTATGCAAGCTAATGCCCATTTCACAAGTGAATAAAATCATAGACATTTGCTCTATATTAAAAGTTACTGTCAAAGGCAATGAGTCAATAAAAGGGTTTAGATGACAGAAGCTATTAAAACCTCTTGTTTGTGTTAAAGTCTCAATGCACATTTTAAAAAATTGTTTTCATATCTTACCTTACAGCCCTGCATTGATTTACTTGGGGAGGCATCACCTTCCTTGATATGGCCAGTTAAGTCAATAAATGTAGGGACAGTTATAAAAATAATTCATTTAACTAGAAGGTTTATATTTTATATTATTGAACCAATTTGTATTATAGTTGCCCTATATTGATTACAAATAATTACATTTTTAATGTAACAGGCATCAGGGGAAAATGCTACTTCAATATAACAGACAGGTTAAAGTGATCATCTACAAAATATTACATTCTTATAGCTGCAGCATCTGCCATTTTAAAAAATGCAGCACAGTTATACTACATTAAAGGCACTCTATAAATGCAACTTATTTTCACAATACTTCAGTGTCTTAGAAAAACTCATTTTTCGAACTATGTTCGATATTGGCACAACAATTTGCATTACACATAATTAGTCAGTTTTGCATTGCTCAGACACTAACCACATACAAATGCTTATTGCACCCTTACCTATGGAAACATTTAAGCAATATTACAAAAAAGTGCAAGACACTGAACAAAACGTTAAATCTTTTCCAGAGTAGAAACAGAATTATGTACGAATTAATTAACTTTTTTCCAGTGGTAGTTTAAAGTGCCATTATATCAACAACTACCACTAAATTGGGATTCCATATCAAGATCCACTGAAGATACAGCTATTAGCACACATTATGTAAGGCTGAGTACTACTAAAAAATGTCATGCATCCAGCCAAGTTCAACTTCAGTTACAAAATAAAAAAAAAACATGGCAAAACGTCTTCTTGAATAGCCACTTTAAAATCAAGTTGGCAGATTTTCACTTTGAAAAACTTTAATGTTGCACAATTTTAAAATAATGGGTAATTGGAATCCAACATACTGATTGATGTCAGAAAAAAACAAGCAATATATAGCAGTTCAAAAATAAAGTCTTTTTTTTAAAGCATAAAACATAAGAAAAAAATTGAAACATCTCAGCAATATTTATCAACATAAACACATGGATGGAAAGTACAGAACTGCCTGAATGTCCGAAAATGGCTAATTCTGGTTATGGGAGAATTTCCTTTGAAGTACGTTATTTTCTGGTCTATCCACTGAGAGTAATCGCATTATTTTATGAACAAACACCTTATTATGTCAGGCTTCATTATTGAATAGTAAAAAAGTTTAATTCTTATTTGATTATACAGAGGGTGATGGTTTCTGTTAAAATCAGTAACATTTCAAAGACCAGCTTGCATGCTGACTACCAAATATTTTAAAACAAATGCCCAGTTACCTCATCTGTTGTATGGGAAATAAGGCAGGTTTTCTTTTATATTGCTGTTCTATCACAATACAAGTATCAAGATTTATATTATTTAAACAGGTCAATAAGAAACATTCAAAATAAAGAATACAGAACAAAAAAATAAATACCCCACAAAGTGCACAAAAGGCAAAAACTTGTTGTACATGTAAATGTATCACAATATGGGAATTGCAAAATTTACTCATTTGCACTATGGGGTCATTCATTATTTTCCACCTCACACATTAATCTTTTAGCAGCAGCCTCGTCTTCCACCACATCAGTATTAAGAGTGGGATCCATTTTATATTTTGACTTCCATTCCCATCCTTGTCGAATTCTACCCAATCTTTTTGCAATACATGGGAACAGAAATATTATTTTGCAGAGCAAAACTATAATAGGCAGAAAAACTGCAATTATAAATGTTGGAGGTGTGTACCAGACAAAGTACTTGAGCTCCACCCACTTTCTCCAGGCATACACCAGCGCATGAAGAGTACACAGGAATAATGCACAATATCCCATCTTTGACTGCAACACAAAAAAGGTATAAATGTATTAATGCACTGCTTAAAGAAAAACACTTTTGACTTAAATATCAAAGTCACATCAAATTTCAAATAACAGTTTGTCGATATTTGATGTCTCCAAAATAAGAGGAGACTAATTGATGTCCTGTTACTGACTGCTCTATTTTTGATCGGGGCGGAGGAACGGAGAGAGATCGGGGCCCAGAAGAGGCGAGGGCCCAGGGGCAGCATGGCCCAGCCCATACTGCTATCTATGGATAGTAGGAGCATGTGTTCGCACTACGTCTGTTCTGCAGAACTTGGTCTCCAGTCGTCTTGGTTACCCCTTATCACTGGATCAAGACCTAGCTCTGTCAAGCCTGTGTGGTGGCTGGTGTGCAATGGCCACCCCACGTTAAAAGAATCCATGCACAGGCATCTTCCACCCTTCAATGTGTAGCTCAGGATTGAGAATGTCAGATCCCTCATTGAAACAAACACCTGTGAACTCATTCTTTTTGATGTGGAAGCAGGTCATCCTCGATAGGAGGGACTGCCGAATACTACTACTATACAAAGTCACCCTTGGGTTCATACAAAGTAAACACTGTTCCAAGGAGAATGACAGCAGGAAAAAATATGAAGCTTCTACAACTCCAATCTATATAATAGTTTTCATTTATTACACCAATTTGTGTCATTTAATCCATGAAGTTGGCCAAACAAGTTAGAAACCAAGGGGGTGAAATTCCCCTATTGTGCGCCTCCCGTTAGCACCACTGGGGGCACTGACGGGGCACAAAACTGTTTTCACTGGGAAAAGGGGGGGGTGGCGGAGGGCCAAGCAGCTCCCGGGCCACCTTGCAACCGCCAATGACGTCATCGCCGTGCACGGTGAACCCTATCCGCCCTGCAGCGGAAATTGACCAGCGCCCCCGAGGCTGCCATGAGCGCTGTCAGCGCCAGCCTCGTGGCTTGTGAACTGGGCCGACCTCCGCTCCCAGGGTGGACGTTAAAG
Organism: Pristiophorus japonicus; assembly: GCF_044704955.1. Taxonomy (NCBI): domain Eukaryota; kingdom Metazoa; phylum Chordata; class Chondrichthyes; family Pristiophoridae; genus Pristiophorus; species Pristiophorus japonicus. Next base: position 225,103,582 of record NC_091981.1, read on the forward strand.
GGGAGGTGTGCTGCGCCGCGTGCCACCATTTTGTCATTTTAGCTGACTCACTGGTCGGCCTGACTTGCTGCTCCATGGCATGATCCGGGCCGCCATTGTGCAGCCCGACACTTCATTTGGGTGCTGCATTGCAGCCGCCATTGGAGGCCATCAGAGGCCCTGCAGAGTGCGCAGCTGCCCTCCCCTTTAACGGAAGGGGAGAAGCGTTGAAACATTGAGGCCGCGTAGCACTGCCGATCCCACTTGAGTAGCGCCCCGAATACCGCCCCAACAGGAAGTGGAGTGTGCGACATTTCCTGCGAGGAGCGGTAACCCCAATTTCGCAGCCGGGGCAAGACCTCCACACCGGGTGCAGGAAGTCTCTGACTGGGTTACTGCCCCCAAAAAGGGCACTGGGGAATTTCTGCCCCCCCCTCAAAAATTTGTGCACAAGCATATGATCTGCTGGTAATTTATGACTAAGTAACTTTAGCTGTTATAATAATAAGGATGGTTATATAAAAGTGTCCATGTGACATTATCCAACATGGCTTTTGATTGCATACTACCGGGATAAACCTCTGGCTACATTCAATTGACCAGCATTATATTTGCCCTCACATCCTGCATCGTAACCGATCCTGGGCTTCCATCAGTTCTGCTCCAAGTCTGCTGCTTGAAGAAATTCACAAGTGGCTTTAAAAAAAAAAATTCTACCGATCTTCTCTACCCCGTAGAGGATTCTTGGTTCCCCCACCTCACTGGAGCTACACTTGTAATTGGAAACTCAGCAGAATGATATACAATCCAACCCATGCCGCTCACCCCATGGCTGTGGTGCTACACACAGATGCTTCAACACAAGCCATTTTGTATTTGTTAAAAAGGTACCTGTATACACTGGAATTCTCTCCAATTCAATGAATTGTTGACCGAAGGAACTGAAGTCACAGCCAATATGGCAAGAATTGCAAGACCCAGAATTCCTAGAGAAACATACGTTTCCATTCTCCAGACATCATCCTCAATCCAGGCATTTTCTTTGTTTTGTTTCACCTGTTGTACCAATATCCAATTGGAATAATTAATTGTTTAAGACTAAAACATCAATATGCCATAGTTAAATGTAACTTGAAAGTTTTTCTTCAAATTTAAATTCCCTATTCCACACAAAAACTGCGTGTTGATTATAAAGTACTGCAGTTAATCAATTCAAACTTTGTGTGAAAGGACAACTCCCAGCATAAATTCAGTGACCTTAGTGCCGGTTCTCAACCATCGAACCTGGAACTAATGCTACATGACTAAGTGTAAACGGTCAGGGAGTTAAAATAAAAATGGCAAATGCTAAAATCTGAAATAACAAAACATAAATCATGTCCAGGGGAGTTGGGGGAAAATATAAAAGTTCAAAAACAAATGAGATGAATATTGTGCACTATACTTCAAACTCTGCAGTCTCCATATTCCCCTGCTGCTTATCAAATTGAGAATCTGCCGTTGAAATGATTTAATGTGGACAGTAATTTTTGAGTTTGTTATATTGGCTCATAAGTATGCAGCAATTACTTGGATCAGACTTTTATCAAAATGTCACTAAGCAACTTTAGCATGTTTCCTCTTAAACACACCGGCAAGTATGAAAACACTGCAGTTGCCACATTCAGAACAAGCAGTGGGCAGAGCAATCACAACACCTGCCCTCATCAGGTGAGAGGCCCGAACCATTTTGGTGGTCGAGCCTCATTAGCATTCAACTGGTAATTGGCTGTGAATTGCAAGTGCTGATAGTTAGCTCATCATTGGTGGGGGGCAGGAAATGACGACAGAGGAAATCCAGGCAGGCCATCCATAGAGCATGGGCCTGCAACAAATTAAATGGTGGGAATGGGAAGAAAGAATAGCAGCCAAGCACCGGGAAGAGCAGTTATGTTCATCCGGCCACCCGTGCCATCCAAAAAAGGGCCAATTTTTTAAATTATTGTTCCCAGAGGTGATTCCAGCAATCCCTTTAAGGGACACTGATTCTGGCTGTTTCTCCCACCTAACAGCAGAGAAATAGCATCAAGGTCCTAACAATGTCATAGAATCCCAATTGACATTTAATAATGAGGCTGCCACCCGTTTCTGACAGGAGGCTAGCTATCTGAATGAAGGCTTGCTCGGAAATGGCAATGGGCCGGAAGTCATTAAGCTTATTTTTGTTATTTTGATCTTGTTAGGTGTCTCATCGCCGATGAAAAATGGGGCACCAGAGAGACCAAAATTGGGACCCATTTGTGTAGCACAGGAGCGCACCAATGCTTCATACCAACAAGTGGTTAAATTTGGATTTATAGTCTTTCTCCATGACACGTTTCCAACCTCAGCATCGTCAGAAGGTCGGGTAAAGCTCAGGCCTGGCATCCCTGCTATATAGAGGGAATAAATAGCAAACAGTCATCCACAATTGCTCTTTGGCTCATCCTACTAAGCATCTCAAGAGCACGTGGTAGAATAAGCAGGTCATCTGCTAATAATTTAATGACCCGGATTTGCGGTGGCTGTGACGCCAGAAGCCTTTTAAAACACCTCGCAAGTTCCAGGTTTTCACATGCGCTGCGCATACGCGAAAAGCTGGAACTTGCGATTTGTCAAGATACGTGTAGGGGTTAATATAAATCTTAAATAAAAAATAAAAAATGCACAAACACTTAGAATGCATTTGCTCTGGATTAAAATCTTTAAAATTATTTTTCAAATAATTTGATGCATTGAAGAGACTTTTAATTAAATTTGAAAATGAGAACTTTTTTAATGTTGATTAGAATTATGCAAGTTCTTGATGATTCCATTGCTTGTCATTAGGGAACTCTGTTCAGAAATGACAGCAATGGAATCCTCCTTTCTGAATGGATGACCAAGCCTACATGATCCCAGAGACACTTTTGAACCGCGTGCAGACCCAGGACCCAAAGTCTCCGCAGCCTGGGAGCCTGAAGATAAGTTTGTATATTTTTAGCGGGTCGGAGGTATACATTCGGAGGTAAGCCTCCGACTGCAAATTCCGGACCTTTTTTTTTAAATAAAAGGAATGAGGGAAGGGAATACTTGTGTTTGTATAGCACCTCAGTATTCCCCAGAGCACTTCAAATCCTATAATTAATTACTTTTTTAATGTACAAAACATATACATACAGACAACACATAATCTTGGCCTGAATGTGCAATAGGTTGTGCAGTACTAATGTTAATTCAGTTTACAATTTAGTGTTCTAAACCAAATTTCAATTAGTCAAGAACAAAAGCATGGGATGCTAAAAAGATCATTTGGCTCAGTAGGCCCAATGCTTTACAGAAGATGAACAAACAATATCTGGATAGATTGCAAAGCTGTGCAAGTGAATTCTTCAAACAAACAATTTGTAAAAAAAGAGTAAAAGGGACTGGTACAGATTAACCTGAAGTTAAACAACAAATTATGGTAAGGCAGTGTACACAAGGAATTTTCAGGATACAGCAGATATAACAGTTTGTTAATGATTCATTTAATGATATAGTAGTTGCTACAAGTTTATTTTAGCAATACAAATTGTAACCATGCCCAAGTATGTCCGAATACCCACAAGATCAGTACTGGGAAGTTGGAGCTGCGGTGATAGTTTGCAAGAGTTGAGGGTGGCTGTTCTGAAAGGGTGGGTGACTATACGCGAGGAGAGGGATTCACAGACCAAAGTAATATATTGGAAGTAAGCCAATTTTGAGGGGATGAGAATGGAACTAGGGAAGGTAAACTGGAAAAAATTGTGACAAGAGATGGAACAGCAGTGGGAAATATTTAAAACAATGATCAAGAAAGTTCAGGTGAAATAAATTCCTCTAAAAATACATAAACTAGCCAATAATGAAACACCATGGATACATAAAGAGTCAAGGGCAAAACTGAAATGGAAGAAAAAGGCATATCCCAAGTGCATAGACAACAAAGGCAAGCACGACAAAAGGGAATACAAAAATGGTAGGAAAGAGGTCAAAAAAACAATTAGGAAAGAAGAGAGAAACTACAAAATTAAATCAAGGAATATAAAAAAAATAGTAAAGTATTCTATAGACACATAAATAACAAATGAAAAATCAGGATAGGGAGAGGACCAATAAGGGATGTACAAACTAAACTCACAGATAATGGACAGTAAAATGGCAGAAATATTGAATACAAAAGCAAAATACTGCGGATACTGGAATAAAAGCAGAGAATGCTGGAAATCTCAGCGGGTCAGGAAGCATCTGTGGAGAGAACAGAGTTAACGTTTCGGGTCGACGACCCTTCGTCAATATTGAATAGTTACTTTGCCTTAGCCATGGTGACCAACAAGGTGGGCATGACATTAGAAGAGATCAAAAAAGTATATAAGATAGAAAGGAAGGCGACAATTGATAAACTAATCAAACTTAGGATAAAACGCCTGGTCCGGATGAATTACATCGACACATATTAATAGAAGGAAGAGATAGCAGAGGCACTATTACATGTATATACAAATTAATTTAAAAAAGGGAATATGAATAAGTGGACTGGCAGACAGCTAATGTGATTCCTATATTTAAAAAAGGGGATATTTTTCCCAGGTCATTTGCACCGTTTTTTTGGCGGCGCCGTTTTTCCTGGCTTAATTATTTAATTCTAAGTATCCCCCTGGAATCTGCGTCATCGTAACGGCTTTATTTACGATTTTCTAGGTTAGGTTTTTTTTCACGTTCCCTCATGTCTGCGCCAGTTTTCAGCATATTCGCAGTTTGCCCAAACATTTTTTATCCTAAGTCGGCGTATCTGGCCACTCCCGAAAAACCTTCTGGTGAGTTAACAGAAAGCGGCGCACATTGAAAAATCAGCGCTGAAAGACTTCATTGTTTGTCATCAAAGTTTTTGGAGGGAGTCTCTAACACTTGAAATATCCATAATAAAGTTAAACTTGTTTTAACCTTTCAATGGAGTACATGGAAGTTTCTTGGATTTCTGAAGTTTTCATTTTTTTTTTTACTCACACACCACCACCGAACGTCTTCAAGCAGGGCTGGAGGAGGGGTTGGAGCGTCGGCTGTCTGCAGTCCCCGCGCTCGGACACAGAGGCTTGGGGCTCGGCTGGAAAACAAGCCCTGGGGGGGCGGAAGGAGGGGGAGATGGTGATTGGAAGGCTTTTGCACTGAGCCTGGAGAGGGAGGTGATGATTGGAAGGCTGCTGCACTACGCACAATGAGTTTAGCCGGGGGGGGGGGGAGAAGTCACAAGACTACAATTAGTTGGGAGGAAGGGGGAAGGAAAGAGGGCGGAAAAGTCACAAGACCTGGGTGTGGTCCATCCATACTAACCTTGGAGAAAGAGAACAAAGAACCTTGTCCCGCCTTCCTGCCATTTTGAGCTTCTTGCAAAGGTAAAATTTAACTATGGGGGCAACACTGGCAATGCCATACCTTGTGCGAGCCTCTGCATCATGGTGCTATGTAGGAGACAAGTGATTCGACATCATCGCATGAGGAACATCAGAGCCCGTAAGGTGATGGGCAGGAGGCCTTACTCACGTCGGGTACATCGAGACAGGCGTTCGTACCTGCACCCGAGTGATGCAGACTATATCAGAAGGCTGCCTTTCCACAAAGAAGTTGTAACTGAGATCTGCGAGTTGGTAAAAGCAGACCTGCAACCTAGAAGCATCAGGGGGACTGCTTTGTCAATTGAAGTGAAGATTACAGCTGCACTTTCATTCTACGCCTCTGGATCATTTCAAGCTACAACTGGGGATGTGTGCACCATCTCTCAACATGCAACCCATGTCTGCATTCGGTAGGTGACAGATGCAGTATAAGCATGGAGGAATGACTACATAAAGTTCCCCATGACCATCCAAGCAATGCGTAACGGGTGTGGGGGGATTGCTGGCTTCCCAAAGGTACAGGGCTGCATTGATTGTACCCACATCGCCTTGCGAGCACCTTTGCAGGATTCAGAGATGTACAGGAATAGAAAAGGCTTCCACTCCATTAATGTGCAGCTCGTGTGTAATGACATGCATCGCATCATGTCAGTCGATGCAAGATATCCTGGGAGCACCCATGATGCGTTCATCCTACGCGAGAGCGTTATATCTGCCATGTTTCAGAAGCAGTCAGAAGGACAGAGCTGGTTACTGAGAGACAAAGGGTACGACCTTGCCATCTGGCTCATGACGCCCCTATGTGTAACCCGGACAGAAGCTGACCGGGAATACATGTCACAAATTCGACGTGCAGCATCATAGAGAGGACCATTGGCATCTTGAAACAGAGTTTCCGATGCCTGTACAATTCCGGAAGCTACTTGCTATACTTCCCTGAGATTGTCGGTCAGTTCACTGTTGTGTGCTGCATGCTGTATAACTTAGCCATCATGAGTCAGCAGCAGCTGATAGGAGAAGACTAACCTATGGTGAGAGTGGCTGATGATAATGATGAGGAAGATGCAGATGATGAGCAGGAGGACGAGGAACCATGAACCCGGAGCATGGGAAATGGTCCACGTTGTCCAGAGCTGCGCTGTGGATCTTGATGACTGGGGAGCAGTGCTGTGCGGCGGGGACAGGTTGGTGGAGAACCTTTGTCTTACGGATGTTTAGCATAAGGCCCATGCTTTTGTACATCTCAGTAAATAAGATGACGATGACTTGGAGTTCAGCCTCTGTGCGCAGACGCAGGTGTCGTCCGTGTACTGTAGCTCGACGACAGAGATTGGGGTGGTCTTGGACCTGGCCTGGAGACGACGAAGGTTGAACAGGTTCCCACTGGTTCTGTAGGTTAGTTCCACTCCAGCGGGGAGCTTGTTGACTATGAGGTGGAGCATGTCAGCGAGGAAGATTGAGAAGAGGGTTGGGGCGATGATGCAGCCCTGTTTGACCCCGGTCCAGACGTGGATTGGGTCCGTAATGGAACAGTGGTAAGGATCACAGCCTGCATGTCATCGTGGAGCAGGCGGAAGATGGTGCTGAACTTTTGGGGGCATCTAAAGCGGAGGAGAACGGTCTATAGACGCTCGCGGTTGACAGTGTCAAAGGCCTTTGGAAGGTCAAAGAAGGCTATGTATAAGGGCTGCTGCTGTTCCCTGCAGCTGTCATGCTGTAAAAATTATGTCCGTTGTGCCCAGTAGGGGATGAAATCCGTACTGTGACTACGGGAGGAGCTCCTCAGCCAGAGGGAGAAGACGGTTGAGGAGGACTCCAGCGACGACTTTCCCAGTGGCTGATAACAGGGAGATTCCTCTGTAGTTGCTGCAGACGGACTTGTCCCCTTTTTTAAAGATGGTCACGATCACTGCATCTCTGAGATCTCCCGACATGCTCTCCTCCCTCCAGATGAGAGAGATGAGGTCACGTATTCGCGCCAACAGCGTCTCTCTGCCATACTTCAGTGCCTTAGCGGGGAATCCATCCGCTGTAGCCTTGTTGTTCTTAAGCTGTCTTATGGCTTTTTCTACCTTATGGAGTGTTGGGGTGTAATAATAGCAACAGCAGCATCAGCAAAGAAAGGCTGCACCCATCTCTCCTCCACCTTATTCTAAGACCACCCATTGTACTTTTCTAGGTGATTTCACCACCCCTGCCCTTAGGCGGTGGCGCAGTGTTTCTAGGGTTGGTACCAAGCTTATTCTTTTCTAAGGTCTTGGGTCGTGCGCACCTGTTGAAGGGGGGGGGGGGGGCGGAGCCGCAGGCGGCAATGTGGCCCGGCTTGCCGGCTTGGGGCTCTTCAGAGGCTGGTGTAGGGATTGGAGTTGGAGTGGCAGTTGATTCCGTCAATGGGCGCGGGGTCTGGTCGTGTTCCCTTATTGCAGCAGGTAACTCCAACATGCCATCCCTCATGCGCCCTGATAGTGTCTCCGACCTGCAACATTCCCTCTCTCATGTTGAGCAAAACTGTCTCAATTACCTGTGACATTCCCTCCCTCATGTTCAGTGATAGTGTTTGCATCATCTCGGACATTCCCTCCCTCATGGTCACTGACATGGTTTCAGCTGACTGAGATATTCCCTCACTTATGGTCCCAGATATCGTTCCCATTTCTTGAGAGATTGGTGTTACTTCTCCCGACAGTCCCCGCTAACTCATCACCGACCCCACTGATAACGTCCAGGAGTGATTGCATAAGATCAATGCTCTCCCAATTCATTGCCATCATCTGAACCACATCCATTAGATTCTGCACCTCAGGAGAGTGCGGTCGAGCTCTCTTTCCCACGGGTGTGGCTCGCACCTCACCACTGGGACCCGCAGCCTCGGAAGGTGGGGCCCTGGGTGTGCCTTGCTGCACCACACCACTGGGACCCACAGCCTTAGATGTTAGGAAACCATGGAACGTCTCACCAACACTCAAACCACCAGGCACGGAATGGGCTGACACCTCAATGGGCAGCATCTGCACCTCCACCAAAGTCAGTAATTCAGTGGGGACTTCATCCATCTCCATCCCGCTCCCCCTCACCCCCATGCTCTTGGTCTGGAGGGTGAGATTGGAAGATGTTCTGCACTTCAGGCTCGTCCGAATCTTCTTCTGCATCGTCTGGGTCGGCCTCAAGTTCTGCAAAATATAACAGAACACAAACAAATGGTTAGCAGCAGAGGAGGGGGCAGGGTGGTGGCATGAGTAGGCTCTCACAGCACAGGCAGCAGGCTGATTTGAAGGACCACGATGAATGATAACACATTGCATCAACTGAAACGTAGCTGATGGAGACATCCCCAGGAACCAAAGCATGGCTAGCCCGTGCAGTACTTAACATTTAGCAATGAGGAATTTGCAGGACTTACCCTCTCCCTCAATTTGTGGGCCCAGCTTGTGCAGTGGTGGTTGTTTTTCTCTAGACAGGACCCATCAAAGCAGCGACCCTCTCTTCCAAGGGTGTCAGTGCCTGCAGATTTGTCGGGCCTCCTCCTGTTCAAGTTCTTTCCCTTTTATTATTATGTGCCACCTTCCTCTGCAAAGATGAAAATGCAACTTTTTAAAGAGAGGGTGGGACATATACAGCTGGTCACATTTACAATTGCAATTCCATTGAATAAATGAAAATACTACTTACACTAACTACTTGACCAAGGTCCTGCCACTTCTTTTTACACTGGCCTCCAGATCTCGTGGTGGTCACCATTGCGCAGTAATCTTCTGCAACTTGGTTCCAGCCTTTCGTCATTTCTTTGGGTGGAACTTTTATGTGACCTCTGCTGGTGTCCAGCTCCTGCCATCTGGTCTCAATCACAGTAACTCGTGCTTCCACTTCATCCTGTAAGAAACTCTTTGTTCTTGTACCGCATTGCATCTTGTATTGCTGCAGATCTGATTTTTCCAATGCTCTCACACAGCACTCCTTCTCACACAACTGGCTCTTTAAAAATGGCTGATTGCCAACCCGGAGCTGTATTGCGCAAGCATGTCCATTGATATGTCAAAAATGTCACTGTTTTTATCGCGCATGCGCAGAAGGTGTGGCATCATTTTTTTTGACGCAGACAGTAGGCTCCACCCCCGAGGCGACTGGATGCGCTGCATAGCACCAAATTTGAATTATACATCAGGGAAACTTTGGCAAAATATTTCTGGTGCATTTCTGGCCTAGAAAAATGGGCGTAACTCTGGCAATACGCCAGAAAATGGGCTAGGGTAAAATTAAGCCCAATAGATGTAATAGAAGAGACATTTAGAAGCGGTAAATATATTAAAGAGTTGTCAGCATAGATTTCAAAAAGGAAGATCATGCTTACCTAATCTTATTGAATTCTTTGAAGAAGCAACAGACAGAATACACAAGGTTAATGCAGTAGATGTAATATATTAGCATTTTCAAAAAGCCTTCGTTAAAGGTACCAGATAGTAGATTCATGTCTAAGGTCAGAGCATGTGGAGTCAGGGGACAGGTAACAGAATGGATAGCAAGCTAATAACAAAACAGAAAACAGGGGTTCCGGGTAGTTACTCAGACTGGCAAAAGGTGGGAAGTGGTGTTCCAGAAGGAATGGTGCTGGGACCACAGATGTTCACAATATACATTAACGATTTGGACTTGGGTATCAGAAGTACAATTTCAAAATTTGCGGAGGACACTAAATTGGGATGTAGTTAATACAAAGAATACAGAATAGAAGACAACTTAATAAACTTGGAGAATGAGGATATAATTGGCAAATTAATTTCAATGTTGATAAGTGTGAGGTGCTGCTTTTTGGCAAGATAAGGAGGTCACATATTATTTGGATAAGAGACTAAATGGGGCAAAGGAATTTAGGGGTACGGATACACAAATCCCTAAAATTAATTATGCCGATTTATAAGGCCATAAAAGAAGCAAATCAGGCACTGGGGTTCTTTATTGGAGGGACAGAATTTAAATGAAAGATGTTAAACTTGTTTTGACCTCACTTGTGAACAGTTCTGGTCTCCATATTATAAAAAGGATATGGAGGCATTGGAGAAGATGCAAAAAAGATTCACAAGCATGATACCAGAACTGAGAGGTTATAACCATCAGGAAAGACTGAACAGGCTAGGGCTTTTTACTCTAGAGAAAGAAAGAGAAGGCAGACCTGGTTTTAAGATAATGACTGGGTTTCAAAGGGAAAAGTGGAGAAAATGTTTCCACTTGTGGGTGAGACCAAAACGAGGGGTTATAAAATATAAGATAGTCACTAATAAATCCAAAAGGTAATTCAGGAGAAAACTCTTTACCCAAATGGTGGTAAGCATGTGCAACTCACTTCCATATGGAGTAGATGAGGTGAATAGCAGATATATATTTAAGGGGAAGGTAGATAAGCACATGAGGAGAAAGGAATAGAAGGATATGCTGATAGGGTTAGATGAAGAAGGATGGAAGTAGGCTTGTTTGGAGCACAAACTAGTTAGGCCGAATGACCTGTTTTTGTGCTGTAGACGTGGTGTAACTTAATTTATGTCAGATGACATGGAGGCTAGGAAGTGAAGCTGGTTGGTCAGCAGTTTAGTGGAAAAGGGCCGTGAGAGCAGGAGGTGAGTCGCGTGGACAAGATGAGCTTGAACTGGAAATATATGAGGAAAGATAAGAAAGAAACTAGAAAAAGATGTGGGATCAGGATGGTTTGAACTTGATGGGCAAGGGGAAAGCAGCAGAACCGATGGTAGCAGATCTTAGTAACAAAGAAGTCTATGAGTTCTTGCACTTGTTGGAGATCAGGGGCGAGGAGAGGGGTTGAAGAAGTCAGTTAGTAGTGGAGAAAAGCAGGCAGAGAATATTCTTGCTCTCCAGGATGATCCTGGAGTAGTGGGCAGTTTTGGCAGAAGTGTGAGGTGTAATAGTGCTTGATGTGGTGCAGCCAGATCTGATGATGGATGGCTAAACCAAGTGTGTGTCAGATATGCTAAAGTCTGCATCAGGGGAGCGAAGATGGTGCCCTCCAGGGGGAACAACCAGGATGAGAGAGTATAATAGTTTTACTGGGGATAAAGCCATCAAAGGTAGATTGAGCAGATTGATTGCTGCATAAATATCAAGACAAATGGAAGGCCAAAGGCCAGGCCATTGACAGTTTGAAAGTGCAATAGTGAGAGACTGGGTGGGCAGTGAGAGTTTATTTTCCAGGAACAAGCACAGAAGAAAGTGGATAGAAATGGCTTGTCTGTGATCGAGACCATGCAAGTAGAGAGGCTATACGAGATGGCAAAGTGAAGGAGAATATAGGAAGAAGAGGTAAGTTAGAGGGAGAGATTTAGGAAGGACAGTGAAATCAGAGCAAGGGTCAAACACGTGTCGACATGGTGAGAGGCTGAGGGGGCTTACAAGGGCAGCAGAGAATGATAATTTTAAAAGGACAGGTCAGAGGTGTGGAACAAGATAAAGATGCCCGAGGAGATGTGGTGGTAGGAGGAGCAAAGGGGAATGCAAAGTGTTATTTGCCGATAAGAGCCACACCATCACTGTGCCGGTTTGGGTGGGGTAGGATGGAAATCAACGATCAGCTCATCGAATGGCGGAACAGGCGAGGGGCTAAATGGCCTACTCCTGTTCCTATGTTCCAATGAAAGTATAGTCAAGCAGAGTGGCTTCAGTGAGGGACAAAGTGTCACTATTCATATGCCAAGTTTCAGTCAATTCCAGGATGTTATTTCAGAAAATTGCATTAAGGTCTTGAACAGCAAGCGTCTAGTTCACAAGTGAGTAGATATTCTGAGGAAAAGGAGGACAGGGGTGGCGATTGTTGATCTGCTGGCAAAATCCAAGGGGATAGGTTGCATAGACATATTGAAAACAGAAGGATAGAAAGTAGGGAGGGGCTAATGTGAGAGTGTCAAAAGTTAAAGTCTGAAGCCCATTGGTGGGATGAAGCTGACTTGCAGACAATGTGCAGTCAGCTTGGAGCATTGATGACTCAATGTCCAGGTTCAGAGTCAGGAAAAGGCAAGCCAAAATGACTAACTTAACAAGTATTCACAGTATTGATTCATTAATATATTGTGTAGGATTTAATGTGTCCCATACACTAGGAAAATATTCACAGCACTGTTGAAATCTTGACACAATGCCATTTGAAAAATAACAGACTATGAGATTCAGAGCTTGAGAATTTATATCAAAAGTGAAAAGACCAGTTTGCTGAAAAGATCCAGTGTGTTAATGGAATGCCTGATTCCTTCATTGCTTCCATTCTGGCCACCTTGTTCTTTCTCCTCATTATTTGCTTTCCATTGCTCCTTGGCTGTACTTGACAGCAGGCTTCAGTGGCTACTGCCAGAACCTACAATCTAATTTTATACCATTACTGCTGCAGGGGTAGTACAATAAATGAGTGTCTATGAAGTTCTATACAAAAAGGCCCATTTTATGGAGCTTAATTTTCCCCAGTGATTTGCACCGTTTTTTTTTAGCTCTTTTTGGCCCAAGTTGAAAAACCACAGTTTCCCCAATCAATTTGCACCAGCGTAACTCAGTTAGTTATGATTTTTTGAGGCCAATTTTTTTTTCAGCCAAAAGGAGCGTAACCAGCCACCTATGCCAATCCTGGTCATTTAGGGAAGTTTGGCTGGCTGAGTGTTACTCCAGTTCCGCTTAGGCCAACATATGTGGCCTATCCTGAAAAACCTTCCCTAAAGTTAAGGAAATCGGCGCAGGTAAGGAAATCGGCGCAGCAGATGTCTGGACACACCAAACGAATTGAACAACACATAGCAGCAACTTACCTCCAACCCCGCCCGAGGGCTGTCTGATCCCATTTGTCCGGTCGGGTGAGAGAGAGAGAGAGAGAGAGAGAGTGAGAGAGTGAGAGAGAGTGACCAAGACCGGCAAGCCCTTCAGGCAGGATTGGAGGTAAGTCGCTGTTATGTGTTTTTCAATTCTTTTCATGTGTTGGGAGCTGGCTGTATGCTTTACTTTGCAGCTCGCATTGTGTCCCTGGTTACCATAGCAACCTGATCTTTTTGCCGCAGATCAAGGCTCCACCCCCAAAACTAAAGTGTGGGTTACACCACGCCAAAAAGAAGAAATCCAACGGGGAAACTTAGATTTTTTTTGGCATACTTAGACCCGCAAAAAATCGTCCGTAACTCTTCAAGTACGCCAAAAAAATGCTTTGGGGAAAATTAAGCCCTTTGACTTGCAGTGGCTAGGATGTTACAGTACAATCTTACCTCCAAGCAAATCTAAAAATGACTCCTAAGCAGAGACGTTCCTTGGCTCAGTGGTAGCAATCTAACCTCAGTGTCAGAAGGTCATGGGTTCAAGCCTGACTCCAGGACCCCGAGCACATAATCTAAGTTGATACTCCGTGATGGAGTACCGCACTGTCAGAGGTGCTGTCTTTTAGGCGAGAGGTTAAACCGAGGCCAAGTCATTCCACTCAGGTGGACATAAAGGATCTTATGGCACTATTTGAAGGTGATCAGGGAAGTTCTCATGGTGTCCTGGCCAATATTTATCCCTCAATCAGCTTCATTAAAATAATTAATATGGTCTTTATCTCATTGCTGTTTATGGGACCTTGCTGTGCTCAAATTAGCTGCCATGTTTCCCTACATTAAAATAGTGGCTTTTTAAAACAAAACTTCATTGGTTGTGAAGCGCTTTGGAACATCCAGAGGTCATGAAAGGAGCTATATAAATACATGTTATTTTCTTTTACATGAGCCTCTTGGTTGGGAAGGCAAGATAAGCCAGCCTATAATGTCCCAAGCACATAGTCAACATTGTGCTTTGGGTGGCTTGCCAGCTGAATGGATGACTGAAGGGTTCACTCCATAGATAATCTGTATGAGACTGGTAAACATCGATCAAGAATGGAACTGAACTCTGATGTTAAGAGCAGTCTTCTGGCATCATTGCTCCAAATGGTCTACGATAGATGAAAATTCCTCTTCATACATGAAATGGATAACAGCAACTAACATTGACATAATGCTGCTCACATAAAGCAAGTCCTTAAAGCGCTTTGCACAGGAAAGGAGGCGAATGCTAAGCAAGAAGCAAAAGGAATTTGGGTGGATGACAGATTGCAAAAGAGACACCAGAGAGAATATTTTTTTTCAGCAGAGATCACACAAAAGTGAGAGCAAGGCAAAATGGGTTTGGAAGAGTATTCCAGACAGCAGGATCCTTATGACTAAATAAGTGGCCACTGACCATGGGAGCAGGGGAGGAGGGAAGGAGGAAGCGGTAAGAACATAACATAAGAAATAGGAGCAGGAGTAGGCCATTCGGCCTTTTGAGCCTGCTCTGCCATTTAATAAGATCATGACTGATCTTCAACCTCAACTCCACTTTCCTGCACTATCACCCCATCCCTTGATTCCCTTAGTATCCAAAAATCTATGGATCTCAGCCTTGAATATACTCAACGACGGAGGATAAACTACAACCTTTATTTGCGTTTGCTAATTTCCTACTTAGCACAGAGAGGAGTACACCTTCTGTTCCCACTTATTTCCAGAGAACGCAATGTGCTTTGTATTTACCACTATAACATGGTCACCAGTCACCTGAATGTAATGTGCTGCAGTGGGCCACAACCGAATAAAGCTGCATTTGCAGCACGTACACAAATCTTTGAAGATGACAGGGCCAGTTGAGAAGGCGGTTACAGGATTCTTGGCTTCATAAGTAGAATTGGTAATAAGAATATCAGCGGAATAAAATATGAGTTTAGGCACGTGGGTGGAGAAGATGCCATGGATGGATTTGAAAACAAAGAGGATCTTGAAGTCAATTAACCAGAGCATAGGCAGCCACTGCAGCATACTAGGCTGAAGTAGCGGGCACGTGGGACATTTCGCAGGACTGTGGAAGGGGATTTGGTCCATATCATTTGGGATCAAGTTTGTGAAAGTTGGAGGTGGGAAGACTACCAAGATTGCATTTGAGAAATCATTCCTTGAGGTGATTAATGCACTGAATAGGGTTTTAGTAGTGCTAAACTGAAGAATATTCTAGCAGCAAAAAGGAGATAGTCTTCGCAACAGATCAGATGCAGACTATAAATTTCAGCAATGGATCAGAGAACAGCTTGTGCATGACCAGGCTCAGCCAGGGAGGCTGATGGAGTCAGAATCAGAAGTTAGATTTGTAGCTAGAGGTGATGGATTCAGTTTTGTCAATGTTGAGTTGTAGGAACTTCCAGGATTTAGACAGGCATTTAGATCATACAGCAATAGCTCTGGGTCAATGGTGGTGACAAACATTGTACAGTTTAGTGTCATTGACATGTATAGAAGCAGACCCTGTGCTTGTGGATGATGTAATCAAGGAGTGGCATGGAGATGAATAGAAGCAAGCAAAAGAAGTGACTGAACTCCAAAATCTCTTAAATTAATTCAACCCAAGTATCTGGGGATCTATAAAATTAGAAACCAAAATCACACAAAATAAAATGGATTTGGTTAACCAATGCTACAAGTATACAAATCTATTAGTTTTGGTCCAGGACTAGACCCATCTCACAACCAGTTCATATAGAATCATAGAATGGTTACAGCACAGAAGGAGGCCATTCGGCCTGTCGAGCCTTCAGCTAGTCCCATTTCCCCACCCTTTCCCCATAGCCTTGCAATTTTTTTCCTTCAGGTACTTATCCAATTTCCTTTTGAAAGCCACAATTGAATCTGCCCCCACCACCCTTTCAAGCAGTGCATTACTCCAGATCCTAACCACTCGCTGCGTAAAAAAGTTTTTCCTCATGTTGCCTTTGGTTCTTTTGCCAATCACCTTAAATTTGTGTCCTCTGGTTCTCGATCTTTCTGCCAATGGGAACAGTTTCTCTCTAAGTGAAACACTCAAGAGTAGATAATGAAAAACATCATTAGGCTTTTGGGTGATCTGTTCCAATATTAACCTACCACCAGAAGTATGAAGTGGAAAACAACCAGTCTATTGATGACCAAGATGTTTATTACTACAGAATTAAGACACTCTATTTTGGAAGAATGAGGAATCACAGCAAGGCTGAATACTGCTCGTTCACATCTGGGACCTGGGTTGAAATTCACTCCATCTGGATTTGAATACAGTCCATTACTATATTGCTATGTGAAATGACTGAATAGTCGAGATGTCTAATAGATACACGTTTATAATGCAAAAAAATGCCCAGAAGTAGGCCCAAACTGACAACTTCATTCATGTGGGCCTTAAGGTTATTGGTAAAAAATTATGTTGGTGCAGTACTGTGACTGAGATGGAATTTTATCCATGTTTGATGTTACACTGGATATCAAAAGCAGAAATGTATTCCACTCCACAGGAATACAACAGCCTTCAGCTTTATAAGCAAAAGAATTCACAAAGAAACAGCATTTAACAAAAACAAATATGCTAACGTCTCATTTGTTCTTACCTGTTGATATGCCCAGTTGAGTAATTTATATCTGTATGATCTTCTCATAGGATAGCACAGACTGAAGAATGCATGCAGCACAGCATAAAAGAAGCTGAGGAGTCCTAGTTGTTTCCGTACCAACATCCAGCGAGCTAGCCACTGAGGAAAACGTCTGTATTTGGTACTAAAATGGAGCTGGTAAATGGCTGCCAAAATTCCTGGTAAATACACTAAAGCTAAAAGTATGATGGCAACCACTGGCAGAACTTTGTTCATGACCAAAATGGGAATTTTATAAAATACATTTTTGTTTTCAGTGATATAGGGGTGAATGATATCCCGAAGTAAAGTGTATATGAAAACAGTAACAGACAGTCCCCCAGCTAGCTTGATTGGAAAGTGCCAGCGTGGGAAAAGCTCCAGCTGTCTATCTAGTTGTGAGGGATATTCAAAGTCATCAAAAGGAAGGTTAGGCGATGTCAAATTTCCTGTTGATATCCTGGAATCCTACAACACAAATTAGAGTTAGAGTCAGTGAACAAATGGAAATACACGCTTTTCAAGCACGTAGAATATTCCTTTACTGCATTCTACAAATTCTGAACTTGAATAAGTGGGTAAGTTGTGCACAGAGCCTTCATAGCTATCCATCTTTAAAATAGCTAGCCTCTATTGTAAGTAGAAATGCTCATTCCAAACATCACAGATTTTCTTCTAACTAATGCAACCTACAAGTGAGATTGGAGGAGGGTGGGAGAGAGAAGCAGCTAATCAGAACATTCAATCTATGCTCATATTCAGAGTTGTTAACAGTGTAAATTACTTTAGACTATTTAAGGACATTAACTTTAATAGAACTGATGAAAGTTTGAAAAGAAATCTCAGTTAAGCCTAAATTATTTCTTCAGAAGTTTTTTTTGGTACAACTTATATCTCCTTCTCTAAATCACTCTTAGCAGCATAAGGAAGTCCTGATGCAGTATCAGTTTGTTTTGCTTGGTGCTGCAGCCAAGCCAAGGAAGACTCTTCGGTTGGCTTTGTTTGCTACATTACATTGTGAATCCCTTTGAGTGAATTGCCAATGCCCCAGGTCATAAAATCATTGAGCTACCCCCCAACATTTCAAATTTTAAATTCTTATTCTCGGGTTGAAAATCCCTTCATGGTCTCACTGGCCCCATCTTTAACCTCCTTCAGCCCAACAACCAGCAACTTGCATCCCCCTGAACTTTCTGTTCCTGACTCTGGCCTCTTGCACAAACCCCCACCATTGACAGCTTGGCCTTCTGTCATCTGGAATTTCCTCCCTAAACTGCTCCACCTCCATTTCCTTTAAAACCCCTCTTTTCGACCAAGCTTTTGGTCACCTTTGCCAATATCTGTTTGTGATAAAGAAAAACTGAGCCAAACGCCTTGGGACTTTTTTCTACTTTAGAAAAAGGTGCTATACAAATGCCCAGTGAGAAATTGTATCCTTTCCATTTGTGCAATTCAGCCTCATCTGTCATACTCCATAATTAGTTCCAAGCTCATCATGACGTCAATACCCGTCAAACTTCTTTCTAAACATTTGCTTTTAATTTTATCTTTGGATATGCCAGATGGCAATGTATGCAGCAAATAATTAATCCTTGGAAATGGTCTTAATTTTCTTAAGTGGTTTCCCAATTTTAAAATCATACTTCTGCTCTACCCCCTGTATTTAATGCTCTAAACTTGCTTCCACCTATATATTTCAAACAAGCAACTCTTGGAATTCCCATTGCTTAAAGCAAACAAACAATCTAATTTTAACAAATGGCAGTTAATTATGCATTTTAACTTCTGTTAGAGACGAGTAATGTCTGGGAGAGCCTCAAGTATAAAAAGTGCTATGTAATATAACGTCGCCCATCTCTGCTCCTGCTTCAGCCCATCTTCTGCTGAAACCGTCATCCGTGCTTTTGTTACCTCCAGTCTATACCAATGCGCTTTTAACCAACCTCCCATCTACTCTCTAAACCTCAGCTCACCCAAAACTCTGCTGCTCGTATCTTTAACTTGTCCTGTTCACCCATCACTCCTGTGCTCACCAACCTACATTGGCTCACCATCCAGAAACACCTCAAATTTAAAATTCTCGTCCTAGTGTTCAAATCTCTCCATGGCCTTGCCCTTCTCAATCCTACAACCCACTGAAAAACTCCATGTTCCTCTAATTCTGGCCTCTTGGGCATCCCCAAATTCCTTCGCCCCACCATTAGCAATCATGCCTTCAGCTGTCTTGGCCCCAAGCTCTGGAAGTCGCTCCCTAACCTCTTCACCTTTCTCACCTCCTTTAAGACACTCCTTAAAACCTACCTCTTTGACCAAGTTTTATGATTACCTGCACCAATATCTCCTTATGTGGCTTGTTGTTAAACAGTGTCTGATTACGCTTCTGTGTAGCATCTTGGGACGTTTTACTATGTTAAAAGGCACTATACAAATACAAGTTGTTGTAAGCTTTCATTGCTGCTCTTTTGTATTGCTAAAGAATACCAAGGTGCAGCTAACGTGTTCTTTGGATAAGCATGAAAAATTCAGGCACAAACAATGCTCAGTGCTGCTCCAGTCACAGGTTTGTAGAGTTTGTAGAGTTTTCCCTCACCTCCATGATTTCCCCAACTTGCAATGGAAGTCCTCATACAAATAACCATTTAAAACTAGCTACTAAAAACACAAGCAGGGGCAGCCTGAAGAAGTTTCCCTTTGATTTCCCCTTCTTCCAAGGATGTGCTTGGCCGTTACATTGTGCCTTCCCAAAGTGGCAGTCAAGATCAGGAATTCAAGTATGTGTGGGGATAGGAATGATTGTAGCCAGAGTTTCACCACTCTATTGTACGATGCAGTGGTGCTCAAACATACTATGCCAGTTGATCAAGTAATTTCTACAACCATAGTTTGCACAGACATGTAGCAATCATTTGGAATTAAAAAAAGAGAAAATGTTGAAAATACTCAGCATCTGTGGAGAGAGAAACAGAGTTAACTTTTCAAGTCGATGAACTTGTGTCAGAACTGGAAAAAGTTAGAGATATCACAAGTTTTAAGCAAGTGCAGAAGCAGGGAAAAGGTGGGGGGGAGGAAAGAACAAAAGGGAAGATATGTGATAGGCAGGAGAAATTAAATGACGAAAGGGATAATGGTGCAAGGCAAAAGGAGACGGTAGTGGGATAAGTAAAGTGTTGTGTATCTGTAAAGCATGCACGCCCATGTTCCGCCACCAGGGAGCGCATTCCCTGATGTCCCAAGGGATCCCAGCATCCCGTGGGAGCACTGTATATAAGACCTGTTCCTCACTCTGGAGTGTCTTAATAAAGACCGAGGTCACTGTTACTTTAACTTCCCTGTGTGCAGTCTCATCTGTGTTAGGAACACAACATAAAGAAACAAAAAAGATAGGTCTAGAATAGCAGAATCATCAACAGATGCTGTCTGAAAATATGATCTGAAAATGTTGAACTCCGCGTCAAGTCTGGAAGGCTGTAAAGTGCCTAATTGAAAGATGAGGTGCTGTTCCTCGAGCTTATGTTGAACTTCATTGGGAGGTCAGAGTAGGGGTGGAAGGGAGAATTAAAGTGACAGGTGATCGTAAGTTTGAGGTTGTAATATAGATAGCTCCATCTGTGGACTCCTGTGGCACTGCAGCCAGTGCTGTTTATAATAAAGGGAACAGGCCACTTGACTCTGCTGAGTTCCGGATTGTTCTGCCATCTTAAGGCGGTGTGTGTCTGTGAGTTACTGAAAATGTAACAGGGGTTACACTTGTGGATTAAAATGGAGGTATTCAGCCAAGCGATTACTCAATCTGCGTTTGGTCTCCCCAATGTAGAGGACACTGCATCGTGAGCAGCAAATACAGTATACTAAATTGAAAAAATACATGTGAATTGCTGTGTCACCTGGAAAAAGTGTTTGGGACTCTCGAAAGTGAGAAGGGAGGAGGTAAAAGGGAAGATGTTGCAACTCCTGTGCTGCATGGGAAGGGGCGGGGATGTTGGGGGTTATTGACGAGTGGATCAGGACGTCGCGGAGGAAATGTTCCCTTTGGAATGCTGGGAGGGGAGGGGAGGGGAAGATGTGTTTGGTGGTGGGATCATGCTGGAGCTGTGGAATTGGTGGAGGATGATCCGTTGAACATGGAGGCTGGTGGGGCAGAAGGTGAGGGTAAGGGGAACTCTATCGTGGTTCTGGGAGAGAGGAGCAGGGGTGAGAGCAGAAGTACAAAAAATTGAACAGACACGGTCAAGAGCAATGTCAATCACAGTGTAGAGGAATCCTCGGTTGAGGAAAAAGGAAGACATATCGGAGTACTTTATGGAAAGTGCCATTCTATCAGAAATTATTTGGATTGGTTGCTGTACAGCACTAGACATGATTTACTTGGTTTGGCCAGAATGCATCAGGATCTTTGTAGGGTTGAGGGGATGCTAATCTAAAGGTAGCACATTATTCCCTATTATTCCCTTCCCTTTTGTTCATTCTTCCTCGCCCCTTTTCCCTGGCTCTGCTTAAAACCTGTTACATCTCTAACATTTTCCAGTTCTGATGACAATCATCGACCTGAAACGTTAACTCTGTTCCTCTCTCCACAGATGCTGCCTGACACAAGAACATGACCTGCTGAGTATTTCCAGCATTTTCTGATTTTATTTCAGATTTCCAGCAATCGCAGTATTTTGCTTTTAAATTATTCCCAGAGTCTGTTTCAATGTGCCCCGTCATACAGACAAGCTGTGTATTTGGCACAACTTACAAGATAACAACAAAGGATTGTTTGAAAGCAGGCCAAGTTGTACTCAAACACCAACTGCTTTCAGGTGATCAGAGGAGTTGGACAATTACATACAACTTGACATTTATAACTGGAGTGAACAATCTAGATTAAGACATTGGCAACAGAGCACCATTATTTTTTTCTCATCCCTCCTGTCAAATCATAACCACTTATCAAGTTAAGTTACAGATTAGAATAGTTCCTTAGATTTTTGGCAAAAACAGAATAATTTGCAAATGGTGGTCAATTGACAATTACCAAATGGACCCACGTCTCTGCAGAGTACTTCTCTCCAAAATTATGATATTTTTTTTAATTAAAAAAAATTAATTCTAATCTCGCTGATAGAAGTTGCAAAGTAATGTGATATAAAAGCACAAATAACTGTTCGTTACCACAGACAGCAGGCACCAGGTTAGGCTGGTTAAAGGATTTGGGATCTTTCATTACTACCCCTCAAGAGGTTAGAATCGTCCCGGTACATTTTCTTCTGCATCAATTAACATTAGGTGGAGAATTATACATATGCTCCAAACAAAAGCTAAAACAGTCAAAATTGCCCCTTTTTGCGATGCCCGTTGGTGCCTCCGGGTGGCGCCAATGGCATGTGACACACTTTTTGCCCGGGGATGGGGAGGCGCTACCGATTCCTGTGAAATTGCATGGCAGTTAGTGATGCCACTGCCATGGTAACAAATCTAGAGCCCCCTGGATATCAAGGGACATACAGGGTAACAAAGAAAAAAAGGGACGCTTATGATAGATACCGAGAACTCAATACCATAGAAACTCCAGAGGAGTATAAGAAATGTAGGGGTGCAACTAAAAAAGATATCAGGAAAGCAAAGAGAGCATGAAAAAATGTTGGCAAGTAAAATCAGAGAAAACCCAAAGATGTCCCACTTTTGTTTTTAAGCGAACATACTTGCTTTGTACAGTCAGGACCTCCTCCTTGAATGCCTCCCATTGCTCTGACACTGATTTACCATCAAGTAGCCGTTTCCAGTCCATTTTAGCCAAATCCCATCTCAGCTCAGCAAAATTTGCTTTACCCCAATTGAGAACTTTTATTCCTGGTCCACCTTTGTCCTTTTCCACAACTATCCTAAATCTTACTAAATTATGATCACTAGCACAAAAATGCTTTCCCACTGATACCGCTTCCACCTGTCCTCTTCATTACCCAAAACCAAGTCCAAAACCACCCCCTCCCTTGTTGGGCTTGTTACATACTGGCTGAAGAAGTTCTACTGAATGCATTTTACGAATTCCGCACCCTCTGCACCATTCACCTACTTTTTTACCCAGTTAATATTAGGACAGTTGAAAGTCCCCACTAATACAGTTCTATAGTTTTTGCACTTCGTGGCAATTTACCCACATATTTGTTCTTCTATCGCCCTCTGACAGGTTGGGGGTCTATAGTACACTCCCAGTAGTGTCATCGCCCCTTTCTTGTTCTTCAATTCAACCCATATGGCCTCGTTTGATGACCCCTCTAAAATAGAAACATCGAAAATAGGTGCAGGAGTAGGCCATTCGACCCTTCGAGCCTGCACCGCCATTCAATGAGTTCATGGCTGAACATGCATCAGTACCCCATTCCTGCTTTCTCGCCATACCCCTTGATCCCCCTCGTAGTAAGGACTACATCTAACTCCTTTTTGAATATACTTAGTGAATTGGCCTCAACAACTTTCTGTGGCAGAGAATTCCAGAGGTTCACCATTCTCTGGGTGAAGAAGTTTCTCCTCATCTCGGTCCTAAATGGCTTACCCCTTATCCTTAGACTGTGACCCCTGGTTCTGGACTTCCCCAACATTGGGAACATTCTTCCTGCATCAAACCTGTTTAAACCCGTCAGAATTTTAAACGTTTCTATGAGATCCCCTCTCATTCTTCTGAACTCCAGTGAATACAAGCCCAGTTGATCCAGTCTTTCTTGATATGTCAGTCCCGCCATCCCGGGAATCAGTCTGGTGAACCTTCGCTGCACTCCCTCAATAGCAAGAATGTTCTTCCTCAAGTTAGAAGACCAAAACTGTACACAATACTCCAGGTGTGGCCTCACCTATGCCCTGTACAACTGTAGTAACACTCCCTGCCCCTGTACTCAAATCCCCTCGCTATGAAGGCCAACATGCCATTTGCTTTCTTAACCGCCTGCTGTACCTGCATGCTAACCTTCAATGACTGATGTATCATGACACCCAGGTCTCGTTGCACCTCCCCTTTTCCTAATCTGTCACCATTCAGATAATAGTCTGTCTCTCTGTTTTTACGACCAAAGTGGATAACCTCACATTTATCCACATTATACTTCATCTGCCGTGCATTTGCCCACTCACCTAACCTATCCAAGTCACTCTGCAGCCTCATAGCATCCTCCTCGCAGCTCACACTGCCACCCACCCAACTTAGTGTCATCCGCAAATTTGGAGATACTACATTTAATCCCCTCGTCTAAATCATTAATGTACAGTGTAAACAGCTGGGGCCCCAGCACAGAACCGTTATTCTCTACACAAAATCTAGCCTACTGTGCCCAATTCTGGGCACCACACTTTAGGAAGGAGATCATGGCCTTGGAGAGATAGAAAGAAGATTTACCAGAATGATGCCGGAATGAGGGGGCTTCGGTTATGTCGAAAGACAAGAGAAGCTGGGATTGTTCTTCTTAGAACAGAAAAGGTTAAGGGGTAATAGTAGTTCAAAACTATGAGGAATTTTGAAACAGTAGATAGGGAGAAAAGAAGAACTGGACCAAGCATTGCAATGTGACCGAAGTGGAGGAATTCCTGTGGATGTGCAGCTGCAGGAGCGAACGGTCGGTGCTCTGGTGTCTGAAAACACGGATGACAGCCTGTACTCAGTTGACACAGGAGACGAAAAGAAAGATCTGCTCCATACTAAAAGGAAAATTGAAGCCTCTGTGGATCGACCTAATTTTACATTTCCACTGGAGGGTGGGTCAGTAACCAGAGGACACAGATTTAAGTAAATTGGCAAAAGAACCAGAGGGGGGCATTGAGGACTTTTTTTTAATAAACGCAGCAAGTTATCATCCGGAATTCAGTGCCTGAAAGGGTGTTGAAAACAGACTCAATTGTAACTTTCAAATGGGAATGAGATATATACTTGAAAAGGAAAAATATTTAGGGGTATGGGGAAAGAGTGGGGGGGGAGTCGGACTTTCAAAGAGCTGGCACAGGCTGATTGGCCTCCACCTGTGCTGGAAGAATCTATAATTTTATGAAATACGATTGTTCAGCTGAACAGGGCACTTAATCTTCCTCTTTTGGTGCCAATTAATTAAAGAAATATATATTTTTTAATAAGTATTTTGAACAACTACACATTTGGTTCAATCTGTGGCAATTATTCCACTATCAGTTGGAATTTTAATCAATATATTTTAATTTTTCAATGCATTTTTAAATTCTTGTTTTTGAATAGTATTGCTTCTTTTGTTCGTGGTTTGAAATTTTTGTCTAATAACGTTTTCATTCTTAAGAGAAAGAGTGGCAGCTTCTTATTAAATTATAAAATGGCAGTTCTGCAAGAGCTTAGGTGCAAAAATGCTTTGCCAGTTGCCAACTTTCTCTCCAGCTAATCCCATCACAAGTTAAAAACGCAAGTGAAAAGTATCAATATAAGTTGTAACAATTTATGTGCCACACTACTTTAAACAGGCAAATTAAAAGAAAAAGCAGTCGTGCTTACCAAGTTGGCCTAATTTATGTTGAGGGAACAATAACACGGAGCTAAATATATGTTTAAAATGTTTAAAAAGTTACTTCAAATCCACCTTAAAGCCTTCACAAACATGAACGTTTATTAAAAATATGCAACTTCTGGGCTGAAAGGAGCTCTTAACAGGGAACATTTGAATACATAGGTTAAAGAATCCCCGACCCCTGCCCCAACCACCCCCTGACCCCTCCCCCCACCCCACCATTAAACAGTCAAACTGGATCTTAAATGAATCCAAGATTCCTTTCACTCCTTTACTGAAAAGCCCCATCCAAATATTGAGCAGTCTATCCTGTGTAGGATCCATTCCTCCCTCCGCAAATGGTAAAAACTGGACTATTGAATGTAAACACTCAGAGCTGCATCACAACTTACGAAAAGAGCTGGGCAGGAGAGGGTTAATTCTTACATTATAGCCAAACCATCAGACATCATGAAGGACAACGATACAGGATATATGCATCATCCTAAATCACTAGACAATGGCAGCAGGAGAGAGACATTCACACCTTCAATAGTTTCCTGTCTGAAAAGATACAGGAACATTCATGTTTACCTCAAAGGGTTACATTGTGTAAAGAATTACCCTGGACTGCGGCTCCAGAAAGACTGGTTTCAGGGTAAGCCTAGACCGGACCCTGATCATCATCATCATAGACAGTCCCTCGGAATCGAGGAAGACTTGCTTCCACTCTAAAAATGAGTCATTAGAAACATAGAAAATAGGTGCAGGAGTAGGCCATTCGGCTCTTCGAGCCTGCACCACCATTCAATATGATCATGGTTCATCATGCAACTTCATACCCCATTCCTGCTTTCTCTCCATATCCCTTGATCCCTTTAGCCGTAAGGGTCACATCTAACTCCCTTTTGAATATATCTAATGAACTGGCCACAACAACTTTCTGTGGTAGAGAATTCCACAAGTTCTCTGAGTGAAGAAGTTTCTCCTCATCTCGATCCTAAATGGCTTACCCCTTATCCTTAGACTGTGACCCCTGGTTCTGGACTTCCCCAACATCGGGAACATTCTTCCTGCATCTAAACTGTCCAATCCCATCAGAATTTTATATGTTTCTATGAGATCCCGTCTCATTCTTCTAAATTCCAGTGAATATAAACCAAGTCGATCCAGTCTTTCTTCATATGTCAGTCCTGCCATCCCGGGAATCAGTCTGGTGAACCTTTGCTGCACTCCCTCAATAGCAAGAATGTCCTTCCTCAGATTAGGAGACCAAAACTGTACATAATATGCAAGGTGTGGCCTCACCAAGGCCCTGTACAACTGCAGTAAGACTTCCCTGCTCCTATACTCAAATCCTCTCGCTATGAAGGCCAACATGCCATTTGCCTTCTTCACCGCCTGCTGTATCTGCATGCCAACTTTCAATGACTGATGTACCATGACACCCAGTTCTCGTAGCATCTCCCCTTTTCCTAATCTGTCACTATTCAGATAATATTCTGCCTTCCTGTTTTTGCCACCAAAGTGGATAACCTCACATTTATCTACATCTGTCCAAGTCACCCTGCAGCCTCTTAGCATCCTCCTCACAGCTCATAGTGCCACCTGGCTTGGTGTCATTTGCAAACTTGGAGATATTACATTCAATTCCTTCGTCTAAATCATTAATGTATATTGTAAATAGTTGGAGTCCCAGCACTGAACCTTGCGGTACCCCACTAGTCACTGCCTGCCATTCTGAAAAGGACCCGTTTATTTCTACTCTTTGCTTCCTGTCTGCAAATCAGTTCTCTATCCATGTCAATACATTACCCCCAATACCATGTGCATTAATTTTGCACACCAATCTCTTGTTTGGGACCTTGTCAAAGCCTTTTGAAAGTCCAAATATACCACATCCATTGGTTCTCCCTTGTCCACTCTACTAGTTACATCCTCCAAAAATTCTAGAAGATTTGTCAAGCATGATTTCCCTTTCATAAATCCATGCTGACTTGGACCGATCCTGTCACTGCTTTCCAAATGCGCCATTACATCTTTAATAATTGATTCCAATATTTTCCCCACTACCGATGTCAGGCTAACCGGTCTATAATTCCCTGTTTTCTCTCTCCCTCCTTTTTTAAAAAGTGGGGTTACATTAGCTACCCTCCAGTCAATAGGAACTGATCCAGAGTCTATAGAATGTTGGAAAATGACTACCAATGCATTCACTATTTCTAAGGCCACTTCATTAAGTACTCTGGAATGCAGACTACCAGGTCCTGGGGATTTATCAGCCTTCAATTTCCCTAACACAATTTCCTGACTAATAAGGATTTCCTTCAGTTCCCCCTTCTCGTTAGACTCTCGGTCCACTATTATTTTCGGGAGGTTATTCGTGTCTTCCTTAGTGAAGACAGAACCAAAGTATTTGTTCAGTTGGTCTGCCATTTCCTTGTTCCCCATTATGAATTCACCTGATTCTGACTGCAAGGGACCTACATTAGTCCTCACTAATCTTTTTCTCTTCACATATCTATAGAAGCTTTTGCAGTCAGTTTTTACGTTCCCTGCAAGCTTATTCTCATCCTCTATTTTCCCACTCCTAATTAAACCCTTAGTCCTCCTCTGCTGGATTCTAAATTTCTCCTAGTCCTCAGGATTACTGCTTTATCTGGCCAATTTATATGCCTCTTCCTTGGATTTAACACTATCCTTAATTTCCCTTGTTAGCCACGGATGAGCCACCTTCCCCTTTTTATTTTTACGCCAGACCGGGATGTACAATTGTTGTAGTTCATCCATGTGATCCTTAAATGTCTGCCATTGCCTATCCATCGTCAGCCCTTTAACTATCATTCTCCAGTCTAACCTAGCCAATTCACCACCGAAGTTACCTTTCTTTAACTTCAGGATCATAGACTCTGAATTAACTGTGTCACTCTCCATCTTCATAACATGGTAGAATTCTTTATTGTCACTCTTCCCCAAGGGGCCTCGCATGACCAGATTGCTAATTAATCCTCTCTCATTACACAAGTCCCAGTCTAGGATGGCCAGCCCTCTAGTTGGTTCCTCGACAGATTGGTCTAGAAAACCATCCCTTATACACTCCAGCAAATCATCCTCCACAGTACTGCTACCAGTTTGGTTAGTCCAATCGAAATGTAGATTAAAGTTACCCATGATAACTGCTGTACCCTTATTGCACACATCCTTAATTTCCTGTTTGATATCATCCCCAACCTTCCTACTACTGTTTGGTGCTCTGTACACAACTCCCACTAACGTTTTCTGCCCTTTGATGTTTCGCAGCTCTACCCATATAGATTCCACATCATCCAAGCTAATGTCCTTCTTTACTATTGTGTTAATCTGCTCTTTAACCAGTAACGCTATCCCACTTCCTTTTCCTTCCTGTCTATTCTTCCTGAATATTGAATACCCCTGGATGTTGAGTTCCCAGCCTTGGTTACCCTGGAGCCATGACTCCGTAATCCCAATTACATCATTACCATTAACAGCTATCTGCGGATTTAATTCATCCACCTTATTACAAATGCTCCTCGCATTGAGGCACAGAGACTTCAAGCTTGATTTTTTAACACTCATTGTCCTTTTAGAATTATGTTGTAATGTGGCTCTTGTTAATTTGTGCCCTTGATTTCTCTGCCCTCCACTCTTGTTTTCCTCCTTCCTATCTTTTGCTTCTGCCCCCTTTTTATTTCCCTCTGCCTCCCTGCGTAGATTCCCATCCCCCTGCCATATTAGTTTAAGCCTTCCCCAACAGCACTAGCAAACACTCCCCCTAGGACATCAGTTCCAGTCCTGCCCAGGTGCAGACCGTCCGGTTTGTACTGGTCCCACCTTCCCCAGAACCGGTTCCAATGTCCCAGGAATTTGAATCTCTCCTCCTTGCACCATTCCTCAAGCCACATATTCATCTGAACCATCCTGCTATTCCTACTCTGACTAGCACGTGGCACTGGTAGCAATCCTGAGGTTAGTACCTTTGAACTCCTACTTTTAGATGGCTGAACAGTCCAATTCGAGAACCACAGTCCCTGTCACAGCTGGGACAGATAGTTGTTGAGGGAAGGGGTGGGTGGGACAGGTTTGCTGCACGCTCTTTCCGCTGCCTGCGCTTGGTTTCTGCATGCTCTCGGCAATGAGACTCGAGGTGCTCAGTGCCCTCCCTGTTGCACTTCCTCCACTTAGGGCGGTGTTTGGCCAGGGACTCCCAGGTGTCAGTGGGGATGCTGCACTTTATCAGGGAGGCTTTGAGGGTATCCTTGTAAAGTTTCCTCTGCCCATCTTTGCCGTGAAGGAGTTCCGAGTAGAGCGCTTGCATTGGGAGTCTTGTGTCTGGCATGCGAACAATGTGGCCCGCCCAGTGGAGCTGATCAAGTGTGGTCAGTTCTTCAATGCTTCAATCCACGATCGGACCGGAGTCAAACAGGGCTGTGTCATCGCCCCAACCCTCTTAATCTTCCTCGCTGCCATGCTCCACCTCATAGGTCAACAAGCTCCCTGCTGGAATGGAACTAAACTACAGAACCAGTGGGAACCTGTTCAACCTTCGTCGTATCCAGGCCAGGTCCAAGACCACCCCAACCTCTGTCGTCGAGCTACAATACGCGGAAGATGCCTGCATCTGCCCACGTACAGAGGCTGAACTCCAAGTCATAGTCAACGTATTTACTGAGAAGTACGAAAGCATGGGCCTTACGCTAAACATGCATAAGACAAAGGTCCTCCACCAGACTGTCCTTGCCGCATAGCCACATGGATATGAATACTAATAGAAAACCAACCTTGTAAAAGGACCTCATAACAATCATGAACAATGGCTCTAGATGGGGAACAATTAGCCATCAAGAGTTCACATGTGATGCGGCCATCATGTTAAATCTGTTCCAAGATTGCAAGTTGGTTTTTGGTATAAAGACCCCCTTTCGAAGACAAGAAATAGGAGAACACAGCAGTGCAGAAAGAGAAACCAGCCAGTCTTCGGGACAAGCTGCAACCAAGAAAAGGGCCTACAGTCAACCTCAGAAGACAGTCAAGGAATTGGTGATTGTGTGTTTGTTCCAGCCAAATCATAGAAGGGTTTTGTGATTTGGTCTGGTAACTTTATGTGCAACAGTCAAATTGCAAACGGGTTTAACTTTGTCAAGTTATGGCGTCGGAGTTTGTATTCTGGGGTTTGTTAGTTCCACATTGATTGTAGTGATTTATACAGGGAGGTAGTTGTGTGTATATGTTCAGTAAAACAAACTGATTTTGGCTGAGCCAAAACCCTGCGCTGTGTGTAATTTTGTTCTTATAAATCCTGATGTCAAAAAACTGTATAACGTGGGACTAGGCATTTAGTAACCCTTACAGCCTGCTCAAAATTGATGCTTCAGCAGTTGTAGCCTACTACTGTTCTACTTGTCTTGGATTAGTCTGAAATGGTGCCTGTACAGATGGTTAAGAGTTACTGATTTTGAGAACCCAAGAGGCTACAAACACCTAAAATCTGCACTCATGAGATCTCAAGGCTCCTGCACCTCATTTATAAATTGTGAATTGCAGTCATCATCCTAGCTTAACAATTGAAAATGAATTACTACTGGTATATTACACTGCATCAAAAAGAAGAAAAACAGTAATCTCATTGCTGGCTCATCTTTCCACATAACAATTCCCCCCGACCAATTTTATATTTTCCTTCTGTTACATTATAATTAAAAGAAAATGCACCTCTAACACATATTCTGTTCTTACGAATAATTTTTCGCAAACATGATCGTATCAGAAATGGGGTAACCTGCAAAAGAATCTGCAGGACTTAATACGTAACCACATGGGTCACGAAAGTTCTACATCAGTGGGAACATCACTGACCAGGCTGCCCATTTGGACGTGCAGTTTAAAATGCAGATTCCTTTGCCACTACAAATGATTCTTCTTCAAATTACGGAAACAAAAAAAATCACTTACACTACATTAGTGGACTTAGTGATTTTAAACAGAAGGTTGCAATGCTTGTGTTTATGAAATTTATGTTTTAGAAAATGACGATCCTTGCTTGCCACGGGAAAGGGAGGATCACTTTATGTCAGTACTTTGACACATTTAAATCATGTCATCGCACAAGGGCATTTGCAAAACACAAATGTCTGCCAAACTTTCAGTAAACAGTGCGTCTTTAAAAGGACAATTATATACTGTTTTACCATTTTCATGTTATTTGCTCCACTTGTAGACAATTCCATTGTATACATTTCATCCCCATTATTACGCGTGGCACTCTCAACATCCATCAGGAGTCACTGTTAGCACCTGGAACAAACAAACAAATGTACACTACCGGAGATTCGAGCACAGATTCAAACGAAAAAAAGCTTTTTAAGGACACGACCTTGGCCATAAAGAGAAAGAAACACTAGCACAAATATAACATTAAAACGTCAAGTTTGAACACTTTTACAGTCTGCTGTCCAATGAAATTGCGGAGTCGCCAGAAGCAACAGTAACGAACTCCAGCCGGACCATCCGCGCCTAGTTTCCAACTCATGGGGCTACCCCGACTCGTCCCCTTCCAACTGCGGCTATTTAAACTAATGTAAACCTACGTTGCCGAAGGCAATTGCACATCGCAACTTCCAAGTGCAAACTAGCGTCTCTGTGTGGCGAAAGTTAGCACAATGGAACAGGGAAGTATTCAATGAATGTCACCTCGCTGTGAAGCTGCTGCCACACTTCCTAAACTGTTGTCAGCCCGAATCAACGAGGCACTGAGGCAGGAAAAGTAACCCGAGTGCCAGGCACCTAGACAGATCGCTGCATGCTCGCCGCGTGTAATGTATACCGTGCTGTGTTCTGCCACTCGTTCATCCGCTCGCCTGCCACTCGCATTCCCCAAACCCCTCCCTCCAGCACTGTGATTGGTGCCGACATCCTGTCAATAACACCACCCCAATGAATTACGTCGCTCATTCAGGGTGACAGTGCAAATTACAACATACCTGTGTCGAGCAGGACTTCTCTCTGTGCACTGAAACACATTACCGAAAGGAGATAACAACATCTTGCCTTTAACGTAGTAAAACGTCCCAAGGCGCCTCACAGGAGCATGCGTTTCCTACATTATAACAGCAACTACACTTCAAAAGTACTTTATTGGCTGTAAAGTGCTTTGGGATGTCCTGAGGTCCTGAAAGGGGCTGTATAAATACAAGTCTACACATGCAAGTCTATAGATTATCAAACAAAATTTGACACTGAACCACATAAGGAGATAATGGGCCAGTTTCTGATGTCAAAATAATGGTGCGGCTAATGGCGCTCACTGTTATTTATGGGTCAATGGTACAGCAACTTCAGGTGAGGGGCTGATGTGCGATTAAATGGCAATATCCAAAAGGTGTTGTGCCGCTCTGCCGTTACGAAAACTGCGTTTTTTACTGCCTCACCTGTAAAGTCCTGACCCTGCAGTACAGACTTACACGAGGCACATGCTGAAGTCAAGGTCACTCTGGACTTGCACCTTTATTTCACAGCTCTCGAGTGCCACACTTGCCTGAGACCTGCCTTTATATACCTGTGTGGAACAGGTATGCAGTGTCTCCTGCAAGTGCATTCCTGGTGGTAAAGTATGCTTGTGGTTACAGGTCATATTTAGTTACAGTCATGTATAGCATGGTAAGATACAGTTATTTATAGTAGTGTGAGATATATGACATCACCCTCCCCCAAGGTCTTATTGTCTTTATAGATTCAGTCTTTCAGGTGGTCTAAGCTCTTGCGTGGAGCGTCTCAGTTGTGGTTCAGTTGTTTGCCTTGGTGCCTGTTTTTCTTTCGGTGTGATTGCTGGTATGTCGCCTGGGCTATCTGTTTCGTTCAGTATAATTGCTGGTATCTCGCCTGGGCTGTTTGTTGAGACTGCCCTTTCCTCAGGTTGTTTCCTCTGTCTGTCCACCAGGTGTGGTGTGAGTTCCACATTGTAGTCTGCCTCTGGTTCTGCAGTGTTGTTGGTGAATCTACTTTTTACTTGGTCTACATGCCTCCGGCAGGTTTTGCCATTGTCCATTTGTACAACCAGTAGCCTGTTTCCTTCCTTGCCTGTTACTGTCCCTGCAAGCCATTTGGGACCCCTGCCATAGTTTAGCACAAACACTTTGTCCCCTATCTCATTCCACCTCCCCCTCGAATTTTGGTCATGGTACTCAGTTAGCTTCTGGCGCTTTGCCTCAACAATTTCATGCATATCTGGGAGGATTAATGAGCCTAGTCTTTAAGGTCCGTTTCATCAATAGTTGCGCGGGGGGAACCCCAATCAACGAATGCGGACGAGATCTGTATGCCAGCAGCAGTCGCGACAGGCGGCTCTGCAGCGTGGGACCTTGGATTTTTAGCATGCCTTGTTTAATGATTTGCACTGCTCGCTCCACTTGGCCATTGGAGGCCAGCTTGAACGGTGCCGTCTTAACGTGATTTATGCCGTGGTCAACTATAAAATCTTGAAATTCTGCGCTGGTGAAGCACAGACCATTATCACTGACCAATATGTCAGGAATTCCGTGCATTGCAAACATGGTTCTAAGGCTCTCCACAGTGGTGGAGGTGGTGCTTGAGTTTAAAAAGGTGCACTCGATCCACTTTGAAAATGCATCGACGACTACAAGGAACATTTTGCCCATGAATGGGCCCGCATAGTCTACATGCACCAACGACCACAGTTTGGTGGGCCAGGGCCAGGGGCTTAGGGGGGCCTCCCTGGGGGCATTACTGAGTTGGGCACAAATGGTGCACCGCCGGACACAGAGTTCAAAGTCCGTGTCAATGTCAGGCCACCAGACGTGGGATCTGGCTATGGCCTTCATGAGAACGATCCCTGGGTGCTCGCGGTGGAGCTCCCGGACAAACGCCTCTCTGCCTCGCAAGTGCATAACTACTCGGCTGCCCCACATCAGGCAATCTGCCTGTAGTGATAGTTCATGCATGCGCCTATGGAAAGGTTTGATCTCCTCGGGGCAGGCATCGCAGGCCTCTGCCCAGTCACCAGTTAAAACACATCTTTTGACTAAGGATATCGTGGGGTCGCTGGTTGTCCAGGCTCTGATTTGGCGAGCCGTCATGGGCGAACCTGTGGATTCAAAGGCATTGATTGCCATGGCCATCTCACAGTCCTATTCGTCGGTCCCTTCCATGGTTGCCAGGGGTAGCCTGCTAAGTGCGTCGGCACAGTTGTCTGTGCTTGGTCTGTGCCTTATTGTGTAGTCGTAAGACGCCAGCATGAGTGCCCACCGCTGAATGCGCGCCGAGGCATTTATTGCCTTGCACTCGGATAGCAGAGACGTGAGGGGTTTGTGGTCGTTTTCTAACGCGACTTGGCTCCGAAAAGGTATTGGTGCATCTTTTTGACACCGTACACGCACGCGAGCGCCTCCTTCTCAACCATACCGTACCCGCGCTCCGCCCGCGAAAGTGACCTGGAGGCATAAGCAATGGGTTGTAATTTACCCGCATCATTGACATGCTGTAAAACGCACCCGACGCCGTACGCTGACGCATCACATGTAAGAACTAGCTTTTTACCTGGGTCAAAAAAGGCTAAAACACTGTTGGAACATAGAAGGTTGCATGCCTTATTGAAGGCGCGTTCTTGGACATCCCCCCAAAACCAATCACACCCTTTCTGAGTAGCACGTGGAGAGGCTCCAGCAGCATGCTTAAGTTCTGCATAAAGCTCCCAATGTAATTGAGTAGCCCGAGAAAGGCGCGCAGTTCCGAGACATTCCGGGGCCTGAGTGCCAGATGAATTGCTTCTGTTTTGGATTCTGTTGGGCAGATTCCATCAGTGGCAATCCTTCTGCCCAAAAATTCAACCTCGGGCGCGAGAAACAGACACTTGGATTTCTTAACTCTTAGGCCTACCCGATCCAATCGACTTAGTACTTCCTCCAAATTGCGGAGATGGGAGTCAGTGTCCCTGCCCGTGATGAGTACGTCATCTTGAAACACAACCGTCCTCGGGATGGACTTGAGCAGACTCTCCATGTTGCTGGAATATGGCAGCTGCCGACCTGATGCCGAATGGGCATCGATTGTACATAAAAAGGCCTTGATGTGTGTTGATGGTGGCGAGTAGCTTGGACTCTTCGGTCAGTTCTTGCGTCGATGTGGGATCTAGTTTTGAGAAAAGTTTTCCTCCAGCCAATATGGCAAATAGGTCCTCCGCTCTAGGCAGCGGGTATTAGTCCTGTAGGGAGACTCTGTTTATGGTAGACTTGTAATCCCTACAGATTTATAAGGATCCATCAGGCTTCATGACGGGGATGATGGGACTTACCCAGTCGCTAAATTCCACGGTTGAGATAATGCCTTCCCGCAGAAGCCGGTCCAGTTTGTGTTCAATCTTTTCCCTCATCACATAAGGCACAGCTCTAGCCTTGTAATGGACCGGTCTGGCATCCTGTGCGATGTAGATTTTAACTTTAGCCCCTTTGAAGGTGCCCACACCTGGCTGAAAGAGATGTTCAAAACGACTTAGAACTGTTGAGCAGGAGGTCCGTTCCTCTGACAACATGGCGTGAACACCATCCCAGTTCCAATTTAGTTTTGCCAGCCAGCTTCTCCCCAACAGTGCTGGGAGAGCTCCGTGGACAATCCAAAGGGGAAGTCGGTTCACCGTGTATTTGTGTGTGACTGAGAGCATTGCGTTGCCAAGGACTGGGATGATTTCTTTGGTATCGGTCCTTAGTTTGGTGTTGATCCTTGTGAGTTTTGGTCTGTTGCTTTTTGCGGCCACAGCTATTCAAATTGTTGGACGCTCATGAGAGATTGGCTCGCTCCCGTGTCCAGTTCCATGTTGACGGGTATCCCGTTGAGTAGGACCCTCATCATTATTGGAGGCATCTTGTTGTAAGAACAGTGGACATTGATCGTGTTGACTCGCTGTACCCCGGCGTCCCGGGCACTGTCCCCACCATCTTCTGGTCCGCTTTCCGACCCTTCCGATTCGTATACCAGCCGAGCTGCTGTTTTTCTGCACATGCGAGCCAGATACCCTGTATAGTTGCAGTTTTTGCAAACAGCATGCTGAAATCGACACCCCCTTGTTGAGTGCCTTCCCCCACATCTCCAGCACAGACCGCTTCCATTGTTTCCGAAGGATGAGCTGCGTCTGGTTGATCTCTCTTGAGCTTCTCTCAGTCTGTAGTTGATTGCTCGCATTGTGGGTTGATGAGGTGTGAAAGGCCGTTCATGTGGTCCTCGATGGCTTCCGGCGCCACTGCCTGCTGTTGAAGGCCTGCTCTCCTGCCTTTGTCTGTGTGTGGGGGTAGCGGCTTGTTTCATGCTGTGAACCCCTTGTTCTGATGTTTCGTTAGTTGTCGTACCCGCAGTATAGATCAACCTCGTTTCTTCTTCTCCTGCCAAGAATGTCTGTGCGACCAGTGCTGCTGCCTCTAGGGTCAAGTTCTTAGTCTCTATCAGCTTTCGGAATATGCCTGCATGGCCTATTCCTTCAATAAAAAAGTCTCTCAGTACTTCTCTCCTTAGTTCATCGGAGAACTCACATAAACTAGCCAGCCTCCGAAGTTCCGCCACAAAGTCTGGCCCACACAGCGTCTGCAGTTGTAGATCCTGTATCTGGCCATGTTTAGGCTGCTTGCTGGCTTCAGGTGGTCTCTCACCAGTGTGCTCAACTCCTCAAATGACTTGCTTGTTGGTTTCTTGGGTGCCAGCAGATCCTTCATTAAGGCGTATGTTTTCGAGCCACAACTGGTCAAGAGATGGGCTCTTCTTTTGTCTGCCTTATTATCGCCCAACCAGTCTTTGGTTACAAAGCTTTGCTTTCTATAAAGTTCTCCCAGTTGTCTCCAGCATTGTATTTCTCATCTGAGCCATTGGTAGCCATTCTGTGGATTCTGTGATCCCATAACTCGTCACCACTGTAAAGTCCTGACCCTGCAGTACAGACTTACATGAGGCACATCCTGAAGTCAAGGTCACTCTGGACCTGCACCTTTATTTTACAGCTCTCGAGTGCCACACTTGCCTGAGACCTGCCTTTATATACCTGTGTGGAACAGGTATGCAGTGTCTCCTGCAACTGCATCCCTGGTGGTAAAGTATACTTGTGGTTACAGGTCATATCTAGTTACAGTCATGTATAGCATGGTAAGATACAGTTATATACAGTAGTGTGAGATACATGACATCACCATTGACATGCATTGAAGGTCGTGAAGTTGCTGGATTTTTCCGGTAGATACAAACTAAACCCATCACAGATATTTATGGCTAGTACTTAGCAGTGTTTATGACTGCGAATCAACTGCACTGAAAATTAGCTACAATAAGTTTGGAGTCTCACTCAGGTTGTGAATTGTTTCAGGAGATTTTAAAAATGTCAAATTTTTTTTTTCTTTTCCTTTCTGTCTCTTTTTCTCTCCCTTAATTTAATCTTTCTTTCCCTCTTGATTGCTCTTTCTGTACCTGATTTGACATTGAATTCATCTCCTTTAATTCACCCTCTTTCTCGTCCTTCCGCTTTTTATTTCCCAATCCTTAAATCCCATTGGATAAAAAGATACCCTGTTGGTTTCCCTGTTCACTCAACAACAATAACTTCAATAACATGTATTTATATAGCGCCTTTAATGTAGTGAAACATCCCAAGGTGCTTCACAGGAGTATTATGTGATAAAAATTTGACACTGAGCAGCTTAAGTAGAAATTAGCGCACGTGACCAAAAGTTTGGTCAAAGAGGTTTTAAGGAGCGCCTTGAAGGAGGAAAGAGAGGTAGAGAGGCGGAGAATTTTAGGCAGGGAGTTCCAGAGCTTAGGGCCTAGGCAACAGAGAGCACAGCCACCAATGGTTGAGCGATTATAATCAGGGATGCTCAAGAGGGCAGAATTAGAGGAGCGCAGACATCTCGGGGAGTTGTGGGGCTGGAGGAGATTACAGAGATAGGGAGGAGCGAGGCCATGGAGGGATTTGAAAACAAGGATGAGAATTTTGAAATCGAGGAGTTGCTTAACCGGAAGCCAATGTAGGTCAGCGAGCACAGGGGTGATGGGTGCGTGGAACTTGGTATGAGTTAGAACATGGGCAGCTGAGTTTTAGATCACCTCTAGTTTACGTAGGGTAGAATGTGGGAGGTCAGCCAGGAGTGTGTTGGAATAGTCAAGTCTAGAGGTAACAAAGGCATGGATAGGGGTTTCTGCAGCGGAGAGAGATGCCCTGCATTCCATCGTGTGCTGATGTTAGCTCACACTTTCAGTAACTGTTTGAGCTGAGGGTGCAGGGGCAAGTCTAACTAACGACAGATGCCATTCGATGCCCTGCTCCAGCAAAATCTGGGCTATTAGGACAGGTGTCTACAAGCTTGGTCAAAGAGGTAAGTTTTAAAGAGCTTCTTAAAGGACAAATGTTAGAGATTGAATGTTTTGGCATGTTAAACTTTAACATAGAAATTTACGTCACAGAAGGAGGCCATTCAGCCCATCGTGTCTGTGCCAGCCGAAAAAGAGCTATCCAACCTAATCCCACTTTCCAGCTCTTGGTTCATAGCCTTGGAGGTTACAACACTTCAAGTGCATATCCAAATACTTTTTAAATGCGATGAAGGTTTCTGCCTCTCCCACCCTTTCAGGCAGTACGTTTCAGACTCCCACCACCATCTGGGTGAAAAAATGTCTCCTCAACTCCCCTCTAATCCTTCTGCCAATTACTTTAAATCCATGCCCCCTGGTTACTGAGTTCTCTGCTAAGGGAAATAGGTCCTTCCTAGCCACTCTATCTAGGCCCTTCATAATTTTATGCACCTCAATCAAGTCTCCCCTCGGCCTCTTTGGTTCCACAAAAAACCAACCCCAGCCTATCCAATCTTTCCTCATAGCTAAAATTCTCCAGTCCTGGCAACATCCTCATAAATCTCCTCTGTACCCTCTCTAGTGCTATGCTGTCCCTGCACCGTACTACAAACTCACACGAGGCATGTACTGCAGACACAGTCACTACGTGACCTTAACCTTTATTCCCAGGACCAAGGAGACGTGACCCTGGGTGGGACCTCCCCTTTTATACCTGGAAACCCAGGTGAGGAGTTCACCCCCTGTGGTCAGGATGGGCATTTCTAGGGTATAAGTACAGTGTACAGGAGTTGCATGAATGTTAGTTACATGAAGATTACCATTGCATGCTGGTTACATACATGACATCACCTCCCCCTTACGTCTTTTTGTATCAAAGGTTAAGTCTGTCAGGTGGTCGATGCTCTCTCGTGGAGCGCCGCAGTTGTGGCTCTGGTGGCTGAGCCTCGGCATGCGTCTCTGTCACCTGAGGTGTTCCGGCCTGTCCACAGGGACTGTGCATGCTGTGGACTGTCCTCGTTGCTCATCCACTGGCAGCGGTGTGGGTGCCACCTCATGCTCTTTTTCAGGTTCCTCCGTGTCTATGCTGAACCTTTTCTTTACTTGGTCCAAGTGTTTGCGGCATATCTGCCCATTGTTTAGTCTGACCACCATGACCCTGTTCCCTTCTTTGCCAATTACTGTGCCCTCAAGCCACTTGGATCCGAAAGCATGGTTAAGAACAAATACCGGGTCATCCATTTCCATACACCTCCCCCTTGAGTTTCGATCATGGAACTCAGTTTTGGACTGGCGCTTGCCCTCAACAATGTCTGCCAGGGCTGGGTGAATGAGGGACAGCCACGTTTTAATCGTGCGTTTCATGAGGAGTTCCGCTAGCGAGTGCGGGCGGGACCTGTAGGCCAGCAGGAGGCGCGATAGGCGGTACTGAAGGGAGGGTCCTTGGATGCGCAGCATGCCCTGTTTTATGACTTGGAACGCACGTTCTGCCTGGCCATTGGAAGCCGGCTTGAACGGCGCTGTCCGGACGTATTTGATACCATTGCCCGACATAAACTCCTGGAATTCATGGCTGGAGAAACACGGGCCATTGTCGCTGACCAGGATGTCCGGCAAGCCATGGGTCGCGAAAACCGTACGCAGACTCTCCACGGTGATGGATGTCATGCACGAGTTTAATATGATGCAGTCAATCAATTTCGAGTATGCATCGACAACGATCAGGAACATTTTCCCCATGAACGGGCCCGCATAGTCGACGTGAATATGTGACCATGGCCTGGTGGGCCAGGGCCACGGGCTGAGTGGGGCCTCCCTGCGGGCATTGCCCAGCTGGGCACACGTCGTGCACCTGCGAACCCAGAGTTCCAGGTCTGAGTAAATCCCCGGCCACCATACATGTGACCGGGCAATGGCTTTCATTAACACGATGCCAGGGTGCTCGCTGTGGAGTTCCCTGATGAATGCTTCCCTGCCTTTCTGGGGCATGACTACCCAGCTGCCCCATAGCAGGCAGTTGGCTTGGATGGACAGCTGATCCATCCGTCTCTGAAACGGTCTGACCTCCTCGGGGCACGCCCTGTGTGCGGGCGCCCAATCCCCAGTCAGGACACATTTCTTTATCATGGATAGGAGGGGGTCTCTGTTGGTCCAGAGTTTGATCTGGTAGGCTGTGATGGGGGAGCCTGCGGTGTCAAAAGCCTCAACGGCCATGACCATCTCAGCGCTTTGCTCTGCTGCCCCCTCGGTGCTGGCCAGTGGGAGCCTGCTGAGCGCGTCAGCGCAATTTTCGGTGCCTGGCCGGTGCCGAATGGTGTAGCCATACGCAGCCAGCATGAGAGCCCATCGCTGAATGCGAGCTGACACATTGGCATTGACAGCCTTGCTGTCGGACAACAAGGATGTTAACGGCTTGTGGTCCGTCTCTAGCTCGAACCGTCTACCGAAAAGGTACTGGTGCATCTTTTTCACACCGTAAACACAAGCGAGTGCTTCCTTTTTGACCATGCCGTATCCACGCTCTGCCTGGGAGAGTGACCTGGAGGCATAAGCCACCGGTTGGAGTCGACCGTCATCATTACCCAGCTGCAACACACACCCAACCCTGTAGGATGATGCATCGCACATTAAAACCAGTTTTTTACAGGGGTCTTACAAAGTCAACAGTTTGTTAGAACACAGCAGGTTCCTCGCCTTATTGAAAGCCCGTTCTTGACAGTCACCCCAAAGCCATTCACAACGTTTACGCAGGAGCATGTGTAACGGCTCCAATAATGTGCTTAAGTTCGGCAGAAAGTTCCCGAAATAGTTCAAAAGTCCCAGGAATGATCGCAACTCCGATGTGTTGCCGGGCCTGGGCGCCCGGCGGATCGCCTCCGTTTTTGATTCAGTGGGCCGGATCCCGTCTGCGGCAACCCTCCTGCCCAGGAATTCGACCTCTGGAGCCAAAAACACACACTTGGCCTTTTTCAGCCGCAAGCCTACCTGGTCCAGTCGGTGTAGCACCTCCTCCAGGTTGTGGAGGTGTTCCTCGGTGTCTCGACCCATTATAAGGATGTCGTCTTGGAATACAATCGTTCCAGGAATGGATTTGAGCAAGCTTTCCATGTTCCGCTGAAAGATAGCTACCGCCGAACGAATGCCAAACGGACACCTGTTGTAGATAAATAATCCCTTGTTCGTCGTGATGGTGGTCAGAAGCTTGGATTCTTCAGCCAGTTCCTGAGTCATGTAGGCCAAAGTGAGGTCCAGCTTCGTGAACAGCTTGCCACCTGCCAGTATGGCAAAAAGGTCCTCCGCTCTTGGGAGCGGGTATTGGTCTTGCAGCGACACTCGGTTAATGGTGGCTTTGTAGTCGCCACAAATCCTGACCGAGCCATCTGCTTTAAGGACAGGAATGATGAGACTTGCCCAGTCACTGAATTCAACGGCTGAAATTATGCCCTCTCTGAGCAGCCTGTCTAATTCACTTTCAATTTTCTCACGCATCACATACGGCACCGCTCTGGCTTTGTGGTGCACTGGTCTGGCGTCCGGAGTGATGCGTATTAGTGATGCGTATTACTACTTTAGTGCCCTTGAACGTACCGACACCGGGTTGAAACAGTGACCCGAATTTTTGTAGGACCTGTGAGCATGAACTTCGCTCCACAGATGAAATGGCGTGCACACCCCCCCATTTCCAATTCATCTCGGCTAGCCAACTCCTACCCAAGAGTGGGGGGCCATTTCCCGGGACAATCCAGAGTGGCAGCCGGTTCTGTGATCCATTATGTGTTACCACCAAGTTTGCACTGCCTAGCACTGGGATGATCTCTTTGGTGTACGTCCTTAGCTGAGTGTCAATACATTCCAGTTTGGGTCTGCTAGCTCTGTGCGGCCATAGTCTCTCAAATTGTTGGGCGTTCATAAGTGACTGGCTAGCTCCTGTATCCATCTCCATGCACACCGGGAGGCCATTCAATAAAACTTTCATCATCATGGGTGGCGTTTTAGTGTATGAGCTGTGGACCTCAGCCACGTTAACCCGCTGAACTTCAGCATCCATGGCTTTTCCCCAGGCATCATCCTGCATTGCAGACCCCTCGTCTGGTTCCTCTGTCTCGCAGACTAGCCTCGCCACAGCCTTTTTGCACATCCTGGTCAAGTGTCCACTGACATTACAAATCCGACAGGTATATTGTTGGAACCTGCAGCTTTTTGCAGTATGTCTACCTCCGCATCTCCAGCATGAGCTGAGATTGTTGTTAACAAAGGACTGTTACCAGGCATTCTTCTCTGATTGCCCATTTGGTTGTTTCTAAGCACTCTGATGGTGGATGTTAATGGTCCCATTGCAGGACGCATTGTTCCTCGTGATGGCATGAATTGCCAATCCCCTTTCCATTGTCCCTGTTGCGGGCCCACCCTAGAGTCTGTTGCTGCCTGGGCGGTTTCGAAATGCCCTTGCCTGCCTGCGGAGTCCCTAGCCGCGTTCACAATGTTAACTCCCTGGTCCATCGCCATGTTGGGACCAGGGCTGCGCGTGTAAATTAGCTTGGTCTCCTCTTCCCCTGCCATGAAGGTCTGAGCTATCAACGCCACCCCTTCTAAAGTCAAGTCCTTGACCTCTATGAGCTTCCTGAAAATCCCGGCATGATTAATGCCCTCAATGAAAAAGTCCCTTAACATCTCCCCCCTGCAGGCGTCTGTGAACTTACAGAGACTGGCCAAGCGCCGCAGGTCTGCAACGAAATCCGAGATGTATTGTCCCTCCCGACGCCAGTGTGTGTAGAACCGGTGCCGGGCCATGTGTATGCTACTCGCCGGCTTAAGATGCTCACTGATCAGCTGGCTGAGCTCTTCAAAGGACTTGTCCGCTGGCTTTTGGGGTGTAAGCAGGTCTTTCATCTGTGCATACGTCTGTGGTCCGCAGCTGGTCAGTAGATGCGCCCTCCGCTTATCAGCCGCTGTCGCTCCCAATCAGTCCTTCATGACAAAGCTCTGCTGGAATCTTTCCACGAAGTCGTCCCAGTCCTCACCCACAGTAACGTTCCTCTGTGCTACCGGTGGCCATCCTTGTGGTTCGGTGATTCCGGTTTCTTGTCGCCAAATGTGGTACTACAAACTCATACGAGGCATGTACTGCAGACACAGTCACTACGTGACCTTAACCTTTATTCCCAGGACCAAGGAGACGTGACCCTGGGTGGGACCTCCCCTTTTATACCTGGAAACCCAGGTGAGGGTAGTTCACCCCCTGTGGTCAGGGAGTGCATTTCTAGGGTATAAGTACAGTGTACAGGAGTTGCATGAAGGTTACAGTTACATGAAGATTACCTTTGCATGATGGTTACATACATGACAAGTGCAATCACATATTTCCTGTAATGTGGTGACCAGAACTGTACGCAGTACTCTAGCTGTGGCCTAACTAGTGTTTTATACAGTTCTAGTTTAACCTCCCTGCTCTTATGTTCTGTACCTCGGCTAATAAAGGAAAGTATTTACCTGTCCTGCTACCTTCAGGGATCTGTGAAAATGCACTCCAAGGTCCCTCTGTTCCACATGATTTTAATTTGTTTACAGTTCTATAGCAGAAAATGCAGGCAATTCAGATCGAGGCTATTATCATTTTCTTGGGGTAGTTAATCTTCCTATGTCTCTTACATAAGAACATAAGAAATAGGAGCAGGAGTAGGCCATACGGCCCCTCGAGCCAACTCCGCCATTCAATACGATCATGGCTGATCCGATCATGGACTCGGGTCCTCTTCCCCGCCCGCTCCCCATAACCTCTTATCCCCTTATCGTTTAAGAAACTGTCTATTTCTGTCTTAAATTTATTCAATGTCCCAGCTTCCACAGCTCTCTGAGGCAGCAAATTTCACAGATTTACAACCCTCTGAGAGATTAAATTCCACCTCATCTCAGTTTTAAATGGGCGGCCCCTTTTTCTAAGATTATGCCCTCTAGTTCTAGTCTCCCCTATC
Organism: Pristiophorus japonicus; assembly: GCF_044704955.1. Taxonomy (NCBI): domain Eukaryota; kingdom Metazoa; phylum Chordata; class Chondrichthyes; family Pristiophoridae; genus Pristiophorus; species Pristiophorus japonicus. The sequence goes on from NC_091981.1 coordinate 225,148,226, forward strand.
AGTGGAAACATCCTCTCTGCATCCACTTCGTCAAGCCCCCTCATAATCTTATACATTTCGATAAGATCACCTCTCATTCTTCTGAATTCCAGTGAGTAGAGGCCCAACCTACTCAACCTTTCCTCATAAGTCAACCCCCTCATCTTCAGAATCAACCTAGTGAACCTTCTCCGAACTGCCTTCAAAGCAAGTATATTCTTTCTTAAATATGGAAACCAAAACTGCACGTAGTATTCCAGGTGTGACCTCACCAATACCCTGTATAACTGTAGCAACACTTCCCTGCTTTTATACTCCATCCCCTTTGCAATAAAGGCCAATATTCCATTGGCCTTCCTGATCACTTGCTGTACCTGCATACTAACCTTTTGTGTTTCATGCACAGGTATCCCCAGGTCCCGTTGTACTGCAGCACTTTGCAATTTTTCTCCATTTAAATAATAACTTGCTCTTTGATTTTTTTTTCTGCCAAAGTGCATGACCTCACACTTTCCAACATTATACTTCATCTGCCAAATTTTTGACCACTCACTTAGCCTGTCTATGTCCTTTTGCAGATTTTTTGTTTCCTCCTCACACATTTCTTTTCCTCCCATCTTTGTATTATCAGCAAACTTGGCTACGTTACACTCGGTCCTTTCTTCCAAGTCGTTAATATAGATTGTAAATAGTTGGGGTCCCAGCACTGATCCCTGCGGCACCCCGCTAGTTACTGATTGCCAACCAGAGAATGAACCATTTATCCCGACTCTCTGTTCTCTGTTAGTTAGCCAATCCTCTATCCATGCTAATATATTACCCCCAACCCCGTGAACGTTTATCTTGTACAGTAACCTTTTATGTGGCACCTTGTCAAATGTCTTCTGGAAGTCCAAATACAACAAATTCACTGGTTCCCCTTTATCCACCCTGTTCGTTACATCCTCAAAGAATTCCAGCAAATTTGTCAAACATGACTTCCCCTTCATAAATCCATGCTGACTCTGTCTGACTGAATTATGATTTTCCAAATGCCCTGCTACTGCTTCTTTAATAATAGACTCCAACATTTTTGCAACCACAGATGTTAGACTAATGAATCAATAGTTTCCTGCTTTTTGTCTGCTTCCTTTTTTAAATTGGGGCGTTACATTTGCAGTTTTCCAATCTGCTGGGACCTCCCCAGAATCCAGGGAATTTTGGTAAATTGCAACCAATTCATCCACAATCCCTGCCGCTACTTCTCTTAAGACTGTGAATGCAAGCCATCAGGTCCAGGGGATTTATCCGCCTTTAGTCCCATTATCTTACTGAGTACCACCGCCTTAGTGATTGTGATTTTGTTAAGTTTCTCCTCCCCTATAGCTCCTTGACTATCCACTGTTGAGGTATTGTTAGTGTCCTTTACCGTAAAGACTGATACAAAATATTTGTTCAGAGTTTCTGCCATCTCCATCAGGTATCAGGTATCAGATATTTTGCCACATACTTTTCTCCTGGGAGCATCCTCCAGTGCCACTCTGGAGCTGACTGCTAGGAACAAGGCACACAGCAGTAACCCAAGCAGACTAGCTTTGACTTACTCTTCCTTCTTGTCTGAAAGCACCTGGGTTACACTTGGCAGAGTTCATGGTTGAGATGCGGAACTCTGCGTGTGATGTGGTGTAGTGTGGTGACCTATTCATATTAGCAGTTCTGATGGCCATATTATATGAAGGATATCATAGCATTGAAAAAGGCTCTGCAAAGGGGCCACCTGTCTGATACCTGGCATCAGGAAGTTTAACTGTAAAGAGAGACTGTAGACACTAAGTTTGTTCACACTAGAGAATTATTTATCTTTAAGCACTTCGACAAGTTGAGTGCTGCAAAACTGTTTTCCATGGCCTCAAGAACAAAATGAGGGAGCAGTGGAATAGAGGACAAATCTCAAGAAATAACTCTGAATTTGTACAGAGCACTGGTCCAGCCCAAGCTGGAATACTGTGTACAATGTTGGTCACTGTATTGTGAAAAAGGCATTCAGGCATTGGAGCTGATGCAGCAATGATTAAATAAATTGATAGCTGAAATTAAGCAATTAAATTATGATGAGAAGTTGGAAATTTTTACATTGGAGAATAGAAGGTTCAGGATAATCTTATAGAAGTAGTCAAAGATTATAGACAGTATTGTTTAACATACAGATTCTGCAACAAAAGGGCATAACCTCAAATTTTGAAGATGGAGAGTGAAAAAACAGTTTCCATTTAACTGCTTTGCAGAAGATGACAAATGATATGATAATTCTTAGACATAGGGCTGGCCAGCTGGAGTGTAATGGTCTTTTCAGGTCTTGTACTCCTAAGTTCAGAAGAGGGAAGGTGAACAGACAAATTCACACAGAGGGTGGTGACAATTTGGAACGGACTGCTCAGGGAGGCAATCAAGCTGATAATATCAGCAATTTTAGGAGTTGGAGAGGCATTTGATGAGAAAACTAATTGAGGAATAAAAGTGGTGAACTGCACATTCTGTTTATGAACTGGGGGCCAACCAAATGGGCTGAAATAAATTCCAGTGTTCAGTAGAATGATCTGGTAAACAAAATTGAAAAGGGTGATTGCATTGGTCTACTGGAGAATATAACTGAATTTTTAACATTTTATTTTACTATGGCAATTTGTGAAATGGTATACTCTACATCGTGTATGGGATTTACTTACAACATGCCAACTCCCAAAATTTTGGTTTTTGACACATTATTTTCCAGTTTTTTGGAACAGACATTTTAGAAAGGAAAGAAAGACTTGCATTTATATAGCATCTTTCTTAACGTTCCAAAGCACTTTACAGCCATTGAATACATTTGAAGTGTAGTCATTGTTGTAATGTAGGAAACACAGCAGCCAACTTGCGCACAGCAAGGTCCTACAAACAGCAATGTGATAATGATCAAATAATCTGTTTTTGTGATGTTGATTGAGGGATAAATATTGGCCAGGACACTGGGAGAACTCCCCTGCTCTTCTTCGAAATAGTGCCATGGGATCTTTTGTGTCCACCTCAAAGAGTAGACAGGGCCTCCGTTTAACATCTCAACTGAAAGACTCCTTCAGTACTGCACTGGAGTGTCAGCCTAGATTTTTTGTGCCCAAGTCTCTGGAGTGGGACTTGAACCCACAACTTTCTGACTCAGAGGCAAGAGTGCTACTAACTGAACCATGGCTGACACTAATATGTATTTATATGTATGTATGTATATATATATATATATATATATACAAATATTTTTTGATGTATATTAATTCATATGATAAGATTACTTCATGTCTCACTAAGTTGGACAGAAACAACCTTAATGGTGAATCGTGGATGTTGTGATAATATATATATTACTTGCAAAATAATAGATTTGTTTCTTGACATTCATTTCAAGTTGTTTATTGCTATAACACTATTTTGAGCCCAAAAATTATTGTTGGTACTATTAAGGATGAACATTTACTATATATGTTATTGCTTTGTTTGCTATTCTAACACATCCATGAACCTATTTATTTTAAGCTAGGCTTTCAGCCAAAATGAATCACTGATAATATAATAATAATAGTCACAGAGCCTTATGTACCTCATGGCTGCCCACATCAAACTGATCTTGTGTTATCTGTCATCATGTTATTGGAGCCAGTATGTAATGTACCTCTTTAGATTTCAAAATAAAAGAAGCTATTCATTCAGTTTCACAACTTAAAACTGACATTTCTGAGAGAAGGAGTGATGATTTATTGTTATTTCTCCTGGCCATTCATCATATTATAATTATTTTGCCCCTTCATTAATACATAACTCTTCAGAATTAGGGTTCAATGAAAATGTACAGGGGAACCAATGAACTCATTGACCACTGCTATGTAGTTTCATCTGGAAAAATCTTAAGTGAAATTATTTTCTTCCAAGGAGAAAGAAAAACTTGTATTTATATAGCACCTTTCACAACCACCGGACATCCCAAAGCACTTTACAGCCAATGAAGTGCTTTTTTTTAGAGTGTAGTTACTGTTGTAATGTGGCACTCAATTTGCGCACAACAAGCTCCCACAAGGAGGGATAATATAGTTAAGGATGAGATGTTTCTAAATTATTAATGAAATGGCAAGTTTAAGAAATGGGAGAGAGTAAATCAGTAAATCAATTTATAAATGCAGATATGATAGCAGTGTTACAAATTTTGGGTCTGCCTAGATATCGCACTGATTAGTGTGACCAGTCTCTCCATAAGCAGATCACCACCTTATTGGGCAGTGCATTCTGAATCCTAACCACTCATTGCATAAAAAGGTTTTCCCTCATGCCATCTTTGGTTCTTTTGCCAATCATCTTAAATCTGTATCCCCTGGTTATCAACCTGTCAGTTATTGGAAACAGTTTTGCTTAATTTACTCAATTTAAACCCTTCATGATTTTAAACATCTCTATCACATCTCCTCTTAGCCTTCTGTGCTCGAAGGAGAACAACCTCAGCTTCTCCAGCCTATTCATGTAACTATAATCCTTCATCCCTGGAACCATTCTAGTAAATCTCTTCTGTAGCCTCTGCAAAGCCTTCACATCCTTCCTGAAGTGTGGTGGCCAGATTTGGACACAACACTCCAGCTGGCACTGATCATTATGGTTAACAATTTTGATGGCTGCTTAGTGCCTCTCAGGATATTTAACAATCCCTTTTTTATCTCAGCAGCTCCAGCCTGTGCCTTTTAAGCCTTTGTGAACTAATTTTAACATAAATGCAACACTTCAATATAAATCATATCCAAATCTCTTCTGTGGAAAAATGGTCAAAATCCCCAAATATGACAGGCAGATTGGGAAATCTCCTAGCTTGCATTAATAATAATTAAGTTTGAGGGGAAATATTTATGTCATGTAATATTGAAATATATGAATGAGGATTAAACATAGTATGTATTAGCAATGTGAACTGTATATGGATGTGGATTATGCATAACCTACAATGTCAATGAGGATACGAATGGAAATTAAACATAGCCCCAAAATTGTCCTGAGGCATGCTATTCTCAGTCATGTCACACATAAAACTGCAAATTTCAATTCATAGGAGCTGCTAGTCTGCTTATGGAAGCTGCCTTTTTGATGTGAACTTGAAAATTGTTGGAAAAATGCCTGAATTATAACTGAGTAATATATAAACGTTTGTGTTTCTATTCCTTTTGTGTAATTAGTCAGAATTCTTCTTCAATCTGCCTTCACGCTGTCTCACTACAATGAACTAACTAGATTAGAAATGGTTTTGCCATAGAATGCAGAAAATTATAAATGCAAAATCACAAGCACAGTCATCTGCCCCAGGAACAAAATACTAATCAACACATGCTGTCCAGATTGTATAAAGAAACAAGGGATGCCAGGTTTCAAATAACAGTCGAAAATGGTTTGACTTTGGCTTTTGCAGTTTATGGCATCATGTGAAGCTCTCAATGAAATTTCTCCCCAGTATAATTGCCATTTGTCAGATACCACTGTCCTTGGCATTCCTCTTTGATAACCATTGTAATCTTTTATGACCAATGAAAATGAGAAAACAGAAAGATTGATACTTGAAAGCTCCATATATGCTCAAACTGTACATTAGTATCAACGATTTACTATGCAGAGAGAGATGTAAGTCTGTGCACTTCACCAATTTACGGATTAATTGCACATAACTTTTCAAATGCATTCAAGTACAAAATAGTGAGATTTTATTGTCAGCATTTTATTTATAATTGGGACCTCAAGCTCTGCCCCGATTAGATCAATCCCATAAGTATATAATTTTCAGTCTACAAATACATTTCCATTGAATTCAATATCAAGATGTAATAGTAAAGAGGCGGCACGATCATGGCAGCACAACATAAAATAAAGACAGTGGTGGTGCTTACCTTGCGGGGGATCCTGTGCAAAGTTACAGTTTGGGTACATTTTACCAGACAATGGGTCTGAAATTGGTGGAAGTCCCGCCCACAGCCGCTGAGGTTCCGCCGGAAATAATTGTTTTTAGAGATTCCTCTGGTACCGCCCATCTGCCGCCCACTTGCCGCCCGGTGGGAGATTGGTCGCGAAGGTTCTGCCGGAGCGACGTGCTGCCGCCCGCCCATGCTGGAGGCGGGAAATCCAGCATTTTCCTCAGGCGCGATCCACTAAGATCACCCTGTCGCCCACCAGAAGGACCGCCGGCAAAAAGCTGGTCTGAGCTGGCTGTGAGTCGGGTGGCAGGGAGAATCGCTGAGAGTGCTGCAGCGCTCCACATATCCGGTATCGTGCAGATGCTGGAGAACTATAAGTGGCTCTGAAATCTTGATGGGATGGACCTTAGCCCGTACACAAACAGTTGATTAAATGTAAATCCATATGACTCCGTTGAAGGGAAGGTGTGGTAGGGGAAGCGGCAATAAGTGTCGAGAGATGTTAAAGGCTCAATGGTGCCCTACAAGAGTGTTGACACCATTTCAGGTGGACCATATTTAGTGACAGATTGTGACTGCGCAGATGGTATGATCTTATGTCAGAGTGAATAAGAGACCGTTAGAAGATGTAAAGGTATGGCAGCACATTCCATTGATAGTGAGAACAGCATGGCATGAGGTATGGAAGATGGAAAAATACATGTTAAGTTCAGAATAGCTCCACGAGACTGTGTTGTAAGCTCAAACCATTGTGACCTTGGTCTCTTTAATATAACTCCAAAAGAAGGCAGCAACGTGGTGGCCTGCCTTTTATACCTGCTTGCACCAGGGTACACAGGTAACCCATAGGTCTCCCACAGGTGTGCCTCCTAGTGGCAAGTCTTACACACAGGTGAGGTTCACATACATAACAATACATATAATGGATTGCAATGTCACTGATGACCATGTCATCTCAGGGGTGGCACTCCGCAATGAATGTCGTAATAAAAAGTGGGTTGAAGTGCAAGCCTTAATGTGTGCCCTGCAAGTAGTTCAACTGACTGGCATTTAACGGCAGCCTTCCAGCATTGGTAACCCTTGTTGTTTCGCTATGGCCTGATGCAGGTCCCATTCTACAGTGCAGTCATAAGTGTAGGGCAATATATTTCTCTTAGAGCAGAACACCTGAGGGAGAGCTGTGTTTTTCTCAGAAGGCATCACACATTATGTAAAAATGAGACACTGACCAAGAGAGGGTAAACAATGTGATTGTATTGAAAATCTCAGCAGACCAAAAGTGACACAACATAATAACATGAAGAACATTTGCACCACCAACACCCACCCCTCTACCCGCTACCACCACCTCTCTCCCCCCCATTCGATGTGAGGCCCTCGGTCCTCTTCTTTGCCCCGCCTTCAACATGGACACAGCCAAGACGGACACGTCTGCAGAGACCCGGCTGCAACCATTCCCCTCACTGACTCTGCTTGAGCAGGTTGTGCAGGAGGGCAGCTGGATCTCTGCTGACGTGTCCGTCTTGGCGAGAAGGTAGGGGGCGTGATTGAAGGTGCCGGCATCTCCGGCTCCTCGGGATCCGTCTGCTTTGAGGGTGTGGGGTCGGGGGTTTGCACTCAACAGAATCGCTGGTGCGCCAGCGCACTAATGAGCTGCTCCTTCCTGTTAGCTTGCTGAGCAAAGGTCTCGATGTTGGCAGCTACCCCAGCCATGGTCTGCAGAAGGTGGTGACCTATCTCCACGCTCGTCCTCGATAGCTGTACCATCTCGTGAATAGCTGCGAGCCGTCCTGCATCCTCAGGTGATTGTTGGGTGTTTGTGGGTTCACGCACCTTGGCTGATTTAGAGCCACGGCCTCTGTGCCTGCCAGCACTTGATCCTGGTTCTTCTGGAATTCAAACCCCGTGCTGAGGATTTCCGGACAGATGGTACACATATCAGGGGGCTGCTGTCCTCCTCTACCTCAAGTGGCCCTTCTCCCTCATCTCTCTCCTGTTCTTCCGGACTCTAGGTGGCGGTGTTTGATGCGATGGACATGGGTGATCTTGGGGAGGGGTGGAGGAAGGAGCCACTGTCTTGGGCTGTTGACACTGTCGGGGTGGGAGACATTGGGGCCACACTCCTCCTTTGTGTGCCAGAGGTGGATGATGTGTATTGGTCGTTGCTGTCTGAATCACCATCTGCAAGTAGAGGCCAACATTTCAGTCTATAGCTGGGAGGTAGGGTGGGATTGGTGACACTGACATGTGAGGCGTCCCATCTCACATTGTGCCATCAAGGAGTTCCATCGTTACATGGGCACACCAATAATGGCCGACAAAATGTACGAGAAATCCCATTTGACAACATTGCATGAGCTTTCATGCCATCAGCGTTACGCACAGCGGAGATTAGTATAATCTTACCATGCTCTAGCACTGGATCTGCATCACCCTTTGTGGTTGCACGGCGGTGGTCACCCACCTCCTCCAGGCACACTCCTCCAGGCTGCTCAACTCTATCAGCTCTGCTGGGACCCCTCCCGTGGCACTCAGGCTTGCTGTCTTGGATGTATTTTTCTTCTGCAAAAAGAAAAGTGCCAGCCTTGACCTCTTTTGCTCATGCAGCACACACACACACAGACACATCTGGCACAGAGCCTTTTGGTGTTTTATGGGAGGCCTCCAATAAATATTTACTCACTCTTGCTGATGCCACCACATCGTTCCAATGTTTCTGTCATGTATGTACTTTTGGGATCACTAGCCACGAGATGGCATCACCGTTGGAGGCCATTGGGCTGCACGCACATGTGTGCTGCCCATGTATAAAGGGCCAGCCATTTTGTATATTAGTCACTTTGGGCCTTAATAAAGCAGAGCCAAGGTTATACCTCTTGGAGTTAAACAGTACTCAGTCTAACAGTTATTGCACACACAACATTTGGCAACGAGGCAACAGGAACCTTTGCATGCAAAAATGAGCACAATTGGATTGTTGGAGCGATTTGTGGAAGGAGAAGATTGGGCAGACTTTGTGAGCCATTTGAGCCAGTTCTTCGTGGCCAACAAAATGGAGGAGGTCGGCGACGCAGATCGGCGCGGGGCAGTGTTCCTCACGGTTTGCGGTCCAAAAATTTATGGTCTGATAAAAAATCTACTGCTGCCTGTGAGTCCAACAGAGAAGACACATGAAGAATTGTTTACACTGGTACAGGACCACCTTAAGCCAGACGAAGGAATCATCATCTCGAGATAGATTTTATACGCACGTTCTCTCAGAGAGCCAGAATGCGGCGGAATTCATTGCCGACCTGAAACGTCTAGCGGGACCATGTAAGTTCGGGGCTGTGTTGGCAGACATGCTGCGGGACTTCTTTGTAATTGGCATCAACCACGAGGTGATTGTAAGGGGTGGTTTTCCGGGCGGGTCAGCTTTCCCTTCTGACCTTATATGAGCGGTTTCAAATCGCTCCCACACCCTTGGTTCTAGACTCTGGAATTATGAAGGGACTGTGATAGACTTGGACAGACAATCGATTTCAAGTTAGGAAGCAGATATGGCTTTATTGTGTTTAAAAGGAAGTAAAAGGCACACCTTTAATGACACACACAGAATAGTGATACCAATACACGCTGAGGGGTACAACACATTGAATAAATTGTCAAAATACAGCCTGTGGGGAAAATACAGCTTAAACTCTAAATGGGGTAAAGAGGAGAATGCAGATACATTTACACAAGTTATCCCAGCCTCCCCCTCCCAATTCCCCTAACCAACTAAGTTATAGCTCTGGGGGTTCAGGGGCTATGCTCACCAATCCCTTTTGACAGTTGCCGGTGAATCGCGGTTTCGGGGTTCGCTGCACTTGGCCTTCTAGGCGAGCCGTACCCCAGACAGAGGAGAGGACTTCGGACTGCGTCGTCTTCAGTTGGGGTGAGTCCGTTGATGCGGTAAGTTGCGTTTTGGATGTATGGGGTAAGTACCCACTTTCTTTGGTTAGGAATAGTTTTAGTTCGTCCTTTTTGGTAATTTCTCACCCGTTGGTTGTTCAGAAGTAGATTGTAGAGTGGAAATAAATGTTGATTCTTCGTTTTTTGCTGAGTTGGTTTCGGTTGGTCGTTTCGCTGGTTGTGGTGGCCCAGGTTGTCAATTTGGTTGCGGACAACCTTCCGTTTCATGGGCCTCGTGCTCGGTCAGTCCTTGATGATTTCTTGTAGTTTTCTCCACTACTCCATTTCTTCACTCCCCACCTCCGGCTGCTTGTTTTCTTTTCCTTGTAAAACTGGCAATAGATATACCCCAAAAAGGCTTTCTTATCTCCCACCAAATCTGGCCCAGCTCTTTGTTTCAAGGGAGCTGCTCATTAGTTTTGAGCTCTCTTCTTTGTCAGAATTTGTCGAGCTCGTTCAGCAGTAATTTGATTATGATGTGTTAATGTGGAAAATCACCGGTTGGCATTGTTTAAACTCTTGAGCCGTTGGGCTGGGCCCGTGATTTCTATAGGTCTATTTGCACATGCATACCACTAATGGTCTCCGGTGATTAGCCTGATAGCTCGTGATGCGCTTATTGTCACCAGGGAGCAAATTTTTATGTCTCACAGTTCTTGTTAGTTATCGATCGACTCATTCTCCCAGACAAATTAAATTAGCTCCAATACCCAATTCCTGAGAGAAGTCCCACCCTCTGTTCTGGCAGTCTCTTCCAAAATGTTCTTTTAAAGATCTTAAACTTGTAAAGCTCTTAGGTATCTTCCTCAGAGTTTTTCCTAGGATACCAAAATGTTCATCGAGTTCCAAATTAAATTCCCTTTCCTATGAGTCCAAACACTGGGGGGGGGGGGGGGGGCGGGGGTCTCCATGAATGCATCCCCTTTTATCTCCTGCAGGCCTCGTCTGCCCCTTAAACTCATTTTAAAAGTCCAAAAAGGGATTCTTCTCCTTTGTAGGGGAATGGTACAAGGAATCTTTGTGAAATATTGGTAAATTCTACACGATCCTGTGTAAACTACTGGCGGTGGAGACGTTGGAATTGAACAGGACCATCATGATCGCCCTATCATGTATGACGATGGATAGAAGTCTAAAGCAGATATCAGTGAAAAATCTAAACTCGGCAAATACTGTAAATGTGATTGATTCGGCGTTCAGCAGAGTGGCACGTGGCAGGGCCTACCCGACTGCGTACGCGAAACCTGTGGCTGCCCAAAGTCCGCCAGCAGGAATGCATCCGATTTCTGCGTATTGGCGTTGTTGGGGAAATCACTGGCACCAGCAGTGCCGATTTAAGCAAAATAGTTGCAAAGGCTGTCTGAGAGTGGGGCATCTCCAGCGCAAGTGTCCGCAGATGAGCAAGCGTGCTGTGACACACCACATAGAGGATGATGGTCAGACTAGCGCGGATCCGGATACGCAATCCGAGATCCCAGAGGAGGAAGTGTATGGACTGTACTCGTTCCTAACCAAGAGCAAACCGATAATGATCAACGTGAAATTTAATGGGGCGCCGGTATCGATGGAACTGGACACGGGGGCGAGTCAATCGATAATGAGCCAGGGGCATTGGACAAACTGTGGGATACTAAGGCTGTGAGGCCCAGGCTGAGTCCAGTCAATGCCAAGTTGCGCACGTTCACCAAAGAACTCATAATGGTGATTGGCAGTGTCACAATCAAATTGTCGTATGACGGTGCAGTTCACGAGTTACCGCTATGGATTGTCCCAGGCAATGGCCCAACGCTGTTCGCAAGGAACTGGCTTGAAAAAATCAGATGCGACTGGAACGACATCAAGGCATTGTCGTTGGAGGAAGATACATGTGTTGTGTCCTTAGATGCTGTACCAATGACTTCAAGAGGCAGTGTGTTGTACTTGAACTGTCGTGACCTTAGTCCTTTATTAGTTACTCCAGAGTGAGGGTCACACCTGGTGACCAGCCTTTTATTCTAGGCCAAGCACACCTGTACAGGTAACCTATGAGTCTCCCACTGCTGTGCCCTCTAGTGGCACACCTTAAGATAGTACCAACAGTAGCTATGTAGGATACATTACATCACTCCTCCCTGAACCCTCAGTGCAAATCGCCCCTGCATTAACTGTGCTCTGGGCTTAGCTCTATATAGGTTTTGTCTGGTTGACCTCTGGCGGGCCAGCTCAACCTTGGGTGGGTAGTGGATGCAGTAGAGTGCTGGCGGTTGCTGTTTGTATGTGTGTTCCTTACCACTCCATTCTCCCCCCTTCCCACATTGGTGTGGCGGGGGCTCCCAACATTCATGCACATTCAAGTTTAGGTAGGTGGGTTTTGCGGGGTTTTTTTGTATGATTGACCGGTGCGTGAGGACGAGCTAGTTCCGGAGCTGCTGGGTGGTGTCCCTGCAGTCTGGTGGCAGCTCAGTGCCCGGTCCTGGCAGTGGGGAGCCGGTTGGCTCACGTAGCCTGCTCTCAGGGCTGTTGCTGTGGTCCCTAGCATCAGGCCGTTTACAGATGCCTGTGACCTCCCTGTCCTTTCTTTGCACCCTGGGTCACAGCTGCTCTCTGAAGAGCTGTCATCTAGCAGTGCACAGGGAACTGCTGACTCGCTGGCCTGAGCATCGCTTGGTTTGAAATCCTGGCTAGTGCTTGTTTCCTCTGGGGGAACTTTGGCGGGTGACCCTACATCTGGGGGTATGGCCTTGGTGTAGTCTGCTCCTTCAGGCTCAAGGACGTTGGTGCCATCGGTTGCCTGAGAGATGGAGCCGACCCAAGGCATGGTATCACTACCGTTGCCATTGCCCTGCTGAGGTTGCTTGCTTCGCAGCTCGTTGGCTGCTTGTGGCAACACTTCATGGTGCCTGACTCTGGTCTCCGGGACGCAGGCTACAGCATTGGGTAGCTCGCTGGACCTATGTGCACCCGATGGGTGTCTGCCCGCTGCATTGGCTGCGTGCAGTGGGAATCCTGCATTACACAGCTTTTCCTTACTTATGGATGGACACTCTAAGGGTCCGATCACAATCACACGATTTTTTCTCGCTGGTTGCATATACACAGTTCAGATCATCGATTACACATTGTACATAATCGCGCGACTTTTCCCCGCCGGTTGCATGTACACAATTCCGATTATCCATTACACATTTTATATGGTCAGTTACACGCTTTACATAATCCATTACACCTTTAGTCTGTAACTTATAATTACTGTTACATTGCTTAAATGTGTGGAACTGTCCCTTTAATTGTAGTGGGTTGCAGGCCTCCTTTAAGAGAGTCTTGCTTGCTTTACCTCAATCCACTTCTCCATTTGGTGCCACGTGTTGCTCCATCAGTGCCACACCTCGTGGTCTGGCTGTGGCCATCTTTGTCTTCAGCGCATCACCTTGTGGTTCGGGCGCTATCTTTTCTTCGTCCACAATGTCGACTGTGGCGATCCTCTTCTCCCCAGGTTCTGCCTCCGCAGTTGGGAAGTTGCTACTGGATCTGATTTTCTCCCTCCTGAGGCCTGCCACTGGAGCCTGGAAGGTGTGTTTGGGTCGTCTCAGCTGGATCATCTCCACGCAGTTGTGCTGAGTGGTCTGTGTCTCGGATGCCTTGCCGGTCAGCTCACCGGTATGGGGTTCACCCTCAGGTGAGGGCTTGCTTTGCCTCTGAGCACAGAGGGCTTCGATCGCTGGAGGGGTGAAGTCTTCCCACTTCCAATGGATCTTTTCCATCCACCTTCTGCCGAGCAGCATTGGTCCATCACCTGCAACAATCAGAGGTAACTTGTGCATCGCGACATCATGGAGTACCTTTACATTCACACTACCAATGACTGGGATGATTTCATTGGTGTAGGTGCGCAGCTTTGCCTGAACCGGGGCCAATTCGGGTCGTTCAGCCAGATTGTCCCATAGCCTCTCAAAGGCTCCTTGATTCATCACTGACTGGCTCACCCCCATGTCCACTTCCATGAAGACTGGACTTCCCTCTATCTCGACTTCCATCTTCAGCGGGAGCACTCGGTGGTGCAGGTAAACATGCTGTGTACCTTCCCGTGGGACTGGGCTGCCTCTCTGTCCAACAATTCATAATCCACGCTGGTTCCATGGCCATCTGCGTACTTCTCATCGACACAGTGAGTTCTATTTCTCTTACACATTTGCTGGAGGTGGCCTTTTGTGCTGCAGCCTTTGCAAACATAGTCTTTAAAACAGCACTGGTGAGCCCTGTGATTCCCTCCGCAACGCCAGCATGGTGCTACTCGATTAGCCCCCCTCGGCGGACTCTGAGTTAAGGGACTAGGGGGCCTGTTCTCTCTTCCCTGAGAGGATTCGCACTCTACAGTCCAGCTCCTGAACGGCGCCACTCTTTGCACAGTACCTGCCGGGTTTGAGTCCTGAGGGTGAGACATCTGCCCAGAACCGCAGGTCGAGGTCATGAATGACTGGCTCACAGAGATGGTCTTCTGCAGTGTGACTGTGGTATCCGCTGACAGTAGCTTGTGAAGAAGGCCCTCATGGCCAATTCCAATGACAAAAATGTCCCGCAGTGTTTTGTTGAGGTGGGAGCCTAACTCGCACGGTGCCGCCAGCCTCCTGAGGTCTGCGGCGTACTTCGCAACTTCCTGGCCTTCGGGCCATCGGTGGGTATAGAACAGGTGTTTCACTGTGAGGATGCTCTCCTTGGGCTTGAGTTGCTTCTGGATCAGGGTTATGAGCTCCTTGTATGACTTGGTCATTGTCTTCGCTGATGCCAGTAAGTCTCTGACAAGGCCATAGACGTTGGGCCCACAACTGGTTAGCAGGATAGTATCAGCCCGTGCGGCCGGGTCATCTCCTGCCAGGTCGTTTGCTGTGAACAAATGTTCGAGCCTCTCCACAAAGGCGTCCCAATCATCACCATCGGCGAACTGCTGCAACGTACCAAGGGTAGCCATTTCCACATGAAAGTTTGCCATCTCGTCGCGAGTTGTTGTGTCTTTAGATGCTCTAACAATGACTCCTCGAGGCAGTGTGTTGTACTTGAACTATAGTGACCTTAATCCTTTATTAGTTAACTCCAGAGTGAGGATCACACCTGATGGCCTGCCTTTTATACTAGGCCAGGCACACCTGTACAGGTAACCTACGAGCCTCCCACTGCTGTGCCCTCTGGTGGCATACCTTAAGATAGTACCAACAGTAGCCATGTAGGCTACATGACAACATGTGCCCAAGTACTGAGCAAGTTCCCCTCGCTGTTCAAACCACGCATCGGCAATTTCACGGGAGCCAAGGTGCAGATCCACGTGGACTCGAATGCAAGACCCGTCCATCATAAAGCTCGGGCAGTTCTATATATGACGAGGGAGAAGGTCGAAATCGAACTGGACAGACTCCAGCGTGAAGGGATTATATCACCAGTTGAATTTAATGAATGGGCCAACCCCATTGTTCCTGTGCTGAAAAGTGATGGCACTGTCAGAATCTGTGGCGACTACAAGGCTACGATCAACAGGGTTTCGAAACAGGATCAGTATCTGTTACCGAAGGCTGATGACTTGTTTGCAACACTAGCTGGGGGGAAGTCGTTCACCAAACTGGACTTGACGTCGGCCTACATGACACAGGAGCTGGTCGAGATGTTGAAGAGACTTACGTGCATTAACACGCATAAAGGACTGTTTATTTATCACAGGTGCCCTTTTGAAATTCGCTCGGCTGCAGCAATATTTCAGAGGAACATGGACAGTCTACTGAAGTCCGTTCCCAGAACCGTCGTGTTCCAAGATGACATCCCGATCACAGGTTGTGACTCCGAGGAACATCTGAACAACCTGGAAGAGGTTCTACATCGTCTGGACAAAGTGGGACTCAGACTGAAATGCTCGAAGAGTGTCTTCATGGCACCAGAGGTCAAATTCCTGGGGAGGAAAATTGCTGCTGACGGCATCAGGCCCACGGATGCGAAAACCAAGGCCATCAAGAATGCACCCAAGCCGCAGAATGTGACGGAGCTGTGTTCGTTCCTGGGTCTACTCAACTACTTCGGTAACTTCCTACCTAAGTTGAGCACCTTATTAGAACCACTGAAAATGCTGCTAAGAAAAGGGGACAACTGGTTGTGGGGTACGTCTCAAGACAGAGCTTTTGAGAAAGCTGCTGGTACATTATGACCCGTGTAAACGTTTAGTATTGGCCTAGGATGCTTCATCATATGGAATTGGTTGCGTACTCCAACAAGCTAATGAGTCAGGTATTTCTATGGCCACTTCCTTAAGTACACTAGAATGCAGACTATCAGGCCCCAGGGATTTATCAGCCTTCAATCCCATCAATTTCCCTAACACAATTTCCCGCCTAATAAGGATATCCTTCAGTTCCTCCTTCTCACTAGACCCTCAGTCCCCTCGTACTTCGGGAAGGTTATTTGTGTCTTCCTTCGTGAAGATAGAATCAAAATATTTTTCCAGTGGTCTGCCATTTCTTTGTTCCCCGTGATAAATTCACCCGAATTTGATAGCAAGGGACCTACGTTTATCTTCATTAATCTTTTTCTCTTTACATATCTATAGAAGCTTTTGCAGTCAGCGTTTATGTGCCCAGCAAGCTTCCTCTCATACTCTATTTTGCCCCTCTTAATTAAACCCTTTGTCCTCTTCTGCTGAATTCTAAATTTCTCCCACTCCTCAGGTTTGCTGCTTTTTCTGGCCAATTTATATGCTTCTTCCTTGAATTTAACACTATCCTTAATTAGACTTGTTAGCCATGGTTGAGCCACCTTCCCCGTTTTATTTTTACTCCAGACCGGGATGTACAATTGTTGAAGTTCATCCGTGTGATATTTAAATGTTTGCCATTGCCTATCCACCATCAACCCTTTATGTATCATTTGCCAGTCTATTCTAGCCAATTCACGCCTCATACCATTGAAGTTGTCTTTCCTTAATTTCAGGACCCTAGTCTCTGAATTAACTGTGTCACTCTCCATCTTAATAAAGAATTCTACCATATTATGGTCACTCTTCCCCAAGGGGCCTTGCACAACAAGATTGCTAATTAGTCCTTTCTCATTACACGTCACCCAGTCTAGGATGGCCAGCCCTCGAGTTGGTTCCTCGATATATTGGTCTGGAAAACCATCCCTAATACACTCCAGGAAATCCTCCTCCACCGCATTGCTATCACTTTGGTTAGCCCAATCAATATGTAGATTAAAGTCGCCCATGATAACTGCTGTACCTTTATTGCACGCATCCCTAATTTCTTGTTTGATGCTGTCCCCAACCTCACTACTAATGTTTGGTGATCTGTACACAACTCCCACTAGCGTTTTCTGCCCTTTGGTATTCCATAACTCCACCCATACCGATTCCACATCATCCAAGCTAATGTCCTTCCTTACTATTGCATTAATTTCCTCTTTAACCAGCAATGCCCCCCACCTCCTTTTCCTTTCTGTCTATCCTTCCTGAATGTTGAATACCCCTGGATGTTGAGTTCCCAGCCTTGGTCACCCTGGAGCTATATTTCCGTGATGCCAATTACATCATATCCGTTAACTGCTATCTGCGCAGTTAATTCGTCCACCTTATTCCGAATACACCTCGCATTGAGGCACAGAGTCTTCAGGCTTGTCTTTTTAACACACTTTGCCCCTTTAGAATTTTGCTGTAATGTGGCCCTTTTTGCTTTTTGCCTTCGATTTCTCTGCCCTCCACTTTAACTTTTCTTCTTTCTATCTTTTGCTTTTGCTCCCATTCTACTTCCCTCTGTCTCCCTGCATAGGTTCCCATCCCCCTGCCATGTTAGTTTAACCCTTCCCCATCAGCACGAGGAAACACTCCCCCTAGGACATTGGTTCTGGTCCTGCCCAGGTGCAGACCGTCCGGTTTGTACTGGTCCCACCTCCCCCAGAACCGGTTCCAATGTCCCAGGAATTTGAATCCCTCCCTTCTGCACCACTCCTCGAGCCACGTATTCATCTGAGCTATTCTGCGATTCCTACTCTGAGTAGCACGTGGCACTGGTTGCAATCCTGAGATTACTACTTTTGAGGTCCTACTTTTAAATTTAGCTCCTAGCTCCCTAAATTCGTCTTGTAAGACCTCATCCAGTTTTTTACCTATATCGTTGGTACCTATATGCACCATGACAACTGGCTGTTCACCCTTCCTTTTCAAAATGTCCTGCACCCGCTTCGAGATATCCTTGACCCTTGCACCAGGGAGGCAACATACCATCCTGGAGTCTCGGTTGCAGCCGCAGAAATGCCTATGTATTCCCCTTACAATCGAATCCCCGATCACTATAGCTCTTCCACTCTTTTTCCTGCCCTCCTGTGCAGCAGAGCCACCCACGGTGCCTTGAACTTGGCTGCTGCTGCTCTCCCCTGATGAGTCATCCCCCTCAACAGTATCCAAAGCGGTGTATCTGTTTTGCAGGGGGATGACCGCAGGGGATCCCTACACTACCTTCCTTCCACTGCTCTTCCTGTTTGTCACCCATCCCCTATCTGGCTGTGTACCCTTTACCTGCGGTGTGGCCAACTCACTAAACGTGCTATTCATGACATCCTCAGCATTGTGCATGCTCCAGAGTGAATCCACCCGCAGCTCCAGTGCCGCAATGCGGTCTGTCAGGTGTTGCAGGCGGATACACTTCCTGTAGATGTAGTCGTCCCTGACTTTCCATATAGTACAGGAGGAGCATAACCTTACATTCGTCGCAAAAACAAACTGTCTATTCAGTAGGACTGTATACTGTGGGGCAATCATGTTGTTATGCCTAAGAAAGGGAGACAGAAATTTGTATGTGAGCTACATAAAACACATCCCGGCATTGTAATGATGAAAGCCATCGCCAGGTCTCATGTATGGTGGCCGGGAATCGACTCTGAGCTGAAATCATGTGTGCATCAGTGCAACACTTGCATGCAGCTCAGCAAAGCACCAGCGGAATCACCGCTGAGTCTGTGATTGTGGCCGTCGAAACCATGGTCCAGGATCCACATAGACTTTGCAGGTCCCTTCCTGGAAAATATGTTTTTAGTTGTAGTGGATGCATATTCAAAGTGGATAGAGTGTATAATCATTGTCATCCAGCACATCCACAGCTACCATTGAGAATCTCAGTGTCATGTTCGCGACACATGGTCTGCCTGACATCGTTGTTAGCCACAACGGATCGTGCTTCACCAGTAAGGAGTTTCAAGAGTTCATGAAACTCAATGGTATCAAATATGTAAGGTCAGCACCATTCAAACCTGCATCCAATGGGCAAGCAGAATGTGCTTTCCAAATCATAAAACAGAGTATGAAGTGAGTAACCCAAGAGTCACTGCAGACCCACCTGTGATGCATACTGCTTTGTTACAGGACAAGACCACACACGCTTACCGGGGTCTTGCCTGCTAATGATGAAGAGAGGTCTTAAGACCAAGCTATCTCTTGTACACCCTAACTTGAATAATCATGTTGAATATAGAAGACAAAGTCAGCAAGAGTATCACGATCGTGCAGCTGTGTCACGCGACATTTCTGTAAATGTTCCTGTATATGTTTTGAATTATGGTCAGGGTCCCAAGCGGATTGCTGGTATTGTCATGGCCAAGGAGGGTAACAGAGTATTTATTGTCAAGCTCAAAAATGGGCAAACATGCAGGAAACATATGGATCAGACAAAGCTGTGGCACACAGACGAACCAGAACAGTCGGAGGAAGAGACAAGCGACTACCAACCAACCTACCCCCTGTCATCAGATGACTCAGTGGTCATCACTGACATGTTTAATGAAAATGGACTTTCAATCCCTGACATGGCCATTGCCACTCCCACCAGGTCAGCCACCCAGCCACCAGTCACAACAGACTCAGAACACTCACCCAAGGCTGGAGTTGAACTGAGACGGTCAACCCGGGAGCGTAAAACACCGGACCGTCTCAATTTGTATGAGACTGTGTTAATATCTCAGAGGGGAGGCATTGTCATGTATGTACTTTTGGGATCACTAGCTACTAGATGGCATCACTGTTGGAGGCCATTGGGCTGCATGCACGTGTGTGCAGCCCAAGTATAAAAGGCCACCCACCTTGTATATTAGTCACTTTAATAAAGCAGAGCCAAGATTATACCTCTTGGAGTTAAACAGTACTCAGTCTAACAGTTATTGCATACACAACAGTTTCCTACACTGGTCTCCATCCTGCACAATGTTGGCCATTGAGGACACGGCCTCACCAATCTCACTCCAAATCTCTCTGTATTGTGGTGGTGGAGGCTTGCCACGACCATCCTGGGTGAGGTCTTTATACTTGTGCTTGACCCTCCAGTTTTTCGTCATTAACCCAGGGAGCTCTGGGCTTGGTTTTCAGTCTTCTTTAGAGCCTTTTGTCCACTCATTTTAATGCCCTCGATGGATGGCTGATGATAAATTTGATCCTCTCTATTTCCAACACTCTCCCCTCTCCAACTGGCAGTTGCAAGGAAGCGAGCAGAATTTAAATGCATGCGCAGATGTCCCAGCAGGCCCAATTGCAGCAAATCTGACGTCAGCTGCTTAATAAAACTACAAAAAAAAACAAGTCTCACGCATGCACGGCCTCCGAAGTTTTACAGTTCGTGAGGTCTGCACCTGCCGCCCACTACTGCCTCCGCCCGCTGACCCCCGCATCTGTCCACCGACCCCCGCTGGTTGTCGCTGCCACTGCCACTGACACAACCGCGATGAAAATCGCTCCCATCTGGCCCCAGCAGCAGAGGACCTCAAAAAGGTAGGTGCCGCCCGGGGACCGTCGGAAAATAGGCAGGCCTTACATTCACCAATTTCGGGGCCAATGGTAAATACTACCAACTTAAACTGGTAGCAAATCCACATATAAATTATGGTGAAAAGGCATGTTTATAATAGGTGATATAAAAATAGTTGACAAAATGGTAAGCAACAATGATAAGAGTAGATTACATCAAATGATTGTAAAGATCTTGAAACCGGTGTTAATTCTGTATTTGAGCCATATGACAACTCAGAAATGAACTTTAGTTATGCTTTAGCTGCAGTGAAATCGAGTAGTAAGTCTGAATTTCATCTTCTGCCAACTTGGTCATGACGGCTGGAGGGTGAGTGGCGTAGGTGAGAAGGTGACCACTGAGGCCGGAGCCCACTGCAGGCTGCCGTGTCCTCTGGATTACGACTCTTATTATCACTCACTCACTGACTTGCACTCATTCTCCCATGCTCACTCACTGACACATACTCTCACGTTCACTCACTCAAACTTGCTCACTCAACAACAACAACTTGTATTTATATAGGGCTGTACTATTGGCATATTATCGCCCATTTAGTGCCCATTTAGCGCCCATATAAGAGCAGGGATACAGGCTATCGCCCATATTTGCAAAAAAGTGGAAACTAGCGTCCTATTATAGCCCATTTATAACCAGCCCAACTTTCAGCACACATGAATGTGCTGCATCACCTGGCCTAATATTTAAAAAAATGACGTCATCTGCGTGCAAGGCCGAGAATAGTGCTGAAAATGGAAACTTGCGCCTGATTATCGTCCAGATTATCGCTATTTTCAGCATTTCGCCCACAATTTGCCGAAATGATTGTTGGCCGAAAAAGTCGCTGAAGAAAAGCTGCACTCACCTGACCTTAACTCAACACTACTCGGCACTACGAACACCATTTTCTAACTCTGAGGATCTGTACTAAAAGGCTGAGGAGAATCAAATTGTGAGTGATTTTAAGGGCCTTTTTGACTCTTGCCAATCATCTAATCTAATTTATTTCTGTTAAGGACAAATTAAGGGCATTTATAGTGATGGGGCTTGTAATTTCTCAACCAGTATGATCACTAATCACATGCTGCAGAATAGAGATGGGAGAAGGTATATTGAAGAGCATTATGTGCCCAATCAAAGATATGGCAGACTGCTGCTGCGGAGGAGACGTTACATCCAACGCATTTACAGGGATAAACGATCATACCTGAACTTGTCCGATAACACGTGCCTTAGGACGCTGCGCTTCCAAAAGGAAGGCATCAGTGAGATATGCCAGCTCATCAAGGGGGATCTGCAGCCTACCATGACCATCAGGACTGCACTTCCCATTGAGGTTAAGATTACTGCGGCACATTCCATCAGGCTTCTTTCAAGCCTCAGCTGGCAACATTTGCGGTATCTCTCAGCACGCCACATATTGCTGCATTCGACAGGTTACTGAAGCCCTTTATGCACACAGGATGGACTTTATAAGCTTCACTATGACCAGGGAGGCACAGACTGAGACGGCTTTGGGTTTCTCGTGAATAGCAAACTTCCCCAAGGTTTAGGGAGCAATAGACTGTATGCACGTCACCCTGCGAGCACCTTTACAGGATGCAGAGGTGTTTCAGAACTGAAAGGGATTCCACTTCCGGAATGTGCAGCTCGTTGTCGATCATGGCAGTAAATGCAAAATTTCCAGGGAGCATCCATGATGCGCACATCTTGCGTGGGAGCACTCTCTGACCTGTTTAAGAGGTCATGGTTGGATGCTGGGGGATAAAGGATATGGCCTTGCCAGCTGGCTCATGATCCCCCTGCATAAGCCTCAGGTGGAAGCCGAGAGGCACTACAATGAAAGCCATATCGCTACATGCAATATCGTCGAAAAGACAATTGGAGTGCTTAAGCAGCACTTCAGATGCCTGGACCACTCAGGACGCAAACTACAATACCACCTTAAGCAGGTCACTGAGTTCATTGTGGAATGCTGTGTAGAAAGAAAATTTTTTTTCGAGGGAACTTAATTAATCAAAGGGGACCTAATTAAGTAAAGTTAAAACCATAAGCAAGGTTCATAAGCAAGAAAAGACACATGTTGCTGCACTCAACACTTTGAGAACAGATTGCTGTGGCATCTCTGAACTCATTAATCGGTTTGCTGTTATCAAGGCTAGAACAAAAAGCAAAGCAAATAGAACCCATTTATTACAGGATGAAGTCTCCTTAGAAAGTTACATAGCTGAGGTCAAAGAACTCTCAAGAAGATAGTATCTGGCACTTGCCTGAATATAAACAGCTTATAGTAGTAAAACCAAGACAAATGGTTGGGAATGCAAACAGTGATTGTAGAAAAAACAAACTGCAGAGGTTAGCTAGGGACCACATAGGGTGATACGAGATAACGGGAGATAAAGACTGATTGCGAACACTCTAGCTGTGTTTGTTAAATCTATTCAAGGATGAAAGAATCATACAAAACAAATGGGTTTGGAGGAGTTCACAGGAATTATGTGGCACATAACTTATCAGATAAAAGGCGCACAGGGGAGGTAACAAAGTTTGCTGTCAAGATAACGGTATTAACCAATTAATATAGTAGGTAGTCGAAAATGTTGTCATATGGCAGGGAAACAACAAATGGAAAGCTTCTGCGTGGAACTTCATGATTTTGTATGTATTTTGACTGTATACAAACAGTAATCCGACTATTGTTCAGAGAAAACAGCTGGTTTGGGTCACCGAGTTCCTGAATTCGTGCAGAAGCTGTCTCTCCCTCGATCGAGTATTTAATAAACGATTCTTTTCTCCAAAACAGACATGTGTCGAGTAGAAACATAGAAAATAGATACAGGAGTAGGCCATTCCACCCTTCAAGCCTGCACCACCATTCAATAAGATCATGGCTGATCATTCCCTCAGTACCCCTTTCCTGCTTTCTCTCCATACCCCTTGATCCCCTTAGCCGGAAGGGCCATATCTAACTCCCTCTTGAATACATCCAATGAACTGGCATCAACAACTCTCTGCAGCAGGGAATTCCACAGGTTAACAACTCTCTGAGTGAAGAAGTTTCTCCTCATCCCAGTCATAAATGGCCTACCCCTTTTCCTGTGTCCCCTGGTTCTGGACTTCCCCAACATCGGGAACATTCTACCCGCATCAAACCTGTCCTGTCCCGTCAGAATCTTATATGTTTCTATGAGATCCCCTCTCATCCTTCTAAACTCCAATGTATAAAAGCCCAGTTGATCCAGTCTCTCTTCATATATCAGTCCAGCCATCCAGGGAATCAGTCTGGTGAACCTTCGCTGCACTCCCTCAATAGCAAGAACATCCTTCCTCAGATTAGGAGAACAAAACTGAACACAATATTCTAGGTGAGGCCTCACCAAGGCCCTGTACAACTGCAGTAAGACCTCCCTGCTCCTATACTCAAATCCCCTAGCTATGAAGGCCAACATACCATTAGCCTTCTTCACCGCCTGCTGTACGCCAATGTTCAATGACTGATGAATCATGACACCCAGGTCTCGTTGCACCTCCCCTTTTCCTAATCTGCCGCCATTCAGATAATATTCTGTCTTCACGTTTTTGCCCCCAAAGTGGATAACCTCACATTTATCCACATTATAATGCATCTACTATGCATTTGCCCACTCACCTAACCTGTCCAAGTCACCCTGCAGCCTCTTAGCATCCTCCTCACAGCTCACACCGCCACCCAGTTTAGTGTCATCATCAAACTTGGAGATATTAAACTCAATACCTTCATACAAATCATTGGTGTATATTGTAAAGAACTGAGCCTTGCGGCACTCCAGTAGTCACTGCCCGCGATTCTGAAAAGGACCCGTTTATCCCGACTCTCTGCTTCCTGTCTGCCAACAAGCTCTCTATCCACATCAGTATATTACCCCCAATACCATGTGCTTTCATTTTGCACAACAATCTTTTGTGTGGGACCTTGTCAAAAGCCTTTTGAAAGTCCAAATACACTACATTCACTGGTTCTCCCTTGTCCACTCTACTAGTTACATCCTCAAAAAATTCCTGAAGATTTATCAAGTATAATTTCCCTTTCATAAATCCATGCTGACTTGGACCGATCTTGTCACTGCTTTCCAAATGCGCTTCTATTTCATCCTTAATAATTGATTCCAATATTTTCCCCACTATCGATGTCAGGCTAACTGGTCTATAATTACCCGCTTTCTCCCTCCCTCGCTTTTTAAAAAGTGGTGTTACATTAGCTACCCTCCAGTCCATAGGAACTGATCCAGAGTCAATAGACTGTTGGAAAATGATCACCAATGCATCCACTATTTCTAGGGCCACTTCCTTAAGTACTCTGGGATGCAGACTATCAGGCCCTGGGGATTTATCGGCCTTCAATCCCATCAATTTCCCCAACACAATTCCCTGCCTAATAAGGATTTTCTTCAGTTCCTCCTTCTCACTCGACCCTCGGTCCCCTAGTACTTCCGGAAGGTTATTTGTGTCTTCCTTCGTGAAGACAGAACCAAAGTATTTGTTCAATTGGTCTGCCATTTCTTTGTTCCCCATTATAAATTCACCTGAATCCGACTGCAAGGGACCTACGATTGTCTTCACTAATCTTTTTCTCTTCACATATCTACAGAAGCTTTTGCAGTCAGTTTTTATGTTCCTGGCAAGCTTCTTCTCATACTTGATTATCCCCCTCTTAATTAAACCCTTTACTCCTCTGCTGAATTCTAAATTTGTCCCAGTCCTCAGGTTTGTTGTTTTTTCTGGCCAATTTATATGCCTCTTCCTTGGATTTAACACTATCCTTAATTTCCCTTGTTAGCCACGGTTGAGCCATCTTCCCCGTTTTATTTTTACTCCAGACAGGGATGTACAATTGCTGAAGTTCATCCATGTGATCTTTAAATGTTTGCCATTGCCTATCCACCGTCAACCCTTTAAGTAATATTTGCCAGTGTATTCCAGCCAATTTACGCCTCAAACCATCGAAGTTACCTTTTCTTAAGTTCAGGATCCTAGTTTCTGAATTAACTGTGTCACTCTCCATCTTAATAAAGAATTCTACCATGTTATGGTCACTCTTCCCCAAGGGGCCTCGCACAACAAGATTGCTAATAAGTCCTTACTCATCTTTGTAATACTCCACATCAGCTGCATGTTGCATAAACTAGCTATGAGGAGAAGACAAATATTGCCAGATGGGATCGCCGGTCCACCCCAGGAGAGAGGGGAGGCGGAAGAGGAGGACGAGGACCTCAGGAAGGACCATCAGACTGGCGATGAAGCTATGCACCCACGCCCCCCCCGCAACACTGGAAAAGCCACGTGGTAGTTACACAGCTGCAAAACTCTTGCGTCAGTAGCTCATAAATGAACGCTTTGCGAGAAGTTACGTTGGTGACAGTTACAGTTGCGTTACATTTCATCCTTGCCTGGCCCGACCTGGCCTGGCTATTGTTTCCAACCATTGTATTGATGTTTTATCTTACGTTATTAGAAGACACTTCAGGACAATTGCAAAGTTCAATAAAAATGTTTATTAATTAAAGACAAATTACATTTTTTTTAGAACAAACATATATAACACCCGCTCCCCTCTCAACCCTGAACAGTCAACAACATTTGTAACACAATAATAATATAACAACACCCTCCCATCATCACCAACAGTGAACATTTAACAAAAATTTATTTTTAACAAGAACTAAGAACTATATACAACACACCCCCTCCCTACCTGCAGCCACGCTTCCCTCCTGCGTCTTAACCCCCCCTTGTATTAACCCCCCGTTTAACTCCCTGAGTAATGGGACCAAGACCTCTTGCAGCAGGGGACCTCAAGACCTGCTGCTGTGAGTCAGAAGGAGGTTCTTCTTTCTGTCTCGCATCTGTCCTGGTGCTTGGTGGAAGGCACTTTAGGGTGCATTGTCGTCTCCCGACACTATCGCAAGCCACAAGGCATGGACAGTGTTGTTTGTTTGCCCCATCGCTACAACTATCCGATCCATGCCCTCCATTATTCGTGCGGATATTGTGGCAATGTTTCCAGTCATTCCACCAAGCGCCTGGAGGAGCTCTCGACCTATGTTGATGCTCGCCCTTGACAGTGAGACCATGTTCTCATTTGGATCTGATTGTCGCAGCGTGTGCCTACCTCGCCGACTGAACCTCCATAGGGTCGGCGTGGGCACTGAATGCTTTGGAGTGGCCTGCTGCAAGCCGCTTGGCCCCGCTACTTCATCTGTGGATGAAGACGCGGTCACAGGTATCACAGGTGCTCATCTTCCTCCTCCTCAGTTGTTTCCTCTTCTGCACCCGTGGTGATGACCTGCAGCGGCAAAGGGGTTCTTGTAGGGGCCTCCCTTTGCACTTCGGGAGTCTTGGTAGCTGCAAAACATAATTGAGGTCATTAGAAGAGAAGGGTAGACATGAGAATGCTTGCGCTGCTCTGGTATATGTACGAGGAGCAACACTACTGCAATAAATCTGAACAAGAGACGTTACAGATGATTAACGCATAATTCCCTGCCCCAGAGAGCTGTGGAAGCTGGGTCATTTAATATATTTAAGGCAGAGATAGACAGATTTTTGAGCAACAAGGGAGTAATGGGTTATGGGGAGTGGACAGGGAAGTGGAGCTGAGTCCATTATCAGATCAGCCATGATCTTATTGAATGGCGGAGCAGGCTCAAGGGGCCAAATGGCCTACTCCTGCTCCTATTTCTTATGTTCTTAACCTTATAGTACAGAAGCTGCATGTATAACATGACATCATTCATATATTATAATGGGTCTGTGATGGATCCGTTGATAAGGATCATGACGTTCAGGCCGTGATCCTTACCAACGGATCCATCACAGACCCAATCCACGTCCGGACTGGGGTCAAACAGGGCTGCGTCATCGCCCCAACCCTCTTCTCAATTGTTCTTGCCACCATGCTCCACCTCACAGTCAACAGCTCCCCGCTGGAGTGGAACTAAACTACAGAACCAGTGGGAACCTGTTCAACCTTCGCCATCTCCAGGCCAGGTCCAAGACTACCCCAACCTCTGTCGTCGAGCTACAGTACACGGACGACGCTTGTGTCTGCGCACACACAGAGGTTGAACTCCAGGACATAGTCGACGTATTTACTGAGGCATACAAAAGCATGGGTCTTGGGTCTTACGCTAAACATCCGTAAGACAAAGGTCCTCTACCAGCCTGTCCTCATCGCACAACACTGCCCCCCAGTCATCAAGATCCATGGCGTGGCCCTGGACACCGTAGACCACTTCCCATATCTCGGGAGCCTGCTATCAACAAGAGCAGGCATCGACGACGAGATCCAACCCCGCCTCCAGTGCAGCCTTCGGCCACCTGAGGAAAAGAGTGTTTGAAGACCAGGTTCTCAAAATTGCCACCAAGCTCATGGTCTACAGGGCTGCAGTGATACCTGCCCTCCTGTATGGCTCAGAGACATGGACCATGTACAGCAGACACCTCAAGTTGCTGGAGAAATATCACCAACAATGTCTCTGCAAGAGCCTACAAATCCCTGGGAGGACACCAACATCAGCGTCTTTATCCAGGCTAACATCCCCAGCATTGAAGCACTGACCACACTCGATCAGCTCCGCTGGGCAGGCCACATAGTTCACATGCCAAACACGAGATTCCCAAAGCAAGTGCTCTACTCGGAGCTCCTTCATGGCAAATGAGCCAAAGATGGGGAGCGGAAACGCTACAAGGACACTCTCAAAGCCTTCCTGATAAAGTGCGACATCCCCACTGACACTTGGGAGTCCCTGGCTCAAGACCGCCCTAAGTGGAGGAAGTGCATCCGAGAGGGCGCTGAGTACCTCAAGTCTCAACGCCGAGAGCATGCAGAAATCAAGTGCAGGCGGTGGAAAGAGCGTGCAGCAAACCAGTCTCATCCACCCCTTCCCACCTGTGACAGAGTCTGTGGCACTCGTATTGGACTGGTCAACCACCAAAGAACCCACTTCAGGAGCAGAAGCAAGTCTTCCTCGATTCCGAGGGACTGCCTATGATGATGATGATGATGATGATGTTGATGATAATGAAAGGCCGTTAAATTACTTTAAATTACCACTGGTTTACCACTGCTTTACAGATTACTCACGTGGCACAACAACGGGATCTGCACCACCATGGGTGGCAGAACAATTGTGCCTGCCCACTAGTGCTGAAGCATGTTTCTCCAAGTTGGTGAGAGGCTGCAGTTCAGTAGGGCCTCCTCTGGCCTCTGCTCCGCCCGATTCTTTGATATCTTCCTAATAACATGTCATTTGCTAATTGACTAGGTACTATTACGGAAATGCAACAGATTCTCATCATCATCATCATAGGCGGTCCCTTGTATCGAGGATGACTTGCTTCCATGCCAAAAAGGGTTCAGTTCTCAGGTGTTTCAATGAAGGTCCTAATATTCCAGGTCCCGAACTACATCCTGAAGGGTGGAAGATGCCTGTGTGTGGATTTTTTTAACATGTGGTGGCCGTTGCACACCAGCCACCTCACGGGCTTGACAGAGCTAGGTCTTGGTCCAGTGGCAAGGATTAACCAAAACGACTGGAGACCAGCTCTGCTGCATGGACCTAGTGCGCGCACATATCACAGTGTGGGCTGACCTGTGCCGTCCCTGGGCCCACACCAGATTCTAACGTTATAAGCTAATACGATTTGTATCCACAATGGATGCATGGTTATAACATCTATGTTCAGAGAAAATATTTAATAAGATCGTGTTTAGGAATTAATGCTTGACACCAAATGTTTCGCGTACAATCTCCAGGAAGGGCCCCATCCACGGGCCATGCCATTCGGCGCCTGAGGGGAGATAGGCGGTTTATTTGACTCGATGGAGGTCCCCCGGAGGGGGGGAATCAGGATCGCTGGTGAGCTCGGCAATGACAGGACTGTAATGGGAGGGGGCACCGTGTCCATGGGCTGTGCTCGGAGACCTCCGTGTGGCTGGAGCTAATGTCCTAAAGTGTCCCAGGGCAGACAGTGAGCCAGGGCAGCTCTCCCCCAGTCCAGGCTGGGTCACTGTGTGACTGACAGCAGCCGGAGAGACTGACACAGTCTGGGTAAAGGTGACCGGACCCCTCAGTGCTCAGTCGTGCCCCATCCACCAACCTAACCAAAAAGGAGACGGTGCCAAAATTAGACTTAAAGGGCGCAGGTTCTGACCTCAGTCCAAATCTTAGCAGGGAAGCTACGCAAGATTACCCAGCTTAATTACAGTCCGGCAGCTTTACATTCTAATTAATTCAGTAGATCATTACAATTTAAAAGCTCATAATTTAGTACTTACTCTTGCCGAAGCAACCAGGCTGTTCCACCTCTTGCGGCACTGGTCTTACTCACGGGATACTGAGGAAACAATATCGGCGATCTCATCCCATATTTTTTTGTTAGGTGCGGGAGGGAGTTTTCCCACGCCCACCCCAGGTTAATTGTCCCCAGCGACTATCCATCTCATTTACGAGGGCCTCATTTGCATCATCGGAAAAGGCTTCCGCCCTCCTTCTCCCTGACAGCTCCTCCTGCTGCACACTTGTATCGCTGGACATTTTTGATAAACACCTCCAAGATTTAAGACTCAAGTTTAAAGAACAGAGACAATGCTCAAATTACAACTAAAAAGAACAAGGACAATGCTCAAATTATAACTAACTCAGCTGACTATTTCTTTCTCACTCCTTCTCTCTCTGACTCTCTTTGACTCTTCTGAGCATGAGCAGATGACCCCTGAACTCCCGAATCACGGGAAAACTTCTTTGCTAAAAAAAACCACACATGCGCAGAATGGCCATTGCTATAGATGCAAGCCTTGCATGACTGAATACATCGCTAAGGCCCATTTCACATTGCTACGGTAATCGCCCAAAATAAAAAGCCGAAACTAGCGGTCTTTAAAATGGCCGATATTCCAGCGATCCTGAAAAATAAAAAAACACGAAGGCCGGAAATATCGCCTAGTTTTGGGTGATAGCGATCATGGTGGAACATCTAGCCCATAGTGCCTTTAACATTGTAAAACATCCCAAAGCGCTTCACAGATATAATACGAGACAACAAATTTAACACTGAGCCACATAAGAAGAAATTAGGGCAGGTGATCAAAAGCTTTGTCAAACAGGTAAGTTTTAAAGAGGATCTTAAAGGAGAAAAGAGAGATAGAGAGGTGGAGGAGTTTAGACAGGGAATTCCAGAGCTTAAGGCCGACGCAACAGAAGGCACGGCCACCAATGGTTGAGCGATTATAATCAAGGAGGCTCAAGAAGGCAGAATTAGAGGAGCGCAGATATCTCGGGGGTTGTGGAGCTCAAGGAGATTACAGAGATAGGGAGGGGCGAGGCCATGGAGGGATTTGAAAACAAGGATGACAATAATCATTCACTCTCATATTCACTCACTCAGTAACTCATAGTCACGCCTTTACTCTCATATACTCTTACTCTCTCAGTTTCAGTCTTTCACACTCGCTCAATCTCTCACTCCCTCCCTCAGTCTTTTACTCAATCACACTTTCCCTCATTTTCTCTCTCTTACTCACTCATTTATGCTCTTACTGATTCATTCACTCAGTAATGCACTCTTTTTACTCTCATTCATTTACTATCGTTCAATCACATGCAGTCTCACACTTCTTATTCTTGCACACTTACTCTTCTCACATTCACACATTCGTCTCACACTCAAGTTCATGCACTCACTCATTCTCTTGCACTCTGCAGCAAAGCTACTGGGAGGCTCTTCTGGTGACTGAGTCAACTGAGTAAATATTCATCATGTTCTCTTGTCTATTTCAGGGTTAGGAAGGTGAAATTGACCACGGTTCCTGTCTCTAAGTCCAATGAACTAGGGGGAGTGTTTGCAAGTGCTGTTGGGGAGGGATTAAACTAACATGGCAGGGGGATAGAAACCAATGCAGGGAGACTGAGGGAAGTAAAATGGGGGCAGAAGCAAAAGATAGAAAGAAGAAAAGTAAAAGTGGAGAGCAGAGAAACCCAGCAAAAAGCAAAAAGGGCCACATTACAGCAAAATTCTAAAGGGACAAAGTGTGTAAAAAGACAGCCTGAAGGCTCTGTGCCTCAATGCGAGGAGTATTCGTAATAAGGTGGACGAATTAACTGTGCAGGCAGCTATTAACGAATATGATATAATTGGGATTACGGAGACATGGCTGCAAGGTGACCAAGGCTGGGAACTCAACATCCAGGGGTATTCAACATTCAGGAAGGATGGACAGAAAGGAAAAGAGGTGAGGTGAGGTAGTGTTGCTGATTAAAGAGGAAATTAACACAATTGTAAGGAAGGACATTAGCTTGGATGATGTGAAATCTGTATGGGTAGAGCTGCGGAATACCAAAGGGCAGAAAACGCTAGTGGGAGTTGTGTACAGACCACCAAACAGTAGTAGTGAGGTTGGGGACAGCATCAAACAAGAAATTAGGAATGCATGCAATAAAGGTACAGCAGTTATCATGGGCAACTTTAATCTACATATAGATTGGGCTAACCAAACTGGTAGCAATACAGTGGAGGAGGATTTCCTGGAGTGTATTAGGGATGGTTTTCTAGACCAATATGTCGAGTAATCAACTAGAGGGCTGGCCATCTTAGACTGGGTAATGTGTAATGAGAAAGGACTAATTAACAATCTTGTTGTGCGAGGCCCCTTGGGGAAGAGTGACCATAATATGGTAGAATTCTTTATTAAGATTGAGAGTGACACAGTTAATTCAGAAATAGGGTCCTGAAATTAAATAATGAAATATATTATATATTAACATATATTTTATATATTAAATATATTATATAACACAGTTATACAGGGCATTGGTGAGGCCACACCTGGAGTATTGTGTACAGTTTTGGTCTCCTAACCTGAGGAAGGACATTCTTGCTATTGAGGGAGTGCAGTGAAGGTTCACCAGACTGATTCCCGGGATGGCAGGACTGACCTATCAAGAAAGACTGGATCAACTGGGTTTGTATTCACTGGAGTTCAGAAGAATGAGAGGGGACCTCATAGAAACGTTTAAAATTCTGATGGGTTTATACAGGTTGGATTCAGGAAGAATGTTCCCAATGTTGGGGAAGTCCAACACCTCGCTGCCCCTGTACTCAAATTCCCTCGCCATGAAGGCCAACATGCCATTTGCTTTCTTAACCGCCTGCTGTACCTGCATGCCAACCTTCAATGACTGATGTACCATGACACCCAGGTCTCGTTGCACCTCCCCTTTTCCTAATCTGTCACCATTCAGATAATAGTCTGTCTCTCTGTTTTTACCACCAAAGTGGATAACCTCACATTTATCCACATTATACTTCATCTGCCATGCATTTGCCCACTCACCTAACCTATTCAAGTCGCTCTGCAGCCTTATAGCATCCTCCTCGCAGCTCACACTGCCACCTAACTTAGTGTCATCCGCAAATTTGGAGATACTACATTTAATCCCCTCGTCTAAATCATTAATGTACAATGTAAACAGCTGGGGCCCCAGCACAGAACCTTGCGGTACCCTACTAGTCACCGCCTGCCATTCTGAAAAGTACTCATTTACTCCTACTCTTTGCTTCCTGTCTGACAACCAGTTCTTAATCCACGTCAGCACACTACCCCCAATCCCATGTGCTTTAACTTTGCACATTAATCTTTTGTGTGGGACATTGACGAAAGCCTTCTGAAAGTCCAAATATAACACATCAACTCGTTCTCTCCTCTCCACTCTACTGGAAACATCCTCAAAAAATTCTAGAAGATTTTCAAGCATGAATTCCCTTTCACAAATCCATGTTGACTTGGACCTATCATGTCACCTCTTTCCAAATGCACTGCTATGACATCCTTAATAATTGATTCCATCATCTTACCCACTATCGATGTCAGGCTTACCGGTCTATAATTCCCTGTTTTCTCTCTCCCTCCTATTTTAAAAAGTAGGGTTACATTGGCTACCCTCCACTCGATAGGAACTGATCCAGAGTCAATGGAATGTTGGAAAATGACTCTCAATGCATCCACTATATCCAAGGCCACCTCCTTAAGTACTCTGGGATGCAGTCCATCAGGCCCTGGGGATTTATCGGCCTTCAATCCCATTAATTTCCCCAACACAATTTCCCGACTAATAAGGATTTCCCTCAGTTCCTCCTCCTTACTAGACCCTCTGACCCCTCTTATATCCGGAAGGTTGTTAGTGTCCTCCTTAGTGAATACCGAACCAAAGTACTTGTTCAATTGGTCCGCCATTTCTTTGTTCCCCGTTATGACTTCCCCTGATTCTGACTGCAGGGGACCTACGTTTGTCTTTACTAACCTTTTTCTCTTTACATATCTATGGAAACTTTTGCAATCCGTCTTAATGTTCCCTCCAAGCTTCTTCTCGTACTCCATTTTCCCTGCCCGAATCAAATCCTGTGTCCTCCTCTGCTGAGTTCTAAATTTCTCCCAGTCTCCGGGTTCACTGCTATTTCTGGCCAATTTGTATGCCACTTCCTTGGCTTTAATACTATCCCTGATTTCCCTTGATAGCCACAGTTGATCCATCTTCCCTTTTTTATTTTTAAGACAGACAGGAATGTACAATTGTTGTAGTTCATCCATGCGGTCTCTAAATGTCTGCCATTGCCCATCCACAGTCAACTCCTTAAGTATCATTCGCCAATCAATCCTAGCTAATTCACGCCTCATACCTTCAAAGTTACCATCCTTTAAGTTCTGGACCATAATCTCTGAATTAACTGTTTCATTCTCCATCCTAATGCAGAATTCCATTATATTATGGTCACTCTTCCCCAGGGGCCCTCGCACAACGAGACTGCTAATTAATCCTCTCTCATTACACAACACCCAGTCTAAGATGGCCTCCCCTCTAGTTGGTTCCTCGACATATTGGTCTAGAAAACCATCCCTTATGCACTCAAGGAAATCCTCCTCCACCGTATTGCTTCCAGTTTGGTTAGCCCAATCTATGTGCATATTAAAGTCACCCATTATAACTGCTGCACCCTTATTGCATGCACCCCTAATTTCCTGTTTGATGCCCTCCCCAACATTACTACTACTGTTTGGAGGTCTGTACACAACTCCCACTAACGTTTTTCGCCCTTTGGTGTTCTGCACTTCTACCCATATAGATTCCACATCATTCAAGCTAATGTCCATTCTAACTATTGCATTAATCTCTTCTTTAACCAGCAATGCTACCCCACCTCCTTTTCCTTTTATTCTATCCTTCCTGAATGTTGAATATCCCTGGATGTTGAGTTCCCAGCCCTGATCATCCTGGAGCCACGTCTCCGTAATGCCACGTCTCCGTAATCCCAATCACATCATATTTGTTAACATCTATTTGCACAATTAATTCATCCACCTTATTACGGATACTCCTTGCATTAAGACACAAAGCCTTCAGGCTTGTTTTTTTAACATCCTTTTTCCTTTTAGAATTTTGCTGTACAGTGGTCCTTTTTGTTTTTTGTCTTGGGTTTCTCTGCCCTCCACTTTTCCTCATCTCCTTTCTGTCTTTTGCTTTTGTCTCCTTTTTGTTTCCCTCTGTCTCCCTGCATTGATTCCCATCCCCCTGCCATATTAGTTTAACTCCTCCCCAACAGCACTAGCAAACACTCCCCCTAGGACATTGGTTCCGGTCCTGCCCAGGTGCAGACCGTCCAGTTTGTACTGGTCCCACCTCCCCCAGAACCGGTTCCAATGCCCCAGGAATTTGAATCCCTCCCTGCTGCACCACTGCTCAAGCCATGTATTCATCTGCGCTATCCTGCGATTCCTACTCTGACTAGCACGTGGCACTGGTAGCAATCCCGAGATTACTACTTTTGAGGTCCTACTTTTTAATTTAGCTCCTAGCTCCTTAAATTCGTTTCGTAGGACCTCATCCCTTTTTTTTACCTATGTCGTTGGTACCAATGTGCACCACGACAACTGGCTGTTCTCCCTCCTTTTTTAGAATGTCCTGCAACTGCTCAGAGACATCCTTGACCCTTGCACCAGGGAGGCAACATACCATCCTGGAGTCTCGGTTGCGGGCGCAGAAACGCCTTACAATTGAATCCCCTATCACTATCGCTCTCCCACTCTTTTTCCTCCCCTCCTGTTCAACAGAGCCAGCCACGGTGCCATGAACTTGGCTGCTGCTGCCCTCCCCTGATGAGTCATCCCCTTCAACAGTACTCAAAGCAGTGTATCTGTTTTGCAGGGGGATGACCACAGGGGACCCCTGCACTACCTTCCTTGCACTGTTCTTCCTGCTGGTCTTCCATTCCCTATCTGGCTGTGGACCCTTCACCTGCGGTAAAACCAACTCGCTACACGTGCTACTCACGTCATTCTCAGCATCGTGGATGCTGCAGAGTGAATCCACCCTCAGCTCCAACTCCGCAACGCGGTCCGTCAGGAGCTGGAGGCGGATACACTTCCCGCACACGTAGTCGTCAGGAACACTGGAGTCTTCCCTGAGTTCCCACATGGTACAGGAGGAGCATAACACGCGACCGAGCTCTCCTGTCATGACTTAACCCTTAGATAGGCAACAACAATGCTAAAGTTTACTCACTGTTATAGAAGAGAAGAAAGAAAAACTACTCACCAATCACCAGCCAATCACTTACCCTCTTGGCTGTGACATCACCTTTGTTTCTTTCTACTTCTTTTTTGCCTTCTCCCTGTAGCTGCACAAGTACGTCTCTCGCTGACGCTGGGCCTTTTATAGGCCTCCGACCCCGGACTCGCGCCTCACCAACTGCCGCCGCCTCTCGCTGCTGCTGGGCCTTTTATAGGCCTCCGACCCCGGACTCGCGCCTCACCAACTGCCCTATATAGGTATGTACACGTTAGGCCAATAAATAATATTTTCCTCAGTCTTGTTTCTCCTCCCTTATTGTCTATTCTATTCAGCCTATTTGGGAGGCCTTCTATTTTTTTTTCCTACATTTATTTGGTGGGCCTATGTTCTTTGGTGGGCATAGGGATGCAGCCCCATTCGCCCCATGGTTAATCCCCTGATCTGGGGGTCTTAATTTGAACACGCTAACTGTCTGTCTATTCTGGTGGTGAAAAGGCGGCTGTGATTTTGAGGCCCCAGTCTCATTTCAATTTGCCAGGTAAACTGTGCATGACAAACATGTGTACTGATGCAGTTTGCCACTCTTCAGCCTCTGGAATGTCAGCAGAAGCCTGGATGGGGTTGGGGCGGGGGGGGGGGGGGGGTGGCGGGGGGGGTGGCGGGAGGAGGGTGGGGGAACCTCCTGCTTCTTGTGGCTCCACAAAATATAAAAAATATTCTGACTGTTTCTTAATCAGAACTCCAGTAAACATCAGCAAAGCATTCGCTTTGCAAGCTCCAAGCATGTACCCAGTGCAATTGCAATCGGTGTCTTAACTATGTCAGAAGGACCCCGATTTGTGTGGGAAAGAGGCCTACTGCATATTTCGGGTAGGCACTTTCGCCACCCAGCTGTAGGCCTCTGTAAAAGTTAGTGGGCCAATTGTCAGGGTTAATGGGATGGTAACGCGTCTGACCCCATGTTTAGATCCTTATCACCTGGTTAACATTGATTTACCCATCATCATCATAGGCGGTCCCGCAAAATGAGGATGACTTGCTTCCACGCCAAAAAAGGATGAGTTCACAGGTGTTTCAATGAAGGACCCGAACTACATCCTCAAGGGTGGAAGATGCCTGTGCGTGGATTTTTTTAACGTGTGGTGGCTGTTGCACACCAGCCACCACATGGGCTTGACAGAGCTAGGTCTTGGTCCAGTGGCAAGGCTTACCCAAGATGACTGGAGACCAGCTCTGCTGCAGGGACCTAGTGCGCACACATATCGCAATGTGGGCTGGCCCGTGCTGCCCCTGGGCCCCTAACTCATGCCTCCCCTGGGCCCCGATCACCTCCCTCTACAGTCTCTCGCCGTTCCTTCGCCCCGACCTCGCCACTCCTGCTGTATCTGCCCACACTCCAATCACCGACCTGGACCTTGATGACGTCACTCTTCACTGCTGTCGCCCTCCTGCACTAGTTCATGCTGCTCCCTGGAGTAGTATGCCTCCACACTGCTCCCGGACGACCGCACCTCCGCTCCTTTTATGGCCCCGATCTGCCTGATTTACCCATCCCTGTGTGGGATGCCCAGAAAATTCCAGAGCAACATAAGGAGGTTTGAGTTCTCACAATACAGATTGCTGCCACCTTTTCCTCATTTCATAAGAACATAAGAACATAAGATGTCGGAGCAGGAGTAGGCCATTTGGCCCCTCGAATGTGCCATTTAATAAGATCATGGGTGATCTGATCTTGGGCTCAGCTCCACTTCCCTGCCCGCTCCCCATAACCCTTCATTCCCTTATCGCTCAAAAATCAGTCTATTTCCACCTTAAATATATTCAATGACCCAGCCTCCTCCACAGCTCTCTGGAGCAGAGAATTCCACAGATTTACGCCCTCTGAAAAAAGAAATTCCTCCTCATCTCAGTTCTAAAGGGGCGGCCCCTTATTCTGAAACTATGCCCCCTAGTTCTAGATTCACCCATGAGGGGAAACATCCTCTCTGCATCTATCTTGTCGAGCCCACTCAGTATCTTATATATTTCAATAAGATCACCTCTCATTCGTCCCAGGCGCTACTGAGAGCAATATTGGACCAATATCTTTTAAAGAACTTGCATTATATATTATCGCGATGCATATCCTGCAATACGTATTGAAATAACCAAACAAATGTTATACAAAGGATTAGAGGTGGTTTCATGATGTAATGAAGAGTTGATGAAATCAACAAAGTCAGATAATTTGTTAAAGAGTATTGTTTTGGCTCATAGATTATTGGCCTTCTCCATGCCAACAGCACCTCCATCTGTTCCTGAACAGAATAAAAGTGATTGGGTTCATATTATTAATGGTACTATTTTGCATGCTAGTCAGCTTCACAAGAACTCAAAATATAGAATTCAACTCTATTTCTAATAACATTTCTCAATGCCAAAATGCTAAATATAAGACCGAATAGTAATGACTACAATATGTACATGTTTTTAAAATCATATTTATCAATCAATAACAAAATGTGAGAACTAAACAATTCCTCTTTTGAGGTGGAATATTTTGTTTTTTATATGGAATGTTTCAATAGGATAGAAAAGCTCTGAAGTTTTTTTTATACATGCATAATCAAAATAGTTGGAACATAGGGGTGCTGCACTCTGGACCTAAACAACATTGTGCTTATCATGAGTATTCAGTGTTGATGTAGAAGCAATAGGAACAGGAGCAAACAATTCAGCCCCTTGAGCCTGTTCTACCATTCAGTCAGATCATGGATGATTTGTACCTCAACTCCAGAACCCGCCTTTGTTCCATATTCCTTGATACACTCACCCAAGAAAAATCGCTCGATCACAATCTTGAAAATTTCAATTGATCCACCATCCACATTCTTTTGGGGAAGTTTTCCAGATTTTGACTACTTTTTGTGTGGAAAAAGTGCTTCCAAATTTCACTCCTAAATGGCCTAGCTCAACATAAGAACATAAGAAATAGGAGCAGGAGTAGGCCATACGGCCCCTCAAGCCTGCTCCACCATTCAATACGATCATGGCTGATCCGATCATGGACTCAGGTCCACCTCCCTGCCCGCTCCCCATAACCCCTTAATCCCTTATCGGTTAAGAAACTGTCTATCTCTCTTAAATTTATTCAATGTTCCGGCTTCCACAGCTCTCTGAGGCAGTGAATTCCACAGATT
Organism: Pristiophorus japonicus; assembly: GCF_044704955.1. NCBI lineage: Eukaryota > Metazoa > Chordata > Chondrichthyes > Pristiophoridae > Pristiophorus > Pristiophorus japonicus. Next base: position 225,187,642 of record NC_091981.1, read on the forward strand.
TACAACCCTCTGAGAAAAGAAATTCCTCCTCATCTCAGTTTTAAATGGGCGACCCCTTATTCTAAGATTATGCTCCCTAGGTCTAGTCTTCCCTATCAGTGGAAACATCCTCTCTGCATCCACCTTGTCAAGCCCCCTCATAATCTTATATGTTTCGATAAGATCTCCTCTCATTCTTCTGAATTCCAATGAATAGAGGCCCAACCTCCTCCATCAACCCAATTTTAAGATTGCCCCCTTGTTCTGGATTCCTCCACCAGAGGAAATAGTTTCTTTGCATGTATCCTATTGAATCCCGTTATCATTTTAAATACACTGATTAGATCAAGGAAATACAAGTAAATTTTATGCAACCTATCCTCAGAATTTAGCCCTTTAAGCCCTGGTATTATTCTGGTGAATCTGTTCTGTACTCCTTCCAGGGTTAATATATTATTTCCTGAAATAAAAACAGAAAATGCTGCAAACACTTAGCAGGTCTGGTAGCATCTGTGAATGGCCCAGAAATTCCTCTCGAGGACTTCCTGCGGGCAAAGCACTGTAGAATAGAAATAAAATGCGCACTTTCCTTAAGCTGCAAGGCCCGCTCGAGATCCCGTTCCGGAGGCCTCTCGTGACTGCGCATCACAGAGCGTGCATGTTGGGACGTGTGCAGGAGTCATGTGGGCCTGGACACCCAATCACCCAAGTATTTTCTCATTCATAGTAATAGGAGATTCGTAAGTTATGAAGTTCGTATTACTATGAATAAGAAAAACCCCAAAATGCCCACCACTACATAAAACATTTAAAGAACACTAGTTGAAATTAAAGTTGCTTTAAATGTTTTTTAAAGAAAAAAAAGTGCCGATTTAAAAAAAAAGTTAGGCTTAGGCTTTAAAATAACATTACCTGAGTGGGCAGGGTTTTAACATAAAGGTGCTTAAAATTTTTTTATTTTAATCATGTTTTTGATATATTTTTAAACTCTTACGCCTGTAAAAGTAGGCTATGCGCCTGCTTCTATCAGGCGTAAGAGTTTTGAGGACGTTTGCCGGGCAAGATATGCGTAAATCCCACAATCTTGCCCATGCAAATGTCCTTGCTCCTGAGATGTCTACGATCTGTCAAGCTGCAGCCGGTTTTCAGTGCATGCGCATTGCGCGCTGAAAACCGGCTATTCCGATGCATTCCCAGGTCCGTAGAAACTTCGTGTGGGCCCGGGACGTCGGAATTTCCACACCAATGTTTCAAGTCAATGACCTTTCATCCGAACTGGACGATGTTAGAGATGAACTGCTTTTAAGCAAATTTAGAGCCAGGGAAAATGTGTGGGGAGGAAGGGGGTAGTAGAGGGGTGGGGTGTGGCGAGTGGAGGGAGGGGATAAAAGAACAAAAGAAAAAGGTCTGTGATAGGGTGGAGGCCAGAAGTGCTTAAATGACAAAATGGAAAATGCTGCAAGGCAAAGGGAGGTAATAGAATCATAGTAAAATTATGACACAGGAAGCCATTTGGTCCATCGTGTCCATGCCGGTTGAAAAAAAGCCAACCAGCCTAATCCCACCTTCCAGCATAGGGTCCGTAGTGTTGTAGGTCATGGCTCTTTAAGTGTACATCAAAGTACTTTTTAAATGTGATGAGGGTTTCTGTCTCTGTAGCATTCAGCTCAGTTCCCATGGACTTTAATGACAAATATTGGATATAAGATATAAGGACAAATCTCTGCTGAAAGTGCAACAGCCTGTTTGTAAAGATGAGAGTGGCCTAGGTGAACTGTGATGGACAGAAGTTTCCAACCAGACCCAACCGATCAAGGGGAATTGCTGTATAAACAGACCTTTTTGGGAAACAATGTCCCGAGAAGTCTATTCCCAACTGGTGAATAGCAAGACATAGCTGGCCTATTGTCTGTATGGAAATTGTTATGTATGCAAACCTCACCTATGTGTAAGACTTGCCACGAGGGGGCACACCTGTGGGAGACCTATGGGTCACCTGTGCACCCTGGAGCAAGCAGGTATAAAAGGCAGTCCACCATGCTGCTGCCCCACTTTGGAGTTATATTAAAGAGACCAAGGTCACAATGGTTTGAGCTTACAACACAGTCTCGTGGAGTTATTCTGAACTTAACAACTGGCGACGAGTTACAGATCATGAACTTTCACGCGGAAATGGATGAGAGATTTGTTGAGGATGATAATTGGGAAGCCTTCGTTGAGCGTCTCGACCAGTACTTCATGGCCAATGAGCTGGACATGGCTGAGACGGCGACCAAGCGCAGGGCGATTTTCCTCACCGTATGTGGGTCTTCGATATATGGCCTCCTCAAAAATCTGCTGACACCGGACAAACCAACGGACAAGACTTACACAGAGCTGTGTATGCTGGCTCGGGAACACCTCAAGCCGAAGGAGAGCATCTTAATGGTCTAGGGGGTGGTGGGTCTGTCAGCTTGCCTTCCTGACCAGAGCGGTTGCGATTCGCTCGCACTCCCTGGTTCTCAAGCTTGGATTTATTAATCAGGGTGTGATAAAGTGCAGCAGCCAACTGTTTTGTACAAAAAAGATATGGGTTTTATTCAAGAAAGCAAATAACACAAATACACTCCAATAAAACTGTGAAATCTTACAAAAAGGTTCAAAACAATGGGGAATACTTTATTATAGGTAATAAACACAACAGAAATACCTCCCACCTCCCACTCACTCTCTAACTAGGTCAAACTCTAGGACTCCAGGGATTCATGCTCACCAGATCCTTTCCTTTGACAGCTAGGGCAGTTTTGCAATTTCGGGGTTCTTTGGTTATAGCCGGAATGCCTTGCCGTACCCCGGACGTGGTAGAAGACCTCTGCTGCATATTGAAAGCCAGTTGGGGTGAGTTCTTTTCTCCGATGTCGCGATGTTTCTTCCTGCGCTTTCTCGCCGTGTGCTCTCGATCTTGTTATTCCGAAGTGCTTGGTCAGAAAAGTTCTTTTTGGTGATGGTCAGAACAGAGATTGTTCTCTTGGTACAATAGGCCCTTAATTATACTCTGATAGGCTCCTTAATCTTTGCGCCAAATCTAATGTTTCTTTTGTTTAAGTTTTGCTGTTCAGTTAACTGAAACTTGGTTAAGTGTTATAAATCTGCCGTTGATAGACTTTTCTGAGCTGACGAGCTCTTGTCAGTTGTTGAAATTATCCTTTGGTTTCGAGTCGCAATTGTTAAAGTTAGTTTCTGGTGTCGAGTTCTCTGCCTGGGTCTGAGTTTTCTATGCAGGCTGGAAAGGTGATTAGCATTATGCATGTATTGGATGGGTTTTGTGCTTGGATTGAAACAGTACTTCCTTGGATTGATTGTTGAAATGTAAATGTCTTCTAGGGGGCAGGCTTTGAGGGTAAACAGTTCCCCAGACAATTTGATGAGCTCCAACATCCAAACTGGCTTTTCAGAGGTTGAACCCACCCCTTTTCTTGCAGCCCTTTTCTCACAGACCCAGCATGCACCTTTAAAAAATCCCAAACTTGGTTAAAACTCGTAGATTTCTTCCATAAGCATTTTAGGATCCCAAACTTCCTGCTTAATAGTCCCAAATCGAATTTCCTTTTCAGGGAGTCCAAACACTGGGGGGTTTCCACGAATTTTGGAATCTTACAATGGCCGGTATCGCTTTTACATGCACCATCGCCCCGAGGGCCAGAACGTGGCGAGCTTTGTCGCCGACCTAAGGTGCCTTGTGGGACAGTGCGAATTTGCAGGATCTTTGGGGGAAATGTAGTGGGACGTTTTCATGCTTGGAACCAGCCACAAGGTCATTCTTCACAAACTGCTGTCTGCCGAATTCTTAGATCTGAGCAAGGCCATCACGATTGCCCAGGCTTTCATATCCACGAGCGACAACATGAAACAGATATCTTCACAGCATCAAAGCTCACCGGCAAGTACTGTGCATAAAATAATGCCTTCAGCAGGCAGATCTGTACATGGTAGGGCTTACACAACTGCAGAGGTCAGGCCTAGGGTGACTCAGAGGCCGCTGTAGAGTGTGAACGCGTATCCATTAACATCATGTCGGTGCTGCGGGGGCAGTCATAGAGCCCATCAATGTCGATTCAAGCACTATGTGTGCAAGGGCTGTGGAACAATGGAGCACCTCCAGCGAATGTGCAGGCGACCTCTGACTCAGCACGTGGCAGAGTCAGCAGAGGACGACCGATCCAGCGCGGATCATGCTGAACGAGCAGGAGAGGCAACTTAACCCGAGGCTGAAGAGGAAGTGTATGGGGTACACATCTTCACCACCAAAAGCCCTCTAATAATGTTAAAAGTTAAACTTAACGGAATTCCAGTCTCCATGGAATTGGACGCGGGGGTGAGTCAATCAATCATGAGCCAGAAGGCTTTTGAGAAACTGTGGAACAACAAGGCACAGAGGCCAAAACTGAGCCCAACACTGCGCACTTACACCAAAGAACTCGTACCTGTTATCGGCAATGCGGCAGTGAAAGTATCGTACGACGGAATGGTGCATGATTTACTACTATGGATTGTACCAGGCGATGGCCCAACGCTGTTCGGCAGAAGCTGGCTAGGAAAGATCCGATGGAACTCGGACGACATCAAAGCACTGTTTTTGGTGGATGACGCTCCGTGCACCCAGGTGCTAAACAAATCCCCAGCATTATTCGAGCCAGACATCGGCAACTTCACAGGCACCAAGGTGCAGATCCACCTTGTTCCTGGGGCACGGCCCGTTCATCACAAGATCCGAGCAGTCCCATATATGATGCGAGAGAAAGTAGAGATCAAGCTGGACAGACTTCAACTTGGTGAACGACTCTCCCCCTGCTAGCGTTGCGAATAAGTCCTCCGCTTTGGGTAGTGGCTACTGGTCCTGTAACGAGACTCGATTGATCGTTATCTTGTAGTCCCAGCAGATTCTAACCGTCCCATCGCTCTTTAGCACCGGCACAATTGGACTGGCCCACTCGTTGAACTTGACTGGTGATATCATTCCCACTCGTTGAAGTCTGTCCAGCTTGATTTCGACTTTCTCTCGCATCATATATGGGACTGCTCGGGCCTTGTGATGAACATGCTGTGCCCCAGGAACAAGATGGATCTGCACCTTGGCGCCTGTGAAGTTGCCGATACCTGGCTCAAATAACGCCGGGAATTTGTTTAGCACCTGGACGCACGGGCATCATCCACCGAAGATAGTGCTTTGATGTCGTCCCAGTTCCATCAGATCTTGCCTAGCCAGCTCCTGCCGAACAGTGTTGGGCCACCGCCTGGTACAATCCATAGCAGAAAATCATGCACCATTCCGTCGTACGATACTTTCACTGCCGCACTGCCGATAACAGGTATGAGTTCTTTGGTGTAAGTGCGCAGCGTTGTGTTAATCGGGCTCAGTTTTGATCTCTGTGCCTTGTTGCCCCACAGTTTCTCAAAAGCCTTCTGGCTCATAATCGATTGACTCGCCCCCTTGTCTAATTCCATGGAGACTGGAATGCCGTTAAGTTTAACTTTTAACATTATCGGAGGGCTTTTGGTGGTGAAGGTGTGTACCCCATCCTTCGGTTGAATTGACTCTCCTGCTCGTTCAGTTCCTGCCACGTGGTGAGTCCAAGGTCGCTTGCACATTCGCTGGAGGTGCCCCATTGTTCCACAGCCCTTGCACAAATAGTGCTTGAATCGTTATTGATGGGCTCTATGACTGCCCTCGCAGCACCAGCTTGGTGTTAATGGATTCGCATTAGCACTCCACAGCAGCCTCAGAGTCACCTTAGGCCTGGCCTCTGTGGTCGTGTGGGCCCTACCACGTACAGTTCTGCCTGCTGAAGGCATTATTTTATGCACAGTACTTGCCGGTGAGCTTCGATGCTGTGAACATATCTGTTTCGTGTTGTCGCTCGTGGATATGAAGGCCTGGGCTATTGTGATGGCCTTGCTCAGATCTAAGGATTCGGCAGACAGTAATTTGCGGAGGATGGCCTCGTGGCCAATTCTGAGCATGAGAAAGTCCCGCAACATTTCCCCCAAAGATCCTGCAAATTTGCATTGTCCCGCAAGGCATCTTAGGCCACTGACAAAACTTGCCACGTTTTGGCCCTCGGAGCGATGGTGCATGTAAAAGCGATACTTGGCCATTAAGGTGTCTCCTTCGGCTGGAGGTGTTCCCGAGCCAGCGCACACAGCTCTGTGTAAGTCTTGTCCGTTGGTTTGTCTGGGACCAGTAGATTTTTGAGGAGGCCATATACCAATGACTCACATACAGTGAGGAGAATCGCCCTGCGCTTGGTCGCCGTCTCAGCTGTGCCCAGCTCGTTTGCCACGAAGTACTGATCGAGACGCTCAACAAAGGTTTCCCAATCATCACCCTCAACAAATCTCTCAAGAATACCAACGGCAGCCATTTCCGCATGAAAGTTTGTGATCTGTAACTCATCGCTAGTTGTTAAGTTCAGAATAACTCAAGAGACTGTGTTGTAAGCTCAAACCATTGTGACCTTGGTCTCTTTAAGATAACTCCAAAGTGAGGCAGCATGGTGGACTACCTTTTATACCTGCTTGTTTCGGGTTGCACAGGTGACCCATAGGTTTCCCACAGGTGTGCCCCCTAGTGGCAAGTCTTACACATAAGTGAGGTTCACATACATAACAAAAACTGTATGCAGTACTCTAGGTGTGGTCTCACCAATACCCTGTACAGTTGTAGCAGGAGTTCTCTGTTTTTATACTCCATCCCCCTTGCAATAAAGGCCAACATTCCATTTGCCTTCCTAATTTCCTGCTGTACCTGCATACTAACTTTTGGTGTTTCATGCACAAGGACCCCCAGGTCCCTCTGTACTGTGGCACTTTGCAATTTTTCTCCATTTAAAAAATAATTTGCTTTTCTATTCTTTCTGCCAAAATCACATTTTCCCACATTATACTCCAACTTTTTGCCCACTCACTTAGCCTGTCTATATCCCTTTGCAGATTTGTTGTATCCTCCTCACAATTTCCTTTCTTCCCATCTTTGTATCATCAGCAAACTTGGCTACATTACACTCGGTCCCTTCATCCAAGTCATTAATGTAAATTGTAAATAATTGAGGCCCCAGCACCGATCCCTGCAGTACCCCACTAGTTACTGGTTGCCAACCGTAAAATGACCCATTTATCCCGACTCTTTGTTTTCTGTTAGTTAGCCAATCCTCTATCCATGCTAATATATTACCCCCAACCCTGTGAACTCTTATCTTGTGCAGTAACCTTTTATGTGGTACCTTATCGAATGCATTCTGGAAATCCAAATACACCACATCCACTGGTTCCCCTTTATCCACCCTACTCATTACATCCTCAAAGAATTCCAGCAAATTTGTCAAATATGATTTCCCTTTCATAAAACAATGCTGACTCTGCTTGATGGAACTATGCTTTTCCAAATGTCCTGCTACTGCTTCCTTAATAATGGACTCCAGCATTTTCCCAACTACAGATGTTAGGTTAACTGGTCTGTAGTTTCATGCTTTCTGTCTGCCTCCTTTTTTAAACAGGGGCGTTACATTTGCTGTTTTCCAATCCATTGAGACCTCCCCAGAATCCAAGGAATTTTGGTAAATTACAACCAATGCATCCACTATCTCTTCAGCTACTTCTTTTAAGATCCTAGGATGCAAGCCATCAGGTCCAGAGGAGTTGTCCACCTTTAGTCCCATTATTTTGCCGAGTACTACTTCTTTAGTGATAGTGATTGTTTTAAGTTCCTCCCATGTATAGCCCCTTGATTATCCACTATTGGGATGTTTGTAGTGTCTTCTACCGTGAAGAATGATACAAAATATTCGTTCAAAGTCTCTGCTATTTCCCTGTTCCCCATTAATAATTGCCCTGTCTCATCCTCTAAAGGACCTACATTTACTTTAGCCACTCTTTTCCTTTTTATATACCTGTAGAAACTCTTACTATGTTTTTATATTTCGTGCTAATTTACTTTCATAATCTATCTTCCCTTTACTTGTTATTTTGTTAGTCGTTCTTTGTTGGCTTTTAAACATTTCCCAATCCTCCAGCCTCCCACCAGTTTTGGCCACTTTGTATGCCGTTGTTTTCAATTTGATACCATCGCTTATTTCCTTCGTTAGCTGCGGATGGTTATACCTTCTCTTTCAGTGTTTCCTTCTCATTGCAATATATTTTTGTTGAGAGTTATGAAATATCTCCTTAAATGTCCCACACTTTAATCTATTTTCCCAGTCCACTTCACCCAACTCTGCCTTCATACCTTTGTAGTCTCCTTTATTTAAGCTTAGGACAGTGGTTTGAGATCCAACTTTCTCACTCTCCAACTGAATGTGAAATTCAACCATGCTATGGTCACTCATTCCAAGGGGATCCTTTACTAGGATATCGTTTATTAATCCTGTCTCATTACACAGGACCAGATCTAAGATAGCCAATCCCTGGTTGGTTCCACAACATACTGCTCAAGGAAACAATTCCTCTATGAACTCTTCCTCAAGGCTACCCTGGCCAATTTGATTTGTACAATCAATATGAAGGTTAAAATCCCCCATGATTATTGCCGTTCCTTTTTTACAAGCCTCCATTATTTCTTGATTTACACTCCATCCAACAGTGTAGCTACTTTTAGGGGGCTTATAGACTACGCCCACCAATGACTTTTTCCCCTTATTATTCCTTATCTCCACCCAAACTGCTTCAACATCTTGCTCTTTTGAGCCAATATCGTTTCTCACTACTGCACTGATCTCAATCCTTTACTAACAGAGGTACCCCACCTCATTTTCCTTTCTGTCTGTCCTCTGAATTGTCAAATACCCCTTAATATTTAGTTCCCAGTCATGGTCACCTTGCAGTGACGTCTCTGTAATGGCTATCAGATCATACCCATATGTAACTATTCGTGCCTTCAACTCATCTATTTTGTTACCAATGCTGCGTGTATTCAGATAAAGAGCTTTTAATTTTTTTTTTACCATTTTTCCTGCTAGGTCCTTCCTATCCACTCCATCTAGGCCTCTCATAATTTTATACACCTCAATTAAATTTCCCCTCAGCCTCCAAACTCTGTTCCAAAGAAAAAGAACCTAGCCTATCCAATCTTTCCTCATAGCTAAACTTTTCCAGTCCTGGCAACATCCTTGTAAATCTCCTCTGTACCCTCTCTAGTGCAATCACATCTTTCTTGTAATGTGGTGACCAGAACTTCACGCAGTACTCAATCTGTGGCCTAACTAGTGTTTTATACAGTTCTACATAACTTCCTTGCTATTATAGAGGTGATAACGGGACAAACGACAAACAAGGAAGCAAAAGATGGGTCCAGGGGAGGTGTAAATCATTACAAGTGAAAATGGGCAGAGTGTCAATTGATGCTACTGTGTCAGCCAAGGAGTTGGAGGTGGGGCAGGATTATGACAGGATTTAACAATAAATACCATATTTTACAGCAAAGAAAGCAAACAGCAAAGCAAAAGTTTATTTACTCAACAAAGGGCAAACAGTCTATTTAAAAAAAGTCTCTACGAACCACAGCAAACAGAACTCATGACCGAAACTGCAGCAACTTCTAATAAAAGCACAGTGATCTCTCCAGCAAAATGCAGTAAGTGGAGGATAGTTACATAATATAAAGGACATAATATAAATGGCCTCCTTCTATGCTGTAAATTTCTATGATTCTATGACGCGTTTATTCCGGATTTCGTTCACTCCAATGATGTCCCTTGCACCCACACACGTGACATTGGTGACATACTCAGGGAGTGGGGTCAAAGTGAGTAGTCAGTGCCACAACGTGAAGACCACCAGCTGATGTGCAAGCAGAATTATCATCCTGTAGAAAAGTCCTCAGAACAGAACTGTCCAACATGTTGAATATGCTTTGACATTCGTCTGCAGCTCAGTCCAGTTGATCTCCGCGGTGCTCAGGTAAACCTTCAGGTTGTCTGAAGCTCCTCCAGCAAGGAGTCTACCTGCCACTAACCCACCAAAAGTCTAGCACTTATCCCAGTTGATCTTTGCAGATGATGCGGCTGAATATAAATGCTCACCTCCTCTACAAGTTGAAAGCTCTATGAGAAGCACATCATTGGCATAAACCAAGAGAATGACCTAGTGTTTGGCCAATTCAGAATCAGTCCTGACAACCTCTTATATATATGCAGGAAAGGATCTGTGCACATGGCATACAGTTAGCTGGACATGGGCATCCTGATGCACTACGTTCAGTGGAAGAAGTTCTAAAATATCAATGAGGTATGAGTGCTTCTACAGCAATTGGATTAAGTCCTGGCAAATATCATTACTTATGTAAGACAGGAATTCAGTACCTTTATCCAGCATGCTTTGAAAAAATGGGGGTTACGACTAAAACTGCTAGAACAGCAGCTTAAAACTACCCGTTCAATGGTTTTCTCAAGTAGACTGCCCTATTCAAACTATTAAAAAAACATGTCAATGAAAGATTGTTTAAACTAAAATAATGGTATCATTTGAGCCAATAAAACAATTGATGCATTGTGGTGCCCACCAGTTAGTTCAGGGGTGAGCAGATGGGGATAAACATTGCCTTCTTGAATGAGCACCCCCCCACTCACTCCCGCCCCCCCTCCCCCCCATGTAACATGTCAGAAATGCAGCACATATTCACAAGTGCAGAAAAACACATACACAATCTGTGTCACCGAATTAAAAACAAAAAGCAGGAAAAGCTATGATTTAACAGAAATAAACATTCATCTTTCTTCCAGGACAAGAGAACTAATCAGACTGACTTGGAAATATTTACTGGTAAGGTGACGTAAAGATGTTAATTTACAAATTTTGCTTTTAATGTTTTTTGCTTAAACATTCTCCCACAATATTAATCCCTGTTTTTAGCATGAAAAGTGTTGAATTATTTTAGGTAATTTGTAATTAAATAGCAGGAAACAAACTTCACTGTACTCTCAATTTTTAATCTCCTATTTTAAACATTTATGCCAAATCGAAATTGTGTATTATAGGCCTAAAATTCTGGTCGTTGGCTTCCTTCGGACGAACGCCTCCGACCCCAATTTTTTTTAACGAAAATGCCTGGTGGTCCCGGAGGTGCCTTCGATTCCGGTCGGAGGCCTTCATTCTATGTGTAGCGTATGGGGACAGGACTTCCCCGTACGTACGGAAAAGCTGGAATCACATGGGCCTGGACCACCAGTCACTCTGCAGTATTCTCATTGATAATAATGGGAACTTCGTTTTTACGAGTTCCCATTATTATCAATGAAAATAAACCCCTAAAACAAGAAACACAACATAATAAAAAAAATACCTCACATATTTAAAATTAATTGAAATTAAAGTTAATTAAATGTTTTAGAAAAATATGTATTTTTTGGAATTTTTTAAATGTGTTTTAATAGGGTTTAAAGGCGGTGAAGAAGGCAAATGGTATGTTGGCTTTCATAGCTAGGGGATTTGAGTATAGGAGCAGGGAGGTCTTACTGCAGTTGAACAGGGCCTTAGTGAGGCCTCACCTGGAATATTGTGTTCAGCTTTGGTCTCCTAAGCTGAGGAAGGACGTTCTTGCTATTGAGGGAGTGCAGCAAAGGTTCACCAGACTGATTCCCGGGATGGCAGGACTGACATATGAGGAGAGACTGGATCGACTGGGCCTGTATTCACTGGAGTTTAGAAGGATGAGAGGGGATCTCAAAGAAACATATAAAATTCTGACGGGACTGGACAGGTTAGATGCAGGAAGAATGTTCCCGATGTTGGGCAAGTCCAGAACCAGGGAACATAATCTAAGGATAGGGGGGGTAAGCCATTTAGGACTGAGATGAGAAGAAACTTCGACACTCAGAGAGTTGTTAACCTGTGGAATTCTCTACCGCAGAGAGTTGTTGATGCCAGTTCATTGGATATATTCAAGAGGGAGTTAGATATGGCCCTTACGACTAAAGGGATCAAAATATATGGAGAGAAAGCGGGAAAGGGGTACTGAGGTGAATGATCAGCTATGATCTTATTGAATGATGGTGCAAGCTCGAAGGGCCGAATGGTCTACACCTGCACCTATTTTCTTTATTTCTATGTTTCTATGTTAAATAGGGTTTTTACTGTAAAAATATGTATTTAAATTATATTTTTATATGTTTTAAGATTCTTACGCTTTCACCAGGCGTAAGAGTTTGAAGGATATTCGCTGAACATGTGTTGGGCAAATTGCCTAATCTCACCCGCGCGAATGTCCTTCTCCCGGGGATGCGGAGGATCTATCGGAAAAGCCGATTTGCGGTGTACCGCGTCCTGAAAACCAGCTTTTGCGAGGCCTCGCTGGGTCCGTCCACACTTCGTACGGAGCCGGTGAGGCCGGAATTTTAGCCCCTATCAGTTTAATTGAAGTATTTTCTGTGTCTTTCTCAATAAACAAATAGTAATTTCTTCTGAAGTAACTTCCTGCAATTTGTATACATCATTACATAACTCTTGTTACTATTAACACTCCACTAAACATTTCAGAGGAAATCTGTATTTACATTATTCCTGGGACTGGTTTGGACTATAGAACATAAGAACATAAGAAATAGGAACAGGAGTAGGCCATACGGCCCCTCGAGCCTGCTCCGCCATTCAATAAGATCATGGCTGATCTGATCATGGACTCAGCTCCACTTCCCCGCCCGCTCCCCATAACCCCTTATCTCCTTATCGTTTAAGAAACTGTCTATTTCTGCCTTAAATTTATTAAATGTCCCAGCTTCCACAGCTCTCTGAGGCAGCGAATTCCACAGATTTACAACCATCTGAGAGAAGAGATTTCTCATCTCAGTTTTAAATGGGTGGCCCCTTATTCTAAGATCATGCCCTCTAGTTCTAGTCTCCCCCATCAGTGGAAACATCCTCTCTGCATCCACCTTGTCAAGCCCCCTCATAATCTTACACGTTTCGATAAGGTCACCTCTCATTCTTCTGAACTCCAATGACTAGAGGCCCAACCTACTCAACCTTTCCTCATAAGTCAACCCCCTCATCCCCAGAATCAACCTAGTGAACCTTCTCTGAACTGCTTCCAAAGCAAGAATATCCTTTCATAAATATGGAAATCAAAACTGCACGCAGTATTCCAGGTGTGGCCTCACCAATACCTTATATAGCTGTAGTAAGACTCCTTTGCTTTTATACTCCATTCCCGTTGTAATAAAAGCCATCAGCCTTCCTGATCACTTGCTGTACCTGCATACTATCCTTCTGTGTTAGATGCACAAGTACCCCCAGGTCCCGCTATACTGCGGCACTTTGCAATCTTTCTCTATTTAAATAATAACTTGCTCCTTGATTTCTTTCTGCCAACGTGCATGACCTCACACTTTCCAACATTATACTCCAACTGCCAAATTTTCACCCACTCAGCCTATGTCCTTTTGCAGATTTTTTGTGTCCTCCTCATACATTGCTTTTCCTCCCATCTTTGTATCGTCAGCAAACTTGGCTATGTTACACTCAGTCCCTTCTTCCAAGTCATTAATATAGATTGTAAATAGTTGGGATCCCAGCACTGATCCCTGCAGCACACCAATAGTTTACTGGTTGCCAACCAGAGAATGAACCATTTATCCCGACTCTCTGTTCTCTGTTAGTTAGCCAATCCTCTATCCATGCTAATATATTACCCCCAACCCCGTGAACTTTTATCTTGTACAGTAACCTTTTATGTGGCACCTTGTCAAATGCCTTCTGGAAGTCCAAATACACCACATCCACTGGTTCCCCTTTATCCACCTTGTTCATTACATCCTCAAAGAACTCCAGCAAATTTGTCAAACATGACTTCCTCTTCATAAATCCATGCTGACTCTGCCTGACCGAATTTTGCTTTTCCAAATGTCCTGCTACTGCTTCTTTAATAATGGACTCCAACAGTTTCCCAACCACAGATGTTAGGCTAACTGGTCTAGTTTCCTGCTTTTTGTCTGCCTCCATTTTTAAGAATGAAAGACAAAATAAAATGGTTTATATTTTACCCCCTTTTTGGTTCTCTTCCTGAATGTCTTAATGATATATTTTTTTAAAGTCAATAAAAAGTAATATGTAACTCCTACAAATCCCCTGCCGCTCCTCCTCAGCAGCATGGTTGCATGTTTGTGTAAAGTTACTCACTTCCATCAATCATTCAAAATCAAATATTGAGAAATTTCAATTTTAAAATGTTTTAAGCAGTTCAGAGCCTCTGTGAAAGATCTGGTTGAAACTTGTGATGAGGGAAAAATTGATTTTTGCTTGTTTTTTCCAAACTTGAAATTTATGGTGGGGGGGAGGGGATGCTTTTAACACTCAATTTTCTGAAAAGTTCATTAAAAATCTTTAAATTCTATCAAGTCTCATTGCAGCTTTGGCAGAAGTTGCTCCAAGTTTTCCTTTCACTCTTCAACACTGTCATTAAACATACAACAAAAAACAATAAAATAAACTCGAAAGTGAATAAAGTGGTTAAACTTCCTAAGGCAGTGAGGTTATCTTTCCCCAGCCTTAGTGATGAGTTGAGATCAGTTTTGGAGAAGTTGGCTCCTCTTTTTCTGCTGTCGTTCGCTCTGTCTTTCAGACTCTGAGGCACAAATGGGGGCACAAAGTTTTTCCCCTCTTTCACATGTCTCTCCTCATCTCCCTCTGTTCCCGCCTTTCGTGCTTTCTCCATCCATCTCTCCCCGTTTTTCTCTCTGTCCGTGTCTCTCTCTTTCCCTTTCTTTCTGTGTCCTTGGCTATCTCTGTCCCTCTCTCCCCACCTCTCTCGTTCTCTCTTTCTGTGTCCCTGTCCATCTCTCTTGCTCACTCTATCCCTCTCTATCTCTGTCCCTATCTCGCTCTCTCTCTCTTCCCCCATCTTTCTCTCTCTGTCGCTGCCTCTCTCTCTCTCTCTGTCTGTCCCTGCCTCTCTCTTCTGTCCCTGCCTCTCTCTTTTTCTCTGTCCCTGTCCCTCTCTCTCTCTCCCTTTCCCTGTCTCTCTCCCCCTTTCCGTCTCACTCTTTCTCTTTCCGTCTCTCGCTCTGTCTCTTTCCCTGTCTCTCTCTTTCTCTCTCTGTCTGTCTGTCCCTGTGTCTCTCTCTGTCTGTCTGTCTGTCTCTCTTTCTCTTTCCCCGCCCCCCTTACTGTTGGGTAATGTGTACGCGCGGCTCTGGGACACCGTGCCTGTGCAGAAGGCCGGAGAGAGGACGGTGTGGAAAATCACCACACTCACATGCAATGCAGCACCTCGGGCTCAGAGTCAGGCCTAGCGGACTCCAGTGCGCAGGCGCTGAAACCCGCCCCTGCACGAGCCTGTGGGACGCAATTAAAAACAGCGCATGCGCGCTCCAGCGGGCGTGCGCAGCCTGGAGGAACAGTGGTTCGCAGGCTTTGTTCTAGCTCCCTTTTTGTATATAGGAACA
Source organism: Pristiophorus japonicus (assembly GCF_044704955.1). Classification (NCBI taxonomy): domain Eukaryota; kingdom Metazoa; phylum Chordata; class Chondrichthyes; family Pristiophoridae; genus Pristiophorus; species Pristiophorus japonicus. The sequence continues at coordinate 225,203,028 of NC_091981.1, forward strand.
ACATTATTGCCCCCCAGATCTCTGGTACTATCCCCTCTTCTATGGAACTTTTGCATATAACTAGTGCCTCTGCTGTCTCCTATCGAGTCTCCGTTCGTATGTGTGGGTGCACATCATCCAGACCTGGGGATTTATCCTCTTCGATTTTCTCGTTTATCAATTATTTTCTCCCTTTTTTATACCAACTGTATTCATATTCTTTTTAAGCTCATCCTCTAGTGAAATGTCTATATTGTTATCATCTTTAGTAAAACTGAGGCAAAGTAGTCATTCAATACTTCTGCCATTTTTCTGTCATTACATGTGAATTTATCTTATTACTCATCCTTTAGTGCCCTATCCTTGGTTATTTATGTGCCTACAGCACACTTTATTATTTATTTTTATACATTTTCTACACTACAACAGTGACTACACTCCAAAAGTACTTAATTGGCTGAATAGTGCTTTGAGACATCTGGTGGTCTTGAAGGGCGCTATATAAATCCAAGTCTTTCTTTATATTCCTTGATAATTTGATTTTGTAATTTCTCTTTGCCTTCCTGATGGTTTTTAAAAAAAACTTCTCTCCTAAGTTCTCCATATTCCCTTTTGTCCTCCTCCTTTAATAACTAAGTACTTTATTCATCCACGGTGCCCCACAATTAGCTTGCTTGTTTTTGGCTTTTAGTGGAAGACATTTTTCTTAAACTTTGTTGATTACCCTTTTAAAGATTTCTCACTGTTTTTCGGTCTATTTGCCCAAAATTTTCTGTACCTGGGCCGGGTCAGGCAGCCGATGTGGCGGGTCGCGACCCCATTCCTCATTCCATCCCACTCCTGAGATCGACTTTCCCTTAATGGCGCCTATTAAGGCAGCCCTGCGCGGTACACAGCCCTATTAACTGGTGCGGGTCTGATAACATTATTGATGATGCATTTCCAGCCGGGATATTTAAAGGAGCCATGGCCACATTGCATTTGAAGGTTCATCTAGGATTGTGCTGGCACTATTGCTTTTGAGCATTGCTAAGCTTTGGAAACATGACTGCACAGAGGCAGAAGGCTGCATCCAGGTTCTCAGATGACTCCCTTTATATGCTTGTGGAGGGAGTGAGAGCATGCAGGGAGGTCCTCTTCCCTTCTGATGGGTGGAGGAGACCACCCCAGCAGACCAAACGAGCCTGGCTCGAGATAACAATAGGGATGTTGTCAGGAGGACCTGGGTGCAGTGCCAGAAATGTTTCAATGATATAAGATCCTGCTGTGCCTCTCATCACATCCCCATCACTCTGCCTTCCCAAGCCTACTCCTGCAACATCATTCCTCACACCAACATACCTTGCACCTCCACCCATCCCTCTCTATCTACATTATCACATCCCCATCTGACTAACCACCCCTCACACTGGCCCTCATCCAAATTCAATCATACCAACTAACAACACACAAGGAGCCTATTTGGCATTGGCACCCCACTCCATCATAGTCACCCTCTAAAGATGTAACCCGTCCATTCCTTACACTCATTCCATCACTCTCACTCAAACTTTTCTTTCCCTCCTTGCAGAAGAGATCCCACAAAAAGAGGGAATGGACAGAACCGTAGGTGGCCCTACATCATTGGCCACCTTAACTGAAGCAGAGGAGGTCGCCCTGGAAGTATCAGGAGTAGCAGAGCAGCTGGAGGTGTGAAATGGAGAGAGGGGGCATCTCAGCAATCTGGTGACAGAATTACATCTCATACAGCCACATGGTATACAGCAGTCACTTATGGGGACTGATGCCAGCAGCCAGTGAATGTTCATCATGTGCATTATGGTATTGTTAACCATTCTTGATATGACATTTCTAACATCTCTTTACTGCCCCACAGGCCCATCAAGAGCACCCCCACTCCAGGCAATAGAGGAAGACGACTCCTCAGAGGAGCCTCCAGCCTCTGTGGGTAGAAACATAGAAAATAGGTGCAGGAGTAGGCCATTCGGCCTTTCGAGCCTGCACCACCATTCTGTCATGTTTGTAACCTTCACATAACTGTAACCAATATGTAACAACACTGTACACTGTATACAACTGTGAAATACACACCTTGACCACAGGGGGTGAACTTGTGGAAGACACTCCTTACCTGGTCAGCCAGGTACTTAAAGGGAGGTTCCACGCAGGCTCAGCACTCCTTGGTCCGGGGAATAAAGTGCAGGTCATGAGTGACCTTGTCTGCAGTATATGCCTCATGTGAATATGTTCTAGAGTTGAGAACTCTACATCTGGCGACGAGAAACGGGAATCACTGAACCACAAGGATGGTCACCGGTAGCACAGAGGAACGTTACTGTGTGGGTGAGAACTGAGACGATTTTGTGGAGCGACTCCAGCAGACCTTTGTCACAAAGGACTGGCTAGGAGTGGAAGCGGCTGACAAGCGGAGGGCGCATCTACTGAGAAGCTGCGGGACAAAAACATACGCGCTGATGAAAGATCTGCTTGCACCTCTCAAGTCGGCCGACAAGTCCTTCGAAGAGCTCAGCCAGCTGATCAGCGAACATCTGAAACCGGCGAGCAGTGTACACATGGCCCGGTACTGGTTCTACACACACAGGCGTCGGGAAGGCCAAAACATCTCGGACTTCGTTGCGGACCTGAGGTGCTTGGCCAGCTTCTGTAAGTTCACAGACACCTGAAGGGGGGAGATGTTAAGGGATTTTTTCATTGAGGGCATTAGTCATGCCGGTATTTTCAGGAAGCTTATTGAGGACAAGGACTTGACTTTGGAAAGGGCAGCTTTGATAGCTCAGACCTTCTTGGCGGGGGAAGAGGAGACCAAGATAATTTACGCAAGCAGCCCTGGTTTTAACGTTGCGATGAACCAGTGAGCTAATGTTGTAAAAGTGATACAGAATCCCGCAGGCAGGCAAGGGCAATTCGACACCGCCCAGGCAGACAGGCAATGTCCTCTGGCATCACCTGCAGGAATTGTAATGCCAGAGGACATTTGGCTAGAATGTGCCGAAAGGCTGCAGCGAGGCTAATCTATGAAACAGAGCAATCAGACGAGGGGTCTGCAATGCAGGATGACGCCTGGGGCAAAGCCATGGATGCTGAGGTTCAGAGGGTTCATGTGGCTGACGTCCGCAGCTCATACACCAAAACACCACCCATGATAATGAAAGTTTTATTGAATGGCATCCTAGTGCGCATGGAGCTGGATACGGGAGCTAGCCAGTCCCTCGTGAGCGTCCAACAATTTGAGAGACTATGGCCACACAGAGCTAGCAGGCCAAAATGGAACGCACTGACACGCAGCTACGCATGTACACCAAAGAAATCATCCCAGTGCTAGGCAGTGCAAACCTGGTGGTAACACACAATGGATCACAGAACCGCCTGCCACTCTGGATTGTTCCGGGAAATGGCCCCGCGCTTTTGGGAAGGAGCTGGCTCGCCGAGATGAACTGGAAATGGGGAGATGTGCACGCCATTTCGTCTGTGGAGCGAAGTTCATGCTCGTAGGTCCTACAAAAATTCGGGTCACTGTTTCAACCCGGTGTCGGAACGTTCAAGGGCACCAAAGTAGTGACATCACCCCGGATGCCAGACCAGTGCACCACAAAGCCAGAGCGGTACCTAATGTGATGCGTGAGAAAACTGAGAGCGAATTGGACAGGCTGCTCAGAGAGGGCATAATTTTGGCCGTTGAATTCAGTGACTGGGCAAGTCCCATCGTTCCTGTCCTTAAAGCGGATGGCTCGGTCAGGATCTGCGACGATTACAAAGCCACCATCAACCGAGTGTCGCTGCAGGACCAATACCCGCTCCCGAGAGCGGAAGACCTTTTTGCCACGTTGGCAGGTGGCAAGCTGTTCACTAAGTTGGACCTCACCTCGGCCATGACTCAGGAACTGGCTGAAGAATCCAAGCTTCTGACCACCATCACGACGCACAAGGGATTATTCATCTACAACAGGTGTCCGTTTGGCATTCGTTCAGCGGCCGCAATCTTCCAGAGGAACATGGAAAGCTTGCTCAAATCCATTTCCGGCACAATCGTATTCCAAGACGACATCCTAATAATGGGTCGAGACACCGAGGAACACCTCCACAACCTAGAGGAGGTGCTACGCCGACTGGACCGGATAGGCCTGCGGCTGAAAAGGCCAAGTGTGTGATTTTGGCCCCAGAGGTCGAGTTTTTGGGCAGGAGGGTTGTCGCAGACGGGATCTGGCATGGAGGCAAAATGGTGGCGATCCGTCGAGCACCCCGGCCTGGCAACACATTGGAGTTGCGATCGTTCCTGGGACTTTTGAACTATTTCGGGAACTTCCTGCCTAACTTAAGCACGTTGTTGGAGCCATTACATGTACTTCTGCGTAAGGGTTGTGACTGGTTCTGGGGGGACTGTCAGGAACGGGCTTTCAACAGAGCGCGAAACCTACTTTGTTCTAACAAATGGTTGACTTTGTATGACCCCTGTGTTTAACATACGATGCATCATCATACGGGGTTGGGTGTGTGTTGCAGCAGGGAAATGACGACGGCCGACTACAACCGGTGGCTTATGCCTCCAGGTCGCTCTCCCAGGCAGAGCGTGGGTACGGCATGGTCGAAAAGGAAGCACTCGCTTGCATTTATGGTGTGAAAAAGATGCACCAGTATCTTTTCGGCAGACGGTTCGAGTTAGAAACGGATCACAAGCCGTTAATATCCCTGTTGTCCGACAACAAGGCTGTCAATGCCAATGCGTCAGCTCGCTTACAGCGATGGGCTCTCACGCTGGCTGCGTATGACTACACCATACGGTACCGGCCAGGCACCGAAAATTGCGCTGACTCGCTCAGCAGGCTTCCACTGGCCACCACCGAGGGGGCAGCGGAACAAAGCGCTGAGATGGTCATGGCCGTTGAGGTTTTTGACACCGCAGGCTCCGCCATCACAGCCCGCCAGATCAAACTCTGGACCAACAGGGACCCCCTCTGTTCCATGATAAAGAAATGTGTCCTGACTGGGGATTGGGGGCCCGCACATGGGGCGTGCCCCGAGGAGGTCAGACCGTTTCAGAGACGGATGGATGAGCTCTCCATCCAAGCTGACTTCCGGGTAGTCATGCCCCAGAAAGGAAGGGAAGCATTCATCAGGGAACTCCACAGCGAGCACCCTGGCATTGTGCAAATGAAAGCCATTGCCCGGTCACATGTATGGTGGCCGGGGATTGACTCAGACCTCCTGGAACACTGGGTTTTCAGGTGCACGACGTGTGTCCAGCTGGGCAATGCCCCCAGGGAGGCCCCGCTCAGCCCTTGGCCCTGGCCCACCAGGCCATGGTCACGCATCCACGTGGACTATGCAGGGCCGTTCATGGGAAAAATGTTCTTGATTGTAATCGATGCATACTCGAAATGGATCGAGTACATCATATTAAACTCGTGCACGACATCCATCACCGTGGAGAGTCTGCGCACGGTTTTCGCGACCCATGGCTTGCCGGACAATTCTGGTCAGCGACAATGGCCCATGTTTCACCAGCCATGAATTCCAGGAGTTTATGTCGGGTAATGGCATTAAACATGTCCGGACGGCACCGTTCAAGCCGGCTTCCAATGGCCAGGCAGAACAGGTGGTCGCTGAGGCGTGAGTCCGGGGATCAGCAGAGGCCTATAAAAGGCCGAGAGAGGCAGCGGGAGTTCGTGGTCGCTGAGGCGTGAGTCCGGGAATCAGCAGAGGCCTATAAAAGGCCGCGAGAGGCAGCGGGAGTTCGTGGTCGCTGAGGCGTGAGTCCGGCGTCGGCGAGAGGCCTATAAAGGCCGCGAGAGGCAGCGGGAGTTCGTGGTCGCTGAGGCGTGAGTCCGGGGTCGGCGAGAAGCCGATAAAAGGCCGAGAGAGGCAGCGGGAGTTCGTGGTCGCTGAGGCGTGAGTCCGGGGTCGGTGAGAGGCCTATAAAAGGCCGCGAGAGGCAGCGGGAGTTCGTGGTCGCTGAGGCGTGAGTCCGGGGTCGGCGAGAGGCCTATAAAAGGCTGTGAGAGGCAGCGGGGGTTCATGGTCGCTGAGGCGTGAGTCCGGGGATCAGCAGAGGCCTATAAAAGGCCGAGAGAGGCAGCGGGAGTTCGTGGTCGCTGAGGCCTGAGTCCGGGGATCAGCAGAGGCCTATAAAAGGCCGCGAGAGGCAGCGGGAGTTCGTGGTCGCTGAGGCGTGAGTCCGGGGATCAGCAGAGGCCTATAAAAGGCCGAGAGAGGCAGCGGGAGTTCGTGGTCGCTGAGGCGTGAGTCCGGGGATCAGCAGAGGCCTATAAAAGGTGTACTTGTACAGCTACAGGGAGAAGGCAAAAAAGAAGTAGAAACAAACAGAAAGGTGAGTCACAGCCTAGGGGGTAAGTGATTGATAAGTAGTTTTTCTTTTTCTTTTTTATATTAGTCAGTAACTTTTAACATTGTTGTTGCCAATTTAAGTGTATCTAAGGGTTAAGTCATGGCAGGAGAGCTCGGTCGGGTGTTATGCTCCTCCTGTACCATGTGGGAACTCAGGGACACTTCCGGTGGACGCCTCGAGCTCCTGACGGTCCGCGTTGCGGAATTGGAGCTGAGGGTGGATTCACTCTGGAGCATCCACGATGCTGAGAATGACGTGAGTATCACGTGTAGTGAGTTGGTCAGACCGCAGGAGAAGGGTTCACAGCCAGATAGGGAATGGAAGACCAGCAGGAAGAGTAGTGCAAGGGTCCCCTGTGGTCATCCCCCTGCAAAACAGATACACCGCTTTGGGTACTGTTGGGGGGGATGACTCATCAGGGGAGGGCAGCAGCAGCCAAGTTCATGGCACCGTGGCTGGCTCTGCTGCACAGGAGGGCAGGAAAAAGAGTGGGAGCGCGATAGTGATAGGGGATTCAATGGTGAGGGGAATAGATAGGCGTTTCTGCGGCCGCAACCGAGACTCCAGGATGTTATGTTGCCTCCCTGGTGCAAGGGTCAAGGATGTCTCGGAGCGAGTGCAGGACATTCTGAAATGGGAGGGAGAACAGCCAGTTGTCGTGGTGCACATTGGTACCAACGACATAGGTAAAAAAAGGGATGAGGTCCTTCGAAACGAATTTAAGGAGCTAGGAGCTAAATTAAAAAGTAGGACCTCAAAAGTAGTAATCTCGGGATTGCTACCAGTGCCACGTGCTAGTCAGAGTAGGAATCGCAGGATAGCGCAGATGAATACATGGCTTGAGCAGTGGTGCAGCAGGGAGGGATTCAAATTCCTGGGGCATTGGAACCGGTTCTGGGGGAGGTGGGACCAGTACAAACCGTATGGTCTGCACCTGGGCAGGACCGGAACCAATGTCCAAGGGGGAGTGTTTGCTAGTGCTGTTGGGGAGGAGTTAAACTAATATGGCAGGGGAATGGGAACCAATGCAGGGAGACAGAGGGAAGCAAAAAGGAGGCAAAAGCAAAAGACAGAAAGGAGATGAGGAAAAGTGGAGGGCAGGGAAACCCAAGGCAAAGAACAAAAAGGGCCATGTACAGCAAAATTCTAAAAGGACAAAGGGTGTTAAAAAAACAAACCTGAAGGCTTTGTGTCTTAATGCAAGGAATATCCGCAATAAGGTGGATGAATTAACTGTGCAAATAGATGTTAACAAATATGATGTGATTGGGATTACGGAGACGTGGCTCCAGGATGATCAGGGCTGGGAACTCAACATCCAGGGGTATTCAACATTCAGGAAAGATAGAATAAAAGGAAAAGGAGGTGGGGTAGCATTGCTGGTTAAAGAGGAGATTAATGCAATAGTTAGGAAAGACATTAGCTTGGATGATGTGGAATCTATATGGGTAGAGCTGCAGAACACCAAAGGGCAAAAAACGTTAGTGGGAGTTGTGTACAGACCTCCAAACAGTAGTAGTGATGTTGTGGAGGGCATCAAACAGGAAATTAGGGGTGCATGCAATAAAGGTGCAGCAGTTATAAATAGGTGACTTTAATATGCACATAGATTGGGCTAGCCAAACTGGAAGCAATACGGTGGAGGAGGATTTCCTTGAGTGCATAAGGGATGGTTTTCTAGACCAATATGTCGAGGAACCAACTAGGGGGGAGGCCATCTTAGACTGGGTGTTGTGTAATGAGAGAGGATTAATTAGCAATCACGTTGTGCGAGGGCCCCTTGGGGAAGAGTGACCATAATATGGTGGAATTCTGCATTAGGATGGAGAATGAAACAGTTAATTCAGAGACCAAGGTCCAGAACTTAAAGAAGGGTAACTTTGAAGGTATGAGGCGTGAATTGGCAAGGATAGATTGGCGAATGATACTTAAGGGGTTGACTGTGGATGGGCAATGGCAGACATTTAGAGACCGCATGGATGAACTACAACAATTGTACATTCCTGTCTGGCGTAAAAATAAAAAAGGGAAGGTGGCTCAACCGTGGCTATCTAGGGAAATCAGGGATAGTATTAAAGCCAAGGAAGTGGCATACAAATTGGCCAAAAATAGCAGCGAACCCGGGGACTGGGAGAAATTTAGAACTCAGCAGAGGAGGACAAAGGGTTTGATTAGGGCAGGGAAAATGGAGTACGAGAAGAAGCTTGCAGGGAACATTAAGGCGGATTGCAAAAGTTTCTATAGGTATGTAAAGAGAAAAAGGTTAGTAAAGACAAACGTAGGTCCCCTGCAGTCAGAATCAGGGGAAGTCATAACGGGGAACAAAGAAATGGCAGACCAATTGAACAAGTACTTTGGTTCGGTATTCACGAAGGGTGGACACAAACAACCTTCCGGATATAAAAGGGGTCAGAGGGTCTAGTAAGGAGGAGGAACTGAGGGAAATCTTTATTCGTCGGGAAATTGTGTTGGGGAAATTGATGGGATTGAAGGCCGATAAATCCCCAGGGCCTGATGGACTGTATCCCAGAGTACTTAAGGAGGTGGCCTTGGAAATAGCGGATGCATTGACAGTCATTTTCCAACATTCCATTGACTCTGGATCAGTTCCTATGGAGTGGAGGGTAGCCAATGTAACCCCACTTTTTAAAAAATGAGGGAGAGAGAAAACAGGGAATTATAGACCGGTCAGCCTGACCTCAGTAGTGGGTAAAATGATGGAATCAATTATTAAGGATGTCATAGCAGCGCATTTGGAAAATGGTGACATGATAGGTCCAAGTCAGCATGGATTTTTGAAAGGGAAATCATGCTTGACAAATCTTCTGGAATTTTTTGAGGATGTTTCCAGTAAAGTGGACAAAGGAGAACCAGTTGATGTGGTATATTTGGACTTTCAGAAGGCTTTCGACAAGGTCCCACACAAGAGATTAATGTGCAAAGTTAAAGCACATGGGATTGGGGGTAGTGTGCTGACGTGGATTGAGAACTGGTTGTCAGACAGGAAGCAAAGAATAGGAGTAAATGGGTACTTTTCAGAATGGCAGGCAGTGACTAGTGGGGTACCGCAAGGTTCTGTGCTGGGGCCCCAGCTGTTTACATTGTACATTAATGATTTAGACGAGGGGATTAAATGTAGTATCTCCAAATTTGCAGATGACGCTAAGTTGGGTGGCAGTGTGAGCTGCGAGGAGGATGCTATGAGGCTGCAGAGTGACTTGGATAGGTTAGGTGAGTGGGCAAATGAATGGCAGATGAAGTATAATGTGGATAAATGTGAGGTTATCCACTTTGGTGGTAAAAACAGAGAGAAAGACTATTATCTGAATGGTGACAGATTAGGAAAAGGGAAGGTGCAACGAGACCTGGGTGTCATGGTACATCAGTCATTGAAGGTTGGCATGCAGGTACAGCAGGCGGTTAACAAAGCAAATGGCATGTTGGCCTTCATAGCGAGGGGATTTGAGTACAGGGGCAGGGAGGTGTTGCTACAGTTGTACAGGGCCTTGTTGAGGCCACACCTGGAGTATTATGTACAGTTTTGGTCTCCTAACTTGAGGAAGGACATTCTTGCTATTGAGGGAGTGCAGCAAAGATTCACCAGACTGATTCCTGGGATGGTGGGACGGACCTATCAAGAAAGACTGGATTAACTGGGCTTGTATTCACTGGAGTTCAGAAGAATGAGAGGGGACCTCATAGAAACGTTTAAAATTCTGACGGGGTTAGACAGGTTAGATGCAGGAAGAATGTTCGCAATGTTGGGGAAGTCCAGAACCAGGGGTCACAGTCTAAGGATAAGGGGTAAGCCATTTAGGACCGAGATGAGGAGAAACTTCTTCACCCAGAGAGTGGTGAACCTGTGGAATTCTCTACCACAGAAAGTAGTTGAGGCCAATTCACTAAATATATTCAAAAGGGAGTTAGATGAAGTCCTTACTACTCGGGGGATCAAGGGGTATGGCGAGAAAGCAGGAAGGGGGTACTGAAGTTTCATGTTCAGCCATGAACTCATTGAATGGCGGTGCAGGTTAGAAGGGCTGAATGGCCTGCTCCTGCACCTATTTTCTATGTTTCTATGTTTCTAACATGCGGTCCAAGTCATAAAACAAGGCATGCTCCGTATCCAGGGACCCTCTCTTCAGTACTGCCTATCGCGCCTCCTGCTGGCCTATAGGTCCCGCCCGCACTCGCTCACAAGAGTTCCGCGAAATGCACGCTCAAAACGCGGCTGTCCCTCATTCATCCAAGCTTAGCAGACATTGTTGAGGGCAAGCAGCAGTCCCAAACTGAGTGCCATGATCGAAACTCAAGGGGGAGGTGTATAGAAATGGATGACCCGGTATTTGTGTTTAACCATGCACTAGGACCCAAGTGGCTTGAGGGCACCGTAATTGATAAAGAGGGGAATAGGGCCATAGTGATCAGACTAAACAATGGGCAGATATGCCGCAAACATCTGGACCAGGTAAAGAAAGGTTCAGCATAGACACTGAGGAACCTGAAATAGAACATGGGATGTCAACCACACCACTGCCAGTGAACGAGCAAAAAGGACAGTCAACAGCATGCACAGTCCCTGCAGCCAGCCCTGATAGGCCGGAACCAACTCAGGCGACAGAGACGCATGTCACGGCTCAATCACCAGAGCCACAACTGCGGCGCTCCACGAGAGAGTGTCGACTGCCTGAAAGACTCAATCTTTGACCCAAAGACATGAGGGGGGAGGTGATGTCATGTTTGTAACCTTCACATAACTGTAACCAATATGTAACAACACTGCACACTGTATACAACTGTGAAATACACACCTTGACCACAGGGGGCTGAACTTGTGGGAGACACTCCTCACCTGGTCAGCCAGGTACTTAAAGGGAGGTTCCATGCAGGCTTAGCACTCCTTGGTCCGGAGAATAAAGGTGCAGGTCATGAGTGATCTTGTCTGCAGTATATGCCTCGTGTGAATATGTTCTAGAGTTGAGAACTCTACACATTCAATAAGATCATGGCTGATCATTCATAGTACCCCTTTCCTGCTTTCTCTTCATACCCCTTGATCCCTTTAGCCGTAAGGGCCACATCTAACTCCCTCTTGAATCTATCCAACGAACTGGCATCAACAACTCTCTGCGGTAGGGAATTCCACAGGTTAACCATTTTCTGAGTAAAGAAGTTTCTCCTCATCTCAGTCCTAAATGGCTTACCACTTATCATTAGACTTTGTTTTGCACTTCCCCAACATCGGAAACATTCTTCCTACATCTAACCTGTCCAGTCCCGTCAGTATTTTATATGTTTCTATGAGATCCCCTCTCATTCTTCTAAACTCCAGTGAATAAAGGCCCAGTCGATCCAGTCTCTCCTCATATGTCAGTCCAGCCATCCCGGAAATCATTCTGGTGAACCTTTGCTGCACTCCCTCAATAGCAAGAACGTCCTTCCTCAGATTAAGAGACCAAAACTGAGCACAATATTCCAGGCGAGGCCTCACTAAGGCCCTGTATAACTGCAGTAAGATCTCCCTGCTCCTATACTCAAAACCACTAGCTATGAAGGCCAACATACCATTTTCCGCCTTCACTGCCTCCTGTACCTGCATGCCAACTTTCAATGACTGATGTACCATGACACCCAGGTCTCGATGCACCTCCCCTTTTCCAAATCTGCCGCCATTCAGATAATATTCTGCCTTCGTGTTTTTGCCCCCGAAGTGGATAACCTCACATTTATCCACATTATACTGCATCTGCCAAGCATTTTCCCACTCACCTAATCTGTCCAAATCACCCTGCAGCCTCTTAGCGTCCTCCTCACAGCTCACACCGGAACCCAGTTGAGTGCAAACTTGGAGATATTACACTCAATTCCTTCATCTAAATCATTAATGTATATTGTAAAGAGCTGGGGTCCCAGCACTGAGCCCTGCTCCACCCCACTAGTCACTGCCTGCCATTCTGAAAAGGACCCGTTTATTCCGACTCTCTGCTTCCTGTCTGCCAAACAGTTCTCTATCCACGTCAGTACATTACCTCCCAATACCATGTGCTTTAATTTTGCACACCAATCTCTTGTGTGGGACCTTGTCAAAAGCCTTTTGAAAGTCCAAATACACCACATCTGTTGTGTATCTAAAGCATGCACTCCCATATTCTGCCACCAGGGAGCGATCCCAGTCTCCTTGGGAGCTCTGTATATAAGCCGGCCCCTAAGGCCTGTTCCTCACACTGGAGTGAATTAATAAAGACGAGGTCACTGTTACTTTAACCTCCCTATGTGCAGTCTTATCTTTGTCAGGAACACAATTACTGGCGACAAGTATACGAATCCAACGCAAAGATGCAGTAAACTGTGGGCATCCTGGATAAGTTCTCAGCGGGTGAGGACTGGGAAGCCTATGTTGAACGGCTAGACCAGTACTTTGTAGCCTACGAGCTGGACGGTGAAGGAAGCACTGCAAAAATGAGAGCGGTGCTCCTCACGGTCTACGGAGCACCGACCTACAACCTCATGAAGAATCTTCTGGCTCCGGTGAAATCCACAGATAAGTCATATGAGTAGCTGTGTACACTGGTTCGGGAGCATCTAAACCCGAGGGAGAGCGTGCTGATGGCGAGGTATTGGTTCTACACGTGCCAACGATCTGAAGGTCAGAAAGTGGCGAGCTACGTCGCCGAGCTAAGGCAACTTGCAGGACAATGTGAGTTTGATGGCTACCTGGAGCAGATGCTCAGAGACTTTTTTGTACTGGGCACTGGCCACGAGACCATTCAATGATAACTTTTGACTGCAGAGATACCGACCCTCAGTAAGGCCATTGCGATAGCACAGGCGTTTATGTCCACCAGTGATAACACCAAACAAATCTCTCAGCACACAAGTGCTAGCAATGTTCGTAAATTAACTGGAACAGTGTGTGCGAGCAGAAATGTACAGGGCAGAAACCACGACTCTGCAACTGCCAGCAGGCCTCAGGTGACCCAGATGACTTAGAGTCCGCAACAGAGGATGAATGCAAGGCAATTCACACCTTGTTGGCGTTGTGGAGGCTTCCATTCAGCCTATTCATGCCGCTTCAAAGAGTATGTTTGCAAGAGCTGTGGAACAATGGGGCACCTCCAACGAGCTTGCAGATGAGCTGCAAGCTCCGCAAAATCTGCTAACCACCATGTGGCAGAGGAAGATTGGTCCATGGTGGATCAAAGCAATTTTGAGCCTCAGAGAGAGGAGGCAGATGCTGAAGTACATGGGGTGCACACATTTTCGATGAAATGTCCACCTATAATGCTAAATATAAAATTGAATGGCTTACCCGTAGCTATGGAACTGGACACTGGCGCTAGCCAATCCACCATGAGTAAAAAGATGTTTGAGACTGTGGTGCAACAAGGCACTCAGACCAGCCTTGAGCCCCATCCACACAAAACTGAGAACGTACACCAAAGAGCTCATCACTGTCCTGGGCAGCGCCATGTTCAAGATCACCTACAAGGGCACGGTGCACGAACTGCCACGCTGGATTGTCCCGGGCGATGGCCCCACACTGCTTGGAAGGAGCTGGCTGGGCAAAATCCGCTGGAACTGGGATGACATCTGAGCGCTATCACATGTCGATGAGGGCTCATGTACCCAGGTTCTCAACAAATTTCCTTCCCTTTTTGAGCCAGGCATTGGAAACTTTTCCAGGGCGAAGGTGTGGATCCACTTGGTCCCAGAGGCACGACAAGGTGCGAGCGGCATCTCACATGATGAGGGAGAGAGTGGAAATCGAGCTGGACAGGCTGCAACGCGACGGCATCACCTCCCCAGTGGAATTCAGTGAGTGGGCCAGCCCGATTGTTCCAGTACTCAAAAGTGATGGCACAGTCAGGATTTGTGCCGATTATAGAGTAACTATTAATCGTTGCTCGCTACAGGACCAATACCGCTACCTAAGGCAGACGACCTATTTGCGACGCTGGCAGGAGGCAAGATGTTCACCAAGCTCGACCTGACTTCGGCCTACATGACGCAGGAGCTGGAGGCGTCTTTGAAGGGCCTCACCTGCATCAACACGCACAAGGGACTGTTCATCTACAACAGATGCCCGTTTGGAATTCGGTCGGCTGCAGCGATCTTCCAGAGAAACATGGAGAGCCTACTCAAGTCGGTACCACACACGGTGGTTTTTCAGGACATATTGGTCAAGGGTCGGGACACCGTCGAGCACCTACAAAACCTGGAGGAGGTCCTCCAGCGACTGGATCGCGTAGGGCTGCGGCTGAAGAGGTCTTCATGGCAACAGAAGTGGAGTTTTTGGGGAGAAAGATCACGGCGGACGGCATTCGGCCCACAGACACCAAGACAGAGGCTATCAGGAACGCACCCAGGCCACAGAACGTCACGGAGCTGCGGTCGTTCCTGGGACTCCTCAACTATTCTGGTAAATGCCTACCGGGGTTAAGCACCCTCTTAGAGCCCCTACATGTGTTATTGCGTAAAGATGAGAACTGGGAATGGGAAAAAAAAAGTAATGGCTTTTGAGAAAGCCAGAAACATTTTATGCTCCAACAAATTGCTTGTATTGTATAACCCGTGTAAAAGACTTGTGCTAGCATGTGATGCGTCGTCGTACGGATTCGGGTGTGTATTACAACAAGCTAACGTTGCGGGGAAGTTGCAACCTGTCGCCTATGCCTCCAGGAGCTTCTCTAAGGCCGAGAGAGCCTACAGCATGATTGAGAAAGAGGCATTAGTGTGTGTGTTCAGGGTAAAGAAAATGCATCAGTATCTGTTTGGCCCCAAATTTGAGCTGGAAACCGATCACAAGCCCCTCATATCCCTGTTCGCTGAAAACAAGGGGATAAATACTAATGCCTCAGCCCGCATACAAAGGTGGGCACTCGCGCTATCAGCGTATAACTATACCGTCCGCCACAGGCCAGGCACCGAGAACTGTGCGGATGCTCTCAGTCGGCTACCATTGCTCACCACGGGGGTGGAAATGGTGCATCCTGCAAACTTGTTGATGGTGGCGCAGCCCGCAGACTTGTTGATGGTCAAGGAAACGTTTGAAAATGATAAATCACCTGTCATGGCCCGCCAGATTAGGACTTGGACCAGCCAAGATCCTCTGCTGTCCCTAGTAAAAAACTGTAATGCATGAGAGCTGGGCCAGCATCCCCGTTGAAATGCAAGAGCTAATCAAGCCGTTCCAGCAGCGAAAGGACGAGCTGTCCATTCAGGCAGACTGCCTGTTGTGGGATAACCGCGTAGTGTTACCCAAAAAGGGCAGGGACACGTTCATCTCAGATCTCCGCAGCACACACCCGGGTATAGTAATGATGAAAGCGATAGCCAGATCCCACTTAGTGTCCTGTGTACGGCAATGCAGCGTGTGTGCTCAGTTGAGCAACGCGCCCAGAGAGACACCACTAAGTTTGTGGTCCTGGCCCTCCAGACCATGGTTGAGGATCCATGTCGACTATGCGGGCCCTTTTCTCGGTAAAATGTTCCTGGTGGTGGTGGATGCTTTTTCAAAATGGATTGAATGTGAAATAATGTCAGGAAGCACCGCCACCGCCACCATTGAAAGCCTGAGGGCCATGTTTGCCACCCATGGCCTGCCTGACATACAGGTCACTGATAACGGGCCATGTTTCACCAGTGCTGAATTTAAAGAACTCATGACCTGCAATGGGATCAAACATGTCACCTCGGCCCCGTTTAAACCAGTCTTCAATGGGCAGGCAGAGCGGGCAGTACAAACAATCAAACAGAGCCTCAAACGAGTCACACAAGGCTCACTCCAAACCCGCCTGTCCCGAGTACTGTTCAGCTACCGCACGAGACCCCACTCGCTCACAGGGCTGCTCCCGGCTGAGCTACTCATGAAAAGGACACTTAAAACCAGACTCTCGCTGGTCCACGGTCCACCCCAACCTGCATGATCATGTGGAGAGCAGGCGGCAGCAACAAAATGTAAATGATGATCGCGCCACTGTGTCATGGGAAATTGATCTGAATGACCCTGTGTATGTGCTAAACTATGGACATGGTCCCAAGTGGATCGCGGGCACGGTGATAGCTAAAGAAGGGAGTAGGGTGTTTGTAGTCAAACTAGACAATGGACAAATTTGCAGAGAACACCTGCACCAAACGAGGCTGCGGTTCACAACAACCCACAGCAAACATCACCTTTTTCGAGCCCACAACACACACCCAAAGGATCAACGACACCACCCCGGACCAGGAAATTGAACCCATCACGCCCAACAGCCCAGCAAGGCCAGGCTTACCCAGCAGCCCTGCAGGGCCAACAACACGCCAGCCCAGCGAGGGCACAGCCAACACACCAGAACAGACATTTGTACCGAGGATGTCCACCGGGGAAAGAAAGGCTCCCGACCGCCTCACCTTGTAAATAGTTTTCACTTTGACTTTGCGGGGGAGTGATGTTGTGTATCTGTAAAACATGCACTCCCATATTCTGCCACCAGGGAGCGATCCCAGCATCCCATGGGAGCACTGTATATAAGCCGGCCCCTAAGGCCTGTTCCTCACTCTGGAGTGTCTTAATAAAGATGAGGTCACTGTTACTTTAACCTCCCTGTATGCAGTATCAAATTTGTTCGGAACACAATAACATCCACTGGTTCTCCCTTGTCCACTCTACTAGTTACATCCTCAAAAAATTCCAGAAGATTTGTCAAGCATGATTTCCCTTTCATAAATCCATGTTGAAATGGACTGCACCTGTCACTGCTTTCCAAATGCGCTGTTATTTTATCTTTAATAATTGATTCCAACATTTTCCCCACTACTGATGTCAGGCAAACCGGTCTATAATTACCTGTTTTCTCTCTCCCTCCTTTTTTAAAAAGTGGTGTTACATTCGCTACCCTCCAGCCCATAGAAACTGATCCAGAGTCGATGGACTGTTGGAAAATGATCACCAATGCATCCACTATTTCTTGGGCCACTTCCTTAAATACTCTGGGATGCAGACTATCAGTCCCGGGGATTTATTGGCCTTCAATCCCATCGATTTCCCTAACACAATTTCCTACCTAATAAGGATATCCTTCAGTTCCTCCATCTCACTAGACCCTCGGTTCCCTAGTACTTGCGGAAGCTTATTTCTGTCTTCCTTCGTGAAGACAGAACCAAAGTATTTGTTTAACTGGTCTGCCATTTCTTTGTTCCCCATTATAAATTCACCTGAATCTGACTACAAGGGACCTACGTTTATCTTCACTAATATTTTTCTCTTCACATGTCTATAGAAGCTTTTGCAGTTAATTTTTATGTTCCCATCAAGCTTCCTCTCATACTCTATTTTCCACCGTCAGCAGACATAAACGCACTGAGCATCACCTGCATGGAGCAGCTAATGCGCCACTCATATGAGCACATGGTATTTTTGGAGAAGAGATGGCTACCTATGGAGAATAGATGGCAGACGTTCATAGACCTCCTCTCTAGGAGGGATGTCAATGTAGACTTGGTCCTCATGGCCCCATTGCTGTGCTCTCAAGCTCCTTGCTAGCAGGGAAGTGTAGGTGGCCCATGAGAGGGATGACGCTTGAGAGGGGACATGGAAGTGGGGGATCCTCTCATAGCGCTTACACTTCTTCCCTGTTGCATCCCCCTCAGCCAGGGATGCCAATGGCCGAGTCTGTCCCTGCACATTTGCAGATGGAGCAGACTTTGGTGGGGCCATCACAAGCTGCAAGACCCAGAGGACATCCACCAAAGTCGCAGCAGGGAAGTGAGGAGGCTGCCACTACCTTAGCTGAAGCCACAGAGGTAGCACCTCATAGAAGCACACATAAAAGATGAAACACAAGTAGATGCACAAGGGTAAGCACTTGGGTGTTTTAATAACTGTGTAAACTTTCCGTTACTGTGATGTCACAGATAAAAAATATTTATTTTCACCACTTTCTGGTTATGGCCAATTTTGTCTGCAACTTTGGAAATGGCTTAGTGAGTTGGAGTGAATGGTGAGGCATAACGTTACTTCCAGCAATGGTGGTCAGTGTGAAAGAAATGACTTGGTCATTGTGGGGATGCTTTATGCTGTTGTTGGGGAGTGGTGGGAACTTGGCGCAGCATGTGGCAGCCATATGGATGTAATGCCTGAAGTTAAGTAAATCTGGCCAAGGTGAGGCCATTCCTGGCCTCCCGAGCAGCAGTGTGCTCGGGGGCTGGTGGGGTCTGGACCTCAGGCTCCTCTTGCTCCTGCTCCTCGAGCTGATGCTCCTCCTCCTCCTCCTCCTCTGAAGAGACTGTACGCTCAGAGCCTTATTCCTCATGTAGTGCTAATCCTTGCTGCTGCACTATGTTGTGCGAGGCGGAGAACCAAAACAGTTCTGGAGACCCTGGCTGGTGCATACTGAAGGGCTGCTCCAGATGTGTCAAGGCACCTGAAGCGCATTTTCAGCATGCCTATTATCTGCTCTATGATGCATCTGGTGGAAATGTGGCTTTCATTATATCTCTCCTCGGCCTCAATACTTGGCCTCCTCAAGGGTGTCATGAGCCACGTCTTCAGTGGATAGCCCTTGCCTTCAAGCAGCCAGCGGGAAAATATATTTGGAGATGCAAAGAGCTGAGGGAAGATGGACTGGTGCAGGACGAATGAGTCACGGCAGCTGCCAGGGAATTTGGCACACACATGTATGATGATCTTCCTAAGGGTGCAGACAAGCTGCACATTGAGGGAGTGGAAGCCCTTGCGGTTGACAAAGACTCCTGGGTGATGTGGGGGTGCCCTGATGGCCACATGTGTGCAGTCAATAATGCCCTGTGCCCGTGGGAAGCCAGACAGCCGCAAAGCTGAGCACCCGCTCAGTAACACTAGCTTCAGCAGTGGCAAAGTTGACATAATTGGCTGACTTGTCAAACACGGCATCTGTGGATGGCCAACTGCGAGATGCCGCAAATGTCTGCTGCAGATCCCTAGAAGGAGCCTGAGGCAAAAACGTTAAGGGCGCTGGTGACTTTGACAGCCACTGGTAAGGCATATCCATCCACTCCTCTTGGCTGCAGGTCTTGCTCCAGCAATCTGCAAATGTCTGTGATGACCTGGCACGATAGCCTGAGCCTCCTTTGGCACTTCTGCTCCATCATATTGAGGAAGCTCATCCTCTGCCTGTATACCCTGTGTTGGGGGTATCGCCTTTGGCGCGTCAGTCCTGGTCAGATGCGCTATGTCCTGTGCAGCATCAGATGGTTGAGAAGGTTGTTGGTGTTGTTGTTGGTGCTGCTGGTGTTGGGGCTCATCGTGATCCAATTCTGAGGACCAAGGTGAGACAGCATAAAGGGCACCCATGCTGCTGTAATAGATGGCAGGCCAAGTAGAGATGAAAGAAGCAATCTATCAATGGTGTGATAGGTTCGACCAATGAGGTGACAGTGGATCCCGACTTTGCTGGAAACATTTGCAACCTCTGGAAAACTAAATCTGTATTGACAATGAACTCAACAACAGCATCTGCCTGAAGAAAGTAACCAGGTGCCTGGTGGGAGTGTTTATTGTGCTTTCCATGCTGTGCTCTAATGAGATCCATTAGTGGCCACGAAACTTCTGCCTCAGGTTCACAAACGTGGCTCCCGAGCTGCGTGATTCCTGTGGTCATCCAGGGAAATTTGAAAGGTAGGATTCAAAAGATGCTTAAAGGTCTGACAAGTACTTAATAATAATCTAAATTAGTTCGGCCGCCTCCTCCGTTTGGGCCCGGCCATGCTGGCAAACACGCCCGAGTGAAAGGCGTGTGGAGGTGGGATGACAGCAGGCTCCCGACCGGCTCTGAGTTATTTCAACTTTCACTCCCGACCCGCCCGCACGGACACCAGAAAGTTCCGGCATTTGTTTTTCAAGATTTTCTCCTAATTTACGTTCTTTAGTTCCACCCTCATTTCCTCATAATTTGCTCATTTCCAATCTATTACCGTAGTCTTTGTCCTACTTATGTCACTCTTCATCCTAATCTTGAACCTTACTATATTGCGACCACTACTACTAAGATGGTCTCTACTCTTACTTCTTTTATCTGTTCTGGTTCATTACCCATCCCAGAGTCTGCATCCCAGAGTACTTAAGGAAGTGGCCCTAGAAATAGTGGATGCATTGGTGGTCATATTCCAACATTCTATAAACTCTGGATCAGTTCCTATGGATTGAAGGGTAGCTAATGTAACCACACTTTTTAAAAAAGGAGGGAGAGAGAAAACAGGGAATTTTCGATCGGTTAGCCTGACATCGGTAGCGTGGAAAATGTTGGAATCAATTATTAAAGATGTAATAGCAGCGCATTTGGAAAGCAGTGACAGGATCGGTCCAAGTCAGCATGGATTTATGACAGGGAAATCATGCTTGACAAATCTTCTAGAATTTTTTGAGGATGTAACTAGTAGAGTGGACAAGGGAGAACCAGTGGATGTGGTGTATTTGGACTTTCAAAAGGCTTTTGACAAGGTCCCATGCAAGAGATTAGAGTGCAAAATTAAAGCACATGGTATTGTGGATAATGTATCGACGTGGATAGAGAACTGGTTGGCAGACAGGAAGCAAAGAGTAGGAATAAACGGGTCCTTTTCAGAATGGCAGGCAGTAACTAGTGGGGTACCGCAAGGTTCAGTGCTGGGACTCCAGCTATTTACAATATATATTAATGATTTAGACGAAGTAATTAAATGTTAAATCTCCAGGTTTGCAGATGGCACTAAGCTGGGTGGCAGTGTGAGCTGTGAGGAGGATGCTAAGAGGCTGCAGAGTGACTTGGACAGGTTAGGTGAGTGGGCAAATGCATGGCAGATGCAGTATAATGTAGATAAATGTGAGGTTATCCACTTTGGTGGCAAAAACAGGAAGGCAGAATATTATCTGAATCGTGACAGATTAGGGAAAGGGGAGGTGCAACGAGACCTGGGTATCATGGTACATCAGTCATTAAAAGTTGCCATGCAGGTACAGCAGGCGGTGAAGAAAGCAAATGGCATGTTGGCCTTCATAGTAAGAGGATTTGAGTATAGGAGCAGGGAGGTCTTACTGCAGTTGTACAGGGCCTTGGGTGAGGCCACGCCTTGAATATTGTGTACAGTTTTGGTCTCCTAATCTGAGGAAGAACATTCCTGCTGTTGAGGAAGTGCAGTGAAGGCTCACCAGACTGATTCCTGGGATGGCAGGACTGACAT
Organism: Pristiophorus japonicus; assembly: GCF_044704955.1. Classification (NCBI taxonomy): domain Eukaryota; kingdom Metazoa; phylum Chordata; class Chondrichthyes; family Pristiophoridae; genus Pristiophorus; species Pristiophorus japonicus. Next base: position 225,224,548 of record NC_091981.1, read on the forward strand.
ATGAAGAAAGACTGGATCGACTGGGCTTATTTTCACTGGAATTTAGAAAATGAGAGGGAGTCTCATAGAAACATATAAACATATAAAATTTTTACTGGATTGGACAGGTTAGATGCAGGAAGAATGTTCCTGATGTTGGGGAAGTCCAGAACCAGGGGTCGCAGTCTAAGGATAGGGGGGTAAGCCATTTATGACCGAGATGAGGAGAAACTTCTTGACTCAGAGAGTTGTGAATCTGTGGCATTCTCTACCGCAGAAAGTTGTTGAGGCCAGTTTGTTAGATATATTCAAAGCGAGTTAGATGTGGCCCTTATGGTTAAAGGAATCAAGGGGTATGGAAAGAAAGCAGGAATGGGGTACTGAAGTTGCATGATCAGCCATGTTCATACTGAATGGTGGTGCAGGCTCGAAGGGCCGAATGGCCTACTCCTGCACCTATTTTCTATGTTTCTCTGTCTATTACAAGATTCAGCAGTGATTTTTTTTTCTTACATACGGAGTCCTGAATACACTGTAAAAACTCCATTCCCATTTCCTACTTCTTCCTGACAGTTTATTTGGGGGTCGTTGAAATTTCCCATGATTATTATTCTATGCCTGCTACTCACTTCGTAGATTTGCCTGCATATTTCTTCCTCTAATTCCCTTCCACTATTTGGTGGTTGATAGTATACCTCCATTAGGGTGATGGATCCCTTCTTGTCTTTTAACTCAATCAATATGGATTCTGTATCTATCTTACTGTTAGTTACATTCTTTTTTTCTACTGCCATTATATTATCTTTAACTAGTATAAATACTCTACCTCCCTCCTTCCTTCCCTGCCTAAATGTGTTATATCCTGTAATATTTAGTTGCCAATTCTGTTTTCTACTATATCCGGATTCTCTCTACAAATTTTTGCCTCCAGTTCATCCATTTTGTTTTGAATACTACGTGCATTGTTGTACCAACAGTTTAAATTGTTCCTCTCTCTTTGTTTTTTATTATTATTTTACCTTTGTGCCCTGTGACTTTATCTGATCTCTGTCCATTCGTGCTATCCTAATTCCTTCCTTTAGTTTGTCCTTTGCTCTCTTTTCTTGATTCTGTAATTGTTAGCTTTCTGTCATTTCTAGCATTTCTCACCCTCCATGTTATTAGTTTAAAGTCTTAATTACAGCCCTAATTATCCTTTCCGCTAGAACCTTGGTCCCACCCCAGTTCAGGTGCAGCCCATCTCAATGGTACAACTCCATCCAGTTCCAGTACTTGTGCCAGTGTCCTATGAACTGGAACCTCTCCATCCCACATCACACCTTTAGTCACGTGTTAATTTTCCTAATCTGTTTGTGCCTATGACAATTTACATGTGGCTCAGGTAATGATCCCATGAGATCCTGCTTTTAAATTTAGCTCCTAACTCCTGATATTCCTTTTGCAGGACCTCTTCCCTAATCTTTCTTATGTCATTGGTTCCGACATGAAGCACAACTGGATCCTCACCCTCCCTTTCCAGATTCTTTTCCAGTCATTTCGAGATGTCCCTTATCCTGGCACCAGGCATCCTTTGGGACTCTCGATACTGACTGCAAAGAATATCGTCTATCTCCCTAATTATACAAACCCCTATAACTACAACCTTTCTACTCTGCACCTCCTCCCCTTGGGCAGCCTCCTGTTCCATGGAGCCTTGGTTGGCATTCTGACTGTCTTTCCCACAGTCTTTCTCCTTATCCACACAGGAAGACCATTGGTCACGATGCTCATGGTCCTAGATGTGTCATTGACATTGCTGCACCATTATCAAGTCTCATTTCTAGCAATTTGCATTAGATATATAAAAAGGAAAAGAGTGGCTAAAGTAAATGTTGGTCCCTTAGAGGACGAGACCGGGGAATTAGTAATGGGGAACATGGAGATGGCAGAAACACTGAACAAATATTTTGTATCAGTCTTTACGGTCGAGGACACTAACAATATTCCAACAGTGGATAGTCTAGGGACTACAGGGGGGAAGGAACTTAACACAATCACAATCATTAAGGAGATGGTACTCAGTAAGATAAAGGGACTAAAGGCAGATAAATCCCCTGGACCTGATGGCGTGCATCCTAGGGTCTTAAGAGAAGTAGCGGCAGGGATTGTAGATGCATTGGTTGTAATTTACCAAAATTCCCTGGATCCTGGGGAGGTCCTAGCAAATGTAACGCCCCTATTTAAAAAAGGAGGCAGACAAAAAGCAGGAAACTATAGATCGGTTAGCCTAACATCTGTGGTTGGGAAAATGTTGGAGTCCATTGTTAAAGAAGCAGTAGCAGGACATTTGAAAAAGCAAAATTCCGTCAGGCAGAGTCAGCATGGATTTATGAAGGGGAAGTCATGTTTGACAAATTTGCTGGAGTTCTTTGAGGATGTAACAAACAGGGTGGATAAAGGGGAACCAGTGGATGTGGTGTATTTAGACTTCCAGAAGGCATTTGACAAGGTGCCACATGAAAGGTTACTGCACAAGATAAAAGCTCACAGGGTTGGGGGTAATATATTAGCATGGATAGAGGATTGGCTAACTAACAGAGAACAGAGAGTCAGGATAAATGGTTCATTCTCTGGTTGGCAACCAGTAACTAGTGGGGTGCTGCAGGGATCAGTGCTGGGACCCCAACTATTTATAATCTATATTAACGACTTGGAAGAAGGGACTGAGTGTAACGTAGCCAAGTTTGCTGACAATACAAAAATCGGAGGAAAAGCAATGTGTGAGGAGGACACAAAAAATCTGCAAAAGGATATAGACAGGCTGAGTGGGCAAAAATTTGGCAGTTGGTGTATAATGTTGGAAAGTGTGAGGTCATGCACGTTGGCAGAAAAAATCCAAGAGCAAGTTATTATTTAAATGGAGAAAGATTTCAAAGTGTCGCAGTACAGCGGGACCTGAGGGTACTTGCGCATGAAACACAAAAGGATAGTATGCAGGTACAGCAAGTGATCAGGAAGGCCAATGGTATCTTGGCCTTTATTGCAAAGGGGAAGGAGTATAAAAGCAGGGAAGTCTTGCTACAGCTATATAAGGTATTGGTGAGGCCACACCTGGAATACTGCGTGCAGTTTTGGTTTCCATATTTACGAAAGGATATTCTGGCTTTGGAGGCAGTTCACAGAAGGTTCACTAGGTTGATTCCGGGGACGAGAGGGTTGACTTATGAGGAAAGGTTGAGTAAGTTGTGCCTCTACTCATTGGAATTCAGAAGAATGAGAGGTGATCTTAACGAAATGTATAAGATTATGAGGAGGCTTGACAAGGTTGATGCAGAGAGGATGTTTCCACTGATGGGGGAGACTAGAATTAGAGGGCATGATCTTAGAATAAGGGGCCACCCATTTAAAACAGAGATGAGGAGTAATTTCTTCTCTCAGAGGGTTGTAAATCTGTAGAATTTGCTGTCCCAGAGAGCTGTGGAAGCTGGGACATTGAATAAATTTAAGACAGAAATAGACAGTTTCTTAAACGATAAAAGGATAAGGGGTTATGGGGAAGTGGAGCTGAGTCCATGATCAGATCAGCCATGATCTTATTAAATGGTGGAGCAGGCTCGAGGGGCCATATGGCCTACTCCTGTTCTTATTTCTTACATTCTTATGTTCTAAAAACAAATCTAATTCATGGCACTCGCAGCTCCAGCAATTTCTGGGCCACACTTCCGCCTCCTGAACCTCATATCATAGGCAGTCCCTCAAAATCGAGGAAGACTTGCTTGCACTCTAAAAGTGAGTTCTCAGGTGGCTGTACAGTCCAATGTGGGAATTACAGTCTCTGTCACAGGTGGGCAGACAGTCGTTGGAGGAAAGGATGGGTGGGAAGCCTGGTTTGCCGCACACTCCTTCCGCTGTCTGCGTTTGATTTCTGCATGCTCTCGGCGACGAGACTTGAAGTGGTCTGCACCGTCCCGGATGCTCTTCCTCCACTTTGGGCGGTCTTGGGCCAGGGATTCTCAGGTGTCGATGGGGATGTTACAATTTACCGAGGAGGCTTTGAGGGTGCCCTTGAAACATTTCCTCTGGAGCTCGCTTGCCATGTAGTAGTTCTGAGTAGAGTGCTTGCTTAGGGAGTCTCGAGTTGGGCATGCGGACGATGTGGCCTGCCCAACAGAGCTGGTCGAATGTTGTCAGTGCTTTGATTCTGGGTATGTCGTGAATAGCACGTTTAGTGAGTTAATCACACCGCAGGCAAAGGTTATTCAGGCAGATAAGGAATGGGTGACCATCAGGCAGAGCACTGGAAGGAAGGTAGTGCAGAGGTCCCCTGCGGTCATCCCCTTCCAAAACAGATACACCATTTTGGGTACTGTTGGGGGGATGACTCATCAGGGGAAGGCAGTAGCAGCCAAGTTCATGGCACCGTGGGTGGCTCTGCTGCACAGGAGGGCAGGAAAAAGAGTGGGAGAGCTATAGTGGTAGGGGATTCAATTGTAAGGGAAATAGATAGGCGTTTCTGCAGCCGCAATCGAGACTCCAGGATGGTATGTTGCCTCCCTGGTGCAAGGGTCAAGGATGTCTCGGAGCGGGTGCAGGACATTTTGCGGGGGGAGGGTGAACAGCCAATTGTCGTGATGCATATAGGTACCAACGATATAGGTAAAAAAATGGATGAGGACCTACAAACTGAATTTAAGGAGCTAGGAGTTAAATTAAAAAGCAGGACCTCAAAGGTAATAATCTCAGGATTGCCACCAGTGCCACATGTTAGTCAGAGTAGGAATTGCAGGATAGCTAAGATGAATACGTGGCTTGAGGAGTGGTGCAGGAGGGAAGGATTCAAATTCCTGGGACATTGGAACCGGTTCTGGGGGAGGTGGGACCAGTACAAACCGGACGGTCTGCACCTGGGCAGGACCAGAACCAATGTCCTACGGGGAGTGTTTGCAAGTGCTGTTGGGGAGGGGTTAAACTAATATGGCAGGGGGATGGGAACCTATGCAGGGAGACAGAGGGGAGTAGAATGGGGGCAGAAGCAAAAGATAGAAAGAAGAAAAGTAAAAGTGGAGGGCAGAGAAACCCAAGGCAAAAAGCAAAAAGGGCCACATTACAGCAAAATTCTAAAGGGGCACAATGTGTTAATAAGACAAGCCTAAAGGCTCTGTGCCACAATGCGAGGAGCATTCGTAATAAGGTGGACGAATTAACTGTGCAGGCAGCTATTAACGAATATAATATAATTGGGATTACGGAGACATGGCTGCAAGGTGACCAAGGCTGGGAACTCAACATCCAGGGCTATTCTACATTTGGGAAGGATACACAAAAAGGAAAAGGAGGTGGGGTAGTGTTGCTGGTTAAAGAGGAAATTAACGCAATAGTAAGGAAGGACATTAGCTTGGATGATGTGGAATCTGTATGGGTAGAGCTGTGGAATACCAAAGGGCAGAAAACGCTAGTGGGAGTTGTGCACAGACCACCAAACAGTAGTAGTGAGGTTGGGGACAGCATCAAACAAGAAATTAGGGATGCGTGCAACAAAGGTACAGCAGTTATCATGGGCAACTTTAATCTACATATAGATTGGGCTAACCAAGCTGGTAGAAGTATGGTGGAGGAGGATTTTCTGGAGTGTATTAGGGATGGTTTTCTAGACCAATATGTTGAGGAACCAACTAGAGGGCTGGCCATCCTAGACTGGGTGATGTGTAATGAGGAAGGACTAATTAGCAATCTTGTTGTGCGAGGCCTCTGGGGGAAGAGTGACCATAATATTGTAAAATTCTTTATTAAGATGTAGAGTGACACAGTTAATTCAGAGACTAGGGTCCTGAACTTAAGGAAAGCATGGATGAACTTCAATAATTGTACATCCCTGTCTGGAGTAAAAATAAAATGGGGAAGGTGGCTCAACCGTGGCTAACAAGGGAAATTAGGGATAGTGTTAAATCCAAGAGGCATATAAATTGGCCAGAAAAAGCAGCAAACCTGAGGACTGGGAGAAATTTAGAATTCAGCAGAGGACAAAGGCTTTAATTAGTAGGGGGAAAATAGAGTATGAGAGGAAGCTTGCTGCGAACATAAAAACTGACTGCAAAAGCTTCTATAGATATGTGAAGGGAAAAAGATTAGTGAAGACAAATGTAGGTCCCTTGCAGTCAGAATCAGGTGAATTTATAATGGGGAACAAAGAAGTGGCAGACCGATTGAAGATATACTTTGGTTCTGTCTTCATGAAGGAAGATACAAATAACGTTCCTGAAATACTAGGGGACCGAGGATCTAGCAAGAAGGAGGAACTGAAGGAAATCCTTATTAGTCAGGAAATTGTGCTGGGGAAATTGATGGGATTGAAGGGCTTGATAGTCTGCATCTCAGAGTACTTAAGGAAGTGGCCCTTGAAATAGTGGATGCATTGGTGATCATTTTCCAACAGTTTATCGACTCTGGATCAGTTTCTATGGACTGGAGGGTAGCTAATGTAACACCACTTTTTAAAAAAGGAGGGAGAGAAAACGGGGAATTATAGACTGGTTAGCCTGACATCAGTATTGGGGAAAATGTTGGAATCAATTATTAATGATGAAATAGCAGCGCATTTGGAAAGCAATGACAGGATCAGTCCAAGTCAGCATGGATTTATGATAGGGAAATCATGCTTGACAAATCTTCTAGAATTTTTTGAGGATGTAACTAGTAGAGTGCACAAGGGAGAACCAGTGGATGTGGTGTATTTGGACTTTCAAAAGGCTTTTGACAAGGTCCCACACAAGAGATTGGTGTGCAAAATTAAAGCACACGGTATTGGGGGTAATGTAGTGATGTGGATAGAGAACTGGTTGGCAGACAGGAAGCAGAGAGTCGGGATAAACGGGTCCTTTTCAGAATGGGAAGCAATGACTAGTGGGGTGCCGCAGTGCTCAGTGCTGGGACCCCAGCTATTTACAATATACATCAATGATTTAGATGAAGGAATTGAATGTAATATTTCCAAGTTTGCAGATGACACTAAGCTGGGTGGCGGTGTGACCTGTGAGGAGGATGCTAAGAGGCTGCAGGGTGACTTGGACAGGTTAGGTGAGTGGGCAAATGCATGGCAGATGCAGTATAATGTGAGGTTATCCACTTTGGTGGCAAAAACAGGAAGGCAGAATATTATCAGCGGCAGATTAGGAAAAGGGGAGGTGCAATGAGACCTGGGTGTCATGGTACATCAGTCACTGAAGGTTTGCATGCAGGTGCAGCAGGCGGTGAAGAAGGCAAATGACATGTTGGCCTTCATAGCGAGGGGATTTGAGTATAGGAGCAGGGAGGTCTTGCTGCAGCTGTACAGGGCCTTGGTGAGGCCTCACCTGGAATATTGTGTTCAGTTTTGGTCTCCTAATCTGAGGAAGGACGTTCTTGCTATTGAGGGAGTGCAGCAAAGGTTCACCAGACTGATTCCCGGGATGGCAGGACTGACATATGAGGAGAGACTGGATCGACTGGGCCTGTATTCACTGGAGTTTAAAAGAATGAGAGGGGATCTCATAGAAACATATAAAATTCTGACGGGACTGGACAGGTTAGATGTAGGAAGAATGTTCCCGAGTTGGGGGGAGTCCAGAATCAAGGGTCATCTAAGGGGTAAGCGATTTCGGAACGAGATGAGGAGAAACTTCTCCACTCAGATAATTGTGAACCTGTGGAATTCCCTACCGCAGAGAGTTGTTGATGCCAGTTCATTAGATATATTCAAGAGGGAGTTAGATATGGCCCTTATGGCTAAAGGGATCAAGGGGTATGGAGAGAAAGCAGGAAAGGGGTACTGAGGTGAATGATCAGCCATGATCTTATTGAATGGTAGTGCAGCCTACTCCTGCACCTATTTTCTTTGTTGGTCTGGGTGAGAACACTGACCTTGGTGCGTCTATCCTGACCAAGGAAGAAACACCACCGGAGCAGCGGGACATAAAGAGGAGCAGGTCAGCCCCGAGAACAATCCGACCTCATTCTTAAATTCTTAAAAAAAACAAACACTCTCTTACATGTAGACACAGACTTTGCAATCTTGGTCCGCTTGATTATAGATGTCAGTTTTACATTCTGCCTGTTTTTGCTGAGCTTTCCCGAGCTGTTCCAATCCTCGGGAGCCGCGCGGTTTCCGGGGCCCCGGCGTTTCCATGGAGACAGTCAGGCGCCGGCTGCGAATGGGGAAGTCACGTGGGATCGCGTGACTGTGGTGTGCGGAGACCGGGAGTGTGTCCTGTCCTGTGTGTGAGAGAGAGAGAGATGGTGTCGGGTTGCAGACTCAGGCTGGCGCTGCCTTTGGTGCTCGGTGCATTGACATGTATCGCGGGCGGAACTTTGCATGCGCAGTGTTCGGTAGAATGGTGGGTTCGCAGTGTATTCCGGATCGATTATCGCAAGTGAAGGCTGTCGCAGATTGTTTGGGCCCAAGCAGGGAAGTTGTGCAGTGATAATACTTCAGCTGTGCAGTTGGGAAGCGAAAGCCCCTAATGTAGACTATTAAGTGTTTGGCGTGTCCCCCAGATCGGGGGGCACTTGATTTAATTTATTATGTTTACTCAAAAAGAGTTGTAGAGCTGTTGGAAAGGGGCAGTTAAGTGTCTGGAGTGTCCCCCAGATCGGGGGGGGCACTTGATCTAATGTCTGTTTTGTTCCCCCCCAAAAGAGTTGTAGACTATCCGTCTAATGACTCCGTCTGATTCTGAGCCTATTCTAACTTTGTAGGTTATACTGGTTAATGGGTGAGCTTGTTGGGCTGCAGTGTACGGCCCTTAGCTGTGAGCTGTTTTGGGTGAAGGTGGGGCGTAGTTGATGCGAGGCCTAGAGATGCGATATGCTACCAGATCACTGTTTTGGTTGCACTTCTTTCTCCTGTATTTGCTCATCTAACAACTACTACTCTTAAAAGCAGTTCGTTAATTGTGTAGTGTTCTGGTTGTGTTTTAAGCTGTCAGCTGTGGCTCAGTGGGTAGGTAGCACTCTCGCCTTTTGAGTCAGAAAGTTGTGGGTCCAAGTACCACTCCAAAGACTTGAGCACACAAATCTAGGCTGACACTCCAGTGCAGTGCTGAGCGAGCACTGCATTGTTGGATGAGATGTTAAACCGAGGCCCGGTCTGCTCTCTTAGGCGGACGTAAAAGATGCTATGGCAATATTTCAAGGAAGAGCAGGGCAGGGGAGTTATACCTGGTGTCCTGGCCAATATTTATCCCACAATCAACATAACAAAAACAGATTTTTTTGGTCATTATCAGATTACTGTTTGTGGGAACTTGCTTGTGTGCAAATTGGCTGCCGCATTTCCCATATTACAACAGTGATTACACTCCAAAAGTACTTCATTGGCTGTAAAGCGCTTTGAGATATCCGGTAGTCGTGAAAGGTGCTATATAAATTCAAATAATTCTTATACAAATGCTAGTCATGTTTATCGTGACTACTTGAAACAACTTTGAGAATTGATTGCTTATCTTCATCTATTAATTCGGTAGGACATTTGGAATTCCTTGTAATAGTGTGTATCTGGAATTAGTCACCCAAATTAAAGAGTGGAAGACTGCTGATAATTGTGCTAATGGAGGACAGAAGTGCTTGTACACTGTAAGTATCAAAAGCTTAATCTTCTGACTTCCATTTAGTCAAACATGAATTCTGTCCAGTTTTAAAATGTTTTTGTAATAATTCTAGTCATCTCTTATTGGGAAAACTACACCTGTAATTACAGTACTACAAAAACTTAGATTTATGCAGCAACCTTGGTGTAACAAAACATCCCAAGGAGATGGAAACTGTTGAGTCCTTTACTCTTAAACATAATCACACGAGGCACGTACTGCAGACACAGTCACTCTGTGACCTTCACCTTTATTGCCTGGACCAAGGAGTCCTGGCCCTGCGAGGGACCTCCCCTTATATACCTGAATCTCCAGGTAAGGAGTGTCTCCCACAAGTACAACCCCTGTGGTCAAGGTGTGCATTTCTAGTATGTACAGTATGTAGTGGTTACATGAGGGTTACAATTGTATAAGGGTTACAGTAGTATGCTGGTTACATACATGACAGAAACAACTAAAAATATATTCAGAAATTAAAAACAGAAAATGTTGGAAATACTCAGCAGGTCAGGCAGTATCTGCGGAGAGAGAAAGAGAATTAACGTTTCAGGTTGATGACCCTTCATCAGAACTGGAAAAAGAGAGATCCAACAGGTTTTTAAGCAAGTGTAGGGAAAGGGGGAGGTGAGGAACAAACAAAAGGGAATGTGGTGTATGTAGCACTCAAATCACTGACTCCACACGGTCTGGTGTAAATCTAACTGCTGTGACCTTCGTCCTTTATTGTTCAGCTCCAGAGTGCCTCTCAGGTGTGGTGGTCAGCCTTACATAGCACCTGTTGCAGGTACTACCAGGGTTTCCCACCACAGCGCCCTCAGTGGTGTGGCATAGTGCTTACATTACATTTAAGGTACTGGGACGATACACACATCATTACATAACATCACACTTGTCCAACGGAAGGCAGGTGGGCATAGACAGTGTGTTAGTATGGTACATATTATCTGGTACATTAACTGGTTATTGACTGGTAACGGATCCTTGATTTCCTTGTTAGCTGTTATCATTAATTGTACTTCATCCATTAATTTACACAAATACAGTGGCCATTCAGCATTAAAAAAAGTAATTCTTATTATAAATTCACTATCTCACATTAACATAGCTCATTTTAGACTCGCTCTGCCTTACAGAAGTCCTTTTTGGGGACCACCTCTTGGTAAGGCCCTTTTAAGACTCCCGGGTGCATTTCCTTTTTAAGGCGCCATCTTTGATGCAGGAGGATTCCACGAGGCTTCTCCTTGGGCGCCGCCATCTTTGATGCTCTGCTGCTCTGACACGATGCTGCCGCCATCTTCTTCTCCGCCGCTCCGGATGCCCTCCGCCTCTCCAGCGGCCCGCGGCCTCTGTAGCCGCCGACCTCCAGCTGCTGCCGCCGCCCGACACTAACAGCTCCTCAGCCGGGCTCTTCCGAACCGCCGGCCATCCTGGATCCCTCGCACCCTGCCGGCTCACTCCCCCCCCCCCCCCCCCCCACTAGGCCCCTCTGTGCAAGGCTGCTTGCCTGTGGGGGCTGAGGCTGCGGGATCTGTGTGTGAGGTCCAGGGTTGGGGCTTGCCTGTGGGGGCTGAGGCTGCGGGATCTGTGTGTGAGGTCCAGGGCTGGGGCTTGCCTGTGGGGGCTGGGGCTGCAGGGTCTCTGTGTGAGTTCCAGGCCTGGGACTTGCTTGTGGGGGGATTGAGGCTGCAGCTCCAGCTCGGTCGGCGCTGCTCTCTGGGGACCCGGGGCACGGCAGCACCCCGGGGAGCAGCAGCCTGTGGAGTGGTGAAGTCTTCCCAGCTCCCACGGACCGTCCCCATCCACCTCCGGCCAAGGAGTGTCGGCCCATCGCCTGCAACGACCCACAGAGGTAAAGCGTGCGTCTTGTCCCCTTGGGATACCTGCACCATCGCTCTGCCAAGAACAGGTATCAGTTCCCTGGTGTAGGTACGCAGCTTCACCGTGACCGGGACCAGCTTGAGTCGTGCAGCTGGGTTAATCCACAGTTTATCAAAAGTTCTTTGACTCATCAACGACGGACCCGAGCCCGTGTCCACTTCCATACTCACTGGGACTCCGTTTTTACTTCCCTTTATCACTGGGGGCGAATCGTCGGTGCACGTATACAGTCCAAACACCTCATCTTCTTCTACCTGCTCCTCGCTGAACAGTGGATCATCCCCCATCTCCTCAGCCACATGGTGAGTCTGATTTATTTTACACATACGCTGAAGGTGGCCTTTAATGTGGCAGGTATTGCACGTGTACTCTGCAAACCTGCACCGGTGAGCCCCATGGCTTCCTCCACAACGCCAGCATGGTGCTGCTTGATTGGCCCCCCTCAGTGGATTCTGAGTTCCAGGATCCCGAGGTCCGTGCTCTCTGCCCCGGGCAGAGCCACGTTCTGCAGTTTTGTCCGTGGTGGGTGCTATCCTGTGGACAGTGCCTGCCGGGTTCGAGACTGTGTGGATTATTTGTTTGGTGCTGCAAGTCGAGGTCATATATGCCCGGCTGATGGCAATGGCCTTTGTCAGAGTGACTGTGGGTTCTGTGGCCAGCAGCTTGTGAAGGAGGCCCTCATGGCCAATCCCCATGACGAAAACGTCCCGCAAAGCCTCGTCAAGGTGTGCCCCAAAATCACACGGCGCCGCGAGTCTCCTGAGGTCCGCAGCATATTTGGTGACATCCTGGCCCTCAGGTCTGCAGTGATGGTAAAATTTGTATCTGGACGTGAGGATGCTCTCCTTCGGTTTCAACTGGTCACGAATGAGTTCAGTCAGCTCCTCGTATGACTTGTCCCAGGTGCTAGCAAATCCCTGACGAGACAGTAAACCTCATCTCCACAACTGGAGAGCAATATCGCCTTACGCTTCTCTCTCATTGCGTATGTGTTCTCCGTCAGATCGTTTGCTGTGAAGTAGTACTCGAGCCTTTCCGTAAAGGCCTCCCAATCATTGCCCACGGTAAAATCCTTTAGCGAGCCCAGAGTAGCCATGGTTGCGTGGAGTTCGTCTGCTTCCTCATTGCCAATGTGGTGTATGTAGCACACAAATCACTGACTCCACACGGTCTGGTGTTAATCTAACTGCTGTGACCTTCGTCCTTTATTGTTCAGCTCCAGAGTGCCTCTCGGGTGTGGTGGTCAGCCTTACATAGCACCTGTTGCAGGTACTACCAGGGTTTCCCACCACAGCGCCCTCTGTGGTGTGGCATAGTGCTTACATTACATTTAAGATACTGGGACGATACACACATCATTACATAACAGGGAAGGTCTGTGATGGGATGGAAGGCAGAGTGATTAAGAGACAAAGGGGATGATGATGCAAGTTAAGAAACAAAAGATGGGTCTAGATAGGTTGGAAATGGCAGAATCATCAACAGCTGCCATGGGAAAGAGAAAAAAAAACAGGAAAAAAGAAAAGAAATAGAGGCAGGGGTCATGCTGTGAAATTGTTGAACTCGATGTTGAGTCCAGAAGGCTATAAAGTGCCTAATCGAAAGACGAGGTGCTGTTGCTGAGCCTCATTGGAACAGTGTAAGAGGCCGTGGACTGAGAGGTCACAGTGGGAGTGGAACGGAAATTAAAATGATATGCGATCGGAAGCTCGGGGTCACGCTTACGATCTGAACAGAGGTGTTCTACAAAGCGGTCACCCAATCTCTCCACAGATGCTGCCTGACCTGACTATTTTCTGTTTTTATATCAGATTTCCAGAGTCCACAGTATTTTGCGTTTGTATACTCTGTAAGGTAGGTTTATAAAGTTGAGGAGCAAAGTAGAGTGGTAGGACAAAGGGGTTTAGGAAGGCAATTCCAGAGGATTTCTGCTCCTGATTGCTATATAGTGACCCTGCTGAAAATATTTTCATTGTGTATTTTTCCCGAGGCAGCAGTCACTCCAATTTTAAAAAGGCATCAGGCCTGAAATCACGATCTCTGTGGTGCGTATGCCGTCGTAAGCTTTGTAAAAGGCCATGCAAGTTCCGGGTTTTTGCATGTGCATAAATTCCGCAAATTTAGGCCCATCATCTTTTATATCATACAGAAGAAAGATTAGTCTGAGGAGAATTTAGACAAAATACATCTGAAAGGGGAATTATGCCTTAAGCTGAAACAGATGCACCATTAGTAAAAGTTGCTTAATGACATTGGGACAGTTTTTTGTAATTTCTCCAGAATAAGGTCATGTGGCTGTAACCTAAAGTATATGTGTGGAGAATCTTCTATGTCGCCTGATTATTGACTACTTGAAATTTGCTGTCAGGCTGGTAATCCAATCCAGACCACTGTCTTGCTGTGGTTCAGAGGCTGTAGTACTGAAATGTGGCATCTTTTTCAGTTTAATCTCTGCTCCCAGCAGTCCGCAATATTCACTTTTCAGTGGGGCAGTCAGACAAAGTGAGACAAAGCAAAGAAACATTAGGGTGGAAATTAGGCATCATTGCACGCACTTTCTGGATGGAAAACTGGGTGACACTGACCAATTTCACAGGGTTGTGCCCCAATGATGCCTGAAAAACATCCAACATTGGCCGTGAACAATTTTCAAGTGTCTAAGACTGGCGTAAGGGATATCATTGCAATAGGCAAAGGGCCCATTGCCTGTTTTAGATCCTTTCTGATAAATTGGGCTGCCCTGAGTGGAGCTGGCTTGACTCCTGCTCCGCTCAGGTTTACCAGACATGGATGTGTCCTGGCAAGCAGCCCCCACCAAAAAAGTAGGTAATTTTCTTTTAAGGTTGATGTGGAGCTAGAAGAAGCAGGAGTGTTCCTCCCAGCTCCACACCACTCCTAAGGGCCACTGCCGACTCGTGATCTTCCCCCTGGACTGACCTGAGGGCTGCAGATTTTTTATATTTTAAGAAGCAAAATATTGAAATCTCAATGTGATGATGATGGATTGTAACCTTTTAATATACAGTGCAGTTGTAGTTTTGGGCACATACTGTTCACTGTCATCTGGAAACCTGATATCGGTTGTCAAAATATATTAACTTTTGTCTCTTTTCTTTGTGGTATGGACCGAAAGCCTCATGGACCAGCACATGGATGATCTGTGGCCTGTTCTTGGCTTTGTGGGAACTTGCATGCACTTGCGTGGTTATTAAAACCTATCTTCTTATCTTTCACTTTCTAGGTGTGAGTGCTTTGCTAGAGAGTTATTTTTCTTGAAAATAGAATGTAGTAATCACATGAAGTTTCCAGTTGTATATATGCCACCTGCTGACACTTAATGGGAAAACCATGTGCATATTTTTTTACCAATTGTCTTCCTTTTCCTGATTTGTAGCCTATTTCTGGGGCTTTCACGGTGACTGGCAGACTTCTCGTACTTCATCTCAAGTGGCCATTCTTCATGTGAGCCTGTTTGGTGCAGGGCATCACAGCCAAACCTGATCCTAAACTCGCCTTCTGTTCTATTCATACTGTTGGATAGCATAGAAACAGGAGTAGGCCATTGAGCCTCTCAAGCCTGTTCCGCCATTCAATGAGATCATGGCTGATATGCGACCAAACTCCATATAGCCACCTTTGGCCCATATTCCTTAATACCGTTGGTTAACAAAAAGCTATCAATATCTGTTTTAAAATTAACAATTGATCTAGCATAAATTGCCATTTGCAGAAGCGCTCCAAACTTCTACCACCCTGTGTGTGTAGAAATGTTTCCTAATTTTACTCCTGAAAGCTTTGGCTCTGATTTTTAGACAATGCCCCCTTAGTCCTAGAACCCGAAACAGTGGAAATAGTTTCTCTCCATCTACCCTATCTGTTCCCCTTAATATCTCGATCAGATCACCCCTTAACCATCTACATTCTAGGGACTACAACCCCAATTTGTGTAATCTCTCCTTGTAACTTAACCCTTGAAGTCTGGGTATCATTCTAGTCAACCTATGTTGCCCTCCCTCCAAGGCCAATATATCTTTCTTAAGGTGTGGTGCCCAGAACTGCTCATAGTACTCCTGGTGTGGTCTAACCAGGGCTTTGTATAACTGCAGCATATCTATTACCCCCTAGTATTCTCGACCTCTAGATATAAAGACCAGCATTCCATTAGCCTTTTTATTTTCTGTACAGGTGCGACGTCCAAAATCTGGACACCAGTTCGACCCGTGGCGGGGTTATCTGGAAACTGGACACCCCTGCCTTGGCCGCCCCCTCCCCCCGACCTCTGGTGGCCCGACTCCCCCTCCGGTCCTCGGTCCGACCGACCTCCTCTATCTCTGGCGGCCCGACCGACCTCTGGCGGCACGAATGCCCCTCCCCGATCTCGGCCTGACCGACACCCCCTCCCCTCCCTTTGCACAGGCAAAGACGTTCTGGAACGGCCTCGGTACCGAGATTTCCGGATCTTGGCTGTCACACCTGTACTTGTTCATGACATTTAATCTATGTGCCTGGACCCCCAAGTCTCTTTGGACCTCAACTGTTTTTAGTACATCACCATTTAGAAAGTACCCTGTTCTATCCTTTTTAGGTCCAAAGTGGATGACCTCACATTTGGCAACATTAAAATCCATTTGCCATAGTTTTGCCCATTCACTTAATCTGTCGATATCCCTTCGTAATTTTATGCTTTCATCTACACTGCCTACAATGCCACCTATTTTTGTGTCATTGGCAAATTTGGATATATGACTTTCTATGCCATCATCTAAGTTGTTAATAAATACTGTGAATACTTGAGGCCCCAACACACATCCCTGCGGGACACCAATGATCACATCCTGCTAATTTGAGTACCTACCCATTACCCCTACTGCCTGTCTCCTGCTGCTCAGGCACTCTCCTAACTAGGCCAATAATTTGCCCTCAATTCTGTGGACTTTTACCTTGGTTAACAGTCTCTTTATCAAATGTTTTCTGGAAGTCCATATAAATAACATCTACAGACATTCCCCTGTCCAATACTTTAGTCACCTCCTCAAAAAATTCAATTGGGTTTGTCAGGCATGACCTACCTTTCAAAAATCCATGTTGGCTCTCTGATCAACTGAAAATTTTTGAGGAGTTCACTTACCCTATCCCTTATTATAGACGCTAGCAATTCCTGACAACAGATGTTGGACTAGCTGGTCTATAATTCCCTGGTTTCCCCCTCTCGCTTTCTGGAATAACAAAGTGACATGTGCAATTTTTCAATCTAAAGGAACGGTTCCTGAATCGAGCATGAACTGAGGATTGAACCCGAGAGCTACTCTTGTCTCCCTGTGCATGTAAAAAGTAAACTAAGAAAAATAGCATTATAGAGATGACTTAATGTAGCAGTTTTTTCAAGTGTGTGGAAATAAAGCTACATAATTTCATTGTGCTTGCTATGTTAACGGGTTATGAGTTTTTGCATTCATGACATAGACCATGTTTCTTTATAACTCTGCGCCTCTCTGTTTTCTCTCCCACCCATCCTCAACCCCACTTCTGGTTAGGATGCAAGGCCACGTGCCCTCTGGTACCTCACTCACTAGTGGCCATTATTCTTAATTTGTCACCTCAGGCAATGTGTTGACGGGTTTTTGACTGTCAGAGCCATCCTGATCCTGGCTCCATGCGTGGAGTACTTTTGAAACAGGAGTTATGCCTTAATTTTCACCACCTGTACCTAGCCCAGGAGGAGCAAGGTCAGTTCGAGTGCCCTTTTCTGAGATTAGGACTATGTACTCCTGGGAAAGCTTTTCTAGTATTGTATCTCGAGCATTGTTGGATAGAAAACAAGAAAAACTTGTATAGAAAAAAATCAGTTGGGTGATCCCTCCTAATTCTGCCTCCAACTACTCCATCTATTTGAAAATTGCTTTTATTTTATTGATATTATTTTGGTCAGTGCTCCTCTGAATTTTCCCTCTCATTTCTTGTAAATCTGAAGCGCCTTGGGACGTTTTATCACATTAAAGGCGCCATTTAAATGCAAGTTATTGCAAGGCATACTTACAGTTTTAGTTGATTTTAAATATGCAAGAAAAAAATCATGGGTTGTCTTCTGTGGTTACCTGTAAGAATAAATGATGCACATAAGAATTGTTTTGTGTAGACACTAGCTACAAATTTGTGTTCACTTTTTTACCCCTCTCGTAGCTCAAGTCTGCAAATGAACACTATATTGTGGCTGAGCACACCACTCCCGTGCACAAATTCGTCGATAACCTTACATTCAAACTGATTTCCTCTTTGGACACGAGATCTTGCTATGTCTCTGTAAGTAATATAATTATATTTCTATACAGAACACATTTTACTAGTCATTAATCATGTTTCTTATGCAGATTTAAAACAAAATCTGGTCCATATTTCACTTGTCTTGCATAAATTATATCTTCAGTCATTTTATTTGATCGTCAGCTTGGTAATTAATTTATATGAATTTGAAACTTTGTATTCCTTAACCCGTAGCATATTGTGGATGCTTTATTCATTTGGGCATGATCTTCTATAGGGCCCCAACTGTCTTGTCGACCATGGTTTCTGTATTGAAAATAGAAGTTAGATTAGGCAGTAAAGCTTGTTTTAAAAGGTTGGTGGGGGGAGAAGGGAGAAGAAAAAATTGTAAAATTTTATAGGGTTAATGTAGTTACTTAAGTTGCTGTTGACATTTCAATAGTTTTATTACTGTAAAAATATTTGGTTCAGTGTCCCATTGCACGAGCTGAAAAAATACAAAATACATTGGCCTAGCTAGATGGTCATGTTCCTGCACCTGCACCTATTGGCTATCTGAGGATTAAGATGACCATTTACTAATCTAATTACTGGAGAGACTCTGCCTCTCTACCGCTCTTTCCTCCTTTAAGACGCTTCTTGAAACCCACCTCTTTGACCAAACTTTTGGTCATCTGTCCTAATCTCTTTGTGGCTGGGTGTCAAATTTTGTTTGCTAACGCTCCTGTGAAGCACCTTGGACCGTTTCACTAAGTTAAAGGTGCTGTATAAATGCAAGTTTTGTTGATATATCTCAAAGAAATACCTCTTTTCCATTTTATATAAATGATTTAGATGTTGGCACAAGAGGAATGATACTGCAGTTTGCTGATACTAAGGGGCATTGCAGAGTGAGGAAGTAACCAGGAGGGCATGGACAGGCTAGCAGAGTGAGCAGATAAGTGGCAGCTACAGTCCAATGTGAAGTTGTTTACGCAAAATGTACAATGAAAGGAAGTACACCCAGATGGTAGGATTTTTAACCAAAGAGGCGACCGGCAAGATCGGAAAGTGCAGATACCTAGATCGTTAAAGATAGGAGTCGTAAATAAGGCTATAAAAAGCTAAATTGGATTCTACATGTTACACACAAGGGGTACTGAATATTAATTTTGGACAAAATGTTGATTCGACCACAGTTGCAGTATTATACAGTTTCGGGTACCACATTATAGGAAGGATATTCGAGCCATGGAAAGGGTACAGCAAAGATTCACTAGAATTATACCAGGATTCAGAGGTTACTTTTCTTTAAAAGGCTTGAAAATTGGACCATTTTTTCTTGAACAGAGAGGTTTCCAAATTCAAAAAGGTTATTTACACTATTTGATGAATTGGTAACAAGGGGCTGTAGTCTCAGGACAATGAAGGTGGTAGTTTGAAATATTTTCACGGGGTTATTATAATGCTTTATCACTGGCTATTAAAGGAAGAAAATATAACAATTCAAAAATGAATTAGATAAGTACCCTGTATTTAAAAAATAATACAAAGAACAAAGGAATGGGTTTAGAATAAACAATTCCAGTTAAAGAGCTAGCCCAGGAATGATCAGCAGAACATTTTCCAGTGCTTTTCTTGAATAAAGGCCGGGTTTACTAAAGAACTGAATTTTGATTTCCACATTTTTAATAACATTTATTTTGGTAAGCCAACACCAAGAAAAGCCTGAGTTGAGCTCCCATTCAAAGGTAAAAGAACCGTGTGGTGCAGCACTGACATATGGGTCAGGACATTCTCCGGTTCAAATCTTGGTCTCTGCTGAATTAGCTGACTAGTTGCTGTCTTGGCCACAGAGGGATAAAGTCAACCTCAACTACTGCTCCTCTTCATGGCTGCTGTTGAAAATTGCCTTTGTGAAAATTGGGCTCAGCTGTGAGGTGCCCATATATCAAAAGCTTACTAACATCCCTGTCTATCTAGGCTTGTAAATGTAAGGTGCCTATAGGTAAACTTCATAGGACCCCCACCCCCCCACACTCCTCCTGGTCTTGAAGACTACCCTAAGTGAAGGAAGTGCATCCGGGAGAGCGCTGAATTCCTCGAGTCTCGTCGCCGAGAACATGCAGAAATCAAGCGCAGGCAGTGGGAAGAGCGTGCGGCAAACCAGACCCAACCACCCTTCCCTCAATGACTATCTGTCCCACCTGTGACAGAGACTGTGGATCTCGTATTGGACTGTACAGCCACCAAAGAACTCATGTTAAGAGTAGAAGCAAGTCTTCCTTGATTCTGAGGGCTGCCTATGATGATGATGACCCGTAAACTGTCAACTCAGGAGTCACCTAACGATCCATCATTTGCCTCCTTTTCCTCATCTTCATGGTACTCCTCAGCAAAATCATTCACATGCATTGGGTCAGCTTCCACATTCTAACCAGCGCCAGCGTTAACTGTTCACTACCTTTCTCCAGCCCTCCATTGCTTCTGTGCTTTCAGACTGCTCATAAGCCACAATTTCCTCCAGCTAAACATTGCGAAGATTGAAGCTATTGGCAGCCTTTGCCACCTATTATTCATTCTATTGGAATCCGATCTGGGTTTCTGACTTCATCCTCTCTATCACAAAGACTATACTTTTACCTCTGACACATTGCCTGCCTCCACTCCTACTGCTGCTGAAACCCTCATTCATTCCTTTGTCCGCTCTAGACTCAACTATTCCAGTGCTTGCCTGGACAATTTACCATCCCTCTAATTTCTGTAAACTTCAGCTCATCCAAATCTCTGACTGATCCTATCCTGTACCAAATGGTAGCCTCGTGGTCGTGAGTTCAAATCTCACCATGGTAAGTTGCAAAATTGAATTCAATAAATTTGGTAATTTGTAAGCTAGCACCAGAAAATGATATTTTAAAAAGCTGCCGGACTGCCATGAAAACCTAATAGTTTCACGAATGTCCTTCAGGCTACATGCTTGGCTCTTAATGCCCTCAAGGTAACTAGGGATGGGTAATGAATATTGCCTTGCTAGTTTTTCCTAAGTCCTAAGAACATGTCCTCACTAACTGGGCCCCAACACTGCAAATTTAAAATTCTCATCCTCCTGTTTAAATTCTTCCATGGCCTCGTCCTTCCTAGTTCTAACCTCCTCCAGTAACTGCCCCCCCACCCCTACCCCAAATATTCTGTTCTTCTTACTCCTGGCCTCTTGCATTGCCCCTTCTTTCAATGCCACCATGTGCTTTCAGTTCCCTAAGCCCCACATTCTGGAATTACCTCCCTAAACTTCTTAAAACTCCCTTTGATCTGTTAATACCTTGACTGTATTGTGATACTGTGTTCTTGATTTTGGGGAGATGACCGGTTTGTTTGTGATTTTAATAAAGAAAAATATTCTCTGGTTCAGGATGTCACTGGCAAGTTATTTATGACTATCCCTAATTTTCCCTGAGAAGGTGGGCCTTCTTTAAGGTTTGAAATAACTGAGTAGCTTTCTAGACCACTTCAGGGGGCAGTTGGTATGGGACTGGAGTCGCCTATAGGCCAGACAGAGTAAGGGCAGCAGGCTTCATTCCCTAAAGAACATCACTGAACCAGTTGGTTTCACAACAATCCAACAGGTTCATGGCCACTTTTACAGCAGCTTTTTGTTTCAGATAAAACTGAATTTAATTTTTCAAACCGCCATGGTGCGTTCTCAAGATTAGTAGTCTAGTAACATAACCGTTACGCTACCTTTCGATTAATACTGTACTTGAACTGAGGAAGTTCTTGTCTTAAACTGTTTCTAATTGCAGAAAATCAATTTATTTATTAAAACTTGAATATCCGTGTCCTACATTCTAACCTGGTAAAAATGGTGGTCAATTGACCTGATTCGAAATTTCTGCTAAAATGTGAGAAAAGTCAGAGGTGTCCAAGAGTTCCATGCAGTGGCTTGTCTGCAAATTATTCTCCACCCTCTTTCCCCCGCCCCCCCCCCCCCCAATCTGTATTGTAGGCAACAGTATTGCAACAGTTTTTCATCAATTTTTTTTTCAACTGTTCTATTTGTACTAATACAGTTTAGTATACATTCTTGTTGCAGGGATTCTCTGTTTCTGAGCTGTGGTATGCAGTCTTTGACTTTGGTACAAACTACTGCAACTTGCACAACCTTATTGAAGGTAAGAAATGAAAATAGCCATTAATAGAAAAGCTTCTATAAAACATTTAGATTTTTGTTCTCATTTTATTTTGTTTTGTTTTCCAGGTAGTGGCTTAGACAAAGTTTCAGGTTACAGTGAATCAACAGACAACTTTAAGTGCACTCAGTATTCATCAGCGAATTGTACAATTTACTAAATGAGGTGTGCTTCAGTAATTATTAAGAATAATCAGGAATTTGCATAATGCTAAATAACTCGGGAATGATAGTTTTATACCCCTCTTGCTTAAAGAAAACAGACTTTGACAAAATCCTGGTCCACTCCTCAATCACCCCCAACATGCACCCAACTTCCCATGGCACCTTCCTGTGCAGGTATAGGAGATGCAACACCTGCCTTTTTTACCTCTTCCCTTCTCACTGTCCAGAGCCCCAAACACTCCGTCCAGGTGAAACAGCAATTTACTTGTACTTTCAATTCTGTATACTGTGTCCGCTGCTCACGGTGTGTTCTTTGAGCGATGAGGGAGTAAAGGGTTATGGGGAGCGGGCAGGGAAGTGAAGCTGAGTCCATGATCAGATCAGCCATGATATTGAATGGCGGAGCAGGCTCGATGGGCCAAATGGCCTACTCCTGTTCCTATTTCTTATGTTCTCTCGATTTGGGGAGACCAAATGCAGGTTGGGCGACCGCTTTGCAGAACACCTCCGTTCAGTCTGCAAGTGTGAACCCGCTTACCTGTCATTTTAATTCTCCAGGCCACACTCATTCTGACCTCTCTGTCCTCAGCTTCCTACACTGTTCCAATGAAGCTCAACATAAGCTCAAGGAACAGCAACTCATCTTTCTATTAGTCACTTTACAGCCTTCTGAACTCAACATTGAGTTCAACAATTTCAGAGCATAACCTCTGCCCCCATTTTCTTCGTAAGGTAGCTGTTGATGATGATTTTGATATTCCCATTATCACCTCCTCTAAACACATATTTTGTTTCTTTACTTGTCCAATTACCATCTTCTTTTTCCTTGCACCATCATCCGTTTGGTCATTTAATCTCTCCTGCCTTCTACCCTATTACCTTCCCTTTTGTTCTCTTTCCCCTGCCCCCCCTTTTCCCTGCCTCCATACTTGCTTAAAATCTGTTACATCTGTAACATTTTCTAGTTTTGACAAAAGGTCAGTGAATTGAATCGTTAACTCTGTTTCTCTCTCCACAGATACTGCCTGAGCTGTTGAGTTTTCTGTTTTTATTAGACTTTGAACTGATTGTCTTCTCAGTATAATTTCCAGTCTTTCCCCAAGGATAAGGCTACTGAAGCTGTGAGCAATTGGATAAAGAAATCAAACTCTTGGCACCATAAGCAGTAATGTCAGGGAGCAAACAAGTCCCTGTTTACCGACTGGATACCCTGTAGTTCAAGTGTAAGCTGCTTGTCACTGTATAGAAATATATAGATTCTACAACACAGAAACAAAGCATTCATCTCATGAGCTTCTTCTCACCCTGCCCCCATTTCCCTCTATTCCCTTCTCCTTCATGTACGCGCCAAGTCTACCCTTAAATGTGTCCCACCGTACTCTGTTCTAACTCTCCCTCCATTGATGGTTAATTAAATACCGAAATATATTAGTGCCCTTCCAAATCATTGTTAACATTTTAATATTTACAGAATATTGCAGAAATCCCAGTTTTGAATTTTAAGTTTTGAGAACTCATCAATTTTGGAAATTTCATCTGTCTGGAAAAATATTACACATCAGTATTGTGTTCTAGAATTTTACAGTTTAAATTAGTGCTGTACTGTATTTCACTTCTGTTGGGTCATCTCAGGCCTGGTGGAATCAGTTGTAAAATCTTTATAACTGAAATGTCTTTTGAGTTTCACAGTAGACAGTATTAATACAAAATACTTTTGACAATGTGGTGGGAGAATTCAAACACATATAAGAACATAACAAAAGAAATAGCTGTAGGAGTAAGCCCCTCGAGCCTGCTCTGCCATTCAATAAGATCATGGCTGATCTTCTACCTGAACTTTATCTTCCTGCACTATCCCCTCTCCCTTGGTTCCCAAATCTATCAATCTGCCTTTAATATACTCAACGACGGAGCATCCACAGCCCTCTGGGGTAGAGCATTCCAAAGATACACAACCTGTTGAGTGAACACTAACACAGCTGAAGTGTGCTTTATAGGCAGTCCAATGATGGGTAAACAAATTAAAAGAATACTGAAAAAATAAAGAAGTCAAAAATAAAGATAGCGGGACAGGCACATGGTCCTTTTACCAAGTCCTCACACTGATTCTGGTTGCAAAAAGTGGAAAAAATATTCCAGTCCCAACTTTGGCATCTCCTAACCTCAATGAGCTCAAAAATGTACATCTTAATTTTTTATCTGCAGCCTGCTTAAAAAATCTATTTGAAAATACATTAGGAATACATAGGCTACTGTATAATTATTACTCTGCTGTCTTACAAAACCGGTTGGTTTGACCCTTCTAATTTTTCCATTTGGTAATTGTACCTGGGTTGATCCTTCACTATTTAAATGATTTTTTTGATTTTTAGAACTAATTCCTTAAATTATAATTTTATTTTATTAAATCAATGCAACTTGTTTACTTGGTGTTTGTGTTTATAATGAGCATAACTGAGATACTTTGACAATGTCTTTCCTGAGCCTCACACTTATAATCTATTTATGTAGCTCCTCAGACTATCGAGAAATAAAAGATACTGAGATTATATTTGCTATTTATAAGATTGTATATGTAGTCCCAAACATAGCTGGGCAGAAAAATTATTTCCTAAACCTGCTACACATCAGTATTCTTGAGTGCAATGGAATAAAAGACTGCTGTACTGACTATTGTCTTGTGATGTACCTGTAGGATTAATTAGTTGTTCTGAATGTTGTCCATTGGCTTAATAGCCAAATTGTTGCCTCTACTGTATTTGCAATGCTGAAATATTTTGCTTTGGTTTATTGGTGACTCCACTGGTATCCAATTAGGCTCTCAAAGAATAATTTTCTGCAGTGAAAGAGAAAATGCTGAAAAGTTGCTTAATATCACATGGAGTGAACTTAATTGGCTGGACACTTGCTTATGATGTTGGGGATCTCTGGAGGCTCCCTAGGATCATTCACTTGGCACTTTTGGCTGAAGACTTTTGCAAACCTTTCAGCCTTGCATCTTGCCCTCTCATGTTAGGCTGCATCATTGGTGAGAATAGGGATATTCATGGCATTTCCTGTTAGCTGATCACCATTGTCGACGATATTGTAGAGCTACAGAGCTCTGCTCTGACCATTGTCGATGATACTGTAGAGCTACAGAGCTCTGCTCTGACTTGCTAATCATGAGATTGATTGGTGCTCTCTAGCCTGCAGCTTTTGGTGTTTAGCATGCAGGTAGCCTAATGCAGTAATTTCATTAGATTTGTACCTCATACTGCGGCTGGGTCTGACTAGCCTTCTGACAGTTTGCTTTGAATCAGAGCTGATCTCCTCGCTTGATGGCATTTAGAGTTAAGGATGTGCTGGGATATCAGGTTACAAGCAAGGCAGGTAATGGGATCCAGGATGTTGCGATGGAGGATCCTCGTGTCTTGCTCTTGTCCTAACAGGTTCGAGGCTTTTACTCCTCATGTGGATGAGAGTAGGGACTGCAGGGAGGATGGGCAAACTGACCACAGCACTGTGGTACAGGGGGTCTTTCAAGTGGGGGGAGTAAAAAGAAATGTTGTGGTAGGGGACAGTATCATTAGGGGGATAGATAAGGTTCTCTGCAGCCGAGAGCGTGAGTCTCGAAGACTGTGCTGCCTGCCCGGTGCCAGGGTTAAGGACAACTCTTCAGGGCTGGAGAGGAAGTTGGAGTGGGAGGGGGAAGATCCAGTTGTCGTGGTTCACGTGGGTACCAACAACATAGAAACATAGAAAATAAGTGCAGGAGTAGGCCATTCGGCCCTTCTAGCCTGCACCGCCATTCAATGAGTTCAGGGCTGAACATGCAACTTCAGTACCCCATTCCTGCTTTCTCACCATACCTCTTGATCCCCCTAGTAGTAAGGACTTCATCTAACTCCTTTTTGAATATATTTAGTGAACTGGCCTCAACAACTTTCTGTGGTAGAGAATTCCACAGGTTCACCACTCTCTGGGTGAAGAAATTCCTCCTCATCTCGGTCCGAAATGGCTTCCCCCTTATCCTTAGACTGTGTCCCCTGGTTCTGGACTTCCCCAACATTGGGAACATTCTTCCTGCATCTAACCTGTCTAACCCCGTCAGAATTTTAAAAGTTTCTATGAGGTCCCCTCTCATTCTTCTGAACTCCAGTGAATACAAGCCCAGTTGATCCAGTCTTTCTTGATAGGTCAGTCCCGCCATCCCGCGAATCAGTCTGGTGAACCTTCGCTGCATGCCCTCAATAGCAAGAATGTCCTTCCTCAGGTTAGGAGACCAAAACTGTACACAATACTCCAGGTGTAGCCTCACCAAGGCCCTGTACAACTGTAGCAACGCCTCCCTGCCCCTGTACTCAAATCCCCTCGCTATGAAGGCCAACATGCCATTTGCTTTATTAACCGCCTGCTGTACCTGCATGCCAACCTTCAATGACTGATGTACCATGACACCCAGGTCTCTTTGCACCTCCCCTTTTCCTAATCTGTCACCATTCAGATAATAGTCTGTCTCTCTGTTTTTACCACCAAAGTGGATAACCTCACATTTATCCACATTATACTTCATCTGCCATGCATTTGCCCACTCACCTAACCTATCCAAGTCACTCTGCAGCCTCATAGCATCCTCCTCGCAGCTCAAGCTGCCACCCAACTTAGTGTCATCCGCAAATTTGGAAATATTACATTTAATCCCCTCGTCTAAATCATTAATGTACAGTGTTAACAACTGGGGCCCCAGCACAGAAGCTTGCGGTACCCCACTAGTCACTGCCTGCCATTCTGAAAAGTCCCCATTTACTCCTACTCTTTGCTTCCTGTCTGACAACCAGTTCTCAATCCATGTCAGCACACTACCCTCAATCCCATGTGCTTTAACATTGCACATTAATCTCTTGTGTGGGACCTTGTCGAAAGCCTTCTGAAAGTCAAATATACCACATCAACTGGTTCTCCCTTGTCCACTCTACTGGAAACATCCTCAAAAAAATTCCAGAAATTTGTCAAGCATGATTTCCCTTTCACAAATCCATGCTGACTTGGACCTAGCATATCACCTCTTTCCAAATGCACTGCTATGACATCCTTAATAATTGATTCCATCATTTTACCCACTACCGATGTCAGGCTGACCGGTCTATAAGTCCCTGTTATCTCTCCCTCCTTTTTTAAAAAGTGGGGTTACATTGGCTACCCTCCACTCCATAGGAACTAATCCAGAGTCTATGGAATGTTGGAAAATGACTGTCAATGCATCCACTATTTCCAAGGCCACCTCCTTAAGTACTCTGGGATGCAGTCCATCAGGCCCTGGGGATTTATCGGCCTTCAATCCCATCAATTTCCCCAACACAATTTCCCGACTAATAAGGATTTCCCTCAGTTCCTCCTCCTTACTAGACCCTCCGACCCCTTTTATATCCGGAAGGTTGTTTAATTCCTCCTTAATGAATACCGAACCAAAGTACTTGTTCAATTGGTCCGCCATTTCTTTGTTCCCCGTTATGACTTCCCCTGATTCTGACTGCAGGGGACCTACGTTTGTCTTTACTAACCTTTTTCTCTTTACATATCTATAGAAACTTTTGCAATCCGTCTTAATGTTCCCTGCAAGCTTCTTCTCGTACTCCATTTTCCCTGCCCTAATCAAACCCTTTGTCCTCCTCTGCTGAGTTCTAAATTTCTCCCAGTCCCCGGGTTCGCTGCTATTTCTGGCCAATTTGTATGCCACTTCCTTGGCTTTAATACTATCCCTGATTTCCCTTGATAGCCATGGTTGAGCCACCTTCCCTTTTTTATTTTTACGCCAGACAGGAATGTACAATTGTAGTTCATCCATGCGGTCTCTAAATGTCTGCCATTGCCCATCCACAGTCAACCCCTTCAGTATCATTCGCCAATCTATCCTAGCCAATTCACGCCTCATACCTTCAAAGTTACCCTTCTTTAAGTTCTGGACCATGGTCTCTGAATTAACTGTTTCATTCTCCATCCTAATGCAGAATTCCACCATATTATGGTCACTCTTCCCCAAGGGGCCGTGCACAACGAGATTGCTAATTAATCCTCTCTCATTACACAACACCCAGTCTAAGATGGCCTCCACCCTAGTTGGTTCCTCGACATATTGGTCTAAAAAACCATCCCTTCTGCACTCCAGGAAATCCTCCTCCACCGTATTGCTTCCAGTTTGGTTAGCCCAATCTATGTGCATATTAAAGTCACCCATTTATAACTGCTGCACCTTTATTGCACGCACCCCTAATTTCATGTTTGATGCCCTCCCCAACCTCACTACTACTGTTTGGAGGTCTGTACACAACTCCCACTAACGTTTTTTGCCCTTTGGTGTTCTGCAGCTCTACCCATATAGATTCCACATCATCCAAGCTAATGTCCTTCCGAACTATTGCCTTAATTTCCTCCTTAACCAGCAATGCTACCCCACCTCCTTTTCCTTTTATTATATCTTTCGTGAATGTTGAATACCCCTGGATGTTGAATTCCCAGCCCTGATCATCCTGGAGCCACGTCTCCGTAATCCCGAACACATCATATTTGTTAACATCTATTTGCACAGTTAATTCATCCACCTTATTGCGGATACTCCTTGCATTAAGACACAAAGCCTTCAGGCTTGTTTTTTTAACACCCTTTGTCCTTTTAGAATTTTGCTGTACAATGACCCTTTTTGTTTTTTGCCTTGGGTTTCTCTGCCCTCCACTTTTCCTCATCTCCTTTCTGTCTTTTGCTTTTGCCTCCTTTTTGTTTCCCTCTGTCTCCCTGCATTGGTTCCTATCTCCCTGCCATATTAGTTTAACTCCTCCCCAACAGCACGAGCAAACACTCCCCCTTGGACATTGGTTCCGGTCCTGCCCAGGTGCAGACCGTCCGGTTTGTACTGGTCCCACCTCCCCCAGAACTGGTTCCAATGCCCCAGGAATTTAAATCCCTCCCTGCTCAAGCCACGTATTCATCTGCGCTATCCTGCGATTCCTACTCTGACTATCACGTGGCACTGGTAACAATCCCGAGATTACTACTTTTGAGGTCCTACTTTTTAATTTAGCTCCTAGCTCCTTAAATTCGTTTCGTAGGACCTCATCCCTTTTTTTACCTATGCCGTTGGTACCAATGTGCACCACGACAACTGGCTGATCTCCGTCCCTTTTTAGAATGTCCTGCACCCGCTCCGAGACATCCTTGACCCTTGCACCAGGGAGGCAACATACCATCTTGGAGTCTCGGTTGCTGCCGTAGAAACGCCTATCTATTCCCCTTACAATTGAATCCCCTATCACTATCGCTCTCCCACTCTTTTTCCTGCCCTCCTGTGCAACAGAACCAGCCACGGTGCCATGAACTTGCCTGCTGCTGCCCTGCCCTGATGAGTCATCCCCCTCAACAGTACCCAAAGCAGTGTATCTGTTTTGTAGGGGGATGACCACAGGGGACTCCTGCACTACCTTCCTTGCACTGCTCTTCCTGTTGGTCTTCCATTCCCTATCTGGCTGTGGACTCTTTCCCTGCTGTACGACCAACTCGCTACACGTGATATTCACGTCATTCTCAGCATCGTGGATGCTCCAGAGTGAATCCACCCTCAGCTCCAAGTCCGCAACGCGGACCGTCAGGAGCTGGAGGTGGATACACTTCCTGCACACATAGTCGTCAGGGACACCGGAGTCGTCCCTGAGTTCCCACATGGTACAGGAGGAGCATAACACCCGACCGAGCTCTCCTGCCATGACTTAACCCTTAGATACACTTAAATTGGCAACAACAATGTTAAAGTTTACTCACTGTTATAGAAGAAAAAAAAGAAAAACTACTCGCCAATCACTTACCCTCTTGGCTGTGACGTCACCTTTTGATTTCTTTCTTCCTCTTTTTTGCCTTCTCTCCCCGCTGCAGCTGCACAGGTACGCCTCTCGCTGCCGCTGGGCCTTTATAGGCCTCACCAATGCCAGGGACTCTCGCTTCTCGGCCTGTCGCTGCCGCTGGGCCTTTATAGGCCTCACCAACCACGAACTCCTGCCTCTCGGACTGCCGCTGCCTCTCGCTGCCTCTGGGCCTTTATAGGCCTCACCAACCACGAACTCCCGCCTCTCGGACAAAGATAGGACAAAGAAAGAGAGTACAGCAGCTAGGGGCCAAATTAAAAAGCAGAACCACAAAGGTAGTAATCTCTGGATTGCTACCTGAGCCACGAGCAAATTTGCATAGGGTAATTAAGATCAGAGAGTCAAACACTGGTGTGGGAGAAATGGGTTTTGGTTTGTGGGATACTGGCAGCAGTACTGGGGTAAGAGGAAGCTGTTCCGTTCAGACAGGCTCCACTTAGACCGTGCTGGGACTAGGGTCCTGGCGAATCAAATAATTAGGGCTGTAGAGAGGGCTTTAAACTAATTAGTGGGGAGGGGGAGGAGGATTCAGGTGAGTGAAAATTTAACAAGTCAAAGAGCAAGGAGAAGACAATAGATCAGGGTAGCACTGGGGGAAATAAAAAACAGAATGTGCCAGGAAGGGATAGAGTGTATAAACATAAAGGTGAATCAGAAAGTGGGGTCAAAGCAGGAATAAATGGTTAAAAAACATTTTTTAAAGCTCTTTTATGAATGCTATGTGCATTCAGATACAAAATAGATGAGGTGATGGCACAAATAGATGCGAATCGGTATGATCTGATGGCCATTACAGAGACGTGGTTGCAAGGTGACCAGGACTGGGAACTAAATATTCAAGGGTATTTGACAATATGGAAGGGCAGACAAAGGAAAAGGAGGTGGGTTAGCTCTGTTAGTAAAGGATGACTCAGTGCATTAGTGAGAAAAGATACTGGCTCAGAGGATCAAGATGTTGCATCAGTTTGGGTGGAGATAAGGAATAATAAGGGGAAAAAGTTGCTGGTGGGCATAGTCTATAGGCCCCCATACAGTAGCTACACTGTTGGACGGAGTATAAATCAAGAAATAATGGAGGCTTGTAATGAAGGAACGGCAATAATCATGGGCAATTTTAATCTTCATATTAATTGGACCAAGCAAATTGGCCTGGGCAATCTTGAGGAAGAGTTCATAGAGTGTAGCCGGGATAGTTTCCATGAACAGTATGTCGCGGAACCAGCAAGGGATTAGCTATCTTAGATCTGGTACTGCGTAATGAGACAGGATTAGTAAATGATCTCATAGTAAAGGATCCTCTAGGAATGAGTGACCATAATATGGTTGAATTTCAAATTCGGTTCATGGGTGAGGAAGTTGGTTCTCAAACCAGTGCCCTAAGCTTAAATAAAGGAGACTACAAAGGTATGAGGGCAAAGTTGGCTAATGTGGACTGGGAAAATAGATTAAAGTATGGGATAGTTGAGCAGTGGAAGACATTTAAAGAGATATTTCATAACTCGCAACAAAAATATATCCCATTGCGAAAGAAAGACTGAGAATAACCATCCATGGCTAACTAAGGAAATAAGGAATGGTATCAAATTGAAAACAAGGGCATACAATATGGACAAGACTAGTGGGAGGCCAGAAGATTGGGAAACTTAAAAGCCAGCAAAGGACGCACTTTAAAAAAATGATAGCGAGGGAAGATAGATTATGAAAGTAAACTAGCACGAAATATAAAAACAGTAAGAGTTTCTGCAGGTACATAACAAGGAAAAGAGTGGCTAAATTAAATGTTGGTCCACTAGAGGAAATGACTGGGGAATTAATAATGGAGAACGGAAATGGCAGAGACGTTGAACAAATATTTTGTATCGGTCTTCACAGTAGAAGACACTAAAAACATCCCAATAGTGGATAATCAACGGACTATAGGGAGGGAAGAACTTAATGCAATCACTATCACTAATGAAGTAGTACTCGGTAAAATAATGGGACTAAAGGCGGATAAGTCCCCGGACCTGATGGCTTACATCCTAGGGTCTTAAAAGCGGTGTCGGCAGAGATGGTGGATGCATTGGTTGTACTCTACCAAAATTCCCTGGATTCGGGGGTGGTCGCAGTGGATTGGAAAACCACAAATGTAACACCCCTATTTAAAAAAGGAGGCAGACAAAAAACAGGAAACTATAAACCAGTTAGCCTAACTTCTGTTGTTGGGAAACTGCTGGAGTACATTATTAAGGAAGCAGTAGCGGGACATTTGGAAAATCAAGCAGAGTCAGCATGGTTTTATGAAAGGCAAATCATGTTTGACAAATTTGCTGGAGTTCTTTGAGGATGTAACAAGCAGGGTGGATAAGGGGGAAACCAGTGGATGGTTTATTTGGATTTCCAGAAAGCATTCATTATGGTGCCACGTAAAAGGTTACTGCACACGATAAAAGTTCATGGATAGAGGATTGGCTAACTAACAGAAAACCGAGAGTCGGGATAAATGGGTTATTTTACGGTTGGCAAACAGTGACTAGTGGGGTGCCGCAGGGATTGATGCTTGGTCCTCAACTATTTACAATCTATATTAATGACTTGGATGAAGGGACTGAGTGTAATATAGCCAAATTTGCTGATAGGTGAGAAAGAAAATTGTGAAGAGGACACAAAAAATCTGCAAAGGGATACAGACAGACTAAGTGAGTGGACAAAAATTTGGCAGATGGAGCATAATGTGGGAACATGTGAGGTTATCCACTTTGGCAGAAAAAAATAGAAAAGCAAATTGCAAACTAACAAATTGCAAACTAACTAATTGCAAACAAAATTAAGGCACATGGTTTTGGGGATAATGTATTGATGTGGATATAGAAATGGTTGGCAGACAGGAAGCAAAGAGTGGGAATAAACAGGTCCTTTTCAGAATGCAGACTAGTGGGGTGCCGCAGGATTCAGTGTTGGAACCCCAGCTGTTTACAATATACATGAATGATTTAGACGAAGGAATTGAATGTAATATCTCCAAGTTTGCAGATGACACTAAGCTGGGTGACAGTGTGAGCTGTGAGGAGGATGCTAAGAGGCTGCAGGAGGACTTGGACAGGTTAGGTGAGTGGGCAAATGCATGGCAGATGCAGTATAATGTGGATAAATGTGAGGTTATCCACTTTGGTGGCAAAAACACAAAGGCAGAATATTATTTGAATGGTGACAGATTAGTAAAAGGGGAGGCGCAACGAGACCTGGGTGTCATGGTACATCAGTCATTGAAGGTAGGCATGCAAGTACATCAGGCAGTCAAGAAATCAAATGGCATGCTGGCCTTCATAGCGAGGGGATTTGAGTGTAGGAGTAGGGAGGTCTTGCTGCAGTTGTACAGGGCCTTGGTGAGACCACACCTTGAGTATTGTGTGCAGTTTTGGTCTCCTAATCTGAGGAAGGACATGCTTGCTATTGAGGGAGTGCAGCGAAAGACTGGATCGGCTAGGCTTATACTCATTGTAATTTAGAAGAATGAGAGGGGATCTCATAGAAACAGATAAAATTCTGACGGGACGGGACTGGACAGGTTAGATGCAGGAAGAATGTTTCTGATGTTGGGGAAGTCCAGAACCAGGGGACACAGTCTAAGGATAAGGGGTAAGCCATCTAGGACCGAGATGAGGAGAAACTTTTTCACCCAGAGAGTTATGAACCTGTGGAATTCTCTGCCAGTTCATGGGACATATTCAAAGGAGAGTTAGATGTGGCCCTTACGACTAAAGGGATCAGGGGGTATGGAGAGAAGGCTGGGCTGGGGTACTGAGGTTGAATGATCAGTCATGATCATATTGAATGGCGGTGCTGGCTCGAAGGGCCGAATGGCCTGCTCCTTCACCTATTTTCTATATTTCTATGTTTCTAATGCAGTACAGAGGGACCTGGGTATTCTTGTGCATGAAACACAAAATGTTAGTATGCAGGTACAGCAAGTAATCAGGAAGGCAAATGAAATGTTGGCCTTTATTGCAAGGGGGATAAAGTATAAATGCAGAGAAGGTCTGCTACAACTGTACAGGGTATTGGTAAGGCCACACCTAGAATACTGTGTATAGTTTTTTTCTCTGTATTTAAGGAAGGATATACTTGCATTGGAGGCTGTTCAGAGAAGGTTCACTAGTTTGATTCCGGAGGTGAGGGGATTGACTTATGAAGATAGGTTGAGTAGGTTGGGCCTATACAGATTGGAGTTCAGAAGAACAAGAGGTGATATAGAAACATAAGATAATGAGGGGGCTTGACAAGTTGGATGCAGAAAGGATATTTACACTCATAGGGGAAACTAAAACTAGGGGACATAGTCTCAGAATAAGGGGCCGCCCATTTAAAACTCAGATGAGGTGGAATTTCTTCTCTCGGAGGGTTGTAACTCTATGGAATTCTCTGCCCCAGAAAATGTGGAGGCTGGGTCCTTGAATATATTTATGGCGGAGATAGAAACATTTTTGAGCAATAAAGGAGTAAAGGGTTATGGGGAGCGGGCAGGGAAGTGGAGCTGAGTCCATGATCAGATCAGCCATGATTTTATTGAATGGCAGAGGAGGCTCAATGGGCCAAATGGCCTACTCCTGTTCTTATTTCTTATGTTCTTATGTTACAAATTGTGATTATATACAGTTATTCTGCTGATGGCCCATACTGCTTCAAGGATGCTCAGTTTTAGGCTGCTGGATCTGTCCTGATCCGGTCCCACCTAGTGCCACAATACACGATGGAGGATAGCCTTTGTAAAGACTGTGCACTGGTTACTCCTCTAAAACTATTGTGGACAGACATGTCTTCACAGGTAGGTTGGTGAGAAAGGTGTCAAGTGGGTTACTTGTTCTTAGTTTCTCACCGTTGTCGCTGGCCCAGTTTGTAGTTATGCATTTTCAGGTCTCGGCCAGCTCAGTCAGTAGTGAAACTACCCAGCCACTGAGAGTACATTCTGTGCCCTTTGTTCCCTCAGCTGGCTCCAATGATGTTCAGTATGGAGTTACTGATTTTTAAAAAATTCATTCAGAGAAACATAGAAACATAGAAACTAGGTGCAGGAGTAGGCCATTCGGCCCTTCGAGCCTGCACCGCCATTCAATGAGTTCATGGCTGAACATGCAACTTCAGTACCCCATTCCTGCTTTCTCGCCATACCCCTTGATCCCCCTAGTAGTAAAGACTATATCTAACTCCTTTTTGAATATATTTAGTGAATTGGCCTCAACAAGTTTCGGTGGTAGATTGCTAATTAATCCTCTCTCATTACACAACACCCAGTCTAAGATGGCCTCCCCCCTAATTGGTTCCTCGACATATTGGTCTAGAAAACCATCTCTTATGCACTCCAGGAAATCCTCCTCCACCGTACTGCTTCCAGTTTGGTTAGCCCAATCTATGTGCATATTAAAGTCACCCATGATAACTGCTGCACCTTTATTGCATGCACCCCTAATTTCCTGTGTGATGCCCTCCCCAACATCACTACTACTGTTTGGAGGTCTGTACACAACTCCCACTTTCGCCCTTTGGTGTTCTGCAGTTCTACCCATATAGATTCCACATCATCCAAGCTAATGTCCTTCCTAACTATTGTATTAATCTCCTCTTTAACCAGCAATGCTAACCCACCTTCCTTTCCTTTTTTTCTATCCTTCCTGAATGTTGAATACCCTTGGATGTTGAGTTCCCAGCCCTGATCATCCTGGAGCCACGTCTCTGTAATCCCAATCACATCATATCTGTTAACATCTATTTGCACAGTTAATTCATCCACTTTATTACGGATACTCCTTGCATTAAGACACAAAGCCTTCATGCTTGTTTTTTTAATACCCTTTGTCTTTTTAGAATTATGGTGTAGTGTGGCCCTTTTTGTTTCTTGCCTTTGTTTACTCACGGGATGTGGGCGTCGCTGGCAAGGCCAGTGTTTATTGCCCAACCCTATTTGCCCTTGAGACGATGGTCGTGAACCATCTTCTTGAACCGCTGCAGTCTGTGTGGTACTGGTACTCCTACAGTGCTGTTAGGGAGTGAGTTCCACGATTTTGACCCAGTGCTGATGAAGGAATGGTGATATGCTTCCAAATTAGGATGGCGTGTGACTTGCAGGGGAACGTGGAAGTGGTGGTGTTCCCATGTATTTGCTGTCCTTGTCCTTCTCGGTGGTAGAGGTCGCGGGTTTGGGAGGTGCTGTCGAAGAAGCCTTGGCGATGGTACATATCGCCATGGTATATGCATATCTTGTAGATGGTACACACTACAGCCATGGTACGCCGGTGTTGGAGGGAGTGGAAGTTTAAGGTGGTAGTTGGGGTGCCAATCAAGCGGGCTGCTTTGTCCTGGATGGTGTCAAGCTTCTTGAGTATTGTGGGAGCTGCACTCATCCAGGCAAGTGGAGTGTATTCCATCACACTCCTGACTTGTACCTTGTAGATGGTGGAAAGGCTTTGGGAGTCAGGAGGCGAGACACTTGCTGCAGCATACCCAGCCTCTGATCTGTTCTTGTTGCCACAGTATTTATGTGGCTGGTCCAGTTAAGTTTCTTATCAATGGTGACCCCCAGGATGTTGACGATAGGGGATTCAGCGATGGTAATGCAATTGAATGTCAAGGGGCGGTGGTTAGACTCTCACTTGTTGGAGACAGTCATTGCCTGGCACTCGTGTGGCACGAATGCTACTTGCCACTTGCCACTTATT
The DNA here is from genome assembly GCF_044704955.1 of Pristiophorus japonicus. Lineage (NCBI taxonomy): Eukaryota > Metazoa > Chordata > Chondrichthyes > Pristiophoridae > Pristiophorus > Pristiophorus japonicus. Next base: position 225,261,179 of record NC_091981.1, read on the forward strand.
AGCCCAAGCCTGAATGTTGTCCAGGTCTTGCTGTATGCAGGCATGGACTGCTCCATTATCTGAGGAGTTGTGAATGGAACTGAACTCGATGCAGTCATCAGTGGACATCCCCACTTCTGATCTTATGATGGAAGGAAGGTCATTGATGAAGCAACTGAAGATGGTTGAGCCTAGGACACTACCCTGAGGAACCCTTGCAGTGATGTCCTGGGGTTGTGATGATTGACCGCCAACCACCACAACCATCTTCCTTTGTGCTGGTATGACACTAGCCAGTGGAGAGTTTTCCCCCTGATTTCCATTGACTTCAGTTTTACTAGGGCTCTTGATGCCACACTCAGTCAAATGCTGCCTTGATGTCGAGGGCAGGCACTCTCACTTCACCTCTGGAATTCAGCTCTTTTGTCCATTGATACGTCCTTACTACACAATATAAATGCACACGAGGCCCATGCTTGAGAGAAGGTCAGTCTGTGACCTGTCCTTTGTTCCTTAGCACTCAAGTGATGAAGGTGGGTGGAGCTTCCCCTTTTATACCTGAAGGTCCAGGTTAGGAGTGTCTCCCACCTAGTGGTCAGTGTTCTCACGGTGTACAACTTAGGTCAGTTTATACATGGGTTACAATGCTGGTTGAATACATGACATCACCTCCCCCCCCAAAGTCTTATTGGGATCACAGGTTGAGTCTCTCTGGTGGTTTACACTCCCTTGTAGAACGCCTGAGTTGGGGCTCCGGTTGTTGGGCGCTGGTCTGAGTGTCTGCTGTTTGCAGTGCCTCAGGCCTGTCCGGACTGCCCATAGTGACTGGGCTCTCCTCCCTTTGGTTCTGGTGTTCGATCACCTGTGGTGGAGTGAACTCTATATCGTGTTCTTCCTCTGCTTCTTCTATGGGGTTGCTGAACCTCCTTTTTGTTTGATCCACATGTTTGCGGCAGATTTGTCCATTGGTAAATTTAACTACCAGAATCCTATTTCCCTCTTTGGCAACCACAGTGCCTGCGAGCCATTTGGGCCCTGCAGCGTAGTTGAGGACAAAAACAGGATCATTTACATCAATACATCGCGCACTCGCATTCCTGTCATGGTAGTGATATTGTGACTGGCGCCTGCTCTCGACAATTTCTTTCATGGTGGGGTGTATAAGGGATAATCGGGATTTGAGCGTCCTTTTCATTAGTAGCTCTGCGGGTGGAACCCCTGTGAGCAAGTGTGGTCGGGATCTGTAGGCCAACAGGAGGCATGATAAGCGGGTTTGTAGGGAACCCCCTTGGAATCTGAGCATCCCCTGTTTGATTATCTGCACTGCTCGTTCTGCCTGGCCATTTGAGGCCGGCTTGAACGGTGCCGTTCTAACATGGTTAATTCCATTGCCTGCCATGAAGTCCTGGAATTCAGTGCTTGTGAAGCACAGGCCATTGTCGCTGACCAAGATGTCCGGTAGACGGTGGGCGGCGAACATTGCCCGTAGACTTTCTACCGTGGCAGAGGATGTGCTTGAATTTAAAATGTCACACTCGATCCATTTGAAGTAGGCGTCTACTACAACCAAAAACATTTTCCCCATGAAAGGACCTGCATAGTCCACATGGATGCGTGACCAAGGCTTGGCGGGCCATGGCCAGGGGCTAAGGGGGGCTTCCCTGGGCGCATGGCCCAGCTGGGCACACGTGTTGCACCTGCGAACACAAAGTTCCAGATCTGCGTCTATCCCTGGCCACCAAACGTGTGACCTGGCAATTGCCTTCATCGTGACAATGCCCGGGTGCCCATTGCGGAGTTCTCTGATGAACACCTCTCTACCCATCTGGGGCATGACTACGCGATTTCCCCACAATAGGCAATCGGCCTGAATCGAGAGTTCATCCTTGCGCCTGTGAAATGGTTTAAATTTCTCAGGGCATGCCCTGTACGTGGCTGCCCAGTCCCCATTCAGGACACATTTCTTGACTAGAGACAATAGCGGGTCTCTATTTGTCCAGACTTTAATCTGACGGGCTGTCACGGGTGAGCCTTCGCTTCCGAAAGCTTCAACAGCCATGACCATCTTAGCACCATGCTCGGTAGCCCCCTCAGTGGTGGCTAATGGGAGCCTGCTGAGTGCATCAGCGCAGTTTCCGGTGCCCCGTCTGTGCCAAATTGTGTAGTCATAGGCAGCTAACGTGAGTGCCCACCTCTGTATGCGGGCCGATGCGTTTGCATTTATGGCCTTGTTGTCGGCCAAAAGGGACATTAGGAGTTTGTGATCTGTCTCCAGCTCAAATTTCCTGCCAAACAGGTACTGGTGCATTTTCTTTACCGCATATACACATGCGAGTGCCTCCTTTTCTACCATCCCGTAGCCCCTTTCTGCCTGGGACAGACTCCTGGAGGCATAAGCTACCGGCTGTAACTGACCCTTGGCATTGACATGCTACAACATACACCCGACACCATAGGACGACGCATCGCACGTTAACACAAGTTTCTCACATGGGTCATATAGCGTTAACAGATTGTTGGAACATAACAAATTGCGTGCTCTATTAAAAGCCCTTTCCTGGCTGTCCCCCCAGACCCATTCGTGACCTTTGCGTAGGAGCACGTGTACCGGCTCTAGCAGCGTGCTCAATTTGGGAAGAAAGTTACCAAAATAGTTCGGGAGCCCCAGGAACGAACGCAGCTCCGTCGTGTTACGGGGTCTGGGTGCTCTCTGGATCGCTTCCGTCTTGGATGCAGTAGGGCTGATCCCGTCTGCTGCTACCCTCATCCCCAGGAATTCTACCTCTGGAGCTAGGAAGACGGACTTCGCCTTTTTCAGTCGCAGACCTACCCGGTCCAGTCTGCGTAGCACCTCCTCCAGGTTGTGGAGGTGTTCTTCAGTATCGTAACCCGTAATGAGGATGTCGTCCTGAAAAACCACCGTCCTTGGAATCGACTTGAGGAGGCTTTCCATATTTCGTTGGAAGATCGTGGCGGCCGAGCGAATCCCGAACGGACATCTGTTGTACTCAAACAACCCCTTGTGTGTCGTGATGGTGGTCAGCTTCTTCGACTCACTTGCCAGCTCCTGGGTCATGTAAGCTGAGGTCAGGTCCAATTTTGAAAAAAGTTTGCCACCGGATAGCGTCGCAAAGAGGTCCTCAGCTCTCGGTAGCGGGTACTGGTCTTGGAGTGACACCCGATTGATGGTGGCCTTATAATCGCCACATATTCTGACCGACCCATCTGCCTTGAGCACCGGCACAATCGGGCTCGCCCAGTCACTGAATTCGACTGGCGAGATGATGCCTTCCCTCAACAGGCGGTCCAATTCGCCTTCTATCTTTTCCCGCGTCACGTACGGCACCGCTCTGGCCTTGTGGTGTACTGGCCTGGCATCCAGGTTTATGTGAATCACTACCTTGGCACCCATGAAAGTGCCAATGCCGGGTTGAAATAATGAGTCAAATTTGTCCAGGACCTGTGAGCATGATATTCGCTCCACAGAGGAAATTGCATTGACATCGCCCCATTTCCAGTTCATGACAGCAAGCCAACTCCTCCCCAGTCGTGCGGGACCGTCCCCCGGGACAATCCAGAGTGGCAACCTATTCTCCGAATCTTTGTGGGTCACGACTACCGTGACGCTGCCTAGCACCGGAATGATCTGCTTTGTGTAAGTCCGTAGCTGTGCGTCAATCGGCGATAATTTTGGCCTCCTGGCCTTGGATGCCCACAACTTTTCGAACTGTTCGATACCCATCAGGGACTGGCTGGCACCCGTGTCTAACTCCATTGATACTGGGATGCCATTGAGGAGCACTTTCATCATTATCGGTGGCGTACTGGTGTATGAACTGTATACGTGCTCCACATGAACTCGCTGAACTTCAGCTTCCAGCGATTTCCTCCAGTGTCCATTTCTGCAATTTCTGCAGGTATTTTGCTCACCTCTGCAACTCCGGCTGAGTGTGTGCCTCCACGCCTCCAGCATGAGTTGCGGTTTGAAACAAAAGGTCCCTTGCCAGTCGATCGTCCCTGACTGCCCCTGTTATTGTCCTTGAGTGCACCATTAACAGGTCTTGATGGCCCCATTACTGGCTGCATTGTCCCTTGCAATGGCGTGAATCGCTGTTCAGCTTGCCATTGTCTCTGTCGAACTCCCCCTCTGGGTTCGACTACATGTTGGGCCATGCCTGACTGCCCTTGTCTGCTTGGAGAACTGTGTGCTGCTTTAACAATGTTGAATCTCTGTCCCAACCATTCCTTAACACAGTACCTCTCATCTGTTCTGCTAGTGGCCATGCTCGCGTGGTTTAAATCCCAGTTTCTTGTCGCCATTGATACGTTCTTACTACATAGTATAAATGCACACGAGGCCCATGCTTGAGAGAAGGTCAGTCTGTGACCTGTCCTTTATTCCTTAGCACTCAAGTGATGAAGGTGGGTGAAGCTTCCCCTTTTATACCTGAAGGTCCAGGTTAGGAGTGTCTCCCACCTAGTGGTCAGTGTTCTCACGGTGTACAACTTAGGTCAGTTTATACATGGGTTACAATGCTGGTTGAATACATGACATCCATGTTTGGGCCAAGACTGTAATGAGGTCTGGAGCCGAGTGGTCCTGGCGGAACTCAAACTGGGCATCAGTGAGCAGGTTATTAGTGAGTAAGTGCTGCTTGATAACACTGTTGATGCCACTTTCCATCACTTAGCTGATGATTGAGAGTAGACTAATGAGGCGGTAATTGGCCGGATTGGATTTATCCTACTTTTTGTGGACAGGACATACCTGGGGAATTTGGCACGTTATCAGATAGATGTCAGTGCTGTAGCTGAATCAGCTGAAAGTGCTGATGGAGGAAGGTAATCATCAGGTTTCCTTGTCCTTGTTTGATTTGAATGCCAGAAACTCACTGACCGTAGATAATAAAGGAGATTCTTGTTAGAACGCGTAATTAAAAAAAAAATGTTTTTGTGCGCATTTCTCCATTGTAGTTTTAGATTGCTATTATTGAGATTGTACAATGTTGATTTGTGTAGTCGATTCCTTCATTTTTTTCAAGTCAAACACCACTGTCCTATTCCTCCTTGTGTACATTTTATTTTTAACAGTTCATTCACAAGTGAAGGATTCTGTTAGCTTTGTTGACATTTTTATTTTTCACAGTTGATTTCTAGTCATTTTAAACATCTGTCATTTTTTAGGATGTCGTTTTCCATCCACTGTCATTTTATTACATATTGGTTTCATGCACTTATTCACATCATTTTCTTATAAAAACATAGAAACATAGAAAATAGGTGCAGGAGTAGTCCATTCGGACCTTAGAGCCTGCACCACCATTCAATAAAATCATGGCTGATCATTCACTTCAGTATCCCTTTCCTGCTTTCTCTCCATACCCCTTGATCCCTTTAGCCGTAAGGGCCATATCTAACTCCCTCTTGAATATATCCAATGAACTGGCATTAACAACTCTCTGCGGTAGGGAATTCCACAGGTTAACAACTCTCTGAGTGAAGAAGCTTCTCCTCATCTCAGTCCTAAATGGCTTACCCCTTATCCTTAGACTATGTCCCCTGGTTCTGGACTTCCCCAACATTGTGAACATTCTTCCTGCATCTAACCTGCAGGAAGAATTTTATATGTTTCTATGAGATCCCCTCTCATCCTTCTAAACTCCAGTGAATACAGGCCCAGTCGATCCAGTCTCTTCTCATATGTCAGTCCTGCCATCCCAGGAACCAGTCTGGTGAACCTTCACTGCACTCCCTCAATAGCAAGAACATCCTTCCTCAGATTAGGAAACCAAAACTAAACACAATATTCCAGGTGAGGCCTCACTAAGGCCCTGTACAACTGCAGTAAGACCTCCCTGCACCTGTACTCAAATTCCCTAGCTATGAAGACCAACATACCATTTGCCGCCTTCACCACATGCTGTACCTGCATGCCAACTTTCAATGACTGATGTACCATCACACCCAGGTCTCGTTGCACCTCTGCTTTTCCTAATCTGCTGCCATTCAGATAATATTCTGCCTTCGTGTTTTTGCCACCAAAGTGGATATCCTCACATTTATTCACATTATACTTCAGCTGCCTTACGTTTGCCCACTCACCTAATCTGTCCAAGTCACCCTGCAACCTCTTAGCATCCTCTTCACAGCTCACGCTGCCACCCAGCTTAGTGTCATCTGCAAACTTGGAGATATTACACTCAATTCCTTCATCTAAATCATTAATGTATATTGTAAATAGCTGGGGTCACAGCACTGAACCCTGCGGCACCCCACTAGTCACTGCCTGCCATTCTGAAAAGTACGCGTTTTCCAGACTCTCTGCTTCCTGTCTGCCAACCAGTTCTCTATCCACATCGGTATATTACCCCAATACCATGTGCTTTAATTTTGCACACCAATCTCTTGTGTGGGACCTTGTCAAAAGCCTTTTGAAAGTCCAAATACACCACATCCACTGGTTCTCCCTTGTCCACTCTACCAGTTACATCCTCAAAAGATTCTAGAAGATTTGTCAAGCATGATTTCCCTTTCATAAATCCACGCTGACTTGGACCGATCCTGTCACTGCTTTCCAAATGAGCTGCTATTTCATCTTTAATAATTGATTCCAACATTTTCCCCACAACTGATGTCAGGCTAACCGGTCTATAATTACCCATTTTCTCTTTCCCTCATTTCTTAAAAAGTGGTGTTACATTAGCTATCCTCCAGTCCATAGGAACTGATCCAGAGTCAATATACTGTTGGAAAATGATCACCAATGCATCCACTATTTCTAGGGCCACTTCCTTAAGTACTCTGGGATGCAGACTATCAGGCCCCGCGGATTTATCGGCCTTCAATACCATCAATTTTCCGAACACAATTTCCCACTTAATAAGGATTTCCTTCAGTTCCTTCTTCTCATTAGACCCTCGGTCCCCTAGTATTTCCAGAAGGTTATTTATGTCTTCCTTCTTGAAGACAGAACCAAAGTATTTGTTCAACTGGTCTGCCATTTCTTTGTTCCCCATTCTAAATTCACCTGAATCTGACTGCAAGGGACCTACATTTGTCTTCACTAATCTTTTTCTTTTCACATATCTATGGAAGCTTTTGTAGTCAGTTTTTATGTTTCCAGCAAGCTTTCTCTCATACTCTATTTTCCCCCTCCTAATTAAACCCTTTGTCCTCCTCTGCTGAATTATAAAATTCTCCCAGTCCTCAGGTTTGCTGCTTTTTCTGGCCAATTTATATGCCTCTTCCTTGGATTTAACACTATCCTTAATTTCTCTTGTTAGCCACGGTTGAGTCATCTTCCCCGTTTTATTTTTACTCCAGACAGGGATGTACAATTGTTGAAGTTCATCCATGTGATCTTTAAATGTTTGCCACTGCCTATCCACTGTCGACCCTTTAAGTATCATTCGCCAGTCTATTCCAGGCAATTCACGTCTCATACCATCGAAGTCACCTTTCCTTAAGTTCAGGATTCTAGTCTCTGAATTAACTGTGTCACTCTCCATATTGCTCAAATTTAACTGTATCTTGTATTCTAAAAAGCAATATGGTATTTCTGATCATAACCGGGGCAGTTTTATGGTTTGTTGGTTTTTGGATACAATGTTTGATAAATGCTCAAAGAACAAAGTAGTAGATTCTGAAAGTAAATTTCTAAATTTCAAAATCAGTTCTAGCGGAGACTTGCAAATATGTTGCTGCTGTGCACACGTGTACATGCTAAATTAGTTGCATATATGCTCGCCGACCTACATTGGCTTCCCGGTTAAGCAACGCCTCGATTTCAAAATTCTGATCCATGTTTACAAATCCTGCATGGCCTCGCCCATTCCTATCTTTGTAATCTTCAGCCCCCAAGATATCTGCCATCCTCTAATTCTCCCCTCTTGAGCATCCCTGATTATAACTGCTCAACCATTGGTGGCTACGCTTTCAGCTGCCTCGGGCCCAAGCTCTGATACTGTGTAATGAGACAGGATTAATAAATGATCTCGTAGTAAAGGATCCTCTAGGAATTAATGACCATTACATGGTTGAATTTCAAATTCAGTTGGATGGTGAGAAAGTTGGTTTTCAAACCAGGATCCTAAGCTTAAATAAAGGAGACTACAATGGCTTGAAGACAGAGTTGACTGAAGTGGACTGGGAAAATAGATTAAAGTATGGGACGGTTGATGAGCAGTGGCAGACATTTAAGGAGATATTGCATAACTCACAACAAAAATATATCCCAATGAGAAGGAAAGACTGTAAGAGAAGGGATAACCATCCATAGCTAACTAAGGAAATAAGGGATGGTATCAAATTGAAAACAAGGGCATGCAATGTGGCCAAGACTAGTGGGAGGCCGGAGGATTGGGAAACTTTTAAAAGCCAGCAAAAAACGACTAAAAAAATGATAGAGAGGGAAGATAGATTATGAAAGTAAACTAGCACAAAATATAAAAACAGATAGTAAGAGTTTTTATAGGTACATAAAAAGGAAAAGAGTGGCTAAAGTAAATGTTGGTCCTCTAGAGGATGAGACTGAGGTATTAATAATGGAGAACAAGGAAATTGCAAAGACGTTGAACAAATATTTTGTATCGGTCTTCACGGTAGAAAACACTACAAATATCCCAATAGTGGATAATTAAGGGGCTATAGGGAGGAAGGAACTTAATACAATCACTATCACTACACACATAGTACTTGGTAAAGTAATGGGACTAAAGGCGGACAAGTCCCCTGAACCTGGTGGCTTACATCCTATGTGTAATCTACCAAAATTCCCTGAATTTTGAGGCAGTCTCAATGGATTGGAAAACCACAAATGTAACGCCCCTATTTAAAAAAGGAGGCAGACAAAAAACAGGAAACTATAGACCAGTTAGCCTAACATCTGTCGTTAGGAAAATGCTGGAGTCCATTATTAAGGAAGCAGTAGCAGGACATTTGGAAAAGCATAATTCAATCAAGCAGAGTCAGCATGGTTTTATGACAGTAAAATCATGTTTGACAAATTTGCTGGAGTTCTTTGAAGATGTAACGAGCAGGGTGGATATGGAGGAACCAGTGGATCTGGTGTATTTGGATTTCCAGAAGACATTCGATAAGGTGCCACATAAAAGGTTACTGCACAAGATAGAAGCTCACGGGGTTGGGGGTAATATATTAGCATGGATAGAGGATTGGCTAACTAACAGAAAACAGAGAGTTGGGATAAATGGGTCATTTTACGGTTGGCAAACAGTGATTAGTATGGTGCTGCAGGGATCCATTCTGGGTCCTCAACTATTTACAATTATATCAATGACTTGGATGAAGGGACCGAGTGTAATGTTGCCAGGTTTGCTGATGATACAAAGACGGGTGGGAAATCAAATTGTGAGGAGGACTCACAAAATCTGCAAAGGGATATAGACAGGCTAAGTGAGTGGGCAACAATTTGGCAGATGGAGTATAATGTGGGAACATGTGAGGTTATCCACTATGGCAGAAAAAATAGAAAAACAAATTACAATTTAAATGGAGAAAAATTGCAAAGTGCTGCAGAGGGACCTTGGGGGTCCTTGTGCATGAAACACAAAAAGTTAGTATGCAGGTACAGCAAGTAATCAGGAAGGCAAATGTAATGTTGGCCTTTATTGCAAGGAGGATAGAGTATAAAAGCAGAGAAGTCCTGCTACAACTGTACAGGGTATTGGTAAGGCCACACCTAGAGTACTGCATACAGTTTTTGTTGTGTATGGAGAAAGAGACGGAACACTGTGAGCTCAAAGTAAAGTGTGACCTTAGTCTTTTATTGCAGGTCTCCAGAGTACCTCTCCAACCTTTGAAGCCTCCTTATATACCTGTGTTCCCAAGGGATTATGGGATCCCTTGAGATCTAGGGGATAAGCCCTCTGATGGCTGTACAGAGTAAATACAAGTCCACATATATAACAACACTCCCCGCCCCCCCCAAAGTCAATAGTGTAACTATTTACAGTGTGAGTCGATCTGGAGCCCTTCTTGCCCTGGTTGATCGTCTCGGTGTGAAAGTTGGTGTTGAATCATTTGTGAGGCCCTCGCTGGGTTGCTGTGCAGCTGGCCTTGCTGGGCTGCCTGGTGTGTTGGGCCCTGCAGGGCTGCTGTGGATGATGGGTTCTGCTTCGTGGTCAACCATGGTGCCGGTTGCCACTAGTGTGTATGTTGGGGGATCAAAAAAAGTAGGGTCCAAGGTGGATTGCTCAGGATAGGCCGTGAATCTGAGCTTGATTTGGTCCAAGTGTTTCCGATGAATGAGTCCATTTGAAATTTTGACCTGCTCCCTTCTTTGGCCACGACAGTGACGGGAAGCCACTTGGGACCTTGTCCATAATTTAATACAAATACAAGATCATTGATTTCAATCTAGCGTGACACATTTGTGCTTTCATGGTATGCACTTTGTTGAAGCTGCCTGCTCTCTACCTATTCATGTAGATCAGGATGAACTAACGAGAGCCTTGTCTTAAGTGCTCTTTTCATGAGCAGGTCAGCAGGTGGGATCCCAGTGAGTGAGTGGGGTCTTGTGCGGTAGCTAAGCAGGACTCAGGATAGGCGAGTTTGTAGTGAGCCTTCAGTTACCCTTTTCAAGTCTTGCTTGATGGTTTGCACTGCTCTCTCTGCCTGACCATTGGACGTTGGTTTAAATGGGGCAGATATGACATGTTTGATCCCGTTACAGATCATAAATTCTTTGAACTCAGCACTGGTAAAACATGGCCCATTGTCGCTCACCAGGGCATCGGGTAAGCCATGAGTGGCAAACATGGCCCGCAGGCTTTCAGTCATGGCAGCGGACATGCTAGCCGACATTATCTCACATTCAATCCACTTGGAGTCCGCGTCTACAACCACAAAGAACATTTTACCCAAGAACGGGCCTGCATAGTCGATGTGTACCCTAGACCACGGTTTGGAGGGCCAAGAGCATAAATGTACCGGCGTCTCCCTGGGTGCATTGCTTAACTGCGAGCATGTATTACATCTGTGAACGCAGGACTCTAAGTCCGCATCGATACCAGGCCACCACACGTGGGATCTGGCTATCGCTTTCATCATTACGATGCCTGGGTGGATACTGTGGAGGTTATTGATGAAGGTGTCTCTGCCCTTCTTCAGGACCACTACTCGATTGCCCCACAGAAGGCAGTCTGCCCGTATAGACATTTCATCTTTGCGCCGCTAGAACGGCTTTATCTCTTCCTGCATTTCCACTGGGACACTGGACCAGCTCCCGTGAAGCACACAGCTTTTGACTAGAGATAATAAGGGGTGCTGGCTTGTCCAGGTTTTGATCTGCCGGGCAGTGACGGGTGATTGCTCACTATCAAATGCTTCCATAACCATGGCTAGATCTGTGGGCTGTGCCATTTCCACCCCCGTGGTTGGCAATGGCAACCTACTGAGAGCATCGGCGCAGTTTTCTGCGCCTAGCCTGTGGCGGATGACATAGTTGTATGCGGACAACATGAGCGCCCATCTCTGGATGCGGGCCGATGCTTTGGTATTTATCCCTTTACTCTCAGAAAACAGAGATATAAGTGACTTATTGTCAGTTTCCAATTTGAATTTTAGCCCAAACATGTATTGATGCATTTTCTTTACCCCATAGACACACACTGACGCTTCTTTTTCAATTATGCTGTAGGCTCTCTCAGCCTTAGACAGACTCCTGGATGCATAAGCAACCAGTTGCAGTTTCCCAAAATCATTAGCTTGTTGCAATACACACCCAACGCCATATGACGACGCATCACATGCTAGTACCAAACGCTTACATGGATCATACAACACAAGCAATTTGTTTGAGCATAACAATTTTCTCACTTTTACAAAGGCATTTTCTTGGCTTTTTCCCCAAACCCATTCAGCCCCTTTTTGTAGTAAGACATGTAGTGGTTCTAGCAGGGTGCTGAGACCCAGTAAGAAGTTACCAAAGTAGTTGAAGAGTCCCAGAAATGACTGCAGCTCTGTTACGTTCTGTGGTCTCGGTGCGTTCTCAATTGCCTCCGTCTTCACGTTGGTGGGCCTGATGCCGTCCGCCGCAATCCTCCTTCCCAAGAACTCCACTTCAGGCACCAGGAAAACGCACTGCGAGCGTTTTAACCTGAGCCCCACGCGGTTGAGTCGACTAAGAACCTCCTCCAGGTTCTGCAGATGCTCGACTGTATTCCAACCTGTGACTAAGATGTTGTCCTGGAAGACCACTGTGTGTGGGACCGACTTCAGTAAACTTTCCATGTTTCTCTGGAATATCGCCGCCGCTGATCGGATTCTAAACGGGCATCTGTTATAAACAAAAAGACCTTTATGTGTGTTGATGCAGCTGAGGGCCTTCGATGATTCCTTCAGTTCCTACATCATGTAGGCTGAGGTCAGATCCAGCTTCGTGAATGTCTTTCCTCCCACCAGCATTACAAAGAGGTCGTTGGCCTTTGGTACTGGGTATTGGTCCTGCACGGTGAAAAGATTGATAGTTACTTTGTAATCGCCACAGATTCTGACGGTGCCGTCTCCCTTGAGGCCTGGGACAATAGGACTGGCTCACTCGCTGAACTCGATCGGTGAAATGATGCCCTCTCTTTGCAGCCGGTCTAGCTCGATCTTTACCCTTTTTCTCATCATGTACCGTACTGCTCTCGCCTTGTGATGGATGGGTTGCGCCCCTGGAATTAGGTGGATCTGCACTTTTGCTCCTTGGAATTTCCCGATGCCTGGTTCGAACAGCGAGGGGAACTTGCTTAAGACCTGGACACACGAAGTGTCGTCAGCAGCCGATAGCGCTCGGACGTCGTCCCAGTTCCAGCGTATCTTTCCCAGTCAGCTCCTACCGAGCAGCGTGGGACCATCGCCCGGTACCACCCAGACTGGTAGCTTGTGCACCGCTCCATCGTAGGAAACCTTTACGGTAACACTGCCGATTACAGGAATCAGTTCTTTTGTGTAAGTTCTTAGTTTCGTGCGAACTGGAGTTAAGACTGGCCTTGAGGCCTTGTTGCACCACAACCTTTCACAAGTTTTTTTGCCCATGATGGACTGGCTCGCGCCCGTGTCCAGCTCCATTGACACCGGGAGTCCATTTAGCATTATTGGGGGACAACTCGTGGTGAATGTGTGCACTCCATTTACCTCTGCCTTCTCTATCTGAGGCTCTGGTTCATCGTGATCCTCCATGGATCTGTCCTCCTCTGCAATATGGTGGTTTGCAAGTTTAACAGGCTTAGCAGCTCGCCTGCACATTCGTTGGAGGTGTCCTATTGTTCCACAGCCCTTGCGAACATACTCTTTGAATCAACATGAACGGAAATGATGAGCACCTCTGCAGCGCCAACAAGGTGTTGATGGCCTTGCATTCATCACTCTTGATGGTGGACTCTGAGTCATCTGTGGACGTGCAGCTGCAGGTATGTGTTACCTGCCCTGTACGTTACGATTCGTAAACAACATCACTTTGTTCACAGTACTTGTAGCAGCACTTGTATGCTGAGAGATTTGCTTCGTATTGTCACTGGTGGCAATGAACGGCTGGGCGATCGCTATGGCCTTACTCAAGGTTGGAGTCTCTACAATCAAAAGTTTGCGAAGTATGGTTTCGTTGCCAATGCCAAGTATGAAAAAGTCTCTGAGCATGTGCTCCAAATGTCCTTCAAATTCGCAATGTCCTGCATGGCGTCTTAGCTCGGCGACATAACTCACCACTTCCTGGCCTTCAGACCTTTTGTAGGTGTAGAACCGGTAACTTGCCATCAGAACGCTTTCCTTCGGGTTCAAATGCTCTCGGACCAGTGTGCAAAAATTGTCGTACGATTTCTCCGTGGGTTTCACTGGAGTGAGCAGATTCTTCATGAGGCCATACGTTGGTGCCCCACAGAGGGTGAGGAGGATCGCTCTTCATTTAGCAGCGCTCTTTTCCCCATCTAGCTCGTTGGCCACAAAGTATTGGTCGAGTCGCTCCACAAAAGTTTCCCAATCATCTCCCTCCGAGAATTTCTCCAGGATGCCCACTGTTCTCTGCATCTTTGGGTTCGCTATCTGTATCTCATCACCAGTTGTATGGAGAAAGAACTGAACACTGTGAGCTCAAAGTGAAGTGTGACCTTAGTCTTTTATTGCAGGTCTCCAGAGTGCCTCTCCAACCTGTGAAGCCTCCTTAAATACCTGTACTCCCAAGGGATTATTGGATCCCTTGGGACTCCAGGGGATGAGCTCTCGGGTGGCTGTATAGAGTAAATACAAGTCCACATATATAACAGTTTTGGTTTCCATTTTTAAGGAAGGATATACTTGCATTTCAGGCTGTTCAGAGAAGGCTCACTGGGTTGATTCCGGAGATAAGGGGGTTGACTTATAAAGTCATTGGAGTTCAGAAGAATGTGAGGCAATCTTATCAAAATATATAAGATAATGAGGGGGCTCGACAAGGTGGATGCAGGAAGGATATTTCCATTCATCGGGGAAACTAAAACTAGGGGACTTAGTCTCAGAATAAGGGACCGCCCATTTAAAACTGAGATGAGGAGGAATTTCTTCTCTCAGAGGGTTGCAAATCTATGGAATTCTCTGCCCCAGAGCTGTGAAGGCTAGGTCATTGAATATATTTAAGGCGGAGATAGACAGATTTTTGAGCGATAAGTGAATAAAGGGTTATGGGGAACGGGCAGGGAAATGAAACTGAGTCCATGATCAGATCAGCCATGATCTTATTGAATGGCGGGCAGGCTCGAGGGGCCAAATGGCCTACTCCTGCTCCTATTTCTTATGTTCTTATGTTCTCCTTAAACCTCTCCGCCTCTCTACCTCTCTTTCCTCCTTTAAGACGTTCCTTAAAACCTACCTCTTTGATCAGGTTTTGGTCATCTGCCTTAATATCTTCTTATTTGGTTCGGTATCAAATTTATTTGTTTTGTCTTAAAACTCCCATGTGAAGCGCCTTTGGAAGTTTTACTACGTTAAAGGTGCTATATAAATACAAATTGTTGTTGTTCAAATGTTCCTATTAAATGTGTTATCATCATCGTCATAGACAGTCCCTCGAAGCAAGGATAACTTGCTTCCACGCCAAAAAGGGATGAGTTCACAGGTGTTTCAATGAAGGACCTAATACTCCAGATCCTGAACTACATCTTGAAGGGTGGAAGATGCCTGTGCGTGGATTTTTTAAACGTGTGGTGACCATTGAACACCAGCCACCACAAGGCCTTGACAGAGCTAGGTCTTGGTCCAGTGGCAAGTATTACCCAAGATGACTGAAGACCAGCTCTGCTGCACAGACCTAGTGCACACAAACATCGCAGTGTGGGCTGGCCCATGCTGCCCCTGTGCCCTCACCTAAATCACATATCCAACTGTCTGACTGCATGTGAATGAATTAACGTACGGATTAAGAACAAGTAACCAGTAGAAAAGTGATCAATCATTTCTCAATTTAACATTCTTAAACAAGTAGCACAAAACTGACCAATTATCTATAACAATTAAATTAGTTTATATAGACATATTCTAGTGTCTGGCACTTGAGTTGGAAATTTGAGCTGGCCCTGGGAATTTCCAGCTGCAATGGACAAATTCTGACTATGAGAGATGAGTTCTACTTTCTGTTCCACAATAATTAGTGTACTGTGGCGATGAAAGTTTACAAATAACTACCATATGCAATAAGAGGGCAAAATGTGGGTGACTGCTTAGAATGGGGCAAAAGCTGGGGGGTGATCCAGACTGAAGTTAGCAGTAGCATTAGCTGCAGTAGTGAACTCAACCCACACGGCACTGGAGGTAGTGACCTGACCAGGTGTCGGGGTGAGGAGTCTCCTGTTGTCATAGTGATGTCAGATCATATAAGATCATGCCAGTGAGCAAAATGTTTGCGCAATATTTTGCAATTAAGTAGGATAGTCACACTGCCGAGAGCCACCAGAGGTTTTAACGACTGATGCAATGTTGGATGGCACATGAGCTCAGCAGCTGATTCTGCGAATGATATCCGGCTGGCAGGTATGGAGATGGTTGTTTCGTTTAACATCAAGTTAACATCTGTTGAGAGACAGCAACCAGAAGAGTTCTGATGGATAGTGATCCTGCAGATGTGCCTGAAACACCATGACATCCTTATAGGGCATAAGAATAATAAGCACACAAATGTATTATGCTATTGGCTTCTTTCAGTCATGGTACATACTGAATTAAAGCAGGTACAGCAGAGAATTGGGTGAGACAGTAGGTTAGACACTACCCTTTCAACTCTGAGACCTGGGTTCAAATGCAGCAGAGACTAATTGGATGAGAGTCTTCTCTGCTAGCTGTAAGGATCGTACGTGATATGAGGTGGAACCTCAATCCAGAGGCATAGGCCTACAGCACAAAACTGTCTCTAATTTGACAGTAATTGGCAATCTCACATGTGTGGGAAATGACAAAATATGAAGTGTTTTTCTAATGTTGGGACTGACGCATGTGTTGAGGTAGAGTAGGGAAACTTTACTCTGCATCTCACTTGTATCAACTGGGGAGTGCTTGGAACAACATAGGAACAGAAGTAGGCTATTCAGCTCCTCGCACCTATTCTCTCATTCATTCAGATCATGGTTGATCTGCACCTCAATTCTGCTTTTCTGCCGTTGATCTATATCCCTTGATGGTCTTACTTTACAAAATGGCTGACATTGGGTGCCTGAAATGTAAAGAGCTCTATCCCCCAACACTAACATCTTTCAACTGAGCACAAAATAAGAAAAATGCACACAAATTTACTCACCAGAATAAGGTCCGACTTGTTTTGATAACACAATATAGATATTGGCGTTAAATGGCCATGGGAGTTCTCCTGATCTGTGGCTATAACATCAAGAGTTTGGCAGAATGCCCAGAGAAATAGTTATTTCTCTGGGGGTTCTATCAATCTCCAACTGGCGTTACAGCAAGAGTTCAGGAGAACCTTCTGCAGAAAATCAGGACCCTTGTATCTGAGGGAGAGGCCCAGCTCATCAATTCAAATTCATGCATCTTCTAGGTTTTATTTGTGTATGTTTGGTTATGGAATTTGAGACATTTTTACATTTTCTTTGCCCCAGTATTTTTAAATAAAATATTTTGTTTGATTAATTTAAGTGGTTTGTCTGAAGCCATCAGAAGAAGATTGACATAATGGTGACAAATGCACTTAAATGTTGATGTGTGAGATCATACATTTTGGGAGAAAGAACAAGGAATGGGAGTGTACACTGGAAAGAAGGGAATGGATAAACAGGGAGACATAAGAGTTCAGATATGATTCCCTAAAAGTGCAAGTTTATTTTATTCATTCTCAGAATGTTGGCGTCACTGGCACAGGTGGCATTTGTTGCCCATGAGAAGGTGGTGGTGGGCCATATAGATCCACAGCAATCCGTGTGGTCAAGGTACTCCAACAATGCTATTAGGTAGTGGGTTCCAGGATTTTGATGCAGCAATTAAGAAAGGAATGGCGATATATGCACAAGTCAGGATGATGTGTGATTTGGAGGTGATGGTATTTCCATACACCTGCTGCCCTTGTCCTTCTAGGTGGAGGTCGCGGGTTTGAGATATACTCTTGAAGAAGCCTGGTGAAATGTCAGAAAAAAAATTGTTGAAGGGTAAACAAACGTTTAACAGTTTAATTTGTGTATATGTATAACAGAGAGTGAGTACTGAAATAGAGTGCTTAAGGCTGTCAGACTTTCTATTGTGTATGTATTCAAATTGTTCGAGAGTGCTTCTTGTTTTTACAAGAATCCTTATGAAGATCTTGAGGAGAGGAAGTAAATTCAGTCTATCGAAGTGAGCAAACATTTTGAGGAAGTAACTGATCAAAGGTTTTGCTGACTCTTGTAACATTGAGTTATTTTCCTTTCAATGTTTTTTCTTTTATTGGGGGTATACAACTTTCTAAAATATATTTATGATGGCACACAGGAAAGAGAAACAGTACAGATCATATCAGGAACCTGGTTGAGTGCAGATAAAAGGAAGAGACATAATCCTGTGTATCATGTATCACTAGATTTTTTTGAAAATTGTGAATAAAATACAAGTTGTTGAGTAGATGAGCATCTAATGGTCAAGATTTTTGCAAAGCAGGACATCTAACACCATTTACCATTATTTAGACTTGCTCTTGTATGTTTTTGTTTTTAACATTTTCTGCTTAGCAAGCTACTCAAAGTGCAAGCTGATAACATTGTAGTGAAAGAAACTGAACATCTGGGATCTGAGGGAACAGGTCAAACAACTGTGCATCCTCTTAACTAATCAGATTGAGGTATTGTGAAATGGACTGCGAAGGAAATGTAAATTAGAGAGGGTGAATTCAATGTCAAATCAGGTACAGAAAGAGAAATAAAGAGCAGGAAACAAAGACTGGATTAAGAGAGAAAAAAAGAGACAGATAGGAATAGTGTCATGTATGTACTTTTGGGATCACTAGCCACTAGATGGCGTCACTGTTGGAGGCCATTGGGCTGCACGCACGTGTACCTCTTGGAGTTAAACAGAACTCAGTCTAACAGTTATTACATACACAACATTTGGCGACGAGGCAATAAGAACCTTTGCATGCAAAAATGAGCACAATTGGATTGTTAGAGCGATTCGTGGAAGGAGAAGATTGGGCAGACTTTGTGAGCCATTTGAGGCAGTTCTTCATGGCCAACAAAATGGAAGAGGTCGGTGACGCAGATCGGCGCCAGGCAGTGTTCCTCATGATTTGCGGTCCAAAAATGTATGGTCTGATAAAGAATCTACTCCTGCCTGTGAGTCCAACAGAGAAAACATATGAAGAATTGTATACACTGATACAGGACCACCTTAAGCCAGACGAAGGCATCATCTCGAGATACAGATTTTATACGCACATTTGCTCAGAGGGCCAGAATGTGGCGGAATTTGTTGCCGACCTGAGACATCTAGCGGGACCGTATAAGTTCGGGGCTGTGTTGGCAGACATGCTGCGGGACTGCTTTGTAATCGGCATCAACCACGCGGTGATCCTACGTAAACTACTGGTGGTGGAGACGCTGGACTTGAACAGGGCCATCACGATCACTCAATCATGTATGACGACGGATAAAAGTCTAAAGCAGATATCAGTGAAAAATCAAAACTCGGCAAGTACTGTAAATATGATTGATTCGGCATTCGGCAGAGCGGCACATGGCAGGGTCTAACCGACTATGTACGCGAAACCAGTGGCTGCCCAAAGTCCACCAGCGGGAATGCATCCGATTTCTCCGTGTTGGCGTTGTGGGGGAAATCACCGGCACCAGCAGTGCCGATTTAAGCAATATAGTTGCAAAGGCTGTCTGAGAGTGGGGCATCTCCAGCGCAAGTGTCTGCAGATGAGCAAGCGAGCTGCGACACACCACGTGGAGGATGATGGTCAGACTAGCGCGGATCCGGATACGCAATTCGAGATACCAGAGGAGGAAGTGTATGGACTGTACTCGTTACTAACTAAGAACAAACCGATAATGATCAATGTGAAATTTAATGGGGTGCCGGTATCGATGGAACTGGACATGGGGGGGCGAGTCAATCGATAATGAGCCAGAGGGCATTTGACAAACTGTGGGATACTAACGCTGTGAGGCCCAGGCTGAGTCCAGACAATGCCCCCAAGTTGCGCACGTACACCATTAAAGTGCCACAATTAAAGTGTCGTATGACAGTGCGGTTCATGAGTTACCACTATGTATTATCCCAGGCAATGGCCCAATGCTGTTCAGCAGGAACTGGCTTGAAAAAATCAGATGCGATTGGAACAACATCAAGGCATTGTCGTCGGAGAAAGATACATGTGCCCAAGTACTGAGGAAATTCCCCTCGCTGTTCAAACCAGGCATCGGCAACTTCATGGGAGCCAAGGTGCAGATCCACGTGGACTCGGATGCAAGACCCATCCATCATAAAGCTCGGGCAGTTCTGTATATGATGAGGGAGAAGGTCGAAATCAAACTGGACAGACTCCAACGTGAAGGGATCATAATCACCAGTTGAATTTAATGAATGGGCCAGCCCCATTGTTCCTGAAAAGTGACGGCACAGTCAGAATCTATGGAGACTACAAGGCTACGATCAACAGGGTTTTGAAACAGGATCAGTACCCATTACCAAAGGCTGATGACTTGTTTGCAACGCTAGCCGGAGGAAAGTCATTCACCAAACTGGACTTGACGTTGGCCTACGTAACACAGGAGCTGGTCGAAATGTTGAAGAGACTTACGTGCATTAACACGCATAAAGGACTGTTTATTTATCACAGGTGCCCTTTTGGAATTCGCTCGGCTGTAGCAATATTTCAGAGGAACATGGAGAGTCTACTGAAATCCGTTCCCAGAACCATCGTGCTCCAAGATGATATCCTGATCACAGGTCGTGACTCCGAGGAACATCTGAACAACCTGGAAGAGGTTCTACATCGTCTGGACAAAGTGGGACTCAGACTGAAATGCTCAAAGAGCGCCTTCATGGCACCAGAGGTCGAATTCCTGGGGAGAAAATTGCTACTGACGGGCATCAGGCCCACGGACATGAAAACCAAGGCCATCAAGAATGCACCCAAGCCGCAGAATGTGATAGAGCTGCGTTCATTCCTGGGTCTACTCAACTACTTCGGTAACTTCCTACCTAAATTGAGCACCTTATTAGAACCACTGCATATGCTGCTAAGAAAAGGCGACAGCTGGGTGTGGGGTGCGTCTCAAGACAGAGCTTTTGAGAAAGCCACTAATCTGCTTTTCTCTAACAAGCTGCTGGTACATTATGACCTATGTAAATGTTTAGTATTGGCCTGTGATGCTTCGTCATATGGAATTGGTTGCGTACTTCAACAAGCTAATGAGTCGGGTAAACTTCAACCAGTCGCATATGCTTCAAAAAGTTTGTCTAAAGCGGAAAGAGCCTACAGCATGGTAGAGAAAGAAGCACTAGCTTGTGTGTATGGGGTTAAAAAGATGCATCAGTAACTGTTTGGTCTTTGGTTTGAACTGGAGACAGATCACAAGCTGTTCATTTCACTGTTCTCTGAAAACAAAGGTATCAATACCAATGCTTCATCCCGCATCCAGAGGCGGGCGCTGACATTATCCGATTATGATTATGTCATTTGCTATATACCTGGCACCGAGAATTGTGCCAATGCTTTGAGCCGTCTGCCGTTGCCCACACCGGAGGTGGAAACACCACAACCGGCGGACCTATTGTTAGTTATGGATGCTTTTGAGAGTGAAGAAACCCATGTCACGGCTCAACAAGTTAAGACCTGGACCAGCCAAGACCCAATTTTATCGGTGGTAAGAGTTGAATCCTCAAAGTTGATTGGTTTGCCATACCCAAGCAAATGTGTGAGGAGACCAAACCTTACATTCGTCGCAAAGACGAACTGTCTATTCAGTCGGATTGTATACTGTAGTGCAATTGTGCTGTTATGCCCAAGAAAGGGAGAGAGAAATTTGTACATGAGCTACATAGCACACATCCCTGCATTGTAATGATGAAAGCCATCACCAGGTCTCATGTATGGTGGCCGGGAATTGACTCTGAGCTGGAACCGTGTGTGCATCCGTGCAACACTTGCATGCAGCTCAGCAAAGCACCAGCAGAATCGCCGCTGAGTCTGTGGTCGTGGCCGTAGAAACCATGGTCCAGGATCCACATAGACTTTGCAGGTCTCTGCCTGGGGAAGATGTTTTAGTTGTAGTGGATGCATATTCAAAGTGGATAGAGTGTATAATCATGTCATCCAACACATCCACAGCTACCATTGAGAATCTCAGTGTAATGTTCATGATGCATGGTCTGCCTGACATCGTTGTTAGCCACAACGGATCGTGCTTCACCAATCAGGAGTTTCAAGAGCTCATGAAACTCAATGGTATCAAACATGTACGGTCAGCACCATTCAAACCTGCATCCAATGGGCAAGCAGAACGTGGTGTCCAAATCATAAAGCAGAGAATGAAGCGAGTAACCCAAGGGTCACTGCAGACCTGCCTGTTATGCATACTGCTTAGTTACAGGACAAGACCACACACGCTTACCGGGGTCTCGCCTGCTGAACTAATGATGAAGAGGTCTTAAGACCAAGCTATCTCTTGTACACCCTGATTTGAATAATCATGTTGAATATAGAAGACAAAGTCAGCAAAGGTATCACGATCGCGCAGCTGTGTCATGCAACATTTCTGTAAATGATCCTGTATATGTTTTGAATTATGGTCAAGTCCCAAGTGGATCGCTGGTACTGTCATGGCCAAGGAGGGTAACAGAGTATTTATTGTCAAGCTCAAAAATGGGCAAACATACAGGAAACATATGGATCAGACAAAGCTGTGGCACACAGACGAACCAGAACAGTCGGAGGAAGAGACAAGCGACGACCAACCAATCTACCCCCAGTCATCAGAGGACTCAGTGGTCATCAGTGAATCGGGACTTTCAATCACTGACATGTTCAATGAAAATGGACTTTCAATTCCTGACATTGCCATTGCCACTCCCATCAGGTCAGCCACACAGCCACCAATCACAACAGTCTCTGAACACTCCCCAAAGCTGGAGTTGAACTGAGACGGTCAACCCGGGAGCGTAAAACACCGGACCGTTTCAATTTGTAAAAGACTGTGTTAATATCTCAGAGGGGGATATTATCATGTATGTACTTTTGGGATCACTAGCCACTAGATGGCATCACTGTTGGAGGCCATTGCTGCACGCACGTGTGTGCAGCCCAAGTATAAAAGGCCAGCCATTTTGTATATTAGGCATTTTGGGCCTTAATAAAGCAGAGCCAAGGTCATAACTCTTGGAGTTAAACAGTACTCAGTCTAACGGTTATTGCATACACAACAAATAGTAAAATGTTTTTCTTAAATTTCTCATTTAAAAAATCTCCAACAACAATTAAGACCTGAAGGAATGAGACACCACACTTGTCATTTTCATTGCCAGAGAGGTTGATTGATAGTAATTATCACTTATCACGTCATTAAAAGGGTATTTTTCTTGAAATGATAAGACTTAGCTTTCTGTGGCGAATTTAGTTTATATCTACAGTGCAAATACAGCAACTTCACTATTCAATGCATTTCAATGGTGAGCCAGACAGCGAGTTGCCGTTTTTGCTAAGCTGACAGTGGACAGCAACTTTTGGATATTCGCGTTTAATGTGCATCTGTCCTCACCTGAAGTTGCTGTACCATTTGTGCATAAATAACGGTGAGCGCCATTAGCCTAACCATTATTTTGATAGCAAAATCTGGCCCATTCATTTTTGCCCAGGATTGGGGAGATCACATTACTCATCCAGGATCGAAGTGACTATTCCTGCCTTTGCTTGAATCACCATATTGGACCACTAGATGGTGCCCAATGACTACTTCAGATGATTTATTTTTCTGACAGACTATTGTCTCTAATGAAATCGCAGATCTGTAAGTAACAAGTTAAGTCTTAAAGTACATTTTACTATGTTATACTTTTATATCAGAATTAAATAATTTTTATTGGACCAACAAAAAATGTAAGTCACTTGTTGGACTGCATTTTTTACATTTGATACTTGAAAAGCTGTCACTTTAGTTCTGATATCTGCTCACTGTAAGATACTTACAGGAATATAAATTATAACTTGTGGTTACTTAACCAACCAAAGAATATTCAAATACAAAAAATAATTTTTGGCTTCTGGGCCAGAAATTTCCTCGAAGCCGCTTCTGCTCTGCCACCATAACTTTGCAGGAAGCTCAGCAGAAACCCCGTTTATGGGTGTAAATGGTGTTCCTGCCACACTAATGACAAAGTTATAGCGTTGGAGCGGGAACAGCTCCGAGGAAATTCTCAGAAATGATTCACTTTGTCGCTAAGCAAACATTATCTTGCACTCTACATTGTCTTTTAACTTAAATGTTTACCTAGTACAGTAGCTATCTGTCCACTGATTTCCCCCATGAATGGAAATATAAATAAACAATATTAAGCAAAAATGCTAATGGTTTTGTCAAAAAAATGCCCTGTTTCTATACATTGTACCTATGATGCTGTATTCATTCCACAATGGTGTAATAATTGTCAGGCTTTTCTGTTCCTATTATTGTATTTCTTTTAACTTTTCAATTTCTATCCTTACTTTTCTGAATAAAATTATATACTTCCCTTCTGAATGCTACTGAGCTCGGTGGATAAACTCCCAGTATTATATCAATGCTATTTTCTATTGACCACTAGGAGGTCAGTGCAAACTTGCATGCCATCACTCCATGGTACAGACCATTGGGACATTAACATTAGATACCACTCTGACAATGCTCCAACTTTAGAAAATATAGTTTTAAGATGAACTTGTGACATGGTTCTCAATCCTGTCTTAAAATGTCAATATGAAGTGTTTCTCTCATATGCACAACAGAAAATGTGGTCATCCAAAGACACTATCCCCACATGCTGCAATATATCAGAAGGAGAAAATAGTGTCTAGTGCTTGAGATACAGCTAAAATTCTCCTGACTACACATCTTGGTTCACCACCGGTGGAGAAGTTTATTTTGCAGTGACCTCGATATAGTTTAAATCCTGATCAAAAAGGCTGCTTAGAATCTCTGTAATCTGTATAACATTTGCTATATAGGGAAAACGTTTGTGACTTTTAAAAATTTGCATTCAGGGATGACTGTCATTTCATAACCAGTATTGAGGCAGGTGAACAGGATTACTTAAAAGGGAAACACCTATTAGTAAGAACAATAAAAGGAACATAGATGCCAACTTACAGTTGGGGAAACAACAGCTCTCCTAATGTTAATATTGGAGGCTCAATGCATAATTACATCCTTTCCAGTATTTCTCATGCATTAGCACTGGGACCATTTAAATCGAGTAGAAAAACTTTCATGGTTACTTGCTTATGTAAGCTCCTTTAAAAAAGGTTAAAAAAAAAGCTGAAAGGAACGACTTCCTTAGAAGAAGCTTTGATATGCGAACTAAGTAGCATGCTCGGAATCAGAATGGTTGTGACATTAAGGACACTAGTGATTGTCAAGTTTAATAAACAAGTTAATACAACTCCAAAGGCTAAAGAACATTCCTCTGTGCGGACATATTTTGTGTCTTGATTTCAGACAATGGGGTTTCTCAAATTTCTTCCATGTGAAAACAAATTGATTTTCTTATACACCAGGTATTTGCTGTAATTTACATTCAAACCCTATTGTGTGCTTTTGATTCCTCTTTGCTAAATGAATTGAAGAGAAAAAAAACATGCATTAATATTAGCATTTGACTATTAAAAACAAATTGTACTTGTCTGCTTTAACTCTGATCGACCTATACTTTTTGTGTTGACAGAGTTCTAGTTTAATAATTTTGCTCCTTCATTGAAATACGTCACTCACATTTGCTCTTTTTTAGCACTAAATTTTTTGTACTTTTTACTCGAGTGGAATTTGCCGATCTACACAACCCAATAAGCTTATGCATAGTTATAGAAACATAGAAACATAGAAAATAGGCGCAGGAGTAGGCCATTCAGCCCTTCGAGCCTGCACCATATAGTAATCAAGTTTCCAGAGAATTTAGAGCCCACGTTACCATTCAAGGTTTCCAGAAATAGTTGCTAGGAAGCCACTGCATACCTCACTTAAGGCCAATTTTCTGTGATCTTTTAAGGCGCCTTAATTGTTTGCGCCGAGATTACATGTGTATCTGGTTGCAAATCTGGAGGAAACTCCAGGCCACTGATATTTTAGCTCTCATTTATTAAGTTCTTTGAATATACTTGGCCATTGACTTACATTTGATGTTTCATTTGGAAACTAGTGAAAACTGATAATCCTCAACCAGCTTAATTCACTTATTGAAAAAAATCTGATGCTGTCACTTTCTGCCCTGCAGTAATTCTTTGACAA
Source organism: Pristiophorus japonicus (assembly GCF_044704955.1). Lineage (NCBI taxonomy): Eukaryota > Metazoa > Chordata > Chondrichthyes > Pristiophoridae > Pristiophorus > Pristiophorus japonicus. The sequence goes on from NC_091981.1 coordinate 225,287,080, forward strand.
CTGTCTCACTAGTAACTCATTGCAGGCTTATCTTTGTTTGATATTTAATTTAATATATCTTGATTTATTTAAATACATCTTTTATTAAATGTGTAGCTCTTATTATGTAAAAGTGAATTCCAAGACTGGGATTGCTTTTGCCAGATGTGAGCGTAAATTCAGAAGAAGCTTGTGAGCCTAAAATTCTGGGTTGAAATTTACACCTGTTCTGAGCCTATTTAAATACACAACATTTTTGTTGTATGCTCTTTTGAATGGGGAGGGGGACAGGCAACCGACGCAAAAGATCAAGGTAATTCGGTTGTAGTGTAAGAACGGGTGTGTCACTTACGCCTGAATTTCCTTGATCTTTTGCCCGAGCAATTGTGATTATAATGCTTTTCAGGTGCAAATCGACAGGGAATTCCAGGTCAATAGCTTTTAAAAACCTTTTTTGGCACGGCTTCAGTGGCTAAGAAGGACCTGTGTGCTGGTAGCATAATTACATCAACTGTGCTTCTGTGGAATATTAAAGTAACACCTTCAAAATGCCTCAAAGTGTTGCCGTAGGGAATAGTGAGTAAATGTCTAAAAAGATTAGACTTGTTACACCAACTCACTCAATGCTAAAAGTGCCATTGCTGCTTCTGAATCTGTGAAGATGCCAGATGGTGTCTGTTACAGCTGTGCAGTGAATCCAGATTGCACTTTACAGGAATGGGTTGGTAAATGAGTTAAATAGAACTTTTACATTATTCTGTAGTAAGTTTTAAGACAGAACAAAAACCAGGTAAGGTTTATATTTTATCATGTATGGTGAACAGTAAAGAATCACAGATAGATAGATAGATTTTTAACCAATAAGGGAATTAAGGGTTACGGGGAGCGGGCGGGTAAGTGGAGCTGAGTCCACAGCTAGGTCAGCCATGATCTTGTTGAATGGCGGAGCAGGCTCGAGGGGCTAGATGGCCTACTCCTGTTCCTAATTCTTATGTTCTTATGTTCTAAAATTGTAACTTGAATGATGGGAGTTCCAAAGCAGAAACCTGGTTTGACAAAATAATGCAAGATATTTTAATTATTTAAAAGTATGATGTTTTGTACAGGTAATAAACCACGAGATCAATAAAGCATATGTTATAATATGATGACTCTGTCCCTTGGTTTAGAAGTCCCTATTAAAATCAAAACACAGTTCCATCTTCTACTTGCCCTTACATCATTGATCTCCACACTGCAGGCTCTCTCAGTAGATTTGCTGTGGTACAGAGACTGCGATAACTGAAGATAACAATGTTAACAAGACCAGCATTTGTACACTTAATAAAATATTTAGCATTGCTTACAGAAGTTTAATGTTTATTGAGAATTCTAAGCTAACAAAAACATTTAAAAGAATACAGTACTTTAATTTTGTTTATAATTGTTGACATCTTACATCAAAGGACTTTGTTTAATGTATGCTTTCCCCTGTGAAAATTGCCATGAATAATGAAAATAGTTATGTTGTGTTTTTTCATCGCCAATTAAAATATCTTGGACCTCTGGAGATGAATAAACTGTGCAATAAATCTGAAGAAGGAGAATGAGGAGAAAGCAACGGTTCTTAGTATCGAACATTATTGAACAGGCCAACAATAACATGCAATAAATCATTTTGAAAGGTAGGGCTAGAAATTTACTTTCTTTTACCAAGGACAAACAGGACATGGTCTTTGCCAAAAAGAGTTTTCTTTGTCCCTTCCTTTAACATAACCTCCCTTGTCACTTATTGTCTCGCCCAACTTCAAATCGAGGAAATATTTTTGTAATTATTGTCCTGGATAATTTTTCTTGTTCAATTGTTAATGACTGTGGGACTTTAAAAAAAAACTCGTATAGGAACAGTGTAATATTTTACTTTATTCAATATTCAAAAATGAAGAAGATATTTTTCACACCTTCAGTTGTTTGAAGCTGTAAAAATAATCTGTCTTGAAATTCTATTTCAAATAATTTACCAGTAGACTCCACCCAATATCGGCCCCCCCATGTTCATCGGCAAGCCATTCAGCAGCAATTTTACCGCATGTAACTGAGTAAGCAGCATGCATTTTATGTGCTGCCTGCACCTCTTTGAACGGGCACAGGCAAATAGCACTGGGCGATGTCCCCGCCCGTGTTCGGGCCTTATCAGATTTCTAGGCCCTTGTATTACAATAAATTCATTAGTTTGGTCCCTTTCTGGTTGTTCAGAGTGCCAGATGTTTGATATCCTCTCCAAGAACTTGAGCACAATAAATCTAGGCTGACACGCCACTGCAGTGCTGAGGGAATGCTGCACTGTCGGAGGTGCCATCTTTCGGATAAGACGTTAAACCGAGGCACCGTCTGCTCTCGCAGGTGGATGTAAAAGGTCCCATGGCACTGTTTTGAAAAAGAGCAGGAGGGTTATCCCTGGTGTCCTGGCCAATATTTATCCCTCAATCAACATAACAAAAACAGTTTATCTGGTCATTACCTTGGCTTCCTCCTATTTCTCATCTATATGCTGCCCCTTGGAGATATCATCCGAAAACATGGAGTCAGTTTCCACATGTACGCTGGCAACACCCAGCTCTATCTCTCCACCACTTCTCTCGATGGTCTCTAAATTGTCAGACTGCTTGTCCGACACCCAGAACTGGATGAGCAGAAATTTTCTCCAATTAAATATTGGGAAGACCAAAGCTATTGTCTTTGGCCCCCCGCCACAAATTGCGTTCCCTAGCCATTGACTCCATCCCTCTCCTTAGCATCTCTCTGAGGCTAAACCAGACTCAGGTGTCATATTTGACCCTGAAATGAGCTTCCGGCCACACATCCGTGGAAAAACTAAAACGACCTATTTCTACCTCCATAACATTGCCCGCCTCTGCCCCTGCCTCAGCTCATCTGCTGCTGAAACCCTCATCCATGCCTTTGTTATCTCTAAGCTTGATTACTCCAACGCATTCCTGGCTGGCCTCCCACATTCTACCTTGCATAAACTTGAGGTCATCCAAAACTCGGCAACCTGTGTCCTAACTCGCACCAAGTCTCAATCACCCATCACCCCTGTGCTCGCTGACCTACAGTGGCTCCCGGTTAAGCAACGCCTCGATTTCAAAATTCTCATCCTTGTATACAAATCCCTCCATGGCCTCGCCTCTCCCTATCTCTGTAATCTCTTTCACTCTCACAACTCCACGAGTCTGCGCTCCTCAAATTCTGCTCTCTTGAGCATCCCTGATTATAACTGCTCAACCATCGGTGGCCGTGCCTTCAGCAACTTGGGCCCTAGGCTCTGGAACTCCCTCCCTAAACCTCTCCGCAGAAGCTGCTTCGTATAAATAGTCATGTTATGGATTTGTTTCTCTTGCTCCTCTAACTTGGATCTATGTGAGGAGAGAATAATCTCAGGCTCTTTGAGCATTTGGTTGTATTATGGCCAGACATTCCCTTGTGTTCTAATATCCAAGACTACATCTCTCGTTCATTATTGCCTAATTACATCTTTCAGGGACCTATAACTAAACAATAAAAACAAAGGTGGTTTCAATCCAATTAATTTCCTCTGCACCTGTTTTTTTATTCAGAAGATATAAATGCTTCTTTTGTTGTTTTAGTAATGATAAACCTAATTATATGAACAAACCAGTAGGGATGTTCAGAATGGTTCACTTTGATCTTAAAGGAAAATACTTTTCATAGATCTCAAAATCTTTTGCCCAGCTTTTTAACACTGAGTATATGTTGTGGGGAGGCCCACTTGCAATGATACTTTTTATGCACCATGCGAGCAATGGTATTTTAGCTTATTTTTACTCCCCTCCCCCACCCCCATCTTCACAATGGGCAAATGCATCAATCATGGTTCCCCATTATGAAAAATTCTGGGTTCCAAGCTCCCTTTGCAAGCAGGTCTGTAAAGATAAGTGTGACATTGGAACTGTTTATGAATTTGTCTCTGGCTTACATATTAATGCAGTAGTATACTTTGCTCACATGGCATTTACTGAAGCATGCACTGATACAATAAATCTGTTGACAGTGTAAATACTGGTACAGTAATACATCACACTAAATTGCCAGTGGCCATGGTAGTGCGTTAGCTGGGTCGGGGCAGTTAGGATCCAACCTATCATATATGTTTATTTATATTAGGTCTGGTTACTATTCTGGAGAGGGTGAGGGTGTATTCCTTTTTCCTTTTTGAGCCATCCAAACATGGGACCACAGAACTCACAGAAACACGCCAGGGTCATGGTTACACCAGCTCATGCTATTTCCTAGATTTTCCAGTCAGCTTTGTAAAGGGGTGGAACTGAGAAAAATTAGGTATACTGGCCTCTGGATTGGCACAACTGTGTCCCAGCTGTGGATCTAAGCCAGACCTCTGATGACTAGGAATTTAAAAAAAATCTGCACCGGTCCCCTTAAATAAAGCTCGTTTAATTGTAATTATATTTTCTTTGAATTCTCTCATTATTTGAGAAGTAAAACAAAATGTAGCTGAATTGGTAATAATAATTCTATGGTTTCTGTCATGTATCTTACATTATTATATATAACTGTATCCTAACATGCTATACATGACTGTAATAAGATATGACCTGTAACCACCAGCATACCTTACCACCAGGGATGCACTTGCAAGAGACAGGTATATAAGGACAGGTCTCAGGCAAGTGCAGCATTCCAGAGCTGTGAAATAAAGGTGCAGGTTCAGAGTGACCTTGACTTCACTACATGCCTCGTGTGAATCTGTACTGAGGGGACAGGACTTTACAGTGGTGATGAGTTACGGGATTACAGAATCCACAGAATGGCGAACAACGGATCCGATGAAAAGTACAATACGGGAGACAATTGGGAGGATTTTATAGAAAGGCTCCAGCAAAGCTTTGTTACCAAAGACTGGTTAGGTGATGATAAGGCAGACAAGAGAAGAGCCCATCTCTTGACCAGCTGTGGCTCGAAAACATACGCTTTAATGAAGGATCTGTTGGCACCCGAGAAACCAGCAAGCAAGTCATTTGAAGAATTGAGCACATTGGTAAGAGATCACCTGAAGCCAGCGAGCAGCCTACACATGACCAGACACAGGTTCTACAACTACAGACGCTGTGTGGGCCAGAGCATACCTGACTTCGTGGCGGAACTTCGGAGGTTGGCTAGTTTATGTGAGTTCTCCGATGAACTAAGGAGAGAAATGCTGAGAGACTTTTTCATTGAAGGAATAAGCCATGCAGGCATATTCCGAAAGCTCATAGAGACCAAGAACCTGACCTTAGAGGCAGCAGCACTGGTTGCACAGACATTCTTGGTAGGGGAAGAAGAAATGAGGTTGATTCACAATGCAGGTACGACAACTAACGAAATATCGGAAGAAGAAGTTCACAGCACTAAACAAGCTGCTACCCCCACACACAGACAAAACCGGGAGAACAGGCTCTCGACAGCAGGCAGAAGCCATCAAGGGCCACAGGAATGGCCGTTCACACCTCATCAACCCACAATGTGAGCAATCAACTACAAACTGAGAGAAGCTCAAGAGAGATCAGCCAGACGCAGCTCATTCTTTGGGAACTCTTTGAACAATGGAACAGGTCTGTGCTGGAGGTGTGGGGTGGGCACTCGTCAAGGGGATGTCGATTTTAGCAGGCTGTTTGCAGAAATTGTGAATATACAGGGCATTTGGCCCGCATGTGCAAAAAAACGGCAGCTCGGCTGGTATACGAATTGGATGGGTCGGAAAGTGAATTATAAGATGATGGGGACAGTACCCGGGACACCGATGTACAGCGGGTCAACACGATCAATGGCCGCTGCTCCTACAACAGGACGCCTCCTATAAGGATGAGGGTCCTACTCAACGGTATATCTGTCAACATGGAGCTGGATATGGGAGCGAGTCAATCTCTCATGGGCGCTCAACAATTTAAACAACTGTGGCCGCATAAAAGAGACAGACCAAAACTCACAAGGGTCGACACCAAACTAAGGACCTATACCAAAGAAATCATACCAGTCCTTGGCAGCGCCATGCTCTCTGTCACACACAAGGGACGGTGAACCGACTTCCCCTGTGTATTGTCCCCGGAGACCCCCCAGCACTGCTGGGGAGAAGCTGGCTGGCAAAACTAAATTGGAAATGGGATGATGTCCATGCCATGTCATTAGAGGAACGGACCTCCTGCTCAACAGTTATAAAGCGATTTGAACATCTCTTTCAGCCAGGTGTGGGCACTTTCAAAGGGGCCAAAGTCAAAATCTACATCACACAGGATGCTAGACCGATCCATCACAAGGCCAGAGCTGTTCCCTATGTGATGAGGGAAAAGATTGAACACGAACTAGACAGGATTCTGTGGGAAGGCATTACATCACCTGTGGAATTTAGCGACTGGGCAAGTCCCATCGTCGCAGTCATGAAGCCTGATGGATCCGTATGAATCTGTGGGGACTACAAATCTACCATAAACAGAGTTTCCCTACAGGACCAGTACCCGCTGCCCAGAGCGGAGGACTTATTTGCCACATTGGCTGGAGGTAAACTTGTCTCAAAATTAGACCTCCCATCTGTGTATATGATGCAAGAATTGACCGAGGAATCCAAGCTACTCACCACCATCAACACACATCGAGGTCTTTTCATGTACAATCGATGCCCATTCGGCATCAGGTCGGCAGCTGCCATATTCCAGCGCAACATGGAGAGTCTGCTCAAGTCCATCCCGAGGATGGTTGTATTTCAAGACGACATACTTATCACGGGCAGGGACACCGACTCCCATCTCCGTAATTTGGAGGAAGTACTAAAGCGGTTGGATCGGGTAGGACTACGAGTCAAGAAATCCAAGTGCCTGTTGCTCGCACCCGAGGTTGAATTTTTGGGCAGAAGGATTGCCGCTGATGGAATCCACCCAACACAGTCCAAAACAGAAGCAAATCGCCTGGCACCCAGGCCCCGGAATGTCTCTCGGGCTACTCAATTATTTTGGGAACTTTATGCAGAACTTAAGCACGCTGCTGGAGCCTCTCCACGTGCTACTCAGGAAGGGGTGCGATTGGTTTTGGGGGGGCGCCCAGGAACGCGCCTTCAATAAGGCACGCAACCTTCTGTGTTCCAACAGTGTTTTGACTTTCTTTGACCCAGGTAAAAAGCTAGTTCTCACATGCGCTGCGTCAGCGTATGGGGTCGGGTGCGTTTTGCAACATGTCAATAGTGCGGGCAAATTACAACTCATAGCTTACGCCTCCAGGTCACTTTTGCGGGCGGAGCGTGGGTACGGAATGGTAGAGAAGGAGGCGCTCGCGTGCGTGTACGGTGTCAAAAAGATGCACCAATACCTTTTCGGGGCCAAGTTCGCATTAGAAACCAACCACAAGCCCCTCACGTCCCTCCTATCTGAGAGCAAGGCAATAAACGCCAACGCCTCGGCGTGAATTCAACGGTGGGCACTCATGCTGGCATCCTACGACTATACCATAAGGCACAGACCGGGCACAGACAACTGTGCCGACGCGCTCAGCAGGCTACCCCTGGCGACCACGGAAGGGTCTGATGAATAGGACTGTGAGATAGTCATGGCAATCAATGCCTTTGAGTCCACAGATTCGCCCATGATGGCTCGCCAAATCAGAGCCTGGACGGCCAGCGACCCCACGTTATCCTTAGTAAAAAGATATGACTGGGCAGAGGCTCGCGATGCCTGCCCTGAGGAATTAAAACCCTTTCACAGGCGCATGCATGAGCTATCACTACAAGCAGACTGCCTGATGTGGGGCAGCCGAGTAGTCATGCCTCTGTGACAGAGAGGCATTTGTCCGGGAGCTTCACCGCGAGCATCCGGGGATCGTTCTCATGAAGGCCATAGCCAGATCCCACGTCTGGTGGCCTGGTATTGACGCGGACTTGGAGCTCTGCGTCCGAAGGTGCACCAACTCAGCAATGCCCCCCAGGGAGGCTCCACTGAGCCCCTGGCCCTGGCCTACCAAACCGTGGTCGCGGGTGCATGTAGACTATGTGGGCCCATTCATGGGCAAAATGTTCCTCGTGGTTGTAGATGCATTTTCAAAGTGGATCGAATGCACCATTTTAAACTTGAGCACAACCTCCACCACTGTGGAGAGCCTCGCAACCATGCTTGCAACGCACGGAATCCCTGACATATTGGTCAGTGACAATGGTCTGTGCTTCACCAGCGCAGAATTCCAAGACTTTATAATTGACCATGGCATAAATCACGTCAAGACGGCACCGTTCAAGCCGGCCTCCAACGGCCAGGTGGAGAGAGCATTGCAAATCATTAAACAAGGCATGCTTAAAATCCAAGGTCCCACGCTGCAGGGTCGCCTGTCGTGACTGCTGCTGGCATACAGATCTCGTTCGCACTCACTGACTGGGATCCCCCCCCCCGCGCAACTGTTGATGAAAAGGACTTTAAAAACAAGGCTCTCATTAATCCTCCCAGACATGCACAAAATCGTTGAGGCAAAGCGCCGTAAGCTGACTGAGTACCATGACAGAAATTCGAGGGGGAGATGGAATGAGATAGGGGACAAAGTGTTTGTACTAAACTATGACAGGGGTCCTAAGTGGCTTGCAGGACAGTAATGGGCAAGGAAGGAAACAGCCTACTGGTAGTACAAATGGACAATGGCAAAACCTGCCGGAGGCATGTAGACCAAGTCAAATGCAGATTTACCAACAACACTGCGGAACCAGAGGCAGACTGCAATGTGGAACTCGCACCACACCTGGTGGACCGACAGAGGGAACAACCTGAGGAAAGGGCAATCCCAACAGACAGCCCAGGTGAATCAACAACAATCACACGAATCGCAACAGACAGCCCAGGCGAGATACCAGCAACCACACCCAAAGAAAAACAGACACCAAGGCAAACAACTGAACCACAACTCAGATGCTCCACGTGAGAGCATAGACCACCTGAGAGACTGAACCTATAAAGACAATAAGACCTTGGGGGAGGGTGATGTCATGTATCTTACATTATTATATATAACTGTATCCTAACATGCTATACATGACTGTAATAAAAAATGACCTGTAACCACCAGCATACCTTACCACCAGGGATGCACTTGCAAGAGACAGGTATATAAGGACAGGTCTCAGGCAAGTGCAGCATTCCAGAGCTGTGAAATAAAGGTGCAGGTCCAGAGTGACCTTGACTTCACTACATGCCTCGTGTGAATCTGTACTGAGGGGACAGGACTTTACAGTTTCTACCAGATGATTTTGTAATCTAATGACATAGAGTTCTTTCTCACTAAGATCTGGTCAACTGGATATGCTGTAACCTCCCCCTTCCTCTTGCCCCCCTTCCCCTAGACTCCACCTTGCCCTAGCCCTGAACCTGCATGTTTATCTCCTATCTGCTCTCATGCCTCTCTGGGCTTATCTTGTCCATGAGACCCACAACATGCTGAGATTACTGAGCACTCAACTTCACTTCCTGGCCCCCATGCCAGCTGACATTATAAATGATTCCCTCCCCTCAGGTACTGTCCCCTCCCTTTCAAAACCACCTTCATCACACCCCTCCTCGAAAAAAACATTCATGACCCATCTGATTTTACAAACTACTACCCCATCTCCAACTCAATTTTTCTCTTGGAAGTCCTTAAATGTGATGCCGCCCAAATCCATGCCCATCTTTTCCACAACTCCACGTTTGAATCACTCTGATTAGGTTCCCTACATTTCTTCCCAGTATATCTCTCCAGCTTGCTGCTTTCCTTGCCAACTCAACTTTCCATCCTCCTATTCTCCTTTTTGACCTGCCTTTCCTCTCTCACTAGCTTTCTTTGCATGTTGGTGTTCTCGTTACCGATCTATCTTGTCAGCGGATCACTCTTCCTCTGTGCCTCTTTCCAGCTTCCTGCTCTCCAGCATGATCTTTCTCTTCATCTGTGAACTTTTCCTATCTCTCCAGTTCTCCACTGTCTCTTCTGGTTACAGACCTTTGAATTGCAACAGCTAGAATCCAACCAATAAATCAATATGAGTGATGAAATACAACATTTCTTAGGTTGACACTGTGTGGCTGTGTCACTTTCCATCTTGCTCCATAATAAGCACATCTCCTGTTGATTATATTTCCTTGCAGCAAGCACTTTCAAGTATTTTCAATTACAGTTGGCATACTTCATATTGGCTGGACCATACAATTACATTCTTGCATTGCCCTACAGCATGGGCTGGTAAGTGACAAGTAACATTTGCGCTACACAAGTGTCAGGCAATGACCATCTCCAACAAGTGAGAATCTAATGACTTCCCGATGATATTCAACGGTATTACCATCGCTGAATCCCCCACCATCAACTACCTGGGGGTCACCCATTGACCAGAGACTTAACTGGACCAACCACATAAATACTGTGGCAACAAGGGCAGGTAAGAGACTGGATATTTTGTGGTGAGTGTCTCACCTCCTGACTCCCCAAAACCTTTCCACCAACTACAAGGCACAAGTCTGGAGTGTGATGGAATACTCTCCACAGCTCCAACAACATTCAAAAAGCTTGACAACATCCAGGACAAAGCAGCTCGCTTGATTGACACCCCATCTATCACCTTAAACATTCAATTCCTCCATTGCTGGCGCACCATGGCTGCAGTGTGTACCATCTATAAGATGCACTCACCAAGGCTTCTTCGGCAGCACCTCCAAAACTCGTGACCTCTACCACCTAGAAGGACAAGGGCAGCAGGCGCATGTGAACATCACCACCCCCAAACTCCCCTCCAAGTTACACACCATCCTGACTTAGAAATATATCGCCATTCCTTCATCGTCGCTGGGTCAAAGTCCTGGAACTGCCTCCCTAACAGGACTGTGGGAGCACCTTAACCACAAGAACTGCAGCGGTTCAAGAAGACGGCTCACCACCACCTTCTCAAGGGCAATTAGGGATGGGCAATAAACACTGTCCTTGCCAGTGACATCCATATCCCAGAATGAATAAAAAAATATTTTTAAAAAGTATGCCCATTTCATGGTGGGCAAGTAATTAAATGACATTAATACTGGAGGCCTGCAGAGTTTGTAGCCAACAAGAAATTGATCAAGAAAAGTAAAATAGAATAAGAGTAAACTAGTGAGAGACATAAAAACAGATGGTAAAAGCATCTATAGTTATGTAAAAAAGAAAAGATTAGCGAAAGTAAATGTGGGTCCCTTGCAGGCTGAGACAGGAGAAATTATAATGGGGAATAAGGAAATGGCAGAGAAATTAAACAAATACTTTGTGTCTACAAAAAACCTTCCGGAAATAGTGGTGAACCAAGGGTATAGTGTGAATGAAGAACTGAAAGAAATTAGTATTAGTAAAAAAATAGTACTGTAGAAATTAATGGGACTGAAAGCCAATAAATCCCCTGGACCTGATAGCCTACAATCCTAGGATTTTGAAAGAGGTGGCTATAGAGATAGTGGATGCATTGGTTGTCATCTTCCAAAATTCTATAGATTCTAAAACAATTCCTGCAATGTAACCCCGCTATTTAAGAAAGGAGGAAAAAGAGAAAAAGGGGAACTACAGACAAGTTAGCCTGACATCAGTGGTAGGGAAAATACTAGAATCTATTATTAAGGATGAGATAACAGGGCACTTAGAAAATAATAATAATGATAAAGTCAACACGGATTTATGAAAGGAAAATCATGTTTGACAAATCTGTTAGAAATTTTTGAGGTTGTAACTAGTAAAAGGGGGAACCAGTGGATGTGGTATATTTGGATTTTCAGAAGGCAGTCGATAAGGTGCCATACAAAAGGTTATTAAACAAAATTAGGGCTCATGGGATTGGTGGTAATATATTAATTAGTATGGATTGAGGATTGGTTAACGGATAGAAAACATGAAGTAGGAATAAACTGGTCATTTTCAGGTTGGCAGGCTGTAACTAGTGGGGTGCCGCAAGGATCAGTGCTTGGGCCCCAGCTATTCACAGTCTATATCAATGATTTGGATGAGGGGACCAAATATAATGTATCCAAGTTTGCTGATGATACAAAGCTAGGTGGGAATGTAAGTTGTAAGGAGGATGCAAAGAGGCTTCAAGGGGATATAGGCAGGCTAAGTGAATGGGCAAGAACATGGCAAATGGAATTTAAGGCCAAAGTTTCGGCTCGAGTTGCTCCTTATTTTTGGAGCAACTAGTTTAGTATGGAGTATCTTAAAAATTGCAATTCTCGGCATTTAATTTGTTCCAGTTCTAATTAGTTAGAATAGTTTCGTTTTAGTGCAGTTTTTTTTCTCAAAAGGGGGCATTACCAGCCACTTCTGCCTGTTTTGCAAGTTTAGGCAGCGAAAAGTTACTCCAAAGTAACTTAGAACGGAGTAAGTGTCGATTTTTGTATGCTCAGAAAAACTTTGTCTACACTTTATAAATTAGGCGCAGGTAGCGAGAGAGAGGGGCAGGGAAGGGAAGTTAGAGAGAAGTTCAGGGATTTTACAAAGCATTAAACACTTCACTTTTACCAATAAAGAGCCATCTTCAATAATAAATGATAAATAAATCAATAAATCAACCAATAAATCAATCAATCAAAAAAAATTAAAAGTTTCTATTCACCTACTGCAGCACCAGGAGCCCTCCAACAGCCTGTTGAAGAGCTGCTCGGGCGGGGCCCACCCTCGAGGAGACGCCAGTCGGGCGGGCCCCACCACTGACGAGGTGCTCGGGCGGGTAACCCGTCCCTGAGGAGATGCCAGTCGGGCGGGCCTGTCGCCGAGGAGGTAAGGGCAGGCAGGCCACTCAGCCCGGGATCGGGGCGATGTCCCTTCGGCCAGGAATAGGGTCGTCGCCCGGAGATAGGACGCGTTGGGAGGGCCAGGAGCTACTGCGCACACGCGCAGCCTCCACTGTGCATGAGCGCAGCTGCTGGCACTCTTTTTGGCACAGGGCTGTAGCTCCGCCCCAAGCAGCTCCTGCTGCGCCGCGCTGAGCTGCAAATGGGCCTATAAATATCGGAGACTCGCGAGGTAAGTATTTGGCGCTTTTTCAGTTCTAGAAATTGGGCGGGCCTCTCCGAGGTGCTCCATTCTACTGGGGATCCTAAACTTGGACCCATACCGTGGAGAAATATGGGGGCCAAGTTTCGGCCTGAGTTGCTCCTGTTTTTTTGGAGCAACTGGTTTAGAATGGAGTATCTTCGAAATTTGAATTCTCGGCATTTTGTTTGCTCCAGTTCTAGTCAGTTAGAATAGTTTCACTTTGGAACAGAATTTTTTTTTCAAAAGGGGGCGTGTCCGGCCACTTACACCTGTTTTCAAAGTTTAGGCAGTGAAAACTTACTCCAAACTAACTTAGAATGGAGTAAGTGAAGATTTTTGTACGTTCGAAAAAACCTTGTCTACACTTTAAAAAATCAGGCGTAGGTTACAAATCAGGTGCAGGGAATGGGGGGGGGGGGTGGTGGGCGGGGCTAGGGTTTAAAGGGAAGTTTACAAACATTAAACACTTCAGTTTTACAAATAAAGAGCCATCATCAATAATAAATGATAAATACATCAATAAATCAACCAATAAAAATTAATAATAAGGGGGGTGGGGTGGGGGGTAGGGGGGAGGAGGGGGGTGGGATGTGGGGGAGGAGGGGGGTGGGGGTGGAGGAGGGGTGGGGAGGTGGGAGGAGGAGAGGAGGGGTGAGGAGAAGGGGGGAGGAGGGGAGGAGGGGAGAGGGGGAGAAGGGGCGAGAGGGGAAGAAGGGGGGGAGGGGCAGAAAGGGGGAGAGGGGGAGAGAGGAGGGAGGGAGGGAAGGAGAGAGGAGGGAGGGAAGGAGGGAGGGAAGGAGGGAGGGAAGGAGAGAAGAGGGAGGGAGGGAAGGAGAAAGGAGGGAGGGAAGTAGAGAGGAGGGAGGAGGGAGGGAGGGAGGGAAGGAGAGAGGGGGGGAAGGGAGAGAAGGAGGCTGAGCGGCCGGGCCCTAGACTTTGGGCTAGATTTACAGGTAGGTGGCGTCGGGTCTCGTGGGGGGGGGGGGTCGCGTAGGTCCGCGGGGGTGGGGGGGAACAATTGCGGAGGGGGGGGAAGAGTCGCGGAGGTCCGGGAGGGGGGGGGAAGAGTCGCGGGGGGGGGTGCGGGGGGGGGAGAGTCGCGGAGGTTGGGTGGTGGGGGAGAGAGAGAGTCGCAGAGGTCCGGGGGTGGGGGGGGAAGGAGAGAGTCGTGGAGGACCGGGGGGGGAGGGGAGCAGAGGTCGGGTTGCCGGGGGGGTGGGGGAAGAGCGGGGGTCGGGTCGGGTCCGGTCGGGTGGGAGGAACCTTATCTACACAGCCACAGTGAGGCCATTCGGCCAGGGCTAGGGGCTGCGTGCTTCGGGTCCCTTCCACAGTTTTGGGCGCCTGGAGCTACTGCACATGCGCGCCCACTTTAGCGCGCATGTGCAGAGGTCCTGGCACTGTTTTCAGCGTAGGGACCTAGCTCCCCCCTCTACAGCTCGTGCTGCGCCGCGCCCAGCTCCAGAGGACCTGCAGGGAGCCAGCGAATAGGTAAGTTTTTTTAGGCGCACTTTCTGGCGCGAAAAACGGGCCGGCGCAGCCCGAAACTTGGGCCCATGAAGTTATCCACTTTGGTGGGAAAAATAGAAAAGCAGATTATTTTTTAAATGATGAGAGTTTCGGAAATGTTGATGTTCAGAGGGACCTGGGTGTCCTGGTACACGAATCATTGAAAGTTAACATGCAGGTACAGCAAGCAATTAAGAAAGCAAGTGGTATGTTGGCCTTAATTACAAGAGGATTTGAGTATGAGAGTAAATACATCTTATTGCAATTATATAGGGCCCTGGTGAGAACAGACCTGGAGTTTTGTGTACAGTTTTGGTCTCTTTACCGAAGGAAGGATATACTTGTCATCGAGGGAGTGCAACGAAAGTTCACCAGACTGATTCTTGGGATGGGGGGATTGTCCTGTGAGGAGAGATTGAGTAAACTAGGCCTATATTTTTTAGAGTTTAGAAGAATGAGAGATGATCTCATTGAAACATACAAAATTCTTTCAGGGCTAGACAGGGTAGGATGTTTCCTCTGGCTGAGGAGTTTAGAACCAGGGGTCACAGTCTCAGAATAAAGGGTCGGCCATTTAGGACTGAAATGAGGTGAAACTTCTTCACTCAGAGGGTGATGAATTTTTGGAATTCTCTACCCCAGAGGGCTGTGGAGACTCAGTCTGAGTATATTCAAGACAGAGATCGATAGATTTTTGAATATTAAGGGACTCAAGGGATATGGGGACCGTGCAGGGAAGTGGAGTTGAGGTAGAAGATTAGGGATGATCTTATTGAATGGTAGAGCAGGCTCGAGGGGCCGAATGGCCTAGTTCTGCTCCCAATTCTTATGTTCTTATAAGTGGACTTTGACCCACTAAAGGATGTGTAGAGATAAAGAACGAGGCTCAGTTGTGAGTCAAATGTTTGAGAAATTATTCATCATCTGCTTTCTAGAGAGGCACAGTAAGTACTAGATTGACCACCATGTCTTAAAATAGTCCAAACATTAACATTGTACATATAATAGCATGTCATATTTTGTCCTGGCTGTATCTGGGTATGAAGTCTGCTTTAAGATAAATTGCTTTCCTCCATTACCAGCCCTGAAACCTGAAAGAAAGCCTATTCAAATATTTTGACACTTCAATTGGTCAACGAGGATCACATGAAATAATATCTCCCCAACACCCACCCTAATCCACTGAGCTATACTGTATACATTACTTCTTAAATGAGTCTGGTATTAAACAGATGCTCTCTCACTGGAGATTACTGCATTTTATTTCATTTCACTCATCTAGATGTTGACATCTCTGCAAATCATTATAAATTACAGTATTAAAAGTGAAGCGCGCAAGCTCAGAAACTTTGAAAACTATCTCATGGAAAGATTTTAATTTGAAACAGCTTAATCAGAATTTCACTAACCTGATTTAATTTAGCTAGCCCATGTATTGCAAATCCAGCAGTAATGAGGTTCAAGTGTTAATACAACCACAAGAAAGCGCATATTGATGGATAATACTAATACATATTTTGAAATTGTCTGAACAGTTGTAATTTCATGACAAATAATTTCAATTTAGAGTGGAATAGTACAGCCATTTTATTTAAATAGTGCATAAAGTACCTACAGTGTCCATTTGTTATCTTTAGTTTGAAAAATGGGGAACTTAATTAAAGTGAATGAGAGGACACTGATTGAGGGCAACGACACTAAACCCTTTTTATAAACCAGGGGCCTGACTTGAGTACTAATGGGCAGATTGGTAGGTTTAGCCTCTGCTCTTGTGTTATTACCTTGTGGAGGGGTTTGAGATTGAACATCTCATAACGTGATGAAACACCATTGTCAGAGGTTTGTTTGGTGACATATCAGCCATTCGGTGTTGCCATGCAAACAGCCCTTCGTTAAGCGGGCTGACAACCATCTGATAATTGCAAATACAAGTTTTCAGATTCCAGCAGCAAGAAGAAAAAAAAATATCACAGGTTTGGGTTTCTTCATTTAATAGGAAGGGCAAGTGTAGCTGCCAAAGTGATAAATGCATTATAGTCCTGTTAGCATTCAATCTGCTCTCAGAAAAATGCAAATATTGCTGGAGAAGTTACTGTAGGCTAGGAGAGTAATAGCTCAATGTGCTCACTCATCCATTCTCCCAGCCAATGTGTATTATTATCAGTCACTGTGAATCGTGATCCAGAATATTGTGCCAGGAAAAGAAAAGTGATAGGATTAAGCTGTGGGCTCCTGAAAATTGCTTTCATATTTTGGGCATTCACCAGACATAGACACTCTGTGAAGATTTCAGTGCCCTTGTGGAAAATGTATTGCTACTGCCATAAAATCTCTTTCGAACAGTTTGTCACTTACAAGTGAGGACAGAACTGCAAGAGGGCCAGTCTTTTTTAATTTAATAGGTCGTTGAGTGAGCTATGGACAAGGCTTTACCTTTCCTCCTACCTACCAACCTAACACCTTAAACCCAGGCAGAATACATGAATCTTTGGAGAAATTTCCACACTTCTCCTACTCTGATCTAAAAGCTTAACACTTTTTGTAGTTTAATTAACAATTATTTATTTCAATAGGCAATTACAATTCAGATTTTTGTCCACACACAGTAGCCCTTTTGCTTGCTTGTGCCAGTCAAATTTTAACACCTATAAAACTGACAATCTTGTGAGGACTCTAGAATCTTATTTAAAAGAAGCTTTTTTAATGAAAGCTATTCATACAAGTTAGGTTGTCAAAGTCATTTGTACTGATTAGTTTGCTAAAATCTACGACACTAAACCCTTTTTATAAACCATGGCCCTGACATGAGTACTAATGGGCAGATTGGAAAGTTTAGCCTCTGCTCTCGTGTTATTACCTTGTGGTGGGGTATGAGATTGAACATCTCATAATGTGATGAAACACCATTGTCAGAGGTTTGTTTGGTGACCTATCAGCCGTTCAGTGTTGCCATGCAAACAGCCCTTAGTGAATCATAACACTTAGACTGTTGGCAGCTTGTTGTCTCCCTGGACCAATTGTACCTTTTCAGTTCAAGCATGATAATGCTTTAAAAGTACTAAGGCAACCATAAACTTTATAACTGTACATTTGCATTAAGCTACTAAATAATTACTTAAAACACAATTCTACATAAAAATAGTTTAAACAAATCTATAGATCAAACTCGAGGGGCTAGATGGCCTACTCCTGTTCCTAATTCTTATGTAATGTATCGGGCAAATTTCAACCGGTTGCATACGCGTCTAGAAGTCTGTCTAAGACTGAAAGAGCCTACAGTATGGTCAGCATGCGTATATGGGGTCAAGAAAATGGGCCAATACCTATTTGTACTTCGGTTTGAGCTTGAAACCGACCACAAACCGCTCATTTCGCATCCAAAGATGGGCACTAACATTGTCTGCCTATGACTATGTTATCCGCCACAGACCAGGCAAGGAGAACTGTGCTGATGCCCTCAGTCGGCTACCATTGCCCACTACCGGGGTGGAAATGGCGCAGCCCGCAGATGTGCTTCTGGTCATGGATGCTTTTGAGAGCGAGGGGTCACCCGTCACTGCTCGCCAGATCAGGACCTGGACCAGCCAGGATCCTATGCTATCACTTGTAAAAAGTTGCATTCCCGGGGAAATGCAAGATAAAATTAAGCCGTTTCACCGATGCAAAGATGAATTGTCCATCCAGTTGGATTGTCTCTTATGGTGTAATCGCGTGGTTTTGCCAAAAAAAGGCAGGGAAACATTTATATGCGACCTACACAATACCCACCCAGGCATAGTCATGATGAAGGCTATAGCCAGGTCGCATGTTTGGTGGCCCGGCATTGACTCGGACTTAGAGTCATGCGTACACCAGTGAAACACAGGCTCACAATTGAGCAATGCACCAAGGGAGGCTCCATTGAATCTGTGGTCATGGCCCTCCAAACTGTGGTGCAGGATCCACGTAGATTTTGCCAGCCCCTTTCTCGGAAAGATGTTTTTAGTTGTAGTGGACGCTTACTCTAAATGGATTGAATGCGTAATCATGTCATCCAGCAGATCCATTGCCACCATTGAAAGCCTCTGGGCTATGTTTGCCACCAATGGCTTGCTCGACGTCCTTGTCAGTGACAATGGACCGTGTTTTACCAGCTCAGAATTTAACGAGTTTATGACCCGCAATGGCATCAAGCATGTCAGGTCTGCCCTGTTTAAGCCCACGTCCAATGGTCAAGCAGAACGGGCAGTCCAAACTATCAAGCAGAGTTTGAAACACGTGACAGAAGTTTCCTTGCAGACCCACTTATCTCGGGTTCTGCTCAGCCACCGGATGTGACCCCACTCGCTCACTGGGGTTCCCCCTGCAGAATTGTTAATGAAGAGAGCACTCAAAACCAGGCTCTCCCTAGTCCACCCGGATGTAAACGATTATGTGGAAACTCGGCGTCACCGGCAAAACATGTACCATGATCGCGCGGCTGTATCACGTGACATTGATGTTAACGACCCTGTGTTTGTCCTTAATTAAGATCATGGTCCTAAATGGGTCGCTGGCACTGTCTTGGTCAAGGAGGGGAAATAGAGTGTTTATAGTCAAACTATTGAATGGACAAACGTGCAGAAAGCATTTGGATCAGACCAAACTGCTGTTCACCGACAACCAGGAACAACCTGAAGAAGACATCACCATCATCGATCCACCAATACATACACAACCAGCAATCGACCTCACTGTCAATCAAGAGGATGAACCCACCATTCCCAACAGTCCTGTCAGACCAGCCGCGCTGTAGTGCAGCAATGGTCTGACCAACTCATCCATGCCAGAGTTTGAACTCAGACAATCAACCAGGGAGCATAGGGCTCCGGATCGTCTCAACTTGTAAATAATTTGTATCAAAGACTTTGGGGGGGAGGGGGGGGGGAGAGTGATGTTATGTATGTAAACATTGTAACTGTATAAGACTTGCCACCAGAGGGCGCAACTATTGGAGGCCCAAGAGTCACCTGCACACCTCGTGCAAGGGAGTATAAAAGGTTGTCTGCCATGCTGCTCAGGCACTCTGGAGTTGTGTTAAAGAGACTAAGGTCACATCAGTTTCAGCTCACAGTAATTAGTCTTGTGGAGTTCTTCCATACTTAACAATTACCATTAACGTTAGGTCCTCGCCCCCTCATTCAAGCATTGCCATAAGTACTTGCAGCTAATGGAAGTTACATCGATCTTTAAAGACTCTCATACACTAACACATTCTCAACTATGTAAGGCACGTCGGATAGACGAGTAGCAGGGCACTAACTGTGATGTTCTCTTTAATCTTGCAGGCCAAGCTCGCCCACATAAGAAGGGAACAGATGCAGACCAGAGGAGGGGACCCTGATCTGCAAACGTAACGCGTCTCGGTTCTGATGGGCGCACAAGTGGGTGTGGTGGCGGTGGGTCAAGCTGAGCCCCCTCGGGACAGTGATGGGATGTAGAGTTCCTTTGCAGCCTCTAGCAGGCCACTTAGCCCTAACACTACAATCCTTCACCAATTTCCATGAGACTGGCATTTCCGAATGCCTTTCCTAATTCTGGCCTCCTCTCCTGCAGGTAAACAACCTTCACTGCCTTTGTGCTTTCAGGTGATGACTCAGATGGCCAGGGGCCTGCTCATCAGCCTTCCACTGCGGGTGATAGTGGAGAGGAGGAGGAGGCAGAGGACACCTCTCTGGATGTGACAGAGGATCCAGTGGCCTCAGAGAGCGGGGCCAGCAGCATTTTGGCGGAAGGCGTGGTCGTAAAGATGGAGGCGGGTGATGTTCCAGGACCCAGTGGCTTGCAGCAACGCCACGGGGGAGGGCAAACCAGGGCGCCACCTCCCCAGAGGGTGAGTGTGCACCTGAGTGATGCTCAGCAGCACTCTGATGATAAGCCTGAATTTGAGGATCTCGCAAGACAGTCATTGTGAATGCATAGCAATCTGCTCGGTGCATTGGCAAGGGTACCCGAGAGTCTCAATGCACTAGCTGTGAGGATGGAGGAGTCCACCTCAACTATTGAACATGCCTCTCAGCAGCCCGTGGAGTCCTTCCTTGGTAGATACCAATGGATGTTGGATGCGACAAGTGACCATGGGGTCCCAGACATGGTGGCACAGGCTATGGCTGACTTGGCAGAAGCCATTGAGCACCAGACTGATGTCATGGTAGGCTTGCATGCAGTCATGTCATCAGTGCGTGGTGGCACCAATCAGCTCTGTGGTGTGCTGCAGTCGCAGTCTTTACTCATGCAGAGCTTGCTTGAATCCATGCAGGCATCGACCACTGCCATCGTGTCTGGGGCCCCATCAGTTTAACCGGGACCTAAAGTTGGTGAAGCACGGCAGCAATCTGTGCTCACCCAGATGCTGAGGTTCTGCCTGGGGGTAGTAGTAGCATGTCGTGCCTGTTGGAACGTGATGTCCTCTCTCAGGCTGACATCATTCCGCCCTTGCCCTGCCGCTCTCTGCAACCCATCCATCACAGAGTGCTGCCGTCATGCTGAGGTGATGCAGTCCACAGCTGGGCCTTCTAGGATGAGCCACTAAAGATGTGTGTGATCGTGGCCAGAGATGCTATCCTTGTTTGAATATGAACTCATGTAAATAGCTGCACTTGGATGTGGGTGAAAATGTTTCACGGGGTCTTGTTTCCATTATTCTTTACTGTGGATGATTACGTCCTTTTGTGCTTCTTCATAGCACACTATGGTTTTTGTTGTGAATAAAAATTATTTTTAATTTGTCACATTTTTATTTTGCCATATCTATATATGGAGACTTGGAGTGTGTGGCGCGATGTCTTCAGGCTGGCATCATTCACTGGAATCAATGCACGTTAAGTCTCTGACTGGCAGCCCTTCCAGTCAGTCGAGGAGGCGGGAGCTCGGAGCAGCGCGAGTCCGGGGTCGGCGAGAGGCCTATAAAGGCCAGCGGGAGTCGAGCAGTTCGAGCAGTCAGTCGAGGAGGCGGGAGCTCGGAGCAGCGCGAGTCCGGGGTCGGCGAGAGGCGTACCGGTGCAGCTACAGGGAGAAGGCAAAGAAAGAAACAAAGGCGACGTCACAGCCTAGAGGGTAAGTGATTGGCTGGTGATTGGTGAGTAGTTTTTCTTTTTCTTCTTATATTGGTCAGTAACTTTTAACATTGTTATTACCAGTTTAAGTGTATCTAAGGGTTAAGGCATGGCAGGAGAGCTCGGTCGGGTGTTATGCTCCTCCTGTACCATGTGGGAACTCAGGGACGCTTCCGGTGTCCCTGACGACTACGTGTGCGGGAAGTGTATCCGCCTCCAGCTCCTGACGGTCCGCGTTACGGAGTTGGAGCTGAGGGTGGATTTACTCTGGAGCATCCACGATGCTGAGAATGACGTGAGTATCACGTGTAGTGAGTTGGTCTTACCGCAGGGAAAGGGTCCACAGCCAGATAGGGAATGGAAGACCAGCAGGAAGAGTAGAGCAAGGAAGGTAGTGCAGGGGTCCCCTGCGGTCATCCCCCTGCAAAACAGATACACCGCTTTGGGTACTGTTGAGGGGAATGACTCATCAGGGGAGGGCAGCAGCAGCCAAGTTCATGGCACCGTGGCTGGCTCTGCTGCACAGGAGGGCAAGAAAAAGAGTGGGAGAGCGATAGTGATAGGGGATTCAATTGTGAGGGGAATAGATAGGCGTTTCTGCGGCCGCAACCGAGACTCCAGGATGGTATGTTGCCTCCCTGGTGCAAGGGTCAAGGATGTCTCGGAGCGGGTGCAGGACATTCTGAAATGGGAGGGAGAACAGCCAGTTGTCGTGGTGCACATTGGTACCAACGACATAGGCAAAAAAAGGGATGAGGTCCTACGAAACGAATTTAAGGAGCTAGGAGCTAAATTAAAAAGTAGGACCTCAAAAGTAGTAATCTCGGGATTGCTACCAGTGCCACGTGATAGTCAGAGTAGGAATCGCAGGATAGCGCAGATGAATACGTGGCTTGAGCAGTGGTGCAACAGGGAGGGATTCAAATTCCTGGGGCATTGGGACCGGTTCTGGGGGAGGTGGGACCAGTACAAACCGGACGGTCTGCACCTGGGCAGGACTGGAACCAATGTCCTAGGGGGAGTGTTTGCTAGTGCTGTTGGGGAGGATTTAAACTAATATGGCAGGGGGATGGGAACCAATGCAGGAAGACAGAGGGAAACAAAAAGGAGCCAAAAGCAAAAGACAGAAAGGAGATGAGGAAAAGTGGAGGGCAGAGAAACCCAAGGCAAAGAACAAAAAGGGCCACTGTACAGCAAAATTCTAAAAGGACAAAGGGTGTTAATAAAACAAGCCTGAAGGCTTTGTGTCTTAATGCAAGGAGTATCCGCAATAAGGTGGATGAATTAATTGTGCAAATAGATGTTAACAAATATGATGTGATTGGGATTACGGAGACGTGGCTCCAGGATGATCAGGGCTGGGAACTCAACATTCAGGGGTATTCAACATTCAGGAAGGATAGAATAAAAGGAAAAGGAGGTGGGGTAGCATTGCTGGTTAAAGAGGAGATTAATGCAATAGTTAGGAAAGACATTAGCTTGGATGATGTGGAATCTATATGGGTAGAGCTGCAGAACACCAAAGGGCAAAAAACGTTAGTAGGAGTTGTGTACAGACCTCCAAACAGTAATAGGGATGTTGGGGAGGGCATCAAACAGGAAATTAGGGGTGCATGCAATAAAGGTGTAGCAGTTATAATGGGTGACTTTAATATGCACATAGATTGGGCTAGCCAAACTGGAAGCAATACGGTGGAGGAGGATTTCCTGGAGTGCATAAGGGATGGTTTTCTAGACCAATATGTTGAGGAACCAACTAGGGGGGAGGCCATCTTAGACTGGGTGTTGTGTAATGAGAGAGGATTAATTAGCAATCTCATTGTGCGAGGCCCCTTGGGGAAGAGTGACCATAATATGGTGGAATTCTGCATTAGGATGGAGAATGAAACAGTAATTTCAGAGACCATGGTCCAGAACTTAAAGAAGGGTAACTTTGAAGGTATGAGGCATGAATTGGCTAGGATAGATTGGCGAATGATACTTAGGGGGTTGACTGTGGATGGGCAATGGCAGACATTTAGAGACCGCATGGATGAAGTACAACAATTGTACATTCCTGTCTGGCGTAAAAATAAAAAGGGGAAGGTGGCTCAACCGTGGCTATCTAGGGAAATCAGGGATAGTATTAAAGCCAAGGAAGTGGCATACAAATTGGCCAGAAATGGCAGCGAACCTGGGAACTGGGAGAAATTTAGAACTCAGCAGAGGAGGACAAAGGGTTTGATTAGGACAGGGAAAATGGAGTACGAGAAGAAGCTTGCAGGGAACATTAAGGCGGATTGCAAAAGTTTCTATAGGTATGTAAAGAGAAAAAGGTTGGTGAAAACAAACGTAGGTCCCCTGCAGTCAGAATCAGGGGAAGTCATAACGGGGAACAAAGAAATGGCGGATCAATTGAACAAGTACTTTGGTTCGGTATTCACTAAGGAGGATACAAACAACCTTCCGGATATAAAAGGGGTCAGAGGGTCTAGTAAGGAAGAGGAACTGAGGGAAATCTTTATTAGTCGGGAAATTGTGTTGGGGAAATTGATGGGATTGAAGGCCGATAAATCCCCAGGGCCTGATGGACTGCATCCTAGAGTACTTAAGGAGGTGGCCTTGGAAATAGCGGATGCATTGACAGTCATTTTCCAACATTCCATTGACTCTGGATCAGTTCCTATGGAGTGGAGGGTAGCCAATGTAACCCCACTTTTTAAAAAAGGAGGGAGAGAGAAAACAGGGAATTATAGACCGGTCAGCCTGACCTCAGTAGTGGGTAAAATGATGGAATCAATTATTAAGGATGTCATAGCAGTGTATCTGGAAAATGGTGACATGATAGGTCCAAGTCAGCATGGATTTGTGAAAGGGAAATCATGCTTGACAAATCTTCTGGAATTTTTTGAGGATGTTTCCAGTAAAGTGGACAAAGGAGAACCAGTTGATGTGGTATATTTGGACTTTCAGAAGGCTTTCGACAAGGTCCCACACAAGAGATTAATGTGCAAAGTTAAAGCACATGGGATTGGGAGTAGTGTGCTGACGTGGATTGAGAACTGGTTGTCAGACAGGAAGCAAAGAGTAGGAGTAAACGGGTACTTTTCAGAATGGCAGGCAGTGACTAGTGGAGTGCCGCAAGGTTCTGTGCTGGGGCCCCAGCTGTTTACATTGTACATTAATGATTTAGACGAGGGGATTAAATGCAGTATCTCCAAATTTGCGGATGATACTAAGTTGGGTGGCAGTGTGAGCTGCGAGGAGGATGCTATTAGGCTGCAGAGTGACTTGGATAGGTTAGGTGAGTGGGCAAATGCATGGCAGATGAAGTATAATGTGGATAAATGTGAGGTTATCCACTTTGGTGGTAAAAACAGAGAGACAGACTATTATCTGAATGGTGACAGATTAGGAAAAGGGAAGGTGCAACGAGACCTGGGTGTCATGGTACATCAGTCATTGAAGGTTGGCATGCAGGTACAGCAGGCGGTTAAGAAAGCAAATGGCATGTTGGCCTTCATAGCGAGGGGATTTGAATACAGGGGCAGGGAGGTGTTGCTACAGTTGTACAGGGCCTTGGTGAGGCCACACCTGGAGTATTGTGTACAGTTTTGGTCTCCTAACTTGAGGAAGGACATTCTTGCTATTGAGGGAGTGCAGCGAAGGTTCACCAGACTGATTCCCGGGATGGCGGGACTGACCTATCAAGAAAGATTGGATCAATTGGGATTGTATTCACTGGAGTTCAGAAGAATGAGAGGGGACCTCATAGAAACGTTTAAAATTCTGACGGGTTTAGACAGGTTAGATGCAGAAAGAATGTTCCCAATGTTGGGGAAGTCCAGAACCAGGGGTCACAGTCTGAGGATAAGGGGTAAGCCATTTAGGACCGAGATGAGGAGAAACTTCTTCACCCAGAGAGTGGTGAACCTGTGGAATTCTCTACCACAGAAAGTAGTTGAGGCCAATTCACTAAATATATTCAAAAGGGAGTTAGATGAAGTCCTTACTACTCGGGGGATCAAGGGTTATGGCGAAAAAGCAGGAAGGGGGTACTGAAGTTTCATGTTCAGCCATGAACTCATTGAATGGCGGTGCAGGCTAGAAGGGCTGAATGGCCTGCTCCTGCACCTATTTTCTATGTTTCTATGTTTCTATGTTTAACAGTGTCAGGCTGCCTCCTCCTTGGCTGAAGCTCCTCATCGTCCTCCTCATCCTCGTCCTCCTCCTGAGGTGGATCATCCATCCCTGGTGATAATGGATGGTCCCTCATAATGGCCACGTTGTGCAGCATGCAGCAAACAATGGTGATCATGGAGACTCTATTAAGTGCGTACTGAAATGCCCCACCGGAGCGGTCAAGGCAACGGAAACGCTGCTTCAGAACCCCTATAGTTTGCTCTGTAATGCTCATGGTTGCGATATGGCTGGTGTTGTCGTGCTGCTCGGAAGGGTGGTGGGATTATGGAGGGGTGTCATCAGCCAGGTGGCGAGACCATATCCTTTGTCTCCGATGAGCCAGCCACGCCCTTCATGTGGTGGCTGGAACAGTCATGGCACACTGCTCTCCCGCAGGTTGAAGGCACGTGGCAGCTGCCAGGATTACGTGCATTGACAGCAAGGATAATCTGCCTGTGATCACAGACCAGCTATTCGTTGACGGAGTGGTAACCCTTTCGATTCGGAAACACCTCTCCATTGTGAGGCAGGGCCCGCAATGCCACATGCGTACAATCAATGGCCCCTGACCCATGGGGAAGCATGCTATCCTGGCAAAGCCATGGGGGCGCTCATACTGGCTCTCCCTGGACATACTGAACTTTATGTAGTCCATTCGTCAGCTGTAGAGAGCGTCAGTCACCTGGCGAATGCAGCAATTTACTGCAAACTGTGAGATATTGCAGATATCGCCTATGGGAGACTGGAAGCAGCTGGTAGCATAGTTGAGTGCTACTGTCGCTTTCACTGGCACTGACAGCTAGGTCCTGGTGCCGATGTCAGCTTCAAGGTATGTCTACAGGAGGTGGCAGAGCTCGGTGACCACCTCCTTGCGGAACCGCAGCCTTCTCATGCACTGCCCCTCGGACAAATCAAGTTAAGAGTAATGCGCACGGTAAAACCTGTGTCTGTACGGCCTCCTGCCTCGACGTCAGGTGCCTCTCCTCTGATGTGGACCCACTTTGGCTCTGTAGCTGGCACCTTTGAAGTATTCGCCCCCATCGCTGTCCCCATTAAGTTGCAGAAGGTAGCCGCAATATGCTAGTCGCCAATGAATCCACCAATGTTTGCGAAATGCTAGTTATGAAGCTGAGTAGTTGCAGTAAAGAGAACGCAGCACTGCCCGTGACCTCTGTGGCCCGGCTGCAACTTCCTTTAAATACTGTTCCGGAATCGTTACCTCGACTTGTGAATGACAACTTTTTGTGACGTGATCCCCGCCAGCTGGTAAGTGAGGCGGTAAAAGTGAATTTACCGAGACCGGCACCAACGAGGCGTTGCATGCGTACTGCCATCAGGATTTCCATGGCGGTAGTCAGCGAGGCGGCAATTCTTTGCACCCGTGAAAAAGCAGAACTGAATTTCCCATCAGGCGGCACCACCACCTAATGCCGGCGCCCAGCCGTTTATGCCCCGTTGCTGCCTCTCCCAGGCGATATCAGCTGGCGGTAGCAACTGAATTTCGACCCTTAAATGTTTTACTTACTTTTTTTCTCTACTGTCTCCCTGCACCCATTGTACATTTTGGAGTTGAGGACAACTTTGAAAAAGTTGCCATTGGATTTGCCTGTCAATATTTGATGAGCTTTTCTACATCAAACAGGAAGGGGATGTTTGATGGATAAATAAACTTGTCTACAGAATGCCAAGGGTGAAAGAGGGGAAATTTCTCTTGTTCTCCCATTTTTAAGTCCTCTCCTTAAATCCTGAAAGATGAATCTTAGAACAAAAGTGATATTACTTACTAATGGCAGCAATATCTCTTCTGTGACTTGCTTTTATTTATATATTTTTTCCTTTCAGGGTTTCCTCTGAACATCTTATTACCAAATCTCGAGATACTCTATTAACCACAAACATAGAAACATAGAAAGATAGAAAATAGGAGCAGTAGTAGGCTATTTGGCCCTTCGAGTCTGCACCACCATTCAATATGATCATGGCTGATCCTCTATCTCAACACCATATTCCCGCTTTTCCCCCATATCCCTTGATGTCTTTTGTTTCTAGAAATCTATCTATCTCCCTCTTAAATATATTCAGTGACTTGGCCTCCACAGCCTTCTGTGGTAGAGAATTCCACAGGTTCATCACCTTTTGAGTGAAAACATTTCTCCTCATCTCGGTCCTAAATTTCCTTCCTCATATCCTGAGACTGTGACCCCTTGTTCTAGACTTCCCAGCCAGGGGAAATATCCTCCCTGCATCCAGTCTATCCAACTCAGTCAGAATTTTATATGTTTCAATGAGAATCCCTCTCATCCTTCTAAATTCTAGTGAATACAGGCCTAGTCGACCCAATCTTTCCTCATACGACAGTCCTGCCATCCCAGGAATTAGTCTGGTAAACCTTTGCTGAACTCCCTCTATGGCAAGTATATCCTTCCTTCGGTAAGGAGACCAAAACTGCACACAATACTCCAGGTGCGGTCTCACCAAGGCCCTGTATAACTGTAGTAAGACATCCTTGCTCCTGTACTCAAATCCTCTTGCAATGAAGGCCAACATATCATTTGCCTTCCTAACTGCTTGCTGCACCTGCATGTTTGCTTTCAATGACTGGTGTACAAGGACACCCAGATCCCTCTGTACATCAACACTCCCCAAGCCATCACCATTTAAATAATACTTTGGCCTTATGTTTTTCCTACCAGTGGATAACTTCACATTTATCCACGTTATACTGCATCTGCCATGTGTTTGCCCACTCACTCAACCTATCTAAATTGAGGGGTCTTTGCATCCTCCTCACAACTCACATTTGTGTCATCAGCAAACTTGGAAATATTACATTTGGCTCCTTCATCCAAATCATTTATATATATTGTGAATAGCTGGGGCCCGCCACCCCGAAATTTTGCACACTAACCTCTTATGTGGGACTTTATCAAAGACCTTCTGAAAATCTAAATACACTACATCCACTGGTTCTCCCTTATCTATTCTATCAGTTACATCCTCAAAAAACTCCAGTAGGTTTGTCAAACATGATTTTCCTTTCATAAATCTAGGTTGACTTTGTTTAATCCCATTGATATTATCTAATTGTCCCGTTATCACATCCTTTATAATAGACTCTAGCATTTTCCCTACTACTGATGTTAGGCTAACCGGACTGTAGTTCCCTGTTTTCTCTCTCCCTCCTTTTTTAAATAGTGGGGTTGCCACCCTCCAATCTGCAGGAACTTTTCCATAATCTATAGAATTTTGGAAGATGACAGCTAATGCATCTACTATTTCCATGGCTATCTCTTTTAGTACTCTGGGATGCAGATCATCAGACCCTGGGGATTTATCAGCCTTCAGTCCCATTAGTTTCTCCAGTACTATTTTCTTACTAATAATCATTTCCTTTAATTCCTCTTGCTCACTGGACCTTTGGTTCCTTAGCATTTCTGGGACGTTATTTATGTCCTCTTCCTTGAAGACAGAACCAAAGTATTTATTTAACTGTTCTGCCATTTCCTTGTTCCCCATTATAAATTCTCCCATTTCTGTCTGTAAAGGACCTACATTTGTCTTCACTAATCTTTTTCTTTTTACGTACTTGTAGAAACTTTTGCAGTCGGTTTTTATGTTCCTTGCAAGTTTACTCTCAAGCTCTATTTTTCCCTTCTTACTCAATCTCTTGGTCAATTTTTGCTGAATTCTAAACTGCTCCCAATCCTCAGGCTTGTTACTTTTTCTGGCAACTTTGTATAACTCCTCCTCAGATCTAATACTATCCTTAATTTCTTTTGTTAGCCATGGATGGGCCATTGTTTTTACGCCAGAAAGGAATGTATAACTGTTGCAACTCATGCATTTGTTCCTTAAATGTTAGTCATTGCCTATCCACCGTCATGCCTTTTAATGAATCTTCCCAATCTATCATAGCCAATTCATTCCTCATACCTTCGTAGTTTCCTTTGTTTAGATTTAGGACCTTAGTTTCGGATTGGACTACTTCACTTTTCAACTTAATAAATAATTCAATCATGTTATGGTCACTCTTCCCTAAAGGACCCTGCACAACAAGACTGTTAATTAACCCCTTCTTATTATACAATACCCAATCTAGGATAGCCTATTCCCTGGTCGACTCCTCAACATACTGGTCTAAAAAACCATCTCGTACACACTCCAGGAATTCATCTGCCACAGTATTATTACTAATTTGGTTTGGCCAGTCTATATGTAGATTAAAGTCACCTACGATTGCTGTAGTACCTTTGTTACATGCATTTCTAATTTCCTGTTTTATGCCATCCCCTACATTACCACTACTGTTTGGAGGCCTATAGACAACTCCCACCAATGTTTTCTGCCCCTTGGTGCTCCTAGCTCCACCCAGACTGATTCTACATCTTGATTTTCTGAGCCAATATCCTGTCTCACTATTGCTCCAATTTCATCCTTTACGAACAACGCCACACCACCTCTTCCTTTTTGCATGTCCTTCCTAAATATTGAATATCCTTGGATATTCACTTCCCAATCCTGGTCTCGTTGGGAAGGCCAGTTGTTATACCCAGCCATGAGGGCAAACAGCCTACCTCTGACATTGTTCTGTGATGACAGTCCACTTGGAGGCATGAGACTGATGCCCTTATATCCGAGGGGGCTGCCAGATTTCCCACCAGAAAGCAGAAGATTGTGGTCCCAGTGCGAGAGACCTGTTAACATTTTAAAAAGAATCCACCCTAATCTTTGATTAGTGACAGTTTGGCTCAGTTTGTGCGACTCTTATCCGAAGGTTGTGTCTTCAAGCCCTGCTCCAGAGACTTGATCACAAAATCTAGGCTGATACTCCTGTGCAACAATGAGGCAGTGCTGCATGTTCAGATGGATGTAGACCCCAGGGCATTATGTGAAAAAGAACAGGGGAATTCTCCTGGCCAACATTTATCCCTCTACAACACCACCAAAAACAGATTTAACTGGCACATACCAGTTCAACGAATGACCTGTTTCTGTGTTGTACATTTTATGATCTTCGAGGTCCAGGCCTCAAATCCAAGCTTGAATCCCCATCCCACCCTTCAGAAGCCTGGGGATTTCAGTAAAAAAATAATAAAACAAAGATTCCAAAATAAAATAGTGTGGTTTGCACTGTACACGTTGCAAGGATACGGATTCAAGTATTCATCTCACTCAGCGACAAAGCATGAACTACCAACATCCATGCAGAGTAACATAGATGTACTCCATTTTGTAGCATCAAAAAAAATTGTCGGGGTAAATAAGAAACTTTACATCTGACCAGAAAAAAATCCTTGCAAATAGTTATGTTGTAGAAAAAGTAGCAAAGGAAAGAAAATTTCAAATCAAAATATAATTTGTTGAATTCTTTTCAGGTTAGCGAAGTCTCTGGTGTGCAGAAACTCACTAACAAGCTTAAGTGTCAGCAAACTAAACTACTGAAAAATTCACCTAAGTAGATTCCATTTTTTTTTAGATGAGTGCACATTCTGTCCCTGTACAGACACAACCAATTTAACCAAGTTTAGGGAATTTAGAGGCAGGAAGGCAAGAGCCAAGGCACAGGGCCCCCCATGCAGTTTATCAACACAGAATATGGGTAAAGATTGCCACTGTTTATCCAGTTAGTATCACCTTGACTATTCAGCCATTGAAGTGAAGGGTTACCTCGAGCAGAGTGAGAAGAATCCCAGCCGCAAATGAAGGTTTATCCTTCAGCTCTCATTACTTAGTCAAGCTCATTAATCAGTCGTCAGCAGCACACTGGAGTACTGTGGATCAGCCTGGCCAAGCTATCGGATTACTGAGTCTACCATAGAAAATCATCTCAACAACAACTTGTATTTATATAGTGCCTTTAACATAGTGAAACTTCCCAAGGCACTTCACAGGAGAATTATGCGATAAAACTTTGCCAGATATGAAATCTTGGAGCCATCTCACCTCTGTGCTCACCTTCCTCTCCCATAATAAAAGGAATGGTTTCAAGAAGTAATTGCTGCAACTTGGTGAATATAATCAAACTGTATTAACTCTTTGGGTATGGAAGTTTCCTCAGCTCCCTCAAAATAGGCATGTTTTGTCATCTACCATTTGGAAAATGATTTTCTCTGCATTTCTAATACTGTGACCATTGAATGCCACTTTTCTGACACTTACTCAGAGCCTTGTGTTTTTTTTGATTGAACTCACTCATATAATGTTTTAATGTTAACTCTATGTATTGTTCTTTTATCATTGGGCACATAAGGATTTTATTATTGATGTTTCACATTGTGGTTTGCTACCACTTATCAATGGGGAGTGGAATTCGTATCTTCACAGAATTCCAGTTATGCTCACTGCAAGACGTAACAGAGCTATTGTATATCCATCTGATGACAGAGTGCTTCACTCTGTGGTTTATTTTTAAGAAAATCTACATATCATTGATGTGATATAGTGTTATTGCCAGTTTTATAGGATAGGAAATTGAAATTGGTAAAACAAGGAATCCAATTGCTTTAAGGAAAAAAATTATCATTTTCATGGAACCAGACATAATTTCTTGTTCATAATATCCATTTATTTTTAATTTCCCCCTTTCCCTTTAGGTCTTCTGCATAATGAATTATTCCTTGACCAAGAGAGCAAGTGAATTGTCCTTCTCCTAAGACTCCATCAATGCCATTGCTGAGATGGTTGCATTCTTACATGTGTAAGAATGGCGTGGAGCCATTCACTCCCTTTTTCCTAATTATCCTTCCCTTTCTGTCATTTCCAGTGTTTATTTTGATACGATGGCCAAACTCGTGTGCGTAAAATTGCGAGTAGTAACTTGTGTCCTAACACACCATGACAGAGAGCATTGGAGGGCCAACATGCCAGGTTTTTGTGTTGTTTAAATGGCAGCTTGCATTTCAGTACCAGCTTGGCCTATTAATATCACTCTCAGCTCTGTGATAGATGGTTGTGGTTTCGAACCCCACTCCAAGACATGAGCACACAATCTGTGTTGTTTGAACTGCTGCCTTTGGCTGAGTGTTGAACTGAGTGCCTGTCTTCCTGTTGTGGGATGTAAAAGATCGCATCACAATTTTTGAAGTAGAGCATAGAATTATTCCAGTGCCTTGGCTGACATTTATCCCTCAACTGATGCAATCAAAAATGGATTAACTTTTAAAAAATATTTTCTAAATTTATTCATTCATAGAAACATAGAAACATAGAAAATAGGTGCAGGAGTAGGACATTCGGCCCTTCTAGCCTGCACCGCCATTCAATGAGTTCATGGCTGAACATGCAACTTCAGTACCCCATTCCTGCTTTCTCACCATACCCCCTTGATCCCCCTAGTAGTAAGGACTTCATCTAACTCCTTTTTGAATATATTTAGTGAATTGGCCTCAACAACTTTCTGTGGTAGAGAATTCCACAGGTTCACCACTCTCTGGGTGAAGAAGTTTCTCCTCATCTCGCTCCTAAATGGCTTACCCCTTATCCTTAGACTGTGACACCTGGTTCTGGACTTCCACAACATTGGGAACATTCTTTCTGCATCTAACCTGTCTGAATCCATCAGAATGTTAAACGTTTCTATGAGGTCCCCTCTCTTTCTTCTGAACTCCAGTGACTACAAGCCCAGTTGATCCAGTCTTTCTTGATAGGTCAGTCCCGCCATCCCGGGAATCAGTCTGGTGAACCTTCGCTGCACTCCCTCAATAGCAAGAATGTCCTTCCTCAAGTTCGGAGACCAAAACTGTACATAATACTCCAGGTGTGGCCCCACCAAGGCCCTGTACAACTGTAGCAACACCTCCCTGCCCCTGTACTCAAATCCCCTCGCTATGAAGGCCAACATGCCATTTGCTTTCTTAACCACCTGCTGTACCTGCATGCCAACCTTCAATGACTGATGTACCATGACACCCAGGTCTCGTTGCACCTCCCCTTTTCCTAATCTGTCACCATTCAGATAATAGTCTGTCTCTCTGTTTTTACCACCAAAGTGGATAACCTCACATTTATCCACATTATACTTCATCTGCCATGCATTTGCCCACTCACCTAACCTATCCAAGTCACTCTGCAGTTCATACTGCCACCCAACTTAGTGTCATCCGCAAATTTGGAGATACTACATTTAATCCCCTCGTCTAAATCATTAATGTACAGTGTAAACAGCTGGGGCCCCAGCACAGAACCTTGCGGTACCCCACTAGTCACTGCCCACCATTCTGAAAAGTCCCCATTTACTCCTACTCTTTGCTTCCTATCTGACAACCAGTTCTCAATCCATGTCAGCACACTACCCCCAATCCCATGTGCTTTAACTTTGCACATTAATCTCTTGTGTGGGACCTTGTCGAAAGCCTTCTGAAAGTCCAAATATACCACATCAACTGGTTCTCCCTTATCCACTCTACTTGAAACATCCTCAAAAAATTCCAGAAGATTTGTCAAGCATGATTTCCCTTTCACAAATCCATGCTGACTTGGACCTATCATGTCACCTCTTTCCAAATGCGCTGCTATAACATCCTTAATAATTGATTCATGGGATTTGGGCGCCGCTGGCACTGCAGGCATTTATGCAGCCCATCCCTAATTGCCCTTGAGAAGGTGGTGGTGAGCCACCTTCTTGAACAGCTGCAGTCCATGTGGTGAAAGTGCTCCCACAGTGCTGTTAAGTAGGGAGTTCCAGGATTTTGACCCAGCAACGATGAAGGAACGGCGATATATTTCCAAGTCAGGATGGTGTGTGACTTGGAGGGGAATTTGAAGGAACTTGGAGGAGGTGTTGTTCCTATGCGCCTGCTGTCCTTGTACTTCAAGGTGGTAGAAGTCGTGGATTTAGGAGGTTCTGTCGAAGAAGCCTTGGCGAGTTGCTGCGTTGCATGGGATAGGATGCCAATCAAGCGGGTTGCTTTGTCCTGGGTGGTGTTGAGTTTCCTGGGCATTGTTGGAGTTGCACTCATCCAGGCAAGTGAGAGTATTCCATCACACTCCTGATTTGTGCCTTGTAGATGGTGGAAAGGCTTTGGGGAGTCAGGAGGTGAGTCATTCATCGCAGAATACCCTGACTTCTGACCCACTCATGTAACCACAGTCTTTATGTGGCTGGTCCAGTTAAGTTTCTGGTCAATGGTGACCTCCAGGATGTTGATGGTGGATGATTCGGCGATGGTAATGCCGTTGAATATCAAGGGGAGGTGGTTAGACTCTCGCTTTTTGGAGATGGTCATTGCCTGGCATTTGTGTGGCACAAATGCTACTTGCCACTTATCAGCCCAAGCCTGAATATCGTCCAGGGCTTACTGCACGTAGCCATGGACTGCTTCATTTTCTGAGGAGTTGCGAATGGAACTGAGCACTGTGCAATCATCAGCGAACAGCCCCACTTCTGGTCATTTATCTCATTTGCTGTTTAAGGGCCCTTCCTGCATTCCAATTGACTGCTGAGCTTGCTGGCATAACAACAGTGAATATATTTCAAAAGTAATTAATTGACTGATGCACATGTTATGGCCTGAGGATGTTAAAAATGCTGAAAAAATTATAAAAATGTCTTCTTTGTTTATGTCCTTGTCAGGTAGGTTCATCCTCGACTCTGAGGGACTGCCTAAGAAGGAGAAGAGGTATGGTTGGTAGTACTCTTGACTTGGAGTGAGAAATTTGTGGTTGTATTGGAAGATAAGAACAAAGAACATAAGAAAAATGAGCAGGAGTAGGCCATTTGGATCCTTGAGCCTGCTCCGCCATTCAATAAGATCATGGCTGATCTGATCATGGACTCAGCTCCACTTCCCTGCCCGCTCCCCATAACCCTTTACTCCCTTATCGCTCAAAAACCTGTCTATCTCTGCCTTAAATATATTCAATGACTCAGCCTCCACAGCTCTCTGGGGCAGAGAATTCCATAGATTTACAACCCTTTGACAGAAGAAATTTCTCCTCATCTCAGTTTTAAATGGGCGGCCCCTTATTCTAAGAATATGTCCCCTAGTTTTAGTTTCACCTATGAGTGGAAATATACTTTTGCATCCACCTTGTCGAGCCCCCTCATTATCTTATAGGTTTCAATAAGATCACCTCTCATTCATCTGAACTCCAATGTGTATAGGCCCAACCTACTCAACCTATCCTCATAGGTCAACTCCCTCATCTCCGGAATCAACCTAGTGAACCTTCTTTGAACAGCCTCCAATGCAAGTATATCCTTCCTTAAATAAGGAGACCAAAACTGTACGCAGTACTCCAGGTGTGGCCTCACCAATATCCTGTACAGTTGTAGCAGGACTTCTCTGCTTTTATACTCTATCCCCCTTGCAATAAAGGCCAACATTCCATTTGTCTTCCTGATTATTTGCTATACCTGCACACTAATTTTTTGTGTTTCGTGCACAAGGACACCCAGGTCTCTCTGCAACACTTTGCAATTTTTCTCCATTTAAATTATAATTTGCTTTTCTATTATTTCCACCAAAGTGGATAACCTCACATTTTTCCATATTACACTCCATCTGCCAAATTGTTGTCCACTCACTTAGCCTGTCTATATCCCTTTACAGAATTTTGTGTCCTGCTCACAATTTGCTTTCCTACCCATTTTTATATCACCAGAAAACTACATTACACTTGTTCCCTTCATCCAAGTCATTAATATAGATTGTAAATGGTTGAGGCCCCAGCACCGATCCCTGCAGCACCTCACTAGTCACTGTTTGCCAATGAGAAAATGACCCATTTATCCCGAATCTCTGTTTTCTATTAGTTAGCCAATCCTCTATCCATGCTAATATATTACCCCCAACCCCGTGAGCTTTTATGTTGTGCAGTAACCTCTTAAGTGGTACCTTATCGAATGCCTTCTGGAAATCCATAATACACCACATCTACTGGTTCCCCCTTATCCACCCTGCTCGTTACATCCTCAAAGAACTCCAGTAAATTTGTCAAACATGATTTCCCTTTCATAAAACCATGCTGACTCTGCTTGATTGAATCATGCTTTTCCAAATGTCCTGCTACTGCTTCCTTAATAATGGACTCCAGCATTTTCCCAACGACAGATGTTAGGCTAACTGGTCTATAGTTTCCTGTTTTTTGTCTGCCTCCTTTTTTAAATAGGAACTTTACATTTGCGGTTTTCCAATCTGCTGGGACTGCCCCAGAATCCAGGGAATTTTAGTAGATTACAATCAATGCATCCACTATCTCTGCAACCAATTCTCTTAAGACCCTAAGATGTAAGGCATCATGTCCAGGAGATTTGTCCACCTTTAGTCCCATTATTTTACCTAGTACTACTGAATTAGTGATAGTGATTGTATTAAGTTCCTGCCTAGCTATAGTCCCTTGATTATCCACTATTGGGATGTATTTAGTGTCTTCTACAGTGAAGACCGATACAAAATATTTGTTCAATGTCTCTGTTTCACTGTTCTCCATTATTAATTCCCCAGTCTCATCCTCCAGGGGACCAACATTTACTTTAGCCACTCTTTTCCTTTTTATGTACATTAAGACGGATTGCAAAAGAGAAAAAGGTTAGTAAAGACAAACGTAGGTCCCCTGCAGTCAGAATCAGGGGAAGTCATAACGGGGAACAAAGAAATGGCGGACCAATTGAACAAGTACTTTGGTTCGGTATTCACGAAGGAGGACACGAACAATCTTCCAGTTATAAAAGGGGTCGGGGGGTCTAGTAAGGAGGAGGAACTGAGGGAAATCCTTATTAGCCGGGAAATTGTGTTGGGGAAATTGATGGGATTGAAGGCCGATAAATCCCCAGGGCCTGATGGACTGCATCCCAGAGTACTTAAGGAGGTGGCCTTGGAAATAGTGGATGTGTTGACAATCATTTTCCAACATTCCATTGACTCTGGATCAGTTCCTATGGAGTGGAGGGTAGCCAATGTAACCCCACTTTTTAAAAAAGGAGGGAGAGAGAAAACAGGGAATTATAGACCGGTCAGCCTGACATCGGTAGTGGGTAAAATGATGGAATCAATTATTAGGGATGTCATAGCAGTGCATTTGGAAAGAGGTGACATGATAGGTCCAAGTCAGCATGGATTTGTGAAAGGGAAATCATGCTTGACAAATCTTCTGGAATTTTTTGAGGATGTTTCCAGTAGAGTGGATAAGGGAGAACCAGTTGATGTGGTATATTTGGACTTTCAGAAGGCGTTTGACAAGGTCCCACACAAGAGATTGATGTGCAAAGTTAGAGCACATGGGATTGGGGGTAGTGTACTGACATGGATTGAGAACTGGTTGTCAGACAGGAAGCAAAGAGTAGGAGTAAATGGGTACTTTTCAGAATGGCAGGCAGTGACTAGTGGGGTACCGCAAGGTTCTGTGCTGGGGCCCCAGCTGTTTACACTGTACATTAATGATTTAGATGAGGGGATTAAATGTAGTATCTCCAAATTTGCGGATGACACTAAGTTGGGTGGCAGTGTGAGCTGCGAGGAGGATGCTGTGAGGCTGCAGAGCGACTTGGATAGGTTAGGTGAGTGGGCAAATGCATGGCAGATGAAGTATAATGTGGATAAATGTGAGGTTATCCACTTTGGTGATAAAAACAGAGAGACAGACTATTATCTGAATGGTGACAGATTAGGAAAAGGGGAGGTGCAAAGAGATCTGGGTGTCATGGTACATCAGTCATTGAAGGTTGGCATGCAGGTGCAGCAGGCGGTTAAGAAAGCAAATGGCATGTTGGCCTTCATAGCAAGGGGATTTGAGTACAGGGGCAGGGAGGTGTTGCTACAGTTGTACAGGGCATTGGTGAGGCCACACCTGGAGTATTGTGTACAGTTTTGGTCTCCTAACCTGAGGAAGGACATTCTTGCTATTGAGGGAGTGCAGCGAAGGTTCACCAGACTGATTCCCGGGATTGCGGGACTGACCTATCAAGAAAGACTGGATCAACTGGGCTTGTATTCACTGGAGTTCAGAAGAATGAGAGGGGACCTCATAGAAACATTTAAAATTCTGACGGGGTTAGACAGGTTAGATGCAGGAAGAATGTTCCCAATGTTGGGGAAGTCCAGAACCAGAGGTCACAGTCTAAGGATAAGGGGTAAGC
Organism: Pristiophorus japonicus; assembly: GCF_044704955.1. NCBI lineage: Eukaryota > Metazoa > Chordata > Chondrichthyes > Pristiophoridae > Pristiophorus > Pristiophorus japonicus. The sequence continues at coordinate 225,325,912 of NC_091981.1, forward strand.
CATTTAGGACCGCGATGCGGAGGAACTTCTTCACCCAGAGAGTGGTGAACCTGTGGAATTCTCTACCACAGAAAGTTGTTGAGGCCAATTCACTAAATATATTCAAAAAGGAGTTAGATGAGGTCCTTACTACTAGGGGGATCAAGGGGTATGGCGAGAAAGCAGGAATGGGGTACTGAAGTTGAATGTTCAGCCATGAACTCATTGAATGGCGGTGCAGGCTAGAAGGGCCGAATGGCCTACTCCTGCACCTATTTTCTATGTTTCTATGTTTCTATGTACCTGTAGAAACTCTTACTATCTGTTTTTATATTTTATGCTAATTTACTTTCATAATCTATCTTCCCTCGCTTAATCATTTTTTAAGTCGTTCTCTGCTATCTTTTAAAAATGTCCCTATCCTCTGGCCTCCCAGTAGTCTTGGTCACATTGTATGTCTTTGTTTTCAATTTGATACCATTCCTTATTTCCTTAGTTAGCCACGGATAGTTATCCTTTCACTTCCAGTCTTTCCTTCTCATTGGGATATATTTTTGTTGCAGGTTATGAAATATCCCCTCAAATGTCTGCCCCATCAACTGTCCCATTCTTTCATCTATTTTCCCAGTTCACTTGAGTCAATTCTGCCCTCATACCTTTGTAGTTCCCTTTATTTAAGCTTAGGACCCTGGTTTGAGAACCAACTTTCTCATCCTCCAACTGAATTTGAAATTCAACCATATTATGGTCACTTAGTCCTAGAGGATCTTTTACTAAGAGATCACTTATTATTCCTGCCTCATTAAACAATACTACATCTAAGATAGCCTGCTCCCTGATTGGTTCCGCAATGTACCCTTAAAGGAAACTATCCTGGATACATTTGTGAACTCCTCCTCAAGGCTTCCCTGGCCAATTTGCTTTGTCCAATCATTATGAAGGTTAAAATCACCCGTGATGTTCTCTTCAGGCTCATCCTCGTCTGAATCTTCTTCAGCCTCGACAGGGTTAGCCTCAAGTTCTGCAAAAGATAATCGAACAGTCAAATGGTTAGCAGCAGAGGAGTGGGCAGGATGGGTGATATAAGGGATAGAGTTGTAGCAGGCAAGAGTAGATAGATAGGTGGTCACAACACAATGCTGATGGTAATGAACTAATCAGTATTCGGAGGATCTGAGGAATTGGTGATGGTATGGATTATAATTGCCTATTGTATGTAACACTTGCTTATGTAGGTAAAGCACACTTATAACAAATTAAAACTGTATGGTTAAATCATCCTTGACCTTAGTAACACATAACGAAATAGCCGAAGTTAGCAGTTACAATTTTGATTAGGAGTCTCTGAGGAAGAGATAAGAAAGCCAGTATTTTGGAACAGTTACGGAGGCGTCATATAGACTTTGGCAAAGTGCAAATCACGGAACAAACACAATTAACATATGATGGGAGATGAACAATTGCATGTACCACTCAGAGCCAGTCTGATAAGAGACGACAAATCAATGTAACTCCGCTGATAGCAATAGACCTATCGATGATTTTGTACGAGGGTAGCTCCTCACCAAAACCTCTATAAATTATAATTGAAACCTCTTGTATTTTGAAAGTTCCACGATTAAACTTTCCCTTGCAGTTGCTCGAAATAAAGCTGGTCGAACCTAAGGTTTTGTTTGTTTGATTCCGTGGTTGTTATACGGAAGGCGACAGGTGAGGTGTCGATTACCTATATCAGGTAGTCCGCCCCGAGGGAGAGAAGTCTTCCTTTTACCCCAACTGTGCATGAGTAAGCTCACAAATCGCAGGCCAGGCAGCAGGCTGAATTGAAGAACTGTGATGAATATGTAGGACTTACCCTCTCCCTCGAGTGTGGGCCTAGCTTGTGCAGTACTGATTGCTTTTCTCCAGGCAGGACCCATCAAAGCAGCGAACCTCTCTTCCAAGTGGGTCAGTGGGTGCAGATTTGCTGGGTCTCTTCCTGTTCGAGTTCTTGCCCTTTTATTATGTGCCACCTTCCTCTGCAAGGAAGAAAATGCAACTTTTTAGAGAGGGCTACTTTCTGCTGGGTGGGACATATACAGCTGGTCACATTTACAATTGCAATTCCATTGAATAAATGAAAATATTACTTACACTAACTACTTGACCAAGGTCCTGCCATTTCTTTTTACCCTGGCCTCCAGATCTCGTGGTGGTCACCACTGCGCAGTAATCTTCTGCAACTTGGTTCCAATGTTTCTTCCTTTCTTTGGATGGAATCTTTATGTGACCTCTGGTGGTGTCCAGCTCCTGCCATCTGTTCTCAATCACAGTAACTAGTACCTCCACTTCTTGCTGTAAGAAATTCTTGGTCCTTGCACTGCATTGCATCTTGTATTGCTGTAGTTGCGATTTTTCTAATGCTCTCACACAGCACTCCTTTTCACAGACGCATCTGGCTCTTTAAAAATGGCCGATTGCCAAATCTGAGCTGTACTGAGCATGCGCGTCCATTGGAATGATGTCAAAAACGTAACTTTTTTTCTGCGCATGAGCAGAAGGTGCGTCTTCGTTTTTCGGTGCAGACAGCAGGCTCCACCGCCCCGCCGAGGGCTGGACACGCTGCGTGGCACCAAATTTGAATTATACATTGGAGAAACTTTGGCAAAATATTTCTGGCGCATTTCTGGCCGAGAAAAACGGGCGTAACTCTGGCAATACGCCAGAAAACGGACTTGGGGAAAACTGATCCCTATATTGCAATATTTTGAATTCAACATGGAAATACAACTGGAGTGGGATTTGAAACCACAATAACCTGCTCAGAGGATTAATAGGATATTTAATTTAACCTGTCTCGCAGCCTCCCTCCTTCCCACATAATGCACAGCACAGTACTCTCGTATTTCGCTGTGAACATAAAGTCAATAAAGTTTTCCCAAATATCTGGTGTTAATGATTGTTAATGAAGCTTAACCATGCAATTATATAGAGTGGAAGTAACTGGATGATCAGTTATAAGGAAATAAAATCTTTGAGGCTGCTAGAAGCTGGTCTTCATCTACATGCTTCCTCTCGGTGACATCATCCGAAAACACAGTGTCAGTTTCCACATGAACGCTGATGACACCCATCTCTACCTCACCACCAGTTCTCTCGACCCCTCCATGTTCTCTAACTTGTCCGACATCCAGTTCTGGAAGACCGAAGCCATTGTTTCGATCCCTGCTCTGTTTCGTCTCACCATCTGGATCACGTTCTCACTATCAACACCCCCCTGCTTTAGACCTGGATCACGTTCATCCCCCATCCCCACTGTGCTCTCCGTGTTCTTTACACCCCCACCATCAAGTTCCCTCTCTCTCTCCCCTCCGATCCCCTCTGCCCTCTCTCTGCCTCCTCCTGTCTTTCTCTACCCCTCTCTTCCCCCAGTCTCTCTCTCTCTCTCCCCTCTCCCAGTCTCACTCTCTCACTCCCCCCCCACAGTCTCTCTCTCTCCCTCCATTCTATCTCTCTTCCCCCATCCCCCCCACCCCACACCCCATTCTCTCTCTCTCTCTCTCCCACTCTCTTGGGGAACGGTAGCATCATGGTTAAGTTACAGGACTAGTAAATCAGAGGTCTGCACTAAAAATCCAGAGACGTGAGCTCAAATCCCATCATGGCAGCTGGGGAATTTAAATTCAGTTAATTAAATAAATCTGGAATAAAAAGCTAGTGTCAATAATGTTGACCATGAAACTACCGGATTGTTGTAAAATCCCATCTGGTTCACTAATGTCCTTCAGGGAATGGAATCTTACCCGGTCTGCCCTATACTCCAGACCCACAGCAATGTGGTTGACTCTTAACTGCCCTCTGAAATGGCCGAGCAAGCCACTCCATTGTAACAAACCACTACAAGAAGCAATAATAAGAATATAATTGGATGGACCACCCGGCATCGACCTCATCACTGACTTCGGATATGACATCGGCACACCCAACTCATTCGACCCTGCAAAGTCCTCCTCACTAACATCTGGGGACTTGTGCCAAAATTGGGACAGCTGTACCACAGACTAGTCAAGCAACAGCCTGACATAGTCATACTCACCGAATCATACCTTTCCGTCAATGTCCTAGACTCTTCCATCACCATCCCTGGGTATGTCCTGTCCCACCGGCAGAACACCTGAGGTGGTGGCACAGTGGTATACAGTCGGGAGGGTGTGGCCTTGGGAGACCTCAGCATTGACACCGGACCCCATGAAGTCTCATGGCTTCAGGTCAAGCATGGGCAAGGAAACCTCCTGCTGATTACCACCTACCGCCCTCCCTCAGCTGATGAATCAGTACTCCTCAAAACTGGGCATCCATGAGGCACTGTGGAGCAGCAGCAGAATTGTAATTCACCATGATCTGTAATCACATGGCCTGGCATATCCCTCACTCTACCATAACCATCAACATAGAAACATAGAAACATAGAAAATAGGTGCAGGAGTAGGCCATTCGGCCCTTCTAGCCTGCACCGCCATTCAATGAGTTCATGGCTGAACATGCAACTTCAGTACCCCAAGCAAGGGGACCAACCCTGGTTCAATGAAAAGTGCAGAAGAGCATGTCAGGAGCAGCACCAGGCATACCTAAAAATGAGCTACCGACCTAGGGAAGCTGCAACACAGGACTGACTACATGCATACTAAGCAGTGGAAACAGCATGCTGTAAACAGAACTAAGTGATCCCACAATCAAAGGATCAGATAAGAGTTCTGTAGTCCTGCCACATCCAGTCGTGAATGGTGATGGACAATTAAACAACTAACGGGAGGAGGAGGTTCCATGAATATCCCCATCCTCAATGACAGTGGAGCCCAGCTCGTGAGTGTAAATGACAATGTTGAAGCGTTTACAACCATCTTCAGCCAGAAGTGCCGAGTGGATGATCCATATTAGCCTCCTCCTGAGGTCCCCACCATCACAGATGCCTGTCTTCAGCCAATTTGATTCACTCCACGTGATATCAAGAAACGGCTGAGCGCACTGGATACAGCAAAGGTTATGGGCCCTGACAACATCCTGGCTGTCGTGCTGAAGACTTGTGCTCCAGAACAAACCGCGTCCCTAGCCAAGCTGTTTCAGTACAGCTACAACACTGGCATCTACCCAACAATGTGGAAACTGCCCAGGTATGTCATGTCCACAAAAAGCAGGACAAATCCAATCCGGCCAATTACTGCCCCATCAGTGTTCTCTCAATCATCAACAAAGTGATGGAAGGTGTCGTCGACAGTGCTATCAAGCGGCACTTACTCACCAATAACCTGCTCACCGATGCTCAGTTTGGGCTCCACCAGGACGACACAACTCCAGCCTGCATTACAGCCTTGGTCCAAACATGGATAAAAGAGCTGAATTCCAGAGGTGAGGCGAGAGTGACTGCCCTCGACATCAAGGCAGCATTTGACTGAGTGTGGCATCAAGGAGCCCAAGTAAAATTGAAGTCAATGGGAATCAGGGGGAAAATTCTCCACTGGCTGGAGTCATACCTAGCACAGAGGAAGATGGTTGTGTTTGTTGGAGGTCAATCATCCCAGCTCCAGTCCTAGGCCCAACCATCGTTAGCTGCTTCATGAATCCTCGTAAGGTTAGAAATGGGGATGTTCGCTGATGATTGCACAATGTTCAGTTCCATTCACAACTCCTCAGAAAATGAAGCAGTCCATGGCTACGTGCAGTAAGCCCTGGATGATATTCAGGCTTGGGCTGATCAGTGGCAAGTAGCATTTGTGCCACACAAGTGCCAGGCAATGACCATCTCCAACAAGCGAGAGTCTAACCGCCTCCCCTTGATATTCAACAGCATTACCATCGCCAAATCATCCACCATCAACATCCTGGGAGTCACCATTGACCAGAAACTTAACTGGACCAGCCACATAAGTACAGCGGCAACAAGAGTGGGTCAGAGGCTGGGTATTCCACAGGAAGTGTCTCATCTCCTGACTCCCCAAAGCCTTTCCACCATCTACAAGGCACAAGTCAGGAGTGTGATGGAATACTCTCCACTTGCTTGGATGAATGCAGCTCTAACAACACTCAAGAAGCTCGACACCATCCAGGACAAAGCAGCCTGCTTGATTGGAATCCCATCTGTTACCTTCAACATTCATTCCCTCCACCACCGGCACACTGTGGTACAAGATACACTGCAACAACTCACCACAGCTTCTTCGGCAGCACCTCCCAAACCTATGACCTTTACCACCTAGAAGGACAAGGGCAGCATGCGCATAGGAACACCATCACCTGCAAGTTCCCCTCCAAGTTACACACCACCTGACTTGGAAATATATTGTCATTCCTTCATCGTCGCTGGGTCAAAATCCTGGAACTCCCGCCCTAACAGCACTGTGGGAGTACCTTCACTGCACAGACTGAAGCGGTTCAAGAAGGTGGCTCACCACCTTTTCAATGCAATTAGGGATGGGCAATAAATGCTGACTTTGCCAGCGACACCTACATCCCAGAACAATTAAAAAAAACTCTCATCCCAGTCTCTCTCTCTGCCCCACTCTCTCTCTCTTCCCAGTCTCTTTCACTCTCTCTCTCCCATCTCTCTTCTGTCTCTTCCTCTCTCTCTTTCTCTCTCCCGCCAATCTCTCTCTTTCTCTCTCTCTCTCCCCCATCTCTCTCTGCCCCTCTCTCTCTCTCTCTCTCTCTTTCCAGTCTCTCTCTCGCTCCCATCTCTCGCTCTCTCTCACCCAAGTCTCTCTCTCTCTCTCTCTCCCGTCACTCTTCTATCTCTTCCGCTCTCTCTCTCGCTCTCTCCCCTCAGTCTCTCTCTCTCTCTTTCCCCATCTCTCTCTGCCCCATTCCCTCTCCCCAGTCTCTCTTTGTCCTATGATTTCCTATCTGTTTCAGAAGCCCACAAAAATGTTTGTTAAATAATGGCAGCGATATTCTAGGTAAAAGTCCTGGAGATAACCCAAAAGCTCTATAAGCAGCTCCAGCTTCATGTGGCTCGGCCCCACTTCTGGCTTCCTCATACATTGAACTGTGCATGTGGGCAGACTCCATGGTGCACGGACTCCATGGTGCGCATGTGCAGAAGGGCACAAAAATGTTCATGCAGATAATCACGTCGAATTTTCATCAGGATTGCACTGATCTTCCGCCATAAATTCAATAAGAAAAGGCTAGAACCCTCAGTGAAATAGCATAAATGAGAATCCCTGCGAAATTCTCAGGCATCCATATTTAAATGTATAAAGCTACAACTTTGAAAATATAAAGCTCGGTTAAAAATCACAATCTGAAATGCGATTTACTTTCTGCTGTTATTGCTCTTAACGTTTTGTAGCTTGATAGATTGCAGACTACTTGACTGTTTTTATGTCACCACAAGTTGCATTTTGGATATGCCAGTATGTTCTCATTCATTTCCTTCCTTACTTCCTTTTGCTTTTGGAGGGTAAACAATTTCTATACTTTAACTTCAGTGATTCCTTTCCCCAAACCTCATGGACAAATTTTCACTGAGACATGGGCAGGTGAGCTGCCTCCAGCACTCTGCTAACATTGCCCAGAGTTAGCTGCGAGGGAGATGCATGCGGGCAGCATGACCATCCCTGCAATTTATCATTGGTGATGTGCCGACTTCCACTCAGCACTTCCCTACAACACTGTGATAGATCTGTCCCTCTCTTCTATAGGCTCAGATTTACAATATGTTCCCCGTTCAGTGCTGCAATGATAGTTCCCTCACGAGCCTTGTTGCTGAGTCCCATAGATCTGCAGAATTCAAACCTGCTACTTGGCTAAACCGGGATGCAATCTTTTCTCCAAGTAATTTTTTTCTTTTTTCTTCCATTTCTTAAATCCACTAATTGCCAATGAATCTTGAATTCATTAAGCTCTCGTGGAAAGCCTTGACAATCTCTAATTTGTACAAATTATAGCATTTAGTTGTGCATATAAATGACACATTTTGTAGATTTCAGTCCATTTTGTTAATTGTTACTCTCCATTGCACCATAATCATTGTTTCATGGCTTTCTAAACAGCCACTTTATCAATGTTTTGTGAAGTGGTGTCACTATCGGATTCGTCCTGAACAGTGGTTTCTTCCCTGCCGGCTCAGACAGTCCTGCACCCGGCTTACGGGAGGCAGAGAATGGCGATATATATTGTTCTGCTGCACACATGGTGAGCATCTGATCCCAGCCGGCTTGCATGTGTGCAGGGAATGTAGTGCTATGCTACTTCTTATAGGGAGGGAGGGAACACTGGAGGGAATTCAGTGCCAAGATGGCTCCTTTCCAATTGCCAGTAGCTTCACTTGCTTAGTGGATCTGTTATGTATGCAACCCGAGGCAACCTGTATCATACCGCCACCAGAGGGCATACCTGTTGGAGTCAAAATGGATCCCAGCATCCCTTGGGAGCACTGTATATAAACAGGCCTCCCATGCTGTACCAGCACTCTTGAGTTTAATTAAAGGAGCTAAAGTCACACTTACTCATTGTCTACAGTACTCAGTAGCATTACTTTATTATAAGCCTAACAGGATCCATGTAAAATAAAATACCTTAGTGAACGCATGAAGAATTTCCATGATTGATGAACTCTGGGAGCAAACCCGGGCAACTGTTGATACGTCTACTGCTAAGATACAGAGATGTGAAACTTGAAAATAGCAGTGTAACTATTCAAAAATAAATCTGCACTGGGCACGCATGGGCTGATTTTTGAAATGTCCTGAATTATTGGGGTAAGAATTCCACTGGGCATATTTAGAAACATATTTCACAACATACAATGCCCAGTGGAATTCTTAACTCAATAATTCAGGACATTTTAAAAATTGTAAATGTCATCTTTTGTATATAGTCAGCAAATATTGTAATAGTATACTTTACATTTTAACCTTACTAAACTAACTGGCTAAGTCTGGGATTAAAAATTTGGAAAATCCTGACAGGCCAAGAGGGATATACGAATATCATTGCGCGGAGCGGAATGGACATTGGATGCACCTAAAAGGTTGTAAGGGGTGGTTTGCAGGGGGTCAGCTTTCCCTTCTGACCTTATATGAGCGGTTCCGAATCGCTCCCACACCCTTGGTTCTAGACACTGGAATTATGAAGGGACTGTGACAGACTTGGACAGACAATCGGTTTCAAGGTAGGAAGCAGGTATGGCTTTATTGTGTCTAAAAAGTAAAAGGCACACCTTTAATAACATACACAGAATAGTAATACCAATATACACTGAGGGGTACAACACATTGAATAAAATGTCAAAATACAGCCTGTGGGGAAAAGAATACAGCTTAAACTCTAAATGGAGTAAAGAGGAGAATGCAGATACATTTACACAAGTTATCCCAGCCTCCCCCCTCCCAATTCCCCTAACTAACTAAGTTATAGCTCTGGGGGTTCAGGGGCTGTGCTCACCAATCCCTTTAGACAGTTGCTGGTGAATCGCGGTTTCGGGGTTTGCTGCACTTGGCCTTCTAGGCGAGCCGTACCCCGGACGGAGGAGAGGACTTCGGACTGCGTAGTCTTCAGTTGGGGTGCATCCGTTGATGCATAAGTTGCATTTTGGATATATGGGATCTTTGGTTAGGAATAGTTTCAGTTAGTCCTCTTTGGTAATTTCTCACCCATTGGTTGTTCAGAAGTAGATTGTAGAGTGGAAATGAATGTCGATTCTTCGGTTTTTGCTGAGTTGGTTTCGGTTGATCGTTTCGCTTGTTGTGGTGGCCAGGGTTTGTCAATTTGATTGCTGACAACCTTCGTGCTCGGTCGGTCCTTGATGATTTCTTGTAGTTTCCTTCACTATTCCATTTCTTCACTCCGGCTACTTGTGTCTCTGTCTGTGTTTGAGTCTGTGTCCTGTTCGAGTCTGTGTGAGTTCGAGTCTGTGCCCTTTCCTGGTAAAACTGGGAATAGATATATCCCAAAAAAGGCTTCCTTATCTCCCATCAAATCTAGCTCAGCTCTTTGTTTCGATTGTGAAGCCCAGCTAACTGAAACTTGATTAAGTGGTTTTAATCTGGTGTTAATAGGCTTTTCGAAGTTGGTGAGCTCTCGTCCATTGTGCCTGAGCCAGATATTTCTATGCCTGTTGAAAAGGTGTTGGAATATGTATGTGACATTTGGGTCCTCTGAGTGGGGTGGATAAACAGTTCCCAGACAATTTGATTAGCTCCAATGTCCAAACTGGCCCTTTAGAGATTGACCCCACCCCTTTTCTTGCCGACCCAACATTCATCTTTTAAAAATCCCAAATTCGATTAAAGTTTGTAGTTTCTTCCATGTGCACTTTAGGATTTCAAACTTTCTGGTAAATAGTTCCAAATTAAATTCCCTTTCCTATGAGTCCAAACACTGGTGGGGGCTCCATGAATGCATCCCCTTTTATCCCCGTCTCCCCCTTTAAAACTCATTTGTGTCCCGAAGGTTTTCCTTCCATTTTAAAAGTCCAGAAAAGAATTCTTCTCCTCTGCAGGGGAAAGGTACAAGGAATCTTTGTGAAATATTGGTAAATTCTACAGGTCCAGAGGACATCAGGTCAGATTTCACTTGTCCCTTCCTTCCCAACACAACAGGGCCCAGCCCCCTATAGTTGGAATGAAGAGTCTTTGAGAGTGACTATGGGGGGATGGGTTTTTGGAGTAAGTTTGTGGAGGCCAGGATTTGGGAGCGCTGGGAGTGGGGATCATGGTATGTGCGAGCAATGGAGAAGATGCAGGATGAGCAGTACCTCAAACAGAGCTCACTTCATTTAAATATTAATTTGGGGATGCGTGTGTTCTGCATCCTACTTCTGACTGTTTTGGTGTGCAGATCTAAATCACAAGCATTTGAAATTGACTTGCACAATTGCTTAGCAGCAGTAAGTGTATAGAGGTCGTGAAGAAGATACATCTTGTGCATTTAACCATTTCTTAACAATTGTTCTTCATTTTTTACACTGGCACTTAGGTTCCCTTGAGCCGTTGTGCCAACTGCTATAAATTATTATTCTTGATCTTGTGAAAATTCCCCCTCAAAGTACGCCCATGTTCAATCACTTCCACGTTTGGATAAGAGGTGGAATAGGCCTCGGGCAGTGCTGAGGGCTGGTCTATGCTGACTTGGCACGTGCGCGCTGCCACTTTTAGCTTCAAGAAGTGAGCATATGCTTGTGAACAGAAATTGAAAATGGATATATGCTATGTACCTGCGTATACCCTCCATGTTAACCCTAAATGCGGTGCCTCTTGAGGCTCTCCAGAAGGTCATCCCCTTATGTTGATACTCACCCATTGCCCCCAATGCCCCCGTCATTTAAATTTCTCTTGAAAACAATTTTACACTGTTACTACTATTATGCTCCCAAGGCTTGTCCTAATCTGCACCTGAAGCAATGCTAATTAGCTTACCTGGAAAAACTGGGTGCAGATAACACACATTCATTTGAGTCCATCTAAATTCCCCCAGTAGCCATTTGGGGCTAAAAAACATCAATGTCATAAAATACCTGAGTGACTTTAACAATCACACTTAAAAAAGAGGGCACAAACTTGAACTTGTGACCTACAGCCTAAGCAATATAACTCCAACCTCACTAGTGTTTCCAGTCAGACTTTGTGGGCTTAAAGGGACAGCACAATAATACATTCTGCAATATATGGTACAACTTGGGCCTTATAAAACTGTATAATTCCTTTTAGTGTAAACAATGCCTTGGGAAGTATTAAAAAACAATGGTCTCTTCTGCATCCCAAACTCCCTTCATCACACTTCAAGGGGGAGAAATTGACCTCCTTTGCACCTCCCGTTAGCACCTCCAGGGGCGCTAATGGGGTGCGAATGGCATTCCGACGGGCATGGTAAAAGTACCGACACCCGCGAACTTCCCTTGCAGGTTAGTGCTGGCGGTAAAACTTAAAGCCACGATCCCCTGCGCACCGGATATCATGACATCATCCGATGCGCAGCGCCCCGTTACCGCCCTGGATCCTAAATTACCTTCTGCCCCTTGCAGCATCGCCGGGCGTCAACAACAGCAGCTGCAGGAGGCGTTGTGAGCTCGGCCGACCGCTTGGAGAGCAGTACTTAAAGGCATTGTTGGCCAGGTAGGCCAAAATTTTATTCTGAGCTCTCTGTGCCGCTTACTGAATGTTTCCCACGGCACGCTTGAGCAGTCTTGCATTCTCCTACAGTGCTTGGGGCAGCTCTTCGTGGATCGTAGGTCCCGTCGACATTCATTCCCAGGCTTACTTTCAAAGCACATCAGCCTATCCCTTTAAGGGAGGGAAGGAGCCTATGATTCCGGCAGTGCTGCACGGGACATAATGCAGCACTCTGCCGCAACCGCCTCATTGCATCTGCGCACTCGGAGGCCAAACTCCAAGCCATCATCAACACCTTCACTGAGGCATACGAGAACATGGGCCTTACACAAAACATCCGTAAGACAAAGGTCCTCCACCAACTTGCTCCCGCCATGCAGCACTGCCCCCCAGTTATCAAGATCCAAGACGAGGCCTTGGACAACGTGGACAACGTCAACAAGGGCAGACATCGACGACGAGGTCCAACATCGCCTTCAGTGTGCCAGTGCAGCCTTCAGTTGCCTGAGGAAGAGAATGTTTGAAGACCAGGACCTCAAACCCGGCACCAAGCTCATGGTTCACAGAGCAGTAGTGACACCCGCCCTCCTATATGGCTCAGAGACATGGACAATATACAGCAGGCACTTCAAAACACTGGAGAAGCACCACCAACGTTGCCTCCACAAGATCCTGCAAATCCATTGGCAGGTAGGCACACCAATGTCAGTGATCTCACTCAGGCCAACATCCCCAGCATCGAAGCACTGACCACACTCTATCAGCTCCGTTGGACGGGCCACATCGTCTGCATGCCTGACACAAGACTCCCAAAACAAACGCTCTACTCAAGAGCTCTGACACAGCAAGCAAGCCCCACGTAGGCAGAGGAAATGCTACAAGGACACCCTCAAAGCTCTTTGATAAAGTGCAACATCCCCAACGACACCTGGGAATCCCTGGCCCACAGTGAAGAAAAAGCATCCGGGAAGGCACTGAACACCTCGAGTTTCTTCATCGAAAGCAAGCTGAAGCCAAGCGTCGACAGCGGAAGGAGCCCATGGCAAACCAAGCACCCCAACCTTCTGTTCCTCCAACCACCATCTGCCCCACCTGTGACAGAGACGGTAGGTCGTGAATCGGACTCTTCAGTCACCTGAGGACTCATTTTTAGTGTGGAAGCAAGTCATCCTTGACTCCGAGAGACTACCAAAGAAGAAGAATCTGCACCTGAAGCAATGGTAATTAGCTGACTTGGAAAAACTGCTGCAAATAACACACATCTATTTAAGTCCAGATAAATCCCTCCAATAGCCATTTGGGACTAAACTACATCATTGTCACAAAATGCCTGAGTGACTTTAACAATCACACTTAAAAAAAGAGGGCACAAACTTGGGCTTGTGATCTGCAGCCTGAGCAATAAAACTCCAACCTCACTAATGTTTACAGTCAGACGTTGTGGGCTTAAAGGGACAACACAATAATACATTCTGCAATATATGGTACAACTTGAGCCTTATAAAACAGTCTATTATTCTATTTACTGTGAACAATGCTGTGAACGGGAAAATCCCCGAGTAACTTTAATAAAAAACTATGGTCTCTTCTGCATCTAGAACTCTCTTCATCACATAAGAACATAAGAAATAGGAGCAGGAGTAGGCCATTTGGCTCCTCGAGCTTGTTGCGCCATTTAATAAGATCATGGCTGATCTGATCTTGGGCTCAGCTCCACTTCCCTGCCCACTCCCCATAACCCTTTACTCCCTTATCGCTCAAAAATCTGTCTAGCTCCGCCTTAAATATATTCAATGACGCAGCCTCCACCGCTCTCTGGGGCAGAGAATTCTACAGATTTACAACCCTCTGAGAGAAGAAATTATTCCTCATCGTTTTAAATGGGCAACCCCTTATTCTGAAACTATGCTCCCTAATTCTAGATTCCCCCATGAGTGGAAATATCCTCTCTGCATCTACCTTGTCGAGCCACCTCATTATATTATGTGTTGCAATAAGATAACCTCTCATTCTTCTGAACTCCAGTGAGTACAGGCCCAATGTGCTCAACCATTTTTCATAAGTCAACCCCCTCATCTCTAGAATCAACCTAGCGAACCTTCTCTGAACAGCTTCCAATGCAAGTATATCCCTCCTTCAATAACGAAACTAAAACTGTACGTTGTACTCCAGGTGTGGCTTCACCAATATCCTGTACAATTGTAGCAGAACTTCTCTGAGCTTTTATACTCCATCCCCCTTGCAATAAAGGCCATCATTCCATTTGCCTTCCTGATTACTTGCTGTACCTGCATACTAACTTTTTGTGTTTCATGCATAAGGACCCCCAGGTCTCTCTGTACTGCAGCATTTTGTAATTTTTCTCCATTTAAATAATAATTAGCTTTTTTATTTTTTCTGCTAAGGTGGATAACCTCACACTTTCCCACATCATACCCATCTGCCAAATTTTTGTCCACTCACTTAGCCTGTCTATATCCCTTTTTTGTGTCCTCCTCACAACTTGCTTTCCCACCCATTTTTGTATCATCAGCAAACTTGGCTACATTATACTCAGTCCCTTCATCCAAATCATTAATATAGATTGTAAATAATTGAGGCCCCAGCACCGATCCCTGTGGCACCACACTAGTCATTGTTTGTCAGCTGGAAAATGACCCATTTATCCCGACTCTCTGTTTTCTGTTAGCCAATCCTCCATCCATGCTAATATATTACCCCCAACCCCGTGAATTTTTATCTTGCGCAGTAACCTTTTATGTGGCACCTTATCAAATGCCTTCTCGAGATCCAAATACACCACATCCACTGGTTCGCCCTTATCCACCCTGCTCGTTACATCCTCAAAGAACTCCTGCAAATTTGTCAAACATGATTTCCCTTTCATAAAACCATGCTGACTCTGCTTGACTGAATTTTGCTTTTCCAAATGTCCTGCTACTGCTTCCTTAATAATGGACAACAGCATTTTCCCAATGACAGATGTTTCTATTGTTTCCTGCTTTCTGTCTGCCTCTTTTTAAAAATATCCGTTAACTGCTATTTGCACAGTTAATTCGTCCACCTTATAGAAACATAGACACAGTCTTAGGATGTGGGGTAGGCCATTTAGGAATGAGATGAGGAGAAACTTCTTCACTCAGAGAGTTGTTAACCTGAGGAATTCCCTGTTGCAGAGAGTTGTTGATGCCAGTTCATTGGATATATTCAAGAGGGAGTTACATATGGCCCTTACGGCTAAGGGGATCAAGCAATATGGAGAGAAAGCAGGAAAGGGGTACCGAGGGAATGATCAGCCATGATCTTATTGAATGGTGGTGCAGGCTCGAAGGGCTGAATCGCCTACTCCTGCACCTATTTTCTATGTTTCTATATTTCTATGTCAATAGGGGTGTTACATTTGCGGTTTTCCAATCCGCTGGGGCCTCTGCAGAATCCAGGGAATTGTGGTAGATTACAACCAATGCATCCACTATCTCTGCAGCCATTTGTTTTAAGACCCTAGGATGCAAGCCATCAGGTTCAGGGGACTTGTCCACCTTCAGTCCCATTATTTTACCGAGTCATCAGCATCATCATCATAGGCAGTCCCTCGGAAACAAGGAAGACTTGCTTGCACTCCTGAAGTGAGTTCTTTGATGGCTGAACAGTCCAATACGAGAGCCACAGACTCTATCACAGGTGGGACAGATAGTCGTTGAGGGAAGGGGTGGGTTGGACTGGTTTGCCACACACTCTTTCCGCTGCCTGCGCTTGATTTCTGCATGCTCTCGCCGTTGATACTCGAGGCGCTCAGCGCCCTCTCAGATGCACTTCCTTCACTTAGGGTGGTCTTGGGCCAGGGACTCCCAGGTGTCAGTGGGAATGTTGCACTTTATCAGGGAGGCTCTGAGGAGGTCCTTGTAGCATTTCCGCTGCCTGCCTTTGGCTCATTTGCCGTGAAGGAGCTCCGAGCAGAGACGTGCTTTGGGAGTCTCGTGTCTGGCATGCGAACTATGTGGCCTGCCCAGTGGAGCTGATCGAGTGTGGTCAGTGCTTCAATGCTGGGGATGTTAGCCAGGACGAGGACACTGATGTTGGTGCGCCAGTCCTCCCAGGGGATTTGTAGGATCTTGCGGAGACATCGTTGGTGATATTTCTCCAGCAACTTGAGGTGTCTACTGTACATGGTCCATGTCTCTGAGCCATTCAGGAGGGCAGGTATTACTACAGCCCTGTAGACCATGAGCTTGGTGGCAGTTTTGAGGGCCTGGTCTTCAAACACTCTTTTCCTCAGTCGGCCGAAGGCTGCACCGGCGCACTGGAGGCAGTGTTGCATCTCATCGTCGATGCCTGCTCTTGTTGATAGGAGGCTCCCGAGATATGGGAAGTGGTCCATGGTCCAGGGCCGTGCCGTGGATCTTGATGACTGGGGGGGCAGTGCTGTGCGGTGAGGACAGTCTGGTGGAGGACCTTTGTCTTAAAGATGTTTAGCGTAAGGCCTATGCTTTTGTACGCCTCAGTAAATATGTCGACTATGTCCTGGAGTTCAGCCTCTGTATGTGCGCAGATGCAGGTATCGTCCGCGTACTGTAGCTCGACGACAGAGGTTGGGGTGGTCTTGGATCTGGCCTGGAAACGGCGCACGTTGAACAGGTTCCCACTGGTTCTGTAGTTTAGTTCCACTCCAGCCGCGAGCTTGTTGACTGTGAGGTGGAGCATGGCAATGAGAAAGATTAAGAAGAGGGTTGGGGCGATGACGCAGCCCTGTTTGACCCCAATCCGGACATGGATTGGGTCAGTGATGGATCAGTTGGTAAGGATCACGGCCTGCATGTCATCGTGGAGCAGGCGAAGGATGGTGACGAACTTTTGGGGGCATCTGAAATGGAGGAGGACGCTCCATAGACCCTCGCGGTTGACAGTGTCAAAGGTCTTTGTAAGTTCGAAGAAGGCCATGCATAAGGGCTGGCGCTGTTCCCTGCATTTTGCCTGTCGTTGTCGCGCTGCATAAATCATAACCGTTGTGCCCCATATGGGATGAAATCCGCACTGCGACTCCGGGGGGAGCTCCTCGGCCATGGGAAGAAGACGGTTGAGGAGTACTCCAGCGATGACTTTCCCAGTGGCTGATAGCAGGGAGATTCCTCTGTGGTTGCCGCAGTCGGACTTGTCCCCTTTTTTAAAGATGGTCACGATTACTGCATCTCTGAGATCCCCCAGCATGCTCTCCTCCTTCCAGATGAGAGAGATGAGATCGTGTATTCGCGCCAGCAGTGCTTCTCCGCCACACTTCAGTGCCTCAGCAGGGATTCCGTCTGCACCCGCAGCCTTGTTGTTTTTGAGCTGCCTTATGGCTTTTTCTACCATGCAGTGTTGGGGTCTTACTGAGGTGGTGGCGGGTAGCAAGCTACGGGATGGAGTCGAGAACAGTTAAGTCAAAGGCAGAGTCTCAATTAAGGAGATCTTCGAAGTGCTCTTTCCAGCGGGCCCTGACTGCCTCAGTGTCCTTGATGAGTGTTTCCCGTTCTTGGCCAGCAGTGGGATGGGGCCTTGGCTGTTTGCAACGTAGGTGGCCGTGACTGTGGTGAAGAATCCTCGCACATCATGGTCATCGGCCAGCTGCTGTATCTCCTGTCCTTTCTCCATCCACCACCTGTTCTTTAGGTCCCGGGTTTTTTGTTGGGCCTCAGCCTTGAGCCATCTGTAATGCTGCTTTGCTGCTCCCACGTTGGGTTGTTGTTTAAGGCTCAGAAATGCCCTGTGCTTGCGATCTCTTAGCTCGTGGATCTCCTGATCATTCTCATCAAACTAGTCCTGTTGTTTCCTGGTTAGTCTTTCACAAAGATTAGTGGGAAAGCGGGTTGCGTAGAGGACACAGAGAGGCTGCAAAGAGATTTAGATAGGTTAAGCCAATGGGCTAAGGTTTGGCAGATGGAATACAATGTCGGAAAGTGTGAGGTCATCCACCTTGGGAAAAAAAACAGTAAAAGGGAATATTATTTGAATGGGGAGAAATTACAACATGCTGCGGTGCAGAGGGACCTGGGGGTCCTTGTGCATGAATCCCAAAAAGTTAGTTTGCAGGTGCAGCAGGTAATCAGGAAGGTGAATGGAATGTTGGCCTTCATTGCGAGAGGGATGGAGTACAAAAGCAGGGAGGTTCTGCTGCAACTGTATAGGGTATTGGTAAGGCCGCACCTGGAGTACTGCGTGCAGTTTTGGTCACCTTACTTAAGAAAGGATATACTGGCTTTGGAGGGGGTACAGAGACGATTCACTAGGCTGATTCCGGAGATGAGGGGGTTACCTTATGATAATAGATTGAGTAGACTGGGTCTTTACTCGTTGGATTTCAGAAGGATGAGGGGTGATCTTATAGAAACATTTAAAATAATGAAAGGGATAGACAAGATAGAGGCGGAAAGGTTCTTTCCACTGGTCGGGGAGACTAGAACTAGGGGCACAGCCTCAAAATACGGGGGAGCCAATTTAAAACTGAGTTGAGAAGGAATTTCTTCTCCCACAGGGTTGTGAATCTGTGGAATTCTCTGCCCAAGGAAGCAGTTGAGGCTAGCTCATTGAATTATTCAAGTCACACATAGATAGAATTTTAACCAATAAGGGAATTAAGGGTTACGGGGAGCGGACGGGTAAGTGGAGCTGAGTCCACGGCCAGATCAGCCATGATCTTATTGAATGGCGGAGCAGGCTCGAGGGGCTAGATGGCCTACTCCTGTTCCTAATTCTTATGTTCTTATGGTTGAGTAACCGTGCGTCTCTTTGCAGGCACTAGTTATGGAGGCCTGGAGGGCAGACCAAGCTCTTTGGGCATTCTGCGTCTCGGGGTCGTCAAGGCACGCCAGGTTAGGTGTGAGGCACTGGCTGTATAGAGCTCTCTTAGCTGGGTCCTTAAGTGCTCCGGCATTGACTTTTTTGTGGCACTGCTTCTGCTGCCCCCTCCGCTTTGGGGCTATATTGATGTCGATGATGGATCGGATTAGGCAGTGGTCTGCCCAGCAATTGTCGGCTCCTGCCATGGCGCAGGTGATATGCACATCCTTGCGATCCCTGGCTCGTACGATGACATAGTCGAGCAGGTGCCAGTGTTTGGAGCGAGGGTGTTGCCACGATGCCTTGTATTTGTCCCTCTGGCGGAACAAGGTGTTGGTGATGACAAGTTCATGCTCTAGACATTTTGTCAGGAGTAGGGTACCACTGGAGTTGGCTTTCCCTACCCCCTCTCTGCCAATCATGCCCCCCCAGAGGTCTGTGTCCTTGCCAACCCTGGCGTTGAAGTCACCGAGGAGGATCAGTTTGTCACCCGCGGGGACGCAGGACAGGGATTTTTCGAGGTTGGTGTAAAACCCTCTTTGGCCTCATCAGTTGCATCGAGTGTTGGGACATATGCACTGATGACTGTGGCGCACTGGTTCCGGGATAGGGTGAGTCGAAGAGTCATGAGGCATTTGTTAGCCCCGCATGGGGTGTCTTTGAGGCGGTCAACCAGCTCGTTTCTGATGGCGAAGCCGACTCCGTGGTGGTGGCGTTCTTCCTCTGGATTCCCTTTCCAGAAGAAGGTGTAACCTCCATCTTGTTCCTTGAGATGTCCTTCCCCTGCCCGTTGGGTCTTGATTAGGGTGGCGATGTCGATATCAAAGCATCTAAGTTCCCGGGCAGCTATGGCGGTGCGGCGTTCCAGCCTGTCGCTGTTGGTGTTGTCCATGTCCTGACGTTCCAGGTCCTGAACTTCATGTTAACAAAGTGGAAGATGCCTGTGCGTGAGTTCTTTTAACGTGGGGTCATTGCACACCGGCTACCACACGGGCTTAGCTGAGCGAGCTTTTGATTCAGTGGCAAGGAAGTCCAAGATGACTGGAGACCAGGGACTGCTATATGGGCCTAGTTGCCTACGGCGAGATGTTGGCTGCAGGCTCGGCGCTGGGTAGCTCCCTTGGTGATAGGTGGTCTGAGGCCTGGTTGCGGGTAGGCATTGGGAGGCTCAGTGGCCCACTGGGGTTCAGGGTGGGAGGGCAGTGGGGTCACAGCCATGGAACTCACAATGTGTTGGAGGTGGAGAAGAGGCCAGGTCGCCGGTGGGGAAGGAGAGCTCCAGTCGTCGCTGAAGGAGGAGGGGAGGCCAGTTGCCGAAGTAGGAGAGGAGGACCCAATCGTCGTTGAGGAGGAGGTCGTCTGTTGCCACGGGAGGTCCAGCCGTCGTCGAGGAGGCCCAGATTCTGTCGTGGAGGAGAGGCCCATCTGCCGCCCCCAGAGTTGTTCCGGTCGCCACATTCTACCGACTATTTCTTCTTTAGTGACAGTGATTGTTTTAAGTTCATCCCTCTCTATAGCCCCTTGATTAGCTATTATTGGTGTCTTCTACCATGAAGACCGATACAAAATATTTGTTCAAAGTCTCTGCCATTTCCCCATTCCCCATTATTAATTCCCCAGTCTCATCCTCTAAGGGACCAACAGTTACTTTAGTCACTCTCTTCCTTTTTATATACATGTAGAAACTCTTACTATCTGTTTTTACATTTCTTGCTAGTTTACTTTCATAATCTATCTTCCCTTTCTTTATTATTTTTATTGTGTTCCTAACACAGATGAGGCTGCACACAGAGAGGTTAAAGTAACAGTGACCTCAGTCTTTAATAAGACACTCCAGAGTGAGGAACAAGCCTTAGGGTCCGGCTTATATACAGTGCTCCCAAGCGATGCTGGGATCCGTTGGGACTTCAGGGGATGAGCTCCCTGGTGTCGGAACATGGGAGTGCATGCTTTACAGATACACAACAATTTTTTTAGTCATTCTTTGCTGGTTTTTAAAAGTTTCCCAATCCTCTGGCTTGCCACTAATCTTGACCACTTTGTATGCCATTATTTTCCATTTGATACCATCCTTTGTATCCTTATTTAGCCACCGATGGTTATCCCTTCTATTAAAGTCTTTCCTTCTCATTGGAATATATTTTTGATGCCAGCAATGTCTGCCATTGCTCATCAACCGTCCCATACTTTAATCTATATTCCAAGTCCAATTTAGCCCAATCTGCCTTCATATCTTTGTAGTCTTACTTAAGCTTACGACACTGGTTTGAGATCCAACTTTTCACCGTTCAACTGAATTTGAAATTCAATCATGCTATGATCACTCTTTCCTAGAGGATCCTTTACTCAGAGATCATTTATTAATCCTGTCTCATTTCACAATACTAGAGCTGAGATAGCCTGCTCCCTGGTTGGTTCTGCAAAGTACTGTACAAGGAAACTATCCCGGATACATTCTATGAACTCTTTCTCAAGGCTACCTTGGCCAATTTGAATTGTTCAATCAATATGAAGATTAAAATTGCCCATGATTATTGCCGTTCCTTTTTTACAAGCCTCCATTGTTTCTTGATTTATACTCCGTCCAACAGTGTAGCTACTGTTAGGGGGCCTATAAACTACGCCTATCAGTGACTTCTTCCTCTTATTATTCCTTATCTCCACCTAAACTGATTCTACATCTTGATCTTCTGAGCCAATATCATTTCTCACTACTGCACTGATCTCATCCTTTATTAACAGGGCCACCCCACCTCCTTTTCCTTTCTGTCGGTCCTTCCAAATTGTCAAATACCCCTGAATATTCAGTTCCCAGCCTTGTTCACCTTGCAACCATGTCTCTGTAATGGCTATTAGATCATACCCATTTATATCTATTTGTGTCGTCAACTCATCTATTTTGTTAAGAATGCTGCGTGCATTCAGATAAGGAGCTTTTAATTTTGTTTTTTTGACCATTTTTCCCTGCTTTGACCCCGCTTTCTGATACACTCTTATGTTTATTCATTCTGTCCCTTCCTATCACACTTTTGTTCTCAATTCCCCCAGTGCTATCCTGCTCTATTGCCTTCTCCTTGCTCTTTGACTTTTAAAATTTCCACTCACCTGAACCCTTCCCCCCACTAATTAGTTTAAAGCCCTCTCTACTGCCCTAGTTATTTGATTCGCCAGGACCCTAGTCCCAGCACGGTCAAGTAGAGGCTGTCCCATTGGAACAGTTCCCTCTTACCCCAGTACTGGTGCCAGTGTCCCACAAACCAAAACCCATTTCTCCCACACCAGTCTTTGAACCACGTGTTCAACTCTCTGATCTTATTTATCCTAGGCAAATTTGCTTGTGGTTCAGATAGTAACCCAGAGATTATTACCTTTGTGCTTCTGCTTTTTAATTTAGCCTCCAGCTACTCATACTCCCTCAGCAGAACCTCTTTCTTTGTCTTATCTATGTCGTTGGCACCCACGTGAACCACGACAACTGGATCTTCCCCCTCCCACTCCAACTTCCTCTCCAGCCCTGAGGAGATGTCCTTAACCCTGGCACTGGGTAGGCAACACAGATTTCGGGACTCATGCTCTCGGCTGCAGAGAACTGGATCTATCCCCCTAATGCTACTGTCCTCTCCAATACAACGTTTCTTTTTACTCCCCCCATTTGAATGGCCCGCTGTACCACGGTGCTGTGGTCAGTTTGCTCATCCTGCAGTCCCTGCCCTCATCCAAATAGAGAGCAAGAATCCCGTACCTGTTGGACAAGAGCAAGGGCTGAGGCTCCTCCAACACTCCATCCTGAGTCCCCATAATTACCTCACTTGTAGTCACACCCTCCTGTCCCTGACCATGGACCAAATTTGAATTAATTAATCTAATTGGTGTGACTAGTTCCTGGGTCGCGGCCTCCAGGTAACTCTCCCCCTGCCTGATGTGACGCAGTGTCTGCAGCTCGGATTCCAGCTCATCAACACGGAGCAGAAGTTCCTTGAGCTGCAGTCACTTACTGCAGATGTGGTTGCTGTGGACCTCAATGGTGTCCACCATCTTCCACATGTTGCAGCAGTAACACATTGCTTACCCTGCCATCACTAATGTATTTAATTAATTCCATTTAGTTTTTAATCCTGGCACTTAATTTAAAGCAATGCCCAAGAAAAGAGAGATAAACTCACCACCCAATCACTTCCCTGCTTTCCTGTGATGTCGAATATAGTCGCCCTGTTCACCTTTATCGCCCTCTCTGAGCTGCTCACGCTGCTCCCTGTGGTGGCTGGCTCTGTGCTGGGGCTGGCTGCTGCTGCTGCTCTTTATGCTTGGCCTCTGGTGGTGTTGTTCCCTCACAGGTTGTGGGTCGGCACTCTGTGCTCACACTTCAAAGGGGAGAAATTGGTCTCCTTTGCACCTCCCGCTCCAGGGGCGCTAACGGGGTGCTAATGGCATTCTGATGGGCACGGCAAAAGTACTGACACCCGCGAACTTCCCTTGCAGGTTAGTGCAGGCGGTAAACCTTAATGTCACGATCTCCTGCGCATCGGAGGACATGACATCATCCGGTGCACCATGCCCCGGTACCGCCCTAGATCCGAAATTACCTTCTGCTGCCCCTTGCAGCATTGCCGGGCATCAACAATGGCAGCTGCAGGAGGCGTTGTGAGCTCGGCCAGCCACGGGGAGAGTAGTGCTTAAAGGTATTGGTGGCCAGATAGGCCAAAATTTTATTCTGAGCCCTTTGTGCTGCTTTCTGAATGTTTCCCATGTCTTGCTTGAGCAGCCTTGCATTCTCTTACAGCGCTTGCAGCAGCTCTTCGTGGATCGCAGGTCCTGTTTGTTAAGTCTATAATGTACTTATGAATGACTCCATGAGGCAATGTGTTGTACTCAAACTGTAGTGACCTTGGTCCTTTATTCCAAACTCCAGAGTGCTGTACAAGCATGGTGTGCAGCCTTTTATACAGGGCCCTGCCACCAGGGCAGGAAAACCCCAGTCTCCACAAGTTGCACCCTCTAGTGGTGCCAGCATGTATGTACACAGTGTAAACCTTATTGATAATACATCAGGTAAACCAGTCTCCATCTTATACAACCACACAGTGACTACACATAGAAATATAGAAATATAGAAAATAGGTGCAGGAGTATGCCATTCGGCCCTTCGAGCCTGCACTACCATTCAATAAGATCATGGCTGATCATTCACCTCAGCACCCCTTTCCTGCTTTCTCTCCATACCCCTTGATCCCTTTAACCGTAAGGGCCACATCTAAATCCCTCTTGAATATATCCAATGAACTGGCATCAACAACTCTCTGTGGTAGGGAATTCCACAGGTTAACAACTCTCTGAGTGAAGAAGTTTCTCCTCATCTCAGTCCAAAATGGCTTACCCCTTATCCTTAGACTGTGTCTCCTGGTTCTGGACTTCCCCAACATCGGGAACATTCTTCCTGTATCTAACTTGTCCCGTCCCGTCAGAATTTTATATGTTTCTATGAGATCCCCTCTCATCCTTAAAAACTCCAGTGAATACAGGCCCAGTCGATCCAGTCTCTTCTCATATGTCAGTCCTGCCATCCCAGGAATCAGTCTGGTGAACCTTCGCTGCACTCCCTCAATAGCAAGAACGTCCTTCCTCAGATTAGAAAACCAAAACTGAACACAGTATTCCAGGTGAGGCCTCACTAAGGCCCTGTACAACTGCAGTAAGACCCCGCTGCTTTTATACTAAAATCCCCGAGCTATGAAGGCCAACATACCATTTGCCTTCTTCACTGCTTGTTGTACCTGCATGCCAACTTTCAATGACTGATGTGCCATGACACCCAGGTCTCGTTGCACCTCCCCTTTTCCTAATCTTCTGCCATTCAGATAATATTCTGCCTTCGTGTTTTTGCCCCCAAAATAGATAACCTCACATTTATCCACATTATACTACATCTGCCATGCATTTTCCCACTCACCTAACCTATGCAAGTCACCCTGCAGCCTCTTAGTATCCTCGTCACAGCTCACACAGCCACCCAGTTTCGTGTCATCTGCAAACTTGGAGATATTACACTCAATTCCTTCATCCAAATCATTAAAATATATTGTCATTAGCTGGGGTCCCAGCACTGAGCCCTGAGCAGCACCCTACTAGTCACTGCCTGTCATTCTGAAAAGGACCCGTTTATCCCGACTCTTTGCCTCCTGTCTGCCAACCAGTTCTCTATCCACGTCAGTACATTACCCCCAATACCATGTGCTTTAATTTTGCAACACCAATCTCTCGTGTGGGAACTTGTCAAAAGCCTTGACCAAGTACATCCATAGTCTGCACATACAACATCGCTCTCCCCCAAGTCCTTTGTGCCAATTACCTTTGCACGATGTTCTCTGGTTTAGCTCTCCTCACACTTAAGTGGCAATAGCCCTTGCACCTTGGCTGTGCTTTGGCTTGGCTCTCTCCCTATTAACCCCCAAGTCCTTTTGCCACAACGTTGGGTAGTGGTTATCAGATTGGATGGTTCAATGATGCGTTGGAGGTTCCAGTGGGTTCTGGGTGTGATCCATGTGTGTGTCCATGGTTATGTGTCATGCTCCTCCTGTGCTACGTGGGAAGTCAGGTACGCTTCCAGTGTCCCAGACCGCTACATTTGCGGGAAGTGCATCCTGCTGCAGCTCCTGACAGACCGCATTGCGGCACTGGAGCTGCAGGCGGATTCACTGTGGAGCATACGCAATACTGAGAATGCCGTGAATAGTACATTCAGTGAGTTGGTCATACCGCAGGTAAAGGTTACACAGATAGATAGGGGATCGGTGACCAGCAGGAAGAGCAGTGGAAGAAAGGTAGTGCAGGGGTCCCCTGCGGTCATCTCCCTCCAAAACAGATACACCGTTTTGGGTAATGTTGGTGGGGATGACTCATCAGGGGAGGGCAGCAGCAGCCAAGTTCATGGCACTGTGAATGGCTCTGCTGTACAGGAGGGAAGGAAAAAGAGTGGGAGAGCTACAGAGGTAGGGTATTCTATTGTAAGGGGAATAGATAAACGTTTCTGCGGCCGCAATCGAGACTCCAGGATGGTATGTTGTCTCCCTGGTGCAAGGGTCAAGGATGTCTCGGTGTGGCTGCAAGATATTTTGGAGGGGGAGGGTGAACAGCCAGTTGTCGTGGTGCATATAGGTACAAACGATATATGTAAAAAATGGAATGAGGTCCTACAAGCTGAATTTAGGAAGCTAGGAGTTAAATTAAAAAGTAGGACCTCAAACATAGTAATCCCAGGATTGCTACCAGTGCCACATGCTAGTCAGAGCAGGAATCGCAGGATAGCTCAGATGAATATGTGGCTTGAGGAGTGGTGCAGAAGGGAGGGATTCAAAGTCCTGGGACATTGGAACCGGTTCTGGGATAGGTGGGACCAGTACAAACCGGACGGTCTGCACCTGGGCAGGACCGGAACCAATGTCCTAGGGGGAGTGTTTGCCAGTGCTGTTGGGGAGGGGTTAAACTAATATGGCAGGGGGATGGGAACCTATGCAGGGAGACAGAGGGAAGTAGAATGGGGGCAGCAGCAAAAGATAGAAAGAAGAAAAGTAAAAGTGGAGGGCAGAGAAACCCAAGGCAAAAATCAAAAAGGACCACATTACAGCAAAATTCTAAAGGGGCAAAGTGTGTTAAAAAGACAAGCCTGAAGGCTCTGTGCCTCAATGCGAGGAGTATTCATAATAAGATGGACGAATTAACTGCACAGGCAGCAATTAATGAATATTATATAATTGGCATTGAAGGAATGCAAAATTCACAAGAATCCCCCCCCCCCCACCGTCTGTCCCCTGTGTTTGGGCTCATTCGAAAGGAAATTTAATTTGGGACTATCTACCGAACAGTTTGGAACTCTAAAGAGCTTATGGAAGAAACTACGAACTTTAATAGAATTTTGGATTTTAAAAGACAAACTCAAGGCTGTGGGCTGACCTACGGAACCAGCAAGAAACAGTCTAATTATGTGAAGCTACCTGGGTGTGAGAACTGAGTTAACCTGTCTGGAAGAATGAAATATTCGAAAATCCTTCCCCCACATGAGACATTAACATCACAAAATCACCCAGAGGTAGCTACCCATCAATATAGGTCTGGACAACCATTTCAGCTTATACATCACAAAAAGGCCCAATCCAGCCTGTATGTGAAAGACTAAGCACAAAAGGACATTGCAATTACCAAACTAATATTTCCATCAGGAAGCAGTTTTCGAACATCAACCCACCCAAGACATATCAACTTTTAACGAGCCCGACAAAATCTTACAAAGAAGAGCCAAGCCCGGCAAAATTATACAAAGGATTTTGAAGAGATTTGGTGCTAAACTGAAATTGTATAACTGGCCCCTGTTTTCAACAGAGCTTAGGTGGTTGCTACGTAGCTACACGGCTGCTACCACCACAGATAACACTTTGACTGACAGACTAGTACCACACTACACTGTGTCATCAAGACAAGGAGAGAAACCAATGCGACAGTTGTAAACTAACTTCTCCAGCCTCGAAGTCCTGAAGTCCTGAAGGAAGGAAGAACATCACCATCGCAGCAGCGACCAACCACAGTCAACGTGGTATCAAGGGAAAAACAACCGCGATCTACCGTTAACTATCAAAAGGGTTGGTAAGCATAGTCCTGGAATCTAACCAAGCTAGAATTAGGTATTGGGAGGTGGGAGATATAATTTGCTGTGACCCCCACTTTGAACATGTAGTGCATGGTTCTTTATTAGAGTGAGTTGTGATTTTAAGTTTGACCTTGTACCTTTCCTTGTATTGTTCTTTATTAGAGTGATTGTAAGTTTGGCCTTGTATTTTCTTATGAGAGTAATAAGCCTGTATTACTTTGACTGTAATAAAACCAAAGTTCTTTGCATCAAACCAGTGTCCTTTGCACTTTTGTCACCCCCCCCCCCCCACCCCCACAAATAAATCCAGAGTACAGAACCCAAAGGAGTGGGAGCGATTCGAACTACTCAAGTTGGTCAGAAGGGAACCTGACCCCCTCATAGAGACCACCCCCTTTACAAAATGGCGACTGCGGCAGGACTCTGGTACAAGGGGTGTGATGTGGAGAGTACTGGTTTGGGGCAAAGAACCAAAATGGAAGAGAGGATTTCCTCCTATATGTATGAGGCAGTCAATGTAACTAAGGAATGGGTGCTTAGTCGATTGCATGCTGAGCGTACAGCTGATGCTGCAGCCCAGTGGACAGCAAGCAAAGATCACAAAGAAGCAGTAGAGAAGGCAATCGGGTTGGTCTGTCTACAGCGACAGGTCCAACTCCTAGATAGAATGAATGAAACATTACAGGCAAAGTTATCGGAACGAGCAGAGAATTATCAGGAAAGAGTTATGTCAGAAGAAAGATTATCAGGAGAACTCCGTATGCTAAAACAGGAACGGACCCAAATAATAGATAAGTTTAAAAACAGTCAGGACTATTTTCAATGTCAGGTTACCGAGGCCAAAGGTAGTGAAAAGTCACTGAGGGAGGAAAGCACTCGCCTCACCCTGCAAGTAAAAGAGCTCCAGGAAAGATTAAAAGATGTGCAAGCAGTGTATAAAGTAGCTAGCACTAATGGGTTTGAATCGGGAGACCACGGTCCCTGCCAGCAACAAATTAAAAGTTTAAACATTGCTCTATCCAAGGCAAAAGGCATGATATGCCTAATAAGCCCGGGTACGCCCCAGGTAAACCTGGAAGAGAAGGAAGAAACTACCTGGCCACTACCTGTGGCACCGGTGACTACACCGGTTCAGCAGCAGGAGGGGCAAATCAGTTGCGGGGCGGACAGGGATAGTGAACCACCACCACCTGTGGCACCGAGTTTCAGCTTGGCTTGGCCACAGGGAGGAGAGGGAGGCGAGCCAGAACAGGGAGAGCCAGAACCAGGGCCAATGTGCCCGGTCCGGCAACAGAGGTTTGGCCCGCCCACACTTAACAGGGGTCCAGGGCCCCTGGAAAGTCAGTTTGTGGTCCCCCACATTCCCCAGCAGCTTAGGGCTATGATAAGCCACCTGGGAAAGCTAACTCCAAAGGGAGACCCCTCGGTTCACTTTGTGGAAGTGGAACAGGCAGGGGATATTAATGGGTGCAATGATGCAGAAATGGCAAAGATGCTTCTCCTCTCCCGAGACAGCAAACTGCACCAGTCCCTCTCTACTGAGAGCAAAAGAGGACAGAAAACACTTGTTGCCATCCAAAAGGACATTTTAGAAGCTATGGGCTGCAATGACAGAAGTTCCTTCTCTAGAGTAGAGAAAACGGTGCAGCTCACAAGAGAAACCCCACAGACTTTCGCAGATCGACTGTGGCCTGTGTACAAAAGCACCTGTAGTGGGGACATAGACAGGGATCATTTAAACCCAGACGAATTAGCACACTGGCTCCGAAGCCTAGTAGCTAACAGTTTACCCACAATAAGAACTAAGGCTGAGGCCTGGTTCGACCCCAGAGATCCCCAAGCCACAGAACAGGGAGTGCTTAGGCAACTGACCCTAGCTTACAGAAACAGCAGAGGGACAAAAG
This sequence comes from Pristiophorus japonicus, assembly GCF_044704955.1. Lineage (NCBI taxonomy): Eukaryota > Metazoa > Chordata > Chondrichthyes > Pristiophoridae > Pristiophorus > Pristiophorus japonicus. Next base: position 225,355,332 of record NC_091981.1, read on the forward strand.
GGAAGGGTTCACGAAATCCGACCTAGCCAAGACAAGAGGGAATGGCACCACGAGGGGGGCAACCCCTCCGATACAAAACGTCCCTGTTTCAGGTGCGGAAAGAGTGGACACTGGAGAAAGGATTGGAAGAATAGCGCAGGAAAGAATTCTCCAGCCCCTGCCCAAAAGACCGAGACAGAGAAGCCAGTCCCTCCCCACTCGTTTGATACCTTTTTAACCGCACTCCGAGCCATGTTCGATGGCCCTGGGAAGGTAGCCACTGTCACCGGTACCGGAATCCCATCTGCCCTCTCCCAACCAAAACCGTGACTAGGACAGGCGCAGCCTGTCTACCTGTGTGCCCTCTAGTATGATGCGTGGGGGAGACCGACCGTACAGATGGAAGTGGAAAAGGTAAAAGGGACTTACCTGCTGGATACCAGTGCCTCAAGCACCCTTGTCTATGCAGCTAACCCTGCTGCCTCACCTCTGTCTAATGGGGTCCCCTGCAACTTGATGGGTTTCACAGGCACTGAACAGACTGGCTCATTCTCCATTCCGCTCTCCATTCATTTAGGTACACTCCACACTAAGTGGACTTGTGTCCTGATGAAGTGGCAACAGGAAGGGAGAGGGATCCTGGGGGTTGACTTCATCCTAGGCCACGGGATCCTGGTGGATTTAAGAAACCACTGTCTTTGGGGGTCAGTCTGTGCGGGACAGGAGAGTGAGATGATGGTTATTCCGGGAAAACAGGGAAAAGGGACAGTGTGCACCATGAAACCAAAGGGGGGTACGACCTTGAATCACTGGTCAGTAACACTCCGATAGAATATCAAGAATATGTGAGGAAAAACCTTGCAGCTTTTGCCACTCACAAACACGACTCTGGGAGAATAAACGGGGCCGAGGTTAGTATAGATGGGGACCCCATGACCCGACCACAGAAACAGTACAACTTCCCCAGGGAGGTGGAGGCAAACATGGAAGCACCCTTGGGTTCGCTGGTTAAACAGGGGGTATTGAGACCAATAGCTACCCATGTGAACTCTCCATTGTGGCCAGTTAAAAAATCGGACAACTCCTGGAGAGCCACGGTGGACTATCGAGTACTCAACCGTAACATCCCCACCTGTGCACCCATCGTTGCTGCTGTCACCGACCTTATTGGAAGTATCCCAGCCTCCGCGACCACCTGCATGGTGCTAGATATTTCCAATGGGTTCCGGTCCATACCTTTAAGAAGGGAAAATCAGTACAAGTTTGCTTTTATCTTTAAGGGGACAGCAATACACTTGGAACTGTCTCCCTCAGGGCTTCCACAACAGCCCCAGTATTTTCCAAGTGTATGGCCGATTGTTTAAAGAGTTTCAGCAGACCCCAGCAATTAGTACTGATATGTCCTTACTATACAGTACAAATGCACACGAGGCCCATACTTGAGAGAAGGTCACTCTGTGACCAGTAACCTTTATTAGCCAGCATTGAAGTGATGAAGTTGGGTGGAGCTTCCCCTTTTATACCTGAAAGACCAGGTTAGGAGTGTCTCCCACAAGTTCACCACCTGTAGTCAATGTTCTCACAGTGTACAACTTAAGTCAGTTTATACATGGGTTACAATGACAGTTAAATACATGACAAGTACAGTATGCAGATGACCTGCTCCTGTTCACTGATGAGGGGGAGGAGCACGGCCCACTGCTGGCTGAACTGCTAGAGCTGCTGAAAGAAGAAGGATTTAAAGTAAACCCCAAGAAGGCACAGATCGGCCTGAAGGAAGTAAAATTCCTGGGACTGGCTGTGCGCGCTGGGGAAAGAGCCATAGACAAAGCTTGAAGGGAAGCAGTGCAGAAGTTACCCGTCTCCAACACAGTAACAGGGGTAAGATCTTTTCTAGGGCTAACCGGGTACTGCAGAGATTTCATTGCGGATTATGCAGCCACCGCAGCCCCTCTGCTCCGACTCCTACACAAGGGAGTGGAGTGGGAATGGGACAAAGGTTGCGAGGCAGAATTTATCCAATTCAAGAAAGACCTGCAGACCGCGCCAGCTCTAGGGGCCATCGATGGGGGTAAAGAGTTTTTCCTGGAGGTAGCAGCCAGTGGGGATAGCCTGAGTGCAGTACTGCTCCAAGAGCGGTACGGCCGGCTGAGACCAGTGGTCTACTCCTCCACGATACTCACGGACATGGAGAAGGGATACTCCAACTGTGAGCGGCACCTCCTAGCCACTCACTGGGCTGTGAAAAGATCACTGATCTTCATAGGGGGTTCTCCTATCACACTCCTTACCCACCATACGCCCACCCAAAGGCTCCTGGACTGGAGAATCAAGGATGGGACAGTGAGAAGTGCCCGCATTGCTCCCTGGACTCTGCCCCTCTCCCAAATGGACCTAAGGGTAAAGAGTCTCTAAGAGCCAAGACTCGCAGCCAACATGATTTACCCAGGGACAGCCCACCAGTGTTCTGTAGAAAGGGTATGGGAAATTAACATAGGCTTTCGGGCTGGGTTACACCTCACAGGCCGAGAGATCTATGTGGACGGTTCAAGCACGGTATCTGCAGGTGAACGACTCACAGGCTGTGGAGTTTATGACCCCGAGGCAGGCACTGCCCTGGCGATTAAACTCCCCAGTACTATGAGCGCCCAGCACGCTGAACTGTCTGTGGTGGTATATGTAGTCACACACCCCGAAGAATTCCCTACCCCATACACGATTTGCTTGGACAGTATGTTCACATGCAATTCGTGTACAGTGTACCTGGCTATCTGGTCCCGCCGTGGATACACATCTGCAGACGGGAGACCCCTGGCAATTAAGCTCCTACTGGAAAAGATCATGAAAGCCATAGGGGAGGAAGGGAATATCTACATACATAAGGTGAGGGCACATTCCACCACAGAACCCCGTAGCGAGGGAAACCAGCAAGTTAACATGTTAGCCAAGCAGGGGGCCCACACGGGCAAGCTCTGGGATCCGTACAACCCAGGACCCATCGCAGCAGTCAGGGGCAGGATGGGGATGGCAGGGAAGGTAGGGCTAGCTTTGCCCCGGACCTAAAAACGGTTCAGACCCAAGACCCCATCCTCAAAACTGTCCTGAACACGCTAGCTAAAGGGGAAAAGGTAGACGGCCCGTACGGCACCGCAGCAATTGCCATTAAAGAAGGCATGCTGTTCAGGGAGGAGCAATGGGTAGTACCGCAACAACAACGGAGAGAGTTCCTCCAGCTGGCCCGCGAGGGTCCAGGAGCAGGACACCCCAGACCTGAGGCCACTTGGCAACGAGTGGAACAGGCAGGGTGGTGGCCAGGACTCAGGAAAGACGTCCGCGAGTTCTGCGCTAGCTGTCTGGTGTGCGCGGCCAACAATCCCGACCCCCAGAAAAGAAAGGTGTCTATGGGACATATCAGGAGGGTAGAGGGACCCTGGCAGTCGATCCAAATCGACTACATTGAGCCCCTACCCACTGCCCAGGGAGGTTACAAGTACTGCCTAATATTGGTGGATGTATTCACCAAATGGGTGGAAGCCTTCCCATGCCGAACAGCCACTGCCCTGGGAACAGCTAGGATCCTGGTCAGAGAAGAGTTCTCTCAATAGGGTCTACCACAATACATGGAGTCAGACCAAGGGAGTCACTTCACCAGGCAGGTGATGCAGGAGACCCTTAAGGTACTCGGCATCAAAGGGAAATGACATGTTGCCCACAACCCGCAGTCAACCGGGCCTGTGGAGTGTTGAACCGTACCATCAAAGAAAGGCTGCACAAAGAGACAGGGGACTCACCCAAGGGGTGGGTAGAGGTCCTACCACGAGTCCTCATGGGGATCCGGGCCAGCCAGTAAAAGATCACGGGGTACTCCCGTTACAAGCTCATGACCGGCAGAGCCATGCGAACCCCCACCCATGTGTTAGCCCCGGTACTCACGGAAGGTCAGCTTAGGGAAGGGAACTGGGGCAGCTTTGTCATGAATCTGTTTGAACACCTTAAACAGATTCACTGGCAGGCTGCTAACAACATGGGAAAACAGCATCGGAGCAACCGTCTGCTGCTAGAACCCCGCAAGCACTATGAGTGGAAGATAGGGGACCAGGTTATGGTAAGGAACTACGCTAGAGTAGGGGTCTTTGAGGCACTGTACATGGGACCGTAGCACATTGTCAACAAGGCAAGCCCCGTGGTCTATGCCATAAAATTGCCCCGCCAAACAAAGTGGTTCCACATAAATCAGTGCAAACTTTTTAACCCAGGGGCAGCAGCTAAACGTAAGGGACAGCCAAAAACTGTAAACCGCACTAAAGACAGGGACCCCCAGCCAACAACCTCCGACTGTGGAAATCCCACAGGGGACGTGGCAGACCCAGAAACTGTACCTAGAGGGGTGGTGAACTGTGTCACTGGAGAAGCTATCCCCCCAATCATTTGGGACTCGAACGCACCCCCAGCAGCCGGAGCCTTAAGAAGGACTCCCCGCACACCACGGCCAAAGACATCGTGGTCACCAGTGCTCCAATTTAAATGTTTCAGCCCCGGGAAAGGGACCAGCTGTAAAAGGGCACCTAAGGTCAGAGATCAGCCCGCGAGCAGGGACACCCAGCCGGTAGCCTCGGGCAACAAGGGACCCCCAGAAGAGATAGCAGTGGACCAGCCACCAAGTGAGAGTCCCCAGCCTGTAGCCCTCGACCAGGCACAACCCCCAGGGGAAGAAACAAACCAGGTAGCCAACCCCAAAGGAGCGGTGTGCTGCAGCACCGGAGGGGACGTTCCCCCGATAGTGTGGGACTCAAACCCACCTCCGGTCAGGGTACTTAGGGTTAGGCGGTGCAGACCGACTAATCACCTATCTAGCTGGACACCCAGCGGGAGAAGAAGAAAGAGAGAAGGCAGGAATTAACCTGGCCACCCGGAGCTGGGTGTACACATATAGTGATATGGATTTAAGAATGTTCAGTGAATAAGTTAGAGTAGTGTAAGACTATCTGTGTAATAATAAGTATATATGTAGTAGTTAACTGTGGTAAGGAAAAGAATCTACTTGCACAGCTGTTAAAAGAGGCACAGGCCGGGTAATACCCGGGAGTAAAAAGAATCTACCGGTATGGCCATTAAGGAAGCACCAGTGAGATAACAAGCAAAACGGCTGTGAGATAAAAGTAAGCAGCAGAAATCAGTCCACAAGGAACTAAATAAGACAGCCAGTCAATTAAGGACTACGAGCCCTGTAAAGTCCTGTCCCCTCAGTACAGATTCACACGAGGCATGTAGTGAAGTCAAGGTCACTCTGGACCTGCACCTTTAGTTCCAGCTCTGGAATGCTGCACTTGCCTGAGATCTGTGCTTATATACCTGTCTCTTGCAAGTGCACCCCTGATGGTAAGGTATGCTGGTGGTTACAGGTCATATCTTATTACAGTCATGTATAGCATGTTAGGATACAGTTATATATAATAATGTAAGATACATGACATCACCCTCCCCCAAGGTCTTATTGTCTTTATAAGTTCAGTCTCTCAGGTGGTCTACGCTCTCACGTGGAGCGTCTGAGTTGTGGTTCAGTTGTTTGCCTTGGTGTCTGTTTTTCTTTGGGTGTGGTTGCTGGTATCTCGCCTGGGCTGTCTCTTTCGATTGGTGTGATTGTTTTTGACTCGCCTGGGCTGTCTGTTGGGATTGCCCTTTCCTCAGGTTGTTCCTTCTGTCTGTCCACCAGGTGTGGTGCGAGTTCCACATTGTAGTCTGCCTCTGGTTCCGCAGTGCTGTTGGTAAATCTGCTTTTGACTTGGTCTACATGCCTCTGGCAGGTTTTGCCATTGTCCATTTATACTACCAGTAGCCTGTTTCCTACCTTGCCCGTTACTGTCCCTGCAAGCCATTTGGGACCCCTGTCATAGTTTAGTACAAACACTTTGTCCCCTATCTCATTCCATCTCCCCCTCGAATTTCTGTCATGGTACTCAGTCAGCTTACGGCGCTTTGCCTCAACGATTTCATGCATGTCTGGGAGGATTAATGAGAGCCTTGTTTTTAAAGTCCTTTTCATCAACAGTTGCGCGGGGGTGATCCCAGTCAGTGAGTGCGGACGAGATCTGTATGCCAACAGCAGTCACGACAGGCGACCCTGCAGCATGGGACCTTGGATTTTAAGCATGCCTTGTTTAATGATTTGCACTGCTCTCTCCACCTGGCTGTTGGAGGCCGGCTTGAACAGTGCCGTCTTGACGTGATTTATGCTGTGGTCAATTATAAAGTCTTGGAATTCTGCGCTGGTGAAGCACGGACCATTGTCACTGACTAATATGTCAGGGATTCCGTGCGTTGCAAACATGGTTGCGAGGCTCTCCACAGTGGTGGAGATTGTGCTCGAGTTTAAAATGGTGTATTCGATCCACTTTGAAAATGCATCTACAACTACAAGGAACATTTTGCCCATGAATGGGCCCGCATAGTCTACGTGCACCCACGACCACGGTTTGGTAGGCCAGGGCCAGGGGCTCAGTGGAGCCTCCCTGGGGGCATTGCTGAGCTGGGCACAAATGGTGCACCTTCGGACGCAGAGCTCCAAGTCCGCGTCAATACCAGGCCACCAGACATGGGATCTGGCTATGGCCTTCATGAGAACGATCCCCGGGTGCTCACGGTGGAGCACCCGGACAAATGCCTCTCTGCCTCGCAGAGGCATGACTACTCGGCTGCCCCACATCAGGCAGTCTGCTTGTAGTGATAGCTCATGCATGCGCCTGTGAAAGGGTTTTAATTCCTCAGGGCAGGCATCGCGAGCCTCTGCCCAGTCACCGGTTAGGACACATCTTTTTACTAAGGATAACGTGGGGTCGCTGGCCGCCCAGGCTCTGATTTGGCGAGCCGTCATGGGCGAACCTGTGGACTCAAAGGCATTGATTGCCATGACTATCTCACAGTCCTGTTCGTCAGACCCTTCCGTGGTCGCCAGGGGTAGCCTGCTGAACGCGTCGGCACAGTTGTCTGTGCCTGGGCTGTGCCTTATGGTATAGTCGTAGGACGCCAGCATGAGTGCCCACCGTTGAATTCGCGCCGAGGCGATGGCGTTTATTGCCTTGCTCTCGGACAGGAGGGACGTGAGAGGCTTGTGGTTGGTTTCTAATGCAAACTTGGCCCTGAAAAGGTATTGGTGTATCTTTTTGACACCATACATGCACGCGAGCGCCTCCTTCTCTACCATTCCGTACCCGCGCTCCGCCCGCGAAAGTGACCTGGAGGCATAAGCTATGGGTTGTAATTTGCCCGCACTATTGACATGTTGCAAAACGCACCCGACCCCATACGCTGACGCATTGCATGTGAGAACTAGCTTTTTACCTGGGTCAAAGAAAGTCAAAACACTGTTGGAACACAGAAGATTGGGTGCCTTATTGAAGGCACGTTCCTGGGCGTCCCCCCAAAACCAATCGCACCCCTTCCTGAGTAGCACGTGGAGAGGCTTCAGCAGCGTGCTTAAGTTCTACATAAAGTTCCCAACGTAATTGAGTAGCCCGAGAAAGGTGCGTAGTTCTGAGACATTCCGGGGCCTGGGTGCCAGGCGAATTGCTTCTGTTTTGGACTCTGTTGGGCGGATTCCATCAGCGGCAATCCTTCTGCCCAAAAATGCAACCTCGGTGCGAGAAACAGGCACTTGGATTTCTTGATTCGTAGGCCTACCCGATCCAACCGCTTTAGTACTTCCTCCAAATAACGGAGATGGGAGTCGGTGTCCCTGCCCGTGATAAGTATGTCATCTTGAAATACAACCGTCCCCGGGATGGACTTGAGCAGACTCTCCTTGTTGCGCTGGAATATGGCAGCTGCCGACCTGATGCCGAATGGGTATCGATTGTACATGAAAAGGCCTCGATGTGTGCTGATGGTGGTGAGTAGCTTGGATTCTTCGGTCAATTCTTGCGTCATATACGCAGATGTGAGGTCTAATTTTGAGAAAAGTTTACCTCCAGCCAATGTGGCAAATAAGTTCTCCGCTCTGGGCAGCGGGTACTGGTCCTGTAGGGAGACTCTGTTTGTGGTAGATTTGTAGTCCCCACAGATTCATACGGATCCATCAGGCTTCATGACTGGGACGATGGGACTTGCCCAGACGCTAAATTCCACAGGTGATATAATGCCTTCCCGCAGAAGCCTGTCTAGATTGTGTTCAATCTTTTCCCTTATCACATAGGGTACAGCTCTGGCCTTGTGATGGACCGGTCTAGCATCCTGTGTGATGTAGATTTTGACTTTGGTCCCTTTGAAAGTGCCCACACCTGGCTGAAAGAGATGTTCAAATCGCTTTATGACTGTTAAGCAGGAGGTCCATTCCTCTAATGACATGGCATGGACATCATCCCATTTCCAGTTTAGTTTTGCCAGCTAGCTTCTCCCCAGCAGTGCTGGGGGGTCTCCGGGGACAATCCACAGGGGAAGTCGGTTCACTGTCCCTTTGTGTGTGACAGAGAACATGGCGCTGCCGAGGACTGGTACGATTTCTTTGGTATAGGTCCTTAGTTTGGTGTCGACCCTTGTGAGTTTTGGTCTGTCTCTTTTATGTGACCACAGTTGTTCAAATTGTTGAGTGCCCATGAGAGATTGACTCGTTCCCGTATCCAGCTCCATGTTGACAGATGAGTAGGACCCTCATCATTATAGGAGGCGTCCTGTCGTAGGAGCAGCGGCCATTGATCGTGTTGACCCACTGTACATCGGTGTCCCGGGTACTGTCCCCACCATCTTCTGGTCCGCTTTCCGACCCATCCGATTCGTATACCAGCTGAGCTGCCATTTTTTTGCACATGCGGTCCAAATGCCCTGTATATTCACAGTTCCTGCAAACAGCCTGCTGAAATCGACATTCCCTTGACGAGTGCCCGTCCCCACATCTCCAGCACAGACTGCTTGCAAAAAATGAGCTGCGTCTGGCTGATCTCTCTTCAGCTTCTCTCAGTTTGTAGTTGATTGCTCGCATTGTGGGTTGATGAGGTGTGAACGGCCGTTCCTGTGGCCCTTGATGGCTTCTGTTGCTACTGCTTGCTGTCGAAAGCCTGTTCTGCCGGTTTTGTCTGTGTGTGGGGGTAGCAGTTTTTCTAATGCTGTGAACTCCTTGTTCCATTATTTCGTTAGTTGTCGTACCTGCATTATAAATCAACCTCGTTTCTTCTTCCCCTGCCAAGAATGTCTGTGCAGCCAGTGCTGCTGCCTCTAAGGTCAGGTTCTTGGTCTCTATGAGCTTTCGGAATATGCCTGCGTGGCCTATTCCTTCAATGAAAAAGTCTCTCAGCATTTCTCTGCTCAGTTCATCGGAGAACTTACATAAACTAGCCAACCTCCGAAGTTCCGCCACGAAGTCGGGTATGCTCTGCCCCACACAGCGTCTGTAGTTGTAGAACCTGTGTCTGGCCATGTGTAGGCTGCTCGCTGGCTTCAGGTGGTCTCTTACCAGTGTGCTCAATTCTTCAAACGACTTGCTTGCTGGTTTCTCAGATGCCAACAGATCCTTCATTAAAGCGTATGTTTTCGAGCCACAGCTGATCAAGAGATGGGCTCTTCTCTTGTCTGCCGTATCGTCGCCTAACCAGTCTTTGGTTACAAAGCTTTGCTGGAGCCTTTCAATAAAGTCCTCCCAATTGTCTCCCACATTGTACTTTTCATCTGATCCGTTGTTCGCCATTCTGTGGATTCTGTAATCCCGTAACCCGTCGCCACTGTAAAGTCCTGTCCCCTCAGTACAGATTCACACGAGGCATGTAGTGAAGTCAAGGTCACTCTGGACCTGCACCTTTATTTCCAGCTCTGGAATGCTGCACTTGCCTGAGACCTGTGCTTATATACCTGTCTCTTGCAAGTGCACCCCCAATGGTAAGGTATGCTGGTGGTTACAGGTCATATCTTATTACAGTCATGTATAGCATGTTAGGATACAGTTATATATAATAATGTAAGATACATGACAATCCCAAATTTGGAACTTGGTCACCTTTATCAAGCCAGAGAATTTTCTCAGGGCTAGGCAATCTGTTTTATGTGCCCCAAGAGGAAAGAGGTCAACGTGAGAAGTGTCCTGTTCCTGCTCACCCTGATAGGGATGAGCAGCAGTGACCGAGGAGACGTTGAAGAATTCCTCATCTACGGGTGTTCAGGAGGAAGAGCATCGATCGTAACCGCCGGGGATGGCCCCCGAGACGTGGAAGAACTCGTCATTTACGCCCACGAGGGAAAATGGCCAATGTGGCTGGGATCTAATTCTACCCGATACTCCAGCCAGGAAGGTTTTACCTACAGGGCGGCCTCACTTCCATGCCCCCGGATGCGGATCAACGCTGCCCGAGTCAGTGTTACAGAGGGAAAGCGTGTGTGTTTGACTTGCAAAGGGAACATTCCCCTGGGAAGATGGTGGTGGCTCAGAAAACTCAGCAAGGACGCATGGGACCAGGAATCGGACTGGGAAAGACTCGGTAATGATACGTACCGCACCATCACGGGGACACGGGGAGGAGTAAAAGTGTGTTGGGACAAATGGTAGGAATCCAAACAAGTAATTTATGTTTGCATGTGGGGATCAGAGAGTATTTGTCCCGCAGGCATATCGATCGCCTTCGCCAGGCAATGGCAAGATGAAGGGGAAGGAATGGTGTGGGATTCTAGACTACACGGGTGCGCGGTCCCGCACTCCCCACTCCCAATTAACGCCACCGAACTAAGAGCACACATTAAGGAACCTCTGCCCACAACCCCGCCAATACGCACAGTAATAGAAAGGTGTTCTATTACCACCAAGGGACCTGGGAACAGATTCGTATTGGTACCGACCAAAAAGGTGTTATACCAGGGGGTACATTATGCGGTACCTTCAGTCATTTTAAACCTTACCGAGGTACACCTACTTGCATGGTGTCCGAAGGAAACAGAGCTGCTATACCAGGCCCTACTTCGAGACATGTTCAAGAAATTTTATGAGTTAGACTTTGGAAATGTAGACAAAGCAGACCTATACACCCTAAACGCTAGGGACACCATGGGCTCAGGGAGACCTAGAAGGGGAATCATAAACGACATTTTCACTGCCTACAATACAGCATCGTCTGTAGTAAATAGCCTAAATGACATAGAGCTGCAAACACAGATAAACAGTTGAAAGACCCAATTGAGAAAATTCCTGGAACAAGAGAATACCGTAGTAGGATCAGAACTGTATGAGGACCAGGCTATGACTGTCCATTTAAAAGAAATAGCAGCTGAGCTGGAAAAACATGCACAGACAGTGATTGCACTCATACGGGAGGATAGAAACGCTTCGGACCAGGCTGCACAGAATGAGGTGTGCGTATTGTATGGAACATGGGCGAGGGCCGCAACAACCTGGAGGATTTAAAACAAGGTGTAGTCCCCTCTTGAATCAGGAACAAGCACCTCGCTGCCCTCCACCCATACAACAATTCACTAAGCCCGTGCCAGCTCCGCCTAGCCTCTGAAGCCTACCCTGTCCCAGTAGACTGTGGAAAATCTAACCACATCATTATGGGAATCGTACTAAGGATGCCGGTCATGGGTGGGACAGCCCGACCCACACTGATATACCGGGTGGAGAACATTGGAGTTATTCAGGGAGGTGCACACATTCGTTTTGCAGCGGTCCCACCCTATGTCATAAAGTGGGAGCACACTGTAATGGGTACTGACCTCTCTGGGTACCGGAGTCGGGGTGCACACGTAATACTGTGTCCCCAGTATTTGAGTGCCCATTCAAAGTCACAGTGTGGGTTTAAAGCTGCTGGCGCACAGCCTATTAACTGCACCATGGAAGTAATGGCACAAGACCAAGTCCCTCCACAGGTAACATACATAGGAGCTGGGACATATTGTGTCACCACCAGGGCGCCCCACTACCAACATGGACACTTCTGGTGTCCGGTGAGTGACAGCAGTTTTTGCTTCAAACCTGAGGCATCAGTTCAAGTGGCCCAGGAACGGATTGTCCCCATTCCTGAACTCTCCACTGTCCACCTCACTGTGAGAGAAAACATTACAAACCTGCAGGATTATGTTGTACATTTTGGCTATGCAATTCCCCCTCTACCCGAACATCTTATCGTTCTGCTAAAAGCTGTAATTATCTCACAAAAACACTTCTATACTCTAGAACAGAAAACCATTGAGATAGGGAAAAAGAGATCACCATTCCGCCTTGGTGGGACCTTTTCAGAAATATAGAAGTCCCAGTCTGGATCCGAATCTCTTCCCACACTTCAGTTATTTGTTAACTCGCGATTATACTTTACTTATGGTGTCTCACTTACCGAGTGAAATGCAGAGGCCTTCAGGTCAGGCACCAAAGGGTGCTATACACTCCTTGGACCAACTTGGGAATCGCGCAGGGAGGGGTGACACCATACTACCATGTTTAATTTGTGTTTGATTTTACCTGCTGTAAACCGCAACATCGCTAGTGCTGTAAGAGTGTTACTTAAAAGTTTTGACTATGTAACTTTATTTTACTGAACTTGAATATATGTTTGACTATGGACCTTCAATATTACTTGAGAATGTGTTTTGACTATGTGCTTTGTTTTACTTTACTTAAAGTTGTGTTTGACTGTATACCGTTATTTTACTGTGAAAATTGAGTAAAAGAGGGACATCATACCCTCTCTATACTGCAACCGAATTGCAACAACTGTATTTGTAAATGTAGATTCTTTTCCTCAATCTGGTTCAGTAAAATTTCTGAGTCGAATACCTATTGTGCTTTAAACAAAGCAGTCTTTATTTTACCGGCCGGCAAGACTTATCAGACAGAAGATATTCTTTCTCGATCGAGCGTACACACTCTCTACGGATAAGTGACGTTACATTGTCAAGGCACGATGGTTATACATTTTCGGCAAAAGATAACAAGATAGGGCTAGAGTGACATCCCAGCTCAGCCCATTTCTTTTGATCCCTCCTTCCCTTTGTCCACTCATAAGCCGACCCAAGCATGGTCCGATTTTAAACAAAGACCTTCTGTCAATGTTTCAGGTTAATAACATGATTTAATAAGACCTTGAGGTTTTTCTGCAAGCTGTGGGTTTCGTTTCAATATGTGTTAGTGTTGTAACATTTCGCAGTCTCGAGTCTGAGATGTCATGGCTATTCCTCCATGAATTGTTTGTTAGCTTATACTGTCCCTATACAATTCCCACGTTCTCAACTTCAATGTCTCTATACATTTTTAAACATTCACATATTCACCTATAAATTGATTTGCATTTCAACGGGGGATGCACGTTAATGTTTAGCTAATATAAATGCAGGGAAGGTTGACTCTCAGGAGCAGGAATTTTGCTTTACCTTGATTGACACTCAAGAGTGTGGAGTGTCAATCGGGGGGAATAAAGGAATGCAAAATTCACAAGAAACCCCCCTCTGTGTTTGGGCTCATTCGCAAGCAAATTTAATTTGGGACTATCTACCGAAAAGTTTGGAACTCTAAAGTGCTTATGGAAGAAACTACAAACTTTAATAGAATTTTGGATTTTAAAAGACAAACTCAAGGCTGTGGGCGGTTCAACGGAACTAGCAAGAGACAGTCTAATTATGTGAAGCTACCTGGGTGTGAGAACTGAGTTAACCTGTCTGAAAAAATGAAATATTTGAAAATCCTTCCCCCACAAGAGACATTAACATCACAAAATCACCCAGAGGTAGCTACCCATCAACATGGGTCTGGACAACCATTTCAGCATATACATCACAAAAAGGCCCAATCCAGCCTGTATGCGAAAGACTAGGGCAAAAGGACATTGCAATTACCAAACTAATATTCCATCAGGAAGCAGTTTTCGAACATCAACCCACCCAAGACATATCAACTTTTAACGAGCCCGACAAAATATTACAAAGAAGAGCCAAGCCCGGCAAAATTATACAAAGGATTTTGAAGAGATTTGGCGCTAAGATTAGAACACTGAAATTGTATAGCTGGCCCCTGTTTTCAACAGAGGTTAGGTGGTTGCTAGGTAGCTACATGGCTGCTACCACCTCAGATGACACTTTGACTGACAGACTAGTACCACACTACACTGTGTCATCAAGACAAGGAGAGAAACCAATGCGACAGTTGTAAACTAACTTCTCCAGCCTCGAAGTCCTGAAGTCCTGAAGGAAGGAAGAACATCACCATCGCAGCAGCGACCAACCACAGTCAACGTGGTATCAAGTGAAAAACAACCGCGATCTACCGTTAACTATCAAAAGGGTTGGTAAGCATAGTCCCTGCATGCCCTGGAGTCTAACCTAGCTAGAATTAGGTATTGGGAGGTGGGAGGTATAATTTTACTGTTACCCCCCTTTTGAATGTGTAGTGCATAGTTCTTTATTAGAGTGATTTGTGATTTGAAGTTTTACCTTGTACCTTTCCTTGTATTGTTCTTTATTAGAGTGATTGTAAGTTTGGCCTTGTATTTTCTTACGAGAGTAATAAGCCTGTATTACTTTGAATATAATAAAACCAAAGTTCTTTGCATCAAACCAGTGTCCTTTGCACTTTTGTCACCCGCCCCCACCCCCACAAATAAATCCAGAGTACAGAACCCAAGGGAGTGGGGGCGATTCGAATCGCTCAAGTTGGTCGGAAGGGAACCTGACCCCCTCATAGAGACAACCCCGCCTTACAGCCTCACGGAGACATGGCTCCAGGGTGACCAAGGCTGGGAACTCAACATCCAGGGGTATTCAACATTCAGGAAGGATAGACAGAAAGGAAAAGGAGGTGGGGTAGCAAGAAATTAATGCAATAGTAAGGAAGGACATTAGCTTGGATGATGTGGAATCTGTATGGGTGGAGAGGCGGCATACCAAAAGGCAGAAAACGCTGGTGGGAGTTGTGTACAGACCACCACACAGTAGTAGTGAGGTTGGGGACAGCATCAAACAAGAAATTAGGGATGCGTGCAACAAAGGTACAGCAGTTATCATGGGTGACTTTAACCTACATATAGATTGGGCGAACCAAACTGGTAGCAATACAGTGGAGGAGGATTTCCTGGAGTGTTTTAGGGATGGTTTTCTAGACCAATATGTCGAGGAACCAATTAGAGGGCTGGCCATCCTAGACTGGTTGATGAGTAATGAGAAAGGACTAATTAGCAATCTTGTTGTGCGAGGCCCCTTCGAACATAAGAACATAAGAATTAGGAACAGGAGTAAGCCATCTAGCCCCTCGAGCCTGCTCCGCCATTCAATAAGATCATGGCTGATCTGGCCGTGGACTCAGCTCCACTTACCCGCCCGCCTCCCCGTAACCCTTAATTCCCTTATTGGTTAAAAATCTATCTATCTGTGACTTGAATATATTCAATGAGCTAGCCTCAACTGCTTCCTTGGGCAGAGAATTCCACAGATTCACAACCCTCTGGGAGAAGAAATTCCTTCTCAACTCGGTTTTAAATTGGCTCCCCCGTAATTTGAGGCTATGTCCCCTAGTTCTAGTCTCCCCGACCAGTGGAAGAGTGACCATAATATGGTAGAATTAATTGTCTAGAATAGACTGGCGAATGATACTTAAAGGGTTGACAGTGGATAGGCAATGGCAAACATTTAAAGATCACATGGATGAACTTCAACAATTGTACATCCCTGTCTGGAGTAAAAATAAAGCGGGGAAGGTGGCTCAAGCGTGGTTAACAAGGAAATTAAGGATAGTGTTAAATCCAAGGTAGAGGCATATAAATTGGCCAGAAAAAGTAGCAAACCTGAGGACTGGGAGAAATTTAGAATTCAGCAGAGGAGGACAAAGGGTTTAATTAAGAGGGGGAAAATAGAGTATGAGAGGAAATGTGTCGGGTATATAAAAACTGACTGCAAAAGCTTCTATAGATATGTGAAGAGCAGAAAGATTAGTGAAGACAAACGTAGGTCCCTTGCAGTCAGATTCAGGTGAATTTATAATGGGGAACAAAGAAATGGCAGACCAGTTGAACAAATACTTTGGTTCTGTCTTTAAGAAGGAAGACACAAATAACCTTCTGGAAATATTAGGGGACCGAGTGTCTAGTGAGAAGGAGGAACTGAAGGAAATCCTTATTTGGCGGAAAATTGTGTTCGGGAAATTGATGGGATTGAAGGCTGATAAATCCCCAGGGCCTGATAGTCTGCATACCAAAGTACTTAAGGAAGTGGCCCTAGAAATAGTGGATGCATTGGTGATCATTTTCCAACAGTCTATCAACTCTGGATCAGTTCCTATGGACTGGAGGGTAGCTAATGTAACACCACTTAAAAAAAAAAATAGGTAATTATAGACCGGTTAGCCTAACATCAGTAGTGGGGAAAATGTTGGAATCAGTTATTAAAGATGAAATAGCAATGCATTTGGAAAGCAGTGACAGTATCGGTCCGAGTCAGCATGTATTTATGAAAGGCCTGACAAATCTTCAGGAATTTTTTGAGGATGTAACTAATAGAATGGACAAGGGAGAACCAGTGGATGTGGTGTATTTGGAATTTCAAAAGGCGTTTGACAAGGTCCCACACAAGAGATTGGTGTACAAAATTAAAGCACATGGAATTGGAGGTAATGTACTGACATGGAAAGAGAACTGGTTGGCAGACAGAAAACAGAGAGTCGGGATAAATGGGTCCTTTTCAGAATGGCAGGCAGTGACTAGTGGGGTGCCGCAGGGTTCAGTGCTGGGACCCCAGCTCTTTACAATATACATTAATGATTTAGATGAAGGAATTGAGTGTAATATCTCCAAATTTGCAGACGACACTAAGCTGGGTGGTGGTGTGAGCTGTAAGGAGGATGCTAAGAGGCTGCAGGGTGACTTGGACAGGTTAGGTGAGTGGACAAGTGCATGGCAGATGCAAAATAATGTGGATAATTGTGAGGTTATCCACGTTGGGGGCAAAATCACAAAGGCAGAATATTATTTGAATGGTGGCAGTTTAGGAAAAGGGGAGGTGCAACGAGACCTGGGTGTCATGGTACATCAGTCATTGAAGATTGGCATGCAGGTACAGCAGGTGGTGAAGAAGGCAAATGGTATGTTGGCCTTCATAGCTAGGGGATTTGACTATAGGAGCAGGGAGGTCTTACTCCAGTTGTACAGGGCCTTGATGAGGCCTCACCTGGAATATTGTGTTCAGTTTTGGTCTCCTAATCTGACGAAGGACGTTCTTGCTATTGAGGGAGTGCAGCGAAGGTTCACCAGACTGATTCCCGGGATGGCAGGACTGACATATGAGGAGAGACTAGATCGACTCGGCCTGCATTCACTGGAGTTTAGAAAGATGAGAGGGGATCTCATAGAAACATATAAAATTCTGATGGGACTGGACAGGTTAGATGCAGGAAGAATGTTCCCGATGTTGGGGAAGTCCAGAACCAAGGGACACAGTCTAAGGATAAGGGGTAAGCTATTTTGGACTGAGATGAGGAGAAATTCTTCATTCAGGGAGTTGTTAACCTGTGGAATTCCCTACCGCAGAGAGTTGTTGATGTCAGTTCATTGGATATATTCAAGGGGAAGTTAGATATGGCCCTTACGGCTAAAGGGATCAAGGGGATGGAGAGAAAGCAGGAAAGGGGTACTGAGGTGAATGATCAGCCATGATGTTATTGTATGGTGGTGCAGGCTTGAAGGATCGAATAGCCTACTCCTGCACCTATTTTCTATGTTTCTATGTTTCTTTATTTTTATGTTTCTACATACATCCATTTCCGCCCCCCCAGCGAGAGCCCATTACATTAACGTACAGGATCAGACACAGTGCAAGGACAAAGAAAGGAAGAAAAAAGCAATTTTTTTTTTCAGTTTGTATCATGACACCTAGGTTCAGTGATTTCTATTCATTACATTTTACGGTCATGCGCCAGGATTGGGTAGATTGCATTCGTGGTTTAGTCATGGTCATTCCTGAGGTAGCAGTACAGGTATGCGAGGACACTAGTTCCAAGCAACCGAACGGGGTCCTAGTCGTTTGATGGCGGTGCTGCGCCCCCTGCTAGTGGGGTGGGCTTGGTTCACTCACCTATCCAGGACTCAGTGCTCTTGCCGTTGCCTAGTGGTGGGCAGAGCCACAGATGTATATGGCTTCCCTGTCCTCCTTTGAGGGCTGCAGATTCTTCTGCCTGCTCTTTCACGGTATTGGGAACCTGGTCCCGTTTGGTGGATCTCGTTGGTTCTGAGCTTTCGCTCCCGGACATGGCCGAGGTAGTGACTGGGTCTGGGGGCTGCACCGTCTCCACCTGGGTGGTGGGCAACGACGGCCGACTGCGCGTATTGGTGCCATTTTCATTTCCAGGTCCGAGGCGAATGATGCCATCGGGTGCCTGTAGCATGGGATAGACCTGGGGCAGGGTGTCAGGATCAGAGCCTTCACCCTCCTGAGGTCACTGGCCTATAACTTGTGGGGACACCTGGGGCAGGGCATCAGGATCAGTCCTTTACCCTCCCGAATTCACGCGCTTGCTACTCTTGGGGATACTCAATTCCCAATGTCTCGTAACAACATTTTGGTCTTTACATTAGGACTGGTACCGCCATCTCGCAATAGCATTTTGTTCTTTACAGTACTGACATCTCGCAACAACGTCTTGTTCACAATCTTAATCGGTCCGTTACATTGATTGCCATGCAATTTCTCTTTAAGTTCAGTTGTTTGCAGGTCTCCTTTAAGAGAACTCTGCCTCAGGCGCTGTGCTGGTCTGTTCTCTGGTGCCTGGCCCAAACGAAGGTGAGGTTTTGCTCTGCCTCTGAGCAAAGGGGACATCGATTGCTGGAGTGAAGAGGTCTTCCCATTGCCACTGGATCTTCCCCATCCACCTTCTTCCAAGTAGCGTTGGACCATCACCTGCAACAATCCACAGAGGTAACTTGCGCACCACGCCATTATGGATTACACTTGCATCCGCACTACCAAAGACTGGGATCGGCTCCTTGGTGTAGGTGCACAACTTTTCCTGTACTGGAACCAGCTCGGGTTGTTTTTCGTTCTATAGCCTCTCGAAGGCATCCTGGCTCATCACTGACTAGCTCGCTCCTGTGTCCACTTCCATGAAGACTGGAATGCCGTTTATCTCAACTTCCATCTTCACTGGAGGACAATCGGTGGTGCAGGTCCACACTCCATACACTTCTTCTTGGGGCTGAGCTGCCTCTCTGGCCAAATCATCATATTCCCCACTGGATTCAAAGTCATCTACCGACTCCTCTGCTAGACGGTGAGTCGTATTTCTTTTGCACATGCGCTGGAGGTGACCCTTTGTTTTACAGGCTTTGCATATGTACTCAGCAAACCAATACTGGTGAGCCCTATGGTTTCCTCCGCAATGCCAGCATGGTGCTACTCTGAGTTCTGGAACCCTGAGGTCTGTGCTCTTTGCCCTGGGCAGAGCCATGTTCTACAGTCTTGCTTGTGAAAGGCACCATTCTGTGTACAGTACTTGCCGGGTTGGTGTCCACAGGATGAATGATTTGTTTGGTGCTGCAGGACGAGGTCATGAACGCCTGACTGATGCCGATGGCTTTCTGCAGGTTGACTCTGGTGTCGGCAGGTAATAGCTTGTGAAGTAGGCCCTTGTGACCAATTCCTATAATGAAGATGTCTCGCAATGCTTTGTTGAGGTGCATGCCAAAATCACACGGTGCCACCAGTCTCCTGAGGTCATCAGCATATTTTGCAATTTCCTGACCCTCAGGTCTGCGGTGAGTGTAGAATCTGTGCCTGGCCATGAGGATGCCCTCTTTTGATTTAAATTGGTCGCGAATTAGTTCAGTTAGCTCATCGTATGTCTTATCCTTGGCCTTCATGGGTGCCAGCAAGTCCCTGACGAGGCGGTAGACCTTGGGCCCACAACTGGTCAGCAGTACAGCCTTGCGCTTCTCCACCAATGTGTCTCTCTCCCCTGCCAGGTCGTTTGCCACAAAGTATTGCTCGAGGATTTCCATGAAGGCATCCCAATCATCACCCTCTGTGAAGTCTTTTAGTGTGCCAAAGGTAGCCATGGTCACATGAAAATCCTTATTCTCGTCACCAGTTGTTATGTCTATAATGTACTTATGAATGACTCCACAAGGCAATATGTTGTACTCAAACTGTGGTGACCTTGGTCCTTTATTCCAAACTCCAGAGTGCTGTACAAGCAAGGTGTGCAGCCTTTTATACAGAGCCCTGCCACCAGGGCAGGAAACCCCCTGTCTCCACCAGTTGCACCCTCTAGTGATGCCAGCATGTATGTACACAGTGTAAACCTTATTGAAAGTACATCTGGTAAACCAGTCTCCATCTTATGTAATCACACAGGGACTACACATAGAGTACATCCATAATTTGTGTATACAACACTGTTGACCACCATTTCCAGGCTTACCTTCAAAGCACATCAGCCATGGCCCTTCTCTTTAAGGGAGGGAAGGAGCCTGTGATTCTGGCAGCGCTGCACGGGACATTGTACAGCTCTCTGCATCTACCACTCCTCTTGCTCCCTTTAGCGCTCCAAGGGAAGTGGTAGTGCTTGATTTAGCGCTCCACTTCCCTCCTGGAACGCTAAACTGGAAGTTCGCCTCTGCTGGAAGTGGCTAACACCTGGCGATACTTTTGATCTCCCGCAAAAATTATCGCCCCAAACGGGGTGCTACGCAATTTCTGGCCCCAAATGTCACATTTATATTTCTATGTCACACTTATGTAATAAAGTATAAAGAATTAGAGCGAATCATTTGAAAGTCTCACATTGGAGATTTTCACTCCTTCTCACCAATCGGGAGAGATGTAGAATGGGTGGCTGATCCAATATCACCCATTTTACACTATCGTTTAATGTGAAAATCACCCCCATATATTGCAATATATAGTTATCGTGTATGAGCACTTTAAAGAGAAAATGAGACAGTCATGATGACTGTTACCCAGCTGTTTGCTGATTTAATCAAATATCATCGCCAGCAATACAGTGTCGCAATCTACATAAAAATAGAAAATGCAGAAAATTCATTGTAGTTCTCCAAATTCCTTGAATGTGTTGTTGCTTCCCAAATCAGCGCTGATTTTTCTAGCAAATCCATGTTTTAATCCCTCTTATCGAATTCCACCCCTACCACAGCACTGAACGAGCCCAAATCAAAGTCACAAATAACATTCTTTGTGCCCATGGTTCACTATCCCTCTTTGGTACAAGATAAGTGCAAGTTTCTTTTGTTTGATCAGCATCTGAAATATCGGTTAACATTGCAAGTTAACTGTGGTCAGACCTGAAACATTAGGCCATCTTTCTCTTTCAGATACTGATTGATCAGTTACATATTTTCAACTTTTCTATTTTTATTTCAGACTGCTAGCATTTATGGGGAGGTGCAGGTTAGCTCTGTGTTAGAAAGCTATAGGGATGGATTTTAAAATCCATGTTATGGTTTTTTATTACATGGTTTATAACCTTAAGAACAAAAGGATAGATTTCTTTGCTGTTTTACAGAATATGGATGTAAAAGAAAATTATATCAACCCACGCAGAGAAATATATGGCCATAATTTTGACATTTCTTTAGTTAAAGTACAAGTTATTCACAGGAGACCATGGAAAAAACATCCAAGTTTTACTTGTCATGAGTTTATCTTGGTAGGTTGGCAAAAAATAAATCCCCTTTCCATCTTCAGTGTTTACCTCCACTGTCAAGTGCATCAAACTTTAGACATCAATATATTTTCACTATGAGGCATATCCAGTGAGCTGAGTGCAGAACAGACAGCTAAAACATTTGGAATCTTGTTTTCTCCCATCATTTCAAGTTTCCACTCATACAAAAGAATACTACTTGTAACAGAAGCTGTGGCTGCTTGACTCAGGTTTCTGTGCAAAATAACAGTACTAAGGATTGATGTTTAACATATGTAGAGGAAATGATATGTCATATGGTAAGCAGGTACTTAAAAGCCTACAACTCAAAATAAAGTTGCAACTCAATTACTGTATTAAATGCATGTAGTTTGAATTTTGCAGTGCTGGTCCTGTTACTATTTCCCTTGCCTACTGCATGCAACCCAGCTGCTATTTTGTTTTAGCCCCAGACCCAACGTTGAGGTAAATGTTGCTGAGAAACATTACATGCAGTATCTATTAAAGGCAAGTTTAAAATCGGAGTACATTGGAAGATGAAAACATGACATTTATTCGACCTGTGGGATTCAGCAGGTTGTCAGTGATTGGCCTGCGCTGAAGCTTTGTTTGAAGGTTATGTGAAGCTTTTGTCATAAAAAGTCAGCAATGCTGACATGCAATATCCTCAGTGGGTTTAGACTGAACTCCAAAAGATAAACACAAAGGCAAGATATATGAGATATTGAGTTCAGTTCCTTTGCTTCTTGACTGTTGTATGTTCAGACTTGTAATCTAGCTCCTGAACTTACTATGCTTTCTGTTTGTTTCAGGTTATATGTTAACACTGCCATTCACAGAACATGTTCTTACTACAAATTTTGGATTAATGGAATAAAACTTGCAATTTCTACTTTTTCACAAATATGAATTTGATATAGCTAATGTATGAAACATGGGGAGATTTAGAAATTTGTATGATGCCAAATCAGAATGACAGATTGTGCTTCTTTTTTTAAAATGTCTTTCTTTGTAAGTAGTAGAGATAATAATGACACATAGTGACCCAGATAACTCGTCGATCCTCATGATAAAATGCTTTTTGTAAAATCCTGTAGCTGTGAATATATAAGATTTCCCTGGGAGTATTAGTGAAGTCTCTGATTATACTTCTATTCTTTGTGCAAACATTGAAGGATCTAAAACCTCCAAAATGTCCTTGCTGGGCTGCACCTCAGTTTAATATCACAGCAAAAACCATGAGTGCTACAGTGTGATATCCCATAAACCATGTTCCTGTTTGGCAAGGCCTTAAGACTTTGTTGGATGTAAGAAGTGTATCAACTTTGTTTCTTATTCTGCTGTTAGTGAAAATTTTAAGCATTCCTAGATCTACTGTCTTTGCACATACCTACTAAGAGTAGGATTCTGTTTCTTTGGCCTTATGAATGTGGCCAATCTAAGTAGAGTCATGCTCAAATCTAAATCATAAGTGTATAATTGTACACTGCTTGATTAACAGCTCATCCACCACCTTAAACATCCACTACCTCCACCGTGGCTGCATTGTATACTATCTACAGGATGTACTGCAGTAACTTACCAAGGCTTCTTCGACAGCATTTCTCATTCCCATGACCTCCAGCACCTAGAAGGACAAGGGCAACAGGTGCATGGGAACAGCATTACTTCCAAGTTCCCCTCCAAGTCACACACTTGGAGGGGAACTCCAAGGGCATTCCTTCATCGTTACGGAGTTAAAAGCATGGACTGCAGTGTTTCAAGAAAAAAGCTCACCACCACCACCTTCTCAAGGGCAGCTAGTGATGCCCATATCCCGAAAATGAATAAAAAAACCATTGATGATCAGACTAGAAATTTTGCTAGTTGTTTTGCAATACGTAAGTATAAAGATGATTCTTGAATTATTGAGAAGATGTCAATGAAGGGCACTGGTTAACAATTACATGAAATTACAGCTCAGAAACGGGCCGTTTGGAGCAACCAGTCAGCATTGCGCTAATCCTGCACATGAACAGTAGTCCTAATCTTATGTCTTCACCCTGTTCCCATATTCTTTATTCCCCTTGTCTTCAACTACCTATCTAACCTATTCTTATTTGTTGACATGGTCTCTGCTTCAATCACTAACTCCAATAAAGCATTAATTCCACAATCTCACAACATTCTGTGTAAAAAAGTTTCTCTTGCTCTCTGTCCTAAATCTCTTGCATGTAATCTTCTATCTATGTCCTTTGTACTAGACCCCTCAACCACTGAAAACTCTCTGGGCTAGATTTTCCATTATTTTAGCATGCACAATGCCCACTTAATGTCCATGTTAACGCTGAAATGACATGTAACGCCCAGATATTGCATATTTAGCCACAAATGGAAACTGACGCCCATTTGTCGGCCACTTATCGCCGAGTGTTACTTCCCGCATGTGCGTAACGCCGAGAAAAAAATAATACCACCCGCCCACTTTTTTGGGGCGGATTCATCAGACTGGGCGACCCCAATGCCTGTAATATCGGCCAGCGCTACATTCGGCACGTAATTAATGCCGAGATTTAATAATACCACCCGACCACTATTTTTTGTCATAAAGATCACATCTACTGAAACTAATGCCCAGGAGATCGCCCATTCTTACTTTCGGCACCTCGCACACATCTCGCCCACAATATCACACGCTGAAAAAACCGCCGGGAAAAAGTGGAACTAACCGGAACTACTCACAGCGGTATGGACGCCATGCTCTAAATCACATGTCGCATCATTTAAAAGGCTGCTCTGCTTCAACCCTGGGGGAGTTCGGATGCACTCTGGAAGTGCACTCTGCCTTTGGAGACTGTGCTTCCACAAAGAGGTTATCAGTGAGATATGCCAGCTCATAAGGGGAGATCTGCAGGCTGCCAGCACCATCAGGACCGCACTGGCCGTCAAGGTCAAAGTCACTGCAGCACTGTCGTTCTATGCATTGGGTTCTTTTCAATCCTCAGCTGGTGAGATTTGCAGTATGTCTCAGCATGCCACACATTGCTGCATTAGACAGGTCACTGAAGCCCTGTATACACACAGGATGGACTTTATCAACTTCCCTATGACCAGTGAGGCTCAGACTTAGAGGGCTTTAGGATTCTACTGAATTGCTAACTTCCCCAAGGTGCAGGGAGCAATAGACTGTATGCACATCGCGATGTGGGAACCTTTTCAGGACGCAGAGGTTTTCAGGAACCGCAAGGGATTCCACTCCCTGAATGTGCAATTTGTTGTCGACCACCAGCAAATTATTATGGCAGTGAATGCTAAATTTACGGGCAGCATCCATGATGCACACATCCTGCGTGAGAGCACTGTATCTGACTTGTTTAACAATGAGCCACAAGGTCAATGCTGGATGCTTGGTGATAAAGGATATGGCCTCGCCATCTGGCTGATGATCCCCCTGCATGACACCCACACTGAAGCCGAGAGGTGATACAATGAGAGCCACAGAGCCACTCGCAATATCATGGAGAAAACCATTGGAGTGCTTAAGCAGCGCTTTAGATCCTAGACCACTCAGGAGGCGAGCTCCAATACCACCCTGAGCAGGTAGCGCAATTCGTGGTGGTGTGCTCTGTGCTGCACAACGTGGTTACCAGAAGGGACAAGAATTGCCAGAAGAGTGTGACGGTCCACCTCAGAAGAGAGAGGAAGAGGAGGATGAGAGGTGGACGCTGACCTAGGGCCACACAATCTGGCTGACGCTGAAGCCATGCCCCACCTTCCTGTAAACCGCAGGAATGGGCCTGTAGTGGCTACATTGCTGCAAGACCTGATATTCTGCATGCCAGAGTACTTAAGGAAGTGGCCCTAGAAATAGTGGATGCATTGGTGGTCATTTTCCAACATTGTATAGACTCTGGATCAGTTCCTATGGATTGGAGGGGAGCTAATATAATCCCACTTATTAAAAAAGGAGAGAGAAAACAGGGAATTATAGACCGGTTATCCTGACATCAGTAGTGGGGAAAATGTTGGAATCAATTATTAAAGATGAAATAGCAGCGTATTTGGAAAGCAGTTACAGGGTCTGTCCAAGTCAGCATGGATTTATGAAAGGGAAATCATGCTTGACAAATCTTCTGGAATTTTTTGAGGATGTTTCCAGTAGAGTGGATAAGGGAGAACCAGTGAATGTGGTGTATTTGGACTTTCAAAAGGCTTTTGACAAGGTCCCACACAAGAGATTAGTGTGCAAAATTAAAACACATGGTATTGGGGGTAATGTATTGGCATGGATAGAGAACTGGTTGGCAGATAAGAAGCAAAGAGTAGGAATAAATGGGTCCTTTTCAGAATGGCAGGCAGTGACTAGTGGGGTACCGCAAGGTTCTGTGCTGGGGCCCCAGCTGTTTACACTGTACATTAATGATTTAGACGAAGGAATTGAATGTAATATCTCCAAGTTTGCAGCTGACACTAAGTTGGGTGGCAGTGTGAGCTGCAAGGAGGATTCTATGAGGCTGCAGAGCGACTTGGATAGGTTAGGTGAGTGGGCAAATGCATGGCAGATGAAGTATAATGTGGATAAATGTGAGGTTATCCACTTTGGTGGTAAAAACAGAGAGACAGACTATTATCTGAATGGTGACAGATTAGGAAAAGGGCAGGTGCAAAGAGACCTGGGTGTCATGGTACATCAGTCATTGAAGGTTGGCATGGTGGTACAGCAGGCGGTTAAGAAAGCAAATGGCATGTTGGCCTTCATAGCGAGGGGATTTGAGTACAAGGGCAGGGAGGTGTTGCTACAATTGTACAGGGCCTTGGTGAGGCCACACCTGGAGTATTGTGTACAGTTTTGGTCTCCTAACCTGAGGAAGGACATTCTTGCTATTGAGGGAGTGCAGCGAAGGTTCACCAGACTGATTCCCGGGATGGCGGGACTGACCTATCAAGAAAGACTGGATCAACTGGGCTTGTATTCATTGGAGTTCAGAAGAATGAGAGGGGACCTCATAGAAACGTTTAAAATTCTGACGGGGTTAGACAGGTTAGATGCAGGAAGAATGTTCCCAATGTTGGGGAAGTCCAGAACCAGGGGACACAGTCTAAGGATAAGGGGGAAGCCATTTAGGACCGAGATGAGGAGGAATTTCTTCACCCAGAGAGTGGTGAACCTGTGGAATTCTCTACCACAGAAAGTTGTTGAGGCCAATTCACTAAATATATTCAAAAAGGAGTTAGATGAAGTCCTTACTACTAGGGGAATCAAGGGGTATGGTGAGAAAGCAGGAATGGGGTACTGAAGTTGCATGTTCAGCCATGAACTCATTGAATGGCGGTGCAGGCTAGAAGGGCCGAATGTCCTACTCCTGCACCTATTTTCTATGTTTCTATGTTTCTATGTTTCTACATCAGTCATTGAAAGTTGGCATGCAGGTACAGCAGGCGGTGAAAAAGGCAAATTGGCATGTTGGCCTTCATAGCTAGAGGATTTGAGTAGAGGAGCAGGGAGGTCTTACTATAGTTGTACAGGGCCTTGATGAGGCCACACCTTGAGTATTGTGTACAGTTTTGGTCTCCTAATCTGAGGAAGGACATTCTTGCTATTGAGTGAGTGCAGCGAAGGTTCACCAGACTGATTCCCGGAATGGCAGAACTGACATATGAAGAAAGACTGGATCGACTAGGCTTATATTCACTGGAATTTATAAGAATGAGAGGGGATCTCGTAGAAACATATAAAATTCTGACGGGACTGGACAGGTTAGATGCAGGAAGAATGTTCCCGATGTTGGGGAAGTCCAGAACCAGGGGTTACAGTCTAAGGATAAGGGGTAGGCCATTTAGGACCGAGATGAGGAGAAACTTCTTCACTCAGAGAATTGTGAACCTGTGGAATTCTCTACCACAGAAAGTTGTTGAGGCCAGTTCGTTAGGTATATTCACAGGTGAGTTAGATGTGGCCCTTACGGCTAAAGGGACCAAGGAGTATGGAGAGAAAGCAGGAATGGGGTACTGAAGTTGCATGATCAGCCATGATCTTATTGAATGGTGGTGCAGGCTCGAAGGGCCGAATGACCTACTCCTGCACTTATTTTCTATGTTTCTAAGACTCTTACGTCAGGAGCTTATAAATAAGCGCTTTGCCTGAAAGAACGTTGGTGGTATTTACAAGGCTGACACACTGCTGGTTGTGCAGGTCATAAATCAATGGTGTGCATCACCTTGGTGATAGTTAAAGTTTAAGTAGATTGAAGTTAGGTGTTATACTCTTTTTGATGTTAAGGAATCACCAGTGTGTAACGGTGCAGCTATCTGAGCCAATGCGCAACAAGGTTATGTTAAATAAAAAACATTTAAACTGAACATTTGTCTGAAATCATAAGTATTTCTGTAAAAAAACCAACCCTTACCCGCCCCCCCCCCCCGTCCACTTCTCAACCCCACCTCTATCCCTTCCCCTTCCCCTGTTAACTCCAAGCCGCCCGGTTGAGGAGCTCCTCAGGCGATGCTTCATTGGCGGGGGTGGTGGGGGGGCGGGGTGCGGGGATGATGGCCGAACCGCTTCTTGGACAGCTACGGGAGAGGACGGTCCCAAGGTGGGAACTTGCTCAGAACCAGAAGCAATGTGTCGTTGGCAATGAGGGTGCGGCACCTTGGGGTGCAGTGCCACGCTCTGGGACCACTGGGAGCCCTCTGCCACCAGTGTTCCTGGCTAACAGCTGCAGGGCCTCCTCCATCCCTTCCATGTTATATATTATTTATTGGACAAAAACACGGTGCCAGCTATATTCTTGGTGCTTAGTAGGCTTTTTGCTGCTGGTGAATCTTCCTCGTGCCTCCCACAACAGACAAACAAGTACACACCACACCCACACACGCTTTCAGTCCCTCTCTGCTCCCTCTCTCTCTGTCTCCTCTTCTGCGCATGTAATGGTGACCCCTGACCTCCTGAATTGCGGGAAATGAGCGTTGCCATGCCGTTGCTAAGGACGGCAGCACTTTACAGCAGAAGGTCAGAGAGATTTAATGCTAATGCGCATTTCAGATCGCTCATGGTAATGGCTAATTTTTAAAATGGAGACTAGGGACTTTGAAAATGGGCGACAAGCTGACGATCTGAAAACCCATTTTTACCGCCCACGCTGGAACTAACGCCCATTTTTGGATGAGCTGCACAACAGTGTAAAATCTAGCCCTCTGTTTCTCTCTAATCTGTCCCATCTCTTCATAATTTTATCAAATCAGCCCCTGATCTATTCTGTTCGAATGAAAGCAGGCTAATGTATCAAGTCTTTCCTCATATTTGTATTTCCTTATACCAGTCAGCAACCTAGCAAACCTGTTTCTATTGCCTCAACATCCTTCCTATAGCTGGATCCCAAATCTGCACTCCGTACTTCAACTGTGGTCTTATTAAAATGTTATATAGATTCACCATTACATCTCCACTTTTATATTCTATGCCACTTGCCATAAAACCCAATATTTTATTAGATTTTTAATGGCCTAATTCCCTTGAGGTGCATGCTTTTAATGTCTTGTCAATCTGAATCTCCAAATCTCTTTATTCTTCCGCATCACCTATTGCAAAATGTAAACTTCACATTTACTGATATTGAATTCCATCTGTCACTTTTTTGCCCATTCCTCCATCTTATCAATATTCTCTTGCTTTTATTATTCACTTTCCTTATTTCTCTTGTCCTCAGAATTACTTGCTATAGAATCATAGAATAGTACAGCGCAGAAGGATGCCATTCAGCCCATCGAGTCTGTGCCGGCTCTTTCGAAGAACAATCCAGTTAGTCCGACTCCTCCATATCTTTATATCATCTGCAAATTTGGACATCGCTCCCTCTAGCCCTGCATCCAAATCATTAATATCATAGTAAACAGAAATGGTCTCCACTATCCATTTTCAACCATTCTGAGAAACTGCCCTAATTCCTACTTTATGTTTCCTCCCTTCTAACCAGTTTTAAATCCAATGTTCTACCCTCCCCAATTACACACCCCTTAATCTCTTACAATAGTCCCCTGTGTGGTACCGTGTCAAAAGCTTGCTGAAAGTCAATGTACAACACAGCGACTGCATTTGTCCCATCCACTATATCCATCACCACCTCAATGAAATCTATCAGGTTTGTGTTGACTGTTTCTAATTATTTTCTATTCATCTAGATATTTCATAATTCCATCTTTAATTAAATGTTAAAATATACCCTACCACAGATGTTAAACTAACAGGCCTGTAATTAACCAGGTTAGCTCTATCTTTCTTTTGAAGATGAGTATTAAATTGGCCACTCATCAGTCCTATAGAAAGCACCCACACTCAATGAACCCCAAAATATAATTTCTAGTGCCTCCACTATTTCTTCCCCCATTTCCCTCAGGATCTTCAGATATATCCTGACAGGTGCCAGCATTTCATTTAACTAACTTCTCTAATATTTTCTTTTTATTTATTGTAATATCTCACATCTAATTTTTAGCCAATTCAGAATTTACCTCCTACCCAGCTATTTTGCACACTCTGAATTGAAATACTTAAGAATAATGAATTTAATGAAGCAGTTCATGTCCACATGTAGCACGATCTGAACAACATTCAGGCTTGGGCTGATAAGTTGCAAGTAACATTTGTGCCACGTAAGTACCAGGCAATAACCATCTCCAACAAGCGACCGCCCCTTGACATGCAACAGGATTTCCATCACTGAATCCCCCACCACTAATATCCCAGGGATTTCCATTCACCAGAAACTTAACTGGATTAACCACATAAATACTGTGGCTACAAGAGCAGGTCAGAGGCTGGGTATTCTGCGAAGAGTGTCTCACTTCCTGTCTCCTCAAAGCCTTTCCACCATCTAAAAGGCACAAGTTACGCGTGTGATGGAATATTCTCCACTTGCCTGGATGAGTGCAGCTCCAACAACACTCAAGAAGCTCGACAGCATCCAAGACAAAGCAGTCCACTTGATTGGCACCCCATCCACCACCTTAAACATTCACTCCCTCCACCACCGGCGCACTGTGCTGCAGTGTATATCATCTATAAGATGCACTGGAGCAGCTCACCAAGGCTTCTTCGACAGTACTTCCCAAACCCACGTTCTGTACCACCTAGAAGGAAAAGGGCAGCAGGCGCATGGGAACTCCATCACCTGCAAGTTTCCCTCCAAGTCATACACCATCCTGACTTGGAACTATATCGCAGTTCCTTCATTGTCGCTGGGTCAAAATCTTGGAACTCCCTCCCTAACAGCACTGTGGGAGTAATTTCACCCCACGGACTGCAGCGGTTCAAGAAGGCAGCTCACCACCACCTACTCAAGGGCAATTAGGGATGGTCAATAAATGCTGGCCACATCCTATGAATAATTTAAAAAAAAAATCTTTGCCTATTTCCATTTATCCTCTACTAACTCATTATCCTCTCCTTTCAAAGGACCCATCTCATATTTAACTGTTCTCTTTTTACTGATATATTTGCAGAATACTTTACTGGCTTTAAAAATATTTTTTGAGATACTCTCCTCATGCTCTGTCATTGCTTTATTTATCCCTCTCTTAAAGACTTTACTTATTTTTTCATGTTTTTTCTTATTTTTAAATAATTTTTTATCATACCTATAGGCCCCTATGATCTCTTCTTCAATTTTAGTTTTTTCTCATCTCATCTCATTATTTAACCACAGCATTCCAATATTTGAAGTAATTTTAATTTTATGCATTTATTCTGGAATTTTGCAGTCTCCTTTTTAAAATTATTCCATTGTTGATCGATGTGCCAATATCTCTCTCCAGCTCCGCTAGCTCACTCCTCATTGTTCTAAAATATTACACTCTGGAATAATGTATAATGGAGGATGTAAGAGTAGATGAGCATGAAGGAGTTTCATTACCTTTGTGGCAAGGAGAAGGAGGGTAACATGTTGCAGAATCTCAGGAGATTTAATGGATTGGGTAGAGACTGAATTGTGCAGGTTGTGCATTTTCGTTTTGCTGTTTGGGTCGAATGGATTTTACTCACTTTGGTGTGTGTGTGTTCTGTGGGGTGAGAGGGTTGGTTGCTAAAGTGCTGCCTGTGCCCATGTCTTTTGACATTAAATAGTTTGCGGTGATGTGTTGGCTGAACTGAAATCAAAATGAATCAATAATGCAGATCTACTTTCTCTGTTTATGTTTTCTCCTCCCATTATCCCTTGCTGTGGTATATTTCCTATCCTCACTCAACTGGGGCTGCCTGAGAGTAATCCTGAGTGGGAAACAAGGCCAATCTTTCTTTTCTATAATCCAGGGATGCTTATAACAATTGTAATGGCCCCAGTATTCATGAGCTGCAAGGCCCGCCCATTTGCCGCCCAAAGGACCGCCGATGGCCACTGAGAGATCGGGTGGTACTTTGCCTGAAAGATTCCTCTAAAAGAGGTGGCGGTACCGCCCAGCGGCAAAATAACGGCTTACGCTGTCAATCTGGGTGGCAGCGGGCGGGAGCTCTCAATCTTGACGGCAATGCCGGAAAATGTGAGGTCATCCACCTTGGAGAAAAAAACAGTAAAAGGGAATATTACTTGAATGGGGAAAAATTACAACATGCTGCGGTGCAGAGGGACCTGGGGGTCCTTGTGCATGAATCCCAAAAAGTTAGTTTGCAGGTGCAGCAGGTAATCAGGAAGGCGAATGGAATGTTGGCCTTCATTGCGAGAGGGATGGAGTACAAAAGCAGGGAGGTCCTGCTGCAACTGTATAAGGTATTGGTGAGGCCGCACCTGGAGTACTGCATGCAGTTTTGGTCACCTTACTTAAGGAAGGATATACTAGCCT
Organism: Pristiophorus japonicus; assembly: GCF_044704955.1. Taxonomy (NCBI): domain Eukaryota; kingdom Metazoa; phylum Chordata; class Chondrichthyes; family Pristiophoridae; genus Pristiophorus; species Pristiophorus japonicus. The sequence continues at coordinate 225,387,718 of NC_091981.1, forward strand.
TGGAGGGGGTACAGAGACGATTCACTAGGCTGATTCCGGAGGTGAGGGGGTTACTTTATGATGATAGATTGAGTAGACTGGATCTTTACTCGTTGGAGTTCAGAAGGATGAAGGGTGATCTTATAGAAACATTTAAAATAACGAAAGGGATAGACAAGATAGAGGCAGAGAGGTTGTTTCCACTGGTCAGGGAGACTAGAACTAGGGGGCACAGCCTCAAATTACGGGGGAGCCAATTTAAAACTGAGTTGAGAAGGAATTTCTTCTCCCAGAGGGTTGTGAATCTGTGGAATTCTCTGCCCATGGAAGCAGTTGAGGCTAGCTCATTGAATGCATACAAATCACAGATAGATAGATTTTTAACCAATAAGAGAATTAAGGGTTACAGGGAGCGGGCAGTTAAGTGGAGCTGAGTCCACGGCCAGATCAGCCATGATCTTTTTGAATGGCGGAGCAGGCTCGATGGGCTAGATGGCCTACTCCTGTTCCTAATTCTTATGTTCTTATGTTTTTATGTAAGTGCCACTGAGGATGGCAGGGGGGAGATCTGAAACGTAAAAAACATTACCAAAAACAACCCACCAGAACAACTTCAGGGGACCCCCATCCAGGTAAGTCGCAGCAAAAAAAATATTTCAACGTGTTCACTAACCTTTTCTTTCAGGCCTTCATACCTACCGTCGGGGTTAGACAGTCTCCATGCAATGGTCCTTCTTCCTGCTGGCATCGACTCCCATCGACTCTCGCCCGCACCAATCTGGTACCTCGGCGGGCGAGAGGCCACTTACACGACTTGGCCGTCAGAGGATGTCAGCGGGCAGTTCCCGGCAGTGCTCCCCTCCTGCCCACTTCAGCCCAAGTGGAAACTGGGAGAGAGAGGAAAACGGCAGCACAACTCAGTGGCAGTCGGTGGCAGTGGGTGGTAGGGCCACCAATATTGGGGCCAATGGGCTAGACTTTCCATTGACATCTATATCGCCCGAAAATGACGTTAATCTTTCGCTTTTTTAATTTGGGCATTAGCCGTAGTGATGTGAAATGGGCGATAGCGATTTATTCCGTCGTGCAAGGCCGGCGTCCATAGCAACGGCCGTTCTGTGCATGTGTGATCTTTTTTTAGGTGATTAACTTTTCCCGTGATTCCTGAGGTCAGGGGTCATCTGCACATGTGCTGAACACTTGAAGGAGAGAGAGAGAGAGAGAGAGTCATGAGAGAAAAGCTAATGAAAGAAGTGTTGTTTTTTGAAAGCTGAATTATAAAAAAAAATGGATTACGTGGAGTCAGGAATAAGTGATGTTGGTGAGGTGGCGGAGGTGGGTGAAGGGAGTAAGGTGGCAGAGATGAATGGGAGAAGGCGTGGTGAAAGATTTTCTGAAGAGGTAAATGCTGCCCTGGCCCACGAGGTGGAAACTGGCCCAATTAACCCGGGGTGGTCGTGGGAAACCCCCTCCATGAGTATATCAGAGGATATGGGCAGAGATCATGGAAGTAGTATCATCGGCGGCCCACGATGTCTGTGAGCCAAACCAGAGCTGCAAGCACTGGAACGACCTGGTTGGTTCCGGAAAAGTAAGTATTAAATTTATTAAATTTAGAATTATAATTGTAATGATGCAATGACTCATTCATTAAACTGTACATCTGCTGGATTGTAATTAAGCTGGTAATCTTGGTGTCATGCATTAATTCCTAACCATGATGTTATTAAATTTATTCTCCGACCGTAGATATAACCATGCATACAATTGCATACAAAGCGTATTAGCATGTAATGTTAATGATGAATAGCAAGGGCAATGACTAATTGTGGATTATCTGTGTGTTGTGTGTGTTTTGTAATAGTAATTGTTGTGTATCTGTAAAGCATGCACTCCCATGTTCCACCACCAGGGAGCGCATCCCCTGAAGTCCCAAGGGATCACAGCATCCCTTGGGAGCACTCTATGTAAGCCGGCCCCTAAGGCCTGTTACTTACTCCGGAGTGTCTTAATAAAGACTGAGGTCACTGTTACTTTAACCTCCCTGTGTGCAGTCTCATCTGTGTTAGGAACACAACAACTGGTGACGAGAATACGAATCCAATGCAAAGATGCAGCTAACTGTGGGCATCCTGGAGAAGTTCTCAGACTGCGAAGCCTATGTTGAACGGTTAGACCAGTACTTTGTAGCCAACGAGCTGGACGGAGAAGGAAGCGCTGCAAAAAGGAGACCGGTCCTCCTCACGGTCTGCGGGGCACTGACCTACAGCCTCATGAAGAATCTTCTGGCTCCGGTGAAACCCACAGATAAGTTGTATGAGGAACTGTGTACACTGGTTCGGGAGCATCTTAACCCAAGGGAGAGCGTGCTGCGAGCAGAAATGTACAGGGCAGAAACCACGAGTCTGCAACTGCCAGCAGGCCCCAGGTGACGTAGATGACTCAGAGTCCGCAACAAAGGATAAATGCAAGGCAATCACACCTTGTTGGCATTGTGGAGGCTTACATTCAGCCTATTCATGCCACTTCAAAGGGTATATTTGCAAGAGCTGTGGAACAATGGGGCACCTCCAACGAGCTTGCAGACAAGCTGCAAGCTCTGCAAAACCTGCTAACCACCACGTGACAGAGGAAGATCGGTCCATGGTGGATCAAAGCAAATTCGAGCCTCAGAGAGAGGAAGCAGATGCTGAAGTACACGGGGTGCACACATTTTCGACGAGATGTCCATCTATAATGCTAAATGTAAAATTGAATGGCTTACCCGTAGCCATGGAACTGGGCACTGGCGGTAGCTAATCCATCATGAGTAAAAAGATGTTTGAGAGACTGTGGTGCAACAAAGCACTCAGACCAGCTCTGAGCACCATCCACACAAAACTGAGAACGTTCACCAAAGAGCTTATCATTGTCCTGGGCAGTGCCATGACCAGATCAGCCATGATCTTATTGAATGGCGGAGCAGGCTCGAGGGGCTAGATGGCCTACTCCTGTTCCTAATTCTTATGTTCTTATGTTCTTATGGTCAAGATCAGCTATGAGGGCACGGTGCACGAACTGCCACTTGGGATTGTCCCGGGCGATGGCCCCACACTGCTTGGAAGGAGCTGGTTGGACAAAATCCACTGGAACTGGGATGACATCCGAGCGCTATTGCATGTCGATGAGGCCTCATGTACCCATTTCTGAACAAATTTCCTTCCCTTTTTGAGCCAGGCATTGGAAACTTTTCCAGGGCGAAGGTGCGGATCCACTTGGTCCCAGAGGCACGACCCTTCCACCACAAGGTGCGAGCGGTTCCTCACATAATGAGGGAGAGAGTGGAAATCAAGCTGGACAGGCTGCAGTGTGAGGGCATCATCTCCCCAGTGGAATTCAGCGAGTGGGCCAGCCCGATTGTTCCAGTACTCAAAAGTGATGGCACGGTCAGGATTTGCGGCGATTATAAAGTAACTATTAATCGTTTCTCGCGACAGGACCAATACCCGCTACCTAAGGCAGACGACCTATTTGCGACGCTGGCAGGAGGCAAGACGTTCACCAAGCTCAAGCTGACTTTGGCCTATATGACGCAGGAGCTGGAGGAGTCTTCGAAGGGTCTCACCTGCATCAACACGCACAAAGGACTGTTCATCTACAACAGATGCCCGTTTGGAATTCGGTCGGCTGCAGCGATCTTCCAGAGAAACATGGAGAGCCTACTCAAGTCGGTATCACGTCCGGTGGTTTTTCAGGACGACATATTGGTCACGGGTTTGGACACCGTCGAGAACCTACAAAACCTGGAGGAGGTTTTCCAGCGACTGGATCGCGTAGGGCTGCGGCTGAAGAGGTCGAAATGCATCTTCATGGCAACAGAAGTGGAGTTTTTGGGGAGAAAGATCACGGCGGACGGCATTCGGTCCACAGATGTCAAGACAGAGGCTATCAGGAACGTGCCCAGGCCACAGAACGTCACGGAGCTGCGGTCGTTCCTGGGACTCCTCAACTATTTTGATAAGTTCCTACTGGGTTAAGCACCCTCTTAGAGCCCCTACATGTGTTATTGCACAAAGGTGAGAACTGGGTATGGAAAAAAACCCAAGTAATTGCTTTTGAGAAAGCCAGAAACATTTTATGCTCCAACAAACTGCTTGTATTGTATAATCTGTGTAAAAGACTCGTGCTAGCATGTGACACGTCGTCGTACGGAGTCGGGTGTGTATTACAACAAACTAACATTGCGGGGAAGTTGCAATATGTCGCCTATGCTTCCAGGAGCTTTTCTAAGGCCAAGAGGGCCTTGTGTTTGGGGTAAAAAAAATGCATCAGTACCTGTCTGGCCTCAAATTTGAGCTGGAAACGGATCACAAGCCGCTCACATCCCTGTTCGCTGAAAACAAGGGGATAAATACTAATGCCGCATACAAAGGTGGGCACTCGCGCTATCAGCATATAACTATATCATCCGCCACAGGCCAGGCACTGAGAACTGTGCACCACGGGGGTGGAAATGGCGCAGCTTGCAAACTTGTTGTTGGTCATGGAAGCATTTGAAAATGATAAATCACCTGTCACGGCCTTCCAGATTAGGACTTGGACCAGCCAAGATCCTCTGCTGTCCCTAGTAAAAACGGTGTACTGCATAGGAGCTGGGCCAGCATCCCCGTTGAAATGCAAGAGCTAATCAAGCTGTTCCAGCGGCGAAAGGACGAACTGTCCATTCAGGCAGACTACCTGTTGTGGGGTAACCGCGTAGTGCTACCCAAAAAGGGCAGGGAGACATTCATCTCGGATCTCCACAGCACACACCCGGGTATAGTAATGATGAAAGCGATAGCCAGATCCCACGTGTGGTGACCCGGTATCGACTCTGACTTAGTGCAGTGTGTGTGCTCAGTTGAGCAACGCGCCCAGAGAGGCACCACTAAGTTTGTGGTCCTGGCCCTCCAGACCATGGTCGAGGATCCATGTCGATTTTGTGGGCCCGTTTCTCGGTAAAATGTTCCTGGTGGTGGTGGATGTTTTTTCAAAATGGATTGAATGTGAAATAATGTCAGGAAGCACTGCCACCGCCACCATTGAAAGCCTGAGGGCCATGTTTGCCACCCACGGCCTGCCTGACATACTGGTCAGTAACAAGGGGTAATGTTTTACCAGTGCCGAATTTAAAGAATTCATGACCCGCAATGGGATCAAACATGTCACCTCGGCCCTGTTTAAACCAGCCTCCAATGGGCAGGCGGAGCGGGCAGTACAAACAATCAAACAGAGCCTTAAACGAGTCACAGAAGACTCACTCCAAACCTGCCTGTCCCGAGTACTGCACAGCTGCCGCACGAGACCCCACTCACTCACAGGGGTGCCCCCGGCTGAGCTACTCATGAAAAGGACACTTAAAACCAGACTGTCGCTGGTTCACCCCAACCTGCATGATCCGGAAGAGAGCAGGCGGCAGCAACAAAATGTAAACGATGGTCACGCCACTGTGTCACGGGAAATTGATCTGAATGACCCTGTGTATGTGCTAAACTATGGACATGGTCCCAAGTGGATCGCGGGCATGGTGATAGCTAAAGAAGGGAGTAGGGTGTTTGTAGTCAAACTAGACAATGGACAAATTTGCAGAAAGCACCTGGACCAAACGAGTCTGCAGTTCACAGACTGCCCTGAACAACCCACAGCAGACACCACCTTTTTCGAGCCCACAACACACACCCAAAGGATCAACGACACCACCCCGGACCAGGAAATCGAACCCATCACGCCCAACAGCCCAGCAAGGTCAGGCTCACCCCGCAGCCCTGCAGGGCCAACAACACGCCAGCCCAGTGAGGGCGCAGCCAACACACCAGAACAGACATTTGTACCAAGGCGGTCCACCAGGGAAAGAAAGGCTCCCGACCGCCTCACCTTGTAAATAGTTTTCACTTTGACTTTGGTGGGGAGTGATGTTGTGTATCTGTAAAGCATGCACTCCAATGTTCTGCCACCAGGGAGCGCATCCCCTGAAGTCCCAACGGATCCCAGCATCCCTTGGGAGCACTGTATATAAGCCGGCCCCCAAGGCCTGTTACTCACTCTGGAGTGTCTTAATAAAGACTGAGGTCACTGTTACTTTAACCTCCCTGTGTGCAGCCTCATCTGTGTTCGGAACACAACAGTAATAGTATCTAGTAATATCTGTAATATCTATAATAGTAGCTCGGCAATGAGCTTATGCCATACTCTTGTCACCTGTGCAGTGGAAGATTTCCAAAAAATGCGCGGAGTAGAGGCAGACCGGAGGCGGACCGGCAGAACTGTGCCAGCTCACAGATTTGGAGGCGCAGGCGTTGGCATTAGTGGGGGTGCATAATCGTTCGCCCACCCGTGGTGGTGCTGATTCCGTTGTTGCGCCACATGAGTAATGTACAAACCATTGGTGATGTAAAGAAATGTAATGACATTTCAGTATAATATATGATTGATGTAATGTTACGTAATTAATGATGGGATCATGAAATATCATTGTAATGCAATGCAGATTCTGTACTATCATGATGCTAATTAGATATGACGTCTGTCAGTGATATTTATAGCAATAGTGTTGCTCCTCGTAGATATGCCTGCATTCTCATGTCGCCCTGGCCTCCCCTGCTCTTCTACTTACCTCATTTTTGTTTTCTAGATCCCCAGACTCCCCAGACTTCCCAGACTCCCCCGACTCCCCAGACTCCCCAGACTCCCCAGGCTCCCCTGGCTCCCCAGACTCCCCAGACTCCCCAGACTCCCCAGGTACCCCAGACTCCCTAGGTACCCCAGACTTCCCAGGCTCCCCAGGCTCCCCAGACTCCCCAGGTACCCCAGACTCCCCAGACTCCCCAGGCTCCCCAGGTATCCCAGACTACCCAGGCTCCCCAGGCACCCCAGACTCCCCAGGCTCCCCAGGTACCCCAGACTCCCTAGGTACCCCAGACTCCCCAGGCTCCCCAGACTCCCCAGGTACCCCAGACTTCCCAGGCTCCCCAGACTTCCCAGGTACCCCAGACTCCCCAGGCTCCCCAGACTCCCCAGGTACCCCAGACTTCCCAGGCTCCCCAGACTTCCCAGGTACCCCAGACTCCCCAGGCTCCCCAGGCTCTCCAGGTTCCCCAGACTCCCCAGGCTTCCCAGGCTTCCCAGGCCCCCCAGGCCCCCAGACACCCCAGACTCCCCAGATGCCCCAGGCTCCCCAGACACTCCAGGCCCCCCAGACTCTCCAGATTCTCCAGACTCCCCAGGCTCCCCAGACTCCCCAAGTTCCCCAGGTTCCCAGGAGCAATCAGGAGGCAATGAGGCTAGAGCTTCTCCACTCCTCGTCCAGGTCCTGTTGTCCACCGAGGACACCAGCGAGGAGATGGATGATGAGCCTCCAGCAGGCTGTTCAAATGTTCCTGTGGCCACGTCCTCCTCCACCAAGGAAACAGCGGGGCCAAGCCCCTTGCAGCAGGGCACCCCGAGTCGTTCAATGCCTGCGTCGACCCCGCGGAGGTTGGTTCAGCGAGGTCAGATTACTCCTAGACAGACAGATGTCAACCTGAACATGGTTCAACTGTTAAGGACGAGCATCGAAATTGTTTGAGAGCTCCTCCAGGCAATGGGCGGATTGACTGGTCATGTTGCCGCTCTGACTGCGTTAATCTCGGATGGTTGCGGCAATGCAGAGAATGGCCGATTCCATGGATGCCATACGACAGGCGGTAGTCTCGGGATACGGCACTGCATCCCAATGTGCCGTACCGCTCTTGTCGACGGATGCGAGTCAGGAGGAAGCAGTTGCGTCTGACTCGGAGGACGTTTCTTTGGACACATCTTCTCCAGCTTCAACAGTGACTCTGCCACCGTCACCCCCCACACAGCAGCAGTGCTCGAGGTGCCCTGCTACAAGATGGCTTGGTGTTAATGCGAGTAGAAGGCGGGGTGTAAGTGGGAGAGGAGGGGTTCAGACCAGGTGGGTAGAGGCAAAGCGAAGTGTGGCCGCAAATAGGGGAGGGGAGGGGCAGTATTTTTTTGTGTTTGTTTTGTTCACTGTTGGGGTTGTTGGAATTGTTGATGTTGTTACTATTGTTATTATTGTTATTAGTTATTAATAAATTTGTTGACTGTTGGGTGGGTGTTATATTTATAATTGTTTTTCAAAAACTGCTGTTCTATATTGTTATATATTACTGTTATTTAAAACATTTTCACTGTTGGGGTGGGGATATGGGGGAGATGGGTGAATATTTTCATGTATGTTTGTTAAAATTGTTTTTTAAATTTGTAATCATTAAATATTTTTATTTAACTTAAAATTATTGTGCAGTTTCTTCCAATAACAAAAAGGTTAAAACATCAATATAAGGTTTGCAAACAACGGCGAGGCCAAGCCAGGCAAGGATGAAATATAACATAATGCAACTGTAACTGTCACCAACGTAACTTCACGCAAAGTATTCATTTATGAATTGTTGACGCAACAGTCTTGCAGCTGCATAACTACCACGGGCCTTTTCCTGCAGTCTAGGGAGGAGTGGTGGCATGGCATCAACGCCAGCCTGATTGTCCTCCCCGAGGTCCTCGTCCACCTCCTCATCCTCCTCTTCTGCCACCCCTCTCTCCTGAGGTGGACTGGTGGTCCCATCTAGCAATTCTTGTCCCCTTCTGATAGCTAAGTTATGCAACATGCAGCACACCACAATGAACTCAGTGACTTGCTCAGGGTGCTTTTGTAAGTCGCCTCCTGAGTGGACCAGGCATCTGAATACTGCTTAAGCACGCCAATTGTCTTTTCGACGATATAGCATGTGGCATTTCTTGCCTTCCATCCAGGGTTTATACCAGGGGGGTCATGAGCGAGCTGACAAGGCCATGGACTAGAACCTCCACTTTTTTTGCATGCTTAACGCCCACATAATGCACATTTTACTGCTGAAATGACATATAACGCCCATATATCGCCCATTTTGGCACAAAATCGAAACTGACGGCATTTTTCGGAAACTTATCGGTGAGCATTACTTTCCCCATGTGCTTAATGCCGGAAAAAATATTACCGCCTGCCCACTTTTTTGGGGCGGAATCAGCAGAATGGGCGAATTCAAAGCCCATAATATTGCCCAGTGTTACTTTCCACAAGGATTTAATGCCGAGGTTCAATATTAACGCCCGCACACTTTCGTTTGTCGTAAAGAGCATATTTACCGAAACTAGCGGCCATGAGATCGCCCACCTCGCACACAATATTGCTCTCCCAAAAAACCGCCCAGAAAAAGTTGAACGAACCGGAACGAATCACAGCGTTATGGACGCCGTGTTCTAGAATGTCGCGTCCTTTAAAAGGCTGATGTGCTTCAACCTCGGTGAAGTTCGGATGTACTCTGCAGGTCGTTGGAGTTGATGTGAACATCTCTAAAAACACCTTGACCATACTGTGACCGATTGGAATTGAAGAGGTGTCTTCATTGGGACATTCCTTGTTTGTGACCAATCGGTGGAAAACAGAGAGCTACTGCAATGGGGCCTATCCTTTCTCACCCTCTCTTGGTGAACAAATACATGCATTAGACTCGACATCGCCGAAGGAACGCTCCACTGCATTATGTGCCCAATGTAAGATGTGACAGACAGATGAGGAGAATCAGACGTTACACCCGCCACAAGTACAAGGAGAAGTATCCTTACCTCGACTTGCCCGACACCACCTGCCTTCAGAGACTGCACTTCCACAAAGAGGTTATCACTGAGGTATGCCAGTTGATACGGTCTGATCTGCAGCCTGCCAATACCATCAGTACTGCACTGTCTGTCGTAGTCAAAGTCACTGCGGCAATGTCATTCTACGCCTTGTGTTCTTTTCAGGCCACAGCTGGAGACATTTGCAGACTTTCTCAGCATGCCACACATCGCTGCATTAGACAGGTCACTGAAGCTCTGTACACATGCAGGAGGGACTTGATCAGCTTCCCTATGACCAGGGAGGCACAGAGTGAGAGGGCACTAGGATTCTTCAGAATTGCAAACTTCCCCAAGGTGCAGGGAGCAATAGACTGTACACACATCGCGATGTGAGCACCTTTTCAGGATGCTGAGGTTTTCAGGAACTGCAAGGGATTCCAATCCCTGAATGTCCAACTGGTTGTCGACCACCAGCAAATTATAATGGCAGTGAATGCTAAATTTACGGGCAGCATCCATGATGCTCACATCCTGCGTGAGAGCGCTGTATCTGACTTGTTTAACAATCAGCCACAAGGTCAATGCTGGATGCTTGGTGACAAAGGATATGGCCTCACCACCTGGCTGATGACCCCTCTGTGTGATACCCACACCAAAGCCCTCAGGCGATACAATGAGAGTCACAGAGCAACGCGCAATATCGTGGAGAAAATGATTGGAGTGCCGAAGCAGCACTTTAGATGCCTGGATCACTCAGGAGGTGAGCTCCAATACCACCCTGAGCAGTTAGCTCAATTTATGGTGGTGTGCTCCATGCTGCACAACTTGGCTAACAGGAGAGAACAAGAATTGCCTGATGAGTCTAACAGTCCACCTCACCAGAGAGAGGAAGAGAATAATGAGGAGGCGGACACTGACATCGGCCTACACAATCAGGCTGATGCTGAAGTCATGCCCCCAACCTCCTGCAGACCACATGAAAGGGCCCATGCTGTCATGATAGTTGCAAGAGCCTTACGTCAGGAGCTCCAATGACCGCTTTGCCTGAAAGAACGTTGGTGTTCTTCACAAGGTTGACACATTGCTGGGTGTGCAGGTCATACATCAATGGTGGGCATCACTTTGGTGTCAGTTAAAGTTTAAGTTGATTGAAGTTAAGTGTGATTATACCCTTTGATGTAAAGGAATCACCAGCGTGTAATGGTGCAGCTATCTGAGCCAATGTGCGACAAGGTTTTGTTAAATAAAGAACATTTAAACCGAACATTAGTCGGAAATCATCAGTATTTCTGTACAAATCAACCCTCTCCACAACCCTCCACACCCACGATTGTCCTCCCCACCTCTACCCCTTCCCTGAACTTAAAGAAGTGTAACTTCTTTAAGATTTGTCAAGCATGATCTCCCTTTCATAAATCCATGCTGACTTGGACCGATCCTGTCACTGCTTTCCAAATGCGCTGCTATTACATCTTTAATAATTGATTCTAACATTTTCCCCACCACCGATGTCAGGCTAACTGGTCGAAAATTCACTGTTTTCTCTCTGCCTCCTTTTTTAAAAAGTGGGGTTACATTAGCTACCCTCCAATCCATAGGAACTGAACCAGAGTTTATAGAATGTTGGAAAATTAAATCATGTTTGACAAATCTTCCAGAATTTTTTGAGGATGTAACTAGTAGAGTGGATAAGGGAAAACCAGTTGATGTGGTGTATTTGGACTTTCAAAAGGTTTTTGACAATGTCCCACACAAGAGATTGGTGTGCAAAATTAGGGGACATGGTAATTAGGGGTAATATATTGACGTGGATAGAGAACTAGTTGGCAGACAGGAAGCAAAGAGTGGGAATAAACGGGTCCTTTTCAGAATGGCAAGCAGTGACTAGTAGGGTGCCGCAGGGATCAGTGCTGGGACCCCAGCTATTTACAATATACATTAATGATTTAGACAAAGGAATTGAATGTAATATCTCCAAGTTTTCAGATGACGTTATTGCGAGCAGTGAGGAGGATATTAGGAGGCTGCAGGGGGACTTGGACAGTTTAAGTGAATGGGCAAATGCATGGCAGATGCAGTATAATGTGGATAAATGTGAGGTTATCCACTTTGGTTGCAAAAACAGGAAGGCAGATTATTATCTGAATGGTGACAGATTAGTAAAAGGGAGGTGCAACGAGACATGGGTGTCATGGTACATCAGTCATTGAAAGTTGGCATGCAGTTACAGCAGGCAGTAAAGAAAGCAAATGGCATGTTGGCCTTCATAGCGAGAGGATTTGAGTATAGGAGCAGGGAGGTCTTGCTGCAGTTGTACAGGGCCTTGGTGAGACCACACCTGGAGAATTGTGTGCAGTTTTGGTCTCCTATTCTGAGGAAGGACATTCTTGCTATTGAGGGAGTGCAGCGAAGGTTCACCAGACTGATTCCCAGGATGGCAGGACTGACATATGAAAAAAGACTGGATCGACTAGGCTTATATTCACTGAAATTTAGAAGAATGAGAGGGGATCTCATAGAAGCCTATAAAATTTTGACGGGATTGGACAGGTTAGATGCAGGAAGAATGTTCCCGATGTTGGGGAAGTCCAGAACCAGAGGTCACAGTCTAAGGATAAGGGGTAAGATGTTGTGTTCCTAACACAGATGAGACTGCACACAGGGAGGTTAAAGTAACAGTGACCTCAGTCTTTATTAAGACACTCCAGAGTGAGTAACAGGCCTTAGGGGCCGGCTTATATATAGTGTTCCCAAGGGATGCTGGGATCCCTTGGGACTTCAGGGGATGCGCTCCCTGGTGGCGGAACATGGGAGTGCATGCTTTAAAGATACACAACATCACTCCCCCTTCAAAGTCAAAATGAAAACTATTTACAAGGTGAGGAGGTCGGAAGCCTTTCTTTCCCTGGTGGACCGCCTCGGTACAAATGTCTGTTCTGGTGTGTTGGCTGTGCCCTCGCTGGGCTGGCGTGTTGTTGGCCCTGCAGGGCTGCTGGGTAAGCCTGGCCTTGCTGGGCTGTTGGGCGTGATGGGTTCGATTTCCTGGTCCAGGGTGGTGTCGTTGATCCTTTGGGTGTGTGTTGTGAGCTCGAAAAAGGTGGTGTCTGCTGTGGGTTGTTCAGGGCAATCTGTGAACCACAGTCTCATTTGGTCCAGCTGCTTTCTGCAAATTTGTCGATTGTCTAATTTGACTACAAACACCGTACTCCTTCTTTAGCTATCACCGTGCCCGCGATCCACTTGGGACCATATCCATAGTTTAGCACATACACAGGGTCATTCAGATCAATTTCCCGTGACACAGTGGCGCGACCATCGTTTACATTTTGTTGCTGCTGCCTGCTCTCTACCTGATCATGCAGGTTGGGGTGAACCAGCGACAGTCTGGTTTTGTGTCCTTTTCATGAGTAGCTCAGCCGGGGGCACCCCTGTGAGTGAGTGGGGCCTTGTGCGGTAGCTGAGCTGCACTCGGGACAGGCGGGTTTGGAGTGAACCTTCTGTGACTCGTTTAAGGCTCTGCTTGATTGTTTGTACTGCCCGCTCTGCCTGCCCATTGGAGGCTGGTTTAAATGGGGCCGAGGTGACATGTTTGATCCCATTGCGGGTCATGAATTTTTAAAATTCGGCACTGGTGAAACATGGCTCGTTGTCACTGACCAGTATGTCAGGCAGGCCGTGGGTGGCAAACATGGGGCTCAGGCTTTCAATGGTGGCATTGGTGGTGCTTCCTGACATTATTTCACATTCAATCCATTTTGAAAAAGCATCCACCACCACCAGTAACATTTTACCGAGAAACGGGCCTGCATAGTCGACATGGATCCTCGACCATGGTCTGGAGGGTCAGGACCACAAACTTAGTGGTGCCTCTTTGGGCACGTTGCTCAACTGAGCACACAGGCTGCATTGCCATACACAGAACTCTAAGTCAGAGTCGATACTGGGCCACCACACGTGGGATCTGGCTATTGCTTTCATCATTACTATACCCGGGTGTATACTGTGAAGATCTGAGATAAACGTCTCCCTGCCCTTTTTGGGTAGCACTACACGGTTACCCCACAACAGGCAATCTGCCTGAATGGACAGCTTGTCCTTTCGCCGCTGGAACGGTTTGATTAGCTCTTGCATTTCAATGGGGATGCTGGCCCAGCTCCCATGCAGTACCCAGTTTTTTTACTAGGGACAGCAGAGGATCTTGGCTGGTCAAAGTACTAATCTGGCGGGCCGTGACAGGTGATTTATCATTTTCAAACGCTTCCATGACCCTCAACAAGTCTGCGGGCTGCGCCACCATCAACAAGTTTGCAGGATGCGCCATTTCCACCCCTGTGGTGGGCAATGGTAGCCGGCTGAGAGCATCCGCACAGTTCTCTGTGCCTGGCCTGTAGCGGATGGTATAGTTATACGCTGAAAGCGCGAGTGCCCACCTTTGTATGCAGGCTGAGGCATTAGTATTTATCCCCTTGTTTTCAGCAAACAGGGAAAGGCTTGTGATCGGTTTCCAGCTCAAATTTGAGGCCAAACAGGTTCTTTACCATGAACACACACGCTAATGCCTCTTTCTCAATCATGCTGTCGGCCCTCTCGGCCTTAGACAAGCTCCTGGAGGCATAGGCGACGTTAGCTTATTGTAATACACACCCGACTCCGTACGACAATGCATCACAAACCTTTGACTCGGGTTATACAATACAAGCAGCTTGTTGGAGCATAAAATGTTTCTGGCTTTCTCAAAAGCAATTACTTGTTTTTTTCCCCATACCCAGTTCTCACCTTTACGCAATAACTCATGTAGGGGCTCTAAAAGGGTGCTTTACCCCAGTAGGCATTTACCAAAATAGTTGAGGAGTCCCAGGAACGACCGCAGCTCCGTGACATTCTGTGGCCTGGGTGCGTTCCTGATAGCCTCTGTCTTGGCATCTGTGGGCTGAATGCCGTCCGCCATGATCTTTCTCCCCAAAAACTCCACTTCTGTTGCCATGAAGACGCATTTCAACCTCTTCAACCGCAGCCCTACGCGATCCAGTCGCTGGAAGACCTCCTCCAGGTTTTGTAGGTGCTCAACAGTGTCCCGACCCGTGAAAAATATGTCGTCCTGAAAGACCACCACGTGTGGTACCGACTTGAACAGGTTCTCCATGTTTCTCTGGAAGATCGTTGCAGCCGACCGAATTCCAAACGAGCATCTGTTGTAGATGAACAGTCCCTTGTGCGTGTTGATGTAGGTGAGGCCCTTCGAAGACTCCTCCAGCTCCTGCGTCATGGAGGCCGAAGTCAGCTCGAACTTGGTGAACGTCTTGCCTCCTGCCAGTGTCGCAGATAGGTCGTCTGCCTTAAGTAGCGGATATTGGTTCTGTAGCAAGAATCGACGAATAGTTACTTTACATTCGCCACAAATCCTGACCGTGCCATCACTGTTGAGTACTGGAACAATCGGGCTGGCCCACTCGCTGAATTCCACTGGGGAGATGATGCCCTTGCGTCGCAACCTGTCCAGCTCGATTTCCACTCTCTCCCTCATCATGTGAGATACCGCTCACGCCTTGTGGTGAATGGGTCGTGCCTCTGGGACCAAATGGATCCGCACCTTCGCCCTGGAAAAGTTTCCAATGCCTGGCTCAAAAAGGGAAGGAAATTTGTTAAGAACCTGGGTACATGAGGCCTCATCGACATGTAATAGCGCTCAGATGTCATCCCAGTTCCAGCGGATTTTGCCCAGCCAGCTCCTTCCAAGCAGTGTGGGGCCATCGCCCGGGACAATCCAGAGTAGCAGTGGTCACCGTGCCCTTGTAGGTGACCTTGACCATGGCACTGCCCAGGACAGTGATAAGCTCTTTGGTGTACATTCTCAGTTTTGTGTGGATGGGGCTCAGGGCTGGTCTGAGTGCCTTGTTGCACCACAGTCTCTCAGACATCTTTTTACTCATGATGGATTGGCTAGCGCCAGTGTCCAGTTCCATGGCTACGGCTAAGCCATTCAATTTTACGTTTAGCATTATAGATGGACATTTCGTCGAAAATGTGTGCACCCCGTGTACTTCAGCATCTGCCTCCTCTCTCTGAGGATCGAAATTGCTTTGATCCACCATGGACCGAGCTTCCTCTGCCACGTGATGGTTAGCAGGTTTTGCAGAGCTTGCAGCTCGCCTAAAGCTCATTGGAGGTGCCCCATTCTTCCACAGCTCTTGCAAACATACCCTTTGAAGCGGCATGAATAGGCTGAATGTAAGCCTCCACAACGCCAACAAGGTGTGAATTGCCTTGCATTCATTCTTTGTTGCGGACTCCGAGTCATCCGGGTCACCTGAGGCCTGCTGGCAGTTGCAGACTCATGGTTTCTGCCCTGTACATTTTTGCTCGCAAACACAGTTCCAGTTAATTTCTGAACATTGCTCGCACTTGTGTGCTGAGAAATTTGTTTGGTGTTATCACTGATGGACATAAACGCCTGTGCTATCGCAATGGCCTTACTGACGGTCGGTGTCTCTACAGCCAAAAGTTTTCGTAGGATGGTCTCATGGCCAATGCCCAGTAGAAAAAAGTCTCTGAGCATTTGCTCCAGGTAGCCATCAAACTCACATTGTCCTGCAAGTCGCCTTAGCTCGGCAATGTAGCTCGCCACTTCTTGACCTTCAGATCGCTGGTACGTTTCGAACCGATACCTCGCCATCAGCACACTCTCACTCAGGTTAAGATGCT
Organism: Pristiophorus japonicus; assembly: GCF_044704955.1. NCBI lineage: Eukaryota > Metazoa > Chordata > Chondrichthyes > Pristiophoridae > Pristiophorus > Pristiophorus japonicus. Next base: position 225,404,056 of record NC_091981.1, read on the forward strand.
CCCGAACCAGTGTACACAGCTCCTCATACGACTTATCTGTGGGTTTCACTGAAGACAGAAGAGTCTTCATGAGGCTGTAGGTCGGTGCCCCGCAGACCATAGGAGGACTGCTCTCCTTTTTGCAGCACTTCCTTCTCAGTCCAGCTCATTGGCTACAAAGTACCGGTCTAACCGTTCGACATAGGCTTCCCAGTCCTCACCCTCCGAGAACTTCTCCAAGATACCCACAGTTTGCCGCATCTTTGGATTGGATTTGTGTACTCATCGCCAGTTGTCGTGTTCCTAACACAGATGAGACTGCACACAGGGAGGTTAAAGTATCAGTAACCTCAGTCTTTATTAAGACACTCCAGAGTGAGTAACAGGCCTTAGGGGCCGGCTTATATATAGTGCTCCCAAGGGATGTTGCGATCCCTTGGGACTTCAGGGCATGCGCTCCCTGGTGTCGGAACATGGGAGTGCATGCTTTACAGATACACAACATAAGCCATCTAGGACCAAGGTGAGGAGAATCTTTTTCACCCAGAGAATTGTGAATCTGTGGAATTCTCTACCACAGAAAGTTGTTGAGTCCAGTTCATTGGATATATTCAAAAAGAAGTTAGATGTGGCCCTTACGGCTAAATGGTTCAGGGGGTAGGGAGAGAAGGCAGGAATGGGGTACTGAAGTTGCATGATCAGCCATGATCATATTGAATGATGGTGCAGGCTCAAAAGGCTGAATGGTGTGCTCCTGCATCTATTTTCTGTGATTCCATGTTTCTGTTTCCTCTTCCCCTCCTGACTCCAAGTCACCTGGACGAGGAGGTCCTCATGCGATGCTTCATTGTGGGGGGTGGTGGGGGTGGTGATGGTCGAAGCGCTGCTTGGACGGATACGGTCCCGAGGTGGGAATGTGCTCCGAGCCAGTAGCAAGATGTTGCTCCTGACTCTCATGTGTGGTTGGCAATGGGGGTGCAGCACCTTGGGGTGCGGTGCTCCAGGACCATTGGGAGCCCTCTGCCACCGGTGTTCCTGGCTACCAGCTCCTGGGCCTCCTCCATCCTTTCCATGTTATATCTTACTTGTTGCACAAAAACTCGGCGCCACCTATGTTCTTGGTGCTTAGGAGGCTTTTTGCTGCTGGTGAATTTCCATCGTTCCTCCCACAACAGCCAGACAAGCACACACCACAGCCACACACGCTTTCAGTGCCTCTGAGCTCCCTCTCTCTCTGTCTCCTCTTCTGTGCATGTAATGATGACGCTTGACCTCCTGAATCGCGGGAATCGAGCGTTGCCATGCCGTTGCTAAGGACGGCCACACTTTATGGCAAAAGGTCAAAAATATTTAACGCTATCGCCCATTTGGAAACTAGGTGTTTTGAGAATGGGCGAGGTCGGTGATCTGAAAACCCCTTTTTAATGCCCACGCCAGAAATAACGCCCATTTTTGGACGATAAGTCCAAAAGTGGAGGTTCAAGCACCATATCCTTTATTCCCTAGCATCCTACTGTGACCTTGTGGCTGACTCTTAAACAGTTCAGAGACAGTGCCCTCACGCAAGATATGCGCATCATGGATGCTCCCTGGAAATTTTGCATTTACTGTCATGATTATTTGCTTGTGGTCAACAACGAGTTGCACATTCAGGGAGTGGAATCCCTTTCGGTTCCGAAACACCTCTGCATCCTGTAAAGCTGCTCCCAGGACGATATACATACAGTCTATTGCACCCTGCACTTTGGGGAAGTTTGCTATTCTTGAGAACCCCAAAGCCCTCTCACTCTATTCCTCCCTGGTCATAGGGAAGTTTATAAAGTCCATCCTGCGAGCCTAAAGGGCTTCAGTCACCTGTCGAATGCAGCAAAGTGTGGCGTGCTGAGAGATACCAAAAAAGTCGCCGGCTGAGGCCTAAAATGGAGCCTGATGCATAGAAAGAAAGTGCCGCAGTAACCTTGACCTCAACAGGCAGTGCGGTCCTGATGGTGCTGGTAGGCTGCAGATCTCCCTTAATTAGCTGGCATATCTCACTGATGACCTCCTTTCGGAAGCGCAACCTCCTAAGGTACGTGTTATCAGACAAGTCCAGATATGATCGCTTATCCCTGTAAATGCGTCAGCTGTAAGGTCTCCTCCTCCTCAGCAGTCTGCCACCTCTTTGATTGGGCACATAATGCTCTTCAATTAACCTTCTTCCATCTCCATTCTGCAGCATGTGAGTAGTCATCAATACCGGCTGAGAAATTACAGGCCCCATTATTATAACTTCCCTATTATGTCTTTAAAATTATTAAATTGTCCTCTACAAATGCAATAGAAACTCAAAATTCACCACAATGTGATTAAATGGTTGTCAAGGGATTTTAAAACGATCTTAAAATCACTCACAAATTATTTCAATGCTCCCATGAACTTGGAGCAGCCATTTATGAAAAGTCCTCCGAATTACAAAATGGCGTCCATACCGTTGGGTTAAGGTCAGGTGAGTGCAGCTTTTCTTGAGCGTCTTTTTGGGCTAGTGATCATTTGGGCGGTAAATGCTGAAAGTAGCGCCCGGCGATAATCTGGGCGGTATTTGGGCGTTAGTTTCCATTATAAACAGTCTTCTGGGTGGTGCATGAGTGATGACGTCATATTTTATTAAAAAAATATGGGTGGGCGGTTCAATGAATTCCCGGCGTTAATTGTATGCCGGAAGTTATGGCGGCGATAAATGGGCGATAATTGGGCGTTAGTTTCCATTTATAATCAAATATGGGCATTAAACTCAATCTCAGCGGTTAACTGGGCAGTAACTGGGAAGTAACTGGGCGGTAACGGGGCAATCCTGATGGAAATTCTAGCCCATATAGTCTTTATCACTTCTGGCTGAGATCAGCTAACTTAACCGAGCCCAGAGATCAAATCCCCAGGGGCTATATGGCTCAATTACTCACTGACTTAACCAGTTGAGCCGTCTATAGAAACCAGATAGCCATACATACTTAAAGTGAAATGGGAATTTTTTTCCCACAGTAAGCAAGAAAACAGTACTATATTTCAGCAATATACTCATTACTCACTCATAAATAAGGTTGCAAAATGCTGCAATATATTGCAAGATCCGCTGCCTGCTTTTGGTTTCATAGAATAAATATGTGCTAGAAGCTAAACAAGTAACAGTGACTATTCAATGTTTTATTTACAATTATATTCTAGACACTTAGAACAGTAATCATTGTACATTGATTAACTGTTAATACTTGCAGTTAGGTTTGGAATGACAAACTAGTCATATTTGTGTATTAGAATGTATAGGGAAACATAAGAAACATAAGAAATATAAGAACTAGGAGCAGGATTTGACCATACGGCCAATTGAGCCTGCTCTGCCATTCAATAAGTTCATGGCTGATCTGACCTTGGACTCAGCTCTACTTCCCTGCCTGCTCCTCATAATCCTTTACTCGCTTATCGCTCAAAAATCAGTCCATCTGCACCTTAAATATATGAGCAAAGACCTTGCCTCCACAGCTCTCTGGGGCAGAGAATTTCTCAGATTTACAACCCTCTGAGAGAAGAAATTCCTCCTCATCTCAGTTTTAAATGGACGGACCCTTATTCTGAGACTATGGGCCCGAGTTGTGAAATCTAAGTTCCACCCAAGTACCGTCGAAAAGACCGCTAAGATCCTGATGATACTTTTGGGCGGAAGAATCTTGAAAAAATGTTGGCAAAACTGCCCGGCGGAAAAAATGGGCCTTACACGCCGATTCTGGGAGGCAGCAGGCGGTAGGTCCAATTCTGGCAAATGTGATCCTCGGCAAAGTCGGGCCCAGAGAGGAGGGATATGGCAAAAAAAAATTCAGAACAATAAAAAAAACTATCATGTATCTCACATTACTGTACATAACTGTATCTTACCATGCTATACATGACTGTAACTAGATATGACCTGTAACCACAAGCATACCGTAACACCAGGGGTGCACTTGCAGGAGACACTGGATACCTGTCCCAATCAGGTATATAAAGACAGGTCTCAGGCAAGTGTGGCATTCGAGAGCTATGAAATAAAGATGCAGGTCCTGAGTGACCTTGACTTCAGCATGTGCCTCGTGTGAGTCTGTACTGCAGGGACAGGACTTTACAGTGGCGATGAGTTACGGGATCACAGAATCCACAGAATGGCGACCAACGGCTCAGATGAAAAATACAATGCTGGAGATAATTGGGAGGACTTTATAGAAAGGCTCCAGCAAAGCTTTGTAACCAAAGACTGGTTAGGCGACGATAAGGCAGACAAGAGAAGAGCCCATCTCTTGACCAGCTGTGGCTCGAAAACATACGCCTTAATGAAGGACCTGCTGGCACCCGAGAAACCAGCAAGCAAGTCGTTTGAAGAGTTGAGCACACTGGTAAGAGACCACCTGAAGCCAGCGAGCAGCCTACACATGGCCAGACACAGGTTCTACAACTACAGACGCTATGTGGGCCAGACTTTGTGGCGGAACTTCGGAGGCTGGCTTGTTTATGTGAGTTCTCCGATGAACTAAGGAGAGAAGTACTGAGAGAATTTTTTATTGAAGGAATAGGCCACACAGGCATATTCCGAAAGCTCATAGAGCCTAAGAACTTGACCCTAGAGGCAGCAGCACTGGTTGCACAGACATTCTTGGCAGGAGAAGAAGAAACGAGGTTGATCTACAGTGTGGGTACGACAACTAATGAAACATTGGAACAAGGGGTTCACAGCGTGAAACAAGCCGCTACCCCCACACACAGACAAAGGCAGGAGAGCAGGCCCTCAACAGCAGGCAGTGGCACCAGAAGCCATCAAGGGCCACATGAACGGCCGTTCACACCTCATCAACCCACAATGCGAGCAATCAACTACAGACTGAGAGAAGCTCAAGAGAGATCAGCCAGACGCAGCTCATCCTTCGGAAACAATGGAAGTGGTCTGTGCTGGAGATGTGGGGAAGGCACTCATCAAGGGGGTGTCGATTTCAGCATGCTGTTTGCAGAAACTGCAACTATACAGGGCATCTGGCCTGCATGCGCAGAAAAACAGCAGCTCGGCTGGCATACAAATCGGAAGGGTCGGAAAGCAGACCAGAAGACGGTGGGGACAGTGCCCGGGACACCGAGGTACAGCGAGTCAACATGATCAATGTCCATTGTTCTTACAACAAGACCCCTCCAAAAATGATGAGGGTCCTACTCAACGGGATACCCGTCAACATGGAACTGGATACGGGAGCGAGTCAATCTCTCATGAGCGCTCAACAATTTGAACAGCTGTGGCCGCACAAAAGCAACAGACCAAAACTCACAAGGGTCGACACCAAACTAAGGACCTATACCAAAGAAATCGTCCCAGTCCTTGGCAGCGCCATGCTCTCAGTCACACACAAAGGGACAGTGAACCGACTTCCCCTGTGGATTTTCCACGGAGATTTAACTAAATTGGAAATGAGATGATGTTCACGCCATGTCGTCTGAGGAACGGACCTCCTGCTCAACAGTTCTAAGTCGATTTGAACATCTCTTTCAGCTAGGTGTGGGCACCTTCAAAGGGGCTAAAGTTAAAATCTACATCACACAGGATGCTAGACCGGTCCATCACAAGGCTAGAGCTGTGCCCTATGTGATGAGGGAAAAGATTGAACATGAACTGGACAGGCTTCTGCGGGAAGGCATTATCTCACCCGTGGAATTTAGCGACTGGGCAAGTCCCATCGTCCCAGTCATGAAGCCTGATGGATCTGTATGAATCTGTGGGGATTACAAATCCACCATAAACAGAGTCTCCCTACAGGACCAATACCCGCTGCCCAGAGTGGAGGACCTATTTGCCACATTGGCTGGAGGAAATCTTTTTTCGAAACTAGACCTTACATCTGCATACATGACGCGAGAACTGACCGAAGAGTCTAAGCTACTCACCACCATCAACACACATCGAGGCCTTTTCATGTACAATCGATACCCATTCGGCATCAGGTCGGCAGCTGCTATATTTCAGCGCAACATGGAGAGTCTGCTCAAGTCCATCCCGGGGACGGTTGTGTTTCAAGACGACATACTTATCACGGGCAGGGACACCGACTCCCATCTCCGTAATTTGGAGGAAGTACTAAAGCGATTGGATCGGGTAGGCCCAAGAGTTAAGAAATCCAAGTGTCTGTTTCTCGCGCCCGAGGTTGAATTTTTGGTCAGAAGGTTTGCCGCTGATGGAATCCGCCCAACAGAATCCAAAACCGAAGCAATTCGTCTGGCACCCAGGCCCCGGAATGTCTCGGAACTGCGCGCCTTTCTCGGGCTACTAAATTACTTTGGAACTTTATGCAGAACTTAAGCATGCTGCTGGAGCCTCTCCACGTGCTACTCAGAAAGGGATGCGATTGGTTTTGGGGGGACGCCCAGGGACGCGCCTTCAATAAGGCACGCAACCTTCTGTGTTCCAACAGTGTTTTGGCTTTTTTTGATCCAGGTAAAAAGCTAGTTCTTACATGTGATGCATCAGCGTACGGGGTCGGGTGCGTTTTATAGCATGTCAATGATGCGGGTAAATTACAACCCATAGCTTATGCCTCCAGGTCACTTTCGCGGGCGGAGCGCGGGTACGGTATGGTGGAGAAGGAGGCGCTCGCGTGCGTGTCCAGTGTCAAAAAGATGCACCAATACCTTTTCGGGGCCAAGTTCGCGTTAGAAACTGACCACAAGCCCCTCATGTCCCTGCTATCCGAGAGCAAGGCAATAAATGCCAACGCCTCGGCGCGCATTCAATGGTGGGCGTTCATGCTGGCGTCTTACGACTACACAATAAGGCACAGACCAGGCACAGACAACTGTGCCGACGTGCTCAGCAGGCTGCCCCTGGTGACCACGGAAGGGTCTGATGAACAGGACTGTGAGATAGTCATGGCAATCAATGCCTTTGAGTCCACAGGTTCGCCCATGACGGCTCGCCAAATCAGAACCTGGACGACCAGCGACCCCACGTTATCCTTCGTCAAACGATGTGTCTTAATTGGTGACTGGGCAGAGGATCGCGATGCCTGCCCTGAGGAGATCAAACCTTTCCATAGGTGCATGCATGAGCTATCACTACAAGCAGACTGCCTGATGTGGGGCAGCCGAGTAGTTATGCCTCTGCGAGGCAGAGAGGCATTTGTCCGGGAGCTCCACCACGAGCACCCGGGGATCGTTCTCATGAAGGCCATAGCCAGATCCCACGTCTGGTGGCCTGGTATTGACGCGGACTTGGAGTTCTGCGTCCGACGGTGCACCATTTGTGCCCAACTCAGTAATGCCCCCAGGGAGGTCCCCCTAAGCCCCTGGCCCTGGCCCACCAAACCGTGGTCACAGGTGCACATAGACTATGCGGGCCCATTCATGGGCAAAATGTTCCTCGTATTCGTCGATGCATTTTCAAAGTGGATCGAATGCACCATTTTAAACTCAAGCACCACCTCCACCACTGTGGAGAGCCTTGAAACCATGTTTGCAATGCACGGAATTCCTGACATATTGGTCAGTGATAATGGTCCGTGCTTCAACAGCGCAGAATTCCAAGATTTTATAGTTGACCACGGCATAAATCACATTAAGACGGCACCATTCAAGCCGGCCTCCAATGGCCAGGCGGAGCGAGCAGTGCAAATCATTAAACAAGGCATGCTTAAAATCCAAGGTCCCATGCTGTAGGGTCGCCTGTCGCGACTGCTGCGGGCATACAGATGTTGTCCGCATTAATTGACTGGGGTTCCCTCCGCGCAACTATTGATGAAACAAACCTTAAAGACCAGGCTCTCGTTAATCCTCCCAGACATGCATGAAATTGTTGAGGCTAAGCGTCAAAAGCTAACTGAGTACCATGACCGAAATTCGAGGGGGAGGTGGAATGAGATAGGGGACAAAGTGTTTGTGCTAAACTATGAACATCAGAACATAAGAATTAGGAACAGGAGTAGGCCATCTAGCCCCTCGAGCCTGCTCCGCCATTCAACAAGATCATGGCTGATCTGGTCGTGGACTCAGCTCCACTTACCCGCCCTCTCCCCATAACCCTTAATTCCCTTATTGGTTAAAAATCTATCTATCTGTGACTTGAATACATTCAATGAGCCAGCCTCAACTGCTTCCTTGGGCAGAGAATTCCACAGATTCACAACCCTCTGGGAGAAGAAATTCCTTCTCAACTCAGTTTTAAATTGACTCCCTCGTATTTTTTGAGGCTGTGCCCTCTAGTTCTAGTCTCCCCAACCAGTGGAAACAACCTCTCTGCCTCTATCTTGTCTATCCCTTTCATTATTTTAAATGTTTCTATAAGATCACCCCTCATCCTTCTGAACTCCATTGAGTAAAGACCCAGTCTACTCAATCTATTATCATAAGGTAACCCCCTCATCTCCGGAATCAGCCTAGTGAATCGTCTCTGTACCCCCTCCAAAGCCAGTATATCCTTCCCTAAGTAAGGCGACCAAAACTGCACACAGTAGTCCAGGTGCGGCCTCAGCAATACCCTATACAGTTGCAGCAGGACCTCCCTGCTTTTGTACTCCATCCCTCTCGCAATGAAGGCCAACATTCCATTCGCCTTCCTGATTACCTGCTGCACCTGCAAACTAACTTTTTGGGATTCATGCACAAGGACCCCCAGGTCCCTCTGCACCGCAGCATGTTGTAATTTCTTCCCATTCAAATAGTATTCCCTTTTACTGTTTTTTTCCCAAGGTGGATGACCTCACATTTTCCGACATTGTATTCCATCTGCCAAACCTTAGCCCATTCGCTTAACCTATCTAAATCTCTTTGCAGCCTCTCTGTGTCCTCGACACAACCCGCTTTCCCACTAATCTTTGTGCCATCTGCAAATTTTGTCACACTACACTCTGTCCCCTCTTCCAGGACATCTATATATATTGTAAACAGTTGTGGTCCCAGCACCGATCCCTGTGGCACACCACTAACCACCGATTTCCGAAAAGGACCCATTTATCCCGACTCTCTGCTTTCTGTTAGCCAGCCAATTCTCTATCCATGCTAATACATTTCCACTGATCCCGTGTACCTTTATCTTCTGCAGTAACCTTTTGTGTGGCACCTTATCGAATGCCTTTTGAAAATCTAAATACACCACATCCATTGGTACACCTATATCCACCATGCTCGTTATATCCTCAAAGAATTCCAGTAAATTAGTTAAACATGATTTGCCCTTCATGAATCCATGCTGCGTCTGCTTGATTGCACTATTCCTATCTAGATGTCCCGCTATTTCTTCCTTAATGATAGTTTCAAGCATTCTCCCCACTACAGATGTTAAACTAACCGGCCGATAGATACCTGCCTTTTGTCTGCCCCCTTTTTTAAACAGAGGCATTACCTTAGCTGCTTTCCAATCCGCTGGTACCTCCCCAGAGTCCAGAGAATTTTGGTAGATGATAACGAATGCATCTGCTATAATTTCCGCCATCTCTTTTAATACCCTGGGATGCATTTCATCAGGACCAGGGGACTTGTCTACCTTGAGTCCCATTAGCCTGTCCAGCACTACCCCCCTCGTGATAGTGATTGTCTCCAGGTCCTCCCTTCCCACATTCCTGTGACCAGCAATTTTTGGCATGGTTTCTGTGTCTTCCACTGTGAAGACCGAAGCAAAATAATTGTTTAAAGTCTCAGCCATTTCCACATTTCCCATTATTAAATCCCCCTTCTGATCTTCTAAGGGACCAACATTTACTTTAGTCACTCTTTTCCGTTTTATATATTTGTAAAAGCTTTTACTATTCGTTTTTATGTTTTGCGCAAGTTTACTTTTATAATCTATCTTTTCTTTCTTTATTGCTTTCTTAGTCATTCTTTGCTGTTGTTTAAAATTTTCCCAATCTTCTATTTTCCCACTAACCTTGGCCACCTTATACGCATTGGTTTTTAATTTGATACTCTCCTTAATTTCCCTGGTTATCCACGGCTGGTTATCCCTTCTCTTACTGCCCTCTTTTTCATTGGAATATATTTTTGTTGAGCACTATGAAAGAGCTCCTTAAAAGTCCTCCACTGTTCCTCAATTGTGCCACTATTCTGTGTTTCCAGTCCACTTTAACCAACTCTGCCCTCATCCCACTGTAGTCCCCTTTGTTTAAGCATAGTATGCTCGTTTGAGTCACTACTTCCTCACCCTCAATCTGTATTACAAATTCAACCATACTGTGATCACTCATTCCGAGAGGATCTTTTATTAGGAGATCGTTTATTATTCCTGTCTCATTACAGAGGACCAGATCTAAGATAGCTTGCTCTCTTGCAGGTTCTGTAACATACTGTTCGAAGAAACAATCCCGTATGCATTCTATGAATTCCTCCTCCAGGCTACCCCGTGCGATTTGATTTGACCAATCGATATGTAGGTTAAAATCCCCCATGATTACTGCCGTTCCTTTTTCATATGCCTCCATTATTCCCTTGATTATTGCCCGCCCCACCGTGAAGTTATTATTTGGGGGCCTATAAACTACGCCCACCAGTGACTTTTTCCCCTTACTATCTCTAATCTCCACCTACAATGATTCAACATTTTGTTCATTAGAGCCAATATGGTCTCTCACACCTGCCCTGATATCATCCTTTATTAACAGAGCTACCCCAACTCCTTTCCCTTCTTGTCTATCTTTCCGAATCGTCAGATACTCTTGTACGTTTAATTCCCAGTCTTGGCCGCCCTGCAACCATGTTTCTGTAATGGCCACCAAATCATACCCATTTGTAATGATTTGTGCCGTCAACTCATTTACTTTATTTCGAATGCTGCGTGCGTTTAGGTAGAGTGTTTTAATACTAGTTTTTAATCCATGATTTTTAGTTTTGACCCCTCCTGCAGCCCCTTTACATTCAGTGGCCCTTTTTGTTTTTTGCCTTGGGTTTCTCTGCCCTCCACTTTTACTCATCTCCTATCTGTCTTTTGCTTTTGTCTCCTTTTTGTTTCCCTCTGTCTCCCTGCATTGGTTCCCATGCCCCTGCCACATTAGTTTAACTCCTCCCCAACAGCACTAGCAAACACTCCCCCTAGGACATTGGTTCCGGTCCTGCCTAGGTGCAGACCATCCAGTTTGTACTGGTCCCACCTCCCCCAGAACCTGTTCCAATGCCCCAGGAATTTGAATCCCTCCCTGCTGCACCACTGCTCAAGCCACGTATTCATCTGAGCTATCCTGCGATTCCTACTCTGACTAGCACGTGGCACTGGTAGCAATCCTGAGATTACTACTTTTGAGGTCCTACGTTTTAATTTAGCTCCTAGCTCCTTAAATTCATCTCGTAGGACCTCATCCCTTTTTTTACCTATATCGTTGGTACCAATGTGCACCACGACAACTGGATGTTCACCCTCCCTTTTCAGAATGTCCTGCACCCGCTCCGAGACATCCTTGACCCTTGCACCAGGGAGGCAACATACCATCCTGGAGTCTTGGTTGCGGCCGCAGAAACGCCTATCTATTCCCCTTACAATAGAATCCCCTATCACTATCGCTCTCCCACTCTTTTTCCTGCCCTCCTGTGCAGCAGAGCCAGCCACGGTGCCATGAATTTGGCTGCTGCTGCCCTCCCCTGATGAGTCATCCCCCTCAACAGTACTCAAAACGGTGTATCTGTTTTGCAGGGGGATGACCGCAGGGGACCCCTGCACTACCTTCCTTGCACTGCTCTTCCTGCTGGTCTTCCATTCCCTAGCTGGCTATGGACCCTTCACCTGCGGTAACTCCAACTCACTAAACGTGCTATTCACGTCATTCTCAGCATTGTGGATGCTCCAGAGTGAATCCACCCTCAGCTCCAATTCCGCAACGCGGTCTGTCAAGAGCTGGAGGCGGATACACTTCCGGCACACATAGTCGTCAGGGACACTGGAGGCGTCCCTGAGTTCCCACATGGTACAGGAGGAGCATAACACATGACCGAGCTCTCCTGCCATGACTTAACCCTTAGATACACTTAAATTGGCAACAATGCTAAAGTTTACTCACTGTTATAGAAGAGAAAAAATAAAAACTACTCACCAATCACCAGCCAATCACTTACCCCCTTGGCTGTGACGTCACCTTTCTGTTTCTTTCTACTTCTTTTTTGCCTTCTCCCTGTAGCTGCACCGGCTCCGCCTCTCCACGCACTTCCTCGACGCTGCTCCAGACTGCCGCCGCGTTGGGCCTTTTGTAGGCCTCTCGCCGACCCCGGAACTCACGCCTCTCCACGCACCTCCTCGACGCTGCTCCCGACTCAGCGGCGCACTTCCACATGCTGCTCCCGACTGCCGCCGCGTCCCATGGCAGGGGTCGCAAATGGCTTGCAGGGACAGGAACAGGCAAGGAAGGAAACAGGCTACTGGTGGTATAAATGGACAATGGCCAAACCTGCCGGAGGTATGTAGACCAAGTCAAAAGTAAATTCACCAACAACACTGCAGAACCAGAGGCAGACTACAATGTGGAACTCACACCACACCTGGTGGACAACAGAGGGAACAACCTGAGGAAAGGGCAATCCCAACAGACTGTCCAGGCAAGACACCAACAATTATACTGAATGAAACAGACAGCCCAGGCGAGATACCAACAATCACACTGAAAGAAAAACAGGCACCAAGGCAAACAACTGAACCACAACTAAGACGCTCCACGCGAGAGCGTAGACCACCTGAGAGACTGAATCTATAAAGACAATAAGACCTTGGGGGAGGGTGATGTCATGTATCTCACATTACTGTACATAACTGTATCTTACCATGCTATACATGACTGTAACTAGATAGGACCTGTAACCACAAGCATACCTTACCACCAGGGGTGCACTTGCAGGAGACACTGCATACCTGTTCCACACAGGTATATAAAGGCAGGTCACAGGCAAGTGTGGCATTCGAGAGCTATGTAATAAAGGTGCAGATCCTGAGTGACCTTGACTTCAGCATGTGCCTCGTGTGAGTTTGTACTGCAGGGACAGGACTTTTCAAAAACGACCAGAAATTCTTCAGAGGACCCCATTGACCAAAATTCTTGCAAAAGAAATAAAGAAAAGAAGTGCACTAAACTTTTTTTGCAGGTCTTCATACTTACCGTTCAGGTACTATCTGCTTCCACGCGGTGGTCTGTTCTGTTGCTGGAGCGGAGACCGCCCGGACCAAACTGGGGACTCAGCGGGCGGGAGGACTTTTGTCGGCGTTGCACATTGGTGCATGCCAGCGGAAGCTCCCCAGTGGTCTTCTTTCCCCGCCAGCGTTAGGACCTGACACAACTTGCTCAGAGGGGAAAGCGGCCAGAAATCATCGAGACCGCCGAGAAAACTCGGTTGCAGCTGGCAGTAAGTCGATCAAACTCGGGCCCTTAGTCCCCTAGTTTTGGCTTTCCCTATGAGTGGAAATATCCTCTCTGCATCCACCTTGTCGAGCCCCCTCATTACCTTATATGTTTCGATAAGATCACCTCTCATTCTTCTGAACTCCAATGTGTATAGGGCCAACCTACTCAACCTATCTTCATAAGTCAACGCCCTCATCTCTGGAATCAACCCAGTGAACCTTCTCTGAACAGCCTCCAATGCAAGTATATCCTTCCTTAAATATGGAGGTCAAAACTGTATGCAGTACTCTAGGTGTGGCCTTACCAATATCCTGTACAGTTGTAGCAGGACTTCCCTGCTTTTATACTCCATCCCCCTTGCAATAAAGGCCAACATTCCATTTTCCTTCCTGATTACTTGCTGTACCTGAATATTAACTTTTTGTGTTTCATGCACAAGGACCCCCCCAGGTTCCTCTGTACGGAAACACTTTGCAATTTTTCTCCATTTAAATTGTAATTTGCTTTTCTATTTTTACTGGCAAAGTGGATAACCTCACATGTTCCCACATTATACTCCATCTGCCAGATTTTTACCCACTCACTTAGCCTGTCTATATCCCTTTGCAGATTTTTTGTGTCCTTCTCACAATTTGCTTTCCCACCCATCTTTGTATCATCAGCAAACTTGGCTACATTACACTTGGGGCTAGACTTTCCACTTCACATCGCCCATCTATGGCCCATCTATCGCTCAAAATCGACCTCTATCGCCCATTTTAAGCAAAAAGTGGAAACTGGGCCCAAAATATCGCCGGAGAAACAGGTGCCTAAGTTTCTACTTTGATCGCCGAGATGATCGCCCAAATGATCACCCACACAAGGCCCATCCCAAGTTTCGGCATCTAGCATGCACTTCGCTGGGCCGACGCAGGGCCCAAAAAAATGCTGAAAAATAGTTGCTTTTTCAGGGCCTAATAGAAGGAAATGGGCACGATGGATGCCATTTTGAACTTCGGAGGAAGGGTGGAGAATTAGTTGTGAGTTATTTAGAGTAAAATTGAAGAAAATTGTACTCAGATATTTGGGACAGGGAATATAAGTAGGTATTATCAACTTATTTTTGGTAAAGTGTTTTCATATATTGGAATAATTTAGTAAATAGCTTTTACATAGTGAAGTTATTTAATTATATTGTTGGGGCCTATCAAACTGACTGGTATACAGCTTAGAGAGTACAGAGAGTGCAGAGTACAGTGATTAGAGAGTTTAGAGTAGAGAGATTATTAAAATTAGTGAAAGTAATTATCGATAGTGATGGGGCCCATGCTTTCCCTGCCTTTATTTGCAACTGCTCACACACTGGTTACTGAAAGGATCAATCGAAGAGATGGCAGAGAAATGCGTAGACAGAGACGAAGACAGAGGAGGAGACCATACAGCCAACGAAGGTGCTTGGAGAAGCAATCCTACCTGAACTTGTCTGAAAATGCTTGTCTTAGGAGGCTGCAATTCTGGAAGGAGGTCATTGATGAGATATGTCAACTCATCAAGAATGATCTGCAGCCTTCCAGCGCCATCAGAACCGCACTGTCCATTGAGGTGAAGGTTACTGCTGCCTTAGCCTTTTACGCATCGGTATCTTTTCAGGCTTCAGCTGGCGACATCTGCCATATCTCTCAGCACGCTACACATTGCTGCATTCGACTGAAACCTTTTACGCTTACAGGATGGACTTCATAAGCTTCCCAATGACCAGGGAGGCACAGACCGAGAGGGCTTCGGGTTTCTCGAGAATAGCAGACGTCCCCAAGGTGCAGGGAGCAATAGACTGCACGCACATTGCCCTGAAAGCACCCTTAAAGAACGCAGAGGTGTTTCGTAACAGAAAGGGGTTCCACTCACTAAAAGTGCAGCTTGTTGTCGACCACAATCAAACAATTATGATAGCAAATGCTACATTTCCTGGCAGCAACCATGATGCGCACATCTTACGTGAAAGTGCCATCCCTGACCTGTTTGTCAATCAGCCAGAAGGTCACGGTTGGATGCTGGGGGATAAAGGATATGGCCTTGCCAGTTGGCTGATGACCCCTCTGCATAATCCTGTCACTGAAGCACAGAAACTGTATAATGAAAGTCACATAGCGACTCGCAACATCGTTGAAAAGACAATTGGAGTCCTAAAGCAGCGCTTCAGATGCCTGGATCATTCCGGAGGCAGCCTGCAGTACCACCCTGATCAAGTAGCAGAGTTTATTGTGGTGTGTTGCATGCTGCATAATCTAGCTATAAAGTGAGGACAAATAATGCCAGATCGTGCTGCAGGTCCACCTCCAGAAGGAGATGAGACAGAAGAGGCAGCCGGCGAGGATGAAGAGAAGGAACAGGCTGTAGAGGACGCGGGAGAGGACATAGGGGAGCTTAATCAGCCTGGCGATCGAGCACCGGTACCACCACACCCTTCCCAAAGACCAGTAGCCAGGGTCAGTTACACGACCGCTAAGCTTTGGCGTCAGCAGCTCATTAATGAATGCTTCGCATGAACTATTATTGTTGATATTCAAATGTTCAATTACAGTTATGGTTAATCAAAAGTTTCATTTCCTTGGGGAAACAGAATAAACAAACAAATATGCATGAAAAACTGTACGTTTGAAAACTAATGTAACTAAGAGAGAAGGCACAAAAGTTGTAGAAAAACTTTGTTTATTAACAAACATAATTATTTTTATGAACTAATGAACAACACCCTCCCTCCAACCACCACCCCCCCCCCCGCACCAACCCACCCTTCCCTCAAATCCCCAAAACGTTAGAAGAAGAAGAAATTGAACATTTAAGTATTAATAACAAGTGGCCATTTAAGTAATGATAACAAGTGATCATTTAAGTGATGATAACAAGTTACCATTTCAGTGATGCTAACAAGTGACCATTTAGGCAATAATAACAAGTGACCATTTCAGTAACGATAACAAGTGACCATTTCAGTAAGAATGGAAAGTGAACAGTTAAGTAATGATAACAAGTGAACATTTAAGTTTTGATAACAAGTGCCCATTTTAGTAAGAATAACAAGAGAATAGTAAAGTGATAATAACAAGTGAACATTTATGTAACAATGAAACTATTGAAAAACACTCCCCCCTCCCTACCTGTGGCCACGTTTCCCTCCAGATCCTGTTCCACCCAGTGTTCGCACTCCACCCGCCCGTTTTGGTCTCCGCAGACTGACACCAAGACATCGTGCAGAGTGGGAAGGCAAGACTTCCTGCCGTGGTGGAGGTAACGGAGCGGAAGCAGAAGCCTCAGGCTCTACTTCTGAGTCAGGAGGAACTGTGTCCTCCGAACTCGCTTGTGTGCTTGGGGTCTCGCTGCGAGTGGATACGACACCTTGAGGTGCAGCGCCGTGTCCAGCCAGCAATGCATGCCATAGGGCATTTGTTGTGGCTGTCTGCTCCCTAATCGCCTCCAACGTCTCCCGAGCAGTCTGTACTGCTCAGAAGACCAGCTGGAGAAGTGCGTGCAGAACTCGCTCCAGGTTGTGGAGAACTGGCTCCCATTGGCTGAGAAACCCGCGAACCCCTGGATAAGGTCGCGACCGATCGCAACCGTCTCCCTGCACAGGGATAGTAAGCTCTCCGTCTGGTCCTCCGTGGTAGGTGAGTGTATATCACGCTGACCGGACCGCTGTGGGGTCGGCGTCTGCAATGTCACACGCCTTGGTGTCACGCGCCTTGGTGCACACCGCTTGGTCCCGGTGCCTCATCTGTCTCAAAAGAGATGGCCGCAGGTTGTTACCCCCCGCCACAAAAAAAATCTCCTCTTCTTCTTCCTCCTCCTCCTCCTCTTGCTCATGCATAGCAGCAGCAGGAGTCTGCACTGGCTCCTCCTCTGGCTCTTCCTCCTGCGAGGTTCCTGAAGGGTCCCTGACTCCACTGATACTTGTTGACCTTTGAAAGACAAATGAAATTTATAAACAATGTTTAACAATTCAAATCAATTCATCTCAATTTTTCAAGAACTCAAAACATTACCATTAGCCCATATGCACAAGCGCTCACCTGGCCTAACATGACCTCATTTAAGATCAATAGTACATCTCAGTAGTATAACTCAATTATATATCAAATTAAATTATCATTGCATAGGATTACCCGCGTAACAAATATTTACTATTGATTCACACATTGCACAATGCACAGTTCTCATTACTCACGTGACTCAAAGGTGGGTTCGGCCACACCACGGGTTGTAACCAAATGGCTTTCTGGCCCCACCAAGGCCACTGCAAGCTCTTCGTAAGCGGTAAGAGACTGCAGCCTGGCACAGCCCCCGCCCGTCCGGCGTTGCTCGCGTTGGTTGATAGATATCTTCTTCTGTAATAGATAAGATAACATTGCACGGCATAAGCAAATGGATTTGGCAATAAACATTTAAGACTGACAGATTTATATGTTCAATTACAAATTTGCATTACATTGCATAGGAATAAAATATTTCATACTGTAACATTCAAATTTATGTTGCGGTGCATAAATGTAATCATAATTTAATCCTAATTTAATTATTTAATTATGTTTAAAAATTACGAGATAACATTGCAGATTCTAATTACAATTTCCATACATCATTAAATATCAAATATGGATGATTTCAAATTTAAATTTAAACTTACTCTTGCAGCCTCCAGTAAGCTGTTCCATCGTTTGCAGCACTGGTCCGGTGTCCGCGCTTCATTAGATGCCGACGTGACCACGTCAGCAATCTCTGCTCAAATCCTCCGATATGCACGGGGTGGAGGTTTCCCATGCCCACCTTGTGTCAGATCCTCCCACCTCACGCTGACAATGTTGACAAGGGCCTCATTGGCCTTCTCGCTGAAGGACTTGGCCCTTTCTAATGATCCCTCCATACTTGAATTAAGGGTAATATTTTTCTCTCAATTCAATCACTCTGGTAAGCGCTTTCTCAAATCTCTGCTTACTTTCTCCTCTCTCTCTCGCTCTCTCCCAGACCCACACAGAGCTTCTGAGCATGTGTGAAGATCTCTGACCTCTCAAAACGCGGGAAAGAACATCAACCTGAAAAAAATAATCAACCTGCACATGCGCAGTAATGCGTTGCTAGGGAAGCTTTTTTTTTCATTCACTTCCATTTTCTTTGGGCGATCGTGAGATCGCCGAGAAATCTCATCGCCAATTTGACATCGCTGGGGTAAGGCCGAGTGGAAAATCGCAACAAAAAAAAAATGGGCCTTGAGCTGGCGATCAGCACGGGCGATACGTCCCGCATCGCTGGAACAAGGCCCATTTTTTTCGGCCTTAGCCACCAAGTGGAAAGTCTAGCCCTTGGTCCATTCATCCAAGTCATTAATATAGATTGAAATGTCAACAAAAATGGTGTTTGATGGGGAACCTGCCACAAGTTGTAAAGTAGGAATATTTTTTGTAACTGTCCTTTTCTCAAAATATTCATGGGGTTGCATAGCCTAAATATTACATTGCAATATCAAACCAGCTACTGTTAATATTTAAAAGTTCTGGTCGCCATATTATAAAAAGCATATAGAGGTACTGGCGAGGGTGCAAAGAAGATTTACAAGGATGATACCAGAAATCCGAGGGTATACCTATCAGGAAAGGATGAACAGGCTGGGTCTCTTTTCTCTTGAAAAAAGAAGGTTCAGGGGTGATCTAATGGGCCTTTAAAATTATGAAAGGTTTTGCTAGAGTGGATACAGAGAGAATGTTTCCACTTGTGAGGAAGAGCATAACTAGAGGCCATCAATATAAGATAGTCACCAAGAAATCCAATAGGGAATTCCGAAGAAACTTCTTTACCCGAGAGTGGTGAGAATGTGGAACTCGCTACCATAGGGAGTGGTTGAAGCGAATAGTACAGATGCATTTAAGGGGAGGCTAGAAAAGCATAAGAGGGAGAAGGGAATAACTGGTTATGCTGATAGATTTAGATAAGGAAAGACGGGAGGAGGCTCATGTAGAGCATAAACGCCGGCGTGGACTGGTTGGGCCGTATGGCCAGTTTCTGTGCCGAAAATCCCATGTAATCCCATGTAAGAATTACTGGCTTGCAAAAATTAAATGCTGACAAGATACTTTCATTATCTGGTTGATAATAATTGAATTCCTCAATCAATGAGGAAGAAGAAAACTGATTACTAGTTTGACAACACAATGGCCTAAAGTAGGCAGCAGGCACGAGGTTTTATTTCAAAGATGTGAAGTAGTAAGTAGCGAATGGCAAAGGATTTCAGTTTAAGACACCAACCGGTAGAAATTATTGAAAATAAAGTACAAATAGACAAAACTCTGTTTAAATACAAAATGTTACAGTAATATCTTTGTTACTGAAACTATGCTCCAGAGATATCCCTCCTGTCAATCACATTTATATTGAAATGAGTTTCTAAAGATGATATATGCAAATTAATGAGTTATTCTCACAAATTACTTGTGCAGAATAACAATCTCATGTATAAGAAAAACATCTAGATTTTAGATTATGAAGAAGCATATTTTAACAGAAATGAATCAAAGTATTCAATAACAATAAATCTTTGTTAAATAAAATCAACCATCTTACTTTCTGAAAGGATGTGTGTTTGATGGATTATGTACAACTAGAGTGATATATTTATTTTATAATATACCAGAGATTACTAGATATGAAGTAAAGTTAAGGGACTGCAATTCAAGCAAGGATTTCTGATGACATGGCAAACCATGATAATGTAACTCAGGCAGTTTATAAAGACCAAGGGCCGAAATTGGTGGCCTTACCGCCCACTGCCGTTGGCTGCCGTCGAGTTTTTTTTAGCCGCTCTTCCCTCAGTGACAGATTCCGCCAGGTCTGCATCTGGCGGGAGGGGTGTACCGCCAGGATCCGCCCGCTGATGCCCGTTGACGGCCTCTGGCGGCCAAGTCGTGTAAGTGACCTCCCACCTGCTGAGCTGGCATATTGGTGTGGGCGGGAGTTGGCGGAAGTCGGCGGTAGCAGGGGAAAGGACCGTTGCGTGGAGGCAGGTCTAACCCCGACGGTAAGTAAGAAAACTTACAAAAAATGGTTAGTGATAATTTTTTAATTTGATTTTTTTCCCGCGTTTTATCTGTATGGGGTCCCCTGAAGGTGTTGTGGTGTTTTTTTTTAATTGTGAATATTTTTATTTTTCAGTGCTCCCCCGTCTCTGGGCCCGACTCAATCCTCGGAGGCACTTTGGCGAGGAACACATTTGCCGCCAAAATTGGGAGCTCATGCCCGCTGCCGCCCATATTGACGGCGTAAGCCATTATTTGGCTGCTGGGCGGTACTGCCATCTCTTTTAAAGGGATCTTCCTGGCAAAGTACCGCCCGGCCTCTCAGTGGCCATTGGCTGTCATTTGGGCGGCACTTGGGCGGGCCTTAGCTTCCACCAAGTTCCACCGAGGAGGGAGTCAGGCCCAGGGAGGGGGGAAGACCTGAAAATGAAAATCATCACCAAAAAAAAAAACACCGGAAGACCTTCAGGGGAGCAAGACGCTGTAAAAAAATAATTAAAAGATGTTCACTAACTTTTTTTTGCAGGTTTTCGTACTTACCGTCGGGGTTAGACCTGCTCCCATGCACTGGTCCTTCCCCCTGCTGCCGCCGACTCCCGCCCACACCGATCTGACAGCTGGGTACGCAGGAGGATACTTGGGCTACCTAGCCGCCAGTGGCCATCAGCGGGTGGTTCCCGGCAGTACTCCCCTCCCGCCCGTTCTAGCCCGAGTGGAATCTGGGAGAGAAGAGGAAAATGGCAGCAAAACATGGCGGCAGTCGGCGGCAGCAAGCGGCAGTGGGCGGTAAGGCCACCAATATCGGGGCCAATGTTTATCACTTCTGGCTGAGATCAGCTAACTTAACCGAGTCCAGAGATCAAACCCCCAGGTGCTATATAGCTCAAATACTCACTGACTTAACCAGTTGAGCCGTCTATAAAAATCAGAAAGCCATATATACTTAAAGTGAAATGAGAATTTTTTTTCCTACAGTAAGCAAGAAAACAGTATTATATTTCAGAAATATACTCATTACCCACTCATAAATAAGGTTGCAATGCTGCAATATATTGCAAGATCCTCTGCCTGCTTTTGGTTTTTGTTATGTCTGTGATGCACTTATGAATGACTCCACGAGGCAATGTGTTCTATTCAAACTGCAGTGACCTTGGTCCTTTATTTGTAACTCCAGAGTGAGGCACAAGCATGGTGGGCAGCCTTTTATACTGGGCCCTGCACACCTATGCAGGTGACCCTCAGGTCTCTCACTGCAGTGCTCTCTGGTGGACAGCCTCTGCCACAGGGTCAGGAAACCCCGGTCTCCACCAGTTGCACCCTCTACTGATGCCAGCATAGTATATACACAGTGTAAACCTTATTGACAGTACATCAAGTAAAAAGTCTCCACCATATGCGACTATACAGTGACTACACAGAGAGTATAACTATAGTCTGCATATATAAAATCACTCTCCCCCAAATCCTTTGTGCCAATTACCTTTGCACTATGTGCTCTGGCTTAGCTCTCCCCAGAATTAAGTACCAATAACTCTTGCATCTTGGCTGTGCATTGGCTCTCTCCCTTTTAACCCCCAAGTCCTTTTGCCACAACGTTGGGTAGTGGTTACCAGTTTGGATGGTTCGATGTTGCAGTGGAGGTTCCAGTGGGTTCTGGGTGTGATCCATGTGTGTGTCCATGGCTACATACATCCATGTCCCCCCCACAAAGCGAGATCATGCAGTAGGCCCATTACATACAGGATCAAACACAGTGCAAGTACAAAGAAAGGAAGTTACAGTTTGTATCGTGAACCTTGGTTCAGTGACTTACATTCGTTATGTTTTACGGTCATGTGCCAGGATTGGGTAGATTGCATTCATGGTTCAGTCATGGTCAGTACTGAGGTAGCAGTACAGGTATGCGAGGATGCAGGTTCCAGAGCAACCGGACGGGGTCCTAGTCGTCTGATAGCGGCGCTGCTCCCCCTGCTAGCGGGGTGGGCTTGGTTCGCTCACCTAGCCAGGACTTAGGGCCTTTGCCGTTGCCTACTGGTGGGCAGAGCCACAGAAGTGTGTGGCCTCCCTGTCCTCCTTTGAGGGCTGCAGAATCTTCTGCCTGCTCTCTAACGGTGTCGGGAACCTGGCTGTTCCAGGTCCCATTTGGGGAACTTGTTGGTTCTGAGCTTTCACTCCCGGACATGGCCGAGGTAGTGACTGGGTCTGGGGGCTGCACCGTCTCCACCCGGGTGGTGGGCAACGGCGGTCAACTGCATGTATTGGCACCGTTTTCGTTTCCAGGTCCGTGGCGAATAGTGCCATCGGGTGCCTGCAGCGTGGGATAGACCTGGGGCAGGGCATCAGGATCAGTGCCTTCAGCCTCCTGAGGTCGCTGGCCTATAACTTGTGGGGACACCTGGGGCAGGGCATCAGGATCAGCGCTTTTACCCTCCCAAATTTGCTTGCTTGTTACTTTTGGGGACACTCTATTCCCGACATCTCGCAACAACATTTTGTTCACCATCTTAATCAGTTCGTTACATTGATTGCCATGCATACAATGTCTCTTTAAGTTCAGTTGGTTGCAGGTCTCCTTTAAGAGAACCCTGCTGGCTTTATCCCAATCAAATCCTTTATTAGACACCACGTGTTGGTCCCTCAGCGTTGCAACTCGTGATATGGCCTTGGCCATCTTTTTTTCCAGCCACGTTGCACCTCGCTGCAGCAGGGACACCATCTTGCCTCTGGCCTCGATCCTTCTCTCCCGCGATTCTGCCACAAAAGCTGGAAGAGTGCCTGTGAATTCGATCTTCCTTCCCAGGAGTCCTGCCACTGGAGCCGGGAAGGTACTTTTAGGTCGTTCCGGTTGGATCATTGCCACGCAGTCGTGATGGACGGTCTGTGCCCCAGATGCTGTGCTGGTCTGTCTCTGGTGCCTGGCCCAAGCGAAGGTGAGGTTTTGCTCTGCCTCTGAGCATGGGGGACATCGATTGCTGGAGTGAAGAGGTCTTCCCATTTCCACTGGATCTTTCCCATTCACCTTCTTCCGAGTAGTGTTGGACCATCACCTGCAACAATCCACAGACTTAACTTGTGCACCACGCCATTATGGATTACAGTTGCACTACCAAGGACTGGGATCAGCTCCTTGGTGTAGGTGCGCAACCTTTCCTGTACTGGGACCAACTCGGGTCGTTTTTCATTCCATAGCCTCCCAAATGCATCCTGCTCATCACTGACTGGCTCGCTCCCGTGTCCACTTCCATCTTCACTGGAGGACAATCGGTGGTGCAGGTATACACTCCATACACTTCTTCTTGAGGCTGAGCTGCCTCTCTGGCCAAATCATCATACTCCCCACTGGATTCAAAGTCATCTACCAACTCCTCTGCTAGGCGGTGAGTTGTATTTCTTTTATACATACGCTGGAGGTGGCCCTTTGTGTTACAGGCTTTGCATACGTACTCAGCAAACCGATACTGGTGAGCCCTATGGTTTCCTCCACAAAGCCACCATGGTGCTACTCGATTAGGCACCAGAGAACCCTGAAGTCTGTGCTCTCTGCCCTGGGCAAAGCCACGTTCTACAATCTTGCGTGTGAAAGGCACCGTTCTGTGTGCAGTACTTGCCGGGTTTGAGTCCACAGGCTGAATTATTTGCTTGGTGCTGCAGGTCGAGGTCATGAATGCCTGACCGATGCTGATGGCCTTCTGCAGGTTGAATGTGGTGTTGGCAGATAATAACTTGTGAAGGAGGTCCTCGTGGCCAATTCCCATAAAGAAGATGTCTCACAATGCTTTGTTGAGGTGCGTGCTGAAATCACACGGTGCCACAAGTCTCCTTTGATCGGCAGTATATTTTGCTATTTCCTGGCACTCAGGTCTGCAGTGAATGTAGGATCTGTGCCTGGCCGTGAGGATGCTCTGTTTTGCTCTGTTTTGGTTTTAATTAGTTCAGTTAGCTCATTGTATGTCTTATCTTGGCCTTCGTGGGTGCCAGCAAGTCCCTGACGAGGCGGTAGGCCTTGCGCCCACAGTATAGCCTTGCGCTTCTCCGTCAATGTGTCCGTCTCCCCTGCCAGGTCGAAATATTGCTCGAGCCTTTCTGTGAAAGCATCCCAATCATCCCCCTCTGCGAAGTCTTTTAGTGTGCCAAAGGTAGCCATGATCGCGTGAAAGTCCGTACTCTTGTCGCCAGTTGTTATGTCTGTAATATACTTATGAATGACTCCACGAGGCAATGTGTTGTACTCAAACTGTAGTGACCTTGGTCCTTTATTTGTAACTCCAGAGTGAGGCACAAGCACAAGACCTACAGCTCTCCCACTGCAGTGCCCTCTGGTGGACAGCCTCTGCCATGGGGGCAGGAAACCCCGTTCTCCACCAGTTGCACCCTCTAGTGGTGCCAGCATAGTATATATACAGTATAAACCTTATTGCTAGTGCTTCAGGTAACAAGTCTCCATCTTATGCAACTATACAGTAACTACACAGAGAGTAGTCACTGTATAGTCTGCATAGATAACAGTTTTAATAGAATAAATATGTGCTAGAAGCTAAACAAGTAACAGTGACCGCCGGCTGCAGTCCGAGTGGAAACTGGCACAGAGGGGAGACCGGCAGCAAAACTCGGTGGCAATCAGCGGCATCCGGTGGCAGTGGGCGGTAAGGCCACCAATTTCGGAGCCTAGGTCCCTGAGATTAAATTAAAACCTTTAATTATTTCTCTGGCATCTGCGAAAGGCCTTTCATTAAACTGTCTGATAAACAACAGACTCTGATATAAGGCACATTACTTATGAATTCTTTTGCAACCAAGATCCCCTATTAAAAATATCCCAATTATCCCTCTTTTGTATGGATCACAAAGTAAACTTTAGAAATGAGATCTGCTTTGTGTACGAAATTATCTCTTATGTACAGTTCTTCAGACATTAAGATGAACTGGGCTATGTAGATGAAGCTATGTAGATATTAAATGGCACGCCAAAGAAAAATAGATGAAGAGGAAATGCTCTGTGAAATCCATCCCCCAACATGAAAATTATCCTGAGCGTAAGGGAGGGCCTGACCAGCTCTCTGCCCCCTGTAGCTCCAGCACTAACAACCTCCATCCCAGTGTAACTGGAGATAAGCAGTGAGAGGACAACCAAATGAATGCCATGGAAACCATCCAAAGGGCATACATGAAGCCAAATGTGAAAAGCCCCGACTACAGGTCAGTGCCAAGGGCTGTACAGGAATTTAAAATTGGTAACTTTGTCTTCTTTGTACAGGTATAATATCCTCTGGTTTATCTTGAGAAACAATACAAGAGATTTACTAGTTCATTATTAAAAGTTTTCTGTTTGTACATTTCATGACTGTAATACTGTAATATCATTGAATTCCTTCCACCAATCAGATCTGAAAAGCAGGAAGCAATTACATACCATAACCATGTAACCAAGGCCACATCAGATCTTAGAATCATGTCTGTAGTGCCAGTGCCAGTTCTGATTGTTTCAGTCAAAATTTAAACTTTGATTAATAATTTCTGTGACATGCACCTCCCATGGGCACTTCTTATCCATTCCTGTTAAAAATAACATTTACAAAATAAACAAATAAAAATTCAACAATGCAGAAAAAAACACAGACCTACCCATTCCATCTTGAGTTGCTGAAACAAGTTTCTCCGAATGGCCTGATGCACTCCACTAGGCCTCAGGAAAATTCCCAACTCCGAGTCAGTTTCTTCAAATAATTCACAAGCCAGCCTACGCAACCAGCTGAGAAGTACCTTGAGCAATGCATGCAAGAAAGTGGATTCATGGAGACCTGATCATTCCTTCCCTTGACTAGTATCTTTTTTTTATCTATAGGAGGAAAATAATGCACCAACAGATTACTCCCAGTTTCCATGCTTGCCTGAGCACTCGCAAGTTGTGTGTCCTGCTTCCATCTCCACATCATTGGCTTAAGAACATAAGAATTAAGAGCAGAAGTGGGCCATACAACCCCTCGAGCCTGCTCCGCCATTCATAGAAACATAGAAACATAGAAAATAGGTGCAGGAGTAGGCCATTTGGCCCTTCAAGCCTGCACCGCCATTCAATAAGATCAAGGCTGATTTTCTATCTCAACTCGGCTTTTCCTTGATTCCCCTGGAGTCCAAAAGTCTATCGATCTCAGCCTTGAATATACTCAATGACTCAGCATTTACAGCCCTTTGGGGTAGAGAATTCCAAAGACTCATAATCCTCCGAGTGAAGAAATCCCTCCTCATCTCAGTCTTAAATGGCCAAACCCTTATCCTGAGACTGTGACCCCCAGTTCTAGACTCTCCAGCCAGTGGAAACAACCTCTCAGCATCTACCCTGTCAATCTCCCTCAGAATCCTATACGTTTCAATGAGATTACCTCTAATTCATCTAAACACCAGAGAGTATAGGCTCAATCTACTCAATCTCTCCTCATTGGACAACTCTCTCATCCCAGGGCTTGATCATATGAACCTTTGTTGCACTGTCTCTAAGGCAAGCATGTTCTTCCTCAGATATGGAGATCAAAACTGCACACAGTTCTCCAGGTGCGGTCTCACCAGCGCCCTGTACGATTGCAGTAATACTTCCTAGTGCCGAAATTCACCATCCCTGAAGGGACGGCCACTGTGGGGTTTGGGCGGCTGATTGAAAAAATTGATTGGCCGCCGCAGTCGGGTGTTTTTCCCTCCCCGAACCATATTCAGCTCGGCGAGATTTCAGCAGTGTGCACTTCTGCCAGAAATAGCAGGGTGAAGCCGAGGTAAAGGAAGATTTGCAGCTGTGACCTCAGTAGTGTGTGAGCCAATGAAAAGTGGACATGACAGCAATATTCAGGGATAAAAAGGTACGATTTTTCCCAGCAGTGCTCCCGTGAGGTTTTCCAGTCGGTGTATAAATGCGACACCGCTAGAGTTTTGCCGCGATGGGGTCCGTTTGCCTTTTGAAGGAGTGAGTCCCAGATTTCTACTATGTGAGAGACTGCCCTTGAGGGCCATGTGTGACGTGCTATAGTGAGGGGGAAAGTTACAAAGTTCTCTCTATGAATGAGTGATCTGTAAACAATACAGTTATTACAGTTATCTCACAAAATGTTGCAGTACAGGGTTATTGTGACAGTACAGAATGCTAGCATATTGACTTTGTTAAAGCCACTCTGCTACATAAATAGCAGTATTTGCAATGAAATATGATTGCAGGATCCCTTACAAATGATTAGCCAAACAACGTGGGTATGCATTTTCTATTAAAGCACTCACGCTACTCACATATTGCTAATGGTTGCATTTTATGTTCTCACGTATAGATCATTCTTGTTCTTTGTTGCTGGGGTGTTTTGGGGTGAAATTTGAGTATAGCATCAGCAAGATCAGACCACTGAGAAAGCCCTGTATCTCTATAGACTGCAGATCCATTGAAATGGAAATATGATGTTGCAATTCTGCCGAGCTGGAGTTATGAAAGAAATGTTTCTGGCCGTGGAATTTGGGGCCAAGTTTGTGTTCCTCTCAGAAATTCCAGGCACATAATACTCCTGCCCACAAATGGGAAGGCATATTATGACGCCATGCAAAGGAGGATAGTAATATGACATATGACGCATTTCCCTCCATTTGCACCCGAGCAATGCTGGACACAAGGGTTGCCTCTCAGGCCCTGGCATATAACATTGCTAAGGCCCTGGGAGGGAAGAATTTAAAATATCTAGCGAGCTCAGTCTTGAGAATGTCAATTGTCCCAGCATCCATAGCGTCTTCTTCTGCCCTCCACACCATCCATCAGTGTCTCCAGCTCCATATCAGTGAACCTGTTGGCTCTCCTTGCACCTCTTACATCAGCCATCCTTCCAAACGCCTTCCAACCTCCTTCCAAACTCCTTCCCCCCTCAGGGCCTTTAAAAAGGCCAGTGAGCAGCTGGTTCATTAGAAACCCTCACTTGCATGCTGAATTTCTCAGTGGTGATATCGCTCACATTAAGACAGCCACATCACTGAAAAATTCACTTTGGAATGGTTCATTAGCGCTGGAACCCATTTGTTCACTTTTCGAGCTGAATATTTGATGGCCTAGCCATGAAAGATTTATGGCGCTATGGGCCCAAGAAGGTGGGGGGAGCACCAGCTTTCCAGTGTACTGAATTTCAGGCCCCCTTACTCTTTTACTCCAACCCCCTTGCAATAAAGGCCAACCTGCCATTTCTCTTCCAATTGCTTGGTGTAACCGCATGTTAACATTCTGTGTTTCCTGTACGAGGACACCTAAATCTCTCTGAACACCAAAATGTAATAGTTTCTCACCATTTAAAAAATATTCTGTTTTTCTATTCTTCCTACGTAAGTGAATAACCTCACATTTTATCACATTATACTCCATCTGCTACATCGTTGCCCACATTTAACCTGTGAATGTTCCTTTGCAGACTCTTTGTGTCCTCCTCACAGCTTACTTTCCCATCTAGTTTTGTACCATCAGCAAACTTGGATACATTGCACTTGATCCTTTCATCTAAGTCATTAGTATAGATTGTAAATAGCTGAAGCTCAACACTAATCCTTGTGGCACCCCACTAGTTACAGCCTGCCAACTGGAAAATGACCTGTTTATTCTTACTCTCTGTTTTCTGTCCATTAACCAATCCTCTATCCAGACTAAAATATTACTCCCAACCCCATGAGACCTTGTCTTGCACAGCAACCTTTTATGTGGCACCTTATTGAATGCCTTTTGGAAATTCAAATAGACTGTATCCACAGGTTCCCCTTAATCTACCCTGCTTGTTACATAAGAACATAGCATAAGAACATAAGATATAAAAACAGGAGTAGGCCTATCGGCCCCTTGAGCCTGCTCCGCCATTCAATAAGATCATGGCTGATGTGATCCTGGCCTCAACTCCACTTTCCTGCCACTCCCCATAACCCTTGACTCCCTTATCATTGAAAAATCTGTCTATCTCCACCTTAAATATATTCAATAACCCAGCCTCCAAAGCTCTCTGGCATAGAGAATTCCAAAGATTCACGCCCCTCTGAGACAAGAAATTCCGCCTTATTTCTATTTTAAATGGGCGACCCCTTATTCTGAAACTATGCCCCCTAGTTCTAGATTCCCCATGAGAGGAAACATCCTCTCTGTATCTACCCTGTCAAGCCACCTCAGAATCTTATACGTTTCAATAATATCATCCTCAGAAAACTTTAATAAATTTGTTAAACACGATTTCCCTTTCATAAACCCATGTTGACTCTGCCTAACAATATTATGATTTTCTAAGTGCTCTGTTACCACTTCCTTAAGAATGGATTCCAGCATTTTCTTGACGACTGATATCAGGCTAACTGGCCTGTAGTTCCCTGTTTTCTCTCTTCCTCCTTTCTTGAATAGCGGATTTACATTTGCTACCTTCCAATCCACTGGGACCGTTCTACCATCTAGGGAATTTTGGATGATCACAACCAATGCATCCACTATCTCTGCAGCCACCTCTTTTAGAGCACTAGGATGTAGGCTATCAGGTCCAAGGGATTTGTTGGCTTTTGGTCCCATTAGTCTCTCAAGTACTTTTTCTCTACTGATATTAATTACTTCAAGTTTTTCACTCTTATTAGCCCCTTGGTTCCCCACTATATTAGTATGCTTTTTGTGTCTTCTACTGTGAATACAGATACAAAATATTTGTTTAAATCTCTGCCATTTCCTTATTTGCTCCATTGCCTTGATTTTTCTCTTTAGATTTCCAAATTTCCCCTCACCTGACCTCCCCTTTTTAGTTTAAAGCCCTATCTACAGCCCTCGTAATTCAATTTGCCAGGATACTGGTCCAAGCCCGGTTTAAGTGGAGCCCATTCCAACGAAACAGCTCTCCCCCTCCCCGATGCCCTACAAAGTCTACACCTTGGACCCCAGCTCAACAATTCTGTGCTGAAGTTCTTTGCAATGCAGACACTTTCTGCAGAAGTGCTGGTCTGGGATTGCTATGCTCTCTGCAAATTCCCACATGCTGCAGTTGCGGCACATCCCCTGCACTTCCATCCCTATATTACCTTGTTTTATTTATTTAGTTATGGGCTAAAAATTCAGGGGCTTAGCGCCACCCGTTACTGGCAAAAAATGACGAAAGAGCGGCAGCGCCGACACTTTTGCCAACTGGTGACGGGTCCCGCGGCATCCTCTCTGCAGCAATGCCGGTAAGGATTAGCGCCCTTCAACAAAAATGGCGGATTGACCAACTTAATGTCACCATGGCCAACTTCGACCCTAGCATTGAGTTCAGTGCTGGATCATAACCACACCAGGTAAACCCAGCATGTAATAACGACTTGGAGGAAGGGACTGAGTGTACCGTAGCCAAGTTTGCCAACGATACAAAGATGGGAAGAAAAGCAATGTATGAGGAGGACACACAAAATCTGCAAAAGGACCTGTCCTGCTGGTGGGACAGGCTAAGTGAGTGGGCAAAAATTTGGCAGAAGGAGTATAATGTTGGAAAGTGTGAGGTCATGTACTTTGGCAGAAAAAAAATCAAATAGCAAGTTATTATTTAAATTGAGAATGATTGCAAAGGCTGCAGTACAGCGGGACCTGGGGTTACTTGTGCATGAAACACAAAAGTTTAGTATGCAGGTACAGCAAGTGATCAGGAAGGCCAATGGTATCTTGGCCTTTATTGTAAAGGGGATGGAGTATAAAAGCAGGGAAGTCTTGCTACAGTTGTACAGGGTATTAGTGAGGCCACACCTGGAATACTGCGTACAGTTTTGATTTCCATATTTATGAAAGGATATACTTGCTTTGGAGGCAGTTCAGAGAAGATTCACAAGGTTGATTCCAGACATGTGGGGGTTAACTTATGAGGAAAGGTTGAGGAGGGTGGGCCTCTACTCATTGGAATTCAGAAGAATGAGAG
The DNA here is from genome assembly GCF_044704955.1 of Pristiophorus japonicus. Classification (NCBI taxonomy): domain Eukaryota; kingdom Metazoa; phylum Chordata; class Chondrichthyes; family Pristiophoridae; genus Pristiophorus; species Pristiophorus japonicus. The sequence continues at coordinate 225,435,325 of NC_091981.1, forward strand.
GTGGTTGTTGTTATGACTTTAATACGCTTATGAATGACTCCACGAGGTCGAGTATTGTACTTGAGCTGTTGTGACCTTAGTCCCATTTATTGTAACTCCAGAGTGAGGCACAAGCATGGTGGGCAGCCTTTTATAATGGGCCCTGCACACCTATCCAAGTGACCCTCAGGTCTCCAACCACAGTGCCCTCTCGTGGCACACCTTATGTGACTATACAGTTAGTTTACATGGTCTACATACATGACATCACTTCCCCCCAAGTCTTTAATGCACATTGACTCGTACATTGACGGTGGCCTGGGCTTTGCTCTTCCTGGTTGACCATTGGAGGGCAGCTTCTAGCTTGGGTGGGTTGGTAGTGAGATTTGTTGCCAGTGGAGGTCCCCTGGTTTCTGGTTGTGAGTCCATGACTACTCCATTCTCCCCCCCGCCACCCTGACACACAGAGATCATGCTAATGACCCGTTACATGCAAGTTGCATTCAAGTTCATCACATGGGTTTTACATTTACATCTTGGTACATTTGTTGGGTGGATTACAGTTGCGTTTCTTTTTGCGTAGTACATTTACATGATCAGTACAGGTATATCAGTACAGGGAAACAAGGACCGTCTAGTTCCAGCACGGATGGATGAGATCCGGGTCGTCTGGTGGTGGCGCAGCGCCCCATGCTAGTGGATCTGTGGGTGGAATGAACTCATTTTGCTCGAGTTTCTGGAGCTCAGGGCTGAATAGCACATTTAGTCAGTTGGTCACACCGCAGTTAAAGGTTACAAAGGCAGAGGGGGAATGGGTGACCATCAAGTAGAACAGAAATAGGAAGGAAGTGGAGGATTCCCCTGCAGTCATCGCCCTCCAAAACAGATACACCGTTTTGGCTATTGTCGGCGGAGATGGCTCATCAGGGGAAGGCTCATCAGGGGAAGGCAGCAGCAGCCAACTTCATGGCACCAAGGGTGGCTCTGCTGCACAGGAGGGCAGGAAAAAGAATGGGAGAGCTATAGTGGCAGGCGATTCTATTTAAGGGGAATAGATAGGTGGTTCTGCAGCCACAACTGAGACTCCAGGATGGTATGTTGCCTCCCTGGTGCAAGGGTCAAGGATGTCTCAGAGCGGCTGCAGGGCATTCTGGAGGGGAGGGTGAACAGCCAGTTGTTGTGGTGCATATAGGTACCAACGATATAGGTAAAAAAACGGGATGAGGTCCTACAAGCTGAATTTAGGGAGCTAGGAGTTAAATAAAAAAGTAGGATCTCAAAGGTAGTAATCTCAGGATTGTGGCCTGTGCCACATGGTAGTCAGATTAGAAATAGCAGATGAATACGTGGCTTGAGGAGTGGTGCAGGAAGGAGGGATTCAAATTCCTGGGATATTGGAAGTGGTTCTGGGGGAGGTGGGACCAGTACAAACCAGACGGTCTGCACCTGGGCAGGACCGGAACCAATGTCCGAGGGGGAGTGTTTGCTAGTGCTGTTGGGGAGGGGTTAAACTAATATGGCAGGGGGATGAGAACCTATTCAGGGAGACAGAGGGAAGTAAACTGGGGGTAGAAGCAAAAGGTAGAAAGAAGAAAAGTAAAAGTGGAGGGCAGAGAAACCCAAGGCAAAAATCAAAAAGGGCCACATGACAGTAAAATTCTAAAGGGGCAAAGTGTGTTAAAAAGACAAGCCTGAAAGCTTTGTGCCTCAATGCAAGGAGTATTCGTAATAAGGTGGATGAATTAACTTCGCTGGTAGCTATTAACGAATATGAGATAATTGGGATTACGGAGACATGGCTCCAGGGTGACCAAGGCTGGGAACTCAACATCCAGAGGTATTCAACATTCAGGAAGGATAAACAGAAAGGAAAAGGAGGTGGGGTAGTGTTACTGGTAAAAAAGGACATTAACGCAATAGTAAGGAAGCTCATTAGCTTGGACGATGTGGAATCTGTATGGGTACAGCTGCGGAACACCAAAGGGCAGAAAATGCTAGAGGGAGTTGTGTACAGACTACCAAACAGTAGTAGTGAGGTTGGGGACATTATCAAACAAGAAATTAGGGATGCGAGCAAAAAAGGTACAGCAGTTATCATGGGCGACTTTAATCTACATATTGATTGGGCTAACCAACTGGTAGAAATACGGTGGAGGAGTATTTCCTGGAGTGTATTAGGGATAGTTTTCGAGACCAATATGTCGTGGAACCAAATAGAGGGCTGGCCATCCAAGACTGGGTGATGTGTAATGAGAAAGGACTAATTAGCAATCTTGTTGTGCAAGGCCCCTTGAGGAAGAGTGACCATAATATGGTAGAATTCTTCATTAAGGTGGAGAGTGACGCAGTTCATTCAGAGACTAGGGTCCTGAACTTAAGGAGAGGTAACTTCGATGGTATGAGACATGAATTGGCTAGAATAGACTGACGAATGATACTTAAAGAGTTGACGGTGGATAGGCAATAGCAAACATTTAAAGATCACATGGATGAACTTCAACAATTGTACATCCCTGTCTGGAGTAAAAATTAAAATGGGGAAGGTAGCTCAACCGTGGCTAACAAGGGAAATTAAGGATATTGTTAAATCCAAGGAAGTGACATATAAATTGGCCAGAAAAAGCAGCAAACCTGAGGACTGCGAGAAATTTAGAACTCAGCAGAGGAGGACAAAGGGTTTAAGTAGGAGGGGGAAAATAGAGTATGAGAGGAAGCTTGCTGGAAACATAAAAGCTGACTGCAAAAGCTTTTATAGATATGTGAAGAGAAAAAGATTAGTGAAGACAAACGTAGGTCCCTTGTAGTCAGATTCAGGTGAATTTATCATGGGGAACAAAGAAATGGCAGACCAGTTAAACAAATACTTTGATTCTGTGTTCACGAAGGAAAACACAAATAATCTTCCGGAAATACTAGGGGACCGAGGGTCTTGTGAGAAGGAGGAACTGAAGGAAATCCTTATTAGGCGGGAAATTGTGTTACGGAAATTGATGGCGTGGAAGGCCGATAAATCCCCGGGGCCTGATAGTCTGCATCCCGGAGTACTTAAGAAAGTGGCCCTAGAAATAGTGGATGCATTGGTGATCATTTTCCAACAATCTATCGACTCTGGATCAGTTCCTATGGACTGGAGGGGAGCTAATGTAACCCCACTTTTTAAAAAAGGAGGGAGAGAGAAAACGGGTAATTATAGACCGGTTAGCCTGACATCAGTAGTGGGGAAAATGTTGGAATCAATTAGTAAAGATGAAAAGTAGTGCATTTGGAAAGCAGTGACAGGATCGGTCTAAGTCAGCATGGATTTATGAAAGGGAAATCATGCTTGACAAATCTTCTGGAATTTTCTGAGGATGTAACTAGTAGAATGGACAAGGGAGAACCAGTGAATGTGGTGTATTTGGACTTTCAAAAGGCTTTTGACAAGGTCCCACACAAGAGATTGGTGTGCAAAATTAAAGCACATGGAATTGGGGGTAATGTACTCACGTGCACAGAGAACTGTTGGCAGACTGGAAGCAGATAGTCAGGACAAACGGGTCCTTTTCAGAATGGCAGGCAGTGACTAGTGGGATGCCGCAGGACTCACTGCTGGGACCCCAGCTATTTACAATATCCATCAATGATTTAGATGAAGGAATTGAGTGTAATATCTCCAAGTTTGCAGATGACACTAAGCTGGGTGGCGGTGTGAGCTGTGAGGGAGACGCTGAGAAGTTGCAGGTTGACTTGGACAGGTTAGGTGAGTCGGCAAATGCATGGCAGATGCAGTATAATGTGGATAAATGTGAGGTTATCCACTTTGGTGGCAAAAACACGAAGGCAGGATATTATCTGAATGGCGGCAGATTAGGAAAAGGGGAGGTGCAACGAGATCTGGGTGTCATGATACATCAATCATTGAAAGTTGGCATGCAGGTACAGCAGGCGGTGAAGAAGGCAAATGGCATGTTGGCGTTCATAGCTAAGGGATTGGAGTATAGGAGCAGGGAGGTCTTACTGCTGTAGTGCAGGGCCTTGGTGAGGCCTCACCTGGAATATAGTGTTCAGTTTTGGTCTCCTAATCTGAGGAAGGATGTTCTTGCTATTGAGGGAGTGCAGCGAAGGTTCACCAGACTGATTCCCGGGATGGCAGGACTTACATATGAGGAGAGACTGGATTGACTGGGCCTGTACTCACTGGAGTTTAGAAGGATGAGAGGGAATCTCATAGAAACATATAAAATTCTGACGGGATTGGGCAGGTTAGATGCCGGAAGAATATTCCCGATACTGGGGAAGTCCAGAACCAGGGGTTACTGTTTAGGAATAAGGGGTAAGACATTTAGGACCGAGATGATAAGAAACTTCTTCACTCAGAGAGTTGTTAACCTGTGAAATTCCTTACCGCACAAAGTTGTTGAGGCCAGTTCGTTAGATATATTCAAGAGGGAGTTAGATATCGTCCTTATGGCTAAAGTGATCAAGGGGTATGGAGAGAAAGCAGGAAAGGGGTACTGAGGTGAATGATCAGCCATGATCTTATTGAATGGTGGTGCAGGCTCAAAGGGCCGAATGGCCTACTCCTTCACCTATTTTCTATGTTTTTATGTTTCTATATTTGCCATTACTCCTAGTGTCGGGCAGGCCCAAAGACAGCTGATGTGTCTGTGACCTCCCTGTCCTTTTCGTTTGCGTAGTGTCGCTGCTGCTACCTGGGAAGCGGTCTGAGCAAGTGAACGTTTCGTCTAAGCGATGGGTGGGGTTGCCTCATCTTGTCTCGCAGTTCACAGGGGACTGCTGACTCACTTTCCTTGAGAGCACCGTTGTGAGCACGCTCTAGTTTGGGATCCTTGCTGGTCCAGGTCCCGTTTGGAGGAGCCGTTGCGGGTGGCCCTTCGTATTGTGTCCCTAACACAGATGAGACTGCACCAGGGAGGTTAAAGTAACAGTGACCTCAGTCTTTATTAAGACACTCCAGAGAGAGGAACAGGTCTTAGGGGCCGGCTTATGAACAGTGCTCCCAAGGGATGCTGGGATCCCTTGGGACTTCAGGGGATGCGCTCCCTGGTGGCGGAACATGGGAGTGCATACTTTACAGATACACAACATCACTCCCCCCCACAATGTCAAAGTGAAAACTATTTACAAGGTGAGGCGGTCGGGAGCCTTTCTTGCCTTGGTGGACCGCCTCGGTACAAATGTCTGTTCTGGTGTATTGACTGTGCCCTCGCTGGGCTGGTGTGTTGTTGGCCCTGCAGGGCTGCTGGGTGAGCCTGGCCTTGCTGGGCTGTTGGGCATGATGGGTTCAATTTCCTGGTCCGGGGTGGTGTCATTGATCCTTTGGGTGTATGTTGTGGGCTCGAAAAAGGTGGTGTCTGCTGTGGGTAGTTCAGGGCAGTCTGTGAACCGCAGCCTCGTTTGGTCCAGGTGCTTTTTGCAAATTTGTCCATTGTCTAGTTTGACTACAAACACCCTACTCCCTTCTTTAGCGAACACTGTGCCCGCGATCCACTTGCGACCATGTCCATATTTTAGCACATACACAGGGTCATTCAGATCAATTTCCCATAACACAGTGGCGTTTACATTTTGTTGCTGCCAGCGAGAGTCTGGTTTCAAGTGTCCTATTCATGAGTAGCTCAGCCGGGGGCACCCCTGTGAGCGAGTGGGGTCTCGTGCGGTAGCTGAGCAGTACTCGGGACAGGTGGGTTTGGAGTGAGCCTTCTGTGATACATTTAAGGCTCTGTTTGATGGTTTGTACTGCCTGCTCTGCCTGCCCATTGGAGACTGGTTTAAACGGGGCCGAGTTGACATGTTTGATCCCATTGTGGGTGATGAATTCTTTAAATTCGGCATTGGTGAAACATGGCCCGTGGTCACTGACCAGTATGTCAGGCAGGCCGTGGGTGGCAAACATAGCCCTCAGGCTTTCAATGGTGCTTCCCAACATTATTTCACATTCAATCCATTTTGAAAGAGCATCCACCACCAACAGGAACATTTTACCGAGAAACGGGCCCGCATAGTCGACATGGATCCTCGACCATGGTCTGGAGGGCCAGGACCACAAACTTAGTGGTGCCTCTCTGGGCGCGTTGCTCAACTGAGCACACACGCTGCATTCCTGTACTCAGGACTCTAAGTCAGGGTCGATACCGGGCCACCACACGTAGTTATACGCTGATAGCGCGAGTGCCCACCTTAGTCTGCGGGCTGAGGCATTAGTATTTATCTCCTTGTTTTTAGCGAACAGGGACATGAGGGGCTAGCGATTGGTTTCCAGCTCAAATTTGAGGCCAAACAGGTACTGATGCATTTTCTTTACCCCGAACACACACGCTAATGCCTCTTTCTCAATCATGCTGTAGGCCCTCTCGGCCGTAGTTCCTGGAGGCATAGGCAAAAGGTTGCAACTTCCCCGCAACATTAGCTTGTTGTAATATACACCTGACTCCGAACTACGACGCATCACATGCTAGTACAAGTCTTTTACACAGATTATACAATACAAGCAGCTTGTTGGAGCATAAAATGTTTCTGGCTTTCTCAAAAGCAATCACTTGTTTTTTTCCCCATACCCAGTTCTCACCTTTACGCAATAACACATGTAGGGGCTCGAAGAGGGTGCTTAACCCGAGTAGGAAGTTACCAAAATAGTTGAGGAGTCCCAGGAATGACCGCAGCTACGTGACGTTCTGTGGCCTGGGCACATTCCTGATAGCCTCTGTCTTGGCGTCTGTGGGCCTAATGCCATCCGCCATGATCTTTCTCCCCAAAAACTCCACTTCTATTGCCATGAAGACGAATTTCGACCTCTTCAGCCGCAACCCTACGCGATCCAGTCGCTGGAGGACCTCCTCCAGGTTTTGTAGGTGCTCGGCGGTGTCCCGACCCATGACCAATATGTCGTCCTGAAAGACCACTGTGTGTGGTATCGACTTGAGTAGGCTCTCCATGTTTCACTGGACGATCGCTGCAGCCGACCGAATTCCAAACGGGCATCTGTTGTAGATGAACAGTCCCTTGTGCGTGTTGATGCAGGTGAGGCCCTTCGAAGACTCCTCCAGCTCCTGCGTCATGTAGGCCGAAGTCAGGTCGAGCTTGGTGAATGTCTTGGCTCCTGCCAGTGTCACAAATAGGTCGTCTGCCTTAGGTAGCGGGTATTGGTCCTGTAGCGAGAAACGATTAATAGTTACTTTATAATCGCCGCAAATCCTGACCGTGTCATCACTTTTAAGTACTGAAACAATCGGGCTGGCCCACTCGCTGAATTCCACTGGGGAGATGATGCCCTCGTGTTGCAGCCTGTCCAGCTTGATTTCCACTCTCTCCCTCATCATGTGAGGTACCGCTCGCGCCTTGTGGTGAATGGGTCGTGCCTCTGGGACCAAGTGGATCCGCACCTTCGCCCTGGAAAAGTTTCCAATGCCTGGCTCAAAAAGGGAAGGAAATTTGTTATTTGTGAAGAATCTGGGTACTTGAGGCCTCATCGACATGTGATAGCGCTTGGATGTCATCCCAGTTCCAGTGGATTTTGCCCAGCCAGCTCCTTACAAGCAGTGTGGGGACATCGCCCGGGACAATCCAGAGTGGTGGTTCGTGTACCGTGCCCTCGTAGATTACCTTGACCATGGCACTGCCCAGGACAGTGATAAGCTCTTTGGTGTACGTTCTCAGTTTTGTGTGGATGGGGCTCAGGGCTGGTCTAAGTGGCTTGTTGCACCACAGTCTTTCAAACATCCTTTTACTCATGATGGATTGGCTACAGCCAATGTCCAGTTCCATGGCTATGCATAAGCCATTCAATTTTACATTTAGCTTTATAGGTGGACATTTTGTCGAAAATGTGTGCACCCCATGTACTTCAGCATCTGCCTCCTCTCTCTGAGGCTCGAAATTGCTTTGATCCATCATGGACCGATCTTCCTCTGCCACGTGGTGGTTAGCAGGTTTTGCAGAGCTGCAAGCTCGTTGGAGGTGCCCCATTCTTCCACAGCTCTTGCAAACATACCCTTTGAAGCGGCATGAATAGGCTGAATGTAAGCCTCCACAACGCCAACAAGGTGTGAATTGCCTTGCATTCATCCTTTGTTGCGGACTCTGAGTCATCTGGGTCACCTGAGGCCTGCTGGCATTTGCAGATTCGTGGTTTCTGCCCTGTACATTTCTGCTCGCAAACACAGTTCCAGTTAATTTCTGAACATTGCTAGCACTTGTGTGCTGAGAGATTTGTTTGGTTTTATCACTGGTGGACATAAACGCCTGTGCTATCGCAATGGCCATGTTGAGGCTCGGTGTCTCTACAGTCAAAAGTTTTCGTAGGATGGTCTCATGGCCAATGTCCAATACAAAAAAGTCTCTGAGCATTTGCTCCAGTTTAGCCATCAAACTCACGTTGTCCTGCAAGTCGCCTTAGCTTGGCGACGTAGCTCGCCAATTCCTGACTTTCAGATCGCTGGCACGTGTCGAACCGTTACCTCGCCATCAGCACGCTCTCCCTCAGGTTAAGATACTCCCGAACCAGTGTACACAGCTCCTCATATGACTTATCTGTGGGTTTCACTGGAGCCAGAAGATTCTTCAAGAGGCTGTAGGTCAGTGCCCCGCAGACCGTGAGGAGGACCGCTCTCCTTTTTGCAGTGCTTCCTTCTCTGTCCTGCTCGTTAGCTACAAAGTACTGGTCTAGCCGTTTGACATAGGCTTCCAAGTCCTCACCCTCCGAGAACTTCTGCAGGATGCCCACAGTTTGCTGCATCTTTGCATTGGATTCGTATACTCGTTGCCAGTTATTGTGTTCCCAACACAGATGAGACTGCACACAGGGAGGTTAAAGTAACAGTGACCTCAGTCTTTATTAAGACACTCCAGAGAGAGGAACAGGCCTTAGGGGCCAGCTTATATACAGTGCTCCCATGGGATGCTGGGATTCCTTGGAACTTCAGGTTATGCGCTCCCTGGTGGCAGAACATGGGAGTGCATGCATTACAAATACACAACACTTCGCTCTTGGGCATTGCCGTGGTGGCGAGTGGGTTTGTGGGCTGCGCCTTTTCTTCCCGGGTGGTGGGCAATGATAGCCGACTATGAGCAGAGGTGTAGTTTACTGTTTCTGGCCCGTGGCAGTTCATGCCATCGGGTGCCTGCAGTGTTAAACTGATCTGAGGCAGGCTATCGCTACCGGTGCCTCTGCTCACGCGGGATCATTTACTGTGCGGCTTGTCTACTTCTGTCAGCTGTGGGGACACTTTATTATACATCGTTCTGGTCCCGGGGCTGCAGGCTACAGTGTTAGGTAGCCCGTTGGACCGGTATGCGACCGTTAGGTGTTCGCCCGCTACATTGGCTGTTTGCAATTTGCACCCGACATCACTCAACAACATTATGCTCGTTACAGCTGGACTTTTACATTGGTTAAAAATGACCTAACTACTTTTACCTCAATCGTCTTCCTTGCGTGGAACCATGTGTCGTTGCTCCATTAGCGCTGCACCTCGTGGTTTGGGCCTCATCTTTTCCCTGTCCATGATGTCGACTGCCGCGATCTTCTTTCCCAGGGATTCTGCCACTGAAGCTGGGAAGGCACCCTCGGATCCAATCTTCCTCCCCAGAAGTCCTGCCACTGAAACCGGGAAGGTGCATTCGGGTCGCCTCGGCTGGATCATCGTGATGAGCCGTCTGTGCCTCGGGGGCTGCATGGATCTGCTCTCCGGTGCCTGGTCCAACCAAATGTGGAGGTTTGCTCTGCCACTGAGCTCAGAGACGTCGATCGCTGGAGGGATGAAGACTTCCCAGTTCCAATGAATCTTTCCCATCCATCTTCTTCCAAGTAGCGTTGGTCCATCAACTGAAACAATCCACATTGGTAAATTGTGCACTGCACCATCATGGGATACACTTACATCCGCACTACCAACAACTGATATCAGTTCCTTGGTGTAGGTGCGCAGCTTTGCCTGAACCGGGACCAGCTTGGGTCATTCAGCTGGATCGTTCCATAGCCTCTCAAAGGCTTCTTGGCTCATTACTGACTGACTCGCCCCCATATCCACTTCCATGAAGATTGGAACGCCAGTTATCTTGACTTCCATTATCACTGGAGGACAATCTGTGGTGCAGGTATATATTCCATACACTTCGTCCTGGGACTGAGCTGCCTCTCTAGCCATCTCCTCGTAATCCGCGCTGGATTCACAGCCATCTGCTGACTCTTCTTCCACGTGGTGAGTCACAGCTCTTTTGTACATTCGCTGGAGGTGGCCCTTTGAGCTGCAGCCTTTGCACACATAGTCTCTGAACCGACATTGATGAGCCCTATGATTACCTTCACAACGCCAGCAAGGTGCTACTCGACTTACGTTTGCACCCCTCGGCAGACTCTGAGTTAAAGGACTCGGGGGTCTGTATGCTCTGCCCTGGGCAGATTCACGTTCAACAGTTCTACCTGTGAAAGGCACCATTCTATTTACAGTACTAGCCGGGTTTGAGACCTGAGAGTGAGTCATCATCTGCTTGGAGCTGCAGCTTGAGGTCATGGACGCCTGGCTGATGCTGATGGCCTTCTGCAGAGTGATGGTGGTTTCGGCAGACAGTAGCCTGTGAAGAAGGGCCTCCTGACCGATGCCAATTACGAAGATTTCCCGAGGGATGCGCCGAATTCACATGGTCCTGCCAGCCTCCTGAGGTCAGCAGCGTACTTCGCGATTTCCTGGCCCTCAGGATGGCGGTGTGTATAAAATCGATACCTGGCCGTGAGGATGCTATCCTTCGGTTTGAGTTGGTCCCGAATTAGCACTTTCAGCTCCTCGTATGACTTGGTCATTGTTTTCTCTGGTGCAAGCAAGTCCCTGATGAGGCCGTAGACCGCGGGCCCACAACTGGTCAACAGGATAGCTCTGCACTTATCTGCCAGCATGGCCAGATCATCGCCTACCAGGTCATTTGCTTAGAAATATTGGTCGAGCCACTCCATAAAGGCTTCCCAATCTTCACCCTCTGGGAACTTTTCTAATGCACCAACTTTAGTCATTTTTGTGTGAAAGTTCGTAATCTCGTCACCAGTTGTTATGTCTTTAATACTCTTATGAATGACTCCACAAGGTCTAGTATTGTACTTGAGCTGTTGTGACCTTAGTCCCATTTATTGTAACTCCAGAGTGGGGCACAAGCATGGTGGGCAGCCTTTTATACTGGGCCCTCCACATCTATGCCGGTGACCCTCAGGTCTCCCACCGCAGTGCTCTCTGGTGGCACACCTTATGTGACTATACAGTTAGTATACATGGTCTACATACATGACAATTGTCATGTATCCTAAATGGCTACTGTTGGTACTATCACAAGGTGTGCCACCAGAGGGCACAGCAGTGGGAGACTTTTAGGTTACCTGTACAGGTCTGCCTGGCCTAGTATAAAAGGCAGGCCACCAAGTGTGATCCTCACTCTGGAGTTAACAAATAAAGGACTAAGGCCACTACAGGTCAAGTACAACACATTGCCTTGTGGAGTCATTACTAGAGCATCGAAGGACACGACAATTGGCAACGAGATTATTAACTTTCACGCTAAAATGGCTACCCTTGGTATGTTGCAGCAGTTCGGCGATGGTGATAATTGGGTCGTCTTTGTGGAGAAGCTTGAACATTTCTTCACAACAAACGACCTGGCAGGAGACGACCCGGCCACACTGGCTGATAAGCACAGAGCTATTTTGCTAACCAGTTGTGGGCCCACCATCTATGGCCTCATCAGGGGCTTGCTGGCACTAGCAAAAACAATGACCAAGACATACAAGGAGCTTGTAACCCTGATCCATGAGCAACTCAAGCCCAAGGAGAGCCTCCTCACAGCCAGACACCGGTTCTATACCCATCGATGGCCTGAAGGCTAGGAAATCACGAAATACGCCGCAGACCTCAGAAGGCTGGTGGCACCATGCGAGTTCGCCAACCACCTCAATGAAGCGCTGCGGGACATTTTTGTAATTGGAATTGGTCATGAGGGCCTTCTTCATAAGCTACTGTCAGTGGATATCACAGTCACACTGCAGAAGGCCATCTCTGTGAGCCAGGCATTCATGACCTCGACCTATGGCTCTAGGCAGATGACTCACCCTCAGGACTCAAACCTGGCAGGTACTGTGCACCGAGTGGCGTCGTTTAGAGGCTGGACTGTAGAATGCGAATGCTCTCAGGGAAGAGAAAACAGGCCCACGAGACCCTTAACTCAGAGTCTGCCGAGGGGGGCTAATCGAGTAGCACCATGCTGGCGTCGCAGAGGGAATCACAGGACTTACCAGTGCCGCTTTAAAGACTATGTATGCAAAGGCTGCAGCACAAAGGGCCATCTCTAGCGAATGTGTAAGAGAAATATGACTCACTGTGTCGATGAAGAGTCTGCAGATGGCCATGAATCCAGCGCGAATTAATGAAACAATAGGCAGAGAGGCAGCTCAGCCCTACGGGGAGGTATATAGCATGTTTACCTGCACCACCGAGTGCTCCCTGATGAGGATGGACGTCGAGATAGATGGCATTCCAGTCTTCATGGAAGTGGGCACGGGGGCGAGCCAGTCAGTGATGAATCAAGAAGCCTTTGAGAGGCTATGGGACAATCAAGCTGAATGATCCAAGATGGTCCCGGTTCAGGCAAAGCTGCGCACCTACACTGACGAAATCATTCTAGTCGTTGGTAGCGTACTCCATGATGGCGCGGTGCACAAGTTACCTCTGTGGATTGTTGCAGGTGATAGACAAACGCTGCTCTGCAGAAGGTGGATGGAGAAGATCCATTGGAAGTGAGAAGACTTCACCCCTCCAGCGATCGACATAGAAACATAGAAAATAGGTGCAGGAGTAGGCCATTCAGCCCTTCTAGCCTGCACCGCCATTCAATGAGTTCATGGCTGAACATGCAACTTCAGTACACCATTCCTGCTTTCTCGCCATACCCCTTGATCCCCCTAGTAGTAAGGACTTCATCTAACTCCCTTTTGAATATAGTTAGTGAATTGGCCTCAACTACTTTCTGTGGTAGAGAATTCCACAGGTTCACCATTCTCTGGGTGAAGAAGTTTCTCCTCATCTCGGTCCTAAATGGCTTACCCCTTATTAGACTGTGACCCCTGGTTCTGGACTTCCCCAACATTGGGAACATTCTTCCTGCATCTAACCTGTCTAAAACTGTCAGAATTTTAAATGTTTCTATGAGGTCCCCTCGCATTCTTCTGAACTCCAGTGAATACAAACCCAGTTGATCCAGTCTTTCTTGATAGGTCAGTCCCACCAGGAATCAGTCTGGTGAATCTTCGCTGCACTCCCTCAATAGCAAGAATGTCCTTCCTCAAGTTAGGAGACCAAAACTGTACACAATACTCCAGGTGTGGCCTCACCAAGGCACTGTACAACTGTAGCAACACCTCCCTGCCCCTGTTCTCAAATCCCCTCGCTATGAAGGCCAACAAGCCATTTGCTTTCTTAACCGCCTGCTGTACCTGCATGCCAACCTTCAATGACTGATGTACCATGACACCCAGGTCTCTTTGCACCTCCCCTTTTCCTAATCTGTCACCATTCAGAGAACAGTCTGTCTCCCTGTTTTTACCACCAAAGTGGATAACCTCACATTTATCCACATTATACTTCATCTGCCATGCATTTGCCCACTCACCTAACCTATCCAAGTCACTCTGCAGCCTCATAGCATCCTCCTCGCAGCTCACACTGCCACCCAACTTAGTGTCATCCGCAAATTTGGAGATACTACATTTAATGCCCTCATCTAAATCATTAATGTACAATGTAAACAGCTGGGGCCCCAGCACAGAACCTTGTGGTACCCCACTAGTCACTACCCATTTGCTCCTACTCTTTGCTTCCTGTCTGACAACCAGTTCACAATCCACGTCAGCACACTACCCCCAATCCTATGTGCTTTAACTTTGCACATTAATCTCTTGTGTGGGACCTTGTCGAAAGCCTTCTGAAAGTCCAAATATACCACATCAACTGGTTCTCCCTTGTCCACTTTACTGGAAACATCCTCAAAAAATTCCAGAAGATTTGTCAAGCATGATTTCCCTTTCACAAATCCATGCTGACTTGGAGCTATCATGTCACCTTTTTCCAAATGCGCTGCTATGACATCCTTAATAATTGATTCCATCATTTTACCCACTACTGAGGTCAGGCTGACCAGTCTATAATTCCCTGTTTTCTCTCTCCCTCCTTTTTTAAAAATTGGGGTTACATTGGCTACCCTCCACTCCATAGGAACTGATTCAGAGTCAATGGAATGTTGGAAAATGACTGTGAATGCATCCGCTATTTCCAAGGCCACCTCCTTAAGTACTCTGGGATGCAGTCCATTAGGCCCTGGGGATTTATCGGCCTTCAATCCCATCAATTTCCCCAACACAATTTCCCGACTAATAAAGATTTCCCTCAATTCCTCCTTCTTACTAGACCCTCTGACCCCTTTTATATCCTGAAGGTTGTTTGTGTCCTCCTTAGTGAATACCGAACCAAAGTACTTGTTCAATTGGTCTGCCATTTCTTTGTTCCTCGTTATGACTTCCCCTGATTCTAACTGCAGGGAACCTACGTTTGTCTTTACTAACCTTTTTCTCTTTACATATCTGTAGAAACTTTTGCAATCCGCCTTAATGTTCCCTGCAAGCTTCTTCTCGTACTCCATTTTCCCTGCCCTAATCAAATCCTTTGTCCTCCTCTGCTGAGTTCTAAATTTCTCCCAGTCCCCGGGTTCGCTGCTATTTCTGGCCAATTTGTATGCCACTTCCTTGGCTTTAATACTATCCCTGATTTCCCTTGATAGCCACGGTTGAGCCACCTTCCCTTTTTTATTTTTACGCCAGACGGAATGTACAATTGTTGTAGTTCATCCATGCGGTCTCTAAATGTCTGCCATTGCCCATCCACAGTCAATCCCTTAAGTATCATTCGCCAATCTATCCTAGCCAATTCACGCCTCATACCTTCAAAGTTAGCCTTCTTTAAGTTCTGGACCATGGTCTCTGAATTAACTGTTTCATTCTCCATCCTAATGCAGAATTCCACCATATTATGGTCACTCTTCCCCAAGGGGCCTCGCACAATGAAATTGCTAATTAATCCTCTCTCATTACACAACACCCAGTCTAAAATGGCCTCCCCCCTAGTTGGTTCCTCGACATATTGGTCTAGAAAACCATCCCTTATGCACGCCAGGAAATCCTCCTCTACCGTATAGCTTCCAGTTTGGCTAGCCCAATCTATGTGCATATTAAAGTCACCCATTATAACTGCTGCACCTTTATTGCATGCACCCCTAATTTCCTGTTTGATGCCCTCCCCAACATCACTACTACTGTTTGGACGTCTGTACACAACTCCCACTAACGTTTTTTGCCCTTTGGTGTTCTGCAGCTCTACCCATATAGATTCCACATCATCCAAGCTAATGTCTTTCCTAACTATTGCATTAATCTCCTCTTTAACCAGCAATGCTACCCCACCTCTTTTTCCTTTTTATTCTATCCTTCCTGAATGTTGAATACCCCTGGATGTTGAGTTCCCAGCCCTGATCATCCTGGAGCCACGTCTCCGTAATCCCAATCACATCATATTTGTTAACATCTATTTGCACAGTTAATTCATCCACTTTATTGCGGATACTCCTTGCATTAAGACACAAAGCCTTCAGGCTTGTTTTTTTAACACCCTTTGTCCTTTTAGAATTTTGCTGTACAGTGGCCCTTTTTGTTCTTTGCCTTGGGTTTCTCTGCCCTCCACTTATCCTCATCTCCTTTCTGTCTTTTGCTTTTGCCTCCTTTTTGTTTCCCTCTGTCTCCCTGCATTGGTTCCCATCCCCCTGCCGTATTACTTTAACTCCTCCCCAACAGCACTAGCAAACACTCCCCCTAGGACATTGGTTCCGGTCCTGCCCAGGTGCAGACCGTCCGGTTTGTACTGGTCCCACCTCCCCCAGAACCGGTTCCAATGCCCCAGGAATTTGAATCCCTCCCTGTTGTACCACTGCTCAAGCCACGTATTCATCTGCGCTATCCTGCGATTCCTACTCTGACTAGCACGTGGCACTGGACATCCTCTGCACTCAGAGGCAAAGCAAGCCCTCACCTGAGGGTGGACCCGGCACCGGAAAGCAGACAAACACAGCACCCGAGGCACAGACCGCTCAGCACGACTGCGTGGAGATGATCCAGCTGGGACGACCCGAACACACCTTCCAGGCTCCAGTGGTAGAACTCCGGAGGAAGAAAATCGGATCCAGAGGCGACTTCCCAGCTTATGAGGCAGAACCCGGGGAGAAGAGGATCAACGCAGTCGACATCGTGGATGGAGGAAAGATGGCACCCAAACCACGAGGTGAGGCGCTGAAGAAAAAGATGGCCGCGGCCAGACCACAAGGTGCAGCGCTGATGAAGCAACACGTGACACCAAACGAAGAAGAAGACTGGGGTAAAGAAAGCAAGGCTCTCTTAAAGGAGGCCTGCAACCCACTGCAATTAAAGGGACAGTTCTACACACTCCAGCAATGTAATAGCAACTGTAAGTTAGAAATAAAATGTGTAATTGATCATGTAAAACGTGTAAGTGATGATCAGAGTTGTGTA
Source organism: Pristiophorus japonicus (assembly GCF_044704955.1). NCBI lineage: Eukaryota > Metazoa > Chordata > Chondrichthyes > Pristiophoridae > Pristiophorus > Pristiophorus japonicus. The sequence continues at coordinate 225,451,910 of NC_091981.1, forward strand.
CATGCAATGAGCAAGGAAAAGTCGCGCTATCATGTAAAATTGTAATTGATAATCTGAATTGTGCACATGCAACCAGCGAGGAAAAGTCGTGCGATCGTGATCGGACCCACAGAGTGTCCATCATAAGTAATGAAAAGTTGTGCGATGCAGGATTTCAACTGCACGCAGCCAATGCAGCGGGCAGACATCCATCGGGAGCACACAGGTCTAGCAAGCTACCCAATGCTGCAGCCTGCATCCCGGGGACCAGAGTCATGCACCATGGAGTGTGGCCACAAGCAGCCAACACACACAAGCTGCAGAGCAAGTGACCTCAGCAGGGCAACGGCACCAGTATCGAAACCATGCCCCTGATCGGCTGCACGTCTCAGGCACCCGATGGCACCAACTGCCAACGAGCCTGAAAGAGCAGACTGTGCCAAGGCGCAGTCCCCAGACCCCATCACCACCAAGGCCATACCCGTAAACGAAGGGTCACCCGCCACAGTTCCCTCAAAGGGGACCGGGACCAGCCAGGATCCCAAACCAAACAACGCCCAGGCCAGCGAGTTAGCTGACTCCCGTGCACTGCTCGATGACAGCTCCTCAGGGAGCAGCAGTGACCCAGGGCGCAAAGAAAGGACAGGGAGGTCACAGGCATCTGTGAACCAGCCCGACGCTAGGAGCAATGGCAACAGCCCTGAGAGCAGGCAACTCGAGCCAACCGGGTTCCCACTGCCAGCACTAGGCACAGCGCCGCCACCAGACTGCAGGGACACCATCCAGCAGTTCTGGAACTAGTTTGTTCTTACGCACCGGTCACTGCATTGATAAGGTATCTCACCAGTCTAACGTACTTGTCTCACAACGGAACCACAAATGTAGTGCAAACCTGTTTTACTGAACTTGAATGTATATGAACGCAATGAGCCTCCGGCATAATCTATATGTGGATGGGGCGGGGGGAAATGGACTGGTCAGGGACACACACACACACAAACAGCAACCACCAGCACTCTACTGCACCAACCACTCACCCAAGATTGAAATGACTTGCCAAGGTTCAACCAGACAGAGCCCACATAGAGCTAAGCCCAGAGCACAGTCAAAGCAGAGGCAATTTGCACTAAAGGCTCAGGGGAGAGTGATGTCATGTATCCTACATGGCTACTGTTGGTACAATCACAAGGTATGCCACCAGAGGGCACAGCAGTGGGAGATTTGTAGGTTACCTGTACAGGTGTGTCTGGCCTAGTATAAAAGGCAGGCCACGAGGTGTGATCCTCACTGTGGAGTTAACAAACAAAGGACTAATGTTCCTACAGTTCAAGTACAACACATTGCCTCGTGGAATCATGACTAGAGCATCTAAGGACACAAAAGTGATGTTATCGAAATGTATAAGATTATGAAGGGGCTTGACAAGGTGGATGCAGAGAGGATGCTTCCACTGATAGGGGAGACTAGAACTAGAGGGCATAATCTTAGAATAAGGGGCCGCCCATTTAAAACTGAGATGAGGAGAAATTTTTTCTCTCAAAGGGTTGTGGATCTGTGGAATTCACTGCCCTCAGAGAGCTGTGTAAGCTGGGACATTGAATAAATTTAAGACAGAAATAGACAGGTTCTTGAACGATAAGGGATTAAGGGGTTATGTAGAGCGGGCAGGGAAGTGGACCTGAGTCCATGATCAGATCAGCCATGATCGTATTAAATGGCGGAGCAGGCTCGAGAGGCTGTATGGCCTTCTCCTGCTCCTATTTCTTATTTTCTTATGTTCTTATGTAATAAGACTGACAGAGGTGCTGTCAGCACCTCTTAAAGGGGCACACACATTTTTCAGGTAAAATTGTATTTGAGATTTTGAACTTTTTTTATTTTATTGAAGTAGTGGCTTGCTGCAATAGATTTGTAAGTGTGTAGGGAGTGCTGTTGGGTGCTTTCAAGACCTTAGATGGTAAAGGAAGACCTTTGAGAAAACAGAAAATGCTGCAAATACCCAACAGGTCAGGCAACATCTGTGGAGAGAGAAAAACAGAGTTCATGTTTCAGGTCGAGATGCTGCCTGAGCTGCTGAGAATGTTGTTTATTTTATGCTGGCATTTCAGATTTATAGCATCTGCTCGCAGAGGGAAGAGGAAGACATAAAAGAGGAAGAAGCAGAAGAGGAGGAAAGGAAGCAAAAGAGAAAGATGCATGCCAGACAGCCCCTTTGTGGCCGGCATTTCCGGGATTGATTCATCATCCTGCGGTCCCAGTGACCACAATCCCAATTCCCATTTCAACATTTGTCCCATACCTTATCTTCCCTCTGTTACTGACCATCACATCACCCTCTTGGCCACAAAGCTGAAATAAAAACCACCACAAAACAAACTTTCCAATCCAACTTTATACATCTATCCATCCAATATGACATGAAGAAATCAGTTCATCACCCTTATGCATTCCCTTAATGACTGTTTTGTGTGTGCCTTTGCCTATCCTAGTGATGGCTGGTGGAAGGCTGCTGACTTTCAGTGGGGGACACTGTAAATGGCCTTGATGTTCGACCTTGAGGAGCTGCTGGCTGGGAGTGTCAAATCAATCCTTTTCTTCTTGTTCTTCTTCACTCTCCTCTCCCTTTTCTTGGTCACCCACTGGCTGGGCAGGCTGCATTTCTTGGGTGTGTGAAATGAAGAAAGCACAAGGGTGCAGTTGTGGTGACGGGACGGTGGGAAAGCAAGAGCTACATGTGAGAAGGAGGATAACATATAAGGGAATACCAGCATCTTGTATCCTTTCAGCAAGAATGGCCTGCATCGTGTCCTCCAAGGGGTTGAGGTGAGGCGAGGAATGGATGATATGCCTCGTGATTGATACAGAGTGTTGGTAGGTGAGTGATTGTGGGTGTTGGTCATGCATTGAGCAGTGCGTGAGGCTAGCGATGCAGTTGGTCGGAGAAGACCTTGACCAGAGGCCTGAGGTCATGAAACTTCTATGGGCACTGGAGCAGGTGGTGGCAGTGACTGCCTAGGTGATGTGGTCCCATACCTTTGTTCCTGGAGGGTCTTCTGGCTCCTGTGGGTAGAGGACCTTACTTGCAGTGTTGATCCTCTACACAAAGCTGGAGTGCTGTGTCCACGACCCTGGGTGCCTCTTCCCTGGCTTGCTGAGTCATTTGTGTTTGTGCTGAAGCAATATATATCAAGCTGGTGATTACCCACATTAGACACGTTTGAGAAACGAGAAGATTGCTCTGGTAAGACTGGAGTTGTGATTTGTTGTGCGAGGCCCCTTGGGGAAGAGTGACCATAATATGGTAGAATTCTTTATTAAGATGGAGAGTGACAAAGTTAATCCAGAAACTAGGGTCCTGAACTTAAGGAAAGGTAACTTTGATGGTATGAGGCACGAATTGGCGATATTAGACTGGCAAATGATACTTAAAGGGTTGACGGTGGATAGGCAATGGCAAACCTTTAAAGATCATATGGATGAACTTCAACAACTGTACATCCCTGTCTGGAGTAAAAATAAAACGAGGAAGGTGGCTCAACCGTGGCTAACAAGGGAAATTAAGGATAGTGTTAAATTCAAGGAAGAGGCATACAAATTAGCCAGAAAAAGTAGCAAGCTGGAAGACTGGGAGAAATTTAGAATACAGCAGAGGAGGACAAAGGGTTTAATTAAGAGGGGGAAAATAGAGTACGAGAGGAAGCTTGCCGGAAACATAAAAAATGACTGCAAACGTTTCTATAGATATGTCAAGAGAAAAAGATTAGTGAAGACAAACGTTGGTCCCTTGCAGTCGGATTCGGGTGAATTTATAATGGGGAACAAAGAAATGGCAGACCAATTGAACAAATACTTTGGTTCTGTCTTCACAAAGGAAGACACAAATAACCTTCCCAATGTACTTGGGGTCCGAAGGTCTAGTGAGAAGGAGGAACTGAAGGATATCCTTATTAGGCGGGAAATTCTGTTAGGGAAATAGACGGGATTGAAGGTGGATAAATCCCCAGGGCCTGATAGTCTACATCCCAGAGTACTTAAGGAAGTGGCCCTAGAAATAGTGGATGCATTGGTGATAATTTTTCAACAGTCTATCGACTCTGGATCAGTTCCTATGGACTGGAGAGTTGCTAATGTGACACCAGTTTTTAAAAAAGGAGGGAGAGAGAAAATGGGTAATTATAGACCAGGTAGCCTGACATCAGTAGTGGGGAAAATGTTGGAATCAATCATTAAGGACATTTGGAAAGCAGTGATAGAATTCGTCCAAGTCAGCATGGATTTATGAAAGAGAAATCATGCTTGACAAATCTTCTGGAATTTTTTGAGGATGTAACTAGTCGAGTGGACAGGGGAGAACCAGTGGATGTGGACTTTCAAAAGGCGTTTGACAAGGTCCCACACAAGAGATTGTTGTGCAAAGTCAAAGCACATAGTATTGGGGGTAATGTACTGACATGGACAGAGAATTGGTTGGCAGACAGGAAGCAGAGAGTCGGGATTAACGGTCCTTTTCAGAATGGCAGGCAGTGACTAGTGGAGTGCCGCAGGGCTCAGTGCTGGGACCCCAGCTCTTTACAATATATATTAATGATTTGGATGATGGAATTGAGTGTAATATCTCCAGGTTTGCAGATGACACTAAACTGGGTGGCGGTGTGAGCTGTGAGGAGGTCGCTAAGAGGCTGCAGGGTGATTTGGACAGGTTAGGCAAGTGGGCAAATGTATGGCAGATGCAATATAATGTGGACAAATGTGAGGTTATCCACTTTGGGGGCAAAAACATGAAGGCAGAATATTATCTGAAAGGCGGCAGATTAGGAAAAGGGGAGGTGCAGCGAGACCTGGGTGTCATGATTCATCAGTCATTGAAAGTTGGCATGCAGGTACAGCAGGCGGTGAGGAAGGCAAATGGTATGTTGGCCTTCACAGCAAGGAGATTTGAGTATAGGAGCAGGGAAGTCTTACTGCAGTTGTACAGGCTTTGGTGAGGCCCCACCTGGAATATTGTGTTCAGTTTTCGTCTCCTAATCTGAGGAAGGACATAGAAACATAGAAAATAGGTGCAGGAGTAGGCCATTCAGCTCTTCGAGCCTGCACCTCCATTCAATGAGTTCATGGCTGAACATGCAACTTCAGTACCCCATTCCTGCTTTCTCGCCATACCCCTTGATCCCCCTAGTAGTAAGGACTACATCTAACTCCTTTTTGAATATATTTAGTGAATTGGCCTCAACAGCTTCCTGTGGTAGAGAATTCCACAGGTTCACCACTCTCTGGGTGAAGAAGTTTCTCCTCATCTCGGTCCTAAATGGCTTACCCCTTATCCTTCGACTGTGACCCCTGGTTCTGGACTTCCCCAACATTGTTCTTGCTATTCAGGGAGTGCAGCGAAGGTTCACCAGACTGATTCCTGGGATGGCAGGACTGACATATGAGGAGAGACTGGATCGACTGAGCCTGTAGTCACTGGAGTTTAGAAGGATGAGAGGGGATCTCATAGGCACATATCAAATTCTGACGGGACTGGACAGGTTAGATGCAGGAAGAATGTTTCCAATGTTGGGGAAGTCCAGGACCAGGGGACATAGTCTTAGGATAAGGGGTAAGCCATTTAGGACTGAGATGAGGAGAAACTTCTTCACTCAGAGAGTTGTTAACCTGTGGAATTCCCTACCGCAGAGAGTTGTTGATGCCAGTTCATTGGATATATTCAAGAGGGAGTTAGATATGGCCCTTGCAGCTAAAGGGATCAAGGGGTATGGAAAGAAAGCAGGAATGGGGTACTGAAGGAATGATCAGCCATGATCTTATTGAATGGTGGTGCAGGCTCGAAGGGCCGTCTGGCCTACTTCTGCACCTATTTTCTATGTTCCTATGTTTCTATGTTTATGATGGAAGTTGAAGGCTGCCATTTGAGATTTGTTTATATTGAAAGGAAGTGAGGAATGTATTTGTTCACTTGATTTTAACTTTTATTAGTTTTGATTGCATTGCCCCTTTAATTGCCCACAATGCCTTGTGAACTCCACAGTCTCGCTCCCAGAGGCTGTACGAAGCAGCAACGCCGACTGTGGAAGGAAACTTCTGGTCGGAGGCTTCCATTAATGCCACCAGGAGGTCGTTGCATGGTAAATGAATGCTACGCTCCACATTGCCAACTTCCAGAGCCAATTTTTCTATGGTAGCGCTGTGGCCATTTTCGGGCGCTGTTATCTCAAGTTGCCGGTGACACCGACAATTCCGTTGTCATGCACAAATTTTTCCCCTCTGTATTTAATTAACTTAGCTCATAGTTTAGTTTTAAACTAATTACTAGATCCAGTTTCATTTATTGGTGGATTAAATTAAAAATTTACCTGTAGCATAAAGCATTACAAGACAAAAAGCAACACCTTCTTCCCTCTCTGCTCTGAATTCCCATCCTTTCCAAATTCCCAACTTTAAAACTCTGTTTAGAAACATTCCAGGTAAGACCACTCTTGTCCTGGGGCTACTGATTCTTCCTTTGGAGCCCTAAACTCTATGGGCTCAATTTTGGCCGGGCCCGTTTTTTAGCATACTTACCAGAGTTGCAGCGCTTATGTACGTTCGGAGATGCGCTGGAAAAAAATATTGCAACTTTGGCCGCTGTCTGGCCTCTTCACTGCAGTCGCGCAGCGTGGCCAGTTGGCGGGGGGGGTTGGGGGTGCATGGAGTGGGGTGGAGCATGCGTTCTGCGCTGGCAAATGTGCCGGGACGTCTGCACATGCGCAGTGGAGAATGGTGATGGCCACGCATGCGCACCCAATGAAGGAGGCAAGATTTTGAGATGAGAGAGCTGGGCCTCAAAGAATCAAGGAAGCTGGAATGGACACATGGGAATTAGATCTTGATCATCGTAGATTTCAACCATGGAATTTATTTCAGTGTGTGTGCGTAGATTGGAGAAAGAAGAAAAATGAGCATCATACAAGCCACACTCCCAGTACCTCTGTCTGCTTTCAACTTTGCAAAGCAGAATCAGGTCTAATGTGTTTTTGTTGTTACTTTGTTTCCTGGAGAGTTTTGTAAAAACCCGGGATTTTTTTTTTAAATGCACTGCATTACTCAGCTCAGCTGAGACTGCTTGTTGGCTGGACTATGAAGAAGACTGTTTTCTTATACAAGACAGTTTGTGGCATCATTCTGTCAAACTAATTCTAACCTCCTAACTGAACAGTTGTTGAGTGATTTGCTCTGTGCGTTAAATGTTCCTTTTTCAGCCTCTCCGTTGATTTGCAGCCTCTATGTTGCATCCCGATGCTGGCCAGTTCGCTCGCTCCTCCCTCGCCCCCAGCCTCTCCATTGACTAGCTTGTATCCTTTCCATTGAATCCCGATGCTGGCCAGTTCACTCCTTCCCGCCCCTAGCCCAGGCCGAGTGGCCTCCCACACCGGCTCGCTGCCTTCCTGGGCAGAAAGGTGAATTGCAATTTTATGATGAAGGTAGGATTTCAAATTTTTATTTCTTATAGAATCGTTAGTAGTTTTTGTTTGCAAACATTGCTAAGGGTAAGGCTTGGTTGGTTCAGGTCCAGGTCCTCTCCGCTTCCCTCCCCTATCCCAGGCCGAATGGCCTCCGATGCACTTACTTGCACCGATTTCTTTAACTCTCTGCAAGGGTCTTCTCGAGTGGCCACATACACTGGCCTAAGTAGAAATGGAGTAACTATTAGCTGGCCAAAGTTGCCTAAATGGCTAGGTGGCTGGTAATGCCCCCTTTTGAGAAAAAAAAACGAACCTAAAAAAATAACTAAGTGAGTCACGCTGGTGCAAATTGATTGGGGAAACTGGGAATTTTTAAGTTATGCCAGAAAGAGCAGCCGACTCCAAAAAAAACGGAGCAACTCCTGGCCAAAATTGAGCCTAATGTTCTAATCTTTAGATATGCAAGATATGAGTCTGAACAGTTCCCCTTCATGGTTCAGAACTTTTAAGCATGCAGGAATAGAACTTCCCTCATACCATGTCTGAGGTCCAGGACCAAGCTGTGAGGTGGGTTTGTGGAAAAACGGTTTATTGTTTGTAGGAAGGCAATACTCCCGCCTAGACCAATCTACCTCTCAGCATCCTATTAGAGGAATCAGGCTGACAACAGGCAGGTCTGTTTGTCAAATCACCTCATGTGCGTATCTGGATTAAACAGCTGATGATTAGTAAATCCGGTACATGACATTGGATTTGAATGTCTAGAACATAAAGGGGGCTTGAATGTTGCAAACTTCCTGGCTAGGCCCTCCCTCTATACTATAGACAGCTGTTACAACTCAGCTTTAGTTGATTCGTTCCATAATGCTGCATGGGGCATCCTGAATTACACAAAGAGACCAGATGTTGGATCTTGCGTGCATGTGGAGGTGAAGTGCAGATTAGAATTGGGCTGATGTCCAACATGGAGAATAGCCTGATGACAACCACTATCAAGGCTCATGCATGAAGAAAGATCACTTCGATTAGACCAGGGAGTGTTGCCAGCACATGTGGACCATTACCATGGCATAAATCACTGACTTCTGGAAAGGAGAGGAGCAAAATGTGTAAAAAAGTTAAACACAGTAAACCAGGCCTGAGTAAGTGCCCTGTTCTCCTCCTCTTCTTTTTGGAAGCATATGATAAATCATAACTCCAATCTTACCAGAGCATTCTTCTCATTTCTTAAATGTGTCTAATGTGGGTAATCACCAACTTGATATATATGGAAATCCAAGAGCAGTTTATCCTGACCGCCGTCATTAGTGCAAGAAAAAGGAATGGAGTCTGAAATGGAAATGGAAATCTCTAGTCAGAAAAAGAGTTAGCAGGGTGACTACACTCAGCCATCACCACGGTGGGATAAGAATAATACTTCGAGGATGAAAAGGGAAAAAGAATGATTTTAATAAAACCTCAGGCCCAGGCCTCAAATAACTTAAGAGTACTGAGATACTGGTGCTCCCTTGAGATGAACTGTCAGGACAGTGAATAACGCTCCACCTTATCCCGTCTGAGCCGTTACGCAAGGCCTTTAGTAATTATCTCATTCACACAGCAGAACCAAAGGAAGACAGGCTTTAAACAATTCCCTCTCCATTTGTCAGGAATAGACAAAGGAGATACATGATAGCAAAATATAAGGATTTGAAGTTTGCGTTAATTCGCTTTACAGCAAAGCCAGAAACAGAATTTTGTTTTGGGTATATTGTGCTCTCTTCTTCAGTGCCAACATATATGTATCCTCTGATGTAGCACTTCATTATCAAAGCCCGTATTAATACATTGTATATTCAATTTAAAATACATGAAGTTGGAAGAAAAAAATTCACAACATTGTTCTTTCAGATGTCACGACATGTTTTAATTTTTAGATTATACCAGGACCGTAGTCTTACAGTTCAGGTGTATATATGTGTGAAATATGAAATGGTTTATATGTTATCTCCTGAAGTAACTGATGATTTGCATTAGATAAACATATAAAAAATATAAACTTACTATTTTGGCTGCATTGTAACTGAACCCAGTAGGTGTTACTCCTTCAATGAGCTTTCTAGCTGGGAATGAGTTCATGAACAATTTGTACACAACTAAATATGGGAAAAAGAATAATTATTGTTTTTGTGAATCCATCACTGTAAGTGTTGTGTGGTAATAGATAAAATGTATAAGGATGAAGAGCAGTGTTCATTGCTACAGAGTTCTTTTCTTACTCAGCCGGAGGGTGCTTTGAGAAGAAAGTCGTCTTCTCTGTGGAACTATTAGCAGCTCCAGTCATGAATCACTGAGTTTGTCCAGCAGGAGACTGACAACCAAGGAGAGAATCAATGGAGTTTACTCCTCACCAGCCAAAAAGCATATTCGAGAAAATAATTCACAAAAGACAGAAATTTCAACGTTCCCGTTAAGCCTGAAGGGTTTAAACAGCAAACCTGTTCAGAGAAGAGAATGATTTGACAGGTTTTTCCAGTTCTGTTGTATTGTTTCTGTCAAGTCCAGTGAAATATCCACTCTGGAACATTGTGCAACACATTCCAGTAAATTCGATTAAACATCAAAAGAAAGTGAAAATGTGAATTAGTGACCAGTTGACTCTGGTCAGTGACATCAATATAACGCAATACAAATACAGCAAAGTAATTAGAGGAGGTCCTTTTCATAACATGGTTTAACTGCCCTACATAAAGGATGTCATAGTGAGGAACACTTTGTATAGAAGGTGTTTTATGTTCTTTCACTATTAGTCAGGGTGATATATCATAGGTCATAACATGTCAGATAGGGTAATAGCGGAGGCTAGTTGAACTTAAGTACTGGAGTATGAAACAACATAAGATAGGCTGAAACCCATTGTCTCTTTTTCAACTCTCCTATCTATTTCGAGCTTCACCTGAACTCAGAAATTACTAGCTTGCTTGAATCGTGTAGTAATATTGAAATACTGGCAATAGCAGAGCACAATTATAAATGAAGGTTGTATGTGCTCAAAGCCAAAACTGTTAATTTATCATGGCATAAAATAAAAACATAACTATGAGCAGCTACACTGAATTATGATCTGGTATATAATAATATAAATATGGGTCTAAGCTCATTCTCCATTTCTTCAATAACTTGCACATGTGGATAAAGTAGTACTGATGCTGCATTTTGTAATTTTAAGCACAGAGAGTTAGAAATCTGGGCCCACCATTTTTTTGGGTGCATGGGGAGCGCAGGGTAAGATTCACTGCTTTGAGGTACAAATCAGTCACAATCTGATTGTCACCATCCTCCGTCTGCTCTACAATGACATGCAAGCCGTGATCCTGACCAATGGATCCACTTCAGATCCAATCCACATCCGCACCGGGGTCAAGCAAGGTTGCGTCATTGCATCAACGCTCTTTTCGATCTTCCTTGCTGCAATGCTACATCTCAACCTTAGAAACATAGAAACATAGAAAATAGGTGCAAGAGTAGGCCATTCAGCCCTTTGAGCCTGCACCACCATTCAATGAGTTCATGGCTGAACATGCAACTTCAGTACCACATTCCTGCTTTCTCGCCATACCCCTTGATCCCCCGAGTAGTAAGGACTACATCTAACTCCTTTTTGAATATATTTAGTGAATTGGCCTCAACAACTTCCTGTGGTAGAGAATTCCACAGGTTCACCACTCTCTGGGTGAAGAAGTTTCTCCTCATCTCGGTCCTAAATGGCTTAGCCCTTATCCTTAGATTGTGACCCCTGGTTCTGGACATTGGGAACATTCTTCCTGCATCTAACCTGTCTAAACCCGTCAGAATTTTAAACGTTTCTATGAGATCCCCTCTCATTCTTCTGAACTCCAGTGAATACAAGCCCAGTTGATCCAGTATTTCTTGATATGTCAGTCCCGCCATCCCGCGAATCAGTCTGGTGAACCTTTGCTGCACTCCCTCAATAGCAAGAATGTCCTTCCTCAAGTTAGGAGACCAAAACTGTACACAATATTCCAGGTGTGGCCTCACCAAGGCCCTGTACAACTGTAGTTAACACCTCCCTGCCCCTGTACTCAAATCCCCTCGATATGAAGGCCAATATGCCATTTGCTTTCTTAACCGCCTGCTGTACCTGCATGCCAACCTTCAATGACTGATGTACCATGACACACAGGTCTCGTTGCACCTCCAATTTTCCTAATCTGTCACCATTCAGATAATAGTCTGTCTCTCTGTTTTTACCACCAAAGTGGATAACCTCACATTTATCCACATTATACTTCATCTGCCATGCATTTGCCCACTCACCTTACCTATCCAATCACTCTGCAGCCTCATAACATCCTCCTCGCAGCTCACACTGCCACCCAACTTAGTGTCATCCTCAAATGTGGAGATACTACATTTACTCCCCTCGTCTAAATCATTAATGTACAATGTAAACAGCTGGGACCCCAGCACAGAACCTTGTGGTACCCCACTAATCACTGCCTGCCATTCTGAAAAGTAACCATTTACTCCTACTCTTTGCTTCCTGTCTGCCAACCAGTTCTCAATCCACGTCAGCACACTACCCCGAATCCCATGTGCTTTACCTTTGCACATTAATCTCTTGTGTGGGACCTTGTCGAAAGCCTTCTGAAAATCCAAATACACCACATCAACTGGCTCTCCCTTGTCCACTCTACTGGAAACATCTTCAAAAAATACCAGAAGATTTGTCAAGCATGATTTTCCTTTCACAAATCCATGCTGACTTGGACCTATCATGTCACCTCTTTCCAAATGCGCTGCTATGACATCCTTAATAATTGATTCCATCATTTTACCCACTACCAATGTCAGGCTGACCGGTCTATAATTCCCTGTTTTCTCTCTCCCTCCTTTTTTTAAAAGTGGGGTTACATTGGCTACTCTCCACTCTATAGAAACTGATCTAGAGTCTATGGAATGTTGGAAAATGACTGTCAATGCATCCGCTATTTCCAAGGCCACCTTTTTAGGTACTGTGGGATGCAGTCCATCAGGCCCTGGGGATTTATCGGCCTTCAATCCCATCAATTTCCCCAACACAATTTTCCGACTAATAAGGATTTCCCTCAGTTCCTCCTTCTTACTAGACCCTCTGACCCCTTTTATATCCAGAAGGTTGTTTGTGTCCTCCTTAGTGAATACCGAACCAAAGTACTTGTTCACTTGGTCTGCCATTTCTTTGTTCCCCGTTATGACTTCCCCTGATTCTGACTGCAGGGGACCTACATTTGTCTTTACCAACCTTTTTCTCTTTACATATCTATGGAAGCTTTTGCAGTCCATCTTAATGTTCCCTGCAAGCTTCCTCTCATACTCTATTTTCCCTGCCCTAACCAAACCCTTTGTCCTCCTCTGCTGAGTTCTAAATTTCTCCCAGTCCCTGGGGTCGCTGCTATTTCTGGCCAATTTTTATGCCACTTCCTTGACTTTAATACTATCCCTGATTTCCCTTCATAGCCACGGTTGAGCCACCTTCCCTTTTTTATTTTTACGCCAGACAGGGATGTACAATTGTTGTAGTTCATCCATGCAGTCTCTAAATGTCTGCCATTGCCCATCCACTGTCAACCCCTTAAGTATCATTTACCAATCTATCCTAGCCAATTCACGCCTCATACCTACAAAGTTACCCTTCTTTAAGTTCTGGACCATGGTCTCTGAATTAACTGTTTCATTCTCCATCCTAATGTAGAATTCCACCATATTATGGTCACTCTTCCCCAAACGGCCTTGCACAACGAGATTGCTAATTAATCCTCTCTCATTACACAACACCCAGTCTCAGATGGCTTCCCCCCTAGTTGGTTCCTCGACATATTGGTCTAGAAGACCATCCCTTATGCACTCCAGGAAATCCTCCACCACCGTATTGCTTCCAGTTTGGTTAGCCCAATCTATATGCACATTAAAGTCACCCATGATAACTGCTGCACCTTTATTGCATGCACCCCTAATTTCCTGTTTGATGCCCTCCCCAACATCACTACTACTGTTTGGAGGTCTGTACACAACTCCCACTCACGTTTTTTGCCCTTTGGTGTTCTGCAGCTCTACTTATATAGATTCCACATCAGCTAAGCTAATGTCCTTCCTAACTATTGCATTAATCTCCTCTTTAACCTTAGCAAGCTCCCTGCTGGAGTGGAGCTAAATTGTAGAACAGATGGGAATCTGTTCAACCTCTAGGCCAGATCCAAGGTCATTCCATCCTCTGTCATTGAACTACAGTACACAGACGACGCTTATGTCTGCACACACTCAGAGGCCGAACTCCAGGCCATCGGCAACACCATCACCGAGGCGTACGCGTGAATGGGCCTCATGCTAAACATCCGCAAGTCAAAGGTCCTCTACCAACCTGCTCCCGCCACACAGCACTGCCCCCCAATTATCAAAATCCATGACGAGGTCTTGCACAACGTGGACCATTTTCCATACTTCGGGAGCCTATTGTCAGCAAGAGCAGACATTGACAATGAGGTCCAACACTGCCTTCAGTGCTCCAGCGCAGTCTTCGGTCGCTTGAGGAAGAGAGTGTTTGAAGACCAGGACCTCAAATCCGGCACCAAGCTCATGGTCTACAGGGCAGTAGTGATACCCGCCCTCCTATATGGCTCAGAGACATGGACAATATACAACAGATACCTCAAAGCGCCGGAGAAGTACCACCCGCAAGATCCTGCAAATCCATTGGCAGGATAGATGCACAATGTCAGTGTTCTTGCTCAGGCCAACATCTCCAGCATCGAAGCATTGACCATGCTCGATCAGCTCCGTTGGGTGGGCCACATCATCCGCATGCACGACACGAGACTCCCAAAGCAAGCGCTCTACGCGGAGCTTTGACACGGCAAGTGAGCCCCAGGTGGACAGAGAAAACACTTCAAGGACACCATCAAGGACACCAAAGTGGAGGAAGAGTATTCAGGATGGCGCTGAGCACCTCGACTCCCATCGCCGAGAACAAGCAGAAACCAAGCGTAGACAGCGGAAGGAGCATGAGTCAATCCAGGCTCCCCGACCACCCTTTCCTTCAACTACTGTCTGCCTCACCTGTGACAGAGACTGTAGGTCCCGCATTGGACTCCTCAGTCACCTGAGAACTCACTTTTAGAGTGGAAGCAAGTCATCCTCGACTCCGAGGGACTGCCTATGATGATGAGTCTGATTGAACGACAGAACAGGCTCAAGGGCCTGAATGGCCTACTCCTGTTCCTAACATCATCATAGTCAGTCTCTCGAAATCGAGGATGACTTGCCTCCACTCCAAAAGTGAGTTCTTCGGTCACTGAACAATCCAATACGGGATCTATAGTCCCTGCCACAGGTGGGACAGACAGTCAGTGAAAGAAAGGGTGGGTGGGACCGGTTTGCCGCACGCTCCTTCCGCTGCTTGCTCTTGGTTTCTGCATGCGCTTGGCGATGAGACTCGAGGTGCTCAGTGCCCTCCCGGATGCACTTCCTCCACTTAGGGCGGTCTTCGGCCAGAGACTCCCAGGTGTCGGTGGGGATGTTGCATTTTATCAAGGAGGCTTTGAGGGTGTCCTTGAAATGTTTCTTCTGCCCACCTTGGACTCGCTTGTCGTGTCGGAGTTCAGAGTAGAGCACTGGCTTTGGGAGTCTTGTGTCAGGCATGCGAACGATGTGGCTCGCCCAGCAGAGCTGGTCGAGTGTGGTCAGTGCTTCGATGCTGGGGATGTTGGCCTGGTCGAGTCCGTTAACGTTGGTGTGTCTGTCCTCCCAGGGGATTTGCAGGATCTTGCGGAGACATCGTTGGTGGTATTTCTCCAGCGATTTGAGATGTCTACTGTATATGGTCCACGTCTCTGAGCCATACAGGAGGGCGGGAATCATTACAGCCCTATAGACCATGAGCTTGGCTCCTATATTCCTAAACTTGCAACATTATTAAGGGAGGATATAGGTAAGGGAAAGCAATCAGCAGAAACTCTCTGGTTAGAATTGAGTAATAAGAGAGGATTTAAAACTGTAATGGGAGTTGTCTTCAGGCCTCATGATAGCATCAATGAAGTGTCAGAATTAATTAATTCAGAGATTATTGATGCTTGTAGCAAAAGCAAAGTTGTTTTAATGGGAGACTTGAATTTTTATATAGATTGGGAAGAGCAGAGTACATCAAGTCAGAAAGGTAGTGCATTTCTTGAGCGCATTCAAGATAGTTTTCTGGAGCAATATGTTCTAGAACAAACATGGAGGCAGGCCATACTAGGTTTAGTCAGGAGTAATAAGAACATAAGAAATAGGAGCAGGAGTAGGCCATTCAGCCCTTTGAGTCTTCTCCGCCATTCAAAAAGATCATGGCTGATCTTCTACCTCAACTCCACCTTTGCACACTATCCCCCTATCTCAGTATATATCCCTCAGGGAAAGAGCTCTACTTATCAAATAAAACAGCCATGGTGGATAAATGAGGTGAGAGATAACATATAACTGAAGGGCATACAAAAGCACAGCGAATAGTATAAATCCAGGGAACTGGGAGAGATATAAAGACCAGCAAAGGAAGACAACAAAGATAAGAGCTGCAAAAAGGAATACGAAAATAAACTTGTTAGGGATATCAAGATTAATACAAAATGTTCTTACAATTATATTAGACGAAAAGGGTAATCAAGGGTAATGTGGGCCCCACAGAAACAGGTGCAGTAATACAGTAATATTGTAAATGAAAATAAGGTAATGGCTGACTTATTGAATAATTACTTTCTGACAGTGTTCACAGTAGAGGAAGATTTCCAGGGAAATTAATAATAAATCAAGGACTGAAACTCACTAAAGTTAACATAAGAAAGAAAACAGCATTAGAAAATAATAATGGCACAGGGGTTGGTCAAGGGGCAGTGATTAGATTCTCACTTGTTGGAGATGTTCATTGCATGGCACTTGTGTGGTGCGAATGTTACTTGCCACTTATCAGCCCAAGCCTGAATGTTGTCCAGGTCTTGCTGCATGCGAGCATGGATTGCTTCATTAACTGAGGAGTAAATATAAAGGGGAAGCAGCTTGGCTACAGCTATACAAAGCCCTGGTTGGATCACATCTCGAGTACTGAGTACAGTTCTGGGCACTGCACCTTAAAAAGGATAGATTGGCCTTGGAAGGAGTGCAGCCAGAATGTTACCAGGGCTCTGAGGGTTAAATTATGAGGAGAGATTACTTGAAATAGGCTTGTATTCCCTGGAATATAGAAAGTTAAGGGGTGATTTGATTGAGGTTTTTTTAGGATTTTGAAAGGAATTGATAGAGTAGTTAGAGAGAAACATTTTCTACTGGTGGGGCAGTCTAGGACAAGGAAACATAACCTTAAAATCATAGCGAGGCCTTTCGGGAGAGAAGTTAGGAAACATTTTTTCATACAAAAGGTGGTTGATGTGTGGAACTCTCTCCCACAAAATGCAGTAGATGCTAACTCAATTCATAATTTTAAATCTGAAATCGATAGATTTTTGCTAGATAAAGGTATAAAAGGATATAGAGCCAAGGCAGGTAAATGGAAATAGGATTCAGATCGGCTGTGATCTCATTGAATGGCGGGACAGGTTTGAGGCTCGAGGGGCTGGATGACCAAAGCCTGTTCCTATGTTCCTAACATTTATAGTTTTAAGTGTTGGTGAGAGGGTGCTGGTAGTGGGGTTACAATCTGCCTAGCATCTCTCTAATGCACCTCCTTTTCCTCCAAAAGGAAATTCATTGGCAAGCTTATTGTTCCAATGCAGTCATACCCATTTATTTGTTACTCGCTTAATGACAATTCCCGTTTTAATACAACCACTTCTAAAGTTCATTTTTTCTCTCCATGCTATGTTGCAATTTAATTTAATGCAACTCCCACTCAAATACAAGTGCGGCATGCAGAAATCCCACTTTACTGAGACTTGTCACCTTTGAACCTGAGGTTTTCATCTCTCAATCTGAGTGGATTTAGTGGTCAAAGTGCCTAAGAACCAATTGGACCAGGTTTCCACCTGTTTGTTAGTGTTGTGTGGGTGAGGGAGGAATGACAGTTGAATTTCCAAATGGCTCAACAAAGAAAGTGTTGTGATTTGTCGCTGCGCGAGCAAGAGGCTGTTTTAAACCGTTTGAAGGAATTGAGGATTCAAAAGCTAGTCGCGCAGAAGTCTGGCATTTTCTGAATTTCTGAGGTCTCCAGAATTCTCGAAAGAAAAGCGGATGGCTTGAAGGACTGGGAAAGAAATGAGAACCGGGGGGATGGAAATGGAAGCGTGAGCGTTTGATGGCTGATGTTGATGAAGCGCTGCTTAGGCAGGTCGCGAAACATTTGATGAATTTTATACACTGGAAGGAAAAATGCAGAGGTTATTGACTTCTGATCTCCACCAAAATTAATCACAGAATTCTTTGCAGCATAACATAATCCTCACAAGACTTGAGCAATTTTCTTTACTTTTTAAAATGTTATACAGTATTTACCCTTAGTGTAAGAAGTTATATGGGATTTAGGGAAAATACATGTTGTTATGCACCAGACCAGCCTTGATTTTTGTTGATTCCTGCTTTATAGCAATTTGGAAGGTTGTCCCAAGCGGTTGCAATTAAACGGATTCCACTGTATTGTGAATTGAAATGGCAGTGCCCGAGCACTTTATGACAAATTAAACCAAACAGGAAAGAAACAAAATAAAAGCAAGAAAGTTCAGAAATAGCTCCAAAATGCTGTTACAACTATTATTAGGCTCCTGAATTGCACTTCTATAATCAGAATCCCAGCAGGCATGGATCCATTTTATATGAATGTTTATTAGTGTAAACATCAGGAAATTGTATAAACATTTAAATTACATTACTGGGATTTTATTTCAATAAAATGAACTGCAAACAGGTGGACACTTCTGTTTCCAGTACAAAATCTGACCAAAACATTGAATATGGTGTAGAGTTGCAAAATTCATGGGAGAACCCCCCAGTGTTTGGACTCATTGGAAAGGAAATTTAATTTGGAACTATCTACCAGAAAGTTTGGGATCCTAAAATGCTTATGGAAGAAATCTATGAGTTTTAACCAAGTTTGGGATTTTTAAAAAGTGAATGTTGGATCTGCAAGAAAAGGGGTGGGGTCAATCTCTAAAAGGCCAGTTTGGACATTGGAGCTAATCAAATTGTCTGGGAACTGTTTACCCCCGAAACCTGCCCCGAGAAAACATTAGCATTTAAACAATCGACCACGGAAGAAACATTATTACCCCAC
The DNA here is from genome assembly GCF_044704955.1 of Pristiophorus japonicus. Lineage (NCBI taxonomy): Eukaryota > Metazoa > Chordata > Chondrichthyes > Pristiophoridae > Pristiophorus > Pristiophorus japonicus. The sequence goes on from NC_091981.1 coordinate 225,470,600, forward strand.
CCAGAGGACCCAAATGTCACATACATATTCCAAAACCTTTTCAACAGGCATAGAAATATCTGGCTCAGGCCAGACTTCTGGAAGCAAAAAAACAGCGCTATCACAATGGACAAGAACTCATCAACTCAGAAAAGCCTATCAATGCCAGATTAAAACTTAATCAAGTTTTAATTAGCTGGGCTGCAAAACCTAAACAAAGATTGATTTGGGGACAGATAAGGAAGTCTCTCAAAATACAATTAAGGCTGGTTTTTACAGCCCGGACTGCACTTGGCTTATACACCAGCTTCATATGCTTCAGACCTGGCAGACTTCAAGACCAGCACACCAGCTTCATTAACCTGGTTCTTCAGAACATTAACCAAGACAGCATTGCAAACGACCAGGACACCAAGCACGCTGCAGCAGCAAGAGGCTCACGAAGCAACCACAAAGATATTACCAGCAACCAAATTGGTAATATTGAGCCACCGCGAGCAACGATTTCTAAACCGAAGCCAACTCGACGAAAATCTGAAGATTCGCAAGCTGTTTCCACGCTACAAGCTATTCCTGAGCTACCAAACAGGTAAAACATTATCTAAAAGAACTTTAAAACCTATTGCTGAAGGAAGAAAATGGGTACTTACCCCATAAATCCAATACGCGCCCTACTGCATCAGCGGACACCACCCAACTGAGGAACATGCGGCAAGAAATCCTCTCCTATGTTCGGGATACGGCTAGCAGAATCAACGAACCCCGAAACCGTGACCCATTACCGACTGTCAAGGAAGGATTGGTGGCATAGTCCCTGAAGCCCCAGAGCCTAACTTAGTTAGATAGGGGAATTGGGAGGTGGGAGGTGTTGTACTGCTGTGTATTCTCTTGTGTTTTTGTAAAGGATTCCCCATTAGAGTGATAAGTTTTCTTCCCTTTAAGTGATAAGTTTTCTCTCATTTAAAGTGGTAAGTTTTCTCAGTTTTAATAAAAGGTGTATTCTTCTTGAATAAAAACCATACATTTCTTTGTACAAAACAGTTGTCTGCTGTACTTTATCACACCCTGATTAATAAATCCAGGCTCGAGAACCAGGGAGTGGGAGCGATTCGCAACCGCTCTGGGTCAGGGAAAGCAAGCTGACCCCATACACCACTCCCTACAATGGTGTTACATGGGCAAACATCTAACATATGGATTATTTTACATTGGGTTGTGCTTACTTTGGGCCCACTATTTAGGTAAAATCTACCCTCTTAATTTGTTTTCCCTGAAAAAAAAGTAGTGCTTCAAATATCTCCAACACGCAGTCCTCTTCTCAATGGACCACAAATGAAAGGCCTTTTCTGGAAGTTTACCCGTGGGAGGTTTTTCAACCTTCCTCTAGGCTTATACATAATATTCAAGTAAAAAAAAATCTTTACATCTACCTTATCTATTTCATTCATTATTTTGAAGACTTGTGGCTTATCTCATCTCTCTTACGTCCTTTTTTATTTCCAAGTTCATGATTTCTAAATTCCACCCCTGGGATCAGAACCCTTTGCCACAATGAATAACTGGAACTATATTTAAGATTATTGGCATTGACTTTTCAGAATGTCACCACTTCTAGTGAAAAAAGTCACCAATTCCCTTTCTCTCAAAACTCAACACTCTTACATTTAAGCAGCTTTTTATTTAATGTAATTCCATGGAGTAGAAATTCATGGAGCAAGGATTCTTTAGTGTTCCCTTTGTGAGTTCACAATGTTATCACCAAGAACTGATAAAAGGAAAATAGAAAACAGCAGCAGTTACAAACCAAGGCACTTTTGCTATCTATAGCTACCTTCTGACCACTGATAGTGATAGGAAATTGGTTTGAAAGTAGACTTCAGCCCCAAGACTCAGGAGCCTATCACACAGTGCCGTAATCAGCTCGATGGTGCCATTTTGTTTTCTTTCTTTAATGAATAAGTAAACAACTAAATCCCTTTGCCCATACTCCATCCCCTATCACACGGCTGAAAGTCACAGATGATAAAAAAGTTCTTTTAAACGCTGAGAGCCATAGATGATGCTGATGCAAGTAAGTTATTTGACTTAGACTGTGAGCACAGGATTGGCGGCCACAAATTTAAAATCAAACTGCCTTAAGGGAGACAAGAGATTAGACGAAACTGTTTTACTCACACAGAGTAGCAGCTATTTGGAACAGGTTCTGAGCAAAAACTGTTGGGTCTGTGCCAGTTAACTCCTTCAATAAGTAACTGGATAAGTATTTGTTTGGGAATGGGATTGAACTGGAGATTATTAGGCTAGATTATACATTAAAGTAACAAAATACTCTATGGGACATGATGGCTTCTGTGCTGCTCGATGCGGGGGGGGGGGGCGCGGCAGAGAAGAGAGCTTCAATCTGGAGGACTAGGATTGATTTGTGGAAATTAAATAACAACTAAATATCTAAGAGATTCCCTTGATACTTTGGGGAGGGGTGAGTACTTTTGCAAAGCCTCAGCTCGGGAGATTAAATGAATGCCACTGTGTCCATGATAGGAAAAGCAACAAGGCTACAACTGTGGACGGAATCCCTGCTGAGGCATCGAAGTATGGCGGAGAAGCACTGCTGGCGCGAATACACGACCTCATCTCCCTCAAATGGAGGGAGGAGAGCATACCGGGGGATCTGAGAGATGCAATAATCGTGACCATCTTTAAAAAAGGGGACAAGACTGACTGCGGCAACTACAGAGGAATCTCCCTGCTATCAGCCTCTGGGAAAGTCGTCGCTAGAGTCCTCCTCATCCGTCTTCTTCCCGTGGCCGAGGAGCTCCTCCCGGAGTCACAGTGCGGGTTTTGTCCCCTATGGGGCACAACGGACATGATTTTTGCAGTGCGACAGCTACAGGAAAAATGCAGGGAACAGCGCCAGCCCTTATACATGGCCTTCTTCGACCTTACAAAGGCCTTTGACACGGTCAACCACGAGGGTCTATGGAGCGTCCTCCTCCGTTTCGGATGCCCCCAGAAGTACGTCACCATCTTTCGCCTGCTCCACGACGACATGCAGGCCGTGATCCTTACCAACGGATCCATCACAGACCCAATCCACGTCCGAACCGGGGTCAAACAGGGCTGCATCATTGCCCCAACCCTCTTCTCAATCTTTCTCGCCGCCATGCTCCACCTCACAGTCAACAAGCTCCCAGCTAAAGTGGAACTAAACTACAGAACCAGTGGGAACCTGTTCAACCTGTGCCGTCTCCAGGCCAGATCCAAGAGCACCCCAACCTCTGTCGTCGAGTTACAGTACGCGGACGACGCCTGCGTCTGCGCACATACAGAGGCCACACTCCAGGACATAGTTGACGTATTTACTGAGGCGTACGAAAGCATGGGCCTTACGCTAAACATCTGTAAGACAAAGGTCCTCCACCAGCCTGTCTTCACCGCCCAGCACTGCCCCCCAGTCATCAAGATCCACGGCGAGGCCCTGGATACCATGGACCACTTCCCATATTTCGGGAGCCTCCTATCAACAAGAGCAGGCATCGATGATGAGATCCAAAACTGCCTCCAGTGTGCCAGTGCAGCCTTCGGTCGCCTGAGGAAAAGAGTGTTTGAAGACCAGGCCCTCAAGCTGCCACCAAGCTCATGGTCTACAGGGCTGTAGTAATACCTGCCCTCCTGTATGGCTCAGAGACATGGACCATGTACAATAGTCATCTCAAGTTGCTGGAGAAATATCACCAACGATGTCTCCGCAAGATCCTACAAATCCCCTGGGAGGACAGGCGCACCAACATCAGTGTCCTCATTCAGGCAAAATCTCCAGCACTGACCATACTCGATCAGCTCCGCTGGGCAGGCCACATTGTTCGTATGCCAGACACGAGACTCCCAAAGCAAGTGCTCTACTCGGAGCTCCTTCATGGCAAATGAGCAAAAGGTGGGCAGCGGAAATGCTACAAGGATACCCTCAAAGCCTCCCTGATAAAGTGTGACATCCCCACTGACACCTGGGAGTCCTTGGCCCAAGATCGCCCTAAGTGGATGAAGTGCATCAGAGAGGGCGCTGAGCACCTCGAGTCTCAAAGCCAAGGGCATGCAGAAATCAAGCGCAGGCAGCGGAAAGAGCGTGCGGCAAACCAGTCCCACCCACCCCTTCCCTCAACGACTATCTGTCCAACCTGTGACATAGTCTATGGCTCTCATATTGGACTGTTCAGCCACAAAAGAACTCACTTCCGGAGTGGAAGCAAGTCTTCCTCGATTCCGAGGGACTGCCTATGATGATGATAGGATAGACTATACATGGTTGCTGGAGGAGGCTCTATAGATTTTTTTTTCATTTTGTTCAAACATCCAGTTTACTTCAGATTATCTTCTAGTGATCAAGCCTGCACTTCCATTCTAATGATTTATTGCTCATATTGTAAAATTCTAACTGCTTAATATGTAATTTTCAGAGGATGAATTACCACCAGGATCCATTACATAATATTACATAGAATATTCGGCACAGAAACAGGCCTTGCGGCCCAACCACTCCCTGCCGGCGTTTATGCTCCGCTCGAGCCTCCTCTCATCTTTCCTCATCTAAATCTATCAGCATAACCCACTACTCCCTTCTCCCTCATATGCTTGTCTAGCTGCCCCTTAAATGCATCTGTACTATTTGCTTCAACAACTCCTTGTGGTAGTGAGTTCCACATTCTCACCATTCTTTGGGTAAAGACATTTTTTCTGAATTCCCTTTTGGATTTCTTGGTGACTATCTTATATTGATGCCCTCTAGTTATGCTCTTCCCCACAAGTGGAAACATTCTCTCTGTATCCACTCTGAATCCAAGATTTGATTGAAGAGGCACATATGTTGCAGTAGTACTGAGGCTGCCCCAATAGTGCTGTCAATCTGACCATCAGAAAATCGAAAGGACCTCTGACTGACAATATCCATGACCTGTGTAGTACAAGGTGATTTGTTGTAGATTCAGTAGATTCGCAATAGAGCCAACCTGTGTACAACTAACTTTCATAGTGAAGTTACTGGACTCTAGTCAGCACATCATGCAAAACATTTTCAATATCCTGAGATGTTAATGCACTCTGGCTCTGTCGCTGGTTCCTCACTCCACTATCGGACGTGCAGCAGGTTAGGACCATTGGACGCTGACTGTTTCTGACCCTGTTAGAAATTGTGAATCAGCACAATCACCCATTCCTGGATGGATGCAAAATTAAGATTATCATAGTCATAAAAAGAATTGAAGGGAAGGTTAGAAAAACTTTCTTTACATACAGGTTGATTACAATGCAGCATTGTCCGCCAAAAATCATTGCTGAAGCAGAGGAATTAAAATTTCTTGAATATTAAAGGTAATGGGCATTGAGACTTTGAACAAATATTTTGTATCGGTCTTCTCGGTAGAAGACACTAAAAACATCCCTATAATTGATCATCAAGGAGCTATTGGAGGGAGTGAACTTAAAACTATCACTATCACTAGAGATAAAGTACTAGGTAAACTAATGGGACTAAAGATGGACAAGCCCCCTGGACCTGATGGCCTGCATCCTAGGGTCTTAAAAGAAGTGGCTGCAGAGATAGTGGATGCATTGGTTGTACTCCATCAAAATTCCCTGAATTCTGGATAGGTACCAGCGGACTGAAAAAACGCCAATGTAATGCACCTATTTAAGAAAGGAGGGAGAGAGAAAGCAGGAAACTATAGACCAGTTGGCCTAACATCTGTCATTGGGAAAATGCTGGAGTCCATTATTAAGGAAGCAGTAACAGGATATTTAGAAAATTGTAATGCAGTCAAGCAGAGTCAGCATGGTTTTATGAAAGGGAAATCACGTGTGACAAATTTGCTGGAGTTCTTTGAGGATGTAATGAGCAGGGTGGCTAAAGGGGAACCAGTAGCTGTCGTACATTTGGATTTCCAGAAGGCATTCGATAAGGTGCCACATAAAGGGTTACTGCACAAGATAATAGCTCACGGGGTTGGGGGTAATATATTAGCATGGATAGAGGATTGGCTAACTAACAGAAAACAGAGAGTCGGGATAAATGGGTCATTTTCAGGTTGGCAAACTGTAACTAGTGGGGTGCCACAGGGATCAGTGCTGGGGCCTCAACTATTTACAATTTATATTAATGACTTGGATGAAGGGACCTAGTGTAATGTAGCCCAATTTTCTGATGATACAAAGATAGGTGGGAAAGCAAGTTGTAAGGAGGACACAAAGAATCTACAAAAGGTTATAGATAGGCTCAGTGAGTGGGCAAAAATTTGGCAGATGGAGTATAACGTGGCTGAGGTTATCCACTTTGGTAGGAAAAATTAAAAAGCAAATTATTATTTAAATGGGAAGTGATTACAAAATGCTGCAGTACAGAGGGATCTGCGGATTTTTGTACATGAAACACAAAAAGTTAGCATGCAGGTACAGCAAGCAATCAAGAAGGCAAATGAAATGTTGGCCTTTATTGCAAGGGGTTGGAGTATAAAAGTACGAAATTCCTGCTAAAACTGTACAGGGTGTTGGTGAGACCACACCTGGAGTACTGTGTACAGTTTTGGTCTACTTATTTAAGGAAGGATATATTTGCTTGGTGGCAGTTCAGAAAAGGTCCACGAGGTTGATTCCTGCAATGAAGGTGTTGTCATATGAAGAAAGGTTGAGCAGGTTGGGCCTATACTCATTTGAGGTTAGAAGAATGAGAGGTGATCTTATAGAAACATTTATGATTCTGAGGGGGCTTGACAGGGTAGATGCTGAGGGGATGTTTCCCCTCATGGTGGAATTTAGAACTAGGGGGAACAGTTTCAGAATAAGGGGTCGCCCATTTAAAACAGAAATGAGGAGGAATTTCTTCTCTCAAAGGGTCATGAATTTTTGGAATTCTCTACTCCAGAGAGCTGTGGAGGCTGGGTCATTGAATATATTTAAGGTGGAGATAGACAGATTTTTGTATGATAAGGGAGTCAAGGATTATGGGGAACGGGCAGGGAAGTGGAGTTGAGGCCACGATACAGATCAGCCATGGTCTTATTGAATGGAGGAGCAGGCACAAGGGGCCAAATGGCCTTCTTCTGTTCCTATTTCTTATGTTTCTGCTCCAGCGAATGGGATTAAACTAGATTATTCACGTGGGGAAAAGTACCAGTACAGATTTCATGGGTCAATTGGCTTGTTTCTTTGCTTGAAATACCATGATTTGGTATTACTCAGAAAGAATAATGTTTACTGCCTTATTGGCTTTTTAATGTAATATTATGGTACTAAGATAGCAAATCGTATCACTTAGAAGCATAGAAACTCATGGGAATTTCTTAGATTGTTGCATCACACAAAATCACCTGCAATAGAATTTATAAATGTTCCATTATCAGTAAGTGTTAATGTTTCTATTATAATCATTTATAGATGTTCATTCATAGTATCAATTAAACACGACTAGTTAGGAACAGACTTGAAAAGTAAGTCATTGAGCAAGTTTGAGATGTAAGCTATTGAATGTAAGGTTGTTTCAACCACAATGAACTTGTTTGTTATTTATTCATCACTCAATGTCTGATTATTAGGAACACTAACAACTATATAAACGTTGAATGATATATTTGTTGCATCCATATTGGTGTTAGTGACCTTATATAAGGCTGATATTTGCACATACTGTAAGAAACAGTATTAATTTAAATGGTGAAAAATTGATGCTCCATCCATTTTTGAAGAGTCTACTGATACTATTGTTCAAACTGACCTTACAAACGGCTACTTGGCGTAGAACTGGAAGGCTTCCAGTGACAATGATGCTTTACCCTAGCTAATGTGTCAGTAGTTTCTGGAGATGAGGGGTAACGATGTGACACAAAAAAGTCAAAAAGCTTTGTGGCATGGTTTCCTCCTTCATGGTTGAAACATATGATCACACTCTTTTTCTTTTCCCCAGTAGCATTTCACTAGAGTCCATTTTTTTATTGATCATTATTAAGATGTATTTTAACATTTCCTCAGGCATTTGTTGTAAGTCTCATTTGGAAACTTTCTTAATTCTTTACCCTATCTTGGGTCAACTATTTTAAGTGAGAGTAAGGGGAGAAAGTACTAACTAACTTTATGGGGTTTCACAATATTGAATCGAAAGGCCAATCTATCCATTCCATTGTTTGTTTTTTTTATCTTAATAGCCTTGACTTAAATATGGACACTGTCCTTCATTATATTCACTTCAAACAGTCTCACAAGTAAGCTACAGTTCAAAACAAATCCACTAAATACATTGGATTGGTGAATGCTTGCATTAGCAATTTACAACAATAGCCAAAATCTTTTACAATTAATCCAGTAACCCTGCTGCGCCTGAGGGAGCAAATTCACTAACAGCTTCAAATCCAGGATTGGACTCAGCAGTGGAGATAGATAAGCAAATACAACGTTCTGCAATCAACGCTGCAGAAACTATTTATCTAATCAATGCAGGGAATTGAAAATGCCAATGAGGAGTTGATGTTCTTCTTTCTACACAAAGTGCTTGTCTTGCCAACTGAATTTAATAGCTGAGAATATAATGATGAATACCCAGGGGAAGGATATTAGAACATACCTACGAGTGTGCACTGAAGCAGAACTATGGCCATTTTCCATAACAAATTCAATTTGTTGCACACACACACTATTAATGGTTTGATGGAATGTAGGTATTGCAACACAATACTGGTGTGTGGAAGAGTAGTGACTGCCAGCGTTAATTAATTTACAAGCCAGATTCAAATTTCTGGCAACTGGTGATATATGGACTACAAAACACCTGTGCAGCAATTTCTGATTTTTTGCTTTTTTTTAAAGAATTTTCTGCTTAAAAAAAAACCTTGCATTTATATCGCAATTATGTCAAAATGTCTTAAAACACTTCACATAATGAATTGCTTCTGGAGTGCAGTGACATGTAGGCAAATAATATAAATAAAAAAGTTTCAGGCCTAGAAATTCACCAGTGTAGTGCTGGCTGTTATGGCCGGTTTTGTTGAAAACAGTAGTGGCCGCCTCACTCCGGCACGGGACACAGCAGCAGCCATTTTGGTGAGGGCCATAGCACTGTCCTCTCAAATTTAAATATCATTAAGCATGCAACACCTGATTTGGCACCACGACTGCTATTTTGGATGTTCTCGCACGCCATAACACTGGGTCCTAAGAGCACACAGAAAAACATCGTGAAGCAGCCCTGCAGAGACGCTGTCAGCGCTTCTTAAAGGGACCCACACATCTTTCATGTAAGTTTGTATTTCAGCTTTTGGACCTTTTTTTTTACATTTTATTGAAGCAGTGGCTTGTGCAATACTTTTAAAAAATTGATAAAATCTGCAGGGAGTGCTGATGGATGCTTGGGTAGTAAAGGAAGGCATCTGAGAAGCCAGGAAATGCTGAAAATACTCTGCAGGTCAAGCAGCATCCGTGGAGCAAGAAACAGAGTTCACATTTCAGACTGAGATGCTGCCTGACCTGCTGAGTATCTCCAGCATTTTCTGCTTTTATTTCAGATTTTCAGCATCCATAGTATTTTGCCTCTGAGAAAACCACTTGCTCACAGTCCTGGGGCCACATGGAGATGAAGCAGAGGCAGAAAAGGGGACAAGCTGCCCGTAGAGAGAAGAAGAACAAGCAGAAGAGGAAGTCGAAGAAGAGGAGCAAGCAGAAGGTAGGATGCAACTTAGACAGCCCATTACTGGCCGGGATATCCGGATGGAATCAGCCACCTGCAGTACCAGTGATCACAACCCCAATTCCTCTTCAACATTTTTCCTGCACCTTACCTTCCCCTCTGTTATTGACCACTGTGTCCTCTTGACCAAAATGCTGAAATAAAAACACCACAAAGCAAACTTTCTAATCCAAATTTATCCATAGATGCATCCAATATGACATCAAGAAATTAACTACTCACCCTTGTGCATTCCCTTAGTGTGTGTGCTTTTGCCTATTCTAGTGTTGTCATGCAGTGCTACCCCAGTGGCTGCAGCATGGCTGGTGGAAGGTTGCTGATTTTCAGTGAGGGACGCTGCAAATGGCCTTGGAGGACAACCTTGAAGAGCTGATGGCTGGGATTGTCAAATCAAGTGATGGTATTTTTTTCTTCTTCTTCATTCTCCTTTCCCAATTCTTGGTCAACCACTGGCTGGGCAGGCAGCATTTCATGGATGTATGAAATGAGGAAGGCACAAGGGTAGAAGTGTGGTGAGGGGCGGGCAGGAAAGCAAGAAAGAAAGAAAGAAAGAAAGTATGACCAGCACCGTCTCTATCAAGGGGGTGAGTTGAAGCTAGTAATGGGAGGTGTGCCTTGTATTTGGTACAGATTGTTGGTAGGTGAGTGATGAGGGGAGGGGAGTGGGAGGCGGGGGGGGTGGTGGTGGGGTGGATTGGTCATGCAATGAGTAGTGTGTGAGGCTAGTGGTGCAGTTGGTAGGAGACGTCTTTTGAAGATGCATTCACTGACCTTGACCACTGATCTGAGATTCTGAAAATTCTTTGGGCACTGGAGCCAGTTCGTGGGGGCGACATTGCTGGCAGTGACTGCCTTGATGATCTGGTCCCACATTCTTCTTTCTGAGGGGCTCCTGGCTCCTTGTGGGTAGAGGACCTCTCTTCCTTTGTCCCCCACACAGAGCTGGAGTGCTGCGTGTATGACCTTGGTGCCCTTTCTATGGATTGTTGAGCCATTGTGTCCGTGCTGAAGCAATTTTATCATTTTTTTACATGCAGAAGGCAGTTCAGCTTTAAGAGCTGAAGACATCCATTTTGAAATTATTTTTAATGTTTTTTTTTCCCAAAGACTGTTGAGCTCTAAGGACTAAAGACTGCCTATTTTAAAATGTTTTATTTTTCATTTTAGAAGGCAATAATTACCCCTTAAGGACTCAAGGCTGCTTTCTAAACTGACTGGCTAGTTTTAAGACAATCTGTCTTGCTCCAGGGACACTGTGGCCATACTACACTGGGCCTCCTGCTGAGAGTACTACCTGAAACAGTGTCTTGCATGGTCGGTTCTGCGCTCAGATCAATTAAATCAGCAGGCAGCACCAAAATACCAGTGCTGCCTGCGCTCTTTTTATGGGTGGGAGTTAACATCGCACCGGTGGTACTGGACGTTGTTCCATGGTATCTGATTTCTAGGCCACAGTGTATACAGAGGAAAACAAGGAGACAAAAATCAAATAACATAATAAACCTTTTCAGAATGAACCAATCCACAGCAAAACGGTCCCAGGAAATTACTGGTACTTTAACTTTTCAATCGTGAATAAACTACATGACAGAATTCCAACCAAACAACATATTCAACAATAATAACAATGTATATTTATATAGAGCCTTTAACATAAAAAAATGATGTCTCAAGGTTATTCAATGAGGCATAATCAGATAAAAATTGAATGCCAAGCCAAAGGAGATATTAGGAAGGGTGACCAAAAGCTTGGTGAAAGAAATGGGTTTCAAAGTGGTTTTAAAGGAGGAGAGGGAGATGGAGGGGTATAGGAGGAGAATTGCAGAGCGTGGGGTGTAGACGCTGAAGGCTTGGCTGCCAATGGTGGGGCAAAGGAACGGAAGATGTACAAAAAATAAGAGTGAGAGGAATGGAGAGTGGGAATGGACTATAGGGCTGGACGAGATTACAAAGATATGGAGGGGTGAGACCATGAAGGAATTTAAAGAAATAAGGATGAGAATTTTAAATTTGAGGCATTGTGGGAATAGGAGCCAATTTAGGCCAGCAAGGTCAAGAGTAGTAGGTGAGTGGGACCGGGTGCAGGACAGGATACAGACAGCAGAGTTTTGAACAAGTTGAAGTTTATGGAAAGCAAGAAATATTTGCATTTATATAGCACCTTTCATGACCTCAGGATGTCTCAAAGCACTTTACAGCCAATTAAGTACCTTTGAAGTATAGTCACTGTTGTAATGTAGGAAGGTGGACAATGAAGCCAGCCAAGAGATCATTGGAATAGCCAAGTCTGGAGGTGACATAGGCATGGATGAGCCTTTCAGCGGCAGATCAACTAATGCAGGAATGGAGGCTGGAGATGCTATGGAGCTTAGAAGTAGGTGGACTTTGTTATTAGAGTATATAGGTTGGAAGTTCAGTTTGGGGTCAAATAGGATGCCGAGATGGTGAATAGTTTGCTTCAACTTGAGACAATTACTGTGGAGGGGATAGAATTGGTGGGGAGAGTGTGGAGTTTGTGATGGAGCTGAAGACATGGCTTTGGTCTTTCCAATATTTAACTGGAAGAAATTGCACCTCATCATGGCTAGATATCAGACAAGCAGTCTGATATGACAGAGGCACTGAAGGAGTTGAGAGAGGTGGTGGAGCATTAGAGCTGGGTACATTCCTGGCTGGCGTAAAAATAAAAAAGGGAAGGTGGCTCAACTGTGGCTATCAAGGGAAATCAGGGATAGTATTAAAGCCAAGGAAGTGGCATACAAATTGGCCAGAAATAGCAGCGAACCCGGGGACTGGGAGAAATTTAGAACTCAGCAGAGGAGGACAAAGGGTTTGATTAGGGCAGGGAAAATGGAGTATGAGAAGAAGCTTGCAGGGAACATTAAGGCGGATTGCAAAAGTTTCTATAGGTATGTAAAGAGAAAAAGGTTAGTAAAGACAAACGTAGGTCCCCTGCAGTCAGAATCAGGGGAAGTCATAACAGGGAACAAAGAAATGGCAGACCAATTGAACAAGTACTTTGGTTCGGTATTCACTAAGGAGGACACAAACAACCTTCCGGATATAAAAGGGGTCAGAGGGTCTAGTAAGGAGGAGGAACTGAGGGAAATCTTTATTAGTCGGGAAATTGTGTTGGGGAAATTGATGGGATTGAAGGCCGATAAATCCCCAGGGCCTGATGGACTGCATCCCAGAGTACTTAAGGAGGTGGCCTTGGAAATAGCGGATGCATTGACAGTCATTTTCCAACATTCCATAGACTCTGGATCAGTTCCTATCGAGTGGAGGGTAGCCAATGTAACCCCACTTTTTAAAAAAGGAGGGAGAGAGAAAACAGGGAATTATAGACCGGTCAGCCTGACCTCAGTAGTGGGTAAAATGATGGAATCAATTATTAAGGATGTCATAGCAGTGCATTTGGGAAATGGTGACATGATAGGTCCAAGTCAGCATGGATTTGTGAAAGGGAAATCATGCTTGACAAACCTTCTGGAATTTTTTGAGGATGTTTCCAGTAAAGTGGACAAGGGAGAACCAGTTGATGTGGTATATTTGGACTTTCAGAAGGCTTTCGACAAGGTCCCACACAAGAGATTAATGTGCAAAGTTATAGCACATGGGATTGGGGGTAGTGTGCTGACATGGATTGAGAACTGGTTGTCAGACAGGAAGCAAAGAGTAGGAGTAAATGGGTACTTTTCAGAATGGTGGGCAGTGACTAGTGGGGTACCGCAAGGTTCTGTGCTGGGGCCCCAGCTGTTTACATTGTACATTAATGATTTAGACGAGGGGATTAAATGTAGTATCTCCAAATTTGCGGATGACACTAAGTTGGGTGGCAGTGTGAGCTGCGAGGAGGATGCTATGAGGCTGCAGAGTGACTTGGATAGGTTAGGTGAGTGGGCAAATGCATGGCAGATGAAGTATAATGTGGATAAATGTGAGGTTATCCACTTTGGTGGTAAAAACAGAGAGACAGACTATTATCTGAATGGTGACAGATTAGGAAAAGGGGAGGTGCAACGAGACCTGGGTGTCATGGTACATCAGTCATTGAAGGTTGGCATGCAGGTACAGCAGGCGGTTAAGAAAGCAAATGGCATGTTGGCCTTCATAGCGAGGGGATTTGAGTACAGGGGCAGGAAGGTGTTGCTACAGTTGTACAGGGTCTTGGTGAGGCCACACCTGGAGTATTGTGTACAGTTTTGGTCTCCTAACTTGAGGAAGGACATTCTTGCTATTGAGGGAGTGCAGCGAAGATTCACCAGACTGGTTTCCGGGATGGTGGGACTGACCTATCAAGAAAGACTGGATCAACTGGGCTTGTATTCACTGGAGTTCAGAAGAATGAGAGGGGACCTCATAGAAACATTTAAAATTCTGACGGGTTTAGACAGGTTAGATGCAGGAAGAATGTTCCCAATGTTGGGGAAATCCAGAACCAGGGGTCACAGTCTAAGGATAAGGGGTAAGCCATTTAGGACCGAGATGAGGAGAAACTTCTTCACCCAGAGAGTGGTGAACCTGTGGAATTCTCTCCCACAGAAAGTAGTTGAGGCCAATTCACTAAATATATTCAAAAGGGAGTTAGATGAAGTCCTTACTACTCGGGGGATCAAGGGGTATGGCGAGAAAGCAGGAATGGGGTACTGAAGTTGCATGTTCAGCCATGAACTCATTGAATGGCGGTGCAGGCTAGAAGGGCTGAATGGCCTACTCCTGCACCTATTTTCTATGTTTCTATGTTTCTATCAACTTACATATGGAAGCTGACCCATGTCTGTGGATGATTTTTCCAAAGGGCAGCATTTAGCTGTGGAATAGGAGGTGCCCAAAGATAAATCCTCAGGGAACTCTAGAGGTAATAAAACAGGCATGGAAAAAGAAGCCATTGTTGGAGATGCTCTGCCTATGATTGGACAGGTAAGAGTGGAACCAAGCGAGGATAGTCCCACTCAGCTGGACAGCCGAAGAATGACGTTGGGGGAGAATGGTTTGGCAAACCATATCAAAGACTGCCGGCAAGATGAGGATGTCATTTGTGACTTTGGATAGGGTCACTTCCGAGCTGTGTCAGGGGCAGAAACCTGTTTCGAAGGATTCAAACATGGAGTTATGGGAAAGATGGACATGGATTTGTGAGGTGACAACACGTTTAAGGACTTTGAAGAGGAAAAAATGCTTGGATATGGGCAGTAGTTTACAAAGGACAGAGGTGTCGAAGCTGTCTTTTTTGAGGAGGGGTGAATATTTCCAATTTTGAAAGGGGAGAGGACAGTACCTGAGGAGAGGTGAGTCATTTACAATGTAGCTAGCATGGGCACCAGGAAGGAAAGCTGAATTGGCAGAGGTTCATTGGGAATGGGCTCAAGGAAGAAGGTGGGTCTCATGGACAGGATGAGTTCTCAATCATCAGCAAAGTGATGGGAGGTGTCGTCGACAGTGCTATCAAGTGGCACTTACTCACCAACAACCTGCTCACTGATGCAAAGTTTGGGTTCTGCCAGGACCATTCGGCTTCAGACCTCATTACAGCCTTGGTCCAAACATGGACAAAAGAGCTGAATTCCAGAGTTGAGGTGTAAGTGCTGCCCTTGACATCAAGGCAGCATTTAATTGAGTGTGGCATCAAAGAGCCCTAGTAAAATTGAAGTCAATAGGAATCAATGGGATAGATCTCCATTGGCTGGAGTCATACCTAGCACAAAGGATGATGGATGTGGTTGTTGGAGGCCAATCATCTCAGCCCAGGACATCACTTCAAGTGTTCCTCTGGACAGTATCCTCGGCCCTTCCACCTTCAACAGCTTCAACCATGACCTCCCCTCCATCATAAGGCCAGAAGTGGGGATGTTCGCTGATAATCGCAGTGTTCAGTTCCATTCGCAACTCCTCAGATAATGAAGCATGCCATACCTGCATGCAATGAGACCTAGATGACATTCAGGCTTGGGCTGATAAGTGGCAGGTAACATTTGAGCCACACAAGTGTCAGGCAGAGAGTCTAATCACCGTCCCTTGATATTCAACAGCATTAGCATCACTGAATTCCCCACCATCAACATCCTGGGGGGTCACCATTGACCAGAAACCTAACTGGACCAGCCACATAAATACTGTGGCTACAAGAGGAGATCATAGGTTGGGTGTTCTGTGGCGAGTGTCTCACCTCCTGACTCTCCAAAGCCTTTCCACCATCTACAAGGCATAAGTCAGGAGTGTGCTGGAATACTTCCCACTTGCCTGGATGAGTGCAGCTCCAGCAACACTCAAGAATCTCGACACCATCCAGGACAAAGCAGCCCGCTTGATTGGCACCCCATCCACCACCTTAAACATTCACTCCCTCAAAAACCAGCTCAACGTGTCTTCAGTGTGTACTATCTACAGGATGCACTACAGCAACTCGCCAAGGCTTCAACAGCACCTCCTAAACCCGCGACCTCGACCACTTAGAAGGACAAAGGCAGCAGGTGTATTGGAACACCATTACCTCCAAGTTCCCCTCCAAGTCACACACCATTCTGACTTAGAAATATATCAGCGTTCCTTTATCGTTGCTGGGTCAAAATCCTGAAACTCCATCACTAACAGCACTGTGGAAGCACCTTCACCACACGGACTGCAGCGGTTTAAGAAGGCACCTCACCACCATCTTCTCAAGGGAAATTAGGAATGGGCAATAAATGCTGGCCTTGCCAGTGATGCCCACATCCCCTGAATGTAAAAAGAAAGCTTGGGAAGGGCATGTATGGACATAGGAGAGAAACTAGCGACAGACATGAATTCAGGGCTCGGATAAAGGTGGTCTTTTGGAGCTTCGGCTCGGCTAGCAAAGGGAAGGCGGGAAGCAGCAGGGACAGCTGAACAGATGGTCTCCATCTTACAAAGAATTCCATGAGCTACTCGTCCTCCTTGTGGTTTGAGGTGAAGATGGAGAAGGCGGGGGAGAGGGGTTTAAAGGACTTTTTTTGGTGCAGTTGAAGAGGTATGTCTGATTTTTTAGTGGCCCAAATGCGCCAAAAGAAAGTTCGACGTTTCGCCGGCATAACCTTTCATTTTGGAGTGGCACAGATGTCCTTAAGCTCTATGGGTGGAGCTTAAGGTCTGTGCTGAAAAACTGAGGTTGCCAGGGTAAGGAGGAACACACTGAAGGGCTGTGGCACAAATAAAGCATTTCCCCTTTGTAAAATGGGACTTGGGACAACAGACTGAAATCTCAATATATGAAATTCCTTTATTTCTTTTTAGTATTTATAGATTTTTTTCACCTCTACAGTGTCGGTGCCGCTGTAATCCTGGGCCAAAAGGCCCCCCCCACCACCAGCCCGCTGCTATCCCAGACCGAAAGGACCCTGCACCGCCCCCGCCCCCACTGCCGTGTCTTCAGCTCCGCTGAAACTATGGCGTCACTGTCAAAAAGGGCCACTGTACAGCAAAATTCTAAAAGGACAAAGGGTGTTAAAAAAACAAGCCTGAAGGCTTTGTGTCTTAATGCAAGGAGTATCCGTAATAAAGTGGATGAATTAACTGTGCAAATAGATGTTAACAGATATGATGTGATTAGGATTACAGAGACATGGCTCCAGGATGATCAGGGCTGGGAACTCAACATTCAGGGGTATTCAACATTCAGGAAGGAAAGAATAAAAAGGAAAAGGAGGTGGGGTAGCATTGCTGGTTAAAGAGGAGATTAATGCAATAGTTAGGAAGGACATTAGCTTGGATGATGTGGAATCTATATGGGTAGAGCTGCAGAACACCAAAGGGCAAAAAACGTTAGTGGGAGTTGTGTACAGACCTCCAAACAGTAGTAGTGATGTTGGGGAGGGCATCAAACAGGAAATTAGGGGTGCATGCAATAAATGTGCAGCAGTTATAATGGGTGACTTTAATATGTACATAGATTGGGCTAACCAAACTGTTAGCAATACGGTGGAGGAGGATTTCCTGGAGTGCATAAGGGATGGTTTTCTAGACCAATATGTCGAGGAACCAACTAGGGGGGAGGCCATCTTAGACTGGGTGTTGTGTAATGAGAGAGGATTAATTAGCAATCTCGTGTGCGAGGCCCCTTGGGGAAGAGTGACCATAATATGGTGGAATTCTGCATTAGGATGGAGAATGAAACAGTTAATTCAGAGACCACGGTCCAGAACTTAAAGAAGGGTATCTTTGAAGGTATGTGGCGTGAATTGGCTAGGATAGATTGGCGAATGATACTTAAGGGGTTAACTGTGGATAGGCAATGGCAGACATTTAGAGACTGCATGGATGAACTACAACAATTGTACATTCCTGTCTGGCGTCAAAATAAAAAAGGGAAGGTGGCTCAACCGTGGATATCAAGGGAAATCAGAGATAGTATTAAAACCAAGGAAGTGGCATACAAATTGGCCAGAAATAGCAGCGAACCCAGGGACTGGGAGAAATTTAGAACTCAGCAGAGGAGGACAAAGGGTTTGATTAGGGCAGGGAAAATGGAGTACGAGAAGAAGCTTGCAGGGAACATTAAGACGGATTGCAAAAGTTTCTATAGATATGTAAAGAGAAAAAGGTTAGTAAAGACAAACATAGGTCCCCTGCAGTCAGAATCAGGGAAGTCATAACGGTGAACAAAGAAATGGCAGACCAATTGAACAAGTACTTTGGTTCGGTATTCACTAAGGAGAACACAAACAACCTTCCGGATATAAAAGGGGTCAGAGGGTCTAGTAAGGAGGAGGAACTGAGGGAAATCCTTATTAGTCGGGAAATTGTGTTGGGGAAATTGATGGGATTGAAGGCCGATAAATCCCCAGGGCCTGATGGACTGCATCCCAGAGTACTTAAGGATTTGGCCTTGGAAATAGCGGATGCATTCACAGTCATTTTCCAACATTCCATTGACTCTGGATCAGTTCCTATCGAGTGGAGGGTAGCCAATGTAACCCCACTTTTTAAAAAAGGAGGGAGAGAGAAAACAGGGAATTATAGACTGGTCAGCCTGACCTCAGTAGTGGGTAAAATGATGGAATCAATTATTAAGGATGTCATAGCAGCGCATTTGGAAAGAGTTGACATGATAGGTCCAAGTCAGCATGGATTTGTGAAAGGGAAATCATGCTTGACAAATCTTCTGGAATTTTTTGAAGATGTTTCCAGTAGAGTGGACAAGGGAGAACCAGTTGATGTGGTATATTTGGACTTTCAGAAGGCTTTCGACAAGGTCCCACACAAGAGATTAATGTGCAAAGTTAAAGCACATGGGATTGGGGGTAGTGTGCTGACATGGATTGAGAACTGGTTGTCAGACAGGAAGCAAAGAGTAGGAGTAAATGGGTACTTTTCAGAATGGCAGGCAGTGACTAGTGGGGTACCGCAAGGTTCTGTGCTGGGGCTCCAGCTGTTTACATTGTACATTAATGATTTAGACGAGGGGATTAAATGTAGTATCTCCAAATTTTCGGATGACACTAAGTTGGGTGGCAGTGTGAGCTGCGAGGAGGATGTTATGAGGCTGCAGAGTGACTTGAATAGGTTAGGTGAGTGGGCAAATGCATGGCAGATGAAGTATAATGTGGATAAATGTGAGGTTATCCACTTTGGTGGTAAAAACAGAGAGACAGACTATTATCTGAATGGTGACAGATTAGGAAAAGGGGAGGTGCAATGAGACCTGGGTGTCATAGTACATCAGTCATTGAAGGTTGGCATGCAGGTACAGCAGGCGGTTAAGAAAGCAAATGGCATGTTGGCCTTCATAGTGACGGAATTTGAGTACAGGGGCAGGGAGGTGTTGCTACAGTTGTATAGGGCCTTGGTGAGGCCACACCTGGAGTATTGTGTACAGTTTTGGTTTCCTAACTTGAGGAAGGACATTCTTGCTATTGAGGGAGTGCAGCGAAGGTTCACCAGACTGATTCCCGGGATGGCGGGACTGACCTATCAAGAAAGACTGGATCAACTGGGCTTGTATTCACTGGAGTTCAGAAGAATGAGAGGGGACCTCATAGAAACGTTTAAAATTCTGACGGGTTTAGACAGATTAGATGCAGGAAGAATGTTCCCAATGTTGGGGAAGTCCAGAACCAGGGGTCACAGTCTAAGGATAAGGGCTAAGCCATTTAGGACCGAGATGAGGAGAAACTTCTTCACCCAGAGAGTGGTGAACCTGTGGAATTCTCTCCCACAGAAAGTAGTTGAGGCCAATTCACTAAATATATTCAAAAGGGAGTTAGATGAAGCCCTTACTACTCGGGGGATCAAGGGGTATGGCGAGAAAGCAGGAATGGGGTACTGAAGTTGCATGTTCAGCCATGAACTCATTGAATGGCGGTGCAGGCTAGAAGGGCCGAATGGCCTACTCCTGCACCTATTTTCTATGTTTCTATGTTTCTATGTCTTCTCTCCGACGATTTTCTTAAGTGTAGGGAAGGTTTTTCACAAGGCTGCAGTGTGCTGTTTTAGAAAAAAATCGTAGTTGGCCAAGCTCGTTTAAATGGACAGAAATGGCGCACCCGGCAGGTTCCGCCCCCAGTGACGTAAAAAAATCGTGAACTAAAAAAAATCGGACGTACCTACTTTAGAATGGCGCAGAAACTTGGGCGAAACTTGCAGATTTTAGTCTGCTCCAAAAAAAAACAGTATAAGCCAAAAAAACGCACAGAATGGTGGCGAGAATTCAGCCCAAGGAGACAATTGGTCGTGGAGAAAAGAAGCTGGCAGTTTGCTCTCTGGGATGATCCTGTAGTAGTGGGAAGTTTTGGCAAATTTGGGGATGAAAGGGGATCTAATGGGAACCCCTGAACGAAGACCAAAGATACAGAATCAACTGAGGTTTTCAAAGGGAGAAATGCGTTTATTATTTATTTTCCTTTTAAAATCTTGAGTTCATTGGAATAAACAGCAGCTTTTGCTCTGCTGGATATAAAGAAGAAAATCCTCTAGCGTTGTCTATGGCTGCACAATCTTAGCCAATATTTGAGCATTGATCAAAAAAAAATGTTGAACCCGAGTCATCAGACAAAACTGCCCACCTCCTAAACGACAATGCTGAGTTGTCGAAGACCAGCTACCTGATCTAAATGTTCAGACACATGCTGCAGCCCCTTGTCGTGCGAATTTAGGAAGACCTGACCCACTGCTCGGGAGGAATATCTCGATTATTCCCCACAAAGACAAATTACTCAAAGTACCAAATGGAACCCTTGGCCCGGGGGACTTACCGAGAGAAAGTCAGTAAAAAATTATATTCGTATGGCCAGGGATAGAGGCCTGAACATGGATAAGGAGCAGCAGCAAACCATCATCATCATAGGAAGTCCCTCGGAATCGAGGAAGACTTGCTTCCACTCTTAGCATGAGTTCTTAGGTGGCTGAACAGTCCAATACGAGAACCACAGTCTCTGTCATAGGTGGGACAGACAGTGGTTGAAGGAAAGGGTGGGTGGGACTGGTTTGCCGCACGCTCCTTCTGCTGCCTGCGTTTGATTTCTGCATACTCTCGGCGACGATACTCGAGGAGCTCAGCGCCCTCTCGGCTGCACTTCCTCCACCGAGGGCTGTCTTTGGCCAGTGACTTCCAGGTGTCAGTGGGCATGTCGCACTTTATCAGGGAGGCTTTGAGGGTGACCTTGTAACGTTTCCATTGCCCACCTTTGGCTCGTTTGCCGTGGACGAGTTCCGACTAGAGCGCTTGCTTTGGGAATCTCGTGTCTGGCATGCGAACTATGTGGCCTGCCCAGCGGAGCTGATCGAATGTGGTCAGTGCTTCAATGCTGGGGATGTTAGCCTGGACGAGGATTCTAACATTGGTGCGTCTGTCCTCCCAGGGGATTTGTAGGATCTTGCGGAGACATCGTTGGTGATATTTCTCCAGTGACTTGAGGTGTCTACTGTACATGGTCCATGTCTCTGAGCCATACAGGAGGGCGGGTATTACTACAGCCCTGTAGACCATGAGCTTGGTGGCAGTTTTGAGGGCCTGGTCTTCAATCAGATTTCAATCTGTTGTCCCAAGTCCCACTTAGTGATCTATTTTACAAAGGGGAAATGCTTTATTTGTGCCACAGCCCTTCAGTGTGTCCCTCGTTACCCTGGCAACCTCAGTTTTTCAGTGCAGACCTTAAGCTCCACCCACAGAGCTTAAGGACATCTGTGCCGCTCCAAAATGAAAGGTGATGCCGGTGAAACTTGGAGCTTTTTTTTATGACGCAGTTGGGCCACTAATAAAAAATCAGACGTATCTCTTCAACTGCACCAAAAAAAGTCCCTTAAACCCCTCTCCCCCGCCTTTTCCGAAGGCGGCCGAAGGCTGCACTCGCACACTGGAGAGTGTTGGATCTCATCGTCAATGACTGCTGTTGTTGTAAGGAGGCTCCCCAGATCAGGGAAGTGGTCCACGTTGTCCAGGGCCGCGCCGTGGGGTCAGTGCTGTGCGACGAGGACAGGCTGGTGGAGGACCTTTGTTTTACTGATGTTTAGCGTAAGGCCCGTGCTTTCTTATGCCTCAGTAAATACGTCAACTATGTCCTGGAGTTCAGCCTCTGTGCACAGGCACAGGCATCATCCACGTACTGTAGCTCGATGACAGAGGTTGGGGTGGTCTTGGATCTGGCCTGGAGACGGCGAAGGTTGAACAGGTTCCCACTGGTTCTGTAGTTTAGCTCCACTCCAGCGGGGAGCTCGTTGACTGTGAGGTGGAGCATGGCGGCGAGGAAGATTGAGAAGACGGTTGGGTTGATGACGCAGCCCTGTTTGACCCCTGTCCGGACGTGGATTGGGTCTGTGATGGATCCGTTGGTAAGGATCACGGCCTGCATGTCGTCGTGGAGCAGGCGGAGGATGGTGACGTACTTTTGGGGGAATTTGAAACGGAGGAGAATGCTCCATAGGCCCTTGCGCTTGACTGTGTCAAAGGCCTTTGTAAGGTCGAAGGAGGCCATGTATAAGTGCTGGCGCTGTTCCCTGCATTTTTCCCGCAGTTGTTGCGCTGCACAATCATATCCGTTGTGCCCCAGAGGTGACGAAATCCGCACTGCGACTCCGGGAGGAGCTCCTCGGCCACAGGGAGAAGACGATTGAGGAGGACTCGAGCGACGAGTTTCCCAGTGGCTGATACCTCTGTAGTTGCCGCAGTTGGACTTATCCCCTTTTTTAAAGATGGTCACGATCACTGCATCTCTGAGGTCTCCCAGCATGCTCTCCTCCCTCCAGATGAGAGAGATGAGGTCATGTATTCGCGCCAGCAGTGCCTCTCCGCCATACTTCAGTGCCTCAGCGGGGATTCCATCCGCTCCCTTAGCTTTTTGTTCTTACGCTATCTTATGGCTTTTTCCACCTCATGCAACGTTGGGGTCTCACTGAGGTGGTGGCGGGTAGCATGCTGCGGAATGGAGTGGAGAGCACTCGAGTCAAAGGCAGAGTCTCGATTGAGGAGATCTTCGAAGTGCTCCTTCCAGTGGGCCCTGACTGAATTATTGAACAGCTTGGGTATGATGATGCACAGTAGCCTTTAGCAGCAGAGCAGGTGCACCAGTCAGCAAGACAGATGCACGTAGACACTGTTTGGTTCTTCAACGAGTTCAATCAGCCGTAGAGTTGGGTAGTGTTATGTATGTGAACCTCACCTGTGTGTAAGACTTGCCATCAGAGGGCACACCTGTGGGAGACCTATGGGTCACCTGTGTGCCCTGGTGCAAGCAGGTATAAAAGGTAGGCCACCACGTTGCTGACTCACTTTTGAGTTATATTAAACAGACCAAGGTCACTATGGTTTAAGTTTACAACACAGCCTCGTGGAGTTATTCTAAACATAACAACTGGCGACGAGTTACAGATCACGAACTTTCACGTGGAAATGGCTGCCGTTGGTATTCTTGAGAGATTTATTGAGGGTGATGATTGGGAAGTCTTCGTTGAGCACCTTGACCAGTACTTTGTGGCCAACGAATTTGACACAGCTGAAATAGAGATCAAGCGCAGGGCGATTCTCCTCATCATATGTGGGTCATCGGTATATGGCCTCCTTAAAAACTTGCTGGCACCGGCCAAACTAACGGACAAATCGTACACAAAGCTGTGCACGCTGGCTAAGGAGCACCTCAAGCCAAAGGAGAGCAAGCCGATGGACAGGTACTGCTTTTACACGCACTGTCGCTTCGAGGGCCAGAACGTGGTAAGTTTCATCGCCGACCTTAGACAGCTTGCGGGGCAGTGCGACTTTGCAGGATCCTTGGGGGAAATGTTGCGGGACATTTTCATGCTTGGAATTGGCCACGAGGGCATCCTTCGCAATCTACTGTCTGCCGAATCCCTGGATCTGAGCAAGGCAATCACAATAGCCCAGTCCTTAATATCCACAAGCGACAACACGAAGCAGATATCTTCACAGAATCGAGACTCACCGGCAAGCACTGTGCTTAAAATAATGGCTCCAGCAGGCAGGACTGTACACGACAGGGCCCACATGGCCACAGAGGCCAGGCCCAGGGTGAGTCAGAGTGCTGACGTGAATCCATTAACGCCATGCTGGCGCTGCAGGGACAGTCACCGAGCCCATCGATGTCGTTGCGAGCACTACGTGTGCAGGGGCAGTGGGACAATGGGGCACCTCCAGCGAGTGTGCAAGTGACCTCGGACTCACCATGTGGCAAAGTCAGCAGACAGCGACCGATCCAGCGTGGATCACGCTGAAAGAGCAGGAGAGGCAACTCAGCTAGAGGATGAGAAGGAAGTGTATGGGGTACTCAACTTCACCACCAAAAGCCCTCCGATAATGTTAAAAGTCAAACTTAACAGCATTCCAGTCTCCATGGAACTGGACACGGGAGCAAGCCAATCGATAATGAGCCAGAAGGCCTTCGAGAAACTGTGGAGTAACAGGGCACAGAGGCCAAAACTGAGCCCGATTCACGCTACGCTGCGCACTTACACCAAAGAACTTATACCTGTTATCGGCAGTGCGGCAGTGAAAGTATCGTACGATGGCCCGACGCTGTTCGGCAGGAGCTGGCGAGGCAAGATCCGGTGGAACTGGGACGACATCGAAGTCTTGTCCACGGCGGATGACGCGCCGTGCGCCCAGGCGCTAAACAAATTCCCGCCGTTATTTGAGCCAGGCATCGGCAACTTCACAGGCGCTAAAGTGCAGATCCATCTTGTTCCTGGGGCACGGCTCATTCATCATAAGGCCCGAGCAGTCCCATATATGATACAAGAGAAAGTCGAAATCAAGCTGGACAGACTTCAATGAGAGGGAATCGTATCGCCAGTCGAGTTCAACGAGTGGGCCAGTCCAATTGTGCCGGTTCTAAAGAGCGATAGGACAGTCAGAATCTGCGGGGACTATAAGGTGATGATCAACCGAGTCTCATTACAGGACTAGTACCCACTACCTAAAGTAGAGGACTTATTCACAATGCTAGCAGGGTGCAAGTCGTTCACCAAGCTAGACCTCACCTCCGCTTACATGAAGCAGGAGCTGGCTGAACCGTCAAAGAAGTTGACGTGCATCAACATGCGCACAGGACTGTTCGTGTATCACAGATGTCCCTTTGGGATTTGATTGGCGGCGGCCAAATTCCAGTGGAACATGGAGAGCCTGCTGAAGTCAGTTCCATGTACAGTGGTGTTCCAGGACGACATCTTGATCACTGGTCGAAACACCACCGAACACTTGCACAACCTGGAAGAGGTTGTAAAGCGACTGGACAGAGTGGGACTCAAGGCTGAAACACTCCAAGTGTGTTTTCCTGGTGCCAGAGGTCGGAATTCTATGGAGAAAGGTTACGGTGGATGACATCAGACCCACGGACTCCAAGACGGAGGCCAACAAGAATGCACCCAGACCGCAAAATGCCGACGGAGCTGCGCTCATTCCTGGGACTCCTCAACTACTTTGGTAATTTTCTACTGGGGTTGAGCACTTTGCTGGAACCTTTGCATTTGTGATGACTGAGTTTGGGGTAAATCTCAAGAAACAGCCTTTAACAAGGCCAGAAACCTGCTAATCTCCAAATTACTTGTATTGTATGACCCATGTAAACGTTTGCTACTAGCATGTTATGCGTCGTCGTATGGGGTTAGGTGTGTGTTACAGCAAGCAAATGTGTCAGGCAAACTGCAACCAGTTGCATATATGTCCAGAAGTTTGTCCAAGGCTGAAAGAGCCTACAGTAGGGTTGAGAAAGAAGCGCTGGCTTGTGTATACGGGGTTAAGAAAATGCACCAATATCTATTTGGTCTCCGGTTCGAGCTCGAAACCAACCACAAACCGCTCACATCACTGCTCTCAGAAAGCAAAGGTCCGCATCCAAAGATGGGCACTAACATTGCCTGCATATGACTATGTAATCCGCCACAGACCAGGCACTGAGAACTGCGCTGACGCCCTCAGTCGGTTGCCATTTTGCACCACCGGGGTGAAAATGGCGCAACCCGCAGACTTGCTTCTGGTAATGGACGCCTTTGAGAGCGAGGGGCTGCCCATCACGGTTCGCCAGATCAGGTCGTGGACCAGCCAAGTCCACTATCACACGTTATCACGAGTAAAAAGATGCATCCTCAATGGGAGCTGGTCGGGGGTTCCCGGGGAAATGCAAGACGAAATTAAGCCTTTTCACCGACCCAAGGATGAACTGTCAGTCCAGTCGGATTGCCTCCTATGGAGGAATCGCGTGATTTTGCCCAAAAAGGGCAGGGAAACGTTCATACGTGACCTGCACAGTACCCACCCAGGAATAGTCATGATGAAGGCTATCGCCAGGTCGCACGTTTGGTGGTCCGGCATTGACTCCGAATTAGAGTCATGCGTACACCAATGCGACCTTGCTCACAGCTGAGCAACGCACCCAGGGAGGCTCCACTGAGTCTGTGGTCATAGCCTTCCAAACCATGGTCCAGGGTCCATGTAGACTTCGCTGGCCCTTTTCCAGGGAAGATGTTTCTAGTAGCAGTGGACGCTTACTCAAAATGGATTGAATGTATAATAATATCATCATGTACATCCACTGTCACCACTGAAAGCCTCATGGCTATGTTCGCCAACCATGGGTTACCCGACGTCCTTATCAGTGACAATGGACCGTGTTTCAGCAACTCAGAATTCAACGAATTCATGACCTGCAATAGCATCAAGCATGTCAAGTCTTCCCCATTTAAACCCACATCCAACGGCCAAGTGGAATGGGCAGTCCAAACCATCAAGCAAAGCTTGAGACGTGTAATGGACGGCTCCTCGCAGACCCGGTTATCCAGGGTCCTGCTCAGCTACCAGACGCGCCCCCACTCGCTCACCGGGGTTCCCCTTGCTCTCCTTAGTCCACCCGGACCTCAATGATCACATAGAAACCCGGCGGCACAGGCATAACGTGTACCATGATCGCGCGGCGGCCTCGTCTGACATTGAGGTCAATGATCCGGTGTTCGTTCTAAAGTACGATCACGGTCCCAAGTGGATTGCTGGCACTGTCTTAGCCAAGGAGGGAAATGGAGTGTTTGTTGTGAAATTGTTGAATGGGCAAACGTGCAGAAAGCACCTGGATCAGACCAAACTGCGATTCACGGACTACCAAGAACAGTTTGAAGAAGACCCCACCATCTATGATCCACCAACACACACCCAACCAGCAATTGACCTCGCTGTCAACCATGAGAATGAACTCACCATGCCCGACAGTCTGACACACTGAGCTGCCATGCAGCGATGACCGGACCAACTCACCCATGCCAGGATGTCAACTCAGGCGATTGACCAGGGAACACAGACCGCCAGATCGCCTCAACCTGTAAATAACTTGTACTCAAGACATTGGGGGAAGTGATGTTATGTATGTGAACCTCACCCATGTGTAAGACTTGCCACCAGAGGGCACACCTGTGTGTGTACCCTGGTGCAAGCAGATATAAAAGGCAGGGCACCACGTTGGAGTTATATTAAACAGACCAAGGTCACAATGGTTTAAGTTTACAACACAGCCTCGTCAAGTTATTCTAAACATAACAGGTAGCCTCACAAGTCACAGTGTGAAGAAACTTCTCCTAACTTCTATTCTAAATCACTTACCTTTAATCTTATATCTATGGCCCCTCATCATTGAGCCCTCAACTACTGAAAACAGTCTGCTTCTATCTACCCTATCCAATCCTTTCATAATTTTAAACCCTAACTATCACATCACCCTACGATCTATGTGGTTTTAAAAGTTCCAATTTTTCAAGTATTTCTTTATATGTGTATTTTCTCATATCAGGCAGCATCCTAGTGAATATGTATTGTACTGCCTCCAAAGCCTCAATTTCCTTCTGATAGTGTGGAGCACAATACTACACACAGTACGCGGAGGCCCTGAACTTATCAAGGCCATCCTCCAATGGTATTGTAGTGAAGTGAGGGCAAGTCCCATAAGTCTGGAGTGAAGGATTGTGGGATTGTTGGTGAGTGGGGAACAGGAGAGCTGATTTAGGTGAAGTGCTCTTCAACGAGCTTGTCTCTGAGAGATGGGTAGATAGGGCCTCCGGTGCTCATTGCCTCTCCTCTTCCTCTTTCTCCTCTGCCTGCTGCTCCTCCTGTACTTGTTGCTGCTTAACAGGTGGTAACAGCTGATCTCTCATGAAGGCAAAGTTGTGCAGCATGCAGCAGAACTGGATCTGGATACCCCCTTAGGGGTGTACTGCGAAGCTCCTCTGGAATGGTGCAGGCAGCAGAAGCATTGTTTGGGTGCGCCGATTGTTTGCTTGATGATGTTCCATGTGGCAAAATGGCCCTTGTTGTAGGAATGCTTTGCAGCTGTGCACAGATTTCTGACCGGAATTATGAGCCATGTCGGGAGAAGATATCCCTTGTCACCCAATAGCTAGCCTGTAATTTGGTGGCCTGGTTGGAATAAAGACAGCACAGAGGATTGGCACAGGAAGAACGAGTCACAACTGCTTCCGGGATGGACAGCACAGACCTGCATGATGCAACTAGTTAAAAAAGCAAATTCATTCCTATGAACTCATTCATTTGAATATCGAACCAATACGTCAGAGCTAGCCAGTTAGGACCAAAGGGAATATTGTTTATGTTGTGTATCTGTAAAGCATGCACTCCCATGTTCTGCCACTAGGGAGTGCATCCCCTGAAGTCCCAAGGGATCCCAGCATCCCTTGGGAGCATTGTATATAAGCCGGCCCCTAAGGCCTATTCCTCACTCTGGAGTGTCTTAATAAAGACTGAGGTCACTGTTACTTTAACCTCCCTGTGTATAGTCTCATCTGTGTTAGGAACACACTAACTGGCGATGAGTATACGAATCCAAGGCAAAGATGCAGCAAACTGTAGTCATCCTGGAGAAGTTCTTGGAGGGTGAGGACTGGGAAGCTTATGTCGAATGGCTAGACCAGTACTTTGTAGCCAATGAGCTGGACGAAGAAGGAAGCGCTGCATAAAGGAGAGCGGTCCTCCTCACGGTCTGCGGGGCACCAACCTACAGCCTCATGAAGAATCTTCTGACTCTGGGGAAACCCACAGATAAGTCATATGAGAAGCTGTGTACACTGGTTCGGGAGCATCTTAACCCGAGGGAGAGCGTGCTGGTGGCGAGGTAACGGTTCTACATGTGCCAGCGATCTGAAGGTCAGGAAGTGGCGAGTTATGTCGCCGAGCTAAGGCGATTTGCAGGACAATATGAGTTTGATGGCTACCTGGAGCAAATGCTCAGAGACTTTTTTGTACTGGGCATTGGCCACGAGAGCATCCTATGAAAACTTTTGACTGTAGAGACACCGACCCTCAGTAAGGCCATTGCGATAGCACAGACGTTTATGTCCACCAGTGATAACACCAAACAAATCTCTCATCACACAAGTGCGAGCAATGTTCATAAATTAACTGGAACTGTGTTTGCGAGCAGAAATATACAGGGCAGAAACCACGAGTCTGCAACTGCCAGCAGGCCTCAGGTGACCCAGGTGACTCAGAGTCCGCAATAAAGGATAAATGCAAGGCAAGTCACACGTTGTTGGCGTTGTGGAGGCTTGCATTCAGCCTATTCATGCTGCTTCAAAGGGTATGTTTGCAAGAGCTGTGGAACAATGGGGCACCTCCAACGAGCTTGCAGATGAGCTGCAAGCTCTGCAAAACCTGCTAACCACCACGTGGCAGAGGAAGATCGGTCCATGGTGGATCAAAGCAATTTCGAGCCTCAGAGAGAGGAGGCAGATGCTGAAGTACACGGGATGCACACATTTTCGACGAAATGTCCACATATAATGCTAAATGTAAAATTGAATGGCAACCCCGTAGCCATGGAACTGGACACTGGCGCTAGCCAATCCATCTTGAGTAAAAAGATGTTTGAGAGACTGTGGTGCAACAAGACACTCAAACCAGCCCTGAGCCCCATCCACACGAAACTGAGAACGTACACCAAAGAGCTTATCACTGTCCTGGGCAGCGACATGGTCAAGGTCACCTATGAGGGCACGGTGCATGAATTGCCACTCTAGATTATCCTGGGCGATGGCCCCACACTGCTTGGAAGGAGCTGGCTGGGCAAAATCCGCTGGAACTGGGATGACACCCGAGCGCTATCACATGTCGATGAGGCCTCATGTACCCAGGTTCTCAACAAATTTCCTTCCCTTTTTGAGCCAGACATTGGAAACTTTTCCGGGGCAAAGGTGCGGATCCACTTGGTCCCAGAGGCACGACCCATTCACCACTAGGCGCGAGCGGTACCTCACATGATGAGGGAGAGAGTGGAAATCGAGCTGGGCAGGCTGCAACGCGAGGGCATCATCTCCCCAGTGGAATTCAGCGAGTGGGCCAGCCCGATTGTTCCAGTACTCAAAAGTGATGGCACGGTCAGGATTTGCAGCAATTATAAAGTAACTATTAATCATTTCTCGCTACAGGATCAATACCCGCTACCTAAGGCAGACGACCTATTTGCGACGCTGGCAGGAGGCAAGACATTCACCAGGCTCAACCTGACTTCGGCCTACATGATGCAGGAGCTGGAGGAGTCTTCGAAGGGCCTCACCTGCATCAACACACACAAGGGACTGTTCATCTACAACAGATGCCCATTTGGAATTTGGTTGGCTGCAGCGATCTTCCAGAGAAACATGGAGTGCCTACTCAAGTTGGTACCACGCACGGTGATTTTTCAGGATGACATATTGGTCACGGGTCGGGACACGTCGAGCACCTACAAAACCTGGAGGAGGTCCTCCAGTGACTGGATCGTGTAGGGCTGCGGCTGAAGAGGTCGAAATGTGTCTTCATGGAGTGGAGTTTTTGGGGAGAAAGATCACGGCGGACGGCATTCGGCCCACAGGCGCCAAGACAGAGGCTATCAGGAACGCACCCAGGCCACAGAACGTCACGGAGCTGCGGTCGTTCCTGCGATTCCTCAACTATTTTGGTAACTTCCTACCGGGGTTAAGCACCCTCTTGGAGCCCCTAAATGTGTTATTGCGTAAAGGTGAGAACTGAGTATGGGGAAAAAAAAAGTTATTGCTTTTGAGAAAGCCAGAAACATTTTATGCTCCAACAAGCTGCTTGTATTGTATAACCCGTGTAAAAGACTTGTGTATCATGTGATGCATCGTCGTACGGAGTCGGGTGTGTATTACAACAAGCTAACGTTGCGGGAAAGTTGCAACCTGTCGCCTATGCCTCAAGGAGCTTGTCTAATGCCGAGAGGGCCTACAGCATGATTGCGAAAGAGGCATTAGCGTGTGTATGTTCGGGGTAAAGAAAATGCATCAGTACATGTTTGGCCTCAAATTTGAGCTGGAAACCGATCACAAGCCCCTCACATCCCTGTTTGCTGAAAACAAGGGGATAACTACTAATGCCTCAGCCCGCATACAAAGGTGGGCACTCATGCTATCCGCCACAGGCCAGGCACCGAGAACTGTGCGGATGCTTTCAGTCGGCTACCATTGCCCACCACGGGGGTGGAAATGGTGTAGTCTGCAAACTTGTTGATGGTAGCGCAGCCCGCAGACTGATTGATGGTCATGGAAGCATTTGAAAATGATAAATCACCTGTCACGGCCCACCAGACTAGGACTTGGACCAGCCAAGATCCTCTGCTGTCCCTAGTAAAAAACTGTGTACTGCATGGGAGCTGGGCCAGCATCCCCATTGAAATTCAAGAACTAATCAAGCAGTTCCAGCGGCGAAAGGACGAGCTATCCATTCAGGCAGACTGCCTGTTGTGGGATAACTGCATAGTGCGACCCAAAAAGGGCAGGGAGACGTTCATCTCGGATCTCCACAGCACACACCTGGGTATTGTAATGATGAAAGCGATAGCCAGATCCCACGTGTGGTGTCCCGGTACCGACTCTGACCATGAATACTGTGTATGGCAATGCAGCTTGTGTGCTCAGTTGAACAACGCGTCCAGAGAGGCACCACTAAGTTTGTGGTCCTGGCCCTCTAGACCATGGTCAAGGATCCATTTCGACTATGCGGGCCCATTTCTCGGTAAAGTGTTCCTGGTGGTGGTGGATGCTTTTTCAAAATGGATTGGATGTGAAATGATGTCGGGAAGCACCTCCACCGCCACTGTTGAAAGCCTGAGGGCCATGTTTGCCACCCACGGCGTGCCTGACATACTGGTTAGTGACAACGGGCCATGTTTCACCAGTGCCGAATTTAAAGAATTCATGACCCGCAATGGGATCAAACATGTCACCTCGGCCCCGTTTAAACCAGCCTCCAATGGGCAGGCAGAGCGGGCAGTACAAACAATCAAACAGAGCCTTAAACGAGTCACAGAAGGCTCACTCCAAACCCGACTGTCCCGAGTACTGCTCAGCTACTGCACGAGACCCCACTCACTCACAGGGGTGCCCCCGGCTGAGCTACTCATGAAAAGGACACTTAAAACCAGACTGTCGCTGGTTCACCCCAACCTACATGATCCGGAAGAGAGCAGGCGGCAGCAACAAAATGTAAACGATGGTCGCGCCACTGTGTCACGGGAAATTGATCTGAATGACCCTGTGTATGTGCTAAACTATGGACATGGTCCCAAGTGGATCGCGGGCACGGTGATAGCTAAAGGAGGGAGTAGGGTGTTTGTAGCCAAACTAGACAATGGACAAATTTGCAGAAAGCACCTGGACCAAACGAGGCTGCGGTTCACAGACAGCCCTGAAAACCCACAGCAGACACCACCTT
This sequence comes from Pristiophorus japonicus, assembly GCF_044704955.1. NCBI lineage: Eukaryota > Metazoa > Chordata > Chondrichthyes > Pristiophoridae > Pristiophorus > Pristiophorus japonicus. Next base: position 225,503,464 of record NC_091981.1, read on the forward strand.
TTTCACGCCCACAACACACACTCAAAGGATCAACGGCACCACCCCGGACCAGGAAATCAAACCCATCATGCCCAACAGCCCAGCAAGGCCAGGTTCACCCAGCAGCCCTGCAGGGCCAACAACAGGCCAGCCCAGCGAGGGCACAGCCAACACACCAGAACAGACATTTGTACCGAGGCGGTCCACCAGGGAAAGAAAGGCTCCCAACCGCCTCACCTTGTAAATAGTTTTCACTTTGACTTTGGCGGGGAGTGATGTTGTGTATCTGTAAAGCATGCACTCCCATGTTCCGCCACCAGGGAGTGCATCCCCTGAAGTCCCAAGGGATCCCAGCATCCCTTGGGAGCACTGTATATAAACCGGCCCCTAAGGCCTGTTCCTCACTCTGGAGTGTCTTAATAAAGACTGAGGTCACTGTTACTTTAACCTCCCTGTGTGCAGTCTCATGTGTTCGGGACACAATAATTTAAAAGGATTAAAATATTAAAAGATGCTATTTTTCCTCTTAAACCATATATTTTGTATATCTATAATTATTTCTCAAGGCTACAGAGAGCTCTATCAACTGTTTCATCTTTTTTCAACATCCACAGCCAGATCAGCTGCAGCATCCATCTTTACAAACTGTAGTCAGGAGGTTTAATTAATGGCCGGGGAGGCTTCAACTCACTTTGTCTTTAGGAGGAAAGCAAAATCTAATTGTGGTTCAAATTAGGATGGTTAATGAACAGAATCCAGAAGCAATTCATCAAAACTAATAGAGGCAAAGCTATATACTTCCTACACCCAACCAGGTTTCAACATTAAACATGCCTTCAGGGATCCAAGCCTTGCTTACTTGATGTTTAATCCATTTTAAGCAATCCATTTAATATCAATTAAATGGAAAGAATGTATTCTCCCATTAATTAGATTTTTTCTAATTAATGTAATGTTTTCCAAACGAGAAAGAAAGGTGTAAGGTCTGGTCTCCCCTATTAGGAGAATGTGCTGTAGAGGAGAATGAAGGGGCTCAGAGTATATGCAGCTTTTTGAAATTAAAAGTGCCGTGGCACAACAAGAACCAGGTCAGCAGTAACATGGATGTGCACTTCACCTCAAACCCCTGTGATAAGTTAATTGTCCACTCTGCTGCTCCCTTGTATAGATTTAGTGATTTATTCATTCTCAGTTGGCGACATAATGGGATATCCCACTCAGAAATTAGGGCTAGGTTCAATTTGTAACTCAATTCTCTTTGAGCCTTTGATTAATTATATGATTATATATACATTATGTTAACCACAGCAATTTATAATCTTTATCATAAGTTAGCATTCCTTACTTGTATCCAGTTATTTTGTATGATGCCTCAGTCATAAATCCCCATTCTGGTTAACAGCCTAGATTAATGGTAACAGACTTGCACTGGCAGCCAATACATTAAGCAATAAAGAATACCCCTGTGTATTGTACCAGGGAAGTGAGTATGGCTAGATAGATTGAAGAACGAGACCGACACATCAAGTGCTTCAATCGAACAAACTCTGCTCATTTGCCTGGTTGAGTGCACAGGAATGTTCATCTTATTCATTGGCATCCAGAGCGAATGCTTAAGCTACAGGAACCACTAGAACTTAAAAAAAAAACAATACACTAATCATACGGCAATTCATACAATGGTGAAATAAGTTTAAAAAGATGACCACACCTTAATCATCATGATGTGGCAAGTGAAATGCATCACTTGTACTGTAAGTTTGGCCAATACAGGAATCAAAAATAATTTAAAACAATTCCCACCCTATAAAAATGGACTGTATACTCAATATCAGAACATTTGCAGCATGGAAAAAGGCTATTTGGCCCATTGCAGCTGTATCACTGCTAGTTTTTCCACAAAGGCTATCTACTCTAATCCCATTCCCCTACCTTTTCCCCATAGCCATTTTGCACTTTTCTTTACAAATACCGATCCATTTTTTTACCAACATAGAAACATAGAAACAGAGAAAATAGGTGCAGGAGTAGGCCATTCAGCCCTACTAGCCTGCACCGCCATTCAATGAGTTCATGGCTGAACATGAAACTTCAGTACCCCATTCCTGCTTTCTCGCCATACCCCTTGATCCCCCGAGTAGTAAGAACTTCATCTAACTCCCTTTTGAATATATTTAGTGAATTGGCCTCAACTACTTTCTGTGGTAGAGAATTCCACAGGTTCACCACTCTCTGGGTGAAGAAGTTTCTCCTCATCTCGGTCCAAAATGGCTTACCCCTTATCCTCAGACTGTGAACCCTGGTTCTGGACTTCCCCAACATTGGGAACATTCTTCCTGCATCTAACCTGTCTAAACCCGTCAGAATTTTAAACGTTTCTATGAGGTCCCCTCTCATTCTTCTGAACTCCAGTGAATACAAGCCCAGTTGATCCAGTCTTTCTTGATAGGTCAGTCCCACCATCCCGGGAATCAGTTTGGTGAATCTTCGCTGCACTCCCTCAATAGCAAGAATGTCCTTCCTCAAGTTAGGAGACCAAAACTGTACACAATACTCCAGGTGTGGCCTCACCAAGGCCCTGTACAACTGTAGCAACACCTCCCTGCCCCTGTACTCAAATCCCCTCGCTATGAAGGCCAACATGCCATTTGCTTTCTTAACCGCCTGCTGTACCTCCATGCCACCCTTCAATGACTGATGTACCATGACACCCAGGTCTCGTTGCACCTTCCCTTTTCCTAATCTGTCACCATTCAGATAATAGTCTGTCTCTCTGTTTTTACCACCAAAGTGGATAACCTCACATTTATCCACATTATACTTCATCTGCCATGCATTTGCCCACTCACCTAACCTATCCAAGTCACTCTGCAGCCTCATAACATCCTCCTCGCAGCTCACACTGCCACCCAACTTAGTGTCATCCGAAAATTTGGAGATACTACATTTAATCCCCTCGTCTAAATCATTAATGTACAATGTAAACAGCTGGGGCCCCAGCACAGAACCTTGCGGTACCCCACTAGTCACTACCTGCCATTCTGAAAAGTACCCATTTACTCCTACTCTTTGCTTCCTGTCTGACAACCAGTTCACAATCCACGTCAGCACACTACCCCCAATCCCATGTGCTTTAACTTTGCACATTAATCTCTTGTGTGGGACCTTGTCGAAAGCCTTCTGAAAGTCCAAATATACCACATCAACTGGTTCTCCTTTGTCCACTTTACTGGAACATCCTCAAAAAATTCCAGAAGATTTGTCAAGGATGATTTCCCTTTCACAAATCCATGCTGACTTGGAGCTATCATGTCACCATTTTCCAAATGCGCTGCTATGACATCTTTAATAATTGATTCCATCATTTTACCCACTACTGAGGTCAGGCTGACCGGTCTATAATTCCCTGTTTTCTCTCTCCCTCCTTTTTTAAAAAGTGGGGTTACATTGGCTACCCTCCACTCCATAGGAACTGATCCAGAGTCAATGGAATGTTGGAAAATGACTGTCAATGCATCCGCTATTTCCAAGGCCACCTCCTTAAGTACTCTGGGATGCAGTCCATCAGGCCCTGGGGATTTATCGGCCTTCAATCCCATCAATTTCCCCAACACAATTTCCCGACTAATAAAGATTTCCCTCAGTTCCTCCTTCTTACTAGATCCTCTGACTCCTTTTATATCCGGAAGGTTGTTTGTGTCCTCCTTAGTGAATACCGAACCAAAGTACTTGTTCAATTGGTCTGCCATTTCTTTGTTCCCCGTTATGACTTCCCCTGATTCTGACTGCAGGGGACCTACGTTTGTCTTTACTAACCTTTTTCTCTTTACATACCTATAGAAACTTTTGCAATCCGCCTTAATGTTCCCTGCAAGCTTCTTCTCGTACTCCATTTTCCCTGCCCTAATCAAACCCTTTGTCCTCCTCTGCTGAGTTCTAAATTTCTCCCAGTCCCCGGGTTCGCTGCTAAGTGATACTATAGTCTTTGCCTCAGTAACTATTTGTGGTAAGGCATTCTTTGTTCTGTCTGTGTGAAAACATTTCTTCCAACTTCATTCTTCTAGTGATAGCTCTCATTTGCTGACCGTTGCTTCCTCCCCTACTGGGAGCGCAGGATTGCAGGTTCCTCACAGGCATTACCCGCAGACCGGCTATGTGGTAGCCGGCTGATTTTCCTCTTGACGAAATTGGCGAGCTACAGCTGAGCGCCCGTTTGGCGCCTGCAGCCCGGCAAGAAAATGTTAATGATGCCCGAACCGGAATGTATTTTGGGCCTCTTGACTGCCGCCGTGGTTGGGGGCCATGGGCACACTGCCAACACCGCCCCCATTCAGTGGCCATTGGGAATGTCTCACCTAATGAGTGGCAAAGGTCATCTCATTAAATTGACGGGGTCAGAAATCCAGCAGCTCCATGAGCGAGGCAAGTCAGAAATCTGCAGTAAAGGTGAGGGGGTGCGGCAGGGGCGGCGGGGGGGGGGGGGGAATGGATACAGCATACAGGGGAGGGTCTAGCCAGCGCCCAGTAATGGGTCACAATGCTTTTTTGAGGCCATGGAGCAGTATTTTTGTGGGCCCTTTCCCCCTTCTGTGAACTTCCACCTGCTGGCACAAACTATGAGGGTAGCTCACAGGTATTACGTAAATGGTTTGACTTTGGAATATAGTGCTAAAGGTCAAACTTTAACTGAACCAGCGAGTGATTCAGGGCCTGGCAGTTCAGCCCTTGTATCATCATAAACTACATGTCTCGGGTAATCCCTCGGAGCTGCTCCCTCTCCGCTGGTGTCTGGCAAAGTAATGCTGGCGGAGTGGGAGCAGATACGAGGAAATTCCCAGCCATTGTGTTAATATCATTAAAAGTAACCTCATTGCATGGCATGTAATATTCTGCAAGCTGGCAACAGTAAAATTAACATTCTGAACATCTGCCCACTGATAACTAATTGAAATGTAAGTAGCATTATGTTATGTTTTATGGGCTAACAATTAAAGATTAGTGTTCATGTTTACTTTCATTGTCAACATTATAAAAAGAGTTTTATTCCATTCAGTCAGAAAGATTGGGACCATGATAGTTTCTGCAAATATGATTCGATAAACAAAGAGCTACTTTTGACATTGCTCTCCTTGTTCATTGTCATATTTCACAAGATATGTTTTACAAATGTAATGAAAGGTATTGTAATTTTTCAGAGGTGAAGCAAGCTAACAGTGAAGGATGGTGCAGCGTTCAATGGTTCACCAACTGATACAAGAGCATGATTGGCAGGAATAGTGTACACTCACTGATTGGGAGTCGATGCTCTTCTTTAGGGTCTCAGCCAGATTAGAAATTACAAACCAGAAGAAGAATTTATTTTTTGTCGTTTTTCATGTTGAAGAATGAACTGAAAGATAAATTGTATGATTCTTCAAGCAGATATAGACTGTATCAATTGGTCAAGCATTTAGATCCTTAGAAAGGAAAGGACTTAATAAATTGATTTGACATATTATTGATCAAAGCAATAGTACTTTGACATTTTAAGCAGGGTATTATCTTTTTATTTATTCTGTTGTAATACTTAGAATCATAGATTCGTAGAAGGATACAGCACAGAAGGAGGTCTGTGCAGGCTTACTACTGTTATACTCTGGATAACCCATTAGTGAATTCTGTCCTATCTGTAAGCACAATATGAATGAAGCTGGAAAAAAGATCCTTTCCCGTTGCTCTGAATAAAGACAATTTCAAGGCAGGAGTTCTGCAGGTTCCTATATAATGATAATGGCCTAGATGGTGACAGAGAGAGGGGCTATGTGTGCTGTTGATACCTGCATGGGATAGTTGATACAGCACAATTATGAGTTTGATTGACAGCTGCTAGATATGTTAATGCTGTCTTAGTGCCGAAGTTAAAAGTTTTCAGATGTCTGTTAAGCCCACAAGCAACATAGGTTTAAAATTGCTCGGCTATTTTGAGTAATGGAGGGTCAGGACTAGTATAAGCAAAAAGACAAACCAGCAACTGATATTTCTGTATGGGGTTCTCTCAATTTTGTGCTGATCTTTGTCAAAGTTACAACATGTACGATCCCCATGCTGAAATTCTAACCCCAGGCATTCATAAGAACATAAGAACATAAGAAATAGGAGCAGGAGTAGGCTATTTGGCCCCTCAAGCCTGCTCTGCAATCTAATATCATGGTTGATCTGATCATGGACTCAGCTCCACTTCCCTGCCCGCTCCCCATAACCCTTTATTCCCTTATCACTCAAAAATCTTCGCCTTAAATATATTCAATGACCCAGCCTCCACAGCTTTCTGGGGCAGAGAATTCCACAGATTTCAACCCTCTGAGTGAAGAAATTCCTCCTCATCTCAGTTTTAAATGGGCGGCCCCTTATTCTGAGACTATGCTCCCTAGTTTTAGTTTCCCCTATGAGAGGAAATATCCTCTCTGCATTCACCTTGTCGAACCCCCTCATTACCTTATATGTTTCGATAAGATCACCTCTCATTCTTCTGAACTCAAATGAGTATAGGCCTAACCTACTCAACCTAGATTCATAAGTCAATCCCCTCATCTCCGGAATCAACCTAGTGAACTTTCTCTGAACAGTCTCCAATGCAAGTATATGCTTCCTCAAATACGGAGACCAAAACTGTACGCAGTACTCTAGGTGTAGCCTCACCAATACCCTGTACAGTTGTAGCAGGACTTATCTGCTTTTATACTCTATCCCCCTTGCAATAAAGACCAACATTCCATTTTTCTTCCTGATTACTTGCTGTACCTGCATACTAACTTTTTGTATTTCATACACCAGGAGCCCCAGGTCTCTCTGTACTGCAGCAGTTTGCAATTTTTTTCCATTTAATTATAATTTGCTTTTCTAATTTTTCTGCCAAAGTGGATAACATCACATTTTCCCACATTATACTCCATCTGCCAAATTTTTGCCCACTCACTTAGCTTGTCTATATCCCTTTGCAGAGTTTTTGTGTCCTCCTCACAATTTACTTTCCCACCCATCTTTGTATCATCAGCAAACTTGGGTACATTACACTCAGTCCCTTCATCCAAGTCATGAATATAGATTGTAAATAGTTGAGGCCCCAGCACCGATCCCTGTGGCACCCCACTAGTTACCGTTTGCCAAACAGAAAATGACCCATTTTCTGTGTTTTCTGTTAGTTAGCCAATCCTCTATCCATGCTAATATATTACCCCCAACCCCGTGAACTTTTACCTTGTGCAGTAACTTTTTATGTAGCACCTTATCGAATGCCTTCTGGAAACCCAAATACACCACATCCACTGGTTCCCCCTTATCTATTCTACTAGTTACAACCTCAAAAAATCCTAACAGATTTGTCAAACATGATTTCCCTTTCATAAAACCATGCTGATTCTGCTTGATGGAATTATGCTTTTCCAAATGTCCTGCTACTGCTTCCTTAATAATGGACTCCAGCATTTTCCCAATGATAGATGTTAGGCTAACCGGTCTATAGTTTCCTGCTTTCTGTCTCCCTCCTTTTTTAAAAAGGGGCATTACGTTTGCGGTTTTTCAATTCGCTGGGACCTCTCCAGAATCCAGGGAATTTTAGTAGATTACAACCAATGCATCTATGATCTCTGCAGCCACTTCTTTTAAGACCCTAGGATGTAAGCCATCAGGTCCAGGGGACTTATTCGCCTTTAATCCCATGATTTTACCGAGTACTACGTCTTTAGTGATAGTGATTGTTTTAAGTTCCTCCCTCCCTATAGCCCATGATTATGCACTATTGAGATGTTTTTAGCGTCTTCTACCGTGAAGACCGATACAAAATATTTGTTCAACATCTCTGCCATTTCCCATTATTAATTCCCCAGTCTCATCCTCTAAGGGACTAACATTTACTTTAGCCACTCTTTTCCTTTTTATGTACCTGTAGAAACTCTTACTCTTATATCTTGGATAAAGAGTCAGACTAGGTACTGCAAGTTCAAAGTAAGTATGACTGTAGTCCTTTATTAGAGATCTCAGAGTGCTTCTCCAGCCTATCAGGTTGCTTTATACACAGGTGCTCCCAAGCGATTGTGGGATCCTTTGGGACTCCAGGGGATAAGCCCTCTGGTGGTTAGACATGGTAATTACAGATTTACATACATAACACTCCCGCACCCCCCCAAACTCAATAATGTAACTATTTAAAATGTGAGTCGGTCTGGGGCCTTCCTTTCCCTGGTTGATCGTCTTGGTGCAAATGCGAGTGTTGGTGAGTCGTTTGCTGGGCCTTTGCTGGGCTGCTGCGCAGCTGGCCTTGCTGGACTGCTGGGGGTGGTGAGCCTTGCTGGGCTTCTGCGGGTGATAGGGTCTGCTTCATGGTCAACCGCTGGGTTGGTTGCCATTTGTGTGTGTGTTGGAGGGTCGAAAAAGATAGTCTATTGTGGGTTGTTCTGGATAGTCCATAAATCTGAGTTTGGTTTGGTCCAAGTGTTTTCTGCAGGTGAGTCCATTTGCGAGTTTGACCACAAACACCCTACTCCCCTCTTTGGCCAAAACAGTGGCAGCAATCCACCTGGGACCTTGTCCATAGTTCAACACAAATACAGGATCATTTACTTCAATTTCACGTGATACATTTGCGCGATCATGATATGTATTCTATTGAAACCGCCTGCTCTCTACCTGTTTGTGTAGATCAGGGTGGGCTAACAAGGGAGAGCCTTGTCTTAAGTGCCCTTTTCATGAGCAGTTCAGCGGGAGCGATCCTGATGAGCGAGTGGAGCCTTGTGCAGTAACTAAGCAGGACTCGGGATAAGCGAGTCTGCAGTGAGCCTTCAGTTACCCTTTTCAAGCTCTGCTTGATTGTTTGAACTGCTCGTTCTGCCTGACCGTTGGATGCTGGCTTAAACGGGGCAGACGTGACATGTTTGATCCCATTGCGGGTCATGAACTCTTTGAATTCGGCATTGGTAAAGCACGGCCCATTGTCACTTACAAGGACATCAGGCAGACCGTGCGTGGCAAACATGGCCCGTAGGCTTTCAATGGTGGCAGCGGACGTGCTTGCCAACATTATCACACATTCAATCCATTTGGAGTACGCATCTACAACCACTAAAATTATTTTTTCCCAAGAATGGGCCTGCATATTTGACATGAACGCTAGACCACGGTTTGGAGGGCCAAGACCATAAACTTAGTGCACCTCCTTGGGTGCATTGCTTAACTGGGAACATGTATTACATTTGTGCACATAGGACTCTAAGTCTGCATCGATACCGGGCCACTACACGTGGGATCTGGCTATCGCTTTCATCATTACAATGCCTGGGTGGGTACTGTGGAGATCGCTAATGAAAGTGTCCCTGCCCTTTTTTGGCACAACTACCCGATTATCCCATAGAAGGCAGTCTGCCTGTATAGACATTTCATCTTTGCGCCGCTGGTATGGCTTTATTTCTTCCTGCATCTCTAATGGGACACTAGACCAACTCCCGTGTACAGTTTTTTTAACTAAGGACAGTAAGGGGTCCTGGCTTGTCCAGGTTCTAATCTGTTGGGCATTAACAGGTGATTGCTCACTCTCAAATGCTTCCATTACCATGACTAAATCTGCAGGCTGTGCCATCTGCACCCCTGTGGTGGGCAATGGTAGCCTACTGAGAGCATCGGCACAGTTTTCTGTGCCTGGCCTGTGGCGGATGGCATAATTGTATGCGAACAACGTGAGCGCCCATCTCTGGATGCGGGCCGATGCATTCGTATTTATCCCCTTATTTTCAGAAAAGAGGGATACAAGTGGCTTATGGTCTGTTTCCAATTCAAATTCGAGCCCGAACAGATATTGATACATTTTCTTTACCCCGTAAACACTCGCTAACGCTTCTTTTTTGATCATACTGTAGGCCCTCTCGGCCTTAGACAGACTTCTGGATGCATAAGTAACTGGTTGCAATTTCCCAAATTCATTTGCTTGTTGCAATACACAGCCGACCCCGTATCACATGCTAGTACCAAACGTTTACATGGATCGTACAACACAAGCAATTTGTTTGAACATAATAGCTTCCTAGCTTTCTCAAAGGCATTTTCTTGGCTTTCACCCCATACCCATTCATCTCCTTTATGCAGTGAAGAGTGCAGGGGTTCTAACAATGTGCTAAGACCCGGTAAGAAGTTACCAAAATAGTTCAGAAACGACCGCAGCTCCTTCACGTTCTGTGGTCTTGGTACGTTCTTGATTGCTTCCATCTTCCTGATGCCGTTCGCTGCGATTCTTCTCCCCAGGAACTCCACTTTGAGCGTTTTAGCCTAAGCCCCACACGATTAAGCCAACTAAGAACCTCCTCCAGGTTCTGCTGGTGTTCGATGGTGTTCCGACCTACATAGAAACATAGAAAATAGGTGCAGGAGTAGGCCATTCAGCCCTTCGAGCCTGCACCACGATTCAATAAGATCATGGCTGATCATTCCTTCAGTGCCCCTTTCCTGCTTTCTCTCCTTACCCCTTGATCCATTTAGCCTTAAGGGCCATATCGAACTCCCTCTTGAATATATCCAATGAACTTGCACCAACAACTCTCTGCGGCAGGGAATTCCACAGGTTAACAATTCTCTGAGTGAAGAAGTTTCTTCTTATCTCAGTCCTAAATGGCCTGTAACCAAGATGTCATCCTGGAAGACCACGGTGCGCAGGACCGACTTCAGCAAGCTTTCCATGTTCCTCTGGAATATCAGCGTAGCCGATCAAATCCCAAACGGCATCTGTTGTAAATGAAAAGACCTTTGTGCGTGTTGATGCAGGTGAGGCCTTTCGAAGATTCCTCCAGCTCCTGCGTCATTTAGGCTGAGGTCAAGTCCAGCTTAGTGAATGTTTTCCCTCCCGCCGGCGTCGCAAATAGGTCGTCTGCCTTAGGTAGTGGGTATTGATCCTGCAGCGAGAAACGATTGATAGTTACTTTGTAATCACCACAGATTCTGACAGTGCCATCTCCCTTGAGGACTGGAACAATCGGACTGGCCCACTCATTGAATTCGATTGGCGAAATTATGCCCTCTCGTTGCAGCCTGTCCAGCTCGATCTCCACCCTCTCTCTCATCATGTAAGGTATCACTCTTGTCTTGTGATGGATGGGTCATACCCCTGGAATCAAATGGATCTGCACTTTTGCTCTTGGAACTTCGCGAAGCCTGGTTCGAACAGTGAGGGGAACTTGCTTAAGACCTGGGGACATGAGATATCGTCGATGGACGAAAGCGCTTGGATGTCGTCCCAGTTCCAGCGTATCTTTCCCAGCCAGCTCCTGCCGAACAGCGTGGGGCCATCGCCCGGTACTTCCCAGAGTGGTAAATCGTGCTTCGCTCCATCGTAGGAGACCTTTACGGTAGCACTGCCAATTATAGGAATCAGTTCCTTTGTGTACATTCTAAGTTTGGTACGAGTGGGAGTCAGGACTGGCCTTGAAGCCTTGTTGCACCACAAATTATTGAAAATCATTTTACTCATTATCGACTGGCTTTTACCCGTGTCCAGCTTCATAGACACCCGGAGTCCATTTAATTCAACCTTCATCATTATCGGGGGACACTTTGTGGTAAATATGTGCACCCCATATACCTCTGCCTCCTCGGTCTGAGGCTCTGGTTTGTCATGATCCACCATGGATCTGTCCTCCTCTGCAACATGGTGGTTTGCAGGATTAGCAGGGTTTGCAGCTCGCTTGCACATACGTTGGAGATGTCTCATTGTTCCACAGCCCTTGCAAACATATCCTTTGAAGTGGCATGAATGGAAACGATGATCACCCCCGCAGTGCCAACAAGGTGTTAATTGCCTTGTATTCACCACCCTTGATGGTGGACTCTGAGTCATCTGCGGACGTGCAGCTACAGGCGTGTAAGTCCTGCCCTGTACATTTTGATTCAAAAACAATGTTACTTTGTTCACAGTACTTGCAGCAGCACTAGTGTGCTGGGAAATTTATTTGATATTGTCATTGGTAGAGATAAACGCCTGGGCTATCACTATGGCTTTACTCAAGGTTGGGGTCTCTACAGTCAAAAGTTTGCGAAGTATTACTTCATGGCCAATGCCAAGTACAAAGAAGTCCCTGAGCATATGCTCCAAGTGTCCTTCAAATTCGCAATGTCTTGCAAGGCGCCTTAGCTCGGCGACATAGCTCGCCACTTCCTGCCCTTCAGACCTCTTGTACATGCAGAACCGATGCCTCGCCATCAGAACGCTTTCCTTCGGGTCTAGATGCTCCCGCACCAGTGTGCACAACTCAACGTATGACTTGTCTGTGGATTTTGCTGGAGCGAGCAGGTTTTTCATGAGGCCATACATTGATGCCCCACAAACGGTGAGGAGGATCGGCCTCCGTTTGGCAGTGTTCGCTTCTCTTTCCAGCTCGTTGGCCATGAAGTATTGGTCAAGTCACTCCACGAAGCTTTCCCAATCATCTCCCTCTGAAAATTTCTCCAGGATGCTCACAGTTCTCTGCATTTTTGCGGTGGGGTTTGTCATCTGTATCTCGTCGCCAGTTGTTATATCTTGGATAAAGAATCAGACTAGATACTGCAAGCTCAAAGTAAGTGTGACCATAGTCCGTTATTACAGATCTCAGAGTGCATCTCCAGCTTGTGAGGCCTCCTTATATACAGTTGCTCCCAAGGGATTGTGGGATCGCTTGGGACTCCAGGGGATAAACCCTCTGGTGGTTAGACATGGTAATTACAGGTTTACATACATAACATTTACCATCTGTTTTTATATTTCATGCTAGTTTACTTTCATAATCTATTTTCCCTCATTTTTTATTTTTTTAGTCATTCTTTGCTGATTTTTAAAAGTTTCCCAATCCTCTGGCCTCCCACTAGACTTGGCGACATTGTATGCCCTTGTTTTCAATTTGATACCATCCCTTATTTCCTTAGTTAGCCACGGCTGTTTATCTCTTCTCTTACAGTCTTTCTATTGTGTTCCTAACACAGATGAGGCTGCACACAGGGAAGTTAAAGTAACAGTGACCTCTGTCTTTAATAAGACACTCCAGAGTGAGGAACAGGCCTTGGGGGCTGGCTTATATACAGTGCTCTCAAGGAATGCTGGGATCCCTTGGGCTTCAGGGGATGAGCTCCCTGGTGGCGGAACATGGGAGTGCATGCTTTACAGATACACAACATCACTTCCCCCCACCAATGTCAAAGTGAAAACTATTTACAAGGTGAGGCGGTCGGGAGCCTTTCTTTCCCTGGTGGACCACCTCGATACAAATGTCTGTTCTGTTGTGTTGGCTGTGCCCTCGCTGGGCTGGCGTGTTGTTGGCCCTGCAGGGCTGCTAGGTGAGCCTGGCCTTGCTGGGCTGTTGGGCGTGATGGGTTCGATTTCCTGGTCCGGCGTGGTGTCGTTGATCCTTTGGGTGTGTTGTGGGCTCGTAAAAGGTGGTGTCTGCTGTGGGTTGTTCAGGGCAGTCTGTGAACCGCAGCCTCGCTTGGTCCAGTGGTTTCTGCAAATTTGTCCATTATCTAGTTTGACTACAAACACCCTATACCCTTCTTTAGCTATCACCGTGCCCGCGATCCACCTGGGACCATGTCCATAGTTTAGCACATACAGACAGGGTCATTCAGATCAATTTCCCATGACACAGTGATGCGACCATCATTTACATTTTGTTGCTGCCGCCTGCTCTCTACCTGATCATGCAGGTTGGGGTGAACCAGTGAGAATCTGGTTTTAAGTTTCCTTTTCATGAGTAGCTCAGCCGGGGGCACCCCTGTGAGCGAGTGGGGTCTCGTGCGGTAGCTGAGCAGTACTTGGGACAGGCCTGGAGTGAGCCTTCTGGTGACTCGTTTAAGGCTCTGTTTGATTGTTTGTACTGCCCGCTCTGCCTGCCCATTGGAGGCTGATTTAAATGGGGCCGAGGTGACATGTTTGATCCCATCGCGGGTGATGAATTCTTTAAATTCGGCACTGGTGAAACATGGCCCGTTGTCACTGACCAGTATGTCAGGCAGGCCGTGGGTGGCAAACATGGCCCTCAGGCTTTCAATGGTGGCAGTGCCGGTGCTTCCCAAAATTATTTCACATTCAATCCATTTTGAAAAAGGATCCACCACCACCAGGAACATTTTACCGAGAAACGGGCCCACATAGTCGACCTGGATCCTCGACCATGGTCTGGAGCGCCAGGACCCACAAACTTAGTGGTGCCTCTCTGAGCGCGTTGCTCAACTGAACACATACGCTGCATTGCCGTACACAGGACTCTAAGTTAGAGTCGATACCGGGCCACCACACATGGGATCTGGCTATCACTTTCATCATTACTATACCCGGGTGTGTGCTTTGGAGATCTGAGATGAACTTCTCCCTGCCCTTTTTGGTAGCACTACGCGGTTACCCCACAACAGGTAGTCTGCCTGAATGGACAGCTCATCCTTTCGCCGCTGGAATGGCTTGATTGGCTCTTGCATTTCAACGGGGATGCTGGCCCAGCTCCCATGCAGTACACAGTTTTCTACTAGGGACAGCAGAGGATCATGGCTGGTCCAAGCACTAATCTGGCGGGCCGTGACAGGTGATTTATCATTTTCAAATGCTTCCATGACCATCAACAAGTCTGCGGGCTGCGCCACCATGAACAAGTTTGCAGGCTGCAACATTTCCACCCCCGTGGTGGGCAATAGTAGCCGACTGAGAGCATCTGCACAGTTCTCGGTGCCTGGCCTGGGCGGATGGTATAGTTATACGCTGATAGCACGAATGCCCACCTTTGTATGCGGGCTGAGGCATTAGTGTTTATCCCCTTGTTTTCAGCGAACAGTGATGTGAGGGGCTTGTGATCGGTTTCCAGCTCAAAATTGAGGTCAAACATGTACTGATGCATTTTCTTTACCGCGAACACACACGCTAATGCCTCTTTCTCAATCATGCTGTCGGCCCCCTCGGCCTTAGACAAGATCCTGGAAGCATAGGCGACAGGTTGCAACTTCCCCGCAACGTTGGTTGTTGTAACACACACCCGACTCCATACAACGACGCATCACATGCTGGCACAAGTCTTTTACACGGGTTATACAATACAAGCAGCTTATTGGAGCATAAAATGTTTCTGGCTTTCTCAAAAGCATTTACTTGGCTTTTTCCCCATATCCAGTTCTTACCTTTGCGCAATAACACATGTAGGGGCTCTAAAAGGGTGCTTAACCCCAGTAGGAAGTTACCAAAATAGTTGAGGAGCCCCAGGAACGACCGCAACTCCATGACGTTCTGTGGCCTGGACGCGTTCCTGATCGCCTCTATCTTGGCGTCGGTGGGTAGAATGCCGTCCGCCGTGATCTTTCTCCCCAAAAACTCCACTTCTGTTGCCATGAAGACGCATTTCGACCTCTTCAGCCACAGCCCTATGCAATCCAGTCACTGGAGGACCTCCTCCAGGTTTTGTAGTTGCTCGACGGTGTCCTGACCCATGACCAATATGTCGTCCTGAAAGACCACCATGTGTGGTACCGACTTGAGTAGGCTCTCCATGTTTCTCTGGAAGATCCCTGCAGCCGACCGAATTCCAAACGTGCATTTGTTGTAGATGAACAGTCCCTTGTGCATGTTGATGCAGGTAAGGTCCTTCGAAGACTCCTCAAGCTTCTGCGTCATGTAGGCCGAAGTCAGTTCGAGCTTGCTGAACGTCTTGCCTCCTGCCAGCGTCGCAAATAGGTCGTCTGCCTGAGGTAGCGGGTATTGGTCCTGTAGCGAGAAACGATTAATAGTTACTTTATAATCGCCGCAAATCCTGACTGTGCCATTACTTTTGAGTACTGAAACAATTGGGCTGGCCCACTCGCTGAATTCCAATGGGGAGATGATGCCCTCGCGTTGCAGCCTGTCCAGCTCGATTTCCACTCTCTCCCTCATCATGTGACGTACCACTCGCGCCTTGTGGTGAATGGGTTGTGCCTCTGGGACCAAGTGGATCCGCAACTTCGCCCCGGAAAAGTTTCCAATGGCTGGCTCAAAAAGGGAAGGAAATTTGTTAAGAACCTGGGTACATGAGGCCTCATCGACATGTGATAGTGCTCGGATGTCATCCCAGTTCCAGCAGATTTTGCCCAGCCAGCTCCTTCCAAGCAGTATGGGGCCATCGCCCGGGACAATCCAGAGTGGCAGTTCGTTCACCGTGTCCTCGTAGATGACCTTGACCATGGCGCTGCCCAGGACAGTGATAAGCTCTTTCGTGTACGTTCTCAGTTTCATGTGGATGGGGCTCAGGGCTGGTCTAAATGCTTTGTTGCACCACAGTCTCTCAAACATCTTTTTACTCATGATGGATTGGCTAGCGCCAGTGTCCAGTTCCATGACTAGGGGTAAGCCATTCAATTTTACGTTTAGCATTATAGGTGGACATTTCGTCGAAACTGTGTGCCCACCCCGTGCACTTCAGCATCTGCCTCCTCTCCCTGAGGCTCGAAATTGCTTTGGTCCACCATGGACCGATCTTCCTCTGCCACGTGGTGGTTAGCAGGTTTTGCAGAGTTTGCAGCTCGTTTGCAAGCTCGTTGAAGATGCCCCATTGTTCCACAGCTCTTGCAAACATACCCTTTGAAGCGGCATGAACAGGCTGAATAGAAGCCTCCACAACGCCAACAAGGTGTGAATTCCTTACATTCAACCTTTGTTGCGGACTCTGAGTCATCTGGGTCACCTGAGGCCTGCTGGCAGTTGCAGACTCGTGGGTTCTGCCCTGTACATTTCTGCTCGCAAACACAGTTTCAGTTAATTTATGAATATTGCTAGCACTCGTGTGCTGAGAGATTTGTTTGGTTTTATCACTGCTGGACATAATCGCCTGTGCTATTGCAATGGCCTTACTGAGGGTCGGTGTCTCTACAGTCAAAAGTTTTGGTAGGATGGTCTCATGGCCAATGCCCAGTACAAAAAAGTCTCTGAGCATTTGCTCCAGGTAGCCTTCAAACTCACATTGTCCTGCAAGTCGTCTTAGCTCGGCGGTATAGCTCGCCACTTCCTGACCTTCAGATCACTGGCACGTGTAGAACCGATACCTCGCCATCAGCATGCTCTCCCTTGGGTTAAGATGCTCCCAAACCAGTGTACACAGCTTCTCATACGACTTATCTGTGGGTTTCACCGGAGCCAGAAGATTCTTTATGAGGCTGTAGGTCGGTGCCCCGCAGACTGTGAGGAGGACCGCTCTCCTTTTTGCAGCGCTTCCTTCTCCGTCCAGCTCATTGGCTACAAAGTACTGGTCTGGCAGTTCGACATAGGCTTCCTAGTCCTCATCCTCCGAGAACTTCTCCAGGATGCCCACAGTTTGCTGCATCTTTGCGTTGGATTCGTATTCTCATCGCTAGTTAGTATGTTCCTAACACAGATGAGACTGCACACAGGGAGGTTAAAGTAACAGTGACCTCAGTCTTTAATAAGACACTCCAGAGTGAGGAACAGGCCTTCGGGGCTGGCTTAAAAACAGTGCTCCCAAGGGATGCTGGGATCCCTTAGGACTTCAGGGGATGAGCTCCCTGGTGGTGGAACATGGGAGTGCACACTTTACATATACGCAACACTTTCCTTCTCATTGGGATATATTTTTATTGCGAGTTATGAAATATCTCCTTAAATATCTGCCACTGCTCATCAACCACCCCACACTTTAATCTATTTTCCAAGTCCACTTTAGCCAACTCTGCGTTCATACCTTTGTAATCTCCTTTATTTAAGCTTAGGATACTGGTTTGAGATCCAACTTTCTCACCCTCCAACTGAATTTGAAATTTAACCATGTTATGGTCACTCATTCCGAGAGGATCCTTTACTAGATTATTCTGCTCCATTTACAATTCCTCAGGTAATCAAGCAGTCCATGCAGCAAGACATGCGCAACATCCAGGCTTACGTGATAGCAAGTAGCATTTGTGCTACACAAGTGCCAGGTAATGACCATCTACAACAAGAGACAACCCAATCACTGACTTCTGAAATTTAATGGGATTATCATCACTGAATCCCTCACCAAGAACACCCTGAGGGGTCACCATTGACAAGAAACTCAACTGGACCAGCCACATAAATGCCATGGCTACTATAGCTGGGTATTCTGTGGCAATTGACTCACCTCCTGACTCCCCAAATTCTCTACACCACCTACAAGGCATAAGTCAGGAATGTGGTGGAATAGTCAGCTCAAGAACAACAAGGCACTGGGAGCGGATGGAATCCCCGCTGAGGCACTAAAGTATGGTGGGGAGGCACAATTGGCATGAATGCATGACATCTCTCTCATCTGGAAGGAGGAGAGCATGCTGGGAGATCTCAGAGATGCAATAATTGTGACCATCTTTAAAAAAGGGGACAAGTCTGACTGCGGCAACTACAGAGGAATCTCCCTCTTATCAACCACTGGGACGGTCATCGCTAGAGTCCTCCTCAACCGTCTTCTCACTGTGGCTGAGGAGCTCCTCCCGGAGTCACAGTGTGGATTTCATCCACCACTGGGTGCAACGGACATGATCTTTATGGCACGACAACTGCAAGTGAAATGCAGGGAACAGCAACAACCCTTGCACATGATCTTCTTTGATCTTACAAAGCCCTTTGACACTGTTTACCACGAGGGACCATGGAGCGTCCTCCTCCGTTTCGGCTGCCCCCCAAAAGTTTGTCGCCATCCTCCGCCTGCTCCACGATGACATGCAAGCTGTGATCTTGACCAACGGATCCACCACAGACCCAATCCACGTCTGGACCGGGGTCAAGCAGGGCTGCGTCATCTCGCCAACTCTCTTCTCGATCTTCCTCGCTGCAATGTACCACCTCATACTCAATAAGCTCCCCGCTGGAGTGGAACTAAACTACAGAACCAGTGGAAACCTGTTCAACCTTCGTTGTCTCCAGGCCAGATCCAAGACCGTCCCATCCTCTGATGTCGAGCTACAGTATATGGATGACGCTTGCGTCTGCGCACATTCAGAGACTGAACTTCAAGTCATACTCAACATCTTCACTGAGGCATGCGAAAGCATGGGCCTCACACTAAACATTTGTAAGACAAAGGTCCTCCACCAACCTGACCCTGCCACACAGCACTGCCCCCCCAGTCATCAAGATCCACGCCGTGGCCCTGGACAATGCGGACCATTTCCCATACCTCGGGAGTCTCTTATCAACAAGAACAGACATTGACGACGAGATTCAACACCACCTCCAGTGTGTCAGTGCAGCCTTCGGCTGCCTGAGGAAAAGAATGTTGAAGACGAGGCCCTCAAATCTGCCACCAAGGTCATGGTCTGCAGGGCTGTAGTGATACCTGCCCTCCTGTGTGGCTCAGAGACATGGACCATATACAGTAGACACTTCAAATCGCTGGAGAAATACCACCAACGATGTCTCCGCAAGATCCTGCAAATCCCCTGGGAGGACAGATGCACCAACGTTAGTGTCCTTGATCAGGCCAACATCTCCAGCAGCGAAGCACTGACCATGTTCGACAAGCTCCGTTGGGCAGGCCACATTGTTTGCATGCCTGACACAAGACTCCCAAAGCAAACGCTCTACTCGGAACTTCTACATGACAAGCGAGCCCCAGATGGGCAGAGGAAACGTTTCAAGGACACCTTCAAAGCTTCCTTGATAAAATGCAACATCCCCACCGACACCTGGGAGTCCCTGGCCAAAGACCACCCTAAGTGGAGAAAGAGCGCCGAGCACCTCGAGTCTCGTCACTGAGAGCATGCAGAAAGCAAGCGCTAGCAGCGGAATGAGCGTGCAGCAAACCAGACTCCCCACCCACCCTCTCCTCCAACGACTGTCTGTCCCACCTGTGACAGAGACTGTAATTCCGGTGTTGGACTGCACAGTCACCTGAGAACTCACTTTGAGTGGAAACAACTCTTCCTCTATTTTGAGGGACTGCCTATGATGATGGAATAGTCTTCCCTTGAGTGGATGGGTGCAGCTGCAACAGCACTCAATAAGCTCAACATCATTAAATATAAAGCTGTCTGCTTGATTGATGATGGATGGAGTGGATGTTTAAGCAGATGGATGAGGTAACCAGTGTACCATGGCTGCAGTCTGAACTATCTATAGGATGCAGAACAGTAATTTGCCAGCACTTCTTCAACAGCATCCTCCAAACCGGCAAACTCCATCGCCTAGAAGGGCAAGGGCAGCAGGTATATGGGAACGCCATCACCTCCAAGTTTTTCTCCAAGTTGTACACCATCCTGACTTGGACATATTGCTATTCCTTCATTGGTGCTGGCTCAAAATCTTGGAACTTCCATCCAGCAGTGTTGTAGGAGTACCTTCACCACATGGACTAAAGCTGTTCGAGATAGAAGGCCCACAACCACCTTTTCAAGGGCAACTAGAGATACTGTTATTGCCAGCGAAACCCACATTCCGAGAAATAATGTTTTAAAAAAGCACTCAGTTTCTGCTTGGCCGATATGGAATGCATATTCTGTCATCTTCCCCAAGTTCAGATACATTTGGTGGCAAGAGAAGGCTTATGGACCCCTGATGTATGCAAAAATATTGCTGGAGTTTAACAACCTAATAGGATATAGCTAAACAGAACAGAGTGCTGACAAGTTTTCTGATGATTGTCCAGCTAGGAACCCCCCCGCCCCGCCCTCACCAACCCTGTCAGCATCTGTTAACAATTGGCTTGCAGGATCATCTGGAGTTGAGTTCAAAGAATCCCAGCTCTCAGTGGCACATCTACCCATCCTGGTCCCATTAATGGCTGGTCAATCATCAACAAAGTGACCAGACCGATGATTATTGAGGCCAATATCTTTCACACAAGGCATCAGCCCATCTGTGATCAACACGCTACTGCTGTTCATTTTTCTGCACCTGCCAATTCTGCTTCAAGGGATCAATATGTTGACACTGATGCAATGCTATGCACCACCTTGTCTGTTCAACTGTGAGAATTTTTCACCTCTCAACATTGGCATTACAGAATTTGAGGTTGTGGTTGAACGTGGTCCTTATATTATTTTTACTGTCTATGCAGCTTCTAATGACCCTGTTTAATTTGCTGTACAAGATTCTTTTTGGTATTCTGATGTCTTCCATTCAGCTAATAAAGTCGGGTCAGCACAGCTCTTATCAGCATGACATCGAGGCTGTTGGTCTTCCACTTGCAAAGATCTCCCAGTTGATAATTTTGCAGCAAGACTTTTATCTCTTCATCCCCTCTTTCTCTGACGTAGAAAACAATCTGGTCGGAATCTTACTGGCGCTGCGAGTTTGGAGGTGGGGCCACTGTCAAAATGGCCGTGATTGACAGTGGGGTGGAAGTGCACTCTGAACCTGCCTCCATGTGAATTTCCCAAGTGTCAGCTCTGCGTGTGGGTTGCAGACTTGGCACCGAGTGGCGTGTCAGGCAATTGAGATAGTTAAGAAGCTGCTTAAAGGTAATTAAGCAGAATTTTACTAGGTCCTAACCATTTTAACAAGTTTCTTTATGAGCATCCCATCGCTTGGAGATCATATCAGGTAAATGCATTGGGTTCTCAACAACTTGGATTGGTTTGACTAGCTAACAGCTGCAGAAGTGGTATAAAAGCTACCATTTCACAGCTGTTCAATTTTGAATCTTAGAAGCTGGGGCCTTCAGGATTTGGAATACACTTTTCAGCTTTATGGAGGTTTGAAGTGTTTGCAATGAACTCTCTATCCAGTGTCACTTCCTTGGCACAACCTCTCTCACTATTGACAGATCGCTTCTATCATCTGAACTTTCTCTGCCATCTATTCCATCAGCATTGATGCCAGTAGAAAAATCTCACCTTAGTCCTCAGAATCCCACCATGATCAGCTCCAACATCAATATCACAAGGCACACCAGCATCACCAACAACAACACCAACCTTCTCCTCAATCACCTGATGCTGCACAGAACACAGGGCATCAGCACCCAATCACCTTGCTGCCCAGGAGGCTAGTAATGGCCACACTATAGCCAGATTTACTTCACTTGACGTTGTACACCCTGGCTGCCACATGTGCCAGGTTGGCATCACCCCACACCAACACCATAAAGCAACCCTACAATGCCCAAACCATTCCTTTTACACATCACCATTGCGGGGGGTGGGAACCATTATATCTCACCATCCACTGCAACTCACTAAACCACTTCCAAAGGTGCACACAGATCTGCCAAATTTGGCAAAGTGTTGAAAATAAAGATTTTAATATTTGACAACACATTAGCAGAAACTTTACAACAGCATTGGCTATAACACCCAAGTGCCTACACTTGTGTGTTGTTAGTTGGTATGATTGGACAAAGATGAAGGTTAGTGTGAGGAGTGGCTAGTTAGATAGTGATGTGATAATGTAGATAGAGAGAGAGGGATGGGAGGAAGTGCAAGGTAAGTTGGTGTTATTATATCTGCAATTGCCATCGAATAACTCCACGAGACCTTGTACTGTGAGTAAGAGCTGTGTGACTTCAGTCTATTTAATACAACTGCAAAGTGAGAGGCAACATGGCTGGCTGCCTTTTATATGCACCTGCACACCAGGGCAGGAAACCCTGGGGGCTCCAACAGCAGCACCCTCAGGTGGTACATTGTACATAGTTACATAGTGAATACGAAGAGTTTGCACACATTACATCATTTCCCCTCCCCCCCCCACAAAGTCTTTCATGCGAGTTGATTACAGGTTAAGGCGAACCGGAGCCCTGCGCTCCCTGGTTGACCGTTTGAGTGTCTGAGTGTCGCTTCTGGCCTGGGTGAGTTGGTTGGGCCACTGCTGTCTTGCAGCGCGACTGGTTGGGCTGGACTGCTGGGGATGGTGGGATCATCCTCGTGGTTGGCAGCTAGGTCTGTTGTCGATTGGGTGTGTGTCGGTGGGTCGCTGGAGATGAGGTCCTCTTCCGGTGGTTCCTGGTTATCTGTGAATCGTAATTTGGTTTGATCCAAATGTTTTCTGCACATTTGACCGTTAAGCAGTTTGACAACAAACACTCGATTCTCCTCCTTGGCTAATACAGTGGCGGTGACCCATTTGGGGCCCTGACCGTAATTCAGCACAAACACAGGGTCATTTACAGTGATATCGCGTGATACAGCCGCGTGATCATGGTATGTATTTTGCTGATAACACCTGGTTTCCACCTGATCAATGAGGTCAGGGTGTACTAAGGAGAGCCTGGTTTTGACTGCTCGCTTCATTAGTAATTCTGCAGGGGGAACCCCGGTAAGTGAGTAGGGTCGTGTCCTGCAGCTGAGCAATACCTGGGACAGGCGGGTTTGTAAGGAGCCTTCAGTGACACGTTTCAAGCTCTGCTTTATGGTTTGGACTGCCCGCTCCGCTTGGCCATTGGATGCGGGCTTGAACGGGGAAAATCTGACATGCTTGATGCCATTATGGGTCATGAATTCATTGAATTCTGAGCTGGTGAAGCACGGACCATTGTCACTGACAAGAATGTCGGGTAAGCCATGGGTGGCAAACATGGCCCTGAGGCTTTCAATGGTGGCTGCGGACGTGCTGGATGTCATTATAGCACAATCAATCCTTTTTGGAGTGGGCGTCCACAACAACCAGGAACATCTTTCCCAGAAAGGGGCTCGCATAATCCACATGGATCCTGGACCATGGCTTTGAAGGCCAGGACCAGAGACTAAGTGGAGCCTCCCTGGGAGCACTGCTCAGTTGTGAGCACGTGTTACACTGGTGCACGCACGACTCCAGTTCCGAGTCAGTGCCGGGACACCAGACGTGAGACCTAGCGATAGCCTTCATCATGACTTTGTCTGGGTGGGTGCTGTGTAAGTCACGTATGAAGGTTTCCCTGCCTTTTTTTGGCAAGATAACGTGGTTGCCCCATAAGAGGTAATCTGAATGGATCGACATTTCGTCTTTATGATGGTGAAATGGCTTGATCTTGTCTTTCATGTCTCTAGGGACTGCTGACCAGCTCCCATTGAGGACGCAACTTTTTACAAGGGATAGCAGAGGATCCTGGCTGGTCCAGGTCTTAATTTGGCGGGCCATTACGGGTGACCCTTTGCTATCAAAGGTATCCATGGCCAGTAGCAGGTCTGCGGGCTGCGCCGTTTCCATCCCGGTGGTGGGCAACGGTAGTCGGCTGAGAGCATCGGCGCAGTTTTCAGTGCCTGGTCTGTGGCGGATCACATAGTCGTAGGCCGACAGTGTTAGTGCCCATCTTTGGATTTGAGACGAAGCATTGGTGTTTATGCCTTTGCTTTCCAAAAACAGTGAGATTAGGGGCTTGTGGTCCGTCTTTAACTCAAATCTGAGTCTAAACAAATATTGGTGCATCTTTTTTACACCATAAACAGAGGCTATAGCCTCCTTTTCGACCATGCTGTAGCCTCTTTCGGCCTTTGATAGGCTTCTGGATGCATATGCAACCGGCTGGAGCTTGCCCACTACAGTAAAACACATCCGACACCGTACGACGACGCATCACATGCTAAAACTAGATGTTTACATGGTGTAAGGGGGTAGTCTCTATCAGGGGATCAGGTTCCCTTCTGACCAACTTGAGCGGTTCAAATCATTCCCACTTCCTTGGGTTCTGTACTCTGGATTTATTTGGGGGGTGTGACAAAAGTGCAAAGGACTGGTTTGATGCAAATAACTTTGTTTTCATTACAGTCAAGGTAGTACAAGCTTATTACTCTGGTAAGAAAATACAAGGTCAAACTTACAATCACTGTAATAAAGGACAATACTTACAGTCAAGGTAATACAAGCTTATTACTCTAATAAAGGACAATACAAGGAAAGGTTCAAGGTCAAACTTATAATCACTCTAATAAAGAACTATACACTACACATTCAAAGGGGGTTACAGTAAAATTATACCTCCCACCTCCCAATACCTAATTCTAGCTAGGTTGGACTCCAAGGCATGCAGGGACTATGCTTACCAATCCTTTTGACAGTTAACGGTAGATCGCGGTTGTTTTTCCGTTGATACCACGTTTTATGGTCGGTCGCTACCACGATGGTGATGTTATTTCTTCCTTCAGGACTTCGAGGCTGGAGAAGTTAGTTTACAACTGTCATGTTGGTTTCTCTCCTTGTCTTGATGACACAGCGTAGTGTGGTACTAGTCTGTCAGTCAAAGTGTCATCTGAGGTAGTAGCAGCCTTGTAGCTACCTAGCAACCTAACCTCTGTTGAAATCAGAGGCCAGTTATACAATTTTAGTGTTCTAATCTTAGCACCAAATCTGTTCAACATCCTTTGTATACTTTTGGCGGGCTTGGTTCTTCTTTGTAATATTTTGGCGGGCTTGTTAAAAGTTGATATGTTTTGGGTGAGTTGATGTTCGAAAACTGTTTCCTGATGGAAATATTAATTTGGTAATTGCAATGTCCTTTTGTGCTTAATCTTTCGCATACAGGCTGGATTGGGCCTCTTTGTGATGTATATGCTGAAATGGTTGTCCAGACCCATGTTGATAGGTAGCTACCTCTGGGTGATTTTGTGATGTAAATGTTTCTTGTGGGGGAAGGATTTTCAAATACTCATTCTTCCAAACAGGTTAACTTAGTCCTCACACCCATAGCTTCACTTAATCAAACTGTCTTCTGCTAGTTCCTTAGGTACGCCCACAGTCTTGAGTTTGTCTTTTAAAATCCAAAATTCTATTAAAGTTTGTAGTTTCTTCCATTAGTTCTTCCAAACTTTTCGGTAGATAGTCCCAAATTGAATTTCCTTTCGAATGAGCCCAAACATTCGGGGGGGGGGCTTCTTGTGAATTTTGCACCTGCTTCAATGGGTCATATAATACCAGCAATTTATTCGAACACAGCAAGTTTCTGGCCTTCTCAAAGGTGGCCTCTTGATTTTTATCCCAAGCCCAGTTATCTCCCTTGCGTAACAGCTTGTGCAACAGTTCCAGCAAGGTGTTCAACTCGAGAAGAAAGTTACCAAAATAGTTGTGGAGTCCCAGGAATGAGCGCAGCTCCGTTACATTTTGTGGTGTGGGTGCATTCTTGATGGCCTCTGTCTTCGAGTCCGTGGGTCTGATGCCGTCTGCCACAATCTTCCTCCCCAGGAATTCTACCTCTGATGCCAGGAAGACACATTTGAATCGTTTCAACCGGAGTCCAACTCTGTTTAGTCGACTTAAAACGTCTTCCAGGTTGTGCAGGTGTTCGGAGGTGTCGCGGCCAGTGATGAGGATGTCGTCCTGAAATACGACGGTGCGTGGAATTGATTTCAACAGGCTGTCCATGTTTCTTTGGAATATGGCTGCAGTTGAACGAATCCCAAACGGGCACCTGTGGTACACGAACAGTCCTTTGTGCGTGTTAATGCATGTTAATTTTTTCGACGACTCAACCAGCTCCTGGGTCATGTAAGCGGAGGTTAGATCCAGCTTGGTTGACGCCTTTCCCCCTGCTAATGTCGCGAAATGGTTATCGGCTTTGAGTCGTGGGTACTGGTCCTGTAACGAGACTCGGTTGATCGTTACTTTGTAGTCGCCGCAGATTCTGACCGTGCCATCGCTCTTTACTACTGGAACAATCGGGCTGGCCCACTCGTTGAACTCGACTGGCGATATGATTCCCTCGCGTTGAAGTCTGTCCAATTCGATCTCCACTTTCTCCCTCATCATGTAGGGGACTGCTCGAGCCTTGTGATGAATGGGCCGTGCCTCAGGGACCAAGTGGATCTGTACTTTGGCGTCTGTGAAGTTGCCGATGCCTGGTTCAAATAAAGATGGGAACTTGCTCAGCACTTGAGCACAGGAAGCATTGTCCACTGACGATAATACTTTGACGTCCTCCCAGTTCCACTGAATCTTCCCCATCCAGCTTCTGCCAAGCAGCGTTGGCCCATCGCCTGGTACAATCCACAGTGGCAGCTCGTGTGCCTCTCCATCATAGGATACTTTTACGTTCGCACTGCCAATAACTGGTATCAGTTCCTTGGTGTAAGTGCGCAGCTTTATCTGAATCGGGCTCAGCTTGGGACTTTGTACTTTGTTGTTGCCCCACAGCCTTTCAAATGCCTTCTGGCTCATAATTGACTGACTCGCCCCCGTGTCCAGTTTCACGATACAGGAATGCCATTTAATTTGACTTTTATCATCATGGGAGGACCTGTTGTGGAGAGGGTGTGCACCCCGCTGAGTTGCCTCTCTAGCTTGTCCTTTGTGATCCATGCTAGACCGGGACTCTTCTGCTGACTCCACTGCCACGTGGTGAGTCACAGTACGTTTGCACATTTGCTGGAGGTGGCCCCTTGTTCTGCAGTTTTTGCACGCATAGTCTTTAAATTGACATTGATGGGCCCCATGATTACCCCCGCAACACCAGCATTGTGTTAATGATTTCGCATTTGCACCCCTTGGCGGCCTAGCAGCAGCAGGCATGCAGGCTCTGCTCAGTACAGTTCTTATTAGTTCAACAGTTCTACCTCCAATCGGTGTTATTTTACGTACAATAGTTACCAGTGAGCTCCGATTCTGGTAGGAAGTCATCTGTATGGTATTGCAAATTAGTTCAGTCACCTCATCGTATGTCTTATATCCTTGACCTTAGTGGGTGCCAGCAAGTCCCTGACGAGGCGGTAGATCTCGGACCCACAACTGGTCAGCAGTATAGCCTTGCGCTTCTCCGCCAATGTATCCATCTCCCCTGCCAGGTCGTTTGCCACGAAATATTGCTTGAGCCTTTCCGTGAAGGCATCCCAATCATCACCCTCTGCGAAGTCTTTTAGTGTGCCAAAGATAGCCATAATTGCGTGAAAGTCCGTATTCTCATCGCCAGTTATTATGTCTGCAATTACCATTGAATAACTCCACGAGGCCTTGTATTGTGAGTAAGATATGTGTGACTTCAGTCCATTTAACATGACTGAAAAGTGAGGCAACATGGTTGGCTGCCTTTTATATGCCCCTGCACACCAGGGCAAGAAACCCCCGGGGCCTCCAACAGCAGCGCCCTCAGGTGGTACATTGTACATAGTTACATAGTGAATACAAAGAATTTGCATAGATGATAGGTGTGAGTAAGGATGTGCAGGAGTAGGGTAGGGAAGGCAGATGGGGATGTGATGAACATAAGAACATAAGAAATAGGAGCAGGAGTAGGCCATCTGACTCCTCGAGCCTGCTCCTCCATTTAATAAGATCATAGCTGATCTGATCAAGGACTCAGCTCCACTTCCCTGCCCGCTCCCCATAACCCTTTATTCCCTTATTGCTCAAAAATCTGTCTATCTCCACCTTAAATATATTCAATGACCCAGCCTCCAAAGATCTCTGGGGCAGAGAATTTCACAGATTTACATGTCAGTTTTGAATAGGCGGCCCCTTATTCTGAGACTATGCCCCCTAGTTTTAGTTTCCCCTATGAGTGAAAATATCCTCTTTGCAGCCACCTTGTCGAGCCCTCTCATTATCTTAATTGTTTTGATAAGAACACCTCTCATTGTTCTGAACTCCAATGAATTTAGACCCAACCTTTCTTTAATGTCAACCCTTCATCTCAGGAATCAACCGAGTGAACCTTCTCTGAACTGCCTCCAATGCAAGTATATCCCTCCTTAAATAAGGAGACCAAAACTGCAGTACTCTAGGTGTAGCCTCACCAATACCCTGTACTGTAAGATTTCCAACTCTCTGGCATTAAATTGACAGCAAGACAAATTCTTTTAAAACAATTTGGAATAGTTTATTAAATACACACACATGCACATCTATCAGCAGTCGTCAGCTATTCTACGGATCGACTTAGTTACAACAGATACAATGATGTTACAATAAAAAAGGTATACTTTACTTCCCTCTGGCAATGCTCCTTTGTCTGTAGAGGAAGATCCTGCTTTTGCCCTGTGCTTAAGAAAAAAGAGACCCAGCAATCTTTGCTTGGGTTATTATACCCCTTAAGGCCATTGTTTCACAGAAAGCCTCAGGATTGGGTCCTGGTTCCAGGGCCGTTCCTGATTGGCTTCTCCTCATACATGTGTCTGTCTGGAGGGCCGCTGCCAGTCCTTGATTAGGTTAATGGCTTTCCAATTAGCTTGGTAAATTTCAAAGCCATGGGTACATGAACAGGAAGTCATCCATTTTGTTTCTTTCAACACTGCAGCCTTTCCATATTATTGTGTTCCGAACACAGATGAGACTGCACACAGGGAGGTTAAAGTAACAGTGACCTCAGTCTTTATTAAGACACTCCAGAGTGAGGAACAGGCCTTGGGGGCCGGCTTATATACAGTGTTCCCAAGGGATGCTGGGATCCCTTGGGACTTCAGGGGATGAGCTCCCTGGTGGCGGAACATAGGAGTGCATGCTTTACAGATACACAACATCACTCACCCGCCCCCCACCCCCCCCAAAGTCAAAGTGAAAACTATTTACAAGGTGAGGCGGTCGGGAGCCTTTCTTTCCCTGGTGGACTGCCTCAGTACAAATGTCTGTTTTGGTGTGTTGGCTGTGCCCTCGTTGGGCTGGCATGTTGTTGGCCCTGCAGGGCTGCTAGGTGAGCCTGGCCTTGCTGGGCTGTTGGGCGTGATGGGTTCGATTTCCTGGTCCGGGGTGGTGTTGTTGATCCTTTGGGTGTGTGTTGTGGGCTCGAAAAAGGTGGTGTCTGCTGTGGGTTGTTCAGGGCAGTCTGTGAACCGCAGCCTCGTTTGGTCCAGGTGCTTTCTGCAAATTTGCCCATTGTCTAGTTTGACTACAAACACCCTATTCCCTTCTTCAGCTATCACCGTGCCCGCAATCCACTTGGGACCATGTCCATAGTTTAGCACATACACAGGGTCATTCAGATCAATTTCCCGTGACACAGTGGTGCGACCATTGTTTACATTTTGTTGCTGCCATCTGCTCTCTACCTGATCATGCAGGTTGGGGTGAGCCAGCGAGAGTCTGGTTTTAAGTGTCCTTTTCATGAGTAGCTCAGCCGCACCCCTTTGAGCGAGTGGGGTCTCGTGCGGTAGCTGAGCAGTACTCGGCACAGGCGGGTATGGAGTGAGCCTTCTGTGACTTGTTTAAGGCTCTGTTTGATGGTTTGGACTGCTCGCTCTGCCTGCCCATTGGAGGCTAGTTTAAATGGGGCCGAGGTGACATGTTTGATCCCATTGCAGGTCATGAATTCATTAAATTCAGCACTGGTGAAAAATGGCCTGTTGTCACTGACCAGTATGTCAGGCAGGCCGTGGGTGGCAAACATGGCCCTCAGGCTTTCAATGGTGGTGGTAGCGGTGCTTCCTGACATTATTTCACATTCAATCCATTTTGAAAAAGCATCCACCACCACCAGGAACATTTTACCGAGAAATGGGCCGAGAAATGGATCCTCGACCATGGTCTGGAGGGCCAGGACCACAAACTTAGTGGTGCCTCTCTGGGCGCGTTGCTCAACTGAACACATACGCTGCATTGCCGTACACAGGACTCTAAGTCAGAGTCGATACCGGGCTACCACACATGGGATCTGGCTATCGCTTTCATCATTACTATACCCGGGTGTGTTCTGTGAAGATCCGAGATGAATGTCTCCCTGCCATTTTTTGGTAGCACTACGCGGTTACCCCACAACAGGCAGTCTGCCTGAATGGACAGCTCGTCCTTTCGCCGCTGGAACGGCTTGATTGGCTCTTACATTTCAACGGGGATACTGGCCCAGCTCATGGAAACATAGAAACATAGAAACATAGAAACATAGAAAATAGGTGCAGGAGTGGGCCATTCGGCCCTTTGAGCCTGCACCACCATTCAATGAGTTCATGGCTGAACATGCAACTTCAGTACCCCATTCCTGCTTTCTCGCCATACCCCTTGATCCCCCTAGTAGTAAGGACTACATCTAACTCCTTTTTGAATATATTTAGTGAATTGGCCTCAACAACTTTCTGTGGTAGAGAATTCCACAGGTTCACCACTCTCTGGGTGAAGAAGTTTCTCCTCATCTCGGTCTTAAATGGCTTACCCCTTATCCTTAGACTGTGACCCCTGGTTCTGGACTTCCCCAACATTGGGAACATTCTTCCTGCATCTAACCTGTCTAAACCCGTCAGAATTTTAAATGTTTCTATGAGATCCCCTCTCATTCTTCTGAACTCCAGTGAATACAAGCCCAGTTGACCCAGTCTTTCTTGATATGTCAGTCCCGCCATCCCGGGAATCAGTCTGGTGAACCTTTGCTGCACTCCCGCAATAGCAAGAATGTCCTTCCTCAAGTTAGGAGACCAAAACTGTATACAATACTCCAGGTGTAGCCTCACCAAGGCCCTGTACAACTGTAGTAACACCTCTCTGCCCCTGTACTCAAATCCCCTCGCTATGAAGGCCAACATGCCATTTGCTTTCTTAACCGCCTGCTGTACCTGCATGCCAACCTTCAATGACTGATGTACCATGACACCCAGGTCTCGTTGCACCTCCCCTTTTCCTAATCTGTCACCATTCAGATAATAGTCTGTCTCTCTGTTTTTACCACCAAAGTGGACAACCTCACATTTATCCAAATTATACTTCATCTGCCATGCTGTACACAGTTTTTTACTAAGGACAGCTGAGGATCTTGGCTGGTCCAAGACCTAATCTGGTGGGCCGTGACACATGATTTATCATTTTCAAAACAGTTCCATGACCATCAACAAGTCTGCGGGCTGCGCCACCATAAACAAGTTTGCAGGCTGCGCCATTTCCACCCCCGTAGTGGACAATGAGAGCCGACTGAGAGCATCTGCACAGTTCTCGGTGCCTGGCCTGTGGCGGATGGTATAGTTATATGCTGATAGCACGAGTGCCCACCTTTGTATATGGGCTGACGCATTAGTATTTATCCCCTTGTTTTCAGTGAACACGGATGTGAGAGGCTTGTGATCGGTTTTCTGCTCAAATTTGAGGCCAAACAGGTACTGATGCATTTTCTTTACCCCGAACACACACGCTAATGCCTCTTTCTCAATCATACTGTCGGCCAGCTATCGGCCTTCGACAAGCTCCTGGAAGCATAGGCGACAGGTTGCAACTTCCCCGTAACGTTAGCTTGTTGTAATACACACCCGACTCCGTACGATGACGCGTCACATGCTAGCACAAGTCTTTTACATGGGTTATACAATACAAGCAGCTTGTTGGAGCATAAAATGTTTCTGGCTTTCTCAAAAGCAATTACTTGTTTTTTTTCCCATACCCAGTTCTCACCTTTGCGCAATAAAACATGGCGGGGCTCTAAAAGGGGCTTAACCCCAGTAGGAAGTTACCAAAATAGTTGAGGAGTCCCAGGAACGATCGCAGCTCCGTGACGTTCTGTGGCCTGGGCGCGTTCCTGATAGCCTCTGTCTTGGCGTCTGTGTGCCGAATGCTGTCCGCTGCGATCTCTCTCCCCAAAAACTCCACTCCTGTTGCCATGAAGACGCATTTCGACCTCTTCAGCCGCAGCCCTACGCGATCCAGTCGCTGGAGGACCTCATCCAGGTTTTGTAGGTGCTCAGCGGTGTCCCGACCCGTGACCAATATGTCGTCCTGAAAAACCACCGTGTGTGATACCGAATTGAGTAGGCTCTCCATGTTTCTCTGGAAGATCGCTGCAGCCAACTGAATTCCAAACGGGCATCTGTTGTAGATGAACAGTCCCTTGTGTGTGTTGAGGCAGGTGAGGCCCTTCGAAGACTCCTCCAGCTCCTGCGTCATGTAGGCCGAAGTCAGTTTGAGCTTGGTGAACGTCTTGCCTCCTGCCAGTGTCGCAAATAGGTCATCTGCCTTCGGTAGCGGGTTTTGGTCCTGTAGCGAGAAACGATTAATAGTTACTTTATAATCGCCGCAAGTCCTGACCATGCCATCACCTCTGAGTACAATCGGGCTGGTCCACTCGCTGAATTCCACTGGGGAGATGATGCCCTCGCGTTGCAGCCTGTCCAGCTCGATTTCCACTCTCTCCCTCATCACGTGAGGTACCGCTCGCGCCATGTGGTGAATTGGTCGTTCCTCTGGGACCAAGTGGAACCGTACCTTCGCCCCGGAAAAGTTTCCAATGCCTGGCTCAAAAAGGGGAGGAAATTTGTTGAGAACCTGGGTACATGAGGCCTCATCGACATGTGATAGCGCTTGGATGTCATCCCAGTTCCAGCGGTTTTTGCCCAGCCACCTCCTTCCAAGCAGTGTGGGACCATCGCCCGGGACAATCCAGAGTGGCAGTTTGTGCACCGTGCCCTCGTAGGTGACTTTGACCATGGCACTGCCCAGGACAGTGATAAGCTCTTTGGTGTATGTTCTCAGTTTCGTGTGGATGGGGCTCAGGGCTGGTCTGAATGCCTTGTTACACCACAGTCTCTCAAACATCTTTTTACTCAAGATGGATTGGCTAGCGCCAGTGTCCAGTTCCATGGCTATGGGTAAGCCATTCAATTTTACGTTTAGCATTATAGGTGGACATTTCGTCGAAACTGTGTGCACCCCGTGTACTTCAGCATCTACCTCCTCTCTCTGAGGCTCGAAATTGCTTTGATCCACCATGGACCAATCGTCCTCTGCCATGTGGTGGTGAGCAGGTTTTGCAGAGCTTACAGCTCGTCTGCAAGCTTGTTGGAGGTGCCCCATTGTTCCACAGCTCTTGCAAACATACCCTTTGAAGCGGCATGAATAGACTGAATGGAAGCCTCCACAACGCCAACAGGGTGTGAGTTGCCTTGCATTCATCCTTTGTTGGGGACTCTGAGTCATCTGGGTCACCTGAGGTCTGCTGGCAGTTGCAGACTCGTGGGTTCTGCCCTGTACATTTCTGCTCGCAAACACAGTTCCAGTTAATTTATGAACATTGCTAGCACTTGTGTGCTGAGAGATTTGTTTGGTGTTATCACTGGTGGACATAAACGCCTGTGCTATCGCAATGGCCTTACTGAGGGTCGGTGTCTCTACAGACAAAAGTTTTCGTAGGATGGTCTCGTGGCCAATGCCCAGTACAAAAAAGTCTCTGAGCATTTGCTCCAGGTAGCCATCAAACTCACATTGTCCTGCAAGTCGCTTTAGCTCAGCGACGTAGCTCACCACTTCCTGACCTTCAGATCGCTGGCACGTGCAGAACCGATACCTCGCCATCAGCACGCTCTCCCTCGGGTTAAGATGCTCCCGAACCAGTGTACATAGCTCCTCATATGACTTATCTATGGGTTTCACTGGAGCCAGAAGATTCTTCACGAGGCTGTAGGTCGGTGCCCCGCAAACTGTGAGGAGGATCGCGCTCCTTTTTGCAGCGCTTCCTTCTCCGTCCAGCTCATTGGCTACAAAGTACTGGTCTGGCAGTTCGACATAGGCTTCCTAGTCCTCATCCTCCGAGAACTTCTCCAGGATGCCCACAGTTTGCTGCATCTTTGCGTTGGATTCGTATTCTCATCGCTAGTTAGTATGTTCCTAACACAGATGAGACTGCACACAGGGAGGTTAAAGTAACAGTGACCTCAGTCTTTAATAAGACACTCCAGAGTGAGGAACAGGCCTTCGGGGCTGGCTTAAAAACAGTGCTCCCAAGGGATGCTGGGATCCCTTAGGACTTCAGGGGATGAGCTCCCTGGTGGCGGAACATGGGAGTGCATGCTTTACAGATACACAACACATATAATCTACACTTTTAACATTTATATATATATACAGAATCAATTTTATCATTACTAAACACTTTTATTCTTACAGACTCCCCACTTTGAGGGGGAAATATCCTTATTGACTCCTCATATGGTTTACCTCCTCAGGGTTCACACATCATAAACATTGTGAGGGTTCTGATAGTCCCACACCTCGGGAGCCTCTTGTCAACAAAGGCAGACATAGATGCAGAGATTTAACATCGCCTCCAGTGCGCCAGTGCAGTCTTCGGCCGCCTGAGGAAAAGAGTGTTCGAAGACCAAGACCTCAAACCTACCACCAAGCTCATGGTCTACAGGGCTGTAGTAATTCCCACCCTCCTATATGGGTCAGAGACATGGACGACTTACAGAAGACACATCAAGTCGCTGGAGACCAACGATGTCTCCGCAAGATCCTACAAATTCCCTGGGAAGACAGATGCACCAACATCAGCGTCCTCGCCCAGGCTAACATCCCCATCATTGAAGCACTGACCACGCTAGATCAGCTTCATTGGGCAGGCCACTTAGTTTGCATGCCAGTCACGAGACTCCCTAAACAACTGCTATATCTGGAGTTCCTTCATGGCAAACGAGCCAAAGGTGGGCAGCAGAAACGGTACAAGGACACCCTCAAAGCCTCCCTAGTGAAGTGCGACATCAACACTGACGTCTGGGAGACCCTGGCTGAAGACCGCCCTAGATGGAGAAAGTGCATCCGGGAGGGCGCTGAACTCTTCGAATCTCAACGCTGCGAGCGTGAAGAGATCAGGCGCAGGCAGCGGAAGGAGCGTGTGGCAAATCAGTGTTACCGCCCCCTTCCCCCGACGTATATCTGTCCAACATGTGACAGAGTCTGTGGCTCTTGTGTTGGACTGTTCAGCCACCAAAGAACTCACTTTAGGAGTGGAAGCAAGTCTTCCTCGATTCCGAAGGACTGCCTATGATGATGATGTTTATGTTTCTGTGAGGTGGATGACCGCTGTATAATATGTTTTAAACTTAGAGAGAAAGAGTGAAAAGTGGATGGCCTGTCTTGGTCCCCACCTCATAAGGTGTATGCCACACGTAGAGGATTTACTATAGTACAATAACACCTCCCCTTCCCGTATCTTCAGTACACCGTCGCTTTTCGGAGCACATTGATGATGTTCGTAAGTCATGCTGCAGCTCCCGCTTCTCCATCTTCCCTCAACTTCGGTCATGGCCAGTGTCGTCCCGACAATCATAAGGATCCGTATCATGGTCCGTGGGAAACAAGATCAGTTCAGTATTTACTCCTTGGCAGTTTATAACTGATTAATGTGAAACCATTTCTTGTACTTAACGCCCTTTTTCCCCGGTAACTGAATCAAATAAATCGCAGAGATTAATCGGTCTATAATCGTAATGACAACCGGGGCTCAAAGGCAGCTTCTTTTTCGCATAATTTGGAATTATTACTGAGTCTCCCACCTGATATTCAAAGGGACGTACTTTCTTGTCAAAGTACCTTTTTAATTTGTCTTTTTGGCTTCTCCAATTTGGTGGCCACAAATCGATTCATCTGATCGGTGTGATCTACCACTTGTTCCAGCCACTTGGAACTACAGGTTGAGCGTCCAAAATCCGGTGTTCCAAAATTCAGAATGTTCCGGAGTCCGGACACCAGGCCGATCCGTGGCAGGGTCAGCTGGAAACCTGGAAAATGTTCCGAAATCCGGACTCCCCCTGCCTCGCAGGCCCGACTTCGCCCCGACCTCGCCTCCTGCGGCCTGACCTTGCTCTGGCCCTCGGCGCCCTGACCTCCGCCCCGACCTCGCCTCCTGCGGCCTGACCTTGCTCTGGCCCTCGGCGCCCTGACCTCCGCCCCGACCTCGCCTCCTGCGGCCTGACCTTGCTCTGGCCCTCGGCGCCCTGACCTCCGCCCCGACCTCGCCTCCTGCGGCCTGACCTTGCTCTGGCCCTCGGCGCCCTGACCTCCGCCCCGACCTCGCCTCCTGCGGCCTGACCTTGCTCTGGCCCTCGGCGCCCTGACCTCCGCCCCGACCTCGCCTCCTGCGGCCTGACCTTGCTCTGGCCCTCGGCGCCCCGACCTCCGCCCCGACCTCGCCTCCTGCGGCCTGACCTTGCTCTGGCCCTCGGCGGCCCGACCTCCGCCCCGACCTCGCCTCCTGCGACCTGACCTTGCTCTGGCCCTCGGCGGCCCGACCTCCGCCCCGACCTCGCCTCCTGCGGCCTGACCTTGCTCTGGCCCTCGGCGCCCCGACCCCCGGCCCACTTCGCTGTAACTTCACCCTGACTTCGCGCGGCTCGACCTCACCCCTGGTCCGACTTCGCCCCAGCCCCCCTCCCTCCCTCTTACCTCGGCCCCCCTCCCTCCCCCTTACCTCGGCGGGCCGACCTCGTCCCCTTACCTCAGCTGCCCCATCCCACCTACCTCGGCCCAGGCAAAGACGTTCCAAAATCCGGAAATATCTGGAACGGCCTTGGTCCCGAGGTCTCTGGATTTCGGACGCTCAACCTGTACATGGTTTCATTGTCAGGGACTCATCCCTGTTAGTGTTAGCTGGCCTGGTGTTCACATGAGCCTCCCTGTCATGGCCTGATATGGGGAGACCCCTGTTGTTCTATGAGGTTTGGACCTTATTGCCATTAAGCACATTGGCAGCATGTTAGCCCATTGAGTGGAGTGGTCCATGCACAATTTTTTTAACATTAACTTGAGAGTCCTGTTCCCCCTTTTGAACCCTCCGGATGACTAGGGGTGGTGAGCAATAGGTAGTTTGTGTTTTATCCCCAACATTTCCTGCAAGTGGGTAAAAATTTTACTGGTAAAGTGTGAAGCTTGATCGCTGTCCACTTGTACTGTTACTCCCCACCTACAAAACACATGATTTAATAGTGTTTTGGCTGCCGTGATTATGGTATTGGAGCGGCAGGGGAATGCTTCAATCCATTTAGTGAATTGATCCACCATCTCTAGGGCATGCTGAAAATTGCCTTGCGCCTGTGGAAGTGGTCCAATGAAATCTATCTGGAGGTGAGTCCATATCCCTTGAGGTGGGGGCGCGCTTTGAAGCAAGGCTCGGTTAGTGCATGCGGGAGGATTATGCTGCAGGCATGGTAGGCATCGTGCCACATAGTGATTGATTGTTTCTCTCATGGAAGGCCACCAAGCTATGGATACTAACTTATAGAAGGTTACCAGGGTCAAATAGTGCCCTGCTGTGGGGTGGGAGTGAAAGAGGGAGAGCAGTTTGTGACCCACCTCTGGTGGAACACACACCACCAGGCAGGCGATTGGCTTTCTTTTGAACATCAGCAACTGCTCATCTGAGTCAGGGGCAGTGGTTAGTATGGTATTGGGAGCCCAGGCTGTTGGTTGAGGAAGGGGTCTGCCTTCCTCATGCCAAGCGCTTACAACAGCATATGACAAGCGTTGCTGCTGCAGGGATTTTAAATCTAGGCCTTGCTAACAACATTGCAGGGTCAACAACTATATCCTCTATTTCCTCATCAATCACAGCGTCCATGGCTGCTCTGTCTGCTCTGGCATTTCCCTCACTATGTGGACCCTTTTTTCTATGGGCTGCTACCTTTCCTATGAAGCAGGGCTGGGATCGCTGTTTAAGATATGACTAGAGCAGGGCCCATGGACCATCATCATCATAGGCGGTCCCGCGAACGAGTATGACTTGCTTCCACACCAAAAGGGATGAGTTCACAGACGTTTCAATGAAGGACCCGATATTCCAGTCCTGAACTCCAGGGGGGGAAGATGCCTGTGTGTGGATTTTTTTAACATGTGGTGACCGTTGCACACCAGCTACCACACGGGCTTGACAGAGTTAGGTCTTTATCCAGTGGCAAAGGTAAACCAGGACGACTGGAGACCTGCTCAGCTGCATGGACCTAGTGCACACACATATCGCAGTGTGGGCTGCCCTTGGGCCCTCGGTTCTTAGAAACATAGAAACATAGAAATTTACAGCGCAGAAGGAGACCATTTTGGCCCATCATGTCCACGCTGGCTGACAGAGCAGCATGACCCTCGATCAGCAGCCCTGAAGGTTACATATAAACCTACGAACAATGAATAATGGCGGAAAGACAAAGAGCACCCAGCCCAACCAGTCTTCCTCACACAACTGTGACACCCCTTATACTGAAACCTTCTACACTCCACCCCAACTTCTGGGTCCCGTACCCTCATTTGTCGCAGCTCCGCCACGATCTCTCGACGCTCCTCCGTCACAAACATTCACCGCACCTCCGCCACGATCTCTCATCACTCCTCCGCCACGATCTCTCACCGCTCCTCCGCCACAAACATTCGGCGAACCTCTGTCATGATCTCTCGCCATTCCTCTGCCACAATACATTCGCCACATCTCCGCCACAATCTCTCATCGCTCCTCCACCTCAATTAGTCGATACACCTCCACCACAATCTCTCGCTGCTCATCTGCTCTGACCTTCCCGCTCCTCCGATATACCTGGGCCCTGCCGATGTTCCTGCCGACGCTCCAAATGGCGACCTGGGTTTTGATGATGTCATCTAGTTGCCCACTTGTAACAACTCGCACTGGAAGCTGCAGTGGTATGCTCTTTTATCCTCCCGACCTGCAATGGTGTCCTTTTGCAGGTCGGGTGGCCATGGACCAGGGCCTTACCGTCTATCGTACAATAGTCATTTTTGTCTTATAAGTGCAAGGGGAGCATGGTGTTTATAGCACAGGCACTATCTGACCAAATATTCATAGGTCTATCTGAGGTTTCCTTCACAGCGGTTAGAAATGCATTGATTTCTGCATATTGTGAGGACTGTCTGTTGCATCTTCGCTGGATGGTTCTTTCTGGCAATACCACAGCATATCCGGTGTGGGGGCATCCCTCAATGTGATATGAGGACCCATCGATGTAGACATTTGGAGCACTCTGCATGGGGTCTTTCTGCACAGGATGAGTCTCAAAGTTAATCAGGGGTAACGGACATTCATGTGGATCCCCCTCATAGATCAAAAATTGTGGCAGCAATGTGGTGGGTTTGGAAATGGTATAAATTTCTCCTTCCATGAATTCCAATGTCCATTTGCTGAGGCGCTGCGAGGGAACTAGCAAATCTCCAGGTTTCATCAGTAGCTTCAGAGGTGTGTGTCCACTGTGCAGAGTTGTAGCCTGTAACCCAGTAATATGGCAGGGGGATGGGAACCTATGCAGCGAGATAGGGCGAAGTAATATGGAGTCAGAAACAGATGGTAGAAAGGTAAAAAGCAATAGTGGAAGGCCGAGTA
Organism: Pristiophorus japonicus; assembly: GCF_044704955.1. Lineage (NCBI taxonomy): Eukaryota > Metazoa > Chordata > Chondrichthyes > Pristiophoridae > Pristiophorus > Pristiophorus japonicus. Next base: position 225,543,306 of record NC_091981.1, read on the forward strand.
AACAAAGGCTAAAAAATAAAAAGGGCCACACTACATCATAATTCTAAAAGGACAAAGGGTGTTAAAAAAACAAGCCTGAAGGCTTTGTGTCTTAATGCAAGGAGTATCCGTAATAAGATGGATGAATTAACTGTGCAAATAGATGTTAACAGATATGATGTGATTGGGATTACAGAGACGTGGCTCCAGGATGATCAGGGCTGGGAACTCAACATTCAGGAAGGATAGAATAAAAGGAAAAGGAGGTGGGGTAGCATTGCTGGTTAAAGAGGAGATTAATGCAATAGTTGGGAAGGACATTAGCTTGGATGATGTGGAATCTATATGGGTAGAGCTGCAGAACACCAAAGGGCAAAAAACTTTAGTGGGAGTTGTGTACAGACCTCCAAACAGTAGTAGTGATGTTGGGGAGGGCATCAAACAGCAAATTAGGGCTGCATGCAATAAAGGTGCAGCAGTTATCATGGGTGACTTTAATATGCATATAGATTGGGCTAACCAAACTGGAAGCAATACGGTGGAGGAGGATTTCCTGGAGTGCATAAGGGATGGTTTTCTAGACCAATATGTCGAGGAACCAACTAGGGGGGAGGCCATCTTAGACTGGGTGTTGTGTAATGAGAGAGGATTAATTAGCAATCTCGTTGTGCGAGGCCGTTTGGGGAAGAGTGACTATAATATGGTGGAATTCTGCATTATGATGGAGAATGAAACAGTTAATTCAGAGACCATGGTCCAGAACTTAAAGAAGGGTAACTTTGAAGGTATGAGGCGTGAATTGGCTAGGATAGATTGGTGAATGATACTTAAGGGGTTGACAGTGGATGGGCAATGGCAGACATTTAGAGACCGCATGGATGAACTACAACAATTGTACATTCCTGTCTGGCGTAAAAATAAAAAAGGGAAGGTGGCTCAAACGTGGCTATCAAGGGAAATCAGGGATAGTATTAAAGCCAAGGAAGTGGCATACAAATTGGCCAGAAATAGCAGTGAACCCGGGGACTGGGAGAAATTTAGAACTCAGCAGAGGAGGACAAAGGGTTTGATTAGGGCAGGGAAAATAGAGTACGAGAAGAAGCTTGCAGGGAACATTAAGATGGACTGCAAAAGTTTCGAGAGATATGTAAAAAGACAAAGGTTGGTAAAGACAAATGTAGGTCCCCTGCAGTCAGAATCAGGGGAAGTCATAACGGGGAACAAAGAAATGGCAGATCAATTGAACAAGTACTTTGGTTCGGTATTCACTAAGGAGGACACAAACAACCTTCCGGACATAAAAGGGTTCGGAGGGTCTAGTAAGGAGGAGGAACTGAGAGAAATCCTTATTAGTCGGGAAATTGTGTTGGGGAAATTGATGGGATTGAAGGCCGATAAATCCCCAGGGCCTGATGGACTGCATCCCAGAGTACTTAAGGAGGTGGCCTTGGAAATAGCAGATGCATTGACAGTCATTTTCCAACATTCCATAGACTCTGGATCAGTTCCTATGGAGTGGAGGGTAGCCAATGTAACCCCACTTTTTAAAAAAGGAGGGAGAGAGAAAACAGGGAATTATAGACCGGTCAGCCTGACATCGGTAGTGGGTAAAATGATGGAATCAATTATTAAGGATGTCATAGCAGCGCATTTGGAAAGAGGTGACATGATAGGTCCAAGTCAGCATGGATTTGTGAAAGGAAAATCATGCTTGACAAACCTTCTGGAATTTTTTGAGGATGTTTCCAGTAGAGTGGACAAGGGAGAACCAGTTGATGTGGTGTATTTGGACTTTCAGAAGGCTTTTGACAAGGTCCCACACAAGAGATTAATGTGCAAAGTTAAAGCACATGAGATTGGGGGTAGTGTGCTGACGTGGATTGAGAACTGGTTGGCAGACAGGAAGCAAAGAGTAGGAGTAAATGGGTACTTTTCAGAATGGCAGGCAGTGACTAGTGGGGTACCGCAAGGTTCTGTACTGGGGCCCCAGCTGTTTACATTGTACATTAATGATTTAGACGAGGGGATTAAATGTAGTATCTCCAAATTTGCAGATGACACTAAGTTGGGTGGCAGTGTGAGCTGCGAGGAGGATGCTATGAGGCTGCAGAGTGACTTGGATAGGTTAGGTGAGTGGGACAATGAATGGCAGATGAAGTATAATGTGGATAAATGTGAGGTTATCCACTTTGGTGGTAAAAACAGAGAGACAGATTATTATCTGAATGGTGACAGATTAGGAAAAGGGGAGGTGCAACGAGACCTGAGTGTCATGGTACATTAGTCATTGAAGGTTGGCATGGAGGTACAGCAGACGGTTAAGAAAGCAAATGGCATGTTGGCCTTCATAGCGAGGGGATTTGAGTACAGGGGCAGTGAGGTGTTACTACAGTTGTACAGGGCCTTGGTGAAGCCACACCTGGAGTATTGTGTACAGTTTTGGTCTCCTAACTTGAGGAAGGACATTCTTGCTATTGAGGGCGTGCAGCGAAGGTTCACAAGACTGATTCCCAGGATGGCGGGACTGACATATCAAGAAAGACTGGATCAACTGGGCTTGTATTCACTGGAGTTCAGAAGAATGAGATGGGATCTCATAGAAACGTTTAAAATTCTGAGGATTTAGACAAGTTAGATGCAGGAAGAATGTTCCCAATGTTGGGGAAGTCCAGAACCAGGGGTCACAGTCTAAGGGTAAGGGCTAAGCCATTTAGGACCGAGATGAGGAGAAACTTCTTCACCCAGAGAGTGGTGAACCTGTGGAATTCTCTACCACAGAAAGTTGTTGAGGCAAATTCACTAAATATATTCAAAAAGAGTTAGATGTAGTCCTTACTACTAGGGGGATCAAGGGGTATGGCGAGAAAGCAGGAATGGGGTACTGAAGTTGCATGTTCAGCCATGAACTCATTGAATGGCGGTGCAGGCTCGAAGGGCCGAATGGCCTACTCTTGCATCTATTTTCTATGTTTCTATGTTTCTAATAAGAGTAAAGTGATGTACCGCCCAGAAGACGACCAGTAGGTGGCGCTCGCATGCGGTATACATCTGTTCTGCCCCCTGCAGGATTCGAGACGCATATACAATTGGCTGTCGTCGATCAGCTCGAGTTTGGCACAGAACTGCAGTGAGGCTTTGTTCTGTGGCTCCAACCTCTAAATGAAAGGGCTGTGTGGGAGGGATCAGACATGCGGCCTGTATCACTGCAGTTTTTAATTTAGCCACTGTTGTGTATGTATGATGTATGTACTGTTACATTAGACCAATGAATGTATCTTCACACTGTATATACTATACCTGTACCACCAGAGGGTGCTACTGGTGGAGACCTAAGGGTTACCTGCACACTGCAGATAACCAAGTATAAAAGGGAGCTCACCTCACTGTATTGTCACTCAGGAGCTGCAATAAATGGACTTAGGTCACAACAGTTCAAGTACAATACCTGACCTCGTGGAGTCATTACTAGAGTGCTTACACATATAACAACTGGCGACGAGATTACGAATTTCCATTCGCAAAATGGCTAACCTTAGCAACTTTTAACAATTCGCTGACGGGGAAGATTGGGAGGCCTTTGTGGAAAGGCTCGAACAATTTTTCATTGCAAATGACCTGGCTGGAGACACACCGACCTGGCTGGCTGATAAGCGCAGAGCTATCCTGCTCAGCAGTTGTGGGGCCCCCGTCTATGACATCATCAGGGACTTGCTAACCCCAGCGAAGATGACAACCAAAACGTATGCGGAGCTCGTAACAATGATACAGGAACAACTCAAACCTAAAGAGAGCATCCTCACAGATAGACACCGGCTTTACACACACCGGTGTCCGAAGGCCAGGAAATTGCAAAATATGCTGCAGACCTGAGACGATTGGTTGCACCGTGTGATTTTGGTTGCACCTCACCGAAGCTCTAAGGGACATCTTTGTTATCGGAATCGGCCACAAGGGTCTCCTCCACAAACTGCTCTCTGCAGACACTACAGTCACCCTGCAGAAGGCAATTAAAATGAGCCTGGCGTTCATGGTCTCGGCTTGCGATTCTAAGGGGATGATGACTCACTCCCAGGACTCTAACCTGGCAAGTACCATGAACCGAATGGCGCCCTTTAGAGGCAAGACTGATACCCTGAGTCCCGCAACCCTGAGTCCGCCACATGGGGCCAACCGGCCAGCCCCATGCTGGCGCTGTGGAGGAAATCACAGGGCTCACCAGTGCCGATACAAAGATTATACTTGCAAAGGCTGTAACGCTAAAGGCCATCTTCAGCGAATGTGTAGAAGAAATTTTACTCACCGAGTCACTGAAGAGTTGACCGATCACCCGGGCTCCAGCGCTGATGAAGACAAAGAGCGAGTCTATGAGGCAGCTCAGCCCCAGGAAGAGATGTACAGAATGTTTACCTGCTCCACCTAGAGTTCCCCGTTGAGAATAGAAGTCGAAATCAACGGTGTTCCAGTCTCGATGTAGGTCGACACAGGGGTGAGCCAATCGCTGATGAATCAGGCGGCCTTCGCGAAACTCTGGGACAATCCAGTTGAACGGCCTAAAATGCTCCCAATCCAGGTGAAGCTGCTCACTTACACAAACGACACCATCCCAGTCGTTGGCAGCGTGGATGTCCAGGTGTCCTATGGCGGAGCGATGCACAAGTTACCTTTGTGGATCATTGCTGGTGATGGTCCAACGCTGCTGGGAAGAAGATGGATGAAACAAATCGAAATCTGTTGGAGCTGGGAAAGCCTCCAGACCCTGGCGATCGACGTCCTACGCGGCCCCAAATTTGGGTCCATCACAGCACCCGAAGATCCTACCGTCTGACTTGACTGCGTGGAGATGACACAGATCGTACAAACCAATGGCGAGATGATTCAATCCAAACAACCAGACCTCACCTTCTGGGCTCCAGTGGCAGGACTCCGAAGGAAGAAGATCGGTGAAGAGGGTAAATTCCCGACTTCCGTGGCAGAACCTGGGGAGAAAAGGATCACCGCAGCCTACATTGTGGAGAGAAAGAAGATGGCGCCCGCACCACGAGGTGAAGCACCTGAAATCAAGATGGCCATGACCAGACCACGAGGGACAGCATTGAGGGAACAACATCTGATGCTGAGCGGCGGACCGGATTGGGGTAAAAGTTGCAAGGCCCTCTTAAAGGAGACCGACAACCCAGCACAATTAAATGGATAGTTCCACTCTTTGTACAGCGATGCCGGTGATATTAATGAAAAAGATGTAATTAACAAATGCAAGTATCTAAATGTACCGTTTGACAGCGATGCCGGTAGGATGCATGGAAAAGATGTAATTAACAAACGTGAATTTGTAAAGGCAACTAACAATGTCGAGTTGGGTGATTGCGGTCGGAGCCAATGTATCACGAATGTAAATAATTAAATGATGTGTGATGCCAGGTTCTACATGTAAGCCGACATAACTTAGGGTAACCTCCCGTGGGAAACTCCCAGGTCCAGCGGGCTACCCGATCATGTAGCCTGCGCCTCCGGGACCAATGTGATGCGCCAGGGAGTGTGGCCACACACACAAAGGGAGCATACCCACTGCAGTGCCAGTGATCGGTGGACGGCACAGGCACCACCACTGGCACCCTGCCCCAGATCGGCCCTACCCCTCTGGCCACCAGGGCCAGTACCGGGAGCAAGAGGCCAGCACCCTCCAGCCCTCCCGACGGGACCTGGGATGACCAGGCTCCCAATACCGCTGAAGGGCAGCAGGGAGACACTGCAGCCCTAAAAGGAGAACAGGGAGGCCACACGTTTCTGAGGCTCTGCCCACCATTAGGCAATGGCAAAGGCTCTGAGACTCAGCCAGGTGAGCGATCCGAGCCCACCCAGCTGGCAAGGGGGCGCAGCGCCGCCATCAGACAACCTGGACACAGTCCGGTCACTCTGGAACTAGCGCCCTCACCCATCTGCACCCACACCCCAGGGGCAATACTGTAATACCATGTATGTGCCTTACCTGTAATATGTACTTGTTCCAACACTGCTGAACCCCAACAGTGATATAACTAATCCTAATTTTTATTCTCTGTACCCGTAAGTCAATGCATATTTTGAGCCACACACATGGGTCTATGTATTGGGGGGGGGGGGGGAATGGATGTATATAGCCATGGACACACATGGATCATGCCCAGAACCCACACAACCTTCACTACAACCTTCAACCGTCCACTGCTGACCATTTCCCAATGTTGTGGCAATAAGGACTTGGGGGTCTACAGGGAGAGAGCCATTCCCAAGCACAGACAAAGTGCAAGGGCTTTGGGCACTCAAGTCGCGGGCCAGAGCACATAGTGCAAAAGCCAGTGGCACAAGACTTAGGGGGGAGTGATATTGTGTATGTATAGATAGATAGATAGATAGAAAATAGGTGCAGGAGTAGGCCATTCGGCCCTTCGAGCCTGCACCGTCGTTCAATGAGTTCATGGCTGAACATGCAACTTCAGTACCCCATTCCTGCTTTCTCGCCATACCCCTTGATCCCCCTAGTAGTAAGGACTACATCTAACTTCTTTTTGAATATATTTAGTGAATTGGCCTCAACAACTTTCTATGGTAGAAAATTCCACAGGTTCACCACTCTCTGGGTGAAGAAGTTTCTCCTCATCTCGGTCCTAAATGGCTTAGCCCTTATCCTTAGACTGTGACCCCTGGTTCTGGACTTCCCCAACATTGGGAACATTCTTCCTGCATCTAACCTGTCTGAACCCATCAGAATTATAAAGTATGTACTGTTATATTAGACCAATGAATGTATCTTCACACTGTATATACTATACCTGTACCACCAGAGGGTGCTACTGGTGGAGACCTAAGAGTCACCTGCACACTGCACGTAACCAAGTATAAAAGGGAGGTTACCTCACTGTATTGTCACTCAGGAGCTGCAATAAATGGACTAAGGTCACAACAGTTCAAGTACAATACCTTTACCTCGTGGAGTCATTACTAGAGTGCTTACACACATAACAGCCACATCAGTCCTTGCCGGGTGTATGTCATCACCCTGCATGTTGATCAAATTATACAGGGGCTTTGCGCACTTTGTAAAGCCTGGGATAAAGTTCCTTTGGTACCCCACCAGACCTAAAAATGATCATAGGACTGTTTTGGAAGTGGGTAATGGCAATCGCTGTATTATCTCCACCTTGTGAGAGTCAGGGGATGATTGCTCTGGAGCACTGGACACTCCTCGAAAGGTGACCGTTCTTTTACTTATTGAGCCTTATGGGGATTCACCTTTAGTCCCGCCTGAGCCAACGATGTCAACAGTTAGTTCAAAAGGGACAGATGCTCCTCCATGCTGTCGGTTGCCAGCAGTAGGTCGTCTGCATATTGCAGCAAGCAGCTAGGGCGGGAAAAGTCTTTTAAAATTGCAGCCATTCTTTTGTGAAAAATCGTCGGGGCATTGTGGAACCCCTGAGGCAGGCATGTCCAGGTGTAGCTCTGGTCTTCAAATGTGAACGTGAATTTGTACTGGTCTTTAATGTACAGGGATACTCCAGAATCCATTAGTGATGTCGAGGGTCAAGAAGTCCTTGGAACCAGCAGGAATTTGAGATAATATAGTGAGAGTTTCTCTTACTACAGGTGAGCAGGCTGGTGTTACAGAATTTAACTTTCTGTAATCAAAAGTTAGTCGCCAGCTGCTATCAGGCTTTTTAACCGGCCATGTGAGTGAATTGGTCGTGAAAGTGCCTGTCCTAACAACGCCCTGCTCGACTAGGAACTTTGTGGTGTCTCAGATATAAGGGTGACTCTCCCTTGGGATGGGGTACTGTTTAGTAAATAAGTGGAGTGGTCCCTCAATAGAATCTTCGCCTGTCATTTTTACACAGTCATGCTTGCTTGTGGCGAACACTAGTGTTCAGCACTAGGTGTTCCTGAATTAGTTTAGCCACAGCTTCATTTTTGCTTCGCAGAGGATCATACTTAGATGGCTTTTTAATAGCAAAAACCGAGTAAGCATCTGAAATTTCTTTTACTCTCGCATTATCTCTCAATCCTATCCAAACACAGTCCCGATTGTAATCTATCACCGTGCCATACTGATCCAACACATCAGTCCCTACAATTCCCCTTCCGTTGGGGGTGGTCATCAGCATCGGCGCTGGGACCCTACAGATGAGGCCTCCCAACTGAAGTTCAGTGGCCTTCCCTACATACGAGGTGGTTGTATCATCATTAAACCCTTTAAGGGTCATACAACCCTTGCCAGCTGCTGCATGGCGTTCAGGGTATGGGATGTGGATGATGGTAATGGCTGAGCCAGTATCGATAAGCATAATCTTCTGCCTTTTAAGACAACAAGGACTACTGGTCTCCCGCTACCCTCACGTCAGAACCCCACTTCCGACCAATCTTTGGGGGCCGAACCCTGTCATAGGGTGAATCCTTGAAGGAGTCTCTCTAATGAGTGTGCATCGGCGATTGCGTGTACCGGTAAATTATTTTGCATCCCCACCGTGGCAACTTGTACTTCTATGAGAGTTATCAATTGGTCCAATCAGTGATCTGTCCTAGAGTGTTTGGATCCGTCCCTCAGGATGTATCTATGCATTGCACTGTGGTCTGGTGCCTGTCCGGTTCTGCTGCAGTCTTTTGCTAGATGGCCTACCTTCTTACAATTAAAGCACTGCCCCTTAAAGGGGTAACACCTAGATCCCCCCACCGTTGACATTGGTTTATTTGCGGTGGGTGGTGACTTCACCCTGAACTGGTCTTTTACCACCTCCAAGGCTATTTGAGCAATGGTCTCTGTATCTGACCACTGATTGGCGGGCCTCATGGCTATGCCCAGGGTGGTTTTAACTAAAGCATGGGTCAGGAACATCAATTTAAATTGTTCCTGATTCTTTCCTACTGCAGCATTTGCGGGTGCCTGGTTCTGGGTATGTTCAGACGTATCATACAGACAATTACTGAAGGCTCCAGGGGTTTCTTCTGGGTGCTGCTTGGTCTGATTAAGCAGAGCCACTAAGTTTAAGTTTTGGAGCCCTAAATGTTTTAGGATCTTGGTCCTGACTGCATTGGCCTCTGTGCTAGGCTGGAGGACTGTGTCTGGCAGATTACCTTTTAGGGAAGTGGAACAGGCCAAGAGGAGGGCTCGTGTTAAGTCCTTCTCTTCTTATTCGGGGTGACTTCTCCTGAAATTTGCCCACCTCCTGTTAACACCCAATGGATCATCCCCATCATTAATGGGCCCCAACTCGTGACTACCTGCCGTGGCGTCAGCACCAGACATGGGCCGTGAGCCAGTATGGTTACTGGTGATGTGACCATGCGCATTACGTTGTAAAGAAGTGATTACTATAGCTACGGTTGGCTCTTATGCCTCCAAAGTATTCCATCCTTCACCACCTTCCTGGGCATTATACTGACTGCCTTCCTCTTCCCAATCTGTCTTCCCCCTTGTCCCCTTCTGTTGTTTCTGTTATGGCTCCCCATGTTACTGTGGATACCATGGCCTGCTGCTCCCTTAACTTACTTTTTAGCCTCGCTATTTCTAATTGGCACCGGGAGTGGTCTGCCTCCCTATGTGTCTTCTTAATTACTTCCCTTAAAGCACCCCCAGCATCTTCTACCTCTTGCAGGAACCCCAAGTATTCCAATTTTTTTTTAACTCAAATTTTTTTTCATTCGCTTCAATGACGGCTGCTGTGGCATTTAAAATTGAAAGGCTTTGTTGCTGTAGCAACGAAGCTGCCTGTTTGGCCCCTCTTTCCAATTGCTTAATATTGTGGCTTAAGCGATCAATTTCTTGTCTTAAATGCTGTATTTGTCCCTCCTTTAACCGCTGAATAAGTTGAAGGCTTTCTTCCTTTTGTTCTTTTATATTTTGAATCTCTTTTTTGTTTAGTCGAACCTCTTTTACTTGCGATTCTTTTAAATCTTGTATCTCTTTTGCCCTTTAGTCTTTTAAATATTGTATCACTTAACTTAAATTTTGATTCTCTTTTGCATCCTGCCTCATTAATTCCTCATTTCTCTGAGCACAGTAATGTGGGCAGATTGCCAAGAGACCATTTACCCGTTTTGGCCTTAGCTCGCCTTGATTTAGTTTCTCCTGGATAAATGCCATGAGCTCCATAAAGGACACATGTTGGCCCTTACGGAAGTATGCATGTGTCTGTCTGGAGGGCCGGTGCCATTCCTTGATTAGGTTAATGGCTTTCCAATTAACACCTTTTCTAGTTTGGTGAATTTCAAAGCCATGGAGACATGAACTTGGGGAAGTCATCCATGTTATTTCTTTCAACACTGCAGTCTTTCTCTATAATCAATACTTTTAACATTTTTATGTATATATGGCTTGAGGAATGGTGCAAGAGAGAGGGATTCAAATTCCTGGGACATTGGAACTGGTTCTGGGGGAGGTGGGACCAGTACAAACTGGACGGTCTGCACCTGGGCGGACTGGAACCAATGTCCGAGGGGGAGTGTTTGCTAGTGCAGTTGGGGAGGGTTTAAATTAATATGGCAGGGGGATGGGAATCAATGCAGGGAGACAGAGGGAAGTAAAATGGGGGCAGAAGCAAAAGGTAGAAAGGAGATAAGGAAAAGTGGAGGGCAGAGAAATCAAGGGCAAAAATCAAAAAGGGCCACATTACAACATAATTCTAAAAGGACAAAGAGTGTTAAAAAACAAGCGTGAAGGCTCTGCGTCTCAATGCGAGGAGCATTCCTAATAAAGGTGGATGAATTAACTGTGTAGATAGCTGTGAACGGATATGATGTAATTGGGATTACGGAGACATGGCTCCAGTGTGACCAAGGCTGGGAACTCAACATCCAGGGATATTCAATATTCAGGAAGGATAGACAGAAAGGAAAAGGAGGTGGGGTAGCGTTGCTGGTTAACGAGGAGATTAACGCAATAGTAAGGAAGGACATTAGCTTGGATGATGTGGAATCGGTATGGGTCGAGGTGCGGAGCACCAAAGGGCATAAAACGCTAGTGGGAGTTGTGTACAGACCACTAAACAGTAGTCGTGAGGTTGAGGATGGCATCAAACAGGAAATTAGGGATAAAGGTACAACAGTTATCGTGGGTGACTTTAATCTGCATATAGATTGGGCTAACCCAACTGGTAGCAATGCGGTGGAGGAGGATTTCCTGGGGTGTATAAGGGATGGTTTTCTAGACCAATACATCGAGGAACCAACTAGATGGCTGGCCATCTTAGATTGGGTGTTGTGCAACGAGAGAGGATTAATTAGCAATCTTGTTGTGCGAGGCCCCTTGGGGAAGAGTGACCATAATATGGTAGAATTCTTCATTAAGATTGAGAGTGACACAGTTAATTCAGAGACTAGAGTTATGAACTTAAAGAAAGGTAACTTCGATGGTGTGAGACGTGAATTGGCTAGGATAGACTGGCGAATGATACTTAAAGGGTTGACGGTGGATAGGCAATGGCAGACATTTAAAGATCACATGGATGAACTTCAACAATTGTACATCCCTGTCTTGAGTAAAAATAAAATGAGGAAGGTGGCTCAACTGTGGCTAACAAGGGAAATTAGGGATAGTGTTAAATCCACGGAAGAGGCATATACATTGGCCAGAAAAAGCAGCAAACCTGAGGACTGGGAAAAATTTAGAATTCAGCAGAGGAGGACAAAGGGTTTAATGAGGAGGGGGAAAATAGAGTATGAGAGTAAGCTTGCAGGGAACATAAAAACTGACTGCTAAAGTTTCTATAGATATGTGAAGAGAAAAAGATTAGTGAAGACAAATGTAGACCCCTTGCAGTCAGAATCAGGTGAAATTATAATGGGGAACAAAGAAATGGCAGACCAATTGAACAAATACTTTGTTTCTATGTTCACAAAGGAAGACACAAATAATCTTCCGGAAATACTAGGGTCTAGCGAGAAGGAGGAACTGAAGGAAATCCTTATTAGTCACGACATTGTGTTAGTGAAATTGATGGGACTGAAGACTGATAAATCCCCAGGGCCTGATAGTCTGCATCCCAGAGTATTATGGAATTGGCCCTAGAAATAGTGGATGCATTGGTAGTCATTTTCCAACTTTCTATAGACTCTGGATCAGTTCCTATGGATTGGAAGGTAGCTAATGTAACCCCACTTTTTAAAAAAGGAGGGAAAGAGAAAACAGGGAATTATAGACCGGTTAGCCTGACATCGATAGTGGGGAAAATATTGGAATCAATTATTAAAGATGTAATAGCAGCGCATTTGGAAAGCAGTGACAGGATCGGTCCAAGTTAGCATGGATTTATGAAAAATAAATCATGCTTGACAAATCTTCGAGAGTTTTTTGAGGATGTAACTAGTAGAGTGGCCAAGGGAGAACCAGTGGATGTGGTGTATTTGGACTTTCAAAAGGCTTTTGACAAGGTCCCACACAAGAGATTGGTGTGCAAAATCAAAGCAAATGATATTGGGGTAATGTACGGACGTGGATAGAGAACTGGTTGGCAGACAGGAAGCAGAGAGTCGGGATAAACGGGTCCTTTTCAGAATGGCAGGCAGTGACTCGTGGGGTACCGCAAGGTTCAGTGCTGGGACCCCAGCTATTTACAATATACATTAATGATTTAGACGAAGGAATTGAATGTAATATCTCCAAGTTTGCAGATGACACTAAGCTGGGTGGCTGTGTGAGCTGTGAGGAGGATGCTAAGAGGCTGCAGAGTGAATTGGACAGGTTAGGTGAGTGGGCAAATGCATGGCAGATGCAGTATAATGTAGATAAATGTGAGGTTTCCCACTTTGGTGGCAAAAACACGAAGGCAGAATATTATGACAGATTGGTAAAAGGGGAGGTGCAACGGGACCTGGGTGTCAAGGTATATCAGTCAATGAAAATTGGCATGCAGGTACAGCAGGCGGTGAAGAAGGCAAATGGCATGTTGGCCTTCATAGCGAGAGGATTTGAGTACAGGAGCAGGGAGGTCTTACTGCAGTTGTACAAGGCCTTGGTGAGGCCACACCTTGAATATTGGGTACAGTTTTGGTCTCCTAATCTGAGGAAGGACATTCTTGCTATTGAGGGAATGCAGCGAAGGTTCACCAGACTGATTCTTGGAATGGCAGGACTGACATATGAAGAAAGACTGAATCGACTGGGCTTATATTCGCTGGAATTTAGAAGAATGAGAGAGGATCTCATAGAAACATATAAAATTCTGACAGGTTAGATGCAGGAAGAATGTTTCCGATGTTGGGGAAGTCCAGAACCAGGGGTCACAGTCTAAGGGTAAGGGGTAAGCCAATTAGGACCGGGATGAGGAGAAACTACTTCACTGAGAATTGTGAACCTGTGGAATTCTCTACCACAGAAAGTTGTTGAGGCCAGCTCGTTAGATATATTCAAAAGGGAGTTAGATGTGGCCCTTACGGCTGAAGGGATAAAGGGGTATGGAGAGAAAGCAGGAATGGGGTACTAAAGCTGCAAAAATGATCAACCATGATCATATTGAATGGTGGTGCAGGCTCGAAGGGCCGAATGGTCTACTCCTGCATCTATTTTCTATGTTTCTATGTTTACACAGAATCAATTTTATCATTACCATGACTTTTATTCTTACAGAATAGTTGTAGCAGGACTTCTCAGCTTTTATACTCCATCCCCTTTGCAATTAAGACCAGCATTCCATTTGCTTTCCTGATTACTTGCTGTAGCTGCACGCTAACTTTTTGTGTTTCATGCACAAGGACCCCTAGGTCCCTCTGTACTGCAGCATTTTGTAATTTCTCTCAATTTAAATTCTAATTTGCTTTTCTATTTATTCTGCCAAAGTGGATAACATCACATTTTCCCACATTATATTCCATCTGCCAAATTTTTGCCCACTCACTTAGCCTGTTAATATCCCTTTGCAGATTTTTTGTGTTCTTCTCACAACTTGCTTTCCCATCCATCATCGTATCGTCAGCAAACTTGGCTACATTACATTCGGTCCCTTCATCCAAATCATTAATATAGATTGTCGATAGATGAGACCCCAGCACCGATCCCTGTGGCACCCCACTAGTTACCGTTTGCCAACTGGAAAATGACCCATTTATCCCGCGCTCTGTTTTCTGTTAGTTATAGCCATCTGCCAAATTCTTGCCCACTCACTTAGCCTGTCCATGTCCTCCTGCAGTCTCTTTATGTCCTCCTCACACATTGCCCTTCCTCCCATCTTTGTATCATCAGCAAGCTTGGCTATGTTACACTCAATCCCCTCTCCCAAGTCGTTAATATAGATTGTAAATAGTTGGGGTCCCAGCACTGATCCCTGTGGCACCCCACTCGTTACTGATTGCCAACCAGAGAATGAACCATTTATCCTGACTCTCTGTTTTCTGTTTGTTAGCCAATCTTCTATCCATGCTAATATATTACCCCCAACCCCGTGAACTTTTATCTTGTGCAGTAACCTTTTGTGTGGCATCATGTCAAATGCCTTATAGAAGTCCAAATACACTTTTATCCACCCTGTTCGTTATATCCTCAAAGAATTCCAGCAAATTTGTAAAACATGACTTCCCCTTCATAAATCCATGCTGACTCTGCCTGACCAAATTTTGTTTTTCCAAATGTCCTGCTACTGCTTCTTTAATAATGGACTCCAACATTTTCCCAAGTACAGATGTTAGGCTAACTGGTCTATAGGGCCCAAGTTTCCACATGATTTGCGCCTGATTTTTAGGAGCAACTGGTGGAGAACGGACTATCTTAGAAATCGCAATTCTCCACATTTTTTTTTCTGCAGTTCGAGTCAGGTAGAACAGTTCTACTTTGGAACAGAATTTTTTCTTCAAAAGGGGGCGTCCGGCCACTGACGCCTGATTTCAAAGTTTCCACAGTGAAAACGTACTCCAAACTAAAGTAGAATGGAGCAAGTGAAGATTTTTGTAGAACTGAAAAAACCTGTTCTACACAGTAAAAAATCAGGCGCAGGTTACAAATTAGGCGTCCAGAACGAGGTGGGGGGGGGGGAGGGGGGGGCGGGGGGAGGGAAGTCATTAAATTCTACAATCAATCCTTATTTATACTTCTACAAATATTATAGAAATAAATCCAACCTGAATAAACATTTATAAGCAAAGAAAAGATTAAATAAACCATCTTCCTACCTGTGTGAAAGTGCTTCAGCCATCGTTCGTTCCCGCGGGAGGAAACCGCCGTTTGTTGCCGTGGAGGGGAGGGAGGGGGAGGAAACCGCCGTTTGTTGCCGTGGAGGGGAGGGAGGGGGAGGAAACCGCCGTTTGTTGCCGTGGAGGGTGGGGAGGGGAAGGAGACAGTCGTTTGTTGCTGCGGAGGGGAGGGAGGGAAAGGAGACAGTGAGAAGGCTGCAAGTGCTGATGTGCTGATGGCAATGTGATTTTATAAAAAAATGTTCAAAAATTAAACAGCTACAAAGAACTACAAAAAAGGCCGAGTGCCAATGTTTCCTTCACACTGCGCGTGGGCGAACGCTCCAACGCGCACGCGCAGCGTTGCCGGCAGGAAAAAAAATAATTTAAATAGTACCCGCCCCCTCCCACTTACAAAATCGGCGCGAGTGTAGGCTCCGCCCCCCTGGGCGCCACGCCAAACAGACAAGGAGCTGCAAAGCGCTCCAGAATAACGCGTTTTTTTTCTGGCGCCGTTTTAGGCGTGAAAAACGGGCGCCCAGCTCGGAGGGGCGCCCGTTTTTTATCCTGTGGAAACTTGGGCCTATAGTTTCCTGCTTTTGGTCTGCCTTCTTTGCAGTTTTCCTATCTGCTGGGACCTCCCCAGAATCCAGGGAATTTTGATAAATTACAACCAATGTATCCACAATCCCTGCCACTACTTCTCTTAAGACCCTAGGATGCAAGCCATCAGGTCCAGGGGATTTATCTGCCTTTAGTCTCATTATCTTACTGTCTTCAGAAGGGAAGACACAAATAACCTTTCGAATGTACTCGGGGACAGTGGGTCTAGTGACAAGGAGGAACTGAAGGATATCCTTATTCGGCGGGAAATTGTGATAGGGAAATTGATGGGATTGAAGGCCAATAAATCCCCGGGGCCTGCTAGTCTGCATCCCAGAGTACTTAAGGAAGTGGCCCTAGAAATAGTGGATGTATTGGTGATCATCCTCCAACAGTCTATCGACTCTGGATCAGTTCATATGGACTGGAGGGTAGCTAATGTAACACCACTTTTTAAAAAAGGAGGGAGAGAGAAAATGGGTAATTATAGTCTGGTTAGCCTGACATCAGTAGTAGGGAAAATGTTGGAATCAATCATTAAGGATGAAATAGCAGCGCATTTGGAAAGCAGTGACAGGATCGGTCCAAGTCAGCATGGATTTATGAAAGGGAAATCATGCTTGACGAATCTTCTGGAATTTTTTGAGGATGTAACTAGCAGAGTGGACAAGGTAGAACCAGTGGATGTGGTGTATTTGGACTTTCAAAAGGCTTTTGACAAGGTCCGGCACAAAAGATTGGTGTGCAAAATCAAAGCCCATGGTATTGGGGGTAATGTACTGACGTGGATAGAGAACTGGTTGGCAGACAGGAAGCAGAGAGTCGGGATAAACGGGCCCTTTTCAGAATGGCAGGCAGTGACTAGTGGAGTACCGCAGGGCTCAGTGCTGGGACCCCAGCTATTTACAATATACATTAACGATTTGGATGAAGGAATTGAGTGTAATATCTCCAAGTTTGTAGATGACACTAAACTGGGTGGCGGTGTGAGCTGTGAGGAGGACGCTAAGAGGCTGCAGAATGACTTGGACAGGTTAGGTGAGTGGGCAAATGCATGGCAGATGCAGTATAATGTGAATAAATGTGAGGTTATCCATTTGGTGGCAAAAGCACGAAGGCAGAATATTATCTGAATGGCGGCAGATTAGGAAAAGAGGAGGTGCAACGAGACCTGGGTGTCATGGTTCATCAGTCATTGAAAGTTGGCATGCAGGTACAGCAGGCAGTGAAGAAGGCAAATGGTATGTTGGCCTTCATAGCTAGGGGATTTGAGTATAGGAGCTGGGAGGTCTTACTGCAGTTGTACAGGGCCTTAGTGAGGCCTCACCTTGAGTATTATGTTCAGTTTTGGTCTCCGAATCTGAGGAAGGATGTTCTTGCTATTGAGGGAGTGCAGCGAAGGTTCACCAGACTGATTCCAGGGATGGCTGGACTGTCATATGAGGAGAGACTGGATCAACTAGGCCTTTATTCACTGGAGTTTAGAAGGGTGAGAGGGGATCTCATAGAAACGTATAAGATTCTGACAGGACTGGACAGGTTAGATGCAAGAAGAATGTTCCTGATGTTGGGGAAGTCCAGAACCAGGGGACATAGTCTTAGGATAGGGGTAGGCCATTTAGGACTGCGATGAGGAGAAACTTCTTCACTCAGAGAGTTGTTAACCTGTGGAATTCCCTGCCGCAGGGAGTTGTTGATGACAGTTCATTGGATATATTCAAGAGGGAATTAGATATGTCCCTTACTGCTAAGGGGATCAAGGGGTATGGAGAGAAAGCAGGAAAGGGGTACTGAGGGAGTGATCAGCCATGATCTTATTGAATGGTGGTACAGGCTCGAAGGGCCGAATGGCCTACTCCTGCATCTATTTTCTATGTTTCTATGTTTCTACTGAGCCCCGCCTCCTTAGTGATTGTGATTGTGTTAAGTTCCCCCCCCCCCCCATAGCCCCTTGACTATCTAATGTTGGAATATTGTTCGTGTCCTTTACCGTAAAAACTGATACAAAATACTTGTCGGTTGTTGGTCATTAACATTTAAGTGTGCATCCCTTTTACTTAAGGAAGCAGAGATATGAGCCATACCAGGGAGAACGACCAAGGTGAGAGACAGTAATGGGGACAAGGGCATTACAGTGGGAGATTGAGCAACTGCAGGAATGTCGTGATGGCTGAAGGTCGAAATGCTCGACAGTTGGGAATTTGAAAGTACCATCGTAAGTGACTTGGGGGAGAATTTTTCTGTTGTGCACATAGAAATGGGGTTGGGAGGGTGAAAGGGGATGTGATGGGAGTATAACAACAACAACAACTTGTATTTATATAGCGCCTTTAACGTAGTAAAACGTCCCAATATAGAGGCCATGTGAATGTTGAGCGGGTGGCCGTTAATACTGGTAGGGGAGCTTACATGGAGAGCAAGATTAAGGGAGGATAAGAGGGTAGTGAGAGAGGGCACGATGAGCTGAGACGGAGGTTGAAATCATGGAGGATGAGAAGTCGCTCGGTGCAGAGGCTGAGGGAGGAGCACAGTGAAGCTCTCTCAGTACTTGGGTGGGCGACAGAGAACAATGATTTTAAAGGAGAGTCAAGAGGAATGGAGCAAGTTGCTATTCGCTATTCTTCCATTTGCTATTTTAACACGAGGATTAACCTATTTATTTTAAATGGGTTAATTCTTCAGTTAAAATAGCGAACAGCAAAATGTCTTACAAATGCTTTAATCATTAATATCACAAACAGCAATTTCTCGATGATAGTGTAAACTGCATGCTGGATTAAATTAGATCAGTATAGTATTATGTTTAGATGACTATGTCTGCTGTCTAGCACAGTTTGTGACCATTAGGTTCTGTAGTTTAGTCAATGTTAAGTTCACCAGGCACGAATAACGATAAAAGCATTAGGGAAAATGTTGTGGGGCCCTGGGCTGCTTGTGTGACCTTGTGTGGCCCCCCAAAAGTTTGTCACCATCTTCCACCTGCTCCACAATGACATGCAGGCCGTGATCCTTACCAACGGATCCATTACAGACCCAATCCATGTCCAGACCGGGGTCACACAGGGCTGCGTCATTGCCCCAACCCTCTTCTCAATCTTCCTCGCCATGCTCCATCTCATAGTCAACAAGCTTCCCGCTTGAGTGGAACTCAACTACAAAACCAGTGGGAACCTGTTCATCCTTCGTCGTCTCCAGGCCAGGTCTAAGACCACCCCAACCTCTGTCGTATTGGACTATTCAGCCACCTAAGGACTCATTTTTAGGGTGGAAGCAAGTCTTCCTCAATTCCGAGGGACTGCCTATGACCGTGTGTGACCTTGCATACAGTGGTCATAAAATTAGGTGCGTGAGGTCGCAAGCCCAATTCACTACATGACCCAATTTTAAGAGGCGTGATTTGGGACTAAATAATGGCTGGAAATTCAATACCGCCCATTTTGAGGCGTTATTCCTGACGAAGCGGTAAGTATAGCGATCTCTAAAAGTTTGTGCCTCCTACCGAGAAATTTGGTTGAATCGCACCAGGAGGGAAAGGGGGTGCTAAATCAGGCATTGCACAACTCTCCTCGGGTGCTTCAACCGAAAATCTCAGCGCGAAAATGGAATGTGAAATGCGCATGCTCCGAAGGCCACTATAGATCCCGGGCCCAGCCGATTCTTAATGGCGTGGTACGATAATTCTGTGCATGCACAGTTCCAACTGTGTACACTGAGCAGAGCGGGAAAATGGAGGAGCAGGAAGGTCGCCAGTGTGCACACTGCTTCTCATTCACGGCCGTTGAGGCCTTGATGGAGGCAATTGAAAGGGGGTGGGATGTGCTGCAGCTTCCAGGAGGAAGGAGGCCCAGGACGTCTCGGTGTCGTGAACTGTGACACAATGTCGCAAGAAGTTCAACGGGTCGTCAGGGTGAGTACCCTTTCTATTAATGCACCAATGCCATGATGTGAAGCTCACTGTCTCACACAATGTCAAGTCTTTGCAGTACCTGCCCCTTCTCTATGTGTACCAGGCCATGGTCTTGGTTGGTGAAGTCACCTGAAAAGTTGAGGCTCAGTTCACCAGCCATGCCCTGCGCATGCAAGTAATGTGCACCTTCTTGTTCCCTACTCAGTCTCACCCCTCCTCGCATTACCCTTTCATCTTGATATGCGTTTGCAAAATGTCAGCCTGATCCATAATCCTAGGTGGGCTCTCATGTCATCCCACCCTTCCCACACGAACGATACACAGCCACGCAGATTCTAATGGATATCTGCACACTTCCAGACAGCAGCAGCTACTCTACTATGGAAGGCACATGTGCCACACGATGAGCTGCAGACTCACTCACAGCTTCTTGTGTTTCTTATTGCAGGCGAAAGTGGCTCACAATCATAGAGAGCAGTAACGCACTGGAGGTGGGGATCCTGATATACATGACCTCCCTGAGGTTGAGGAACGAGTGTTTGCCCTCATGGGCACACCCATTGGCACTGTCGCAGGCGGCGAAGCAGAGCCCCCTGTGGACAGTGACAGTATGTGAATGGCGTTTGGGACTTATGTGAGATCCGTGACCCTTGATAGTAAATGCCTACCTCCTTTACATATAATTGTCCAAAGCCACCTTTCTCTTACCTCCCTGCCCCCTCCCCTGCTGCTAACCACACTTCTGTTGCTTTGTGCTTTCAGATGATGAGCCAGAAGTGCTGCAGCCTGCCCGTGATCCAAAAACATCGGCCGATGGGGGAGATGACGAGGGAGGGACGACAGTTTGTTGACTGAGCGGGACAGTCCATCAGTCCCACTAAGTGGGGATACCGCATCATTCGAAGACCCTGAATTCCTTGGATTTGAAGAGTCTGAGTCTCCTGGCCTCAGTGGCCTACAGCAATGCACAGCACGAGGGGAAATTCAGAGGCCAGTTCCCCGGAGGGTGAGTTGGTCCAGGAGTCCTGCTGAGAGACAGTCAGACATGGACCTGGACTTGGAGGCTAAGTCAGTATTAGCTGCATCCCTCAGCTTCCTCCATTCAAGAGAACCAATGCATTATGAGCCGCTGACGAGTGGCCCTTGCCAGCATTGCCACGCTGCCTCAACCATGGCTGCTGCTCCTCCTCCTGGTGTGGCTGGTCATTTAGGGCCTCGCCAGGTTCCTGTTCCTCCTCCTCCTCCTGAGGTGGAGTTGCAATCCCCACTGGTAATGCCTGGCCCCACATTATGGTCAAGTTGTGCAGCACGCAGCACACCACAATGAATTGCGAGACCTGTTGAGGGCAGTATTGAAGGCTGCCTCCAGAATGTCCAGGCATCGGAAACGCTGCTTGAGCACCCCTATAGTGTGGTGGGGTTGCAGTGGGAGGGGTCATGAGCCAGGTGGCTAGCCCATATCCATTGTCTCCGAACAGCCAGCTGCACCGCTCCCGTGGTGGCTGAAACAATCGGGGCACAATGCTCTCACGCAGGATGAATACATCATGTGCGCTCCCTGGATTGAAGGCATTCACTTCGAGGATGCACTGTGTGTGGTTGCACACCAGCTGCCTGTTCAGCGAGTGGTATCCCTTTCAGTTTTGATTTTCTCGAATGTTGCTCGCAAGACCACATGTGTGCAGTAAATGGCTCCTTGAGCCCTCGGGAAGCCCGCAATCCTGCTAAAGCCGCATGCCCACTCATTCTGGCTGTCCCTGCTCATTGGGAATGTTATGAAGTCCATTTTGTGGGTGTACAGAGCCTTTGTTATGTGGTGAATGCAGTGATGTACAGCGTATTGAGAGACGCTACATATGTCCCCTGATGCAGCCTGGAGGGAGCTGGAGGCATAGATGGCCACTGTGACCTTTACTGCGATGGGCAGCACAGATCTGGTGCCGATGTGAGGCTGCAGGTCTGCCTGAAGGAGATGGCATATCGCTGTCAGCACTTCCTTTCAGAAGCGCAGCCTTCTGAGAACCTGCTCTTCAGAGAGGTGGAGGTATGAGCGTTGCTGCCTGTAAACCCGTGGCGGGTAAGGCCTCCTGTCCAGATGTCTATGGCCTCTCCTCATTCGTAGCCTGACACGGCCAACAACCCTTCTTCTATCTTGACACCACCTAACAAGAGCATGGAGTAGGCGATGCTGGCGAACGAGTAAAGCACCCATTAAATTATTTCACTGAAGTTGTAAGGACCCTGTAATGACAGATAAATCTGAAGCTTTAAAGCCCGAGGTTCATGCAGCATGCTATGTGCAAACGCTGCACACAATGTGACTTTCGATTAATGCTCCTCCTCCCTCACTTTAAATAGGCAGCAGATTGCGCCTTTGGAAGGTGGGACCGCCTGGTTTCTCCGGCGTGATTAGGGCCGGGCGCTAAATGAGGCGCCCATTTTTCGAATGGAGCGCTAGCAGGTTGTTACATGACGATTGACATCATGATGTGACTGAAACTACACAGCGAGGCGGTAGAGTTTTGTGCTGCCGCAAAACCGGCACCACATTTCCCGGCGGGGCACTGCAAGCTGCGCGGTTGGGCGGTAAGCAATTGGAAACGCAGTCAGGGCGGTACCAGAAGTGCTACACAACCAAATGTAATGGTTGTATACTGCTGACCTGTGCAGCCTGATTTCAATATTTAAATTGCATACTAAAGTTTAGGTTTCCTCATTTTATGAGTTTGCGTTATGTGCCACTCACCGTGCCCTTAAAAAACTGAGCACATAAGTGTCCGTGAACACTACCTGATAAAGCAGCCTTCTTAAAAGCTAGTTTTTTTTGTATGTTATCATGTTCCTTCCTGTATCAATTGTTTTTTGCTGGCTATGCCTCCATTTCTGACGTTTGTATTTTTGCACACCAATAATTTGTTTCATTATTCTTGTATACCTCTGGTGTTGATGTTGCACCTTACAGAGAGGCGAGGAAGGGTAATCCTTTGGGGAGGGGGGGGTGGGCCGCCATTGCCTGCAAGGACCGTGATGGAGAATGGCACCGATGAGAAGGCACCACGCTGCAGAACTCTTCAGCTCCCAAACTCTTCAGCTACCAGGCCATCGCTTCAAGGTAATCGGCCCCCTCCACAGGCACTTTGGAGTGTTGGAAGGCCCATAGCAGAACCTATGCTGTGGATTCTGTTGGGCCTATTAAATGAGGGTAAGTGGAAGATTTTCATCTCTTCCCCAGCTTCTTGCACATGAAGCAGATTCGAAGTGGATCAGGGTTCTGCCCCATGTTCTGGTTCCCAGCTACACCAGAGATACACCCCGGCCTCGGGCAGGATTTTGGGCCCGATATTTCCAATTGGGCTATTTTAAAACTGGAGTTTATTGGAAACCCGGTGAAATACAATGTTAATGGGAACTAAAAAGTAACAACTGAGAATGAGATAGAATCTAAAGTGCTAAAGGGAAAAGATAGCAAACAGGTTTATGGGACTAAAAAGGGCAGTAAAATAACAAAAATGAGCTTGTGAGACAAATTACTTAAAAAAAACACACAAAATAGGTCCCTTAGCAAAAGTAAGTCCATTTAGAAACAAGACATATTTATTCTCCAGTCAGCATCGATAAAAAAATAAATAGCTAATAATTGGCCTGTAAGCATTTGCCTGGAAAAAAAGAAACTAAAACATGTAGACAAAAAGACACCTGCAGTTTTCTGAGCAACGGAATGGACAATCGAGGCATCAAGACTGCACATTCCTTTTATTAACTGAGCAGATTTCTGACACGGAGCTCAGTGATTTGAGAGCTGTGTGTCACATCTGCAACCATCACTGCTGATTGGTCAGGAGTCACACTGTGATTTATAAACCATCACAAAAAGGGTGTGTGAAATTTCCAGTCTAATCCAACCTCAGCTGAATGCACATCAGGCAAA
Organism: Pristiophorus japonicus; assembly: GCF_044704955.1. NCBI lineage: Eukaryota > Metazoa > Chordata > Chondrichthyes > Pristiophoridae > Pristiophorus > Pristiophorus japonicus. The sequence continues at coordinate 225,566,849 of NC_091981.1, forward strand.
TGCCACAGCAACGGTGACTGTAACTGTATTCAGTGTTGATTGGTTCCGGCAGGGATGTTAAGTGTCACATGCTGTATAGCCTCGAGGGATTAGACATATTTTTGTTTTCTGTATCTTCCTTGGCTGTAGACTTGTTGCTATGGTTTCCCATTTTATGAGGTTATTGGAAGAAAGAGCAAATACATCTAATAAATCCTATCGCCCCCCCACCCCGCCCCATAAAAATGAATCAGTCAGCCTTTTGTTTGTCAACTCGATATTTTATTATTGAACAAAATATCATCCTTTGACCTTCTGTTACTGAATAACAAATAACACTGAATCATAATCAGTTTAAAACTCCAATAAGAGAATAATAGAAATTATGATGCTTTAAAAAAATGTTGTTAAATGGATAAATAAACGATTTTCAGCACACTGCATTATAGGTCAGCTAAGAACTATTTTGCCTCGTTTACTTCAAATTTAAAGGTAATTTTCACATTTCTGTTTGGAGACTAAAACGTATTCTTAGAATAACCAGACTGTTTTATAGAATCCTGAGCTGCAGTGATAGCAACTTCAGGCCAGCTGTCAGAATGAGGTCATCCTTTACTCTGTTAAGTACCAATATCACTGAAGTGCTAAAAATAGATATTATACAGTGTAGATATTTGCTGAAAATCCATGCCTCCAAACTCTCAGAACCATGGGAAGAAGCTGCCATAAGAATACAGTTGTAGGCATTAGGCACCTGCTGAATATATCTAAACTCATATAAGTTTAAAGTGGCCACACATAAAATGGCTGCCCAGGTATGATGGGAAATCAGGTAGTCAAGCTGTGAACTATTGACTGAGGTTGACCGAGCAATAACCCTGTGAGGCCCACTGCTAGGAATGCCTTGGATACAAGGTAACTATAACAAACCATTATAACTCCACACAGCAGAGTCCCGAGAAATAGAGATAAGGGGGGCCTACATCACATCACATAACGAGGGCATGAATCAGCCCGAGCTGACAAGAACCGAATATGTAACTCTAATAAGGAGGCTACCCAAAGACAGCACCCAAGATAACGGGGCCTGGACAATGTTACAAGATACATGAGTAATTCCTAGCAACACACCCCTTAGCAACACATCTCTTGGCAACACATGAGCCACTTTACGTTTAGAGACTAACTCTATCTATTGGTCTAATCAGTATGTTTGGATAGTATCCAGCCGAAATGGGCTGATGTAACTGTAGTAAAGAACTATTGTAAAACATATAAATATCGATGAGTTTCTTTGTTCGTCGGAGTGAAGTGCCTGGATCCAGTCCTGAGGCTTCCTCCCTGCTGGCGTTAATAAAGGCCGCATTGGCGTTGGAACTGACTCTGAGTGTTGAGTGATTCTTCAGATAAAACACTAACACTAACAGTGGTGTAGTCGGCAGGATTTCCCGGAGTCGCTGGACGCCCTTGGAAAAACCCGGGTGAGTATAAAAAACGATTTTTAACTATAAAGGGTGCGGAAGGTAGAAGCCGATTGATCGACACGAGGAGACGGTCTAATATCTCAAACGCCTAGCCTGAGCCTGAATTAAGAGGACTTTTGTCTCATGTGACGGCCAGGAACCAAGTAGGCGTAGGGAACACACTTAGACCATGGGATCGTGATACTGAAAGACATCTTCCGGACCCAGCAGAGTAATTTGAAATATACCCCGGGGTAGAACCAAGCGATGTACAGCAGCTAACGGAATCCAAACCTGTGAACAGGGTCGGACCAACGGACAGAGCGGTGGTAGATAGTCGTTAAGGATACGTAGAGCACTGCGGGAATTGCTTAAACGCGTTTTAAGAATTGTATAAGTTTGTGTAACAGCAGACTTGTGACCTGACAGCAGCCCAGAGACGGTCTACTACAAGTTGTGCAAGGTAAAAGGCAAACCTCTGAGAGTAAATTCCTAACGGTTCTAGTCCTACCCAGGAATGGCCAATAAAGCAGATAAACTCGAGTGGGAATCAGAAGGGTCCCTTACCTGCCATCTGGCGGAAAAGCAAGAGAATCTAATCGAGAAAATGATTAGAGCAGGGTGGGATCCTCAGGACCTGCCAGCAGCCCAACGGGAATGGTGGGTGAAGGAACTGAAAAACCAATACCGGTAGTCCACTCCAAAAGTTATGTGAGGAATTATTTAGATAAAACTATGAATTCCCTGAAAGGTCATGGATCCAAAAATAGAGCTGGCCAAAACAATTAATAGGAAAGAAGAGAGATTGTTGTAAATGTCTGGTCGTTGAGTGAGAGTCCCTGTGTGATTTTGTGACTGCGGAATGGATTTTTATGTTGTCATGTTTCTGAAAGCCTGGTTGGAAGAGGAATGCAAGTGTCTGTTTATTTTAGCTAACCCTTTGTAGTGTTGTCCTGTATGTGAGAAGTTTTAAGACATTTTAAGTTAGAAACGCAGGTGTGGATTTATTCGGATGATTCGGATGATAAGTTACGGAGCTAGAAAATGTACAAAGGATAGGATTGTTGAGAAAAAGATAAAAAATACATGGTCCCGGTGGTTAAAAAAAAAGAATTTACTTGTCGAAAGAAAACATGCAATGATTGATTACATTGGATTGAAAGACGTAAATTTAGTCTCGGAATGAGATAAAGAATGCCTTTTAAGAAAGCTTCTAGCTCAAAACAAAAAAAAAAGGTTTCAAATAAAGATTGAAATCACACAGTTTGAATTGGGATTTTGAGACATTCAGAGAAGGCACAGAAAATACTGAGGTGGATTCCAAAAAAAAATATTAAATTAAATCTGATCAGGTCAAACTCCTGGGCGAGTGGCGAGCTATCTGCGAAGGTGTAAAAGGAACTTTTGGAAAATGTTAAAAACAGCAAGCTTTAGCAGTTTAGAAGAGACATTTTAACGACTTTGAAATTGGAGCATTTTGAGATAACAAAAAGCAGCCCTCAAACCCTCAAAGCTGGACTCCATTCCAGTTATGGAGAAAAGAAAAAGATAAAGACGCCACTTTGAAAGTAAATAAATGATTTTAAATTAACAAATGTGTTTGTGATGGAAAAAGACATAACTTACTAAATACTAGTTGATGTTTGCTGTGAAAAAGATATTGGTTTAATTGGAAGAAAAAAAAATTGGAAGAGGTAAAAAACACTCTACATGGATTTGAATTTTAAATTATGAGAAAGTTTCAATGCAGTTTGAAAAGATTTCCAAAATGGACAGTGTTTTGTAGATCTAAGCTATGTGAACTCAGCACAGAAAAAAAAAACTGGGAATTAGAGAATCTTACTAAATTCTTAAATTCTTATAGAAAATGGAACTGGCACAGAAGTTTAGATTTTGTGCTGAGAGAGAAATTTAAAAAAAATAATTGAATTTCAGTAAACAAAATTGCTATTAAAAATGTGTAGTCTCGTTTTAAATCAATTTTTAAAAAAAAGAGAATTTTTTGGATGATTATGCGAAGTCACGTAATGACATCAGGCTTTCTTACAAACCTGTAAAGGAGTTAACCCTTTCCATTGACAGCTATTTTATACTGGACATTATTAATTTGGATAAAATAAAGAAGACTCACCTGATAGACAGAGAAAATGGTGGGATATTCAGAATAAAAATAAAACGGAACTAGCTGGTCAAGAGTTAAAAGCTAAGATAAACAGGCTGGAAGAGATGTTTTAAAAAAAAACGGGACTAGACGGATAGTGCAGTGCGCAGCCATAGCACCATCACCTATGGCAATAGGGCCAATGTACCCCACGGTGGGTAGGTGTAGTCCACAAACCCAACCTAACAGTAAAGCAGACAGCAATGTTTGGAGGAATAATGGTGGCATTGGTGTTGATTGGAGTTTGGATAATATTTAGATGGGTCATCGTGCAGGCTCGAGCACAGCAGGCTCAAACGCAAAACCGACGGCAGCCCAGACAGGGACATGAAATGATAGAGATGGTACGACTATAAAGAATATGGTTAACCTAATCCTTACCTTCGATTCCACAGAGTGACAGCGACACAAGTAGACCAGAACCTAACACCTGGTGACGACCAGGCTATCTGTTTAAAATTTTCAGATAAAACACTCACCAAGATGGGACCGCAGTGGTGACTTCGACACTGGGGACTCATGATACTGGGAACCTCAAGACCCACGCAAACACTAGATGATACCAACGGATTGCAGCGCACTCAGGAAATAAACAACTACATGAACTATGGAGTCTTGTTTAATTTAACGGATGGAATGTGCATCCCAGCAGCCAAGGATTGGAGCAAGGACAGGACTTATTTTAATGCATGGTTACAAGTAAATCCTAATAAGAACCGGGTATGTGTACAGTGCTCCACGGGTATAAGGAGCAGCTGCATTAAATGGAGGGATGTTAAAAGGCCCGATGAATATACTTTCGGCATAATTTGCGCGCCTCCGGGACAGTCCCAGCAATCAGTCATCCACAAAAAGGGAGTGGGGCTGTGTGGGTACTACGAGGAGGTAGGGGTGGCTGCAATATCATTGTATGTATGCTTCTCACCCCCTCTGACACCGCGCCGCATAAGAACCACTACATTGCCCGAGGAACTGCCTTGTCCCATAACTACTAAGGCACCAGAAAATGGGATTGTAATGTACAACGAATGGGAATTATTATATGATAATGTTAAACATGAAATTGTGCCTGTCCTGATCAATATTTCAGGCATCCATTTGCCGGAATACTGTACAGAACAGTCAAGGAAGATGTACAATGTATTAAGTAAAGTTGTAATGCAGCAGGCTGCCGATGCAATGGGTGCCAGTAGATTCCGAGGACAGGGGTCAGCCCCCAGGATAAAGAGGGAAATAGTTAATGATATTGCCACCGTTTTCAATACAGGGACCTCCGTAGTAAACTCGATAGATATACAAGGGTTAAATGAGAGGGTGGAACAGCTTAGAGGGGTGATGAAGGGGTTATTAGAGAGGGTGGAGCAAAACCAGGAAGACCAAGCCAACCTAGGAAAAGAGGGTGCCGAAATCCAGTTGGATGGCATCTTGGAGGCTCACGCCAAAACTATCAACCACCTCATTGATAGAGAAAAAGAAGATACGGGAAAGCAAAGACAGGGCAACTCTGTCACGCTTATGGTCTGTGGATGGTGGGACAGATCCGCCACAATCTCGACCATATCCAACGTGGGGAAGTACCCAATTGGATAGACAGTTCACATTTAGCTCAGTTGGCTAACCAGAGGGGGACACTGGATAATTGTACTCTGAAGGGACTGACCCGAGTATACCCAGCAATTCTAGATTGCCAGATGGGTAGGACTACTGGGATAGGGATAGTCCTGATGATCCCTATAGCCACGCCAGACTCAGGGCCGTTCCCCCTGTACCAACTAGAGAATATCGGAGTAATACGGGAAAATTTCTCCATCCGTTACTATCTGACCACCACCTCCGCCGTTCGCCGAAACGACATACTTACCGGGATTTCCCTAACAGATTGCAAGCAAAGGGGGGGGATCACAGTATGCCCTCACGCGGTAGGCCGAGGTGAGCTAGATGAGTGCGGGTTTAACCGAACCGACGGGTGCGTACTTGAAATAGTGCCCGCATACAGACACTTCGCGAGGGCAGGCTACGGAGGAAAGGGAAGATACAGAGCATTCATACCAGTATAATGACCTGCAGTGCCCTATACCACAGCCAAACTTTTGCTTTACGCCACTACGACCTGACACGATCGGGTAAGCGCATATCACCCAGGTTAGGCGCCGGAAGTCCTAAGTTATTGAGGTAACCGATCAGCTCCATGATCATTTGCAGGATTATGACGAGCCAGATCAGGTCCCTATCCCACATCTAACCGAAGTATATCGATATAGACTTATAAAGTCAGAGTTGGTGGAGAAAGGTCTGGGACTGGGGAATAAATGTGAACATCCATCCTTGGATTCGAATAATTTCACACATACTGGTCGGGATACAATAAAGGGGCAGGAGGATTTGGCCTTTGTCAATTTGATTTAAGCAACCAGGACTCCTGAAACTGTGTGACTGGCCAGCACGTTGAGGCAGGGAGTACCGGGCCATGCACAAAATCTAATAAAAGTACGGCGGTCGGTTAAAGAGGGACTATAACTAGTCCCTTTACCGAAAGGAGGGAATTGTTGTAGGCATTAGGCACCTGCTGAATATATCTAAACTCATATAAGTTTAAAGTAGCCACACATAAAATGGCTGCCCAGGCATGATGGGAAATCAGGTAGTCAAGATGTGAACTATTGACTGAGGCTGACCGAGCAATAACCCTGTGAGGTCCACTGCCAGGAATGCCTTGGATACAAGGTAACTATAACAAACCATTATAACTCCACACAGCAGAGCCCCGAGAAATAGAGATAAGGGGGGCCTACATCACATAACGAGGGCATGAATCAGCCCGAGCTGACAAGAACCGAATATGTAACTCTAATAAGGAGGCTACCCAAAGACAGCACCCAAGATAACGGGGCCTGGACAATGTTACAAGATACATGAGTAATTCCTAGCAACACACCCCTTAGCAACACATCTCTTGGCAACACATGAGCCACTTTACGTTTAGAGACTAACTCTATCTATTGGTCTAATCAGTATGATTGGATAGTATCCAGCCGAAATGGGCTGATGTAACTGTAGTAAAGAACTATTGTAAAACATATAAATATCGATGAGTTTCTTTGTTCGTTGGAGTGAAGTGCCTGGATCCAGTTCTGAGGCTTCCTCCCCGCTGGCGTTAATAAAGGCCGCATTGGCGTTGGAACCGATTCTGAGTGTTGAGTGATTCTTCAGATAAAACACTAACACTAACAAATACCATTCTTCAGGGTTTACTTCTCTAGCATCTTTATTTGCTCTCAAAATAACGGTGAGGCTAATGGCATTTGCAGTTATTTCTGTGCAAATGGTGCAGCAACTTCAGGCAAAGAACAGATACGTGTTTAAACTCAAAAATCCAAAAGTTGCTGTCCACATGGCGCTGCTCTGCCATTAGCTTCACAAAAATGGCAACTCGCTATCTACCTCACTGTGATATATTCACAGAGCACAGCACACACAACACCCAACATTGCAGGCAGCTCTCTCGGAAGCCTCCGGAATCTGCCTGGTTCTGTTTATTATTAACTATGCAGTTGCAGTACACAATACGTCCACATCCACAGTGTGGAGCTACAAACATTACAAGCTTACAAACATTACACTTCTCCCTCCTTAATGAAGAAGTTATTATAACAAACATCATACATAACTTTCATGTTTATACATAACATAGGATATAGACTTATTTTTTTCCATATTTACAAATTTAACTTTACCACTTGTTTTCTGTTTCGAAGAGGATACCTTCACTCTCGAACAGAACCTTCCAAACATGGTGTCGAATCTAAACTCATTCGAGGCTCATCCCGAGGAACGTTTTCCTCCACGGAATTTCCTTGATTTTCATTTGAACTCACTCTAACTTCAGGCTCTTTGTTTTCCTGACTCGGACTCAGACTTTCATTCTGATTCTCTCCTGGATTTGTTTCCAGTACATTGGATTTAGGATTTGCTACTGGTGTATCAAAACTATCTGATGAGTCAGAAATAATTGAATCATTCCCACCTTCAACTCCTTCCATGTCTGTAGGTAAAATATGATCAATATGAACAAACCTAACCTGTCCATTATCAAACATCTTTACCAAATATGTGCGAGGACCACATATCTTCACCACTCTTCCTGGTAACCACTTTAACCATTTATGGTGATGGTTCTTCACTCTTATCTTCTGGTTTAATTTCACACTTCTCTCTTTTACTCTACCTGTATCATGATTCTCTTTCTGTCTTAATTGTGTCTCTTCTACGGACTGTGCCAAATTTGGCTTTAACAACGAGAATCTGGTTCGTGGCTGTCGTTTGAGAAACAACTCTGCTGGTGTTCTACCAGTAGTTGTATGAGGAGTATTTCGCTATGTAATCAAAAAATTAGCCAATTTGTGATCCAATGACAACTGTCGTTTCCTTGGATTTGGATCTAACATTTGTTTTATGAGGCACGTTTTACAATTTGTACAGTGTGCTCTGCTGCACCATTTGAAGCAGGATGGTATGGTGGAACCGTGGTATGTTTCACACCATTTTTGCTCGTGAATTGTGCAAATTCTTCTGAACGAAATAGTGGTCCATTATCCGAAACAATTTCTTCAGGGAGGCCAAATGAAGAAAATAATTTTCGTTAAATGTCCAATGTTTTACTTGTTATTTTCCAACATTGGAAACACCTCAACCTACTTCGAATGGCTATCAATCACAATGAACAATTGTTGTCCTTCTAACTCAGCAAAATCAATATGTAACCTTTGCCACATCCTGGGAGGCCATTTCCATGACGGTAATGGTACTGGTGGTGGTTGCTTGCTTACCAATTGACATGTCGTACACTGACTCACGATGTACTCTATATCTTTATCAAGACCTGGCCACCATAAATAACTGCGTGCAAAACTCTTGGTCAAGCACATTCCCAGGTGCTGGTCATGGAGATCTCCTAATAATTTGGACCTGAATTTATTTGGTATAACCACTCTTGCACCCCACATGATACAATCTTTATCGACTGATAATTCATTCCTACGAATGAAGAATGAATGTGTCTCTTTGTCTATTACCTGGTTTGACCATCCATTTGCAATATACTCATACACCTTTGATATCACTGGGTCACGTTTGATTGCTCTACCAATCTCTTCAGCTGTGACTGGCAGTTCATCAATGTACGAAAAATAAAACACTTCTTCCATATCGGGTCTAACTTGTGATGGGGAAGGCAATCTAGACATTGCATCAGCATTACTGTGATCAGCTGATCGTCTGTATTCAATATCATATGTATATGCTGACAAAATCAAAGCCCATCTCTGCATTCGGGCTACAGCTAATGTTGGAACTGGGGACTTTGGATGGAGGATTGCTGTTAGGGGCTTATGGTCTGTAACGATGGTAAACATACACCCATACAAGTATTTGTGAAACTTCTTGACCCCAAAAATTAATGCCAATGCTTCCCTTTCAATTTGCGCATAATTACTCTCACTGGCACTGAGAGTGCGTGAAGCAAAAACAATTGATCTCTCCTCCCCACTACGTGATACATGAGAGATCACTGCCTCAACTCCATACAGAGAGACATCACATGCTAGCTTAATCTCCTTAGATATGTCATGGTGAACTAACATGGTGCTCGCTACCAATTTGCTTTTACACTCCTTGAATGCTGTATCGCATTCTTTTGACCACTTCCAATGGACCTGTTTTTTCAATAGTTCATTCAGTGGATGTAATACTGTGGCTAAATTTGGTAGGAACTTCCCATAATAGTTCAAAAGACCCAAGAATGAACGAAGTTTAGTGACATTCCTGGGAGTGGGTACATTTCTAATTGCATCCAATTTTTCCATGGTTGGATGTAAACCATATTTGTCTACTCTGTACCCTAAGTATTCCACTGAGTTTTTAAATAACTCACACTTATGAGCAGACACTCGTACTCTGTGCTTCTCTAGCCGTTTGAGGACTTCATTCAATATGTTATTATGAATTTGCCTATTTGGTGCTGAAGTTAGTATGTCATCCAAATAACATATTACCCCTTCAATGTCTTGCAAAATCTGGTTCATCACCCTTTGGAATACGACAGGGGCGGAAGACACTCCAAACGGTAGCGTATTAAATTGATATAGGCCTAGATGAGTATTTATAGTCAAACATGACTTGGACCCCTCATCTAGTTCAAGTTGTAAGTAGGCATTCGTAAGATCCAGTTTTGAGAAGATCTGACCACCTGTCAGTGTTGTGAACAAATCTTCTATATTCGGCAATGTATTGGGGACATTACCCTCAAGAACCTGGTTTATGGTTACTTTATAATCACCGCACAATCTTACTTTACCATCGGACTTAGGTACAACAACAATGGGTGTAGCCCAATTACATCGATCTATCTTACAAATAATGTTCTCAGTCTCTAGTCTTTTGAGTTCTTGCTCAACTTTCTCCTTGAGTGCATATGGTACGGAACATGGCTTGTAGTAAACCAATCTAGTATCCTTCTGTACCCTGACACTCGCCTTGAAGTCTTGGATCGGACTGCCCGGTTCGCAGAACACCTTTGGATACTTCTTGATAGCTTCATCCATTGATGAAATCTCGCTTTCACAGAGAAAATCTTACTCCAATCCAGCTTCAGTGAGTTCAACCAATTTCTTCCTAGTAAGGCAGACTTGTCTGCTTTCACTACTATTAGAGGTAAGTTCTGAAATTGATCTTTATATTTCACCGGTACGGTGATACGACCTACCACAGGAATTTTCTCTCCCGAGTAGCCTCGTAGCTCTATCTTGGATTTCTCCAGTTGAAAATCATGCAATTTGTCGCGGTTTAGTGACTCTGGAATACACTCACGGATGCACCTGTGTCAATTTCCATTGGTATCTTGAATCCCACACCATCTATGTGGATTTTGATGTTTTCCAAATCGCTGTCCGTTAACCTCGTGCTCCTGATGAAGTGTAACTCTAACATCTCCTCGTCCTGTTGTTGTTCTTCCATGCTATGTAGTCTCTTGGGATTTCTACTCATAGATTTGAACACTGGACTCATAGCTTTGGAAGCTGGTTTACCCTTCAGTCGACATGCCTTCACAAGATGCCCAGTCTTCCTGCAGAAGAAACACTCTGCCTTCACGTATGGACAACTTTGAGCAATGTGTTGTCCCAGACACCTATAGCACGACTTCGACGCTCTGTTAGAATTTTCAGTTTCTGAGACTTTGGGCCCCCACCATCTTTTACTTTGAACCTGCAGGTGATTTACCTCGGTTGACTGACGACCGTAATTATTATTTAATTCTTGGGATTATTGTTTGGTCATTTCCATCGACCTCGCTGTCTGACAAGCAATCTCAAAAGTCAAAGTCATCCGTCGTCAATAACTTCTTTCTGATCGCATCATTTTTCACTCCACAAACAAAACGATCCCGTAATGTTCGGTTTTGAAAGTTTCCAAAATTAAAGTGCATTGATAGCTTTTTTAATGCTACGATGTAATCGCTGATACATCATCAGCCTTTTGATTCCGAATCCCGAAATGATAGCTTTCAGCAATTTCTAATGGTTTGGGGTTATAGTGCTGCTCCAGCTTCATTAAAATTTCTTTAAGCGTTGTGTCCTTTTGCTCGTCAGGCACAAGCAGATTTACAAGTGTGTCATACAATGCCGGACCTGCTTCGATAAGAAGATCGCTCTCTTACGTTCCAACACAGCCCGGTTCTGGACTGTATTGTCTGGAACTTCGATTATGTTATTTGCAGTGAAATACATTTCTAGCCGATCCACATACGCTTTAAAATGTTCCCGGTCATGTCTATATTCCCCCACATGTCCGATTACACCTGCCATTTTAATCTCTAGCTGTTCACACCATGTGCTGTATTTTACTTCGGATTTTTTAGCTTTTTTTTCCAAAGACAGAAACTTCCAAAGTCTCTCTGTCGGCTGGCTGAATCCTTCACCAACAAAATGTAAACTTTAAATCATCCGAAAAATGCCACCTCGCCGCCAAATGTGATATATTCACAGAGCAGAAGCACACACAGCTCCCAACATGGCAGGCGGCTCTCTCGGAAACCTCCGCAATCTGCCTGGTTCTGTTTATTATTAACTATGCAGTTACAATACACAATACATCCACATCCACAGTGTGGAGCTACAAACATTACAAGCTCACAGACATTACACTCACCATTGACCTGCATTGAATGTCATGAAGTTGCTGTGTTTGCGCGGTAGATACGAACTAAACTCACCCTAGAAAGTTATGTCAAGTCATTTCAAGTCTAAGTACCCCTTTAGCAATGTGATAAGTGTTATTTTTTGCTAATCAACCTCTTTCACACTTGTAATAGTTAATTTTCAGATGCCCGGTTTCCCTCGCTGTGACGTTATCAGCTCGCACGTTCAGTAACTTGCCAGGCATAAAATTTCAAAACCAAAATGTGCAAGGGCAAATCTAAGTAATGGCAGACACTGTTAGATCTTCTGCTACAGCAAAATTTGGCCTATTATATTGGCACTGCACATATGTAGGGAAACATTATTGAACCTTATTGAACATTTTAAAAATCCACAATTTGAGCTCAATTTTCCCCAGTATTTGCTCCGTTTTTTTTGGAGTAGGCTGCTTTTTCTGGCCTAACTTAAAAATCCCTAGGTTCCCCAATCAATTTGCACCAGTGTAACTAACTTAGTTACGTTTTTTTTTCTCAAAAGGGGGCGTTACATAGAAACATAGAAAATAGGTGCAGGAGTAGGCCATTCGGCTCTTCGAGCCTGCACCACCATTCAATATGATCATGGCTGATCATGCAACTTCAGTACCCCATTCCTGCTTTCTCTCCATACCCCTTGATCCCTTTAGCCGTAAGGGCCACATCTAACTCCCTTTTGAATATATCTAACGAACTGGCCTCAACAACTTTCTATGGTAGAGAATTCCACAGGTTCACAATTCTCTGAGTGAAGAAGTTTCTCCTCATCTTGGTCCTAAATGGCTTATTCCTTATCCTTAGACTGTGACCCCTGGTTCTGGACTTCCCCAACATCGGGAACATTCTTCCTGCATCTAACCTGTCCAATCATGTCAGAATTTTATATATTTCTATGAGATCCCCTTTCATTCTTCTAAATTCCAGTGAATATAAGCCTAGTCGATCCAGTCTTTCTTCATATGTCAGTCCTGCCATCCCGCGAATCAGTCTGGTGAACCTTCGTTGCATTCCCTCAATAGCAACAATGTCCTTCATCAGATTAGGAGACCGAAACTGCACACAATACACAAGGTGTGGTCTCACCAAGGCCCTGTACAACTGCAGCAAGACGTCCCTGCTCCTGTACTCAAATCCCCTCGCTATGAAGGCCAGCATGCCATTTGATTTTTCTACTGCCTGCTGCACTTGCATGCCTACCTTCAATGACTGATGTACCATGACACCCAGGTCTCGTTGCACCTCCCCTTTTACTAATCTGTCACCATTCAGATAATAATCTGTCTTCCTGTTTTTGCCACCAAAGTGGATAACCTCACATTTATCCACATTATACTGCATCTGCCATGCATTTGCCCATTCACCTAACCTGTCCAAGTCCCCCTGCAGCCTCCGAGCATCCTCCTCGAAGCTCGCACTGCCACCCAGCTTAGTGTCATCTGCAAACCTGGAGATATTACATTCAATTCCTTCGACCAAATCATTGATGTATATTGTAAATAGCTGGGGTTCCAGCACTGAACCTTGTGGCACCCCACTAGTCACTGCCTGCCATTCTGAAAAGGACCCGTTTATTCCCTGTCTGCCAACCAGTTCTCTATCCACGTCAATACTGTTATATATGTGGACTTGTATTTATTCTGTACAGCCACCAGAGGGCTCATCCCCTGGAGTCCCAAGGGATCCCATAATTCCTTGGGAGCACAGGTATTTAAGGAGGCTTCACAGGTTGGAGAGGCACTCTGGAGACCTGCAATAAAAGACTAAGGTCACACTTTACTTTGAGATCACAGTGTTCAGTCTGACTCTTTCTCCATACACAACAACTGGCAATGAGATACAAATAGTGAACCCAAAGATGCAGAGAACAGTGGGCATCCTGGAGAAATTTTCAGAGAGAGATGATTGGGAAACTTTTGTGGAGCGACTCGACCAATACTTTGTGGCCAACGAGCTAGATGGGGAAGGGAACGCTGCCAAATGAAGGGCGATCCTCCTCACTGTCTGTGGGGCACCAACTTATGGCCTCATGAAGAATCTGCGCACTCCAGCGAAACCCACGAAAAAATCGTGCGGCGATTTGTGCACACTGGTCCGAGAGCATTTGAATCCAAAGGAAAGCATTCTGATGGCGAGGTACCAGTTCTACACCTACAAAAGGTCTGAAGGCCAGGAAGTGGTGAGTTATGTCGCTGAGCTGAGACGCCTTGCAGGACATTGCGAATTTGAAGGACATTTGAAGCACATGCTTCGAGACTTTTTCGTACTTGGCATTGGCCATGAAACCATACTTCGCAAACTTTTGACTGTAAAGAGCCCAACCTTGAGTAGGCCATCGCGACAGCCCAGGTGTTCATTGCCACCAGTGACAATACTAAGCCAATCTCTCAGCACACAAGTGCTGCTAAAAGTACTGTGAACAAAGTGATGTTGTTTTTGAATCGTAACGTACAGGGCAGGTCACACATACCTGCAGCTGCACGTCCGCAGATGTCTCAGAGTCCACCATCAAGGGTGATGAATGCAAGGCCATTAACACCTTGTTGGCGCTGCGGGGGTGATCATCATTTCCATTCGTGCCGATTCAAAGAGTATGTTAGCAAGGGCTGTGGAACAATGGGACACCTCCAACGAGTGTGCAAGCGAGCTGTTAAGTCTGTTAAACCTGTAAACCACCATGTTGTAGTGGAGTATAGATCCATGGAGGAACACGATGAACCAGAGCCTCAGATAGAGGAGGCAGAGGTACATGGGGTGCACACATTCACCACGAATTGTCCCGCGATAACGCTAAATGTTGAACTAAATGGACTCCTGGTGTCAATGGAGCTGGACATGGGCGTGAGCCAGTCCATCATGGGCAAAAAGACTTTTGAAAGATTGTGGTGCAACAAGGCCTCAAGGCAAGTCTTAACTCCAGTTCGCACGAAACTAAGAACTTACATGAAAGAACTGATTCCTGTAATCGGCAGTGCTACCGTAAAGGTCTCCTACAATGGAGCGGTGCACAAGCTACCATTCTGGGTGGTACCAGGCGATGGTCCCACGCTGCTCAGCAGGAGCTGGCTGGGAAAGATACGCTGGAACTGGGACGACATCCGAGCGCTATCGCCCGCTGACGACACTTCGTGTGCCCAGGTCTTAAACAAATTTTCTTCGCTGTTCGAACCAGGCATCGGGAAATTCCAAGGAGCAAAAGTGCAGATCCACCTAATTCCGGGGGCGCGAGCCATCCATCACAAGGCGAGAGCAGTACCATGCATGATGAGAGAAAGGGTGCAGATCGAGCTAGACCGGCTGCAAAGAGAGGGCATCATTTCACTGATCGAGTTCAACGAGTGGGCCAGTCCTATTGCCCAGTCTTCAAGGGAGATGGCACTGTCAGAATCTATGGCGATTACAAAGTAACTATCAATCGTTTCTCCCTGCAGGACCAATACACACTACCAAAGGCTGACGACCTCTATGCAACACTGGCGAGAGGAAAGACGTTCACGAAGCTGGATCTGACTTCAGCCTACATGATGCAGGAACTGGAGGAATCATCGAAGGCCCTCACCTGCATCAACAGACACAAGGGTCTTTTTGTTTATAACAGATGCCCATTTGGAAACCGATCAGTGATGGCAATATTCCAGAGAAACATGGAAAGTTTACTGAAGTTGGTCCCGCACACCGTGGTCTTCCAGGACGACATCTTGGTCACAGGATGGAACACAGTCGAGCATCTGCAGAACCTGGAGGAGGTTCTTAGTCGACTCAACCGCGTGGGGCTCAGGTTAAAACGCTCGAAGTGCATTTTCTGGACCTGAAGTGGAGTTCCTGGAAAGGAGGATTGCGGCGGACGGCATCAGGCCCACCAACGCGAAGACGGAGGCAATCGAGAACGCACCGAGGCCACAGAACATGACGGAGCTGCGGTCGTTTCTGGGACTCTTGAACTCCTTTGCTAACTTCTTACCAGGTCTCAGCACACTGTTAGAACCACTACATGTCTTACTACAAAAAGGGGGCGAATGGGTTTGGGGCAAAAGCCAAGAAAATGTCTTTGTAAAAGCGAGAAAATTGTTATGCTCAAACAAGTTGCTTGTGTTGTATGATCCATGTAAGCGTTTGGTACTAGCATGTGATGCGTCATCATATCGTGTCGGGTGTGCATTGCAACAAGCTAATGATTTTGGAAAAATGCAACCGGTTGCTTAGCATCCAGGAGTCTGTCTAAGGCTGAGAGCCTGCCGCCTGATTGAAAAAGAAGCGTTAGCGTGTGTCTATGGGGTAAAGAAAATGCATCAATACCTGTTTGGGCTAAAATTCGAATTGGAAACTGACCATAAGCCGCTGATATACCTGTTTTCCGAGAGTAAAGGGATAAATACCAATGCACCGGCCCGCATCCAGAGATGGGCACTCACATTGTCCGCATACAACTACGTCATCCGCCACAGGCCAGGCACAGAAAACTGTGCCGATGCTCTCACTAGGCTGCCGTTGCCCACCACGGGTGTGGAAATGACGCAGCCCACAGATCTAGCCATGGTTATGGAAGCATTTGAGAGTGAGCAATCACCCGTCACTGCCCAGCAGATCAAAACCTGGACAAGCCAGGACCCCTTATTATCTCTAGTCAATAGCTGTGTGCTTCACGGAAGCTGGTCCAGTGTCCCAGTGGAAATGCAGGAGGGATATAGCCGTTCCAGCGGCGCAAGGATGAAATGTCTATCCAGGCAGACTGCCTTCTGTGGGGCAATCAAGTAGTGGTCCCCAAGAAGGGCAGAGACACCTTCATCAATGACCTCCACAGTACCCACCCAATCATCGTAATGATGAAAGCGATAGCCAGATCCCACGTGTGGTGGCCCGGTATCGATGCGGACTTAGAGTCCGGCATTCACAGATATAATACATGCTCGCAGTTAAGCAATGTACCCAGGGAGGCGCCGCTAAGTTTGTGGTCTTAACCCTCCAACCGTTGTCTAGGGTACACATCGACTATGCAGGCCCGTTCTTGGGTAAAATGTTCCTTGTGGTTGTAGACGTGTACTCCAAGTGGATTGAATGTGAGATAATGTCAGCTAGCATGTCCGCTGCCACTACTGAAAGCCTGCGGGCCATGTTTGCCACACACGGTTTACCCGATGTCCTGGTGAACGACAACGAAATAGCAGCACATTTGGAAAGCAGTGACGGGATCGGTCCAAGTCAGCATGGATTTATGAAAGGGAAATCCTGCTTGACAAATCTTCTAGAATTTTTTGAGGATGTAGCTGGTAATTGGACAAGGGAGAACCAGTGGATGTGGTGTATTTGGACATTGAAAAGGCTTTTGATAAGGTCCCACACAAGAGATTGGTGTGCAAAATTAAAGCACATGGTATTGGGGATAATGTACTGACGTGGATAGAGAACTGTTTGGCAGACAGGAAGCAGAGAGTTGGGATAAACGGGTCCTTTTCAGAATGGCAGGCAATGACTAGTGGGGTGCCGCAGGGCTCAGTTCTGGGACCGCAGCTGTTTACAATATACATTAATGATTTAGGTGAAGGAATTAAGTGTAATATCTCCAAGTTTGCAGATGATACTAAGCTGGGTGAGGGTGTGAGCTTTGAGGAGGACACTAAGAGGCTGCAGGGTGACTTGGACAGGTTAGGTGAGTGGGCAAACACGTGGCAGATGCAGTATAATGTGGATAAATGTGAGATTATCCACTTTGTCGGAAAAACACGAAGGCAGAATATTATCTGAATGACAGCAGATTAGGGAAAGGGGAGGTGCAACGAGACCTGGGTGTCATGGTACATCAGTCATTGAAAGTGGGCATGCAGGTACAGCAGGCGGTGAAGAAAGCAAATGCTAAGTTGGCCTTCATAGCTAGGGGATTTGAGTATAGGAGCAGGGAGGTCTTACTGCAGTTGTGCAGGGCCTTAATGAGGCCTCACTTGGAATATTGTGTTCAGTTTTGGTCTCCTAATCTGAGGAAAGACGTTCTTGCTATTGAGGGAGTGCAGCGAAGATTCACCAGACTGATTCCCGGGATGGCTAGGACTGACATATGAGGAGATGCTGGATTGACTGGGCCTTTATTCACTGGAGTTTAGAAGGATGAGAGGGGATCTCAGAGAAACATATAAAATTCTGCTGGAACTGGACAGGTTAGATGCAGGAAGAATGTTCCCGATGTTGGGGAAGTCCAGAACCAGGGGACATAATCTAAGGATAAGGGGTAAGCCATTTAGGACTGAGATGAGGAGAAACTTCCTCAATCAGAGAGTTTTTAACCTGTGGAATTCCCTACCGCAGAGAGTTGTTGATGCCAGTTCATTGGATATATTCAAGAGGGAGTTAGATATGGCCCTTATGGCTAAAGGGATCAAAGGGTTTGGAGAGAAAGCAGGAAAGGAGTACAGAGTGAATGATCAGCCATGATCTTATTGAATGGTGGTGCAGGCTCAAAGGGCCGAATGGCCTATTCCTGCACCTATTTTCTATGTTTCTATGATTCTATGTAACACACCAGGTAGCTCAGCAAGACCAGCTGCACAGCAGCCCAGCGAGGGCCCAACAAATGATTCAACAACACCAGCTTTCACACCGAGACGATCAACCAGGGCATGAAGAGCCCCAGATCGACTCACATTGTAAATAGTTACACTATTAACTTTGGGGGGGAGTGTTGTTATATATGTGGACTTGTATTTACTCTGTACAGCCACCAAATGGCTTATCCCCTGGAGTCCCAGGTGATCCCATAATTTCTTGGGAGCACAGGTATTTAAGGAGGCTTCACAGGTTGGAGAGGCACTCTGGAGACCTGCAATAAAAGACTAAGGTCACACTTTACTTTGAGCTCACAATGTTCAGTCTGACTCTTTCTCCATACACAACACATAAATTACCCCAATACCATGTGCCTTAATTTTGCACACTTATCTCTTGTGTGGGACCTTGTTAAAAGCCTTTTGAAAGTCCAAATACACCACATCCACTGATTCTCCCTTATCCACTCTACTAGTTGCATCCTCAAAAAACTCTAGCAGATTTGTCAAGCATGATTTCCCTTTCATAAATCCATGCTGACATGGACTGATCTTGTCACTGCTTTCCAAATGCGCTGCGATTACATCTTTAATAATTGATTCCAGCATTTTCCCCACCACCGATGTCAGGCTAACCGGTCTATAATTCCCTGTTTTCTCTCTCCCTCCTTTTTTAAAAAGTGGGGTTATATTAGTTAGCCTCCAATCCATTGAAACTGAACCAGAGTCCATGGAATGTTGGAAAATGATCACCAATGCATTTATTATATCTAGGGCCACTTCCTTAAGTACTCTTGGATGCAGACTATCAGGCCCTGGGGATTTATCGGCCTTCAGTCCCTTTAATTTCCCTAACACCATTTCCTAACTAAAAAGGATTACCCTGAGTTCCCCCTTCTCGCTAGACCCTCCGTCACCTAGTATTTTCGGGAGGTTATTCGTGTCTTCCTTAGTGAAGACAGAACCAAAGTATTTATTCAATTGGTCTGCCATTTTCTTGTTCCCCATTTTGAATTCCCCTGATGCTGACTGCAAGGGACCTACATTAGTCTTCACTAATCTTTTTCTCTTCACATATCTGCAAAAGCTTTCGCAGTCAGTTTTTATGTTCCCTGCAAGCTTACTCTCATATTCTATTTTCCCCCTCCTAATTAAACCCTTAGTCCTCCTCTGCTGAATTCTAAATTTCTCCAAGTTCTCAGGTTTGCTGCTTTTTCTGGCCAATTTATATGCCTCTTCCTTGGATTTAACACTTTCCCTAATTTCCCTTGTTAGCCACGGTTGAGCCACCTTCCCTTTTTTATTCTTACGCCACGCATGGATGTACAATTGTTGTAGTTCATCCATGTGATACTTAAATGTCTGCCATTGCCTATCCACCGTCAACCCTTTAAGTATCATTCACCAGTCTATCCTAGCCAATTCACATCTCACACCGTTGAAGTTTCCTTTCTTTAAGTTCAGGATCCTAGTCTCTGAATTAACTGTGTCACTCTCCATCTTAATGAAGAATTCTACCATATTATGGTCACTCTTCCCCAAGACCAGATTACTAATTCATCCTCTCTCGTTACACAAGACCCAGTCTAGGATGGCCTGCTCTCTAGTTGGTTCCTCGACATATTGGTCGAGAACACCATCCCTTATACACTCCAGGAAATCCTCTTCCACAGTATTGCTACCAGTTTGGTTAGCTCAATCAATATGCAGATTAAAGTCAGCCATGATAACTGCTGTACCCTTATTACACCTGTCCCTAATTTCCTGTTTGATGCCATCCCCAACCTCCCTACTACTGTTTGGTGGTCTGTACACAACTCCCACTAACCTACGCCACCTACACCAGTTCTGGCCATTTAGGCAACTCTGGCCAGCTAATAGTTACTCCATTTCTACTTAGGCCAGCTTATGGGGCCACTCGAGAAAACTCTCGTGGAGAGTTAAAGAAATTGGCGCAGGTAAATACATTCGGCCTGGGATAGGGGCAGGAAGTGGAGAGGACCTGGGCCTGAACCAACCAAGCCTAAGCAATGTTAAATAAATCAATGCGGAGTACATTTGCAAACAAAAACTACTAATGAGACATTGAAAAATAAAATCCATACAATAGAAACGCCACTTCTCAGAGGGAACAGACTTGCAAAACCATCCTTCCTTCGCACAATTAAAATAATCAAGAAATAATCATTACTGCAATTCTATAAGAAATAAAAAATTGAAGTCCTACCTTCAGCATTAAACTCCATTCAGCCCGGGAAGGCAGCGGGCTGGTGCGGGAGGCCATTCGGCCTGGGCTAGGGACAGGAGAACGCACCGGGAGGCCACTCGGCCTGGGCTACGGGTGGGAGAACACACTGGGAGGCCACTCGGCCTGGGCTACGGGCGGGAGAACACACTGGGAGGCCACTCGGCCTGGGCTAGGGGCGGGAGAACGCACCGGGAGGCCACTCGGCCTGGGCTAACGGTGTGAGAACGCACCGGGAGGCCACTCGGCCTGGGCTAGGGGCGGGAGAACGCACCGGGAGGCCACTCGGCCTGGGCTAGGGGCGGGAGAACGCACCGGGAGGCCACTCGGCCTGGGCTAGGGGTGCGAGAACACACTGGGAGGCCACTCGGCCTGGGCTAGGGGTGCGAGAATGCACCAGGAGGCCACTCGGCCTGGGCTAGGGGCGGGAGAACGCACCGGGAGGCCACTCGGCCTGGGCTACGGGCGGGAGAACACACTGGGAGGCCACTCGGCCTGGGCTAGGGGTGCGAGAACGCACCAGGAGGCCACTCGGCCTGGGCTAGGGGCGGGAGAACGCACCGGGAGGCCACTCGGCCTGGGCTAGGGGCAGGAGAATGCACCGGGAGGCCACTCGGCCTGGGCTAGGGTTGTGAGAACACACTGGGAGGCCACTCGGCCTGGGCTACGGGCGGGAGAACGCACCGGGAGGCCACTCGGCCTGGGCTAGGGGCGGGAGAACGCACCGGGAGGCCACTCGGCCTGGGCTAGGTGTGCGAGAACACACTGGGAGGCCACTCGGCCTGGGCTAGGGGTGCGAGAACGCACCAGGAGGCCACTCGGTCTGGGCTAGGGGCGGGAGAACGCACCGGGAGGCCACTCGGCCTGGGCTACGGGCGGGAGAACACACTGGGAGGCCACTCGGCCTGGGCTAGGGGTGCGAGAACGCACCAGGAGGCCACTCGGCCTGGGCTAGGGGCGGGAGACCGCACCGGGAGGCCACTCGGCCTGGGCTAGGGGTGCGAGAACACACTGGGAGGCCACTCGGCCTGGGCTAGGGGTGCGAGAACGCACCAGGAGGCCACTCGGCCTGGGCTAGGGGTGTGAGAACACACCGGGAGGCCACTCGGCCTGGGCTAGGGACAGGAGAACACACTGGGAGGCCACTCGGCCTGGGCTAGGGGTGTGAGAACGCACCGGGAGGCCACTCGGCCTGGGCTAGGGGCGGGAGAATGCACCGGGAGGCCACTCGGCCTGGGCTAGGGGCAGGAGAACGCACCGGGAGGCCACTCGGCCTGGGCTAGGGGTGTGAGAACACACTGGGAGGCCACTCGGCCTGGGCTACGGGCGGGAGAACGCACCGGGAGGCCACTCGGCCTGGGCTAGGGGCGGGAGAACACACTGGGAGGCCACTCGGCCTGGGCTAGGGGTGTGAGAACACACCGGGAGGCCACTCGGCCTGGGCTAGGGGCGGGAGAACACACTGGGAGGCCACTCGGCCTGGGCTAGGGGCGGGAGAACGCACCGGGAGGCCACTCGGCCTGGGCTATGGGCGGGAGAACGCACCGGGAGGCCACTCGGCCTGGGCTAGGGGCGGGAGAACGCACCGGGAGGCCACTCGGCCTGGGCTAGGGGCGGGAGAACGCACCGGGAGGCCACTCGGCCTGGGCTAGGGGTGCGAGAACACACTGGGAGGCCACTCGGCCTGGGCTAGGGGTGCGAGAATGCACCAGGAGGCCACTCGGCCTGGGCTAGGGGCGGGAGAACGCACCGGGAGGCCACTCGGCCTGGGCTACGGGCGGGAGAACACACTGGGAGGCCACTCGGCCTGGGCTAGGGGTGCGAGAACGCACCGGGAGGCCACTCGGCCTGGGCTAGGGGCGGGAGAACGCACCGGGAGGCCACTCGGCCTGGGCTAGGGGCAGGAGAATGCACCGGGAGGCCACTCGGCCTGGGCTAGGGGTGTGAGAACACACTGGGAGGCCACTCGGCCTGGGCTACGGGCGGGAGAACGCACCGGGAGGCCACTCGGCCTGGGCTAGGGGCGGGAGAACGCACCGGGAGGCCACTCGGCCTGGGCTAGGTGTGCGAGAACACACTGGGAGGCCACTCGGCCTGGGCTAGGGGTGCGAGAACGCACCAGGAGGCCACTCGGCCTGGGCTAGGGGCGGGAGAACGCACCGGGAGGCCACTCGGCCTGGGCTACGGGCGGGAGAACACACTGGGAGGCCACTCGGCCTGGGCTAGGGGTGCGAGAACGCACCAGGAGGCCACTCGGCCTGGGCTAGGGGCGGGAGACCGCACCGGGAGGCCACTCGGCCTGGGCTAGGGGTGCGAGAACACACTGGGAGGCCACTCGGCCTGGGCTAGGGGTGCGAGAACGCACCAGGAGGCCACTCGGCCTGGGCTAGGGGTGTGAGAACACACCGGGAGGCCACTCGGCCTGGGCTAGGGACAGGAGAACACACTGGGAGGCCACTCGGCCTGGGCTAGGGGTGTGAGAACGCACCGGGAGGCCACTCGGCCTGGGCTAGGGGCGGGAGAATGCACCGGGAGGCCACTCGGCCTGGGCTAGGGGCAGGAGAACGCACCGGGAGGCCACTCGGCCTGGGCTAGGGGTGTGAGAACACACTGGGAGGCCACTCGGCCTGGGCTACGGGCGGGAGAACGCACCGGGAGGCCACTCGGCCTGGGCTAGGGGCGGGAGAACACACTGGGAGGCCACTCGGCCTGGGCTAGGGGTGTGAGAACACACCGGGAGGCCACTCGGCCTGGGCTAGGGGCGGGAGAACACACTGGGAGGCCACTCGGCCTGGGCTAGGGGCGGGAGAACGCACCGGGAGGCCACTCGGCCTGGGCTATGGGCGGGAGAACGCACCGGGAGGCCACTCGGCCTGGGCTAGGGGCGGGAGAACGCACCGGGAGGCCACTCGGCCTGGGCTAGGGGCGGGAGAACGCACCGGGAGGCCACTCGGCCTGGGCTAGGGGTGCGATAACGCACCAGGAGGCCACTCGGCCTGGGCTAGGGGCAGGAGAATGCACCGGGAGGCCACTCGGCCTGGGCTAGGGGTGTGAGAACACACTGGGAGGCCACTCGGCCTGGGCTACGGGCGGGAGAACGCACCGGGAGGCCACTCGGCCTGGGCTAGGTGTGCGAGAACACACTGGGAGGCCACTCGGCCTGGGCTAGGGGTGCGAGAACGCACCGGGAGGCCACTCGGCCTGGGCTAGGGGCGGGAGAACGCACCGGGAGGCCACTCGGCCTGGGCTACGGGCGGGAGAACACACTGGGAGGCCACTCGGCCTGGGCTAGGGGTGCGAGAACGCACCAGGAGGCCACTCGGCCTGGGCTAGGGGCGGGAGACCGCACCGGGAGGCCACTCGGCCTGGGCTAGGGGCAGGAGAATGCACCGGGAGGCCACTCGGCCTGGGCTAGGGGTGTGAGAACACACTGGGAGGCCACTCGGCCTGGGCTACGGGCGGGAGAACGCACCGGGAGGCCACTCGGCCTGGGCTACGGGCGGGAGAACACACTGGGAGGCCACTCGGCCTGGGCTAGGGGTGTGAGAACACATCGGGAGGCCACTCGGCCTGGGCTAGGGGCGGGAGAACGCACCGGGAGGCCACTCGGCCTGGGCTAGGGGCGGGAGAATGCACCGGGAGGCCACTCGGCCTGGGCTAGGGGCGGGAGAACGCACCGGGAGGCCACTCGGCCTGGGCTAGAGGTGTGAGAACACACTGGGAGGCCACTCGGCCTGGGCTAGGGGTGCGAGAACGCACCACGAGGCCACTCGGCCTGGGCTAGGGGCGGGAGAACGCACCGGGAGGCCACTCGGCCTGGGCTACGGGCGGGAGAACACACTGGGAGGCCACTCGGCCTGGGCTAGGGGTGTGAGAACACACTGGGAGGCCACTCGGCCTGGGCTACGGGCGGGAGAACACACTGGGAGGCCACTCGGCCTGGGCTACGGGCGAGAGAACGCACCGGGAGGCCAGTCGGCCTGGGCTAGGGGTGGGAGGGAGTGAACTGGCCCTACACACTCAGCTCCAGTATAGGTAGCAGAGCTATGAGGATATGCAGCACCAGACTGAAGACAATTAAAAGCAACAGCACCAATTTGGATCTCCAGAAGATCAGAATCGGCATTCTTGGATACAGCACAGCCAATATTCTTAAAAACTCTGATTAAGAATCTTCACAATAAAATACTTATTGTTAGTTGCTTTTGAAGTCTGGGGTACTGAAGTTGCATGTTCAGCCATGAACTCATTGAATGGTGGTGTAGGCTCGAAGGTCCGAATTGCATACTCTATTTTCTATGTTTCTATGTTTCCTTGCACATCTGCAGCATTTCTTTTCCCATCACCGAGATACTGCCCTCAGCTCAGAGGCAGGCTGGATAAGACTCAGGTGCATGGCTGAGTTTTGTTCAGTGCAGCCCTGGTCAGTATGACCGTCCTGGCTTATCGCACTGCAAACAGAGGCCAGTCCACGTTCAAAGGTGACGTGGAATGGGACCTGAAGACTCCACTTCATGTTTGGGCTCCTCATATCTGCAGCAAAGGACAGAGTCAGTATCAGGCTGACTGCTTCACATTCAAGACCCGGAACTTGGATATTCGTAATCAGACAGGGCCTTAGAATCACGGACATTACAAAGGCCGATTGCCAACTTGGAGCGCTACTACGCATGCGCGGTCATCACTTTTCTCCACTGCGCATGCGCAGATGTCCCGGCACATTTTCCAGTGCAGAACACAGACTCCACGCTAAAAAACAGGCTTAGGGAAAATTGAGCCCTTTATTACCAATGATAAAGCCCAGTAAATAACCATAAATTAGCATGAGACGCTAATTAATTCATGATGGTCTGCTGACATTTGTAAACTATTTTTTATTCTTGCAGTGTAGGATATCATTTAAAAACCTGTCAATTAAATTATCGTCTCAAACTCACTTCCAGTCCACTGTTATCCTATATGGATCCTCTGTGAGTCAAGTATTAACCTACGATTAGATATATTCACAAAAACAACAATAAATAAAGACGACAGAAGGACAGCAAGTTCTATTCAAACCAGAGTGTGTTTTCCATTGTGAATAGTCTTATTCAAATGTGATCACGAGAAGAAAGCAAGAAGAAAGATCCATTTTCTTCCTATGGAAAAAAAGCTCACAAGGTTTAAACACTTGCAGATCGGTGAGTTTACAGAATGTACAAGTCTAAGATGTATATAATCTTTCCCCAACTATATGCTGCAACTGCTTAACTTGGTAGTAGGTTAGTAGAACTAATCGTTTGGATTTGTATTTATTGGCAAGAGCAATAGTTTGAACATTGAACACTGGGGAATACTGTTTACATCCCTCCAGTCCACAAAAGATCCTTTAACCACTATTCTTAGTTTGTAACTTTTTAACCATATTCCCTTTAATACCTTGTGTCCTAATTTTATTAACAGACTTTCTATGTGGCACCTTATCAAAATGTATTTTGATGATCTAGTTATACAACATTCACTGCATTTCTTTTTTCAATTCACTCCATTTTATCCTCAAAGACCTCTATGTATTTCTCAGACACAATGGCCCTTATATTCACTTGGGGGCACGTTTGGAGCATGGGGTCGGGGTGGGGGGGAAACTGATATCACGTGGGATACTTGAAAGGAATTTCAGTGCATGTGTCCATGGCAATTTAACGCAGGCACCTCATTATGATTTTACTTCCAGATTTGGCATTGAATATGTGACTACAGGTGTGGTGCGGACCTGCATGACCCAATCTCAACTGGAGTATTTAAAGGATCAATCCAAGGATGCCATTTGGAGGAGTTGGGAAGTTTTTCACAATGACAGCGATCAGAGAAGATGGACTCAGGTCGCTCAAACGCTGCGCCCCATTTCAACCAAACCTCACTTGATGTACTCCTGGGGGTAGTGAGGACTCGGAGAAAAGTACTCTTCCTCAGCAACTGGAGGAAGAAACCGACTGCTTCCACAAAAAAGGCATAGCTGGAAGTTGCCAAGAAGGTCAGCAGTAGGAGCATTGTGTCACAATCCTGGATTCAGTGCAAGAAGTGCTTCAATGACCTAACCGAGTCGGAAAAGGTGAGTGCAGTTGCATATTCACCTTCAACCTGTTGTGAATAACAACCCCTTACTCTGCCTTCTCAAGCCTACTTCATCCTACCATGGGTACAGTAGCATAGTGGTTATGTTACTAGACTAGTAATCCAGGGGCCTGGACTAATGATCCAGAATATCAGTAATAGTGACCATGAAATTACTGGATTGCATAAAAAACCATCTGGTTTACTAATGTACTTTAGGGAAGGAAATCTGCTGTCTCACAGCTTATAACTGCAGGAGAGGAAGCACTGGAGATCAGTCGTGTCTCGGTGTCCCTAACCATATATTTTCTCTCCACCAGGGCCTTCATGTGTACAGCAGCAATCGGTGAGTCATGTGGATGACGAATCCTCTGGGAAGCTGAGTCTTTCTAAGGATGCGCTGTCACATGTCACATGCTTACCATGCACAAGTTCAGATACTCGTACTTTGATGGGTCCAGTTAGACAAATAGTTAGGTTTTCATCTGCTGACTCACAGTTCATAATTGAGCAAGAGCAGACAGCGGTGGCAGGGACATAAGAACTTAAGAAATAGGAGCAGGAGTAGGCCATTTGACCCCTCGAGCCTGCTCCACCATTTAATAATATCATGGCTGATCTGATCATGGACTCAACTCCACTTCCCTGCCCGCTCCCCATAACCCTCAAAAATCTGTCACACAGCCTCCACAGCTTTCTGGGGCAGAGAATTCCACAGATTTACAACCCTTTGAGAGAAGAAATTCCTCCATCTCAGTCTTAAATGGACGCTCCTTTATTCTGAGACTATGCCCCCAAGTTTTAATTTCCCCTATGTGGAAATATCCACCTTGTCGAGCCCCCTCATTATCTTATATGTTTCGATAAAATCACCTCTCATTCTTCTGAGCTCCAATGAGTATAGGCCCAACCTACTCAACCTATCTTCATAAATCAATGTCCTCATCTCCGGAATCAACCGAGTGAACCTTCTCTGAACAGCCTCCAATGCAAATATATCCTTCTTTAAATACGGAGACCAAAACTGTACATATTACTCCAAATGTGTACACTTGTAGTAGGACTTCTCTGCTTTTATACTCTATACCCCTTGCAATAAAGGGCAACATTCCATTTGCCTTCCTGATTTCGGCTGTAGAGAATCTGCATTGGAGGGCACAGCCTCTCCAAGATCTCCTTAGCTAGACACAGATGCTGTACCCCGGGGGACTGTTGATGAAAATGATAATCATTGAGGGTCAGCAGAAAATCTGCGACGTACAGACAGACTTTCCAGGCACACTGCTCGTGATTGCAGAGAGAATGGAGAATGGTACCTCAGGCATGAGTGAGTTGTTGTTGCAGGGCATCGTGAGGATCTCTTCTTCCGTGGATAGCGTGCCCAACTCTGTGGAACATCAATCGTGGCAATTTAATGAGTCCATGCAGGCCTTGATCATGGCAGTGCAGACTCTGGGTGCTAACGTCTCTGGTGCCTTAAATAGGATGACAGACATCTTCGCCTTGGCCTTACAACACATCACCGATCTGTACCAAACTGCTCTCAGTTGGTCCATGAGAGGGCTGATAACCAAAAGGAACATGAAAGTGGGAACTCCACTCGAAGCACTCCCACTTCTCACCTGTTGCCGCCACCACCCCCACCCCCACCCGCTTCAGTCAGTATCTGACATGCTGCCTCCTGTCCTGATGGCTAAGTCTGTCCCTGCACAGCTGCAAGTGGAGCAGTCTTTGGTGGGGCCCTCATGGGCTCCAAAACCCAGAGGTCGTCGGCCAAGAGCTTCTCAGCTGTCAGTGCAGGGATCTGAGCAGCCTGCCTCTGCCTCTGATGAAGCCACAGGGGTTGCACCATGTAGGAACGATTGCAAAAGGAGGAGTAAAGCCTTGTAGTTGCACAAGCGTATGCACATGGGTGAATGAGAAAATGTTATATTGTTAAATTTCCATTCTTTAGTAGAATCAACTAACATGTATTCCTTTGCACCACTTTCCCGGGTTTCCCATTCGTGGTTGCTGGGTGGTAACTTGTCTTTTCAGTTGCTTGTTGATGAATGGGAAGACATGAATTGATGGGAACCAATGGAGGAATGTGCAATTGGTTGGTTTCAGGACTACTCTGTGTCACTGGGATTGGGTGAGGAGAGTAGTTGTTGGAAGTGGGTGTTACATGGGGCCAGTGCTGGTAACTAACTGAACCTTACAGCTATAAGGGAATCCCTGGCATCCCAGGCAGCAATGTGAGTCTCTGGTGCTGTGTTGAGTCACCATCTTCCTCCTCCTCCTCCTCCTCCTCCTATTCTTCCTCTTCCTGCTCTTCCTACTCTTCCTCCTTGGATTTGTCGACAGACGATATGTGCTCAGTGCCTTGTTCCTCCTGCAACTCTAATCCTCGTGCTGCCCAATGTAGTGCAGAGCGCAGCACACCACGATCATTGCGGAGACCCTGGCTGGTGAGTATTGAAAGGTGCCTTCAGATCTGTCCAGGCACTTGAAGCGCATCTTGAACATGCCGATCGCTTGCTCATTGACACATCTGGTTGTCATATGGCTTTCGTTGTACTGCTCTGGGGCTTCGTTGGTGGGGTTTCTCATGTGTGTCAGCTGCCAATTTTTCGGGGGTATCCTTTGTCTCCAAGCTGCTACTCCTTACGTCTGTTTCCAGGTCAAAACAAGTCAGGGAGCTTGGACTACCGCAGGATGAAAGTATCATTGGAGTTCCCTAGCAAACTGGCACATACCTGCCTAAACCTTTTCTTATGGTTGCCCAGCAGCTGCACGTTTATGGATGGGAACCACTTGCGGCTTAGGAATATTTCTAATTGATCTGCGGGTGTACCGATTGCCACCTGTGGGAAGCCAGCTAGAGATGTAAACCCGAGTGCCTGCTCATTTTGACTGGCGTCATCGCAGGCAAAATTGACAAACCATCCATCAGTGATGTGCCTTATTTGTGCGCCCCTGACTGTGAGATCCTCGATGTGTCTCCGGTAGCACTCGGGAAGGATTTAGCATCAGAAATGTTGAGGGCAGTGGTCACTTTTACAGCCATTGGTAATGCATGGCCACCGGGTCCAGCAGGGAGTAGGTCTTCTTCTAGGAGGCAGCAGATGTCTGCCAGCACCTGACGTGACAATCTCAGCCTCTGGAAGCTCTGCTCTTCCAAGATGTCAAGGAAGCTGAGCCTCTGCCTGTACACCCTGTCACATGGGTAGTGCGTCCTGTGACCTCTACCCCTCTGCTCCTCTCTCTGCTCACCACCTGCAGGTCTCTCCACAGCAGACTGTTGCTGCAGCTGATGGTCATCTTGCTGCCCGTCCGAGATCCAATCTAAGGCGGCCATGGCGCCATCCATCCTGATCTTGAGTGTCATTACCACCGGCGCGCAGAAATTACCCTCTCACCACAAGTACTCTGAACATCATCATCATCGGCAGTCCCTCGGAATCGAGGAAGACTTGCTTCCACTCCTAAAGTGAGTCCTTTGGTGGTTGAATAGTCCAATACGAGAGCCACAGACCCTGTCACAGGTGGGACAGACATTCGTTGGGGGAAGGGTGGGGGAATGGGACAGGTTTGCCGCGCGCTCCTTCCACTGCCGGCACCTGACCTCTTCACACTCGCAGCGTTAAGATTCGAAGAGCTCAACACCTTCCCGGATGCACTTTCTCCACCTAGGGCGGTCTTCGGCCAGGGACTCCCAGGCGTCAGTGGTGATGTCGCACTTTACCAGGAAGGCTTTGCAGGTGTCCTTGTAACGTTTCCGGTGCCCACCTTTGGCTTGTTTGCTGTGAAGGAGCTCCACATAGAGCAATTGCTTAGGGAGCCTTGTGTCTGGTATGCGAACTATGTGGCCTGCCCAGCGAAGCTGATCGAGTGTGGTCAGTGCTTCAATGCTGGGCATGTTAGCCTGGGCGAGGACACTGATGTTGGTGCGCCTGTCCTCCCAGGAGATTTTCAGGATCTTGCGGAGACATTGTTGGTGATATATCTCCAGCAACTTGAGGTGTCTTCTGTACATCGTCCATGCCTCTGATCCATACAGGTGGGTGGATATTGCTACAGCCCTGTAGACCATGAGCTTGGTGGTAGATTTGAGAGCCTGGTCTTCGAACATTCTTTTCCTCAGACAGCCAAAGGCTGTACTAGTGCAATGGAGGTGATGTTGAATCTCTGCATCAATGTCTGCCTTTGTTGATAAAATGCCCCCAAGGTATGGGAAGTGGTCCACGTTGTTGAGGGCCATGCTGCTGCAGAAAAATGCAGGGAGCAGCGCCAGCCCTTATACATTTTTCGATCTTACTAAGGCCTTTGACACTGTCAACCGTGAGGGCTTATGGAGCGTCCTCCTCCAGTTTGGAAGCCCCCAAAAAATTTGTCAACATTCTTCGCCTGCTCCACGACGACATGCAAGCTGTGATCCTTACCAGCGGTTCCATTACAGACCCAATCCACGTCCGGACTAGGGTCAAACAGGGCTGCGTCATCGCTCCAACCCTCTTCTCAATCTTCCTCGCTGCTATGCTCCACCTCACTGTCAACAGGCTCCCCGCTGGAGTTGAACTAAACTGCAGAACCAATGGGAAGCTGTTTAACCTACGCCGCCTCCAGGTCAGGTCCAAGATCACCCCAACCTCCGTCGTTGAACTACAGTACGCAGACGATGCCTGCGTCTGCGCACATTCGAAGGCTGAACTCCAAGATATAGTCGATGTATTCACCGAAGCATATGAAAGCATGGGCCTTAAGCTTAACATCCATAAGACAAAGGTCCTCCACCAGCCTGTCCTCGCCACACAGCACTGCCCCCCAGTCATCAATATTCACGGCGCGTCCCTTGACAACGACTCTGAACAAACCCTTTCTCGTAGGTAAGAAAGCAGCTTTCAGCACTGATCATTTATTTCTGTATTTGCCTGACTTTTAATGAGCGCCGTGATTTGCTGCTCTCTTCTTTCCTTGGTTTCAATGGTAAGTTTCAAGAAGCCCGGGAAACCTGTGTATGCACTGTTAAATTTGAACGCAGGTTGAAATATCACTAGAATTGAGCGATTGACATATTTAAATTGCGAGCCCGCCTCTCTGGAGCTGGTTACGTGCAACCAGCCAAATGTGCCCGTATTAAACCTGGAAGTCATCGTGTTGCAGCTGGCTTCTGGAGGCAAATGCAATTTTGCCCACTTTAATCACCCCGCCCACAAATAAAACCCATGCACTGCTCCAGATAAAGTTCCCTCTGATGTGCTGGTTGAACATAATTAACTTGGACCTGAAAATTTGTGAAATTATTTTTTTCAAATACTTTTCAGCCTTTCTAACTTTTTTTTACTTTCCTTCAATATTTCCTATAATTTCTTTTGTATTTTAGCTCTAGATTTGCCATATGACTAAGATGAGACAGTTCTGAAATGTTGCTAAAATATCTCTGTCTAACATGTCAAAGCACTTTGAACCAGCTCAAGAAGGAGTATTGTTCGAGTGACATGCATCAACTGACTGGTTGACACCATGGTTCTGGTTAATGCTTTATATCAAGTAATATATCTGCTTTACATGTGTATTAATAATCTGCTTTTACTGGTATAATAAAAGTGTGAGATACTCCAACTGAATTAGGCAATGAATGACACAGGGTTATGGAAAACACAAAGGTTACATAGAATTACATAGAATTTTACAGCACAGAAACAGGCCATTCGGCCAGAGGTTTTTTTTATTCGTTTGTGGGATGTGGGCATTGCTGGCTAGGCCAGAATTTATTGCCCATCCTTAATTGCCCTTGAGAAGATGGTGCCTTCTTGAACTGCTGCAGTCCGTGAAGGTACTCCCACAATGCTGTTAGGGAGAGTTCCAGGATTTTGACCCAGCGATGATGAAGGAATGGAGATATACTTCCAAGTCAGGATGGTGTGTGACTTGGAGGGGAACGTGGAGGTGATAGTGTTCACATGCGCCTGCTGCTCTTGTCCTTCTAGGTGGTAGAGGTCGCGGGTTTGGGAGGTGCTGCCGAAGAAGCCTTGGTGAGTTGCTGCAGTGCATCTTGTAGATGGTACACTCTGAAGTCACAGTACATCAATGATGGAGGGAGTGAATGTTTAAGGTGGTGGATGAGGTGCCAATCAAGCGGGCTGCTTTGTCCTGGTGTTGAGCTTCTTGAGTGTTGTTGGAGCTGCGCTCATCCAGGCAAGGGGAGAATATTCCCTCACACTCCTGACTTGTGCCTTGTAGATCGTGGAAAGGCTTTGGGGAGTCAGGAAGTAAGACACTCGGCACAGAATACCCAACCTCTGACCTGCTCTTGTTGTCACATTATTTATATAGCTGGTTCAGTTAAGTTTCTGGCCAATGGTGACCCCCAGGATGTTGATGGTAATGCCGTTGAATGTCAAGGGGCGTTGGTTGGACTCTCGCTTGCTGGAGATAGTCATTGACAGTCATTGTGGCAAGAATATTACTTACCACGTATCAGCCCAAGCCTGAATGTTGTCCAGGTCTTGCTGCATGTGGGCAAGGACTGTTCCATTATCTGAGAAGTTGTGAATGCCACTGAACACTACAGTCATCAGCAAACATCCCCACTTTTTGACCTTATGATGGAGGGAAGGTCATTGATGGAGCAGCTGAAGATGGTTGGGCCTGGAACATTGTCCTGAGGGACTCCTGCAGTAATGTCTGGGGATGTGATGATTAACCTCCAACCACCACAACTATCTTCTTTTGTGCTAGGTATGACTCCAGCCAGTGGAGAGTTTTCCCCCTGATTCCCATTTATATCAATTTTACCAGGGTTCCTTGATGCCACACTCGGTCAAATGCTACCTTGATGTCAAGGGCAGTCACTCTCACTTCACCTCTTGAATTCAGCTCTTTTGTCTATGTTTGGACCAAGGCTGTAATGAGGTCTGGAGCAGAGTGGTCCTGGCAGAATCCAAATTGGGCATCGATGAGCAGGTTATTGGTAAGTGCCTCTTGATAGCACTATTGACGATCACTTTACTGATGATTGAGAGTAGACAGATGGGGCGGTAATTGGTCGGATTGGATTTGTCCTGCTTTTTGTGGACAGGACATACCTGGGCAGTATTCCACATTGTCGGATAGATGCCAGTGTTATAGCTGTACTGAAACAGCTTGGCTAGAGGCGCGGCTAATTCTGGAGCACAAGTCTTCATCACGACAGCTGGATGTTGTCGGGGCCCATATCTTTGCTGTATCCAGTGCGTTCTGCCGTTTCTTGATCTCACGTGGAGTGAATTGAATTGGCTGAAGACTGGCTTTATGTGATGGTGAGGACCTCAGGAGGAGGCCAATATGGATCATCCACTCGACACTTCTGGCTGAAGATGGTTGTAAACACTTCAGCCTTGTCCTTTGCATTCACATGCTTGGCTCCACCATCATTGAGGATGGGGATATTCATGGAGCCTTCTCCCCCCGTTAGTTGTTTAATGGTCCACCACCATTCACGACTGGATGTGGCAGGACTACACAGCTTTGGTCTGATTTGTTTGTGCTCTACACAAGCCTCCTCCCACCTTACTTCAACTTAAGGTTGACCATATGAATGAATCCTGTCTGGGACTAGGACAGTAAAGTACTCCTTTCCTTTCAAAAGTGTGGGGTGAAACAACATGTGAGGATTAATTTAACTCAATATATAGCAGCAATCCAGTTCTGATGGCGGCAAGGGAGATAGCTACAGACCTGTGCTCATCCTTTCAGCTTATTATCAGGTTGTGTGACTAACAAAGTGTATGAGGAGCAGAAGATTCTTAAAAGTAACATTTAAACTAATCCCCAGAGCTTATAGCTTTGCTGCCCTGATGGCTTATAAT
The DNA here is from genome assembly GCF_044704955.1 of Pristiophorus japonicus. NCBI lineage: Eukaryota > Metazoa > Chordata > Chondrichthyes > Pristiophoridae > Pristiophorus > Pristiophorus japonicus. The sequence goes on from NC_091981.1 coordinate 225,601,379, forward strand.
TTCAGCTACTGTCGTGTGGTTGAACCATTGGAAACTGGCATAGTGTCTGACAGTTACAGATGGATTAATAGGACAGATATTATGAAGGTGGAATACTTGGTTGTTAAAAGTTAAAGTAAAATAGGCAGCTTTTACACTACTAGGATGTAATTAATCCCTTATGAGTTGTTGTTTGAGCACCTGGTTTCGCTGACAGGACTATAGATCCACATATATCAGTTTATTGAACGTTCAGGATTATGGGCTAGATTTTCCACATTTTTTGCATGCTTAACGCCCACTTAACATGCATTTTACCGCTGAAATGACGTATAACGCCCATATATTTCCCATTTAGCTACAAAATGGAAACTGAAGGGCATTTTACAGAAACTTATCACCGAGCGTTACTTTCCCCTGCAAAACAGATACACTGCTTTGGGTACTGTTGAGGGGGATGACTCATTAGGGGAGAGCGGCAGCAGCCAAGTTCATGGCACCATGGGTGGCTCTGCTGTACAGGAGGGCAGGAAAAAGAGTGGGAAAGCTATAGTGGTAGGGGATTCTATTGTAAGGGGAATAGATAGATGTTTCTGCGGCTGCAATCAAGACTCCAGGATGGTATGTTGCCTCCCTGGTGCAAGGGTCAAGGATGTCTCGGAGCGGCTGCAAGACATTTTGGAGGGGGAGGGTGAACAGTTAGTTGTCGTGGTGCATATAAGTACCAATGATATAGGTAAAAAATGGGATGAGGTCCTATAAGAGGAATTGAGGGAGCTTGGAACGAAATTAAAAAGTAGGACCTCAAAGGTAGTAATCTCAGGATTGCTACCAGTGCCACGTGCTAGTCAGAGCAGGAATCGCAGGATAGCTCAGATGAATACGTGGCTTGAGGAGTGATGCAGAAGAGAGGGATTCAAATTCCTGGGACATTGGAACTGGTTCTGGGGAAGGTGGGACCAGTACAAACCGGACGGTCTGCACCTGGGCAGGACCGGAACCAATGTCCTCGGGATAGTGTTTGCTAGTGCTGTTGGGGAGGAGTTAAACTAATATGACAGGGGGATGGGAACCATTGCAGGAAGACAGAGGGAAGTTGAATGGGGGCAGAAGCAAAAGATAGAAAGAAGAAAAGCGAAAGTGGAGGGCAGAGAAACCCAAGGCAAAAAGCAAAGAGGGCCATATTACAGTCAAATTCAAAAGGGGCAAAGTGTGTTAAAAAGCCAAGCCTGAAGGCTCTGTGCCTCAATGCGAGGAGTATTCGTAATAAAGTGGACGAATTAACTGCGCAGATAGCTGTCAGAGAAAGCAGGTCCCAGTGGTGGTGGTGGTGGAATGCAGTGTGGAACACCCAGGGCCCCACTGTCAGAGGAAGCAGGTCCCAGTGGTGGTGGTGGTGGAATGCAGTGTGGAACACCCAGGGCCCCACCGTCCCATCCTGCGCCTCACACTGGAGTAGTGCCATGAGGCAGAGCCAGGGGGAGAGGAAGGAGAACCCGAGTAGGCTCTCCTGAGATGCAGCGTTCAACAAATGCGCTTGACGTTATTGCATTGGGTGTGGAGGGCAATGACCTTACCCGTTCACTCGAGGGCACCATCAGAGGGGTTGGTGATGAGTTGACAGCACTGTCTGGGCAAATAGCAGTTTATGCCACGTGAACTGAGTGCGGGAATCGCTGGAGTAGCGCAAATGCTGGCAGAGGCCATCAGGCAGTTAGCTGCTGCAATAACTGCTCCTCCCACTGCAATCCCAGTATCGGCCTCTATAGAGATCCAAGCTGGGACTCCCCCGCATCTTTTCCCCCAACCCCTTCTCTTCCTCTACACACCCCACCATGAGGCAGTGCACATGTACCAAGATGTGGATGAGAGCTGGGTGCAGCCTTTCTTTGCTGCTGGTGTTGATGTAGTAGATTTGATGCCACTGTTGTAACTGTTTTCAAATTGAAATTGTGTACTAAGTTTTGTAACTTTACAAGTATATAAGTGATTCTTAGAGTTTTTAAGTGATCTTAAAGTATAAATGTTCTCATATTTAATAAGTTGTTTAAATTTACTGCATTAAAAGTTATCTTAAGGTTTTTCAATGATTTTTTTCACAAATTGAAATTGTTTACTAAGTTTTCTAGCTTTAACTTTATAAGTATTTGGGGTTGTTAAGTGATCGGAAAGAGTCATATCAAATTTGATACAAGAATGATTTTATTGCAATAAAGTAAAGTACTTTGTAAAGATTTCAATGAAATATATTGTACATTGAAACTGAATTATGACAAGAATGCTTTTATTATTATTGCACTAAAGTAAAGTACATTGTAAACATTTCAATAAAGTTTATTCCTTAACATTACAACTGATTCATGGTCCATTATCATACCAAACACAACATTTAGGAACACCTGCAAAAGATAAACATCCCTCATCCCTTCAGTCATGCCTGGCTCCCGCACCTAGCCATGACTGAGGGGCGTGCTGGCGTGTCGTGTCGTGGCTCGGACATCTCTCTTGCTGCAGTGGGATGGGTGTCTGTGGGCTGAGGAAGCCAGCGACTGATTGCCCTACAGTATCTGAGACGTACAGATCGGTCCTGCTGTTGGCTGCGAGGGGTTGGGTTGGGGGTGGGGGGCGGGGGCCGAGTGGAAGAGTGCTGTTGGAAGTGCAGGAGTGAGGAGGGACACACGGAGTGAAGGGTTGGGAGATGGGGGAGGGGGGGGGAAAGAGTGCTGTTGGGGGTGTGGGAGACAATGGTGGGTTAGAGTGGGTTACAACACATTACTCTGACAGTCAGTCCCTGACAGAGGCACAATGCCAAACAGTTAGTTTTACAAATGAGAGATAATCTAGTCCGAGGTGAGTCATTCAAGTAATAGGTTGGACTAATGGGGTAAGATGATTTCCAAAGGATAAAATTAGCCATAATTAGGTGTTGATGTGCCTGCCTCAGCCGGGAGCCTACACCTGTTTATTTATAAAAAGAGAACCAACTGTCCTCATTCAGCAGATATAAGGCAAAATATCATCGAAAGAGGTTTTGGGCCATTTTAAATGATGTGTTTAATGCTTCAGTCCTCTTTGTGTTTAATGCTTCCCACCCCCGTCCCTGACTATGCCTGCGCTGAACTTAACTCGAGATAAGGTTGTTCAGAACTTACAAAAGTGGACACTTACTTCATTCTAAGTTAGTTTGGAGTAAGTTCTCGCTGCCGAAACTTGCAAAACAGGCCTGAGTGGCTGGACACACTTCCCTTGAAAAAAAATACCTGAACTAAAACGAACCAAAACTAACTCACCAGAACTGGAGCAAACTAAGTTATGAGAACTGCGATTTCTAAGATACTCCAAACTAAACTAGATGCTCCAAAAAAATAGGAGCAACTTCTCCCGAAACTTGGGCCACAAAAACTGACTGCAAAAGCTTCTATAGGTATGTGAAGAGAAAAAGATTAGTGAAGACAAACGTAGGTCCCTTGCAGTTTGATTCAGGTGAATTTATCATGGGGAACAAAGAAATGGCAGACCAGTTGAACAAATACTTTGGTTCTGTCTTCACGAAGGAAGACACAAATAACCTTCCAGAAATACTAGAGGACTGAGGGTCTAGTGAGAAGGAGGAACTGAAGGAAATCCTTATTAGTCAGGAAATTGTGTTAGGGAAATTGATGGGATTGAAGGCCGATAAATCCCTGGGGCTTGATAGTCTGCATTCCAGATGACTTAAGGAAGTGGCCCTAGAAATAGTGGATGCATTGGTGATTATTTTCCATTCTGGTTCAGTTCCTATGGACTGGAGGGTAGCTAATGTAACATCACGTTTTAAGAAAGGAGGGAGAGAGAAAATGGGTAATTATAGACTGGTTAGCCTGACATCAGTAGTGGGGAAAATGTTGGAATCAATTAGTAAAGATGAAATAGCAGCGCATTTGGAAAGCCGTGACAGGATCAGTCCAAGTCAGCATGGATTTATGAAAGGGAAATCATGCTTGACAAATCTTCTAGAATTTTTTGAGGATGTAACTAGTAGAGTGGCCAAGGGAGAACCAGTGGATGTGGTGTATTTGGACTTTCAAAAGGCTTTTGACAAGGTCTCACACAAGAGATTGGTGTGCAAAATTAAAGCACATGGTATTGGGGGTAATGTACTGACATGGATAGAGAACTGGTTGGCAGACAGAAAGCAGAGGGTCGGGATAATCGATTCCTTTTCAGAATGGCAGGCAGTGACTAGTGGAGTGCTGCAGGGCTCAGTGCTGGGACCCCAGATATTTACAATATATATTAATGATTTAGTTGAAGGAATTGAGTGTAATATTGCCAAGTTTGCAGATGACAGTAAGCTGGGAGGCAGTGTGAGCTGTGAGGAGAATGCTAAGATGCTGCAGGGTGACTTGGACAGGTTAGGTGAGTGGGCAAACGCATGGCAGATGCAGTTTAATGTGGATAAATGTAAGGTTTTCTACTTTGGTGGCAAAAACACGAAAGCAGAATAGTATCTGAATGGCAGCAGATTAGGAAAAGGGGTGGTGCAACGAGACCTGGATGTCATGGTACATCAGTCATTGAAAGTTGATATGCAGGTACAGCAGGCGGTAAAGAAGGCAAATGGTATGTTGGCCTTCATAGCTAGGGGATTTGAGTATAGGCGTAGGGAAGTCTTACTGCAGTTGTACAGAGCCTTAGTGAGGCCTCACCTGGAATATTGTGTTCAGTTTTGGTCTCCTAATCTGAGGAAGGACGTTCTTGCTATTGAGGGAGTGCAGCGAAGGTTCACCAGACTGATTCCCGGGATGGCAGGACTGACATATGAGGAGAGATTAGATCGACTGGAGTTCTCTGGAGTTTAGAAGGATGAGAGGGGATCTCATTGAAACATATAAAATTCTGACGGGACTGGACAGGTTAGATGCGGGAAGAATGTTCCCGATGTTGGGGGAAGTCCAGAACCCGGGGACATAGTCTAGGGATAAGGGGTAAGCCATTTAGGACTGAGATGAGGAGAAACTTTTCCACTCAGAGAGTTGTTAACCTGTGGAATTCCCTACCGCAGAGAGTTGTTAATGCCAGTTCATTGGATATAATCAAGAGGGAGTTAGATATGGCCCTTACCGCTAAAGGGATCAAGGGGTATCGAGAGAAAGCAGGGAAGCAGTACTGAGGGAATGATCAGCCATGATCTTATTGAATGGTGGTGCAGGCTCGAAGGGCCAAATGGCCTACTCCTGCACCTATTTTCTATGTTTCTATGTTTCCCCATGTCCGTAACGCTGGGAAAAAATAATAGTGCCCGTCCACTTTTTTTGGATGGAATCAGCAGAATGGGTGAAATCAATGCCCATAATATCGCCCAGCGTTACTTTCCGCACGGAATTAACGCCGAGATTCGATAATATCGCCCGCCCATTTTATTTGTCGTAAAGAGCACATTTGGAAAAACTAACGCCCAGGAGATCACCCACCGTCACTTTCACCACCTCGCACACATATTGCCCAACATATCGCTCGTCCAAAAAACCGCCCAGAAAAAATGGCACTGTTCTGAACTAAAGCCAGTTGTGTGGCTGCCATTTTAAAATCGCAGGTCGCTTCATTCAAAAGTCTGCTTCAACTTCGGGGAAGTTTGGATTGACTCTGGAGTTCTTCTCAGGTGAAATGACCATCTCAACAGACATATTTTCTGACTCTGGACTATTGAGGGTTTATTGTAGGTGTATTTTAGTGAGGAAATTATTGCTTCTGATCAATTGCTATTCTACTTTCATTGCAATGGGGCCAGCCATTATCAGCTTGCATCGATTAATACACAGATGATGCAGAGTGCAGATGGCTCAATGTGTGATGCACACCATTATGTCCTCAATTTAAGACATGCAAGAATGAGGAGGAGGGCCAGACCACACACACCCCGCACGTACAGGGAAAAGAGGTCTTACTTCGACGTGTCCGACCACACCTGCCTTCGGAGACTGCGCTTCCACAAGGTGGTGATTAATGAAATATGTGAGCTCATCAGGCCACATATGCAGCCTGGCATCAGGACATCAGTGTCTGTCGAGGTCAAGGTCACCGCGGCACTGTCTTTCTATGTGTCCGGTTTGTTTTGGGCCTCCGCAGTCGAGATTTGCCCTCTGTCTCACCATGCCACCCATCGCTGCATTGGACAGATCACGAAGGCCCTGTATGCGCGAAGGATGCACTTTATCAGATTCCCCATGACCACGGAGGCTCAGACTGACAGGACTGGAGCATTCTACCGCATTGCTAAGTTCCCCAGGGTGCAGGGAGCAATACAGTGCACTCACATCGCCATGCGGCAAACTTCTCAGGACCCGGAGCTTTTTCGTAACAGAAAAGGATTTCACTCCATGAAGGTCCAACTAGTTCTCGACCACAACCTGGTCATAATGGCAGTGAATGCCAAATATCCGGGCAGCTTTGATGAGGCTCACATCCTGCGTGAGAGTGCTATCTCTGACATCTTTAAGAGTCAGCCACAAGGACAATGCTGAATGCTTGGTGATAACCGATATGGCCTAGCCACCTGGCTGATGACCCATCTGTGTGACACCCATACCGAGGCCGAGAAGCGATACAACCAGAGCCACAGAGGCATATACAATGTGGTCCAGAAAACAATAATTGTGCTTAAGCAACGCTTCAGATGTCTGGACCATTCAGGAGGGAGCTACAATACAACCCTGAGCAAGTAGGTAAATTTGTGGTCGTGTGCTCCAAGCTGCACAATCTGGCTATCAGGAGGGGCCAAGAATTGCCAGAAGGGACTGATGCTCCACCTCAGGAGAGAGAGGAAGAGGACGATGAGGGGCTGGATGTTGACCTAAGGCCAGACAATCAGGCTGGCTATGCAACCATGCCCACAACCCCGTTCAGACCGCAGGAAAGGGCCGGTGGTGGCTACATAGCTGCAAGACTCATAAGAACATAAGAACATAAGAATTAGGAACAGGAGTAGGCCATCTAGCCCCTCGAGCCTGCTCCGCCATTCAACAAGATCATGGGTGATCTGGCCGTGGACTCAGCTCCACTTACCCGCCCGCTCCCCGTAACCCTTAATTCCCTTATTGGTTAAAAGTCTATCCATCTGTGACTTGAATACATTCAATGAGCTAGCCTCAACTGCTTCCTTGGGCAGAGAATTCCACTGATTCACAATCCTCTGGGACAAGAAATTCCTTCTCAACTCGGTTTTAAATTGGCTCCCCCGTATTTTGAGGCTGTGCCCCCTAGTTCTAGTCTCCCCGACCAGTGGAAACAACCTCTCTGCCTCTATCTTGTCTATCCCTTTCATTATTTTAAATGTTTCTATAAGATTTCCCCTCACCCTTCTGAACTCCAACGAGTAAAGACCCAGTCTACTCAATCTATCATCTCATCTCCGGAATCAGCCTAGTGAATAGTCTCTGTACCCCCTCCAAAGCAAGTATATCCTTCCTTAAGTAAGGTGACCAAAACTGCATGCAATACTCCAGGTGCAGCCTCACCAATACCCTGTACAGTTGCAGCAGGACCTCCCTGCTTTTGTACTCCATCCCTCTCGCAATGAAGGCCAACATTCCATTCGCCTTCCTGATTACCTGCTGCACCTGCAAACTAACTTTTTGGGATTCATGCACAAGGACCCCCAGGTCCCTCTGCACCACAGCATGTTGTAATTTCTCCCCATTCAAATAATATTCCCTTTTACTGTTTTTTTTCCCAAGGTGGATGACCTCACACTTTCCGACATTGTATTCCATCTGCCAAACCTTAGCCCATTCGCTTAACCTATCTAACGTGAGGAGCTGATATCTGAACAATTTGCCTGAAAGAACATTGCTGTGAATGACAATGCTGACACACTGCTGAGTGTGTGCAACTCAGACATCAATGGTGCCCATGACCTTGGTGCCATTTAAAGTTTATGTTGATTGAAGTTAAGTTTTATTTAACCCTTTCATGTTAAGGAATCACCAGTGTGTAACGGTCCAGCTATCTGAGACAATATGCAACAAGGTTATGTTCAATAAAAAAATGTTTATACCGACATTGGTCTGAAATCATAAGTATCACAGGCAAAAACACCCAACCCCTGCCCATACCCCACTTTTTCCACCATTGACATCAATCAAATTTTCAACATATCCAGCAACACAGAATACAAAGGCAAAGCAGGAGAGTGGTCCCCTCCCCCCATACATTACAATAAATTGCATACACCCAGATGGAGATATAACACAGCCTGCGCACATGCACCTCACTTTCCTTCCCCCCTCCGCTTCTTCTGCCCACCTCTACCCCTTCCCCTCCTCACTCCACAGAGCCTGGCTGAGGAGCTCCTCAGGCAGTGCCTCATTGGGGGGGGATGAAGGCAGATGCAATGGTTGCACGGGTACGGGAGAGCGGGGGTGCCGAAGGGGCAACATTCTCTGATGCAGAAGCAGGATCTTGGTCCTTCCTCTCATCTGTCATTTGCAGTGGTGGTGCACCTAGGGGTGGAGTGCCGCACTCAGGGACCACTGGGAGGCCTGTGCGAACAGTGTTCCTGGCTATCGCACCCAGGGCCTCTGCCATCCACGGAACGTACTCAGTCATGGTGGCCAGCTGTCGGGATATGCCCCCAATGCTTCGATGAGCTGGTCACCAATGTCTACAGTCCTCCTGGACAACTGTATCATCTCTCCGCTCTCATGTGGCGCTCGTGGACCAGACCTGCCCCGTCCACGAAGGCCGCGGGGTCGGCGCCGTCCTGGGGACAAATGGGGAGCCCTATGGCGAGGTGCTTGGGGCCAGAGTGGAGGCGGGAATGACCGGAGGAGCACTAGATGGCCTTGGGCTGGAATGGCTTCTGGAGCATGGCGATGCAGGTTCTTCGAAGTCCGTGCTTTCATCCATCGAGAACAGACCCAGCGGATTGGTGAGCGCGAATCGGAGCTCCTCAGCACCAGATGTAGGATCGACCGGAGAGTCGGGCTCTGCGGCCCCACCTTCTCGCCTCTGTGGTCTTGCCAGGGGCCACGCTGCTGGCTGAGCTGCAAAACACAAATTATGTTATTAGAGGATAAGGAGGTGCTAGGGTCACAAGGTGAGTCCAGCGCTACACACAGCATATGCACGACAAAAACACCACTGCTATCAAAATCATCACAGACATCACATTTCATGATCATCAGCACATTTGCATTGCAATGATTTTCATTAGACCAGCATTATTTCTAGGACAATTTTAGAAATCATCTATATATATGATTGTTCGGATATGAGTGGGTGTGGCATCTATTCACTTTACATCATGCAATTGTGTAAACTTTACTCACATGGCATCACTTCAGGGTCAGTAGATGCATCCATGGCTGTCTGGGTGTGCTTCCACATGACTGCGAGCACCCGCTCCTCCATCTCAGTGATGTCGCTGGGGACTGGTGGCCCCCCACCCGTTCGCCTCTGCACGGACCTCATCGTCGATAGCTTCTTCTGTAAAAGGTGACAGGACGACATGGCATGAGATCATTGCGTGATATCATTGCTAGGTACTGTCACAGAGACTGATACAACATATAACTGACAGATGTAATCATGATTATTATGATAATTATCATTCTTTACCTAAAGACGTGCACCGTGACCGCAGGCTTTGAGTACAACATTCCCGATAAAAGTGAAAGACCTCACATATGCTGATAGTCACTCATGACTGTTATCAATCAAATTATATAAACACATAAGTACATGTAAATAAATGTAATATTTACTCTTGCGGATCCCACAAGGTCATTCCATCGCTTGCGGCATTGGTTGCCCTCATGCACCTTGTTGGTTGCCGACAAGACCACCTCTGCTATCTCAGTCCATATCTTCTGGTAGGACTTTGGGGTGGGCTTCCCACACCCTCCCTGGGTCAAATCACCCCAGCGTAATTTGACCTCCTGCAGGAGGGAGGCATTTGACTCGTTCGAGAACTCCTCGCTCTTTTGCGCCCTCCAAAGTGCTCCTCTCCCACCTCACTGCTCTCGCCAGTGTCAGTCTCCACAGTGTGCTGTGATGCCTCAATTATAGGACAAATTCAGGCAAATATGTGGCTGGTAACAACTAATTTTTGTTTCCCGATTTGCTCTGAAGCTCTAAACTCTCCCTCCTTCCTCCCAAAGCAGCTACACCACACCCACACATGCCTTCAATCCCTCTCAGCTCCCTCTCTCTCTGTCTCCCCTTCTGTGCATGTCATGATGACCCTTGACCTCCTGAATCGTGGGAATCAAGCGTTGCCATGCCGTTGCTAAGGACTGTGACAGAAGGCCAGAGAGATTGAACGCCACTGTTCATTTCATATCGCTCGCAGTAGCGCCCAATTTCAAAAATGGAGACGAGGTGCTCTGAGAATGAGCGAGAAGCCGGTGATCTGAAAACCCATTTTTACCGCCCACGCCGGGAACTACATCCATTTTTGGGTGATAAGCATAAAAGTATAAAATCTAGCCCAAAATTAGTTTTAGTATTTCCAATGTGTGGATTAATATTCTCATTTATTTTTCCTTTGATTGCATTGTGTATTAATTAAACATTACAATTTATGTTATGTGTTATCTGTTGTCATCAGATGCTTCTGCCTCCTTCAATGAGTAGCAGTATCTTTCTGTGGCGCTTGCAAAGGATCATATACCAATGTTGGTAAAAGGGATGCAGAGATGTCTACAGAGCGTGTTATCGAACAGAGCAATCGGGAACATTGTCTAATCGTTACCTGTAGTTCAATTCACTTCCACTGGAAAATAAGAACCAAATTCCTTTCTCACTATTACAACATTTATCCAACATTTGTTTACAATATGATTTGGTTATAATATTTACAGTATTATGGAATATACAAATTGCACCCAATGTTTTGACTGTGCAATATAATGCAATTTTTCTAACAGTAAATTAGACACAGCAGCACTTTTAGTTCTTAACATTTAACTAAGAATCTTTAATAATTCCTCTTGAGCATTCTAAGCTCTGCTGTGATGTTCATCTTCAATATATTTACTTTTTTTCCCATACACCTTGAAGCATTTAATGCAAATTTTTGAGGGACAAGAAGAATCAGAGATGCTCCTCCAAACATCACAAGAATAATGTGATTGCTGCCATCATGGGTTCCTCACCCTCTGCGATTGCCCCTCCCCCCTCACCCCCTCCCTCGGAACGATCTGTCTGCTGGTTGGGTTGGCCTCCAGGCTGCCTGATATTGTACCATTGCGGAGATGGTGTGCTGCAGCGGGACGCCTGTTCAGGGCGTGTAACTGAACGGCATGGTAATGAGGCCCGTCTCGAAAAAGGCTCGGGCTTTCTGCCCGTCCCATGACTAGAGTTAAAATCTAACTCTATGAGTGGCCAAAGAAAGAAAAGATTGATTTCAAGAGGTGGCGCTATAACAAGTGCTTGAGGCAAGGATGGAATGATGGACTGAACCATTCTAGCTGGCTTTGACCCTGCATAATAGAAAAATATTATTTTGTATTAATGCTTCTAGCACCACTAAGGTAATTTATGTCAGTGGTACTCAGCTGTCAGGTCACTCGATGCTCAGGCCAATTTGGCATTCTGCACATCAGCTCTTGTTTTGTGTCATGGTTTGATCCAGTGCATAATCATATCACACTGCATGTTCAGTCTCCTGACGTGTTACATAAGTGGTCTTTAAAAACTGACGGAACAGCCTGAAACTGGATCTAAAGCTCAACTACAAAAAGGCACTTTTCTTTTACGATATCTTTTCTGAAACATGAAAGTTATAAATGAATGCTATTCTTACGTATGATCGAGACTCTGAGAAGTGTTGAATAACATCCTTTGAATATAATCGCATTTGGAGTTACTTGGGATCCAGAAATAGCTTGTGTGTCACTCAGGATTACTTGTGCTTTAGTGATGTAGCAAAGCAATTGCATGAGTCTGACCCAATCTCCCAGCATTGCCGAGTGCCATTTGTTTTTATGGAAATATCTACCAGATGGAAAAAAGGAAAATTAAATAAAATATTGGGAAAAAAAGCTCTGCTTTTGCAACACTATGATGGAATCAAATGAATATGTTGCAAGCAACTTGAGACACAGAAAATGGTCCACAATAATCCAATCATAACATGAGACTTTGTTACTTGTGGGAAATATGGTAGTCTTATCGTGGGATATTATCCATATTATACTGTCATTCACCACATATTACATAATGCCTCTGTTCTATTGTACCTGGCTAGTTTAACCATATGCTTTCTGCATTACGAAGAAGGTTCCTGTTCAGTTTAGCCAGGTTTTGTTTAAAGTCCTTCGCCTGTTGTTTAACCTTCACTATTAGTTCAGGATTCCTGCAATCTAAACAATCATTGGGAGACTGTCAGAGAACAAGTCACTAACATGCATCATCTCAAACTCCATTTAGCTCATTTTAAAACATGAATCACAATGCTAGTTAACCGTAGATACGCCTTTCGTATTAACCACTTATCCAAACTCAAATGCTTCTTTTTATAGCCTGAATCTTTTTTGTTGTGCCGATAGACAAGCAACTTAGGTGAAAATAAAAACACAGCGACAGTAATTTCTGTGAATACATACATTTATAGTCAATAGGAACATTTTACCTGTTGGTTTGAATAAATGTAAAACACTTGAATTATAAAATTGAAAAATATTTTTTAAAAATTAAAATTAAATCTCCACCCACCCCCCTCAGCTGTCTGTGCTCTTCTGTTGATTGGCACTGAGTTATAGATCCACAGGTGTCGGGCACCCTCTGGTACCTTGACCAACTGACCATTCCTCATACACTGGACTAGATTGTGAGTGTTGGTGGGTCTGGGATGCTATCGTGGAAGCTTGGCCATCATGACCTTCACATGCAGGAGTGACGGCGCATGATTAGGAGCAGGAATCTTGGCTGATTTTCCTGATCCTGGCCCAGAGGCATTAAAGGCAACTGTAGCACCATAGCTAATGTGGAATTATTAACTAGGCCACCAGGGGTGGTGCGAAACATCTTCCTTGCAAAATAAGAATATTCTGAGTAATGATAAGAAGAGTACTAAGTGTATATGATCAGCTGACACCGCCCCTCCCCCCCACCCCCAGTCACCACATGTGTACATAATAATTTGCAGTTTGATTTCCCTCCAGAACATCTCAGTACTCCACTGTTGGTTTTCTGCTACGGAGTCAAGGACATCATTAACAGCAACTGAAATTAAACTGGAAGATATTATTAAAAACAAATAAAATGACTGTAACGTGATTGGCTCATTTCAGGATCTCCTAAAAAGAAGAGCAGGGTAACCCAATTGTAAACCTGTCAGTCCAGAATCACAGCAGCTGCTGTATCCAAGCCATCAACTACTTTTGCCACTGTGCAAGGCGAAGAGTGATGTCATCAAGGTCCAGGTCGGTGATTGGAGCATGGGCAGATATAGCAGGAGCGGCATGGAGCGATGTGATCGGGGCCCAGGGGAGGCGTGAGTTCGGGGACGGGGGCCCGGGGCAGCACGGACCAGCCCACACTGCGATATGTGCGCGCACTAGGTCCGTGCAGCAGAGCTGGTCTCCAGTCGTCTTGGTTAATCCTTGCCACTGGACCAAGACCTAGCTGTGTCAAGCCCGTGTGGTGGCTGTTGTGCAACAGCCACCACACGTTAAAAAAATCCACGCGCAGGCATCTTCCACCCTTGGGGATGTCGTTCGGGTTCTTCATTCGAAACATCTGTGAACTCATCCTTTTTTGGCGTGGAAACAAGTCATCCTCATTTCGAGGGACCGCCTATGAATATAGACAAAGGTATGGGCATACACAACTACAATTAGAATGGCTGAATTATAATACAAATACTATGGGGAAAGAAAGCACTGCTCAGACACTCCTTGCTGCAATTGAATGTTCCTGGGTCTAATCTATTTGTAATTAAAGAAATGCTGCTGGGAAATGCTAAGAATGATGAGGTGAAACAATTAGGTTTAAACTTTTCCAGTACTGCAAACAGGAAAAGCATCTTTCAAATGCCCACTAACCATCTGACCACCTAAGTTAAAATTCAGGAGATTATGAAAAGATATATTTACCTTATACAAATCCAGTGTTTCACGGTCAAAAGGAGGATCTTTTCCAATAAAGAATATTAAAGCTTATGGAAAGAGATGCCAGCAAACGGCAATTTTATGCAGTTAAGTTTTGTACCCCATCAAGTTTGTGCAAAGGGCTCGCTGAGCACTTACACAGGCCCCGGATTTGCACAGATATCTGGCTCCCTCACACCCGCCTATTGTTCAATGCTGGATTCCCAGGCCAAACAGACGGCTCTTGTGTCCAACATTGAAACAATGCAGGAAACAAGGTGCAGGCCTTTATACATGTCCACCCTGTATTATTGCCTAGCAAATCCAGAAAACGGCAGGATGGTGGGAACAGCGCATTCCCGAGGAGCTCTCCGCTTCCACCTACCCTAGTCTGTGGTGGATAGTTGTAAAGACTAGGCTATTGTATAGATTTGCTTAAACAGTTCCTCAATCTGCAAAACTGCAAGCTGTATGCTGCCATGTCAGCATTTGCTAATGTAATATTAATTACTATCTGACTCTGTGTCCTGGGCCACTTTCATAATCATTTTTGCATCTTGCATCCATCTGGTCAGATGTAGATCCTTGTTAATAGTGTTCTTTATTATCATCATCATAGGCAGTCCCTCGGAATCGAGGAAGACTTGCTTCCATTCCCAAAGTGAGTTCTTTGATGGCTGAACAGTCCGATACGAGAGCCACAGACCCTGTTACAGGTGGGACAGACATTCGTCAGGGGAAGCGATCGGTAGGGCTGGTTTGCTGCGCACTCCTTCCGCTGGCTGCGCCTGGCCTCTACATGCTCCTTGCGTCGGGACTCAAAGAGCTCAACACCCTCCCAGATGGACTTTCTCCACCTCGGGCGGTCTGCGGCCAGGGTCTCCCAGGTGTCAGTGGTGATGTCGTACTTTACCAGGCTTTGAGGGTGTCCTTATAATGTTTCCGCTGTCCTCCTTTGGCTCATTTACCATGAAGAAGTTCCGCATAAAGCATTTGCTTAGGGAGTCTCGTATCTGGCATGCATACTATGTGGCCTGCCCAGCGAAGCTGATCGAGTGTGATTAGTGCTTCAATACTGGGGATGTTAGCCTGGTCGAGGACACTGATGTTGGTGCGTCTGTCCTCCCAGGAGATTTGCAGGATCTTGCGGAGACATCGTTGGTGATATATCTCCAGCGACTTGAGTTGCCTTCTATACATCATCCATACCTCAGACCCATACAGGAGGGCAGGTATTACTACAGCCCTGTAGACCATGAGTTTGGTGGTAGATTTGAGGGCCTGGTCATCAAACACTCTTTTCCTCAGGTGGCCGAAGGCTGTGCTAGTGCACTGGAGGCGATGCAGAATCTTAACATCAATGTCTGCTTTTGTTGATAAGAGGCTCCCGAGATATGGGATATAGTCCACATTGTCCAGGGCTGCGCCGTGTATCTTGATAATTGGAGGGCAGTGCTGTGCAGCGATGACAGGCTGGTTGAAGGATCTTTGTCTTACGGATGTTAAGTGTAAGGCCCATGCTTTCATATGCCTTAGTGAATACAATGATTATATCCTGGAGTTCAGAATCTGAATGTGCACAGACGCAGGCATCGTCCGCATATTGCAGCTCAACGACAGAGGTTGGGGTGATCTTGGGCCTGGCCTGGAGAGGGCGTACTGGTTCTGGTTCTGTAGTTTAATTCTACTCCAGCCGGGAGCTTGTGGATTGTGAGGTGGAGCATGGCGGCAAGGAAGATTAAGAAGAGGGTTGGAGCGATAACGCAGCCCTGTTTGACCCCGGTCCGGACATGGATTGGGTCTGTAATGGATCCGTTGGTAAGGATCATGGTCTGCATGTCATCGTGAAGCAGGCGAAGGATTTTGACAAACTTTTGGGGGCATCCGAAACGGAGGAGGACGATCCATAGACCCTCACGGTTGACAGTGTCAAAGACCTTTGTAAGATCGAAAAAGGCCATGTATAAGGGCTGGCGCTACTCCCTGCATTTTTCCTGCAACCGGCGCGCTGCAAAGATCATGTCTGTTGTGCTCCGTCGGGGACAAAATCCGCATTGTGATTCCGGGAGGAGCTCCTTGGCAAGAGGGAGAAGACGATTGAGGAGAACTTGAGCGATAACTTTCCCAGTGGCTGAAAGCAGGGAGATGCCCCTGTAGTTGCCGCAGTCGGACTTGTCCCCCTTTTTAAAAATGGTCACAATCACTGCATCTCTGAGATCTCCTGGCATGCTCTCCTCCCTCCAAATAAGAGAGATGAGGTCATGTATCCATGCCAACAACACCTCTCCGCCATATTTTAGCGCCTCAGCAGGGATTCCATCTGCACCCGTAGCCTTGATATTCTTAAGCTGTTTTATGGCTTTGCCAACCTCATGCAATGCTGGAGTTTCACTGACTTGGTGGTGGGTGGCATGCTGCTGGATGGAATCGAGAACACTCGAGTCAAAGGCAGAGTCTTGATTGAGGAGATCTTCAAAGTGCTCCTTCCATCGGGCCCTGACAGCCTCGGCGTCCTTGATGAGTGTTTCCCCGTTCTTGGCCAGGAGTGGGGTGGGGCCTTGGGAGTTTGGACCGTAGGTGGTCTTGACTGCAGTGAAGAATCCTTGCATATCGTGGCTGTCGGCCAGTTGTTGTATCTCCTATGCTTTCTCCATCCACCACCTGTTCTTTAGGTCCCGTGTTTTTTGTTGGACCTGAGCCTTGAGCCGTCTGTAGTGTTGTTTTGCAGCTCCCGAGTTGGGCTGTTGCTTGAGGCTCAGAAATGCTTTGCGCTTGCACTCTATTAGTTCTTCGATCTCCTGATCATTTTCATCAAACCAGTCCTGATGTTTTCTGGTTGAGTGACCAAGTGTCTCTTCACAGGCACTGGTTATAGAGGCCTGGAGGGCAGACCAACCGCTATGGAGATTCAGCATCTCAGGGTCATCAAGACATGCCAGATTGGCTGTGAGGCGCTGGCTGTATAGGGCTCTCTTAGCTGGGTCTCTAAGTGCCCCAGCATTAACTTTTTTGCGGAACTGCTTCTGCTGTCCCCTCTGCTTTAGGGCAATGTTAATGTTGATAATGGATCGGATTAGGCGGTGGTTTGTCCAGCAGTCTTCAGCTCCTGTCATAGCGTGGGTAATGCGCACATCCTTGCGATCCCTGGCTCGGACGATGACTTGGTCAAGCAGGTGCCAGTGTTTGGAGCGAGGGTGTTGCCACGATGCTTTGTATTTGTCCCTCTGTTGGTAATGAGGAGTTCATGTTCTAGACACTTTGTCAGGAGTAGGGTACCACTGGAATTGGCTTTCCCTACCCCCTCTGTGCCAATCACGCCGCCCCAGAGGGCTGTGTCTTTGCCAACCCTGGCATTAAAATCACCTAGTAGGATCAATTTGTCGCCCATGGGGACACGGGACAAGGATGTCTCGAGGTTAGAATAAAAACCCTCTTTAGCCTCATCCGTTGCATCGAGTGTGGGGGCGTACGCACTGATGACTGTGGCGCATTGGTTCTGAGATAGGGTGATATAGAGAGTCATGAGGCGTTCGTTGACCCCACAGGGGGAGTCTTTGAGGCGGTCGGCCAGCTCATTCTTGATGGCAAAGCCGACTCCATGAAATTCTTTATTAACTCAACTGTTGGTTCATTTGGTAAATACATGGCAAGCATGGGGTTAAATCAAGAAAGTTCCAGGTTCAATTCATGGTCTGTGTCAGGAGTACTACAATTAGCCAAACAGCAAGAAAGAGGAAAACATAGCTAAACCTTTTGCATGTGTGAGGCTCAAATATATTTAATGACAGGCAGTGGGTGAGTTAAGTAAATTATTATTCAAGCGCAATGCCATGGAAGAATACTTAGTCATTTACAAACATTGTGAACCGCAGAGGTCACACGATCATCACAATTACCACAAAATGTATTGCCTGTGGAATAACAGTGACTGAACCTCAAAAATGGATTGATTGGATGTGAAGTGCTTTGGATATGATAAGGTGCTTGTCACATTTTGGGACTTTTTAACTACTTTCCACAGCAAGGTTTTGAAAATTAGTTACATTAAAGTGGTATGTTTTAAATAAAAGTGGGTTCACATGGATTTCAAACTCTCCTTACAGCTAACGAAGAACTCCACTGATGTGTCTTGGAACCTGGGAGCTCGATTCTGACCTACCTTCAATATTACTGGCCCGGATTTTATGGTCAGCTTTGAAGGAACAACACTCGCCATTCAGTAGGCTTACAGCTGCCCACAGACTTTAAGTACCACAAGGTAACTTACGATAATTAGAGATCTTTTCAATTGCTGCCCGCTACAGGGGATCTGTGGACTGTAAACAGGGAAAGCAACAGCATATCGCCTCAACCAATTAGATTGAAGAATCCTCACTAAGACACACAGAGTCTGAATCAAGATGTATAAATTAGAATATTTAAATCAATGTAAAATCCTGAATCATGGGTAACGAGTGGGTAAGTACGTCAACTCCGTGCCCTTCCTGGATTTTAATGCTGAATCTCTTGGTGAGGTGTATCGAAGCTGGTGGAGGAGCTGAGCAAATTAGACAGTAACTTTCTGATTTCCACGTTTTACTGCACATGTGCGGATTCTGGAAGTTGCTGTCCCATTTACTCCATCAAAACGGTGGTTGCTGATAGCCTCATTATTATTCCTATCATAAAATCCTGGCCAAGGTGTTTTCAGCAAAGCCACAGATCAATTTCAGTGATGTGAATGGAAACTCATGAGAATAGGAGAGGCTTTTAATCCCTTTGTAAATATACAACTCTTTATAAACCTCTGTTTACTGTGGAAGAGTGAGTCAGAAAGAAATGGGCTTAAGTACCAAATGGGAAATCATGGAACCAGAGGGCTGACACCATTTTTCATAAAAGTTGGAAGGCGATCTATCCTGTTGCTTACTTCATAAATCCATCCCCCGTGGATTAGCCCAGTGTCTATCAACAGTCTGCCTGGATTTAGCACATCTCAGCTGGGACAGCATTACAGATGCTATAATTGACCTCAGTGCCCCATGGCTAGATGGAGGCAAAATGAGTCGGGGAGGAACCACTGAGCCCAACAATCCCAGAGGACTGGATTAACAGCAGTACAGATACAGTCATCATAGTTGCCAACCGCTTGCTTGCTTTTCAACTGAGGACAAGTGCTTTAAATCCCTGTTTGTATGACTCACATAGTACTCAAAATTTTTGCGGTCCTCCAGACTTTTAACATTACCCCAAAATATTGCACTCTGAGTCAGAATGTTCAAGTCGAACACCAGAGACTAGCATGCAAAATCTAGGCTGACATTCTAATGCAGTACTGAGAGAGTGGTGCATTATCAGAGGTGCTGTGATTTGGATGAGACATAAGTGTAGTGTATGGAGAAAGATTCAGACTGAACACTGTGAGCTCAAAGTAAAGTGTGATCGTAGTCTTTTATTGCAGGCCTCCAGAGTGCCTCTCCAACCTGTGAAGCCTCCTTAAATACCTGTGCTCCCAAGGGATTATGGGATCCCTTGGGACTCCAGGGGATGAGCTCTCTGTTGGCTGTACAGAGTAAATACAAGTTTACATATATAACAACACTCCCCCCCCCCCCCGCCAAAGTCAATAGTTACAATGTGAGTCGATCTGGGGCCCTTCTTGCCCTGGTTGATCGTCTCGGTGTGAAAGCTGGTGTTGTTGAATCATTTGTTGGGCCCTGCTGAGCTACTGTGGATGATGGGTTCTGCTTCGTGGTCAACCGTGGTGTCGGTTGCCACTGGTATGTATGTTGGGGGATCAAAAAAGGTAGGGTCCAAGGTGGGTTGCTCAGGATAGTCCATGATTCTGAGTTTGATTTGGTCCAAGTGTTTCCGGTGAATGAGTCCATTTGAAAGTTTGACCCGAAACACCCTGCTCCCCTCTTTGGCCACGACAGTGCCGGGAAGCCACTTGGGATCTTGTCTATAATTTAATCCAAATACAGGATCATTGATTTCAATCTCGCATGACACATTTGCGCTATCATGGTATGCAATTTGTTGAAGCTGCCTGCTCTCTACCTGTTCATGTAGATCAGGGTGAACTAATGAGAGACTTGTCTTAAGTGCTCTTATCATGAGCAGTTCAGCAGGTGGGATCCCAGTGAGTGAGTGGGGTCTCGTGTGGTAGCTAAGCAGGACTCAGGATAGGTGAGTCTGCAGTGAGCCTTCAGTTACCCTCTTCAAGATTTGCTTGATGGTTTGCACTGCTCTCTCTACCTGACCATTGGACGCTGGTATAAATGGGGCAAATGTGACATGTTTGATCCCATTACGGGTCATGAATTCTTTGAACTCAGCACTGGTAAAACATGGCCCGTTGTCGCTCACCAGGACATTGGGTTGGCCATGTGTGGCAAACATGGCCTGCAGGCTTTCAGTAGTGGCAGCGGACGTGCTAGCCGACATTATCTCACATTCAATTCACTGGGAGTATGCGTCAACAACCAGAAGGAACATTTTACCCAAGAACGGGACTGCATAGTCGACGTGTACCAAGACTACGGTTTGGTGGGCCAAGACCATAAACTTAACGGCGCCTCCCTGGGTGCATTGCTTAACTGCGAGCATGTATTACATCTGTGAACGCAGGACTCTAAGTCCGCATCGATACCGGGCCACCACACGTGGGATCTGGCTATCGCTTTCATCGTTATGATGCCTGGGTAGGTACTGTGGAGGTCATTGATGAAGTTGTCCTGGCCCTTCTTGGGGACCACTACTCGATTGCCCTAGAGAAGGCAGTCTGCCTGTATAGACATTTCATCTTTGCGCCGCTGGAACGGCTTTATCTCTTCCTGCATTTCCACTGAGACACTGGACCAGCTCCCGTGAAGCACACACCTTTTAACTAGAGATAATAAGGGATCCTGGCTTGTCCAGGTTTTGATCTGCCGGGCAGTGATGGGTGATTGCTCACTCTCAAATGCTTTCATAACCATGGCTAGATCTGCAGGCTGCGTCATTTCCACCCCCATGGTGGCAATTGCAGCCTACTGAGAGCATTGGCGCAGTTTTCTGTGCCTGGCCTGTGGCGAATGGCGCAGTTGTATGCAGACAATGTGAGTGCCCATCTCTGGATGCGGGCCGATGCGTTGGTATTTATCCCTTTACTCTCGGAAAACAGGGATATAAGTGGCTTATGGTCAGTTTCCAATTCGAATTTTAGCCCAAACAGGTATTGATGCATTTTCTTTACCCCATTGACACACGCTAACGCTTCTTTCTCAATCATGCTGTAGGCTCTCTCGGCATTAGACAGACTCCTGGATGCATAAGCAACCGGTTGCAATTTCCCGGAATCATTAGCTTGTTGCAATACACACCTGACACCATATGACAACGTGCTAGTGCCAAACGCTTACATGGATCATACAACACAAGCAATTTGTTTGAGCATAACAATTTTCTCGCTTTTACAAAGATATTTTCTTGGCTTTTGCCCCAAACCCATTCATCCCCTTTTTATAGTAAGACATGTAGTGATTCTAGCAGTGTGCTGAGACCCGGTAAAAAGTTACCAAAGTAGTTCAGGTGTCCCAGAAACGACCGTAGCTCCGTCACGTTCTCTGGCCTCGGTGCGTTCTCGATTGCCTCCGTCTTCACGTTGGTGGGCCTGATGCTGTCCGCCACAAACCTCCTTCCCAGGAACTCCACTTCTGGCGCCAGGAAAATGCACTTCGAGCATTTTAACCTGAGCCCCACGCGGTTGAGTTGACTAAGAACCTCCTCCAGGTTCTGCAAATGCTCGACTGTGTTCCGACCTGTGACCAAGATGTCGTCCTGGAAGACCACGGTGTGCGGGACCCACTTCAGTAAGTTTTCCATGTTTCTCTGGAATATCGTCGCTGTCAATCGGATTCCAAACCGGCATCTATTATAAACAAAAAGACATTTATGCGCGTTGATGCAGGTGAGGGCCTTCGATGATTCCTCCAGTTCTTACGTCATGTAGGCTGAAGTCAGATCCAGCTTTGCGAACTTCTTTCCTCCCGCCAGCGTTGCAAAGAGGTCATCGGCCTTTGGTAGTGGGTATTGGTCTTGCAGGGAGAAACAATAGATACTTACTTTGTAATCGCCACAGAGTCTGACGGTGCCATCTCCCTTGAGGACTGGGACAATAGGACTGGCCCACTCGCTGAACTCGATCGGTGAAATGATGCCCTCTCTTTGCAGCCAGTCTAGCTCGATCTCTACCCTTTCTCTCATCATGTACGGTACTGCTCTTGCCTTGTGATGGGTGGGTTGCGCCCCTGGAATTAGGTGGATCTGCACTTTTGCTCCTTGGAATTTCCCGATGTCTGGTTCGAACAGCGAAGAAAATTTGTTTAAGACCTGGGCACACGAAGTGTCATCCGCGGGCGACAGTACTTGGACGTCTTCCCAGTTCCAGCGTATCTTTCCCAGCCAGCTCCTGCCGAGCAGCATGGGACCATCGCTCTGTACCACCCAGAGTGGTAGCTTGTGAACCACTCCATTGTAGGAGACCTTTACGGTAGCACTGCCGATTACAGGAATCAGTTCTTTCATGTACGTTCTTAGTTTTGTGCGAACTGGACTTAAGACTGGTCTTGAGGCCTTGTTGCACCACAACCTTTCGAAAATCTTTTTATCCATGATGGAGTGGTTCATGCCCATGTCCAGCTCCATTGACACCAGGAGTCCATTTAATTCAACATTCAGCATTATCGGGGGACAATTTGTGGTGAATGTGTGCACTCCATGTGCCTCTGCCTTCTCGATCTGAGGCTCTAGTTCATCGTGATCCACTGTGGATCTATCCTCCTCTGCAACATGGTGGTTTGCAGGTTTAACAGGCTTTGCAGCTCACCTGCACACGCATTGGAGGTGTCCCATTGTTCCACAGCCCTTGCAAACGTACTCTTTGAATCGACATGAATGGAAACGATGATCACCCCCGCTGTGCCAACAAGGTGTTAATGGCCTTGCATTCATCACCCTTGATGGTGGACTGTGAGACATCTGCGGACGTGTAGCTGCAGGTATGTGTGACCTGCCCTGTACGTTATGATTCGAAAACAACATCACTTTGTTCACAGTAGTTGTTGCAGCAGTTGTGTGCTGAGAGATTTGCTTCGTATTGTCACTGGTGGCAATGAACGCCTGGGCTATCGCTTTGGCCTGACTCAAGATTGGGGTCTCTACAGTCAAAAGTTTGCGAAGTATGGTTTCGTGGTCAATGCCAAGTACGAAAAAGTCTCTGAGCATGTGCTCCAAATGTCCTTCAAATTCGCAATGGCCTGCAAGGCGTCTTAGCTCGGCGACATAACTCACCACTTCCTGGCCTTCAGACCTTTTGTAGTTGTGAACCGGTAGCTTGCCATCAGAACGCTTTCCTTCGAATTCAAATGCTCTCGGACCAGTGTGCACAAATCGTCATATGATTTCTCATTGGGTTTCGCTGTAGTGAGCAGATTCTTCACAACGCCATACGTTGGTGCCCCACAGATGGTGAGGAGGATCGCCCTTTGTTTGGCAGCGCTCTCTTCCCCATTGAGCACATTGGCCACGAAGTATTGGTCGAGTCGCTCCACAAAAGTTTCTCAATCATCTCCCTTCAAGAATTTCTCCAGGATGCCCACTGTTCTCTGCATCTTTGGGTGCGCTATCTGTATCTCGTCGCCAGTTATAGTATAGTGTATGGAGAAAGAGTCAGACTGAACACTGTGAGCTCAAAGTAAAGTGTGACCTTAGTCTTTTATTGCAGGTCCCCAGAGTGCCTCTCCAACCTGTGAAGCCTCCTTAAATACCTGTGCTCCCAAGGGATTATGGGATCCCTTGGGAATCCAGGGGATGTGTCCTCTGGTGGCTGTACATACAAGTTTACATATATAACAATAAGAACATAAGAAATAGGAACAGAAGTAGGCCATATGATCCCTCGAGCCTTCTCCGCCATTCAATAAGATCATGGCTGATCTGTTTATGGACTTAGCTCCACTTCCGCACCCATTCCCCATAACCCCTTTTCCCCATTATCGTTTAAGAAACTGTCTATTTCTGTCTTAAATTTATTCAATGTCCCAGCTTCTTTAGTTCTCTGAGGCAACGAATTCCACAGATTTACAACCCTCTGAGAGAAGAAATTTTTCCTCATCTCTGTTTTAAATGGAGGCCACTTATTCTAAGATCATGCCCCCATCAGTGGAAACATCCTCTCTGCATCCACCCTGTCAAGCCCCCTCATAATCTTATATGTTTCGATAAGATCGCCTCTCATTCTTCTGAATTCCAATGAGTAGAGGCTCAACCTACACAACCTTTCCTCATAAATCAACCCCCTCATCCCGAGAATCAACCTAGTGAACCTTCTCTGAACTGCCTCGAAAGCAAATATCTCCTTTCGTAAATATGGAAACCAAAACTGCGCGCAGTATTCCAGGTGTGGCCTCACCAATGCCTTATGTAGCTGTAGCAATACTTCCCTGCTTTTATACTCCATCCTCTTACCGAGACGTTAAACTGATGCCTGTCTGCCCTCTCAGGTGGATGGAAAAGATCCCGTGGCACTAATTCAAAGAAGAGCAGGGGTGTTATCTTCAGTGTCTTGGCCAATATTCCTCCCTCAACCAATTGCACTGAAAAACAGATTTGGAGAGAAATTCGGGGCTTTTCGCCTGAGCACGGCGCTGCTACCGACTCTCGCAAAATTCCCTGGGAGTTTAGTGGCGCCGTTAACCGGTAGCTCTCCGTTCTTACCGGTAACTTCCCACTCCTATATAGAAACTTAGAAACATAGAAAATAGGTGCAGTGGTAGGCCATTTGGCCCTTCGAGCCTGCACCACCATTCAATATGATCATGGTTGATCATGCAACTTCAGTACCCCATTCCTGCTTTCTCTCCATACCCCTTGATCCCTTTAGCCGTAAGGGCCACATCTAACTCCCTTTTGAATATATCTAACAAACTGGCCTCAACAACTTTCTGTGGTAGAGAATTCCACAGGTTAATAACTCTCTGTCCTAAATGGCTTACCATTTATCCTTAGACTGTGACCCCTGGTTCTGGACTTGCCCAACATCGGGAACATTCTTCCTGCATCTAACCTGTCCAATCCTGTCAGAATTTTATATGTTTCTATGAGATTCCCTCTCATTTTTCTAAATTCCAGTGAATATAAACCTAGTTGATCCAATCTTTCTTCATATGTCAGTCCTGCCATCCCGGGAATCAGTCTGGTGAACCTTCACTGCACTCCCTCAAGAGCAAGAATGTCCTTCCTCAGATTAGGAGACCAAACTGTTATGTCTCAAATAAATCAATGTGACTGACTACTGTAGACTTGAGTACGTGTGACCTTAGTCTCTTTATTCTGACTCCAGAGTGCTGGCACAGCATGGAAGACCTGCTTATATGCAATGCTCCCAAGGGATGCAGGGATCCCTTGGGACTTCAACAGATGCACGCCTGGTGGCGGTAGAATGCTGGTTACAAGGTATTGCATGCATAACAGGGTGAGACGATCTGGGGCTCTCCGCTCCCTAGTCAATCGTTTCGGTACAAACACAGGTGCAAGTGAGTTGGTTGGGCCTTCGCTGGGCTGCTGCGCAGCTGGCTTGCTGGGCTGCTGGGGATGATGAGTTCAGCTTTGTGGTCAACCGTGATGTCGGTTGTCACTTGTGTGTGTACCGAAGGGTCGAATTTGGTGGTGTCCTCTTCAGGTTGCTCGAGACTGTCTGTGAATCGCAGTTTGGTTTGGTCCAAATGCTTTCTGCAAGTTAGTCCACTTGCAAGTTTGATCTCAAACACCCTACTCCCTTCTTTGGCTACAACTGTGCCAGCAAGCCATTTTGGACCATGTCCATAGTTGAGTACAAATACAGGGTCATTGACTTCAATGTCACGTGACAAATTTGTGCGATCATGGTACATGCTTTGTTGATGCCGCCTGCCCTCGACATGATCATAGAGATCAGGGTGGACTACAGAGAGCCTTGTTTTGAGTGCCCTTTTCATGAGCAGCTTGTCAGGGGGAACCCCGGTGAACGAGTGGGGTCTTGTGCAGTAGCTGAGTAGGACTCAGGACAGGGGGGTCTGCAGGGAGCCTTCTGACATGCATTTCAAGCTTTGCTTGATGGTTTGGACTGCCCGTTCTGCCTGGCCATTAGATGCGGGCTTGAACGGGGCACATGTGACGTGCTTGATCCCATTGCGGGTCATGAATTCCTTGAATTCAGCACTTGTGAAGCACGGCCTATTGTCGCTGACAAGGACATTAGGCAGGCCATGCGTGGCAAACAGGGCTCGTAGGCTTTCGATGGTGGCAGTGGACGTGCTTCCAGACATTATTACACACTTAATCCATTTTGAATAAGCATCCACAACAACCAAAAACATTTTGCCTAGAAATGGGCCAGCGAAGTCAATGTGGAACCTAGACCACGGTTTGGAGGGCCATGACCACAAACTTAGCGGTGCCTCCCTGGGTGCATTGCTCAGTTGAAAGCAAGTATTGCACTGGTACACGCAAGACTCCAAATCTGAGACAATGCAGGGCCACCACACATGGGATCTGGCTATAGCTTTCATCATTACTATGCCTGGGTGGGTACCGCGTATGAACGTTTCCCTGCCTTTCTTAGGCAAAACCATGCGATTACCCCACAAAGGACAGTCCGCCTGTATGGACATTTCGTCTTTGCGCCGTGGAACGGCTTGATCTCTTCATGCATCTCAGCTGAGACGCTGGACCAGCTCCCATGGAGGACACAGTTTTTTACAAGGGACAGTAACGGATCCTGGCTGGTCCAGGTCCTGATCTGGCGGGCCGTAACGGGTGACTTTTCATTTTCAAATGCATCCATCACCAAGAGCAAGTCTGCAGGCTGTGCCATTTCCACCCTGGTGGTGGGCAATGGTAGCCGACTGAGAGCATCAGCGCAGTTCTCTGTGCCCGGTCTGTGGCGGATTACATAGTTAAATGCAGTCAGCGTGAGCGCCCATCTTTGGATGTGAGCAGAGGCATTGGTATTAATACCTTTGCTCTATGAGAATAGTGATATGAGCGGTTTATGGTCAGTTTCTAACTCGAACTTAAGCCCAAACAGATACTGGTGCAATTTTTTCACCCCGTAAATGCGTGCCAGAGCTTCTTTTTCAATCATGCTGTAGGCCCTTTCGGCGTTAGACAAACTCCTGGAAGCATAAGTGACCGGTTGCAATGTTCCCGATTCGTTTGCTTGTTGTAACACACACCCGACCCCGTATGAAGACGCATCGCAAGTTAGCACTAAACATTGACATGGGTTATACAGAACAAGCAGTTTGTTGGAACATAACAGATTTCTGGCTTTCTCAAAAGCAGTCTCTTGTGATTTCCCCCATAGCCAGTCATCTCCCTTGCGTAGCAACACATATAGAGGTTCTACCAAGTGCTTAACCCGGGTAGGAAATTACCAAAATAATTGAGGAGTCCCAGGAATGACTGAATCTCCGTCACGTTCTGTGGTCTCGGCGTGTTCTTGATGGCCTCCGTCTTGGCAGCCCGCGGGATGTCGAGGACGCAGCGTGGTGAGTCAGGAGGCCTATAAAAAGCCCATCAGTCAGAGCGGCGGGAGTTCGTTGAGGAGGCGGCGCGGTGAGTTGGGGAGCAGCCAGCTGGTGCAGCTGTAGCAGAGAGAGAAGGCAAAAAAGAAGTAGAAAGAAATCAAAGGGTGATATCACAGCTAAGGGGGTAAATGATTGGTGAGTAGTTTTTCTTTTTATTTTCCTTTATCATTGTTGTTGCCAAATTAAGTTAATCTAGGCGTTAAGTCATGCCAGGAGAGCTCGGACACGTGTCATCATCTTCCTGTGCTATGTGGGAACTCAGGGACGCTTCCAACGTCCCCGACGACTACATGTGCGGGAAGTGTGTCCTGCTGCAGCTCCTGACACTGGAGCAGCGGGTGGATTCACTCTGGAGCATCCGCGATGCTGATGATGTTGTGAATAGCACGTTTAGTGAGTTGGTCATACCGCAGGTAAAGGTTACACAGACAGATAGGGAATGGGTGACCAGCAGGAAGAGCAGTGGAAGGAAGGTAGTGCAGGAGTCCCCTGCGGTCATCCCCCTCCAAAACAGATACACTATTTTGGGTACTGTTGGGGGGGATGACTCATCAGGAGAGGGCAGCAGCAGCCAAATTCATGGCACCGTGGGCGGGGGGGGGGGGGGGGGGCGCTGCTGCACAGGAGGGCAGGAAAAAGAATGGGAGAGCTATAGTGATAGGAGCTTCGATTGTAAGAGGAATAGATAGATGTTTCTGCGGCCGCAATCGAGACTCCAGAATGGTATGTTGCCTCCCTGGCGCAAGGGTCAAGGATGTCTTGGAGCGGCTGCAAGACATTTTGGAGGGGGAGGGTGAACAGCCAGAGGCCCTACAAGACAAATTTAGGGAGATAGGAGTTAATTTAAAAAGTAGGACCTCAAAGGTAGTAATCTCAGGATTGCTACCAGTGCCACATGCTAGTCAAAGTAGGAATTGCAGGATAGCTAAGATGAATACGTGGCTTGAGGAGTGGTGCAGAAGGGAGGGATTCAAATTCCTGGGACATTGGAACCGGTTCTGGGGGAGGTGGGACCAGTACAAACCGAACGGTCTGCACCTGGGAGAGAAGGCAAAAAAGAAGTAGAAAGAAACCGAAGGTTGATGTCACAGCTAAGGGGGTAAATGATTGGTGAGTAGTTTTTCTTTTTATTTACCTTTATCATTTTTGTTGCCAAATTAAGTTCATCTAGGGGTTAAGTCATGCCAGGAGAGCTCGGACACGTGTCATCATCTTCCTGTGCTATGTGGGAACTCAGGGACGCTTCCAGTGTCCCCGACGACTACATGTGCGGGAAGTGTGTCCTGCTGCAGTTCCTGACACTAGAGCAGAGGGTGGATTCACTCTGGACGGTCTGCACCTGGACAGGACCGGAACCAATGTCCTAGGGGAGTGTTTGCTAGTGCTGTTGGGGAGGAGTTAAACTAATATGGCAGGGGAATGGGAACCTATGCAGGGAGACAGAGGGAAGTAGAATGGGGGCAGAAGCAAAAGATAGAAAGAAGAAAAGTAAAAGTGGAGGGCAGAGAAACCCAAGTCAAAAATCAAAAAGGGCTACATTACAGCAAAATTCTAAAGGGGCAAAGTGTGTTAAAAAGACAAGCCTGAAGACTCTGTGCTTCAATGCGAGGAGTATTCGTAATAAGGTGGACGAATTAACTGCGCAGGCAGCAATTAACGAATATGATATAGTTGGCATCACGGAGACATGGCTCCAGGGTGACCAAGGCTGGGAACTCAACATCCAGGGGTATTCAACAGACAGGAAGGATAGACAGAAAGGAAAAGGAGGTGGGGTAGCGTTGCTGGTTAAAGAGCAAATTAGCACAATAGTAAGGAAGGACATTAGCTTGCATGATATGGAATCTGTATGGGTAGAGCTGCAGAATACCAAAGGACAGAAAATGCTAGTGGGAGTTGTGTACAGACCACCAAACAGTAGTAGTGAGGTTGGGGACAGTATCAAACAAGAAATTAGGGATGCATGCAATAAAGGTACAGCAGTTATCATGGGTGACTTTAATCTACATATAGATTGGGCTAACGAAACTGGTAGCAATCTATTCTAGCCAATTCACGTCTCATACCATCGAAGTTACCTTTCCTTAAGTTCAGGACCCTAGTCTCTGAATTAACTGTGTCACTCTCCATCTTAATAAAGAATTCAACTATATTATGGTCACTCTTCCCAAAGGGGCCTCGCACAACAAGATTGCTAATTAGTCCTTTCTCATTACACATCACCCAGTCTAGGATGGCCAGCTCTCTAGTTGGTTCCTCGACATATTGGTCTAGAAAACCATCCTTTATATACTCCAGGAAATCCAAAGAAGAGGCATATAAATTGGCCATTAAAAGCCGCAAACCTGAGGACTGGGAGAAATTTAGAATTCAGCAGAGGAGGACCAAAGTTTTAATTAGGAGGGGGAAAATAGAGTATGAGAGGAAGTTTGCTGGGAACATAAAAACTGACTGCAAAAGCTTTGATAGATATGTGAAGAGAAAAAGATTAGTGAACACAAATGTAGGTCCCTTGCAGTCAGCTTCAGGTGAATTTATAATGGGGAACAAAGAAATGGCAGACCAGTTGAACAAATACTTTGGTTCTGTCTTCACGAAGGAAGACACAAATAACCTTCCGGAAATACTTGGGGACCGAGGGTGTAGTGAGAAGGAGGAACTGAAGGAAATCCTTATTAGTCAGGAAATTGTGTTGGGGAAATTGATGGGAATGAAGGCCGATAAATTCCCGGAGCGTGATAGTCTGCATCCCAGAGTTCTTAAGGAAGTGGCCCGAGAAATAGTGGATGCATTGGTGATCATTTTCCAACAGTCTATCGATTCTGGATCAGTTCCTATGGACTGGAGGATAGCTAATGTAACACCACTTTTTTAAAAAGGAGGGAGAGAGAAAATGGGTAATTATAGACTGGTTAGCCTGACATCAGTAGTGGGGAAAATGTTGGAATCAATTATTAAGATGAAATAGCAGCGCATTTGGAAAGCAGTGACAGGATCGGTCCAAGTCAGCATGGATTTATGAAAGGGAAATCATGCTTGACAAATCTTCTAGAATTTTTTGAGGATGTAACTAGTAGAATGGACAAGGGAGAACCAGTGGATGTGATGTTTTTGGACTTTCAAAAGGCTTTTGACATGGTCCCACACAAGAGATTGGTGTGCAAAATTAAAGCACATGGTATTGGGGGTAATGTACTGACGTGGATAGAGAACTGGTTGGCAGACAGGAAACAGAGAGTCGGGATAAACGGGTCCTTTTCAGAATGGCAGGCAGTGATGAGTGGAGTGCCGCAGAGCTCAGTGCTGGGACCCTAGCTATTTACAATATACATTAATGATTTAGATGAAGGAATTGAGTATAATATCTCCAAGTTTGCAGATGACACGAAGCTGGGTGACGGTGTGAGCTGTGAGGAGGACGTTAAGAGGCTGCAGGGTGACTTGGACAGGTTAGGTGAGTGGACAAATGCATGGCAGATGCAGTATAATGTGGATAAATGTGAGGTTATCCACCTTGGTGGCAAAAACACGAAGGCAGAATATTATTTGAATGGCGGAAGATTAGGAAAAGTGGAGGTGCAACGAGACCTGGGTGTGATGGTACATCAGTCATTGAAAGTTGGCATGCAGGTACAGGAGGCGGTGAAGAAGGCAAATGGTATGATGGCCTTCATAGCTCGGGGATTTGAGTATAAAAGCAGGGAGGTCTTACTGTAGTTGTACACGGCCTTGGTGAGGCCGCACCTGGAATATTGTGTTCATTTTTGGTCTCCTAATCTGAGGAAGGACGTTCTTGCTATTGAGGGAGTGTAGCGAAGGTTCACCAAACTGATTCCCGGGATGGCAGGACTGAAATATGAGGAGAGACTGGATCGACTGGGCCTGTATTCCCTGGAGTTTAGAAGGATGAGAGGGACTCTCATAGAAACATATAAAATTCTGATGGGACTGGACAGGTTAGATGCAGGAAGAATGTTTCCGATGTTGGGGAAGACCAGGACAGGGGCATAGTCTAAGGATAAGGGGTAAGCCATTTAGGACTGAGATGAGGAGAAACTTCTTCACTCAGCGAGTTGTTAACCTGTGGAATTCCCTACCGCAGAGAGTTGTTGATGCCTGTTCATTGGATATGTTCAAGG
This sequence comes from Pristiophorus japonicus, assembly GCF_044704955.1. Taxonomy (NCBI): domain Eukaryota; kingdom Metazoa; phylum Chordata; class Chondrichthyes; family Pristiophoridae; genus Pristiophorus; species Pristiophorus japonicus. The sequence continues at coordinate 225,633,158 of NC_091981.1, forward strand.
GAGAGTTAGATATGGCCCTTATGGCTAAAGGGATCAAGGGGTATGGAGAGAAAGCAGGAAAGAGGTACTGAGGTGAATGATCAGCCATGATCTTATTGAATGGTGGTGCAGGCTCGAAGGGCCAAATGGCCTATTCCTGCACCTATTTTCTATGTTTCTATGTTTCTATGTTACGCGACATTGAGATCAATGATCCTGAATTGTGCTCAATTATGGACATGGTCCCAAATAGCTCGCTGGCACGCTCACAGCCAAAGAGGGGAGTAGGGTGTTTCAGGTCAAACTGACCAATGGACAAACGCACAGAAAAGATTTGGACCAAATCAAATTGCGATTCACCAACAGCTATGAACAACCCGAAGAGGACACCATCAACTTTGACCTTCCAACACACACACAAGTGGCAGCTGACATCATAGTTGACCATGAAACCGAACTCATAATCCCCAGCAGCCCGGCAAGGCTGGCTGCCCAACAGCCCAGTGAAGAACTGACCAACCCACCCACACCAGCATTTGTACCGAGACAATCGACAAGGAAGCACAAAGCCCCAGATCATCTCACCTTGTAAATAAATGTACTGTTGAATTCACGGGGGAGTGATGTTATTTATTTAACCCTTTGTAACTTGCATTACACCTGACCACCAGAGATCCCACCTGTTGGAGTCCCAAGGGATCCCAGCATCCCTTGGGAGCACAGTATATAAGCAGGCCACCCACGAGGTACCTGCACTCTGGAACCTTAATAAAGGAGCTAAGGTCACATTTGCTCATTACACACAGTACTCAGTCTCACCATTTAGTATGAGTATAACAGGGCTGAAATTCCTCTGGGGGGTCCACCCATCTCCAAGCTAAACTCCAGTGGGAGTGTGAAATCACTGGAAAACAGAGGAGAAGTGGTTGTGTTGGGTCTCTGCTGTTACTGGGAGTTTCCTTCTTGCCTTGTAAGACCAGGAACCTTCATTCGCCCCTTGCAAGGCAAATACCAGCAAAGGGGCGAACCACTGGTGGGTGCTCCCTACATCGGGAGTTCCTGCTCCTTTAAGTCAGTCAGGACACAGCCTAACAATAGAAGATGGTATGCCGAATGAGATGAGGTATACTTGTCTCCACATGGGTGGTTGTGGGCTCCACTAGTGGAGTCTAGGTCCATACAGTCGCATGTGCCAGAGAAGAAACCAAAAGGAATTAAAAAAACAAAATTCCAGATTGGCCCCCTTACACAAGGTGTCAAGGGAAAAATGGTCACTGTTGTGGGACGGGGCTGGGGGGGAGCCTGGGCAACTAGTGTGGGCACCAGAATTTTGACCACCATGGACAGGAAGGCACTGGAGCTGGGTCTGAAGTGACACCGACCTGGCCCACGCTAACGAGGTGCCTCCCGCTAGACCCCACAAACTCTCACAGGGTCAGTGCTGAAGGGCACCAATGGGCACAATGCTAGCGTAACTTCTGAGACTGTGACCTATGCATTTTTCACCCCAATACTAAAGAATATACCAATGAAAAAAGTTAATTCTTCATGTCCATGAACATCTGAGCTTTTCCATTAAGAAATGTAGGCATATATAATCTACTCAACTTTAGTTGTTCCACATTAAGGCCGGCTTCAGGCTGATGTGATCTGCTGCAAGATTTTCTCCAAGCTGAAAACAGGATGCACTTAGAGCACATTCTGCTTTAAAGTGCATTCAAGAACATAGATATAATTCAGAGCAATACCGTAGGGTCAAGATGAAGCCAGGGACAAAACCCTGCAGCATAAATACTCTACATTAAAAATGGAATTGTGTTGGCTTGCCACCAGACCCCATATCCCCCCTCCCCGCCCCCCAGGAAATTAACTTTCCACCAACTGAGCTCACTTCCCTTTTCAGAACTTGCACTTTTGTGTACATTATCCTACAAACGCAGACAGCGGAAGGAGCGTGCGGCAAACCAGACTCCCCACCCACCCTTTCCTTCAATGACTGTCTGTCCCACCTGTGACAGAGACTGTAATTCCCGTATAGGACTGTACAGTCACCTGAGAACTCACTTTTAGAGTGGAAGCAAGTCTTCCTCGATTTCGAGGGACTGCCTATGATGATGATTATGACTTCGAAAGCTGATGGAATACAGGGTATAGCTGCAGCTTAAGTCATGACAAGTTCATATCCCACTGCACTCTCATTGTAATTACTTTTCAAATGTCATTTATGATGCCACTGGGTTTCAGTTTTAACAGAAAAACAAACTGAATTGTGGAATGTGATCCCAAACCACGAATAAAAATCCTGAAATACAACACAATAAAAAGGATGTTAAGTTATTTATCCGCCCTGAAGGAATAGCCTTGGTCTTGGGCCATTTTTGGGAGGGGGCTGTTTTTCAGTTGTACAGGGTTCTTTTTTAAGTTGTCGGCTTTTTTGGGGCAGTCATCTTCTTTGGAGCTGTTATTCAACTTTACCAAGTTTCATAGGTTGGCATGTATGAGTCTGACATCACTTTCCTAATATCTTTCCAAATGTCTGTGGGTCCTAGACCCTTTCTGTAACCTCCTCTCAAAGCACACGGCACCAGCTATTTCCAGAGGGAGATTGGTGGTCATCAGTCTCACACAGTCTGTCCGACCTCTCCCTCACATCTACAACCAGGGTATCCAGCAATTGATTAGTAAACCTGGCTTTCTTCTGTCTTGTAAACATTCAATTCTTTAGGAATATTGCTCAGTAAACAGCTGCCCTGGGCTTCTCTGTTATAGCTCAGCTATTTAAGTGGCTCATTACCACAGTTCACAACTGATTGTCTATGGTATTGATTCTGCTGCTTCGTTGGATGATGTGCTGCGGGGCCGTTAAAGCACAAATTGCAGCATAGCTCCAGGAAGCAGTAAAATGTGGGGGAAAGATTAACAAGCATGCTTAATAACTCTCAAAACCTTATGCAAAGTTCAGTTAATCCCTCAATAGTATTTAATCAATAATTTCTAGACTACTATCTTTGGAGGTACCAACTAATGTTTTTAGTCCATGGTAGACAGTCTGTGCTCTCAAAGTGTATCTTTTGGGATAAGATGTTACACACAGATTGCGTGAGCTTCACTGTCTTCAACAGAACTCAAAACTGGCAGCTAAAACTACAGTACTTCACACCTTTAAACCTCTTTGGTGTAAAGCAGTTTCTTGTTTTAGTAATCAAGGAAACCAAATGTTAGCAGTCTTCACACCATGGTCGACAATATGATGATGGCTTACAACAGTAATATTTCTTTAATGATGTTTAAATTTCATCTCTTGTGGCAAATGCTGCATCCATTAATATTTTGGTCATGCTCATCCTGTGTCAAATGTTTCTCTCTTGCTGCATGGACACATGATTTTGTAAAGGAGAATGAATGGAAATAAAGCAATAAGATACAATTCATTTTCATTTCCCAATTTTTCTTAAGTCTTGCAGGTCCTCTTAAGAGTCAGTTTAACTCAGAGTCAGCGCTCTTGCTTCTGAGTTGGACAGTTGTTGGTTCTAATTTCCACTCTAGGACTTGAACACACAATCTGAGCTGAAGGCGTACTGCAATGTTGGAGGTACCATCCTTTGAATGAGACATTAAACCAAGTTCCTGTCTGTTCAGCTGTACACAAAGGATCCCATGACACATTTTTGAAGAAGAACAGGCAGTTATCTTAGGGCCTTGGCCAGCATTCATATCTCAACCAACACTACCAATACTGGTTAAATGGTCTTTCATTTTATTGCTGTTTGTGGGGATATGCTGCGCATAATTTGGCTGCTACCTTTGTCTAAATTACAACAGTGACTGCATTAAAAAAATAAATTAATTAATTAGCTGTGAAATACTTTTGGGACATCCCAAGAACATGAGCGGTGTCTTTCTTTTTAACACAACACAGTATTCTTCCCCTGGTAGGGTGGATATATTGCTTGAAAACCACTGCAAATGTTGCTCTTTGGCTGCAACTACGAGGTGCATTAGAGCAACCCAGGTTCTTTGACATTCCTTCTATCTGCACCCAAATATGCTTCATCTTCATAGGCAGTCCCTCGAAATCGAGGAAGACTTGCATCCACTCTAAAAGTGAGTTCTTAGGTGACTGAACAGTCCCATATGGGAATTACAGTCTCTGTCACAGGTTGAACAGACTGTCGATGAAGGAAAGGATGGGTGGGACTGGTTTGCCGCATGCTCCTTCCGCTGCCTGCGCTGGTTTCTGCATGCTCTCGACGATGAGACTCGAGGTGCTCAGCGCCCTCCCGGATGCACTGCCTCCACTTACGGCGGTCTTTGGCCAGGGACTCCCAGGTGTCGGTGGGGATGTTGCATTTTATCAAGGAGGCTTTGAGGGTGTCCTTGAACCATTTCCTCTGCCCACCTTGGGCTTGCTTGCTATGTAGGAGTTCCGAGCAGAGCGTTTGCTTTGGGAGTCTTGTATCAAACATGCAAACAATGTGGCCCTCTGAGCAGAGCTGGTCGAGTGTAGTCAGTGCTTCGATGCTGGGGATGTTGGCTTGGTCGAGGACGCTTGGTGCGTCAGTCCTCCCAGGGGATTTGTAGGATCTTGCGGAGACAGGGTTGGTAGTATTTCTCCAGTGATTTAAGGTGTCTACTGTAGATGGTCCACGTCTCTGAGCCATACAGGAGGGCGGGTATCACTACAGCCCTGTAGACCATGAGCTTGGTGGCAGATTTGAGGGCCTGATCTTCAAACACTCATTTCCTCAGGTGGCCGAAGGCTGCGCTGGCACACTGGAGGCGGTGTTGAATCTCATCGTCGCTGTCTGCCCTTGTTGTTAATAGGCTCCCGAGTATGTAAAGTGGTTCACATTGCCGTGGATCTTGATGACTGAGGGGCAGTGCTGTGTGGCAGGGTCAGGCTTGTGGAGGACCTTTGTCTTAAGGATGTTCAGTGTAAGGCCCATGCTTTCATACGCCTTAGTGAAGATGTTGACTATGACTTGGAGTTCAGCCTCTGAATGTGCGCAGACGCATGCATCATCCGCGTACTGTAGTTCGACGACAGCGGTTGGGATGGTCTTGGATCTGGCCTGGAGACGACGGAGGTTGAACAGGTTCCCACTGGTTCTGTAGTTTAGTTCCACTCCAGCAGGAAGCTTGTTTGAGTGTGAGGTGCAGCATTTTGACAAGGAAGATTGAGAAGATGGTTGGCGCGATGACGCAGCCCTGCTTGTGGAGTCAGTAACACAGAGTGTACTCCCCAATTGGGCCTTAGACTGCAATTCAACAACAACAACAATAATAACTTATATTCATGTAGCGCCTTTAACATAATAAAACATCTCAAGGCGCTTCACAGGAGCATTATCAAAAAAAACAAAATTGACAATGAGTCATATAAGTAGATGTTACGCCAAATATGCATCCTGCCTTTAATGGCTGTTTGAGATTATTTCATAAAAAATACATCATAATCTACTATAAAAATAAAAGATGAAAATAATTATAATGGGACTGAGTAGGTTAGCACACTGTCCCTTCACCGATGGGACCTGAGTTTAAATCTAGCATAGATTGTGAGTGGAAGTGCGCTCTCTCTGTTAACTCTGACGGTCTCTGAAAGCAGTTTTGCCAGTTTTTCTCCAGTGCTTAGTAAATGTGGGGCCTTAATGCAAAAGTTCACCATATCTGGCACTAAATTGTCAAACTCACAGAGGCTACAGATTGGCTGTTGTCAGAAAGAAAAAGTGTCACACTGGTGCAGTAGGAGTCCTCTATGGTGATTGCAGCGAATGCTCATTGGTCCTAAAGTTTCATGGACCACAATCTCAGTCATTACCCTGGGATCTCGTCTACCGGTGCCCTCTAGCGCTGACCCTGCTGGGGTATGTGGGGTCAATAGAAAGTCTCCTCATTTACATAAGGCTACCAGGTACCTGCACCACTATGGGCACCTCTCAGTTCCCTGCCAGTCCTATGCTGTCAAACACTCTAGTGCCATCCAGGAGGGGATCCTATTGTAATCATATTAAAATCCTAGTAAAAATGTGACAGGGTAGCCATCATCAGATGCGACATCGGTGTGGACAAGATTAACAATGAAAGACTCAGAGGCACTGATATAGGCCTTTTGAATGAAAAGGTGACAGGACATACCAATGTTAATGATATCTATATATAGATCACGATGGCAAACAACACAAAAAAAAGGGATGGAAATTGGTTATGGCTTATTTTTGTGTCAATAACCAATGGCACACACAGAGCGGGCTCCCCGATTGGGCCTTAGACTGCATTTCAACAACAACAACTTATATTCATGTAGCGCCTTTAAAGCAATACTGTAAAACGTCTCAAGGCGCTTCACAGGAGCATTATCAAAAAAAACAAAATTGACAACAAGTCATATAAGGAGATGTTATGGTAGATGACCAAAAGCTTGGTCAAAGAGGTAGGTTTTGTGGAGCGTTTTAAAGGTGGAAATAGAAGTGGAGAGGCAGAGAGGTTTATGGAGGGAATTGCAGAGTTTAGGACCTAGTCAGCTTAAGGCACGACCAGCAATGATGGAGCAATTCAAATTGGAGATGTTCAAAAGGCCAGAATAGGCGGAGCACAGTGATCCAGGAGGATTTTAGGGCTTGAGGAGATTGCAGAGGTAAGGAGGGGCAAGGCCATGGAGCGATTTGAAAAAAAGGATGAGAATTTTAAAATCGAGGCTTTGCTTAACAGGGAGCCAATGTAGGTCAGCAAGCATTGGTGCAAGTTAGGAGTTTTGAGAAAGATGGGCATGGATTTGGGAGATGACAACACGTTCAAGAACTTTAGAGAGAAAAGGGAGGTAGGAGATGGAGCGATAGTTTGCAAGGACTGGGCTGGTGAAGGGTTGTTTTTTTGAGGAAAGGGGTGATAATGGCAGATTTGAAGGAAAGGGGGACAATAACTGAGGAGAGAGAACCATTTAACAATATCCACTAACATGGGAGCCAAGATGCGAAGGTAGGTGGTCAGCAATTCAGTAGGAATAGAATTGAGAGAGCAGGAGGTCGGTCTCATTGACAAGATTAGCTTTGAAAGGGCACGAGGGTAGATAAAAGAGAAACTAGAGAAAAATGCAAATTTAGGGTTAGGGCCATGGAAAAACGGAGAGGAAGTAAGTCCCAGCAGAGGCAGTTGAACTGATGTTGTTAGTCTTTTTAACAAAGAAGTCCATGAGCTGCTCACATTTATTGTTGGAGGTGAGGGAAGAAGAAGCAGGGGAAGGTTGTTTGAGAAGACGGTTAATGGTGGAGAAGAGTATGATCTAATGGTGTGATCTTTGTCATCCTGGCTGATCGCAGAATAGTGGGTGGTTTTAGTGATGGAGAGCAGGACCCAATAGTGCTTTATATGGTCTAGCCATATCTGGTGATGAATGGTTAGACCAGTTGTCCTCAAAAGTCATTCGAGTCTGTATCCCTTAGACGTAAGGGAGCGGAGATGAGGGGTATACTGGGGAAACCACTAAAGTAAGAGAGTGCAATGATTTTAGTGGGGACAAGGGCATCAAAGGTAGTGGAGAGGGTGTGATTTAGCAGGTCAGTAGTTGGAGAGATGTCATGAAGAATTGTAGACCAAAGGCTAGATAGTTGGGAATTAGAAAGTGCAGTGATAAGGGACTTGAGGGAGAATTTTTTCCAGAGGCGGACATAGAAACATAGAAACATAGAAACATAGAAAATAGGTGCAGGAGTAGGCCATTCGGCCCTTCTAGCCTGCACCGCCATTCAATGAGTTCATGGCTGAACATTCAACTTCAGTACCCCATTCCTGCTTTCTCGCCATACCCCTTGATCCCCCTAGCAGTAAGGACCTCATCTAACTCCTTTTTGAATATATTTAGTGAATTGGCCTCAACAACTTTCTGTGGTAGAGAATTCCACAGGTTCACCACTCTCTGGGTGAAGAAGTTCCTCCGCATCTCGGTCCTAAATGGCTTACCCCTTATCCTTAGATTGTGACCCCTGGTTCTGGACTTCCCCAACATTGGGAACATTCTTCCTGCATCTAACCTGTCTAACCCCGTCAGAATTTTATATGTTTCTATGAGGTCCCCTCTCATTCTTCTGAACTCCAGTGAATACAAGCCCAGTTGATCCAGTCTTTCTTGATAGGTCAGTCCCGCCATCCCGGGAATCAGTCTGGTGAACCTTCGCTGCACTCCCTCAATAGCAAGAATGTCCTTCCTCAGGTTAGGAGACCAAAACTGTACACAATACTCCAGGTGTGGCCTCACCAATGCCCTGTACAACTGTAGCAACACCTCCCTGCCCCTGGACACAAAAAGAAGTGGGGTTGGGAGGGGGGAAGGGGAGTATGGGTCGAGAGTGATATAAGGAAATGGTTGGAGATTGCCTTATTGGTGATGGTTACGGTGGGGATAGCGAGGCCACGTTGGATGATCGGATGGAGGGGATGGCTGTGTTTGTGGGTGGGGGAAGTTACATGAAGGGAGAAATTAAGGAAGGAAAGGAGGGCAGTGAAGGCAGAGGAGTGGGAAATCACTGAGGATGGGAAGATACTCGGATCGGAGGCAGAGGGAGGAAATCTCAGTAAAAAAATTAGTGCGGTACTTGGGTGGGCTGTACAGAACATGGATTTTAAAAGAGAGACACAAGGTTCTCGAATGAGAAGAAGTTGCCGGAGGAATAGGGAGATAGATCAAGGTGTGATTTAGAGCTAAGGGCTACACCACAATCATGGTGGTTTGGGCATGGCAAATGTTGGAAATTATAGCCAGGTTTGGAAACTTCATTAAGGGGAAAGGTGTCATCACCCCTCAACCATTTCTCCATCAATGCCATGATGCCAATTTGATCATCCACAATAAGGTCATGGATGGCAAGTCCCTTATTTACATGTGAACGGACATTTTGAAGGGAAGTGCAGAGAGGGGTGATGATATCTAATTTACTGGAGGAATATAGAGCAGGGAGGGACCTCGAGGAGGCTGGTGAGATTAGCCCGCAGCGGGTGCTTAGGGCAACGAGGATGGGGAGAGAGTAAGATAGGGAAATTGGGATTGCTGCAGCAACTAGTGCCTTGGTGTGCCTCTCAAAGGATACCAAGAGAGGCACAGAGGGAAGCTGTGGAATTATTTAGGAGGGAGTCAAGCTTCGAGCAACAGCAGGCGAGTAGTAAGGATGATAATTAGTGGAGAATAGGGGTTAGTGAAGGTAGAGAACCTGAAGGCAGAGAAAGGAAAGGAGGCATGAAGATCGGGGGAGGGTAGAGGAAAAAGGGAAAGATAGAAGTGATGGACTCGGGTCCAAAGCAGCAGCAAACAAGGACGGACACGGGGATTACATTACAAAGGCCTGATTAAATGTTAGATTATAAAGCATGATTTGAATTAATCTGAACAAGTTGATGTAGTCAGTGACACACAGATGTCAGGGGCTGAGACAATGATTTAAGTATTTCTTGAGGCCGGGTAGAAACAGTTATTGTTAGTTGTCAATGGCGGTTGGTCAAAAGATGCAGTGAGAAATCGCCGTTCCAATCAACGTTGTTCCAACTGTCAATAAGGTAAGGCGCTTGTGACGATTTTATAAAAAGATAGGGCTAGATTTTCGGAGAATTTAGCCAACATAGCTGAGGAGGTCTATGTCGACGCCATCCGAAGGACCCACACACAGTGCCGCAAGAGGTTCAATGACCATTGCAGAGTTGTTAGAGTAAGTAATATCTTTATTAATGCATTCCTTCATTGCTTAATTTATAAATCTGACATTATTTGTTCTCATGCTATTGTTATAGGTAGGCTTAGTGTTGCACCTTATTTGCCATGAGCGATCTTTACACATTATTAAGATTGCTTTCTGAGATCTTAAAAGATGTTTCTGCACGTCAACGTCTTCCTCATGAACCACGTGCAACTTCTAGGGCATTAAACAGAGGACTGTATTAAATGCACACTGTATGGTATAAGTGCTTTGGTGGCTATCTGTGTGTGCCACAAGAGCAGAAGGGCCCTGTGGTAACCACTCCCATTGCCACCTTTACAGGGAAATATGTACCACAACCGCCGGGAGCAGCAACGGACAGGCAGTGGTCCACCCAGAACAATGCCTTTGACGGACATCGAGGAGACTGTGACCGTTCCGATCGGTGCCTCAGGGAGGGCAACTGCCCGTGGGGGTGCTGAACCCCTGTTCGATAGTGAGGTTAAGTCCTGCACACTCCACGTGCTGGGTTGGGCAATGTGATGTAGTGTCTGTGGACTAGGGTTGGGCAATGTGATGTAGTGTCTGTGGACTACATATAATGGAGTAGCGGCAGTCCTGCAAATGAGCCTGTGCCATGTGACCATACTCGTGTCACCCTGCCCCCTCCCCTGCTGCTAACCACTCGTCTGTTGCTTTCTATTTCCAGATGAGGAGTCGCATGCACCAATGGAAGCCTCCACCTCAGGCTGCCATGTTGGGGGGGAGGAGGAGGAGGAGGAGGACGAGGAGGTGGAACTTGAAGGAGAGGAGCGGATGGAGCAGCCTACTCCGGGGGGTTGGGTTGGGGGGGCCGATGCACTTGACACCTCTTATACCACCGGTCAACACCTCGTCTGAGGAAGAAACATTCCCGGGCTTTGAGCCATTCATGGCCCTGAATACCAGTGGCGTGCAGGAACGCACTCCTGGGGTTGAATCCTGTATGCTTTCTCTCTGGCGGGTGAGTCGGCAAAGCCGGTCTGCTGACAGACAGTCAGATGGACACCTGGACGTGGTGGGACAGTCCAGGGAGAGCGTGCAGCTCAGCCGACCGCTCCTACAGGTCTTGGGTAGGATTCCCGCAAGCATCGCGGTGCTGTTTGCGAATGTGACAGAGGTCGGGTCACAGATTGTCCGTGCGAGCCACGAAACCTGCCCACACGCAATTGATGGCCCATCTGTGACACTGCAGTCCCCAGTGGGTCCCCAGACCCCCACACCACCTGTGACTGACGATGCTGAGCAAGAGGCTCGCTAGTCAGAAGCTGGGCCTTCCATACCTCGAGCTTCTCCAGTGGATCCACAGATGGCGTCTCCATTGTCTCTCCCCCCAATACAGCAGGACTCTGGCCGCCTTGCTGCACAAACTCTTGGTACCACCTTGGGTAGCTGCATGAAACGAGGGAGGGGGATAAGGGTGAAGGTGAGGGGGGGGGGGGAAGAGCCAGAGGTAAAAGACGTTCGGTGCAGGGGTTGTTTTGTTGTTATTTTATAAAAGTTTTAAAAGTTTAAAAATTCTGTTCAAGTTCAAGTTCAATGTTTAATAAATTTTATTTAAATTTGAAAATCATTTTTAACAAGTTTACAATGTTTATTAAATTATTTTGTTTATCTTAACCATTCCTGTGTAGCATCTCATTTGCTGAATAAGAGGGGGAATAGTCAACATGGTGGAATAGAGTGGGCAGGCAACGGTCAAACGTGCCGTTCACTCTTCAAGCAAAGCGTTGAATTATCAACTGCTGACGTAAGGCTTTTGCAGTGGCAAAAGCTCCATGAGGCCTTCCCTGTGGTGGTGGTGGTGGCATGGATTCCTCGCCAGGCTCCTCATTCTCATCTTCCTCCTCCTCCTCCACCGCCTCCTCGTCCTCTTTCTCCTCCCCTCTCTCCTGAGGTGGTCCTGCAGTCCCCATTGGCAAATCCTGTCCCTTCATGATGGCTAAGTTGTGTAGCATACAGCACACCACAATGACCTCAGAGACCTGCTGAGGAGAATATTGCAGGCAGCCTCCAGAGTGGTCCAGGCATCGGAAGCGCTGCTTGAGCACTCCAATTGTCTGTTCGACTATGTTGCGTGTGGCTTTATGGCTCTCATTATAGTGATGCTCAGCTTCTGTCTGAGGGTTCCGGAGTGGGGTTATGAGCCAAGTGGTGAGGCCGTAACCTTTGTCTCCCAGCATTCAGCTCTGGCCTTGTGGTTGACGCTAGAACATGTGTGAGACACTGCTCTCACGCAAGATGAAAGCATCACGGATGCTCCCTGGATATTGGGCATTGACTGTCATGATGCGCTGACTATGGTCGCAGACGATCTGTACGTTCATGGAGTGGAATCCCTTTCGTTTTCGGTAAACCTCTGGATTGAGTAAAGGTGCTCGCAGGGCGATGTGTGTACAGTCAATGGCAGCCTGAACCTTGCGGAAGCCAGCAATTCATCCAACACCTACAGCCCTCTCATTCTGGGCCTCTTTGGTCATTGGGAAGTTTATAAAGTCCATCCTGCATGCGTACAGTGCAGTAATCACCTGGCGAATATTGCAATGTGTAGCATGCTGCAAGATGGAGCATATGCTCCCTGCTGATGCCTGAAAGAACCCAGAGACAGAGAAGGTAAGTGCTGCAGTCATCTTCACCTCGATGGGAAGTGCAGTCCTCATGCCGCTGGTAGGCTGTAGGTCTGCCTTTATGAGCTGGCATATCTCCGTGACCATCTCTTTTTGGAAGTGCAGCCTTCTAACGCACTGTGCCTCAGAGAGCTGCAGGTATGAGTGCTGTTCCCTGTAAATTCATGGGGGATAAGGTCTGCTCCCCATATGTGCAAATAGATGTTAACAAATATGATGTGATTGGGATTACGGAGACGTGGCTCCAGGATGATCAGGGCTGGGAACTCAACATCCAGGGGTATTCAACATTCAGGAAGGATAGAATAAAAGGAAAAGGAGGTGGGGTAGCATTGCTGGTTAAGGAGGAGATTAAGGCAATAGTTAGGAAGGACATTAGCTTGGATGATGTGGAATCTATATGGGTCGAGCTGCAGAACACCAAAGGGCAAAAAACGTTAGTGGGAGTTGTGTACAGACCTCCAAACAGTAGTAGTGATGTTGGGGAGGGCATCAAACAGGAAATTAGGGGTGCGTGCAATAAAGGTGCAGCAGTTATAATGGGTGACTTTAATATGCACATAGATTGGGCTAACCAAACTGGAAGCAATACGGTGGAGGAGGATTTTCTGGAGTGCATAAGGGATGGTTTTTTAGACCAATATGTCGAGGAACCAACTAGCGGGGAGGCCATCTTAGACTGGGTGTTATGTAATGAGAGAGGATTAATTAGCAATCTCGTTGTGCGAGGCCCCTTGGGGAAGAGTGACCATAATATGGTGGAATTCTGCATTGGGATGGAGAATGAAACAGTTAATTCAGAGACCATGGTCCAGAACTTAAAGAAGGCTAACTTTGAAGGTATGAGGCGTGAATTGGCTGGGATGGATTGGCGAATGATACTTAAGGGGTTGACTGTGGATGGGCAATGGCAGACATTTAGAGACTGCATGGATGAACTACAACAATTGTACATTCCTGTCTGTCATAAAATTAAAAAAGGGAAGGTGGCTCAACCGTGGCTATCAAGGGAAATCAGGGATAGTATTAAAGCCAAGGAAGTGGCATACAAATTGGCCAGAAATAGCAGCGAACCTGGGGACTGGGAGAAATTTAGAACTCAGCAGAGGAGGACAAAGGGTTTGATTAGGGCAGGGAAAATGGAGTATGAGAAGAAGCTTGCAGGGAACATTAAGACGGATTGCAAAAGTTTCTATAGATATGTAAAGAGAAAAAGGTTAGTAAAGACAAACGTAGGTCCTCTGCAGTCAGAATCAGGGGAAGTCATAACGGGGAACAAAGAAATGGCGGACCAATTGAACAAGTACTTTGGTTCGGTATTCACGAAGGAGGACACGAACAACCTTCCGGTTATAAAAGGGGTCGGGGGGTCTAGTAAGGAGGAGGAACTGAGGGAAATCCTTATTAGCCGGGAAATTGTGTTGGGGAAATTGATGGGATTGAAGGCCGATAAATCCCCAGGGCCTGATGGACTGCATCCCAGAGTACTTAAGGAGGTGGCCTTGGAAATAGTGGATGCGTTGACAGTCATTTTCCAACATTCCATTGACTCTGGATCAGTTCCTATGGAGTGGAGGGTAGCCAATGTAACCCCACTTTTTAAAAAGGAGGGAGAGAGAAAACAGGGAATTATAGACCGGTCAGCCTGACATCGGTAGTGGGTAAAATGATGGAATCAATTATTAAGGATGTCATAGCAGTGCATTTGGAAAGAGGTGACATGATAGGTCCAAGTCAGCATGGATTTGTGAAAGGGAAATCATGCTTGACAAATCTTCTGGAATTTTTTGAGGATGTTTCCAGTAGAGTGGATAAGGGAGAACCAGTTGATGTGGTATATTTGGACTTTCAGAAGGCGTTCGACAAGGTCCCACACAAGAGATTGATGTGCAAAGTTAGAACACATGGGATTGGAGGTAGTGTACTGACATGGATTGAGAACTGGTTGTCAGACAGGAAGCAAAGAGTAGGAGTAAATGGGTACTTTTCAGAATGGCAGGCAGTGACTAGTGGGGTACTGCAAGGTTCTGTGCTGGGGCCCCAGCTGTTTACATTGTACATTAATGATTTAGATGAGGGGATTAAATGTAGTATCTCCAAATTTGCGGATGACACTAAGTTGGGTGGCAGTGTGAGCTGCGAGGAGGATGCTGTGAGGCTGCAGAGCGACTTGGATAGGTTAGGTGAGTGGGCAAATGCATGGCAGATGAAGTATAATGTGGATAAATGTGAGGTTATCCACTTTGGTGGTAAAAACGGAGAGACAGACTATTATCTGAATGGTGACAGATTAGGAAAAGGGGAGGTGCAAAGAGACCTGGGTGTCATGGTACATCAGTCATTGAAGGTTGGCATGCAGGTGCAGCAGGCGGTTAAGAAAGCAAATGGCACGTTGGCCTTCATAGCAAGGGGATTTGAGTACAGGGGCAGGGAGGTGTTGCTACAGTTGTACAGGGCATTGGTGAGGCCACACCTGGAGTATTGTGTACAGTTTTGGTCTCCTAACCTGAGGAAGGACATTCTTGCTATTGAGGGAGTGCAGCGAAGGTTCACCAGACTGATTCCCGGGATGGCGGGACTGACCTATCAAGAAAGACTGGATCAACTGGGCTTGTATTCACTGGAGTTCAGAAGAATGAGAGGGGACCTCATAGAAACATATAAAATTCTGACGGGGTTAGACAGGTTAGATGCAGGAAGAATGTTCCCAATGTTGGGGAAGTCCAGAACCAGGGGTCACAGTCTAAGGATAAGGGGTAAGCCATTTAGGACCGAGATGCGGAGGAACTTCTTCACCCAGAGAGTGGTGAACCTGTGGAATTCTCTACCACAGAAAGTTGTTGAGGCCAATTCACTAAATATATTCAAAAAGGAGTTAGATGAGGTCCTTACTACTAGGGGGATCAAGGGGTATGGCGAGAAAGCAGGAATGGGGTACTGAAGTTGAATGTTCAGCCATGAACTCATTGAATGGCGGTGCAGGCTAGAAGGGCCGAATGGCCTACTCCTGCACCTATTTTCTATGTTTCTATGTTTCTATGTCTGCGACCTCTTCAAATATGCTCAAAATGCTCATCAATGAGCCTTCTTCCAGCTCAACGGTGCATAGAAAAAGCAGCCAGGAGTAATGGCCAGCATAGTATAACCCCCTTTTTTAAAAAATATCCTTAAATATCCTTTAAAATGAACTATAAACTCACATAAAACTTCACTGTGTAAAATGCAGCCTTCCTTCTCCAAATCCGTTTATCACTGAATTTCTGCTCTGTTTTTAAAATGGCTCCATCAGCACAAGGTGCGCCCTGGGTCCAGCCTGGGTCCGACTGGTTTTTGTAGGCGGCTTCCCAGGCAGACAGGAAATCTGGCGATATTGCTGATTTTTCTGTGCAGGGCACTAGTGCAGCATTGCACACCGATTGACGTCATCCAAACGGTGAAAACATCGGGCGGGCGCTAAATTTTAGCGCCGGCGCAAAATCACTGCCAAAATTTCCACCCGGATGCAAAATATTGTGTCTCATTTAGCGCCAAAAATGTCGTTTTTGCAACCCGCCCAGGCACTAAACTGGTCGCAAACCCCTTGAAAATCTAGCCCATAGTCTGAAATTTCAATAACTTGTGCCCCCATAGCCAGCCTGTCCATTTCAGCAGGATGAAGTTCAGGTTCTAGTGGTTTGATACAACTGAATGGCTTGCCAGACCACTTCCAAGGGCAGTTAAGAGTCAACCAGATGGTGTGGTACTGGAGTCACATATAGGCCAGGCTAGGTAAGGACATTAGTTGAGGTTTTATGACAATCTGACAGCTTCATGGTCACTGTTACTGATACAAAATATTTATTCCAGGTTTATTATAATTTTTTTTTTAACTGAATTCAAATTCTCAACTGCCATGCTGGATTTGAACTCACATTCTCTGGATTATTAGTCGAGGCCTTTGGATTGCGTCCTGAGTGTCATGTATGTACATTCTGTTTGTAGCCACCAGATGGCGTCATTGTTGGAGGTCACTGAGCAGCACGCACATGGTGCTGCTCAGGTATAAAAGGCCAGCCATTTTGAGAGTCAGGCACTTTGGGCCTAAATAAAGCAGAGCCAAGGTTGTACCTTGTTCAGTTAAACAGTACTCAGTTTGAACCTTTATTGCATGCATAATATTTGGCGATGAGAATACAAGAACCTTTGTTTGCAAAATGAACACGATTGGATTTTTAGAGTGATTCGTGGAGGGAGAAGATTGGGCAGACTTTTTGAGCTGTTTGAATCAGTACTTTGTGGCCAACAAAATGAAGGGGGTCGATGATGCAGATCGGTGCCGGGGCGTGTTCGTCACTGTGTGCGGTTCAAAAATCTACGGTCTGATAAAAAATCTACTCATGCCTAGTAATGCAGCAGAGAAAACGTACGAGGAGTTGTGTACATTGGTACGGGAGCACCTCAAGCCAGACGACAGCATTATCATCTTGAGATACAGGTTTTATACACACGTTCGATCGGAGGGCCAGAGCCCGGCGGAATTCATTGCCGACCTGAGACGTCGAGCGGGACCGTGCCAGTTCAGGACGGCGTTGGCAGACATGCTGCGGGACTTCTTTGTTATCGGTATCAACCATGAGGTGATCCTGCGCAAATTTCTGGCGGTGGAAGAGTTGGATTTAAAAAAGGGCATCCAAATTGTTCAATCATGTATAACGACGGACAGAGTCTAAAGCAAATAGCGGTGAAGAACCGAACCTCGGCAAGTACTGTAAATGCGATTGATTCGGCGTTCGACAGAACGGCACAAGCAGGGTCTATCCTGCTGCATTCGCAAAACCTGTGGCTGCCCAAAGTCCACCAGCGGGAATGTATCCGACTTCTCCATGTTGGCGTTGTGGGGGATATCATCGGCACCAGCAATGCCGATTTAAGCAATATAGTTGCAAAGACTGTCTGAGAGTGGGGCTTCTCCAGCGCATGTCTCCGCAGATGAGCAAGCGAGCTGTGACACACCACGTGGAGGATGAGAGTCAGACTAGCGCGGATCCGGATAGGCAATCCGAGATGCCAGAGGAGGAAGTGTATGGACTGTACTCCTTCATAACCAAGAGTAAACCAATTTTGATTAATGTGAAGTTTAACAGGATACCAGTATCGATCGAACTGGAGACGTGGGCGAGTCAATCGATCATGAACGAGAGGGCATTTTATAAGCTGTGAGGCCCAGGCTGAACCCTGTTAATGCCAAGCTGCGCACGTACACCAAAGAACTGATAAAGGTGATTGGCAGTGCACAAATTAATGTGTCATATAACAGTGCAGTTCATGAGTTACCGCTGTGGATTGTTCCAAGCAATGGCCCAAAGCTGCTCGGCGGGAGCTGGTTGGAGAAAATCAGATGCGACTGGAATGACATAAATGCATTGTCATCGGAGGAAGATACATGTGCCCAAGTATTGAGCAGGTTCCTCTCGCTGTTCGAACCGGGTATCGGCAACTTCACGGGAGCCAAGGTGCAGATCCACATGGACACAGATGCAAGACCCGTCCATCATAAAGCTCGGGCAGTGTCATGTATGATGAGGGAGAAGATCGAAATTGAAC
The DNA here is from genome assembly GCF_044704955.1 of Pristiophorus japonicus. Lineage (NCBI taxonomy): Eukaryota > Metazoa > Chordata > Chondrichthyes > Pristiophoridae > Pristiophorus > Pristiophorus japonicus. The sequence goes on from NC_091981.1 coordinate 225,651,069, forward strand.
TGGACAGACTCCAGTGTGAAGGGATCATATCACCGGTTGAATTTAATGAATGGGCCAGCCCCATTGTTTCTGTGCTGAAAAGTGATGGCACAGTCAGAATCTGTGGAGACTACAAGGCAACGATCAACAGGGTTTCAAAACAAGATCAGTACCCGTTACCGAAGGCTGATGACTTGTTTGCGACGCTAGCTGGAGGGAAGTCGTTCACAAAACTGGACTTGACGTCGGCCTATATGACACAGGAGTTGGTCGAGATTTCAAAGAGACTTACATGCATTAACACGCACAGAAGACTGTTTATTTACCACAGGTGCTCTTTTGGAATTTAGATACTTAAAGGGTTGACGGTGGATAAGCAATGGAAAACATTTAAAGATCACATGAATGAACTTCAGCAATTGTACATCCCTGTCTGGAGTAAAAATAATATGGGGAAGGTGGCTCAACCATGGCTAACAAGGGAAATTAAGGATAGTGTTAAAGCCAAGGAAGAGGCATATAATTTGGCTAGAAAAAGCAACAAACCTGAGGACTGGGAGAAATTTAGAATTCAACAGAGGAAGACTAAAGGTTTAATTAAGAGGGGGAAAATAGAGTACGAAAGGAAGCTTGCAGTGAACATAAAAACTGACTACAAAAGCTTCTATAAATATGTGAAGAGAAAAAGATTAGTGAAGACAAACGTAGGTCCCTTGCTGTCGGATTCAGGTGAATTTATAATGTGGAACAAAGAAATGGCAGACCAATTGAACAAATACTTTGGTTCTGTCTTCACGAAGGAAGACACAAATAACCTTCCGAATGTACTAAGGGACAGTAGGTCTAGTAAGAAGGAGGAACTGAAGGATATCCTTATCAGGCGGGAAATTGTGTTAGGGAAATTGATGCGATTGGAGGCCAATAAATCCCCGGGGCCTGATAATCTGCATCCCAGAGTACTTAAGGAAGTGGCCCTTGAAATAGTGGATGCATTGGTGATCATTTTCCAACAGTCTATTGACTCTGGATCAGTTTCTATGGACTGGAGGGTAGCTAATGTAACCCCACTTTTTAAAAAAGGAAGGAGAGAGAAAACGGGTATTTATAGACCGGTTAGCCTGACATCAGTAGTGGGTAAAATGTTGGAATCAATCATTAAGGATGAAATAGCAGCGCATTTGGAAAGCAGTGATAGGATTGGACCAAGTCAGCATGGATTTATGAAAGGGAAATCATGCTTGACGAATCTTCTGGAATTTTTTGAGGATGTAACCAGCAGAGTGGACAAGGGAGAACCAGTGGATGTGGTGTATTTGGACTTTCAAAAGGCTTTTGACAAGGTCCTGCACAAGATATTGGTGTGCAAAATCAAAGTGCATGGTATTGGGGGTAATGTACTGACGTGGATAGAGAACTGGTTGACGGACAGGAAGCAGAGAGTAGGGATAAACCGGTCCTTTTCAGAATGGCAGGCAGTGACTAGTGCCGCAGGGCTCAGTGCTGGACCTCAGCTCTTTACAATATACATCAACGATTTAGATGAAGGAATTGAGTGTAATATCTCCAAGTTTGCGGATGACACTAAACTAGGTGGTGGTGTGAGTTGTGAGGAGGACGCTAAGAGGCTGCAGGGTGAGTTGGACAGGTTAGGTGAGTGGGCAAATGCATGACAGATGCAGTATAATGTGGATAAATGTGAGGTTATCCATTTTGGGGGCAAAAACAGGAAGGCAGAATATTATCTGGATGGCGGCAGATTAGGAAAAGGGGAGGTGCAATGAGACCTGGGTATCATGGTTCATCAGTCACTGAAAGTTGGCATGCAGGTACAGCAGGCGATGAAGAAGGCAAATGGTATGTTGGCCTTCATAGCTCGGGGATTTGAGTATAGGAGCAGGGAGGTCTTACTGCAGTTGGAGTGAGGCCTCAGCTGGAATATTGTGTTCAATTTTGGTCTCCTAATCTGAGGAAGGACATTCTTGCTATTGAGGGAGTGCAGCGAAGGTTCACGAGACTGATTCCCGGGATGGCAGGACTGACATATGAGGAGAGGTTGGATCAACTGGGCCTTTATTCACTGGAGTTTAGAAGGATGAGAGGGGATCTCATAGAAACGCATAAGATTCTGACGGGACTGGAAAGGTTAGATGCGGGAAGAATGTTTCCGATGTTGGGGAAGTCCAGAACCATGGGACATGGTCTTAGGATAAGGGGTAGGCCATTTAGGACTGAGATGAGGAGAAACTTCTTCATTCAGAGAGTTGTTAACCTATGGAATTCCCTGTCGCAGACAGTTGTTGCTGCCAGTTCATTGGATATGTTCAAGAGGGAGTTAGATATGGCCCTTACGGCTAAGAGGATCAAGGGTTATGGAGAGAAAGCAGGAAAGGGGTACTGAGGGAATGATCAGCCATGATCTTATTGAATGGCGGTGCGGGCTCGAAGGGCCGAATGGCCTACTCCCGCACCTATTTTCTATGTTTCTATGCTCGGCTGCAGCAATATTCCAGAGGAATATGGAAAGTCTACTGAAGTCCGTTCCCAGAACCGTCGTGCTCCAAGATGATATCCTGATCACTGGTCGTGACTGCAAGGAACATCTGAACAACCTGGAAGAGGTTCTACTGTGTTTGGATAAAGTGGGACTCGGACTGAAATGCTCGAAATGCGTCTTCATGGCACCGAAGATCAAATTCCTTGGGAGGAAAATCGCCGCTGATGGCATTAGACCGACTGACGTGAAAACCAAGGCCATCAAAAATGCACCCAAGGCGCAGAATGTGACAGAGCTGCGTTTGTTCCTGGGTCTACTCAACTACTTTGGTCACTTCCTACCTAAACTGAGCACCTTACTAGAACCACTGCACATGCTATTGAGAAAAGGCGACAACCGGGTGTGGGGCGCATTGCATGACAGAACCTTCGAGAAAGCCACCAATCTGCTTTGCTTGAACAAGCTGCTGGTACATTATGACCCATGTAAATGTTTAGTTTTGGCCTGTGATGCATCGTCATATGGAATTGGTTGCGTACTCCAACAAACCAATGAGTCAAGGAAACTTTAAACTGTCGCGTATGCATCCAAAAGTTTGTCTAAAGTGGAAAGAGCCTACAGCATGGTAGAAAAAGAAGCTTTCGCATGTGTGTATGGTTAACAAGATGCATCAATACCTGTTCGGTCTGAGGTTCGAATTAGAGGTTGATCACAAGCCGCTCATTTCATTGTTTTCCGAGAGCAAAGGTATCAATACCAACGCTTCATCCTGCATCCAAAGATGAGCGCTGACATTATCTGCCTATGATTATGTCATTCGCCACAGACCTGGTACAGAGAATTGTGTCGATGCTTTGAGCCGGTTGCCGCTGCCCACACCGGAGGTGGAAATGCCACAACCGGCGGATCCAATGTTAATCATGAATGCTTTTGAGAGTGAAGGAACCCCTGTGACGGCTCAACAAGTTAAGATCTGGACCAGCCAGGACCCGATTTTATCGGTGGTAAAGGATTGCATCCTCAAAGGGGATTGCTCTGCCATACCTCAGCAAATGTGCGAGGAGGCCAAAGCGTACATTTGTCACAAGGACGAACTGCCAATTCAAGCAGATTGCATATTGTGGGGAAATCGCGTTGTAATGCCCAAGAAAGGGAGAGAAGTTCATTCGTGAGTTACACAGCACACATCCGGGTATAGTATGATGAAGGCCATCGGCAGGTCCCATGTATGGTGGCCAGGAATTGATTTTGAGCTGGAAGCATGCATGCATCCAGTGCAACACTTGCATGCAGCTCAGCAAAGCACCAGCAGAATTGCCACTGACTCTGTGGTCGTGGCCATCCAAACCTTGGTCCAGGATCCATGTAGATTTTGCAGGGCCCTTCCTGGGCAAGATGTTTTTAGTTGTGGTGGACGCTTATTCAAAGTGGATAGAATGCATAATTCTGTCATCCAGCACGGCCACAGAGAATCTCAATGTCATGTTCACGACACATGGTCTGCCTGACATAGTGGTGAGGGACAATGCGTCGTGCTTCACCAGTCAGGAGTTTCAGGAATTTGTGAAACTTAATGGCATAAAACATGTAAGGTCAGCACCGTTCAAGCCTGCGTCCAACAGGCAAGCTGAATGTGCAGTAAAAATTATCAAGCAAAGCATAAGGAGTGTATCCCATGAGTCACTGCAGACCCACTTGTCCTGCATACCACTGAGTTACAGGACAAGACCCCACACACTCACAGGGGTCTCGCCTGCTGAACTCATGATGAAAAGAGGTCTTAAGACCAAGCTATCTCTGGTAGACCCGGATTTAAATAATCATGTTGAATACAGAAGACAGAATCAACAAGGGTACCACGATGTGCAACTGTGTCACGCGAGATTTCTGTTAATGATCCTGTATATGTGTTGAACTATGGTCAGGGTCCCAAATAGATCGCTGGTACCGTCATGGCCAAGGAGGGCAACAGAGTATTTGTTATTAAGCTCAAGAATGGGCAAACTTGCAGGAAACACATGGATCAGACAAAGCTGAGGCACACAGCCAAGCCAGAACAGTCGGACGAAGAAACCATCGATGACCAACCAACTTAGCAGCAGTCTTCAGAGGACTCAAGGGTCATCAGTGAATCGAGAATTTCCATCATGGACCTGTTCAATAAAAATGGACATACAATTCCTGACATGGCCACTGCCACCCCCAACAAGTCAGTCATCCTGCCATCAGCCACAACAGAACCTGCACAGTCACCCAAGGCTGGAATCGAACTGAGAAGACGGTCAACCCGGGAGCACAAAGCACCAGAGCGTCTCAACCTGTGAAAAACATGGCACATGGTGTTGCTCAGGTATAAAAGGCCAACCATTTTGAGAATCAGGGACTTTGGGCCTAAATAAAGCAGAGCCAAGGTTGTACCTTGCCTAGTTGAACAGTACTCAGTTTGAACCTTTATTGCATACATAACACTGAGATTCAATCTTGGACAGACCTTGCGCTTCCCCGTTGGGGCATGTGTGAGATCATTCATGGACTCGAAAATTATCCATAACCAATTTCCAATAAACATAGAAACATAGAAAATAGGTGCAGGAGTAGGCCATTCGGCCCTTCGAGCCTGCACCACCATTCAATAAGATCATGGCTGATCATTCACCTCAGTACCCCTTTTCTGATTTTTTTCCATACCGCTTGATCCCTTAAGCCATAAGGACCATATCTAACTCCCTCTTGAATATATCCAATGAACTGGCATGAACAACTCTCTGTGATAGGGAATTTCACAGGTTAACAACTCTCTGAGTGAAGAAGTTTCTCCTCATATCAGTCCTAAATGGCCTACCCCTTATCCTTCAACTGTGTCCCCTGGTTCTGGACTTCCTCAACATCGGGAACATTGTTCCTGCATCTAACCTGTCAGTCCCGTCAGAATTTTATATGTTTCTATGAGATCCCCTCTCATCCTTTTAAACTCCAGTGAATACAGGCCCAGTTGATCCAGTCTCTCCTCATATGTCAGTCCTGCCATCCCGGGAATCAGTCTGGTGAATCTTCGCTGCACTCCCTCAATAGCAATAACGTCCTTCCTCAGATTAGGAAACCAAAACTGAACACAATATTCCAGGTGAGGCCTCACCAAGGCCATGTACAACTGCAGTAAGACCTCCCTGCTCCTATACTCAAATCCCCTAGCTATGAAGGCCATCATACCATTTGCCTTCTTCACCGCCTGCTGTACCTGCATGCCAACTTTCAATGACTGATGTACCATCACACCCAGGTCTCGTTGCACCTCCTCTTTTCCTAATCTTCCGCCATTCAAATAATATTCTGCCTTCGTGTTTTTGCCACCAAGGTGGATAACCTCACATTTATCCACATTATACTGCATCTGCCATGCATTTGTCCACTCACCTAACCTGTCAAAGTCACCCTGCAGCCTCTTAACGTCCTCCTCACAGCTCACACCGCCACCCAGCTTCATGTCATCTGCAAACTTGGAGATATTACACTCAATTCCTTCATCTAAATCATTAATGTATATTGTAAATAGCTAGGGTCCCAGCACTGAGCCCTGCGGCACTCCACTCATCACTGCCTGCCATTCTGAAAAGGACTCATTTATCCTGACTCTCTGCTTCCTGTCTGTCAACCAGTTCTCTATCCACGTCAGTACATTACCCCCAATACCATGTGCTTTAATCTTGCACACCAATCTCTTGTTTGGGATCTTGTCAAAAGCCTTTTGAAAGTCCAAATACAACACATCCACTGGTTCTCCCCTGTCCACTCTGCTAGTTACATCCTCAAAAAATTCCAGAAGATTTGTCAAGCATGATTTCCCTTTCATAAATCCATCCTGTCACTGCTTTCCAAATGCACTGCTATTTCATCCTTAATGATTGATTCCAACATTTTCCCCACTACTGATGTCAGGTTAACCGGTCTATAATTACCCATTTTCTCTCTTCCTCCTTTTTAAAAAAGTGGTGTTACATTAGCTACCCTCCAGTCCACAGGAACTGATCCAGAGTCGATAGACTGTTAGAAAATGATCACCAATGCATCCACTATTTCTAGGGCCACTTAGTATTTCCAGAAGGTTATTTGTGTCTTCTTTCGTGAAGACAGAACCAAAGTATTTGTTCAACTGCTCCGCCATTTCTTTGTTCCCCATTATAAATTCACCTGAATCCGACTGCAAGGGACCTACATTTGTCTTCATTAATCTTTTTCTCTTCACATATCTATAGAAGCTTTTGCAGTCAATTTTTATGTTCCCAGCAAGCTTCCTCTCATACTCTATTTCCCCCTCCTAATTAAATCCTTTGTCCTCTGCTGAATTGTAAATTTCTCCAAGTCCTCAGATTTGCTGCTTTTTCTGACCAATTTATATGCCTCTTCCTTGGATTTAACACTACCCTTAATTTGTGATAGTTTTATCTCAATTGTTTGCCAGTGTCATCTATATACTTTCACACCTCCTCAAGTAGTCTCAAACATTTAAATTTCTCGTTCATTATCTTATTTTCTTGGACTGATTCCTGTTGGAACCTTGCTATCCCCTTCATTAGCCCAAAGTTTTGTCTTCTAAAGGCTAGCATATCTGTATTCTTTGTGTCTCTTAGCCTTAACTATGAAACTATCCAATGATCACTGGAACTCTAGTGCTTATAACCTCAAGGCTACCAATTATTTCTGGTAGACTGTTAAATACCACATTTATTATAATTGTATCCTAACACACTCCTATATGTTAAGAAGTAGTCAATTATTACAGTTATAAAGTGTTTTTCATTGTGATTGTCCTTGATCCTGTTCATTTTACCTCCAGCCCATTGAAATTGCCTATCATAATCACAATATGATTCCCTGCGGCCTGTCTTATCTGCCTAAACCTTTTTAATTCTACCCTTTGCTTTGAATTGATGTTTGACAGCCATTCCTTTACGCTACTCCCATTCTCTTTATCAGTTTCAACCCAATTTGCTTCTGCTATTTTCCCTTTTGTCATTATTTTTACCCTCTCAATAATTCTTACAATGTCTCTTGCTAATAGATCTGTCCTCATCAAGCATTCTGTGCCCACTAAACACCTCTTATCGGCTCATAACCATATTTCAATGTAATCAATATTAATTTTTTATGCTAGCTATGTATACCCTTAATTCCAATAGTCCATTCATAATATCTCTTGCATTAAAATGAAAACATTTTAGCTCATCTATCATTCACTTCTGACCCTTATTTAAACATTTTATTGTCTCTCCTTACTCCTGGCTAGCAATAGCCAATTGCACATTTCCGTTTACAATTGTATCCTATCCCTGCTAAATCTAATTTAAATATTTGCTGCTTTCATGCTCGAAGCCAACAGTTTATCCCCCATTGTGGTTAAGTTGGGATCATCCTTTGTGTACAGGTTCCATGTACAACTACAAGCTATCATCTTTTTAAAAAAGCAATCCCTTCCTCATAAAAAACATTTTAGTTCATTGGGCCAAAAGTTACGGTTGGCAGCATTACTCCAGCGTACGCTGCGGACCTGCGACAAAAATGGGGTGAAAATTGTGGTCAGAGGTTTCCTACAGGTGAATGCCTCCGACTAAAATTTATTTTACGAAAATACCTGGTGGTCCCGGAGGAAGGTAGGATTGCGCTCCGAGGCCTAATTGCGCAGTCCAGCATACAAGAACATGTCTTCCATTTTGACAAATTTTGACAATCACAAAAGCCTGCACATTATGCCCAGAACTGGCATTTGCGAGGCCTCTTCGGGTGCATGCGCACATTGTACGCACCCGGAGAGGCCGCATTTTGGGCCCAATATGCACCTACCTGATGGCAGCTCTCCTGTGCAAACTGCCATTGCTCTCTGACGCTGTGAGTAGCAGGGCAGAATCATGGCCCACGGATCTCAGGGATGCAGCCTTTGCGATAGTGTACCTGGGATCATGTGGGCCTGGTCCTCCAATCAGAAAACAGATTGCCTTTCTTTCATTTAAAATACTACATTACTTGATTACTACAACCTTTAAAACAAAACACATACAGATTTTCTCATGGGAATCCAATTCATTGCTTGTAATTCCCACTTCTAAACAAATACTGTGCATGGTGCAGAAAGTTATGAAATGTAAACGTTATTTTAAAAGAACTTGAAGCTTTAACATACACTAGGGTTGCTTCTCATTAAAGCTTTTAAGTCATTAATTAAAAAGCATTTTTTTCATTTCGCTCCTTACACTGTGGAAACAGGAAATGGTCCACGGTGTCCAGGGCCGAGCTGTGGATCTTGATGACTGGGGGGCAGTGCTGTGCGATGAGGACAGGCTGGTGGAGGACCTTTGTCTTACGGATGTTTAGCGTAAGGCCCATGCTTTCGTATGCCTCAGTAAATACGTCGACTATGTCTTAGAGTGCAACCTCTGTATGTGCGCAGACGCAGGCGTCATCCGCGTACTGTAGCGCAACGACAGAGGTTGGGGTGGTCTTGGCTCTGGCCTGGAGACAGCACAGGTTGAACAGGATCCCACTGGTTCTGTAGTTTAGTTCTACTCCAGCGGGGAGCTTGTTGACTGTGAGGTGGAGCATGGTGGCGAGAAAGATTGAGAAGAGGGTTGGGGCAATGACGCAGCTCTGTTTGACCCCGGTCCAGATGTGGATTGGGTCTGTGATGGATCCGTTGGTAAGGATCACGGCCTGCATGTCGTTGTGGAGCGGGCGGAGGATGGTGACAAATTTTTGGGGGCATCCGAAATGGAGGAGGACGCTCCATAGACCCACTTCCGATATCTCGGGAGCCTCCTATCAACAAGAGCAGGCATCGACGACGAGATCCAACACGCCTCCAGTGTGTCAGTGCAGCCTTCGGCCGCCTGAGGAAAAGAGTGTTTGAAGACCAGGCCCTCAAAACTGCCACCAAGCTCATGGTCTACAGGGCTGTAGTAATACCCGCCCTCCTGTATGGCTCAGAGACATAGACCATGTACAGTAGACACCTCAAGTTGCTGGAGAAATATCACCAACGATGTCTCCGCAAGATCCTACAAATTCCCTGGGAGGACAGGTGCACCAACATCAGCATCCTCATTCAGGCTAACATCCCCAGCATTGGAGCACTGACCACACTCGATCAGCTCCGCTGGGCAGGCCACATAGTCTGCATGCCAGACACGAGACTCCCAAAGCAAGTGCTCTACTCGGAGCTCCTTCACAACAAATGAGCCAAAGGTGGGCAGCGGAAATGCTACAAGGACACCCTCAAAGCCTCCCTGATAAAGTGCAACATCCCCACTGACACCTGGGAGTCCCTGGCCCAAGACCGCCCTAAGTGGAGGAAGTGCATCCGAGAGGGCGCTGAGCACCTCGAGTCTCAATGCCGAGAGCATGCAGAAATCAAGTGCAGACAGCGGAAAGAGCATGTGGCAAACCAATCCCACCCACCCCTTCCCTCAACGACTATCTGTCCAACCTGTGACAGGGTCTGTGGCTCTCGTATTGGACTGTTCAGCCACCAAAGAACTCACTTCAGGATTGGAAGCAAGTCTTCCTCGATTCCGAGGGACTGCCTATGATGATGATGAGGAAACATGCCCTGCAGCTGTTTCCACCAGCCGTAACATTTCCGTATGTAATTGATGGTCAGTTGGCACCAGAAAATAGGTTTTCGGTGGAGGAGCGGATGGCATGTTAACACGTATGTTGACAGACTGCATTTCCCAAACTCATGGTGGATTTCAAAGGCGGTATGACTGCGTACTCTGAGAGTACACCGTTATACCCACTACAAAATCTGGGCTATTATTTTGGCACAGGCAGGATGGGCCGAATGGCCTCCTTCTGTGCTGTAACATTATGATTTTGCTCACCTACTCCAACTTCAAATTCCAGAGGAGACAAGTTAAAATTATGAGGTTAGAACTAAGCAAGGATGTGAAAAAGAAGAAAGCGTTGTGAAATAACTTACAGGAGAATGTCATTGAAGCAAAAAGCATAAATGGATTCAAGAGACACCAACGTGGATGAAATTCCTCCTGTTCATTAAATCATACAATCACACAACACAGCAACAAACTATTTGGCCCATCAAGTTAGTGCTGGTGTTTATCTTCACATAAACCACCAAGTCCAATCCCACTCTGCTGCTCACTCCCAATACCTTTTGTTATTTTGCTTTTTCAGGTAATTATATGATTCCCTTTTAAAAAGAAATGATGACTCTGCCTAAACAATGGTTTCTGGTAGAAATTGCTGCATTTTAACCATCCGCTGTGTAAAGAATTGTTTCCTAATCTTTCCTTTAATTCTTTTAGTGATTGTCTTAAATTTATGCCCCCTTGTTACTCTTGCTGACCAATAGAAACAGTCCAGTTCGATTTATCTTATAACCCTTCATAATCTTGAAGACCTTGATCAGGTCACTCCTTAACGTTCTCAGCTCCATTGATTAAAGCCTTAACTTCGCAAATCTTTCTACATAGCAGTAATTCTTCATTCTTTGTATTATTTGGTGTTATCAGAAAATTTCAATGTTGCTTCCTCGTATTTTATGTTCATAATCATCTCTGTATATAGTAAATAACAGTGCTCTTAGCACAGGAATGCCAGTGACCACACCAAGTAGATAAACCACCAGGTCCGGATGTAACATATCTCAGGATTTTAAGAGAAACAAGGGAGGAAATAGCAGAGTCTCTGACCATCATTTTCCAATCCTCTCTAGCTGCAGACGTGGTGCCGGAGAACTGCTAACTTTGTACTGTTGTGTTAAAAGGGAAAAAAGGATAGACCAAGTACTTACAGGCCAGTCAGCCTAAACTCAGTGGTGGGAAAATAAATGGAAAAAATATTGATGGACAGCATTAATCAATATTTAGAAAATCAAGGACAGTCAATATGGATTTGTTAAGGGAAGGTCGTGTCTGACTAACGTGATTGAATTACTTGAGGAGGTAACAAGGAGGATCGTGTTTTTGATGTCATCTACATGGATTTCAGCAAGGTCCCACATGGCAGACTGGTGAGAAAAATAAAAGCCTATAGGATCCAAGGGAAAATGGTAAGTTGGAGCCAAAATTGGCTCAGTGGGCAGGAAGCAAAGTATAATGGTCGATTGGTGTTTTTGTGACATGAAGGCTGTTTCCAGTGGGGTTCTGCAGGGCTCAATACTAGGTCCCTTGCTTTTTTTTGGTATATATCAATGATTTAGACTTCAATGTAGGGGGCATGACTCAGAAGATTGCAGATGATACAAAAATTGACCGTTTGGTTGACAGTGAGGAAGAAAGCTATGGACCACAGGAAGATGTCAATGGACTGGTCAGGTGGGCAGCAGAGTGGTAAATGGAATTCAATCTGATGAAGTGCAATGTACTGCATTTGGGGAGGATTAACAATGCAAGGGAGTATATAATAAATGGGAGGATACTCAGAAGTGTAGAAGAACAGAGGTATCTTGGAGTGCATGTCCATAAATCCCTGAAGGTAGCAAGACAGGTAGATAAGGCGGTTAAGAAGGCATATGAGATGCTTTCCTTCATTAGCCGAGGCATTGAATATAAGAGTCGGGGCTTGTGAACTTTTGACAGTTCCAACACATCTCCGGGAGAAGGGCCTTCGCGGGCGGAGATTTGGGCTATTTGCCCAACTCTTGCCCAGCGAATGTCCTTCGAACTCTTACAAGGTGGATGCAGAGAGGATGTTTCCACTGATGGGAGAGACTAGAACTAGAGGGCGCAAGGTCTGCTTTTACCTGCGTAAGAATGTTAAAAGATAGAAAAATAAAATTTTATCAATAATTTTTATATTATCCATTAAGATAAGTTCATTTTTACCCCTATTAAAACATATAAACAAAAATTTAAAAAAATAAATTTTTTATCTAAAACATTTAATTAAAATTCAATTTCAATTAATTTTAAATATGTGAAGTGTTTTTCTTAATTATTTCAAATGTTTGTGTTTTGGGGGGGTATCCCCATTCATAGAAATGGTGATCTCCGTACAAACGGATCTCACATGACTGTTAATGAGGATATGCCATTTTCATTGGTTGATCCGGCCCACTTGACCCCAGGCTGCACATATGCTGCTGGAATACATGGGCCCCTATGCTGGGCTGCGCATCTAGGCCTCGGAATGCAAGTCTACTTTCCTCCGGGACCACCAGGTACTTTCGTTAAAAAAATTTCAGTCGGAGCCATACTCTTGCAGAAAGTCTCCCAACTGCAATTTCTGGACCATTGTCTTACATAAGAACATAAGAACATAAGAAATATGAACAGGAATAGGACATATGGCCCCTCGAGCCTGCTCCGCCATTCAATAAGATCATGGCTGATCGGATCATGAATTCAGCTCCACTTCCCCACCCGCTCCCCATAACCCCTTATCCCCTTATCGTTTAAGAAACTGTCTATTTCTGTCTTAAATTTATTCAATGTCCCAGCTTCCACATCTCTCTGAGGCAGTGCATTCCACAGATTTACAACCCGCTGAGAAAAGAAATTTCTCCCCATCTCTGTTTTAACTGGGCAGCTCCTTATTCTAAGATCATGCCCTCTAGTTCTAGTCTCGCCCATGAGTGGAAACATCCTCTCTGCATCCATCTTATCAAGCCCCCTCATAATCTTAGATGTTTCGATAAGATCACCTCTCATTCTTCTGAATTCCAATGAGTAGAGGCCCAACCTACTCAACCTTTCCTCATAAGTCAACCCCCTCATCCCCGGAACCAACCTAGTGAGCCTTCTCTGAACTGCCTCCAAAGCAAGTATATTCTTTCGTAAATATGGAGACCAAAACTGCATGCAGTATTCCAGGTGTGGCCTCACCAATACCTTATATAGCTGTAGCAAAACTTTGCTGCTGTTATACTCCATCCCCTTTGCAATAAAGGCCAAGATACCATTGGCCTTCCTGATCACTTGCTGTACCTGCATACTATCCTTTTATGTTTCATGCACAAGAACTCGCATGTCCCGCTGTACTGCGGCACTTTGCAATCTTTCTCCATTTAAATAATAACTTGCTGTTTGATTTTTTTCTGCCAAAGTGCATGACCTCGCACTTTCCAACATTATACTCCATCTGTCAAATTTTTGTCCACTCACTTAGCCTGTCTATGTCCTTTTGCAGATTTTTTGTGTCCTTCTCACACATTGCTTTTCCTCCCATCTTTGTATCGTAAGCAAACTTGGCTACGTTACACTCGGTCCCTTGGGGTCCCAGCACTGATCCCTGTGGCACCCCACTAGTTACTGGTTGCCAACCAGAGAATGAACCATTTATCCCGACTCTGTTCTCTGTTAGTTAGCCTCTCCTCCATTTCCTACCATATCACTCCTGAATGTTTGTTATGTAGATATATATAATTATGAATTCTGACCCAGCTACAGCCCTGGTTCAGTTACTGCTTTTCTGCCATGATTTTCTACTGTACTCAATGACTCCAGTTCCTCAGGTTTGTTTCTTATACACGGTGCATTGATAAATATACATTTTAGTTTGGATTTCCTTGGTTTTGCAAATTTTCCTTTTATTTTCCTTTTCCATATCCTGATTTTAAAAAAATATCTTGCGCTGTTTAACTTATTTTAACCTTTCCACCTAGGAGTTCGCTTTTTTGTCCTGTTTGAGAACATTTTCAGGAATGTACAATTTAAATTGGCATGTTTCTGGAAATTGGACTGGGTTAAGGTGTTCTCAAAGCAATACACAATAGCATGGCCAGTCCAAAAACATCTATAAGAATTCTGTTTAACAAGCTAAACATCACCTGATATAAATAGCAAACTGTGGGCTAATTCAGCCCACAGTGTGCAATTTAATGGGACAAATGGAAAGACAGCACAGGCAGTGGAAATCACAATTTAGAAATGAAGATCTACAATTCATAGTTGACAACTTAGAGGCACGGAGAACTGCATGGTGTGGAACAATTACCAGAGGGTCAAGCAAGCATGGGAGGGCATCATCTTGGCTGTAAACATAAGGGAGAAGAAATTGGGTGTGGGGAAAGCGGTACACGATTAACCCTCATCCGTTCATTGTGTTTCAGGCAGCATGGTAAATTCATGCAGCCTGCTGTATTACATGATTGCTACGTGCAGCCAACACTACCTGCGGTGTTCATTGCCTGCACACATCAGCAGGGGCCAAATATCGCAAGTGGCTAGCGCTACTTAAAGGCAACCTGCACTACTTAAAGTGGAGATGCATTGTGGCTGCAAAAAGTAGTGGGAGTCATTTGCAAACCGAATCTGTGCTGTGATACTTTCAGCAATGGCTGAACACGTGAGAGAATGAGCACCAAGGTTTTCAGACGCTGCACTGAAGGTCTTGGTTGGAGAGGTGGAAAGAAGGAGAGATGTCCTCTGTCCACAGAGGTGGGGGGGTGGAGTGGGGGGGGGGAGGGGGATGCGTGGAGTAGGAGGCCCTACGGACATATGCTCAGGAGATAGTGGGAAGAAGTAGTGTCAGAGGTCAATGCCAGGAATATTGCTCCAAGAACATGGATGCAGTGCCAGAAGAAGTTTAATGATTTAACAAGAGTTGTTAAGGTCAGAGAGTTCATCTTCAAATGTCATATCCTATCAACTACTCATCCACTGCTCAACTGACTATATGCCCATCACCTGCCTACCTACAATCTCTTATCAATCAGTACTGAACCCTGCAATTCATATGCTTTACCTCACCCTCACATGCCTAGCACTACCTCACATCCACAATTCACAGCTCGCACACATTGGCAGCTATTCAACCATGACAGCCACATCACCCAAGCATATTGCACGACACTCACTGACACACTTTCCTCTTTCTTGCAGGGAAAGGTGGCGCATAATAGCAGGCAGCAGGAAAGAACTGCAGGAGCACAAGCACACCTGCATGTTTTAACCCCTGCAGAGGAAATAATGCTGGCTATCATGGGAAGGGGGATTTCCAAGACTGTGGCCACTGGCGGGGTTGACGTGATCGATGTTGAGGGTATCTGTAAATCTAATCCTCTTTCTCTCATCGCACTTCTCCCTCATCCTACAATCTCTTCTGAATTAGAAGCTGCAGATGGTGTAAGCATGCACTTCTTACTTTCTTCTCTCCCATCACCCCCTTGTCCCTATTTCACTCCAAGAACTGGAGCCTTCCCAGTCTGTGGAGGAAGAGGACGAAGACAGTGAAGCTGAAGAGACACCGTCACTCGATCTTACATTCACAGCCACCAGCTCAGACACTGGCACTGAGCATTTTTTAGAGGCTAGGATAGAGGAAGGATCGGCATGTGGTGAGACACCGGGCACAAGTGCGCAGGAGCCAGGGCGGGAGAAAGGATATCGCAGGTGCCAGCTCGTCGGAGGATGAGGGTGTACACTAGTTCTGCTGCAAGGGACTCAGATGAGGACTTCAATGGGCCAGGCTACAGAAGAAGGTTGATGGGAGTACATAACTAAATGCTTGGTGCACTGAAAGCCTGCCAGAAAATCTGTGCTATGTGCAAAGGAGCATAGAGGAATCCAGCACTAACTTGGAACAGGACTTTCTGCAGCTCGGAGCCCATCCTTTCCGACATGGAATAGGTGGTCACCTCTGTTATGTATTTAACCCTTGGCAACCTGTATCACACCACCACCAGAGAGCCTACCTGTTGGAGGCCCAAGGGATCCCAGCATCCCTTGGGAGCACAGTATATAAGCAGGCCACCCACTCGGTATCTGCACTCTGGAGTCGAATTAAAGGAGCTAAGGTCACACTCATTCATTGCTTACAGTACTCATTTTCATCTTTTGTTATGAGCATAATAATTGGCGACGAGGTAACGAACAACCGCGCGAAAATGCAAAGAACAGTTGGTATCCTGGAGAAGTTCTCAGAAGGGGATGATTGAGAGACCTTCGTAGAGAGACTCAACCAATACTTCATGGCCAATGAGCTGGAAGGGGACGAGAACGTTGCCAAATGAAGGGTGATCCTCCTTACCGTCTGTGGGGCAACAACCTGTGTCCTCATGAAAAATCTTCGCGCTCCGGTAAAACCAACAACCAAATCCTATGAAGAATTGTGTATGCTGGTCCGGGAGCACCTAAATTCTAAGGGAAGTGTTTTGATGGCGTGGTATCGGTTCTACACATGTCAACGGTCGGAGGGCCAGGAAGTGGCGAGCTATGTCGTCGAACTAAGGCATCTTGCAGGACATTGTGAATTTGATGGATTCCTTGAACAAATGCTGAGAGACTTTTTTGTGCTTGCCATTGGCCATGAGGTAATCCTTCGCAAAGTATTGACTGTTGAAACTCCGAATCTGAGCAAAGCCATAACGATAACCCAGGCATTTATGGCCACCAGCAATAACACCAAACAAATTTCGCAGCATAAAGAGGTTTCGTCCAGAACTATGCACAAAGTAATGTCGTTTTGAGCAGGAATATACATGGCAGAACGTACACGCCGGTTGCTGCACGACCTCACATGACCCACAGTACGCCTTTAATAGTTAATGCGAGGCAGTTGACACCTTGTTGGCATTGTGGAGTTGACCATCGGCCCCATCAATGCCACTTCAAGCACTATGCGTGCAACGGCTGCAGAAAAATGGGACACCTCCACTGTTTAAAAAAAGGAGGGAGAGAGAAAACGGGTAATTGAAGACTAGTTAGCCTGACATCAGTAGTGGGGAAAATGTTGGAATCAATTATTAAAGATGAAATAGCAGCGCATTTGGAAAGCAGTGACAGGATCGGTCCAAGTCAGCATGGATTTATGAAAGGGAAATCATGCTTGACAAATCTTCTGGAATTTTTTGAGGATGTAACTAGTAGAGTGGACAAGGGAGAACCAGTGGATGTGGTGTATTTGGACTTTCAAAAGGCTTTTGACAAGGTCCCACACAAGAGATTGGTGTGCAAAATCAATGCACATGGTATTGGAGGTAAAGTACTGATGTGGATAGAGAACTGGTTGGCAGACAGGAAGCAGAGAGTCGGGATAAACGGGTCCTTTTCAGAATGACAGGCAGTGACTAGTGGAGTGCCGCAGGGCTCAGTGCTGGAACCCCAGCTCTTTACAATATACATTAATGATTTAGATGAAAGAATTGAGTGTAATATCTCCAAGTTTGCAGATGACACTAAACTAGGTAGCGGTGTGAGCTGTGAAGACGCTAAAAGGCTGCAGGGTGACTTGGACAGGTTAGGTGAGTGGGCAAATGCATGACAGATGCAGTATAATGTGGATAAATGTGAGGTTATCCACTTTGGGGGCAAAAACACGAAGACAGAATATTATCTGAATAGCAGCAGATTAGGAAAGGGTGAGGTGCAACGAGACCTGGGTGTTATGGTTCATCAGTCATTGAAAGTGGGCATGCAGGTACAGCAGGTGGTGAAGAAGGCAAATGGTATGTTGGCCTTCATAGCTAGGGGATTTGAGTATAGGAGCAGGGAGGTCATACTGCAGTTGTACAGGGCCTTGGTGAGGCCTCACCTGGAATATTGTGTTCAGTTTTGGTCTCCTAATCTGAGGAAGGATGTTCTTGTTATTGAGGGAGTGCAGCGAAGGTTCACCAGACTGATTCCTGGGATGGCAGGACTGACATACGAGGAGAGACTGGATCAACTGGGACTTTATACACTGGAGTTTAGAAGGATGAGAGGGGATCTCATAGAAACTTACAAGATTCTGACGGGACTGGACAGGCTAGATGCAGGAAGAATGTTCCTGATGATGGGGAAGTCCAGAACCAGGGGACACAATCTTAAGCTAAGGGGTAAGCCATTTAGGACTGAGATGAGGAGAAACTTCTTCACTCAGAGAGTTGTTAACCTGTGGAATTCCCTACCGCAGAGAGTTGTTGATGCCAGTTCATTGGATATATCCAAGAGGGAATTAGATATGGCCCTTATGGCTAAAGGGATCAAGGCATATGGAGAGAAAGCAGGAAAGGGGTACTGAGGGAATGATCAGTCATGATCTTATTGAATGGTGGTGCAGGCTCGATGGGCCGAATGGCCTACTCCTGCACCTATTTTCTGTGTTTCTATGTTTCTATGAATGTGCAGGTGAGCTGCAAACCCTGCAAACCACCACGTTGCAGAGGAAGATTGATCCACGGTGGATCGGGCTGAACTAGAGACTCGAACCGAGGAGGCAGAAGTGTACGGGGTACACACCTCCACCATGAATGTCCACCAATAATGTTAAAAGTTGAACTGAACAGAATTCCAATATCCATGGAACTGGACACAGGTGCAAGTCAGTCCACAATGAGCAAATAGATCTTTGACAGGCTGTGGTGCAACAAGGCACACAGGCCCAAGCTCAGCCCCATTCACACCAAGCTAAGAACTTACACCAAAGAACTGATCCCTGTAATTGGCAGTGCAGAAGTCAAAGTCTCCTATGATGGAGCTGTGCATGAACTCCCACTATTGATCATGCCAGGGGATGGCCCCACACTGTTCGGCAAAAGCTGGCTGGGAAAAATTCGCTGGAACTGGGACAACATCCGAGCGCTTTTGTCCGTCGACGACGCCTCATGTGCCCAGGATCTGAGCAGATTTCATCGTTGTTTGAGCCAGGTATTGGAAGTTTCTTGGGGGCGAAAGTGCAGATCCATTTGGTTTCCGGTACACGACCCATCCACCACAAGGCACAGGCGGTACCGTATATGATGCGAGAGAAAGTGGAAATTGAGCTGGACAGGCTGCAGCGAGAAGGCATCATCGCGCCGGTGGAATTCAACGAGTGGGCCAGTCCAATTGTCCCGGTACTCAAAGGTGATGTTAATACGGATTCTTTTTCCCTCAATCTGTTTCAACGAATACACTGACGCGAACACCTTGCCTTTTTTGTAAAGGACCTTTATTGAAGATTCTCTGGCCGGGACTTGTCAAGACAAAGGGACACTCTCAATCAGAGCCTGTTTACCTTCCCCTGGGCAAGCCCCTTTTCAGCGCGAAAAGCACAGTAGTTATACATTTTCAAAACAAAACACATTTGATTAGCACTTGTCAATCCAATCTCTTTCTGCCTCCTCCCCGAGTACGTCCAATGGCAGGCAAGAAAGTCTACCAATTAGGGCTGGTGTCAGGGTCGGGTTAGTTATAGCTTTGCTACACTGTCTTCCCTTATCAGTAAAGAACCCAATTAGTTTCCCTTCCTCCTTATCAGTAAAAGCTATTACTTTTCCCATCCTATCTAGGATTGCTTTCTTTCTTTGTGCCGCCTTGCGTCTTTCTCATGACCCGTGTTTAACCTCAACCTCAACTCTTGGTAACCCCTTTTTTTTCTGTTGATTCTGCAGTTGTCTGCATCTTGACATTTCTTTAGCTATTTTCCCATGATTCCCTATTTCCATCCCTCTGCCACATTTACAATCCTTCTGTATCCATTCTCAGTGACGGCATGGTCAGAATTTGTGGGGACTATAAAGTAACGATTAACTGTTTTTTGCTACAGAGCCAGTACCCGTTACCCAAGGCAGATGGCCTATTTGCGAACTGGCTGGAGGAAAGACATTCACCAATTTGGACGTGACCTCGGCCTACATAACGCAGGAGCTGGAGGAATCTTCAAAAAGCCTCACCTGCATCAACACGCACAAAGGTCTGTTCATCTATAACAGATGCCGTTCGGCATTCGGTCGGCAGCGGCAATTTTACAATGGAACATGGAGAGCCTGCTAAAGTCGGTTCCACCGTGGTTTTCCAGGGCGACATACTAATCACAGGTCAGGACACAATCGAAAACTCGAAGAATCTGGAAGAGGTTCTAAGTCGGCTAGATCGCATGGGACTCAGGTTGAAATGCTTGAAGTGTGTTTTCCTGGTGCCAGAGTTCGAGTTCTTGCGAAGAAGAATCTCAGCAGACGGCATCAGACCCACCGATGCCAAGACGGAGGTCATCAAGAACGCGCCGAGACCACAGAATGTGACGGAACTGCGGTCGTTCCTGGGACTCCTCAACTATTTCGGTAATTTCCTACCCGGGTTAAGCACCTTGCTAGAACCCCTACATGTGCTACTGCGCAAGGGAGATGACTGGGCATGGGGGAATTCACAAGAGGCTGCCTTTGAGAAAGCCAGAAATCTATTATGTTCAAACAAACTGCTTGTTCTGTATAACCCATGTAAACGATTAGTGCTAGCTTGAGCTGCGTTGTCATACGGGGACGGGTGTGTGTTACAACAGGCTAACGAATCGGGGATTTTGCAACCGGTCACTTATGCGTCCAGGAGTCTGTCTAAGGCCGAAAGGGCCTACAGCATGATTGAGAAAGAAGCTCTGGCGTGCATTTATGGGGTGAAAAAAATGCACTAGTATTTGTTTGGTCTCAAGTTTGAGCTTGAAACTGACCATAAGCCGCTCATATTGCTATTCTCAGAGAGCAAAGGAATTAATACCAATGCCTCTGCCCGCATCCAAAGCTGGGTGCTCACGCTATCGGCATACAACTATGTAATCCACCGCAGACCAGGCACAGAGAACTGCGCAGATGCTCTCAGTCGGCTACCATTGCCCACCACCTGGGTGGAAATGGCACAGCCTGCAGACTTGCTCATGGTGATGGATGCATTTGAAAATGAAAAGTCACCCGTTATGGCCCGCCAGATCAGGACCTGGACCAGTCAGGATCCTTCACTGTCCCTGGTAAAAAAACTGTGTCCTCCAGCAGAGATGCAGGAAAAGATCAAGCCGTTCCACAAAGACGAAATGTCCTTACAGGCGGACTGTCTTTTGTGGGGTAATCATGTGATCTTGCCCAAGAAAGGCAGAGAAACGTTCATATGTGACCTACACAGCACCCACCCAGACATTATAATGATGAAAGCTATAGCCAGATCCCATGTGTGGTGGCCCGTCATTGACTCAGATTTAGGGTCATGCTTGCGCCAGTGCAACACTTGCTCTCAATTGAGCAATGCACTCAGAGAGGCACCGCTAAGTTTGTGATCGTGGCCCTCCAAACCATGGTCTAGGATCCGCGTTGACTATACGGGCCCATTTCTAGGCAAAATGTTCTTGGTTGTTGTGGATGCTTATTCAAAATAGATTGAATGTGTAATAATGTCTGTTAGCACGTCCACCGCCACCATCGAAAGCCTATGAGCCATGTTTGCCACACACGGCCTGCCTGATGTCCTAGTCAGCGACAATGGGCCATGCTTCACCAGTGCTGAATTCAAGGAATGGGATCAAGCACGTCACATCTGCCCTGTTCAAGCCCGCATCCAACGGCCAGACAGAGCGGGCAGTTCAGACCATCAAGCAAAGCTTGAAACATGTGTCGGAAGGCTCCCTGCAGACCCGACTGTCCAGAGTTCTGCTCAGCTACCGCACCAGACCCCCTCGCTCATCGGGGATCCCCCAGCCAAGCTGCTCATGAAAAGGGCGCTCAAAACAAGGCTCTCTCTTGTCCACCCCGATCTCCATGATCACGTCGAGGGCAGGCAGCATCAACAAAGTATGTACCATGATCGCGCAAATTTGTCACGCAATATTGAGGTCAATGATCCTGTGTTTGTACTCAATTAGGGACATGGTCCCAAATGGCTCGATGGCACGGTCATAGCCAAAGAAGGGAGTAGGGTGTTTCAGGTCGAATTGGCCAATGGACTAACTTGCAGAAAGCATTTGGACCAAATCAAGTTGCGGTTCACTAAGAGCTATGAGCAACCCGAAGAAGACACCACCAACTTCGACCCTCCAATACACACACAAGCGGCAACCGACATCATGGTTGACCACGAAGCTGAACTCATCATCCCCAGCAGCCCGGCAAGGCTGGCTGCCCAGCAGCCCAGTGAAGAACTAACCAACTCACCCACACCTGCATTTGTACCGAGCCGATCGACAAGGGAGCGAAAAGCCTCAGATCGTCTCACCCTGTAAATAAATGTACTATTGACTTTACGAGGGAGTGATGTTATGTATTTAACCTTTGGCAACCTGTATCACACCACCATCAGAGGGCCTACCTGTTGGAGTCCCAAGGGATCCCAACATCCCTTCGGAGCACGGTATATAAGCAGGCCACCCACGCGGTACCTGCACTCTGGAGTCTAATTAAAGGAGCTAAGGTCACACTTACTCATTGCTTACAGTACTCAGTTTCATCCTTTGTTATGAGCATAATAACCTCCATCAGCATACTTGTGGAACCCACCATAATATAGTGTCTGATGGCTGATGGCACATTGCAGTGCAGCACAAACAGCTTCCGGCAAAAGTCTGAGTACAGCATTGGATTGGAATCTACATTTTCTGGTGGTTTTTATTTTTGTGTTGTGGGAAAGAGGACGATATGATGGTCAATAGCACCCTGCACCTTGGGGAAACCTGCAATCCATGCAAACACTTGTCCTTGCTCTGCCTGCTTGCCTGTAGCAAGAGGGAATGAGATGAAGCTGTCTCTCTGTGCAGTGAGAGACTCAGTGACCTCCCTTAAGCAGCAGTGAACTGCAAACTGTGAGATGTTGTTTATATCTCCAGCAGCAGCCTGGAAGGAGCCATGTGCATAAACGTTAAGAGCAGCAGTCACCTTGACAGCCACAGGCAATGCGGTCCTTGTCCGGCTTTGAAGTTTCTATTGCGCTGCAGCATTTGGCAGATTTCAGTCACGACCTCTTTAGTGAAGCAAAGATGTCTCAAGCATTGGTCCTCTGTTCATTCTCCCAGTCATACTCAATTCCAAGAGGAAGTCTACCCATGGCTGGAAACAACTTGTTTCAGCACAAGCTTTTAAAGCAAGAATAAAGTACATCAGCATCAGCCAGACTATTCCCTGTAGACTATTGAAACTTTAGCCAAGTATAGGAAAGCTCCAAAAACAAATACAATTGTACCAGAAGCCAGAAGGAATAATCCAGCAATTAACCTGTAAGTCGTTCATGATCCCTTTAAGTAACACAACTGGTGAGGGGGCTCCTTCATGCCATTTAACATCATGTTCAGGTGTGCAAGGTAAAGACAGGGTGTCAGCTGGAGCGAGGGATTTGAAAATGGCAACACTGGCGTCAAATCAGCGTTGCACGTTGATTGACATTATAATCTGCCTGCTCTGCATGCTGTCGGCGGACGTTAGTTGTGTGTGTGCACAAACCTCTTTATCAAGACAGCGTCCGGTGCACTTTCCATCGGAAGTCTACGCATGCATCCCGGACGTCATTTTCGAGCATTAGGAGGCTGCGTACCAACTAAAAAAACTGGCACTACAGAGCCAACTTCTCCCCTAATATCACATACCCACAGAAACTGAAAAGATAACTGGACGGTTTTTGAAGAAACATGCCAAAGTGAAAAATCATGATGACCAAGAGAAATCATCAGCACCTCATCTTTCGATTAGGCACTTTACAGTCTTCCAAACTCAACATCGAGTTCAACAATTTCAGATTATAACCACCGCTCCCAATTTTTCAGACAGTGGGTGCTGGTAATGATTCTGCTGTTGCCATTTACAGCTCCTTTAGACCCATCTTTTGTTTCTTTACTTGTCCCATTACCACCCCCTTTTGCCATTCTCTATCATTCCTTTTGTCATCGAAATCACTCCTGCCTTCCACCCTATCACAGACCTTCCCTTTTGTTCTTTCGTCCCCTCTTGCCTTTCCCTGCCTCTGTACTTGATTAAAACCTGTTATATCTGTAGCATTTTCCAGTTCTAACGAAAGGACATTGGCCTGAAACATTAGCTCTGTTGCTCTCTCTCCACAAATGCTGTCTGACCTGCTGAGTATTTGCAGCATTCTCTGTTTATACATGAGAAAACATAGTGGGCCTTATACTGAAGACCGTCATGTATATAGGTAGTCAGTGATGACAATCAAAGTGCATTACAGGTATGATTCATCTCCCTCCAAAACAGATATACCATTTTGGATACTGTTGGGGGAGATAACTTACCAGGGGAAGGCACCAGCAGCCAGGTTCATGGCACCATGGGTGGCTCTGCTGCACAGAAGGGCGGGAAAAAGAGTGGAAGAGCTATAGTGATAGGGGACTCTATTGTAAGGGGAATAGATAGGAGTTTCTGCGGCCGCAACCGAGACTCCAGGATGGTATGTTGCCTCCCTGGTGCAAGGGTCAAGGATGTCTCGGAGCGGCTGCAGAGCATTCTGGAGAGGGAGGGTGAACAGCCAGTTGTCATGGTATATGTAGGTACCAACAATATAGGTAAGAAGCGGAAAGAGGTCCTACAAGCTGAATTTAGGGAGCTGGGAGTGAAATTAAAAAGTAGGACCTCAAAGGTAGTAATCTCTGGATTGCTACCAGTGCCTCGTGCTAATCAGAGTAGAGGGAGCAGGATAGTTAGAATAAATACATGGCTTGTGCAGTGGTGCAAGAGGGAGGGAGTCAAATTCCTGGGACATTGGAACCAGTTCTGGGAGAAGTGGAACCTGTACAAAAGGGACGGTCTGCGCTTGGGCAGGACTGGAACTGATGTCCTAGGGGTAACATTTGCTAATGCAATTCGGGAGTGTTTAAACTAATATGGCAGGGGGATGGGAACCTATGCAGCGAGACAGAGCAAAGTAATATGGAGTCAGAAACAGATGGTAGAAAGGTAAAAAGCAATAGTGGAAGGCCGAGTAAACAAAGGCAAGAAACAAAAAGGGCCACACTACATCATAATTTCAAAAGGACAAATGGTGTTAAAAAAAACAAGCCTGAAGGCTTTGTGTCTTAATGCAAGGAGTATCCGTAATAAGGTGGATGAATTACCTGTGCAAATAGATGTTAACAGATATGATGTGATTGGGCTTACAGAGATGTGGCTCCAGGATGATCAGGGCTGGGAACTCAACATCCAAGGGTATTCAACATTCAGGAAGGATAGAATAAAAGGAAAAGGAGGTGGGGTAGCATTGCTGGTTAAAGAGGAGATTAATGCAATAGTTAGGAAGGACATTAGCTTGGATGATGTGGAATCTATATGGGTAGAGCTGCAGAACACCAAAGGGCAAAAAATGTTAGTGGGAGTTGTGTACAAACCTCCAAACAGTAGTAGTGATGTTGGGGAGGGCATCAAACAGGAAATTAGAGGTGCATGCAATAAAGGTGCAGCAGTTATCATGGGTGACTTTAATATGCATATAGATTGGGCTAACCAAACTGGAAGCAATACGGTGGAGGAGGATTTCCTGGAGTGCATAAGGGATGGTTTTCTAGACCAATATGTCGAGGAACCAACTAGGGGGGAGGCCATCTTAGACTGGATGTTGTGTAATGAGAGAGGATTAATTAGCAATCTCGTTGTGCGAGGCCCCTTGGGGAAGAGTGACCATAATATGGTGGAATTCTACATTTGGATGGAGAATGAAACAGTTAATTCAGAGACCATGGTCCAGACTTAAAGAAGGGTAACTTTGAAGGTATGAGGTGTGAATAGGATAGATTGGCAAATGATACTTAAGGGGTTGACAGTGGATGGGCAATGGCAGACATTTAGAGACCGCATAGATGAACCACAACAATTGTACATCCCTGTTTGGCGTAAAAATAAAAAAGGGAAGGTGGCTCAACCGTGACTATCAAGGGAAATCAGGGATAGTATTAAAGTCAAGGAAATGGCATACAAATTGGCCAGAAATAGCAGTGAACCCAGGGACTGAGAGAAATTTAGAACTCAGCAGAGGAGGACAAAGGGTTTGATTAGGGCAGGGAAAATAGAGTACGAGAGGAAGCTTGCAGGGAACATTAAGATGGACTGCAAAAGCTTCTATAGATATGTAAAGAGAAAAAGGTTAGTAAAGATAAACGTAGGTCCCCTGCAGTCAGAATCAGGGGAAGTCATAACGGGGAACAAAGAAATGGCAGACCAATTGAACAAGTACTTTGGTTCGGTATTCACTAAGGAGGACACAAGCAACCTTCCGGATATAAAAGGGGTCAGAGGGTCTAGTAAGAAGGAGGAACTGAGGGAAATCCTTATTAGTCAGGAAATTGTGTTGGGGAAATTGATGGGATTGAAGGCCGATAAATCCCCAGTGCCTGATGGTCTGCATCCCAGAGTACTTAAGGAGGTGTCCTTGGAAATAGCGGATGCATTGACTAAAAAAAATCCGAACTAACTGACACTGACGCAAATTAAAATTGCATAATGGTGAATTTTTAAGACACTCCAGAAAAATCAATTTGCTCCAAAAAAAAACAGATAGACTCTGGATCAGTTCCTATGGAGTGGAGGGTAGCCAATGTAACCCCACTTTTGAAAAAACGGTGGGAGAGATAAAACAGGGAATTATAGACCGGTCAGCCTGACATCAGTAGTGGGTAAAATGATGGAATCAATTATTAAGGATGTCATAGCAGCGCATTTGGAAAGAGGTGACATGATAGGTCCAAGTCAGCATGGATTTGTGAAAGGGAAATCATGCTTGACAAATCTTCTGGAATTTTTTGAGTATGTTTCCAGTAGAGTGGACAAGGGAGAACCAGTTGCTGTGGTGTATTTGGACTTTCAGAAGGCTTTCGACAAGGTCCCACACAAGAGATTAATGTGCAAAGTTAAAGCACATGGGATTGGGGGTAGTGTGCTGACATGGATTGAGAAGTGGTTGGCAGACAGGAAGCAAAGAGTAGGAGTAAATGGGTACTTTTCAGAATGGCAGTCAGTGACTAGTGGGGTACCGCAAGGTTCTGTGCTGGGGCCCCAGCTGTTTACATTGTACATTAATGATTTAGACGAGGGGATTAAATGTAGTATCTCCAAATTTGCGGATGACACAAAGTTGGGTGGCAGTGTGAGCTGCGAGGAGGATGCTATGAGGCTGAAGAGTGACTTGGATAGGTTAGGTGAGTGGGCAAATGCATGGCAGATGAAGTATAATGTGGATAAATGTGAGGTTATCCACTTTGGTGGTAAAAACAGAGAGACAGACTATTATCTGAATGGTGACAGATTAAGAAAAGGAGAGGTGCAACGAGACCTGGGTGTCATGGTACACCAGTC
Source organism: Pristiophorus japonicus (assembly GCF_044704955.1). Classification (NCBI taxonomy): domain Eukaryota; kingdom Metazoa; phylum Chordata; class Chondrichthyes; family Pristiophoridae; genus Pristiophorus; species Pristiophorus japonicus. The sequence goes on from NC_091981.1 coordinate 225,678,494, forward strand.
ATTGAAGGTTGGCATGTACGTACAGCAGGCGGTTAAGAAAGCAAATGGCATGTTGGCCTTCATAGTGAGGGGGTTTGAGTACAGGGGCAGGGAGGTGTTACTACAGTTGTACAGGGCCTTGGTGAGGCCACACCTGGAGTATTGTGTATAGTTTTGGTCTCCTAACTTGAGGAAGGACATTCTTGCTATTGAGGGAGTGCAACGAAGGTTCACTAGACTGATTCCTGGGATGACAGGACTGACATATCAAGAAAGACTGGATCAACTGGGCTTGTATACACTGGAGTTCAGAAGAATGAGAGGGGACCTCATAAAAACGTTTAAAATTCTGACGGGTTTAGATAGGTTAGATGCAGGAAGAACGTTCCCAATGGTGGGGAAGTCCAGAACCAGGGGTCACAATCTAAGGATAAGGGGTAAGCCATTTAGGACCGAGATGAGGAGAAACTTCTTCACCCAGAGAGTGGTGAACCTGTGGAATTCTCTACCACAGAAAGTTGTTGAGGCCAATTCACTAAATATATTCAAAATGGAGTTAGATGTAGTCCTTACTACTAGGGGGATCAAGGGGTATGGCGAGAAAGCAGGAATGGGGTACTGAAGTTACATGTTCAACCATGAACTCATTGACTGGCGGTGCAGTCTCAAAGGGCCAAATGGCCTACTCCTGCGCCTATTTTCTATATTTCTATGAATACTATAGTATACTTATCACAGCTTGAAATAGTACCCAAGTGCAATTGCAACACAAAAGGAAGTAATCAACACAGTGAGATCAAAAAAGTACATAGATTGACACAGCTGAGCATGGTTGAAGTTTGCTGATCTCCTGGCTGGCCACCCATTACCCACAATCCATAATCTTGAGCTAATCCAAAACTCTGTTGCCCGTATCCTGACACACATCAAGTCCTGTTCACCCATCACCCCAGCAATGCTTCAATTTTCAAATTCTCATCTTATGTTCAAATCCCTCCATGGCCTTGCTACATCGTACCTATGTAACCTCCTCCAGCCCTACAGCACTTCGAGAATTCTGCTGTCTTCCAATTCTGGCCTCTTGTACTTCCCCAATTTTCTTGGCTATGTCTTCAGATGTCTAGGTCTTAAGCACTGGAATTCCCTCCCTAAACCTCTCTGCCTCTCTACCTCTCCTCCTTTAAGATGCTCCTTAAAACCTACCTTTTTGACCAAGCTTTTGGTCACTTGACTTAATATCTCCTTATGTTGCTCAGTATCAAATTTGGTCTGATTACATTCCTTTGAAATGCCTTCGGACATTTTACTATGTTAAAGGTGCTATTTAAATACAAGTTGTTGTTGATTATCATTATACATGCTGACAATTACAATGCAGTTGATCTCAAATATTCTGTATACAAGGTACTTTATAATAAGCCATGCACATGACCATAAGCTGAAACCTTAACTGCACAGCACAAAGCATCCACTCATTCAATGCCTATTTTTCTTCCCCTTGTGTAAAGAAGCAGCCTGCAAAAGAAGGTCCCAAAGGCCAATAGGTGGAGACTATCACCAGGACAAAATCCTCAACTTCCCGGTGTAATATAGGTTCCACCTAGTGGACTATTGCTCCACCTAGTGGACTACTGTGGTAATGCAGCCTCTGCTCTTTACAACAAGAATAAAAGAAATGGAGCTAGAAATGTTTTTCACCGCGGATAGTATCATCGAAGTCCCCGATGATGAAAACCGTAACCGGGTGGTGTTGAAAAGAAAACGGGCTATTTTCCTGATTGAAGCAGGCCCTGAGGTGTATGAAACCCTGAAAAATGTGCTTGTTCCAGTCAAGCCAAAGGACGCATCACTTATGGAGATTCTAAGCAAGTTAGAACAGCACTACAGTCCTGAGCCCCTGGAAATTGTTGAAAGTTAGCGTTTCGGAATACGAAATCAATTACCTGACGAATGTATCAGTGAGTACATTGTAGCAATAAAAAAGCTATCCATTCACTGTCATTTCGGAAACTTTCAGGACCGAGCACTACGTGACCATTTTGTTTGTGGGATGAAAAATGAAGCAATCAGGAGAAACTCCAAACTTGACTTTTTACTTAGCTTGTTGGGCCCTAAGGCTTCAGCAACCGGCCAAGGTTACAGAGCACTGAAGTCGTGCTATCGGTGTCTGGGACAACAGATAGCTCAAAATTGTTCATATATGAAAGCAGAGTGTTTCTTCTGCATGAAAACTGGGCATCTTACAAAGGCATGTTGCCTGAAGAGTAAACCAACTTTCAAGGCTATAAGTAGAAATCCCCAGAGACTACATAGCATGGAAGAAAAGCAACAGGATGAGGAGGTTTTGGAGATACACGTCATCAGGAGCACAAAGGCATCTAACAGCGATTTGAAAAGTCTCATTATCCAAGTAGACATTGCAGGAACCAAGATATCCATGGAAATCGACACTGGTGCATCCGTGAGTACAGTACTGGAATTGCTCTATCTCGACAAATTACGTGATTTTCCATTGAAGAAATCCAAGATAGAGCTGCGAGGCTACTCAGGAGAGAACATTCATATAGTAGGACGTATCACCGTACCGGTGAAATACAAAGATCAATTTCAGGGCTTGCCTCTCTTAGTAGTGGCAGGAGACAAGCCTGCCTTACTAAATAGAAATTGGTTGGGATCACTGAAGCTGGATTGGAATGAGATTTTTCACGTTGAAACGAGGTTTGCATCGAAGGATGATGTCATCAAGAAGTATCCAAAGGTGTTCTGTGAAACAGGCAGTGTGATCCAAGGCTTCAAGGCGAGTGTCAGGGTACAGAAGGATGCTAGACCAGTTTACTGCAAGCCACGTCCCGTACCATATGCGCTCGAGGGGAAAGTTGAGCAAGAACTCAAAAGACTAGAGATTGAGAACATTATCTCTAAGATAGATCTATGAAATTGGGCTACACCCATTGTTGTTGTACCTAAGTCAGATGGTAAGGTAAGGTTTTGTGGTGATTATAAAGTAATCGTAAACCAGGTTCTAGAGGTATGATGTCATTGGCATCACAGAGACATGGCTCCAGGGTGACCAAGGCTGGGAACTCAACATACAGGGGTATTCAACATTTAGGAAGGATAGACAGAAAGGAAAAGGAGGTGGGGTGGCATTGCTGGTGAAAGAGAAAATTAATGCAATAGTAAAGAAGGACATTAGCTTGGACTTCAGCGCTTACGCCCCAAAACTGGAGGCTACAGACAAGACCAAAGAGGATTTCTACTCCAGCTTTGAACAATCCCTGTCCCGAGTACCAACGGATGACAAGCTGATCCTCCTGGCTGAATTTAACGCCTGAGTTGGAAAGGACAGAGACCTCTGGGGAAGTGTGATTGGCAGTGAGGGGGTAAGGAAATCCAACTCCAATGGTATCCTCCTCCTGATGAAATGCTTAGAACACGGCCTCATCATAAACAACACCCTGTTTCATCAGAAAGAAAGTATAAGGCTTCATGGCAACACCCTCGCTCCAAGCACTGGCATCTGCTAGACTACATTATCGTCCGAACGAGGGACTGCAAAGACATACACATCATCCACGCCATGACAGGAGCTGATGACTGCTGGATGGACCACCATCTAATTCGGTCTGTCATCACCATCAACGTAGCCCCAAAACAGCGACGGCAACGGAAACAATGCCACAGGAAAATCAACATTGGAGCACTCCAAGATACAGCTAAGAAAGCACTATTCAGCTTGCACCTCACTGCCAACCTGGTGACTCCCAATGACCCAGAGATGCAGAATGTCTGCAGCGCCTGGTCTGCCCTCAAGGCCTCCATAATTAGTACCTGTGAAGAGACGCTCGGTCACTCGACCAGGAAACACCAAGACTGGTTTGACGCGAACGACCAGGAGATGCAGGAGCTAATAAGTCGCAAGTGCAAGGGACATTCTTGGACTTGAAACAGCAACACAACTCAAGAGCAAGAAAGCAGCTCTACAGACGTCTGAAAGCTGAGATCCAACAAAAAACTTGTGACCTAAAGAACAGATGGTGGATGGAGAAAGCGCAGGAGATCCAGTAACTAGCCAACAACCATGACAAGCATGGATTCTTCAGCGCAGTCAAGACCACCTATGGCCCAAGCACCGAAGACCCTACCCCACTGCAGGCCAAGAATGGAGAGATGCTCATCAAGGACAGAGAGGCAGTCAGTGCAAGCTGGAAGGAGCACTTCGAAGATCTCCTCCACTGAGACTCTGTCTTCAATGTGCGAGTCCTCGAATCCATCCTGCAGCATGCTTCCTGCCACCATCTCAGCACAAACCCAGCCCAGCATGAGGTAGAAAAGACCATCAGACAACTGAGAAAGAACAAGGCCTCAGAAGCAGATGGAATCCCCACCAAAGCACTAAAACATGGTGGAGAAACACTTTTGGCGTGAATACACAATCTCATTTCTCTCATCTGGAAAGTGGAGAGCATGCTAGGAGATCTCAGGGGTGATAATTGTGACTATCTTCAAGAAAGGTGACAAGTCCGATTGCGGTAACAACAGATGAGTTTCCCTGTTGGCTGCCACAGGGAAAGTCATTGCAAGAATCCTCCTTAATCACCTTCTCCTAGTGATTGAAGAACCCCCAGAGTCACAATGTGGATTCCGCCCACTGAGGGGCACAATGGACATGGTCTTCATCACGCGGCAAATTCAAGAGAAATGCAGGGAGCAGCACCAATCCCTGCACATGGCCTTCTTTGACCTCACAAAGGCCTTTGACACTGTCAACCGTGAGGGATTATGGAGCGTCCTCCTCAAATTCGCATGCCCTTAAAAGTTTGTCACCATCCTTCGCCTGCTTCACAATGACATGCAAGCCGTGATCCTGACCAATGAATCCACCATAGACCCAATTCACGTTCGGACTAGAGTCAAGCAAGGCTGTGACATTGCTCCAATGCTCTTTTCAATCTTCCTTGCTGCAATACTCCATTTCGCTCTCAGTAAGCTCCCCGCTGGAGTGGAGTTAATCTACAGAACAAACAAAAAACTGTTCAACCTCCGCCGCCTCCAGGTCAGATCCAAGGTCGCCCCATCCTCTGCCATTGAATTACAGTATGCAGATGATGCCTGCATCTCCGCACACTCGGAGTCCGAACTCCAAGCTATTCTCAGCAACTTCACTGAAGCATACGAAGCATGGGCCTTACACTAAACATTCGTAAGATTCTACCAACCTGCCCCCGCCACACGGTACTTCCCCCCCCCCCCCCGATTATCAAAATCCACGATGAGGCCTTAGACAACGTGGACCACTTTCCATACCTTGGGAGCTTACTGTCAACAAGGGCTGATGTCGATGATGAAGTCTAACACTGCCTTCAGTGTGCCAGTGCAGCCTTCGGTCGCCTGAGGAAAAGATTGTTTGAAGACCAGGACCTCAAACCTGACACCAAGCTCATGGTCTACAGAGCAGTAGTGATTCCCATCCTCCTATAGGCCCCAAAGACATGGATTATGTATAGCAGGCACCTCAAAGCACTGGAGAAGTATCACCAACGCTGCTTCCGTAAGATCCTGTAAATCCATTGGCAGGATAGGTGCTCCAATGTCAGCGTTCTCGCTCAGGCCAACATCCTCAGCATCGAAGCACTGACCACACTCGATCAGCTCCGTTGGGTGGGCCACGTCATCCGCATGCCTGATACAAGACTCCCAAAACAATCGCTCTACTTGGAGCTCCGACACGGCAAGCGAGCCCCAGGTGGGCAGAGGAACTGCTTCAAGGACACCCTCAAAACCTCCTTGAAAAAGTGCAACATCCCCACCGACACCTAGGAATCCTTGGCCCAAGACTGCACAAAGTGGAGGAAAAACATCCGGGAAGGTGCCGAACATGTCTACGCTAAGAACAAGCTAAAACCAAACTGAAACAGCGGAAGGAGCGCATGGCATCCCAAGCACCTCACCCACCTGTTCCTTCAACCACCATCTGCATCACCTGTGACAGAGACTGAAGGTCCTACATAGGACTCATTAGTCACATGAAAACATATTTTTAGCGTGGAAGCATGTCATCCTCAATTCCGAGGGACTGCCTAAGAAGAGAAGAAGACTACATTGTGTGGAGGAGAGACCAATTGCTTTTGCTTCATGCACTCTCAGTGCCAGTGAGCATAATTATGCACAAATCGAAAGGGAAGCTTTGGTATTAATTTTTGGGGTCAAGATGTTCCACAAATACTTGTATGGCCATAAGTTTACCATAGTTAAGGACCATAAGCCCCTGACAGCAATCCTCCATCCAAAGTCCCCAGTTCCAACCTTAGTTGCAGACCGAATGCAGAGTTGGGCTTTGATTTTGTCAGCATATATGTATGACATTGAGTACAGACGATCAGCTGATCACAGTAATGCTGATGCTATGTCTAGATTGCTATCCCCTTAACAAGTTACACCCAATAGGGCAGAAGTGTTCTATTTTTCATACATTGATGAATTGCCAGTCACAGCTGAAGAGATTGGTAGAGCAACCAAACATGACCCAGTTTTCTCAAAGGTGTATGATTACTATGCAAATTGCTGGCCAAACCAAATTTCAGAGAAAGATATTCATCCATACTTCCTTCATAGGAATGAATTATCGGTGGATAAAGATTGTATCATGTGGGGTGCAAGAGTAGTTATCCCAAATAAATTAGGTCAAAATTATTAGGAGACCTCCATGACCAGCACCTGGGAATGTGCTTGACCAAGAGTTTTGCACACAGTTATTTATGGTGGCCTAATCTAGATAACGATAAAGAGTACATCGTTAGTCAGTGTACAACATGTCAATCGGTAAGCAAGCAACCACCATCAGTACCATTACAGCCATAGAAATGGCCTCCCAGGGTATGGCAAAGATTACATATTAATTTTGTTGAGCTAGAACGACAGAATATAAAAACATAAGAAATAGGAGCAGAAGTAGGCCACCTGGCCCCTCGAGCCTGCTCTGCCATTTAATATCATGGCTGATCTGATCATGGATTCAGCTCCACTTCCCTGCCCACCCCCCATAACCCTTTATTCTCTTATCGCTCAAAAATCTGTCTATCTCTGCCTTAAATATATTCAATGACCCAGCATCCACAGCTCTCTAGGGCAGAGAATTCCATAGATTTACAACCCTCTGAGAGAAGAAATTCCTCCTCATCTCAGCTTAAAATGGGCAGCCCCTTATTCTAAGATCATGCCCTCTAGTTCTAGTCTCCCCCATCAGTGGAAATATCCTCTCTGCATCCACCTTGTCGAGTCCCTTCATTATCTCATATGTTTCAATAAGATCACCTCTCATTCTTCTGAACTCCAATGTGTATAGGCCCAACCTACTCCACCTATCTTCATAGAGTCCGTGACGAGAGCAGGAGAGTCTGTGAGTTCCGGGGAGTCCGAGTTCAAGAGTTCAGGAGGTCGGCGATTCAGTAGGTCCTGAGGTTAGCGAATCGGTAGCTCCTGAGCTCGGCGAGTAGGTAGGCCCTGAGGTTGGTAACTCAGTAGGTCCTGAGGTCGGCGAGTAGGTAGGTCCTGAGGTCGGCGAGTCGGGAGTTCGGAGGCCGGGAGTACGGAGGCTGGGAGGTTGTTAAGGTGAGTTGGTAAGTAGCTCTCTTTTCTCTATTTTCTCTTCCTTTTTAAGGAGGTCGGGAGTTCAGAGGCTGCGAGGTCGGGAGGCCACAGAGATTGGTGAGTTCGAGAGGCCACAGAGGTTGGTGAGGTGAGTTGGTGAGTAGCTCTCTTTTCTCTATTTCTTTTTAAGTAGATTTTAAACTAGATAAGGCCAACTAGAGGGATGGCAGTGCAGCTCAGCCCTGTGGAGTGCACATCCTGTGGCATGTGGGAAGTCCTGGATGCTTCGCGCAGCCTAGACAACTATGTGTGCAAGAGGTGTCTCAGCTTCAACTGCTCGAGCTCCGCTTTTCAGAGTTGGAGCAGCGGGTGCAGTCAATAAGGTGCACCGTGAGGCCTGGAATTACGTGGATAGCACGTTTCAGGAGGTGGTCACCCCGCAGCTTAAAGGAATGCAGGCAGAGGGAAAGTGGGTGACCACCAGACATAGTAAGTGTGCTAGGCAGGTAGCGCAGGAGTCCCCCAGTGAGTCCATCTCGCTTTCAAACCAATATTCACTTCTGAATATCGGTAAGGATGATGGTGCCTCTGGGGAGTGCAGCCAGAGCCAAAAAAAAAGAAAAAAATTCTGATGGGACGGGACAGCTTAGATGCAGGAAGAATGTTCCCAATGTTGGGGGAGTTCAGAACTAGGGGTCACTGTCTAAGGATAAGGGGTAAGCCATTTAAGACTGAGATGAGGAGAAACTTTTTCACTCAGAGAGTTGTTAACCTCTGGAATTCTCTGCCGCAGAGAGTTGTTGATACCAGTTCGTTAGATATATTCAAGGGGGAGTTAGATATGGCCCTGATGGCTAAAGGCATCAAGAGGTATGGAGAGAAAGCAGGAAAGGGGTACTGAGGTGAATGATCAGCCATGATCTTATTGAATGGTGGTGCAGGGTCGAAGGGCCAAATGACCTACTCCTGCACCTATTTTCTATGTTTCTATGTTTCTATTCCAAGGCACCATGGGTGGCTCAGCTGCACAGGGGGGAGGGTAGAAGAACAAAAAAGCCCTGGTGATAGGGGATTCGATAGTTAGGGGAACAGACAGGCGTTTCTGCAGCCGTAGACGTAGACGGAGGTTTTGTACCTCCCTGGTGCCAGGGTCAAGGATGTCACAGAGCAGACGCAGGGCATCCTGGGGGAGGGGGGGGGGGCGGGAAGGGTAAGCAGCTAGAGGTCGTGGTCCATATCGGGACCAACGACATAGGAAAATGAGGGATGAGGTCCTACAGGAAGAATTTAGGGAGCTCAGAAGAAAATTAAAGGGTAGGACCTCAAAGGTAAATCTCCGGGTTACTACCGGTGCCATGTGCTAATGAATACAAGAATAGAAGGATAGAGAGGATGAACACATGGCTGGAAAATTGATGTAGGAGGGAGGGTTTTAAATTCTTGAGGCATTGAGACCACTTTGGGGGAGATGGGACCTGTACAAATCGGACAGGCTGCACCTCAACAGTGCTGGGACCAATATCCTCACGGAGAGTTTTGCTAGTGCTGTTGGGGAGAGTTTAAACTAGCTTGGCAGTGGGATGGGAACCTGAGAACTAATTCAAAAGGGAAGGAAGTAAAGCAAAAGTTGGATAGCAAGAATCTAGAAAGCGAATCTGTAAGACAGAGGAAATAGGGCTTAGTATGTAGTAAGCAAGGAGATCTTCCAGTTCTGAATGGTATATACTTCAATGCAAGGATTATAGCGAATAAGGCGGATGAGCTAAGAGCACAGGTAGACACTTGGGAGTATGACATTATAGCCATTACAGAAACATGGCTGAAATAGGGGCAGGTTTGGCAGATCAATATTCCTGGCAAGATAGAGAGGGGGTAAAAGGGGGGGGGGGGGTGTTGCGGTACTGATTAAAGAAACTATTACAGCAGTGAGGAGGGTTGATATGTTGGAGGGATCATTAACTGAGTCCATATGGGTCGAATTGAAAAATAAAGAAGGGACGATCACACTGCTGGGAGTGTATTATAGACCCCCAAACAGTAGGAGGGAGATAGAGGAGCAAATATGTAGGCAAATTGCTATGACGTCTAAAAGCCATAGGGTAGTAATAGTAGGGGATTTTAACTATCCAAATATTGACTGGGGCAAATTTAATGTGAAGGGTATAGAGGGTGCGGAATTCTTGAAATGCATTCAAGAGAACTTTTTTAGTCAGTATGTAGCAAGCCCAACACAAGAGGGGGCGCTTTTGGATTTAGTTTTGGGGAATGAAGCTGGGCAAGTTGAAGGGGTATTCGTGGGGGAGCATTTGGGTGCCAGTGACCATAATTCAGTCAGATTCAAGTTGGTTATGGATATAGGCCTGAAATAAAAGTACCGAATTGGGGAAAAGCTAATTTTACTAAGTTAAGGAGTGATTTGGCCATAGTGGACTGCAAACAACTACTTGTGTGTAAATCAGTGTCGGAACAGTGGGAGGCATTCAAGGAGGAGATCTGAAAGGTTCAGGCTAAACATGTACCCTTAAAGAAAAAAGCTGGGAAAAATAATTCTAGAGCCCCCTGGATGTCTAGGGACTTACAGGGGAGGATGAAGAAAAAAAGGGATGCTTATATCACATATCAACGGCTAAATACTTTAGAATCTTTAGAGGAATATAGAAAGATAAGAGATAAAATTAAAAGGATATTAGGATTGCTAAGAGAGAGCATGAGAAATTCTTGGCCAGTAAAATTAAGAAAAACCCTAAGATGTTCTATAAATATATTAAGAATACGAGGGTAACTAAGGAAAGGGTAGGGCCTATTAGAGACCATGAGGATAATCTTTGTGAGGTGGCGGAAGATATTGGTAGGGTTCTTACCGAATACTTTGCATCTGTTTTCACAAAGGAAAGAGGTAATGCAGATACTGCTATAGAGGAGAAGTGTGATATTCTGGCTGAAATAAATATAGTGAAAGAGGAAGTATTAAGGGGTTTAGCAGCTTTGAAAGTAGATATGTCCCTAGGCCCGGATGAAATGCATCCCAGGTTGTTGAGCGAAGTAAAAGAGGAAATAGCAGAGGCCTTGACCATCATTTTCCAATCCTCTTTGGATATGTGCATGGTGCCGGAGGATTGGAGGATTGCTGATGTAGTAGCCTTGTTTAAGAAGACAAAAAGGGATAGGCCGAGTAATTACAAGCCTATCAGCCTAACGTCAGTGGTGGGAAAAGTTTAGGAAAAAATCGTGAAAGACAGGATAAATCTGCATTTGGATAGGCAAGGATTAATTAGGGACAGTCAGCATGGATTTGTTAAGGGAAGATCGTGCTTGACTAAGCTGATTGAATTTTTTGAGCAGGTAACCAAGAGGGTCGATGAGGGTAGTGTGTACGATGTAGTATATATGGACTTTAGCAAGGCTTTTGATATGGTAGACTGGTCATGAAGGTTAAAGCCCATGGGATCCAGGGCAATGTGGCAAGTTGGATCCAAAATTGGCTTGGAGGTAGGAAGCAAAGGGTAATGGTTGATGGATATTTTTGTGACTGGAAGGATGTTTCCAGTGGGGTTCCGCAGGGCTCAGTACTGGGTCCCTTGCTTTTTGTGGCATATAGCAACTATTTAGATTTGAATATATGATCAAGAAGTTTGCAAACAATCCTAAAATTGGCTGTGTGGTTGATAATGAAGAGGAAAGTCATGGGCTGCAGGAGGATATCAATCGAGTGGTCAGGTGGGCAGAGCAATGGCAAATGGAATTTAATTCAGCGTAGTATGAGGTGATGCACTTTGGGAGGGATAATAAGGAAAGGGTATACACATTAAGTGGTAGGCCACTTAATAGTGTAGATGAACAAAGGGACCTTGGAGTGCTTGTCCACAGATCACTGAAAGTAGCAGGCCAGGTGGAGAAGGTAGTTAATAAGGCATACGGAATGCTTGTTTTTATTGGCCAAGGCATAGAATATAAGAGCAGGGAGGTTATGCTTAAATTGTATAATACTTTGATTAGGCCACAGCTGGAGTACTGCGTGTAGTTCTGGTCGCCGTATTATAGGAAGGACGTGATGTATTAGAGAGGGTGCAAAGGAGATTTACTAGGATGCTGCCTGGAATGGAGAATCTTAGTTATGAGGACAGATTGGATAGGCTGGGTTTGTTCTCATTGGAACAGAGGAGGTTGAGAGGAGACCTCATCAAGGTGTACAAAATACTGAGGGGCCTGGACATAGTGAATAGTAAGCATCTATTTCCATTGGTGGACGGGTCTATTATGAGGGGGCATAGTTTTAAGGTGGTTGGTGGAAGGTTTAGAGGGGATTTGAGGGGGGGCTTCTTTACGCAGAGGGTTGTGGGGATCTGGAACTCGCTGCCTGGAAGAGTGGTGGATGCAGAAACCCTCCCAACTTTTAAGAGATGATTGGATGAGCACTTAAAGTGTCGTAATCTGCAGGGTTACGGACCTAGAGCTGGTAATTGGGATTAGACTAGACGACCTTTTGTTGGTCGGCACAGATATAACGGTAAGTACTGCAGGGAATAGAATACGGCCAGGGTGATCTCCTGGACTAGTTTCGATCGGCTGGATGGGTCGGAGAGGAATTGTCCCAGATTTTTTCTCCCTAAATTGGCTGGGTTTTTATCTGTTTTTTGCATCTCCCAGGAGATCACATGGCTCCAGTTGGGGTGGAGTGTAGATGTTTTTAGTATAAGGGGTGTTGCAGTGGAGTGGGGCGGACTGGTTGGGCTGGGTGCTCTTTGCCTTTCCGTTATTGTTCATGGGTTTGCATGTAACCTTTAGGGCTGCTGACAAAGGGCCGTGCGGCTCTTTGTCAGCCGGCGCAGACACGATGCGCCAAAATGGCCTCCTTCTGTGCTGTAAATTTCTATGTTTCTATGTTTCTATAAGTCAACCCCCTCATCTCTGGAATCAACCTAGTGAACCTTCTCTAAACAGCCTCCAATGCAAGTAACTCCTTCCTTAAATATGGAGACCAAAATTGAACACAGTTCCTAGGTGTGGCCTCACCAATATCCTGTACAGTTGTAGCAGGACTTCCCTGCTTTTATACTCCATTCCCCTTGCAATAAAGGCCAACATTCCATTTGCCTCCCTGATTCCTTGCTGTACTTGCATACTCGCTTTTTGTGTTTCATGCACAAGGACCCCCAGGTCCCTCTGTACAGCAGCACTTTGCAATTTTTCTCCATTTAAATTATAATTTGCTTTTCTACTTTTTCTGCCAAAGTGGATAACCTCACATTTTCCCACATTATACTCCAGCTGCCAAATTTTTGCCCACTCACTTAGCCTGTCTGAATCCCATTGCAGATTTTTTGTATCCTCCTCACAATTTGCTTTCCCACCCATCTTTGTATCATCAGCAAACTTGGCTACATTACACTTGGTCCCTTCATCCAAGTCATTAATATAGATTGTTCATTGTGATTAATAGCCATTCAAAGTGGGTAGAGTTGTTTCTGATGCAGACAATAACAAAAAGTAAAACATTAGACCATTTGCAAAATTATTTTCTTCATATGGCCTCCCTGAAGAAATTGTGTCTAATAATGGGCCACAATTTTGTTCAGAAGAATTTGCACAGTTCACGAGCAAAAATGGTGTGAAACATACCAAGGTTCCACCGTATCACCCTGCTTCAAATGGTGCAGCAGAGTGCACATTACAAATTGTAAAACGTGCTCTCATCAAGCAAATCCAAAGAAACGACAGTTGTCATTGGACCACAAATTGGCTAATTTTCTAATTGATTATCATAATACTCCTCAGACAACTACTGGTAGAACACCAGCAGAGTTGTTTCTCAAACAACAGCCACGAACCAGATTCTCGTTGTTAAAACCATACTTGCCACAGTCAGTAGAAGAGAAACAATTAAGATAGAAAGAGAATCATGATAGAGGTAGAGTAAGAGAGAAGTGTGAAATTAAATCAGAACATTAGAGTGAAGAGCCATTACCATAACTGGTTAAAGTGGCTACCAGGAAGAGTGGTGAAGATATGTGGCCATCGAACATATTTGGTCAAGATGTTTGATCATGGAAAGGTTAGGTTTGTTCACATTGATCATATTTTACTGACAGATGTAGAAGGAGTTGAAAGTTGGAATGATTCGATTATTTCTGACTCATTAGCTAGTCTTATTACAAGTACAGTACCAGTCGCATATCCTACATCAGATGTACTAGAAACAAGTCCAAGAGAGAGTCAGAATTTAAGTCTGAGTCCGAGTCAAGCAGACAAATTATCTGATGTTGTAGAGAGTTCCAATGTAGATCAAAGGCATCCCTTGGAGGAAAACTTTCCTCAGGCTCAGCCTAGAAAGAGTTTAAGTTCAACACCATGTCTGGAAGGTTCTGTTCGAGAGCAAAGTTATCCTCTTCGAAACAGAAAACAAGTGGTTAAGTTTAATTTGTAAATATGGCAAAATAAGCCCATGGGCTCAATTTTTCACAGTGATTTGCACTGTTTTTTTGGAGCAGGCTGCTTTTTTGGCCTAAGTTAAAAAATCACAGTTTCCCCGATCAATTTGCACTAGCGTAACTCAGTTACGATTTTTCTAGGTACGTTTTTTTTCAGCCAAAGGGGACGTAAGCCTGCCACCCACGCTAATTCTGGCTATTTAGGCAAATTTGGCCAGCTGAGAGTTACTCCAGTTCTGCTTAGGCCAGTGTATGTGGCCTCTGCAGAAAAACCTTCTGGAGAGTTAAGGAAATCGCGCAGGTAAGGAAATCGGTGCAGGTAAGTGCAGCAGTTGCCTTGTCAGCAGCAGCAGGAGAGGTAAGAGGGAGGGGGAAAGAGAGGTGGGGGCGGGGGGGGCATGTGGCGGGGGGAGGAAAGGGAGTGTAGGAGGGAGAGAAAGAGTGGGGGGAAGCCTTTCGGGTGTAGTTAGGTGTGGGCACTGGGAGGGAGGAAGCCATTCGGCCTAGGATAGGGGTGGGGGAGCAGACCGGGAGGCCACTTTGCTAGGGCTAGGAGAAGTGGAGTGGACCGGCAAGCCCTTCGGCCAGGGCTAGGAGTGGGGGAGCCGACCGGCAAGGCACTCGGTGCCAGGGTCGGGCTAGAGAACGGACTGGCAAGACTTTTGGCCAGGGCTAGGGGGCGGGGGACCAGGACCGGCAAGGCACTCGGGGCTGGGGGGGGGGGCGGGAGGGGCGGGGTGGGGGAGAGCGGGACCGGCAAGGTACTCAGGGATGGGGGGGTGGTTGGGGAGCTGGAGCTGGACCAGCACCGGCAAGGAGCTCGGGGTGGGCAAGGCAAGCAGACCGGCAAGCCTTTCGGCCAGGGCTAGGGGCGGGGAGCGGGACTGGCTTTAATAATTGGAGGTAAGTTGCTGCAATATATTTTAATATGTTTTTAAGTTGATGCAATATATTTTAATGTGTTTTTAAGTTGATGCAATATGTTTTAATGTGTTGGGAGCTGGCTGTATGTTTCACTCTGCAGCCTCAGCTCGCATTGTCTCCCTGGTTACCGTGGCAACCCGATCTTTTTGGCGCAGATCAAGGCTCCACCCCCAAAACTAAAGGACAGGTCAGGCCACACCAAAATGAAGAAATCCAACGGGGAAACTCAGAATTTTTTTTTTGCCGCACTTGGGCCCCAAAAAACAGGCGTAACTCTTCAAGTACGCCAAAAAAAAGCTTTGGGGAAAATTGAACCCCATATCTTTTGTTATGTATAACCATGCAAGTTATGTATGATGGTTATGTTGTTATGATTACTTCTTCACTTAGGAGGGAGAAGTGTAATATAGGTTCCACCTAGTGGACTACTGCTCCACCTAGTGGACTACTGTGGTAATGCAGCCACTGCTGTTTTCAAGAGGCATAAAAGAAATGGAGCAATCTTGGAGTCTGTGTGAGTTATGATGTCGTACGGAAGATATCATACTCAGAAATGGCAATAATAGAAGTCATCAGAGATAGTACAAGTGATATTCAAGTTGGGCAAGAGGAATATAGCCTTGGTTCATTCAATTAAAAATGTGTATCTTATCTGTGTAATTGCATAAGAAGTCCTTGGTGAGCCCACATCTGGAGGACTGTGTCCAGTTTTGGTGGCCCTCCTTTAAAAGGGCTTTATGTGATTGGAGAGGGTTCAGTGGAGAGCTACAACATTAATGCCAGTCTTTAGAAGGCTAAGCTATGAAGGCTTAGTGTACATCCTTGGTCTTTTTCCTCCAGAAGAAAAAAAAAACATGGCCTGGAAATCCTGGCCTCCGCGGGTCCATACAGAGTGTGCACGGACTCGGGGAGGCCCCGCAAACGCTGGTTTTCAGCACACAATGCGCATGCGCTGGAAAACAGCTTTTCCGCTCTGTCAAGTTCTCACTTGACAGTTCATCCATATCTCCACAGCCAGGGCATTCGCATGGGCAAGATTGCGATGTTTACCCATATCTTGTCCAGCGGATGTCATGAAAACTCTTGCGCCTAGTAAAAGCAGGTGCATAGCCTACTTTTAAAGGCATAAAAGTTTTAAAACACACAAAAACATTGTAAAATAAATTTTTAAAAACACATTTCAATGTTAAAAACCTTGCCCACTAAGGTAAATTTATTTGAAACCATAATTAGAAAAACTTTTTAAAAAATTGGAAAATATTTTTTTATAAGACATAAATTACTTTAATTTAAATTAATGTTAAATATGTGGTGTATTTTTTCAATTTTTTATTAGTGTTTTGAGTGTTTTGGGGGCTGTTTCTCAATCATAATAATGGGAACTCCAACTTTCGGAGTTCCCATTATTATAAATGAGAAAGTATTGCACCTGGATTGGCTACCCAGAGCCATGTGACTGCAGCTCCAACTTACGGACGTCCCGACATGCACACGCTCTGAAGCTCAGTGAGTGGAGGCCTCAGGACCGGGATCTTTCGTGGGCGCAGCAGGAACAGGTAAATGCGCATCTTTTTTTACTTTTGCAGTCGATCGCCCACAGGAAGCAGCCGACCGGGATTTCTAGGCCAAAGGGGAGACTTGATAGCAGGTTTTAAGGTTATGAAGGGGTTCAATAAGTTGGAAACAGAAGTTCCTGATGTATAGAGAATTGCAGAACCAGAGGTATACATTCAAGTGCAAGACAAATTAAGTAAAGTTTCTTTTGACAAAAGGTGATCACAATATGGAATAAATTGACACTGTGAATGGTTGAACAGGAAGCTATGTTGGGATAGAAATTCATTAACTTAGCGTCCCTGAAAGGGTCGGAACAGGGGCGCTGAAGGGGTTTTGGAGCCGTGAGCATAACATTCGCCCTACTCGGTACATTCAGTGTGCTGGTGCGGTTGGGCCTAGGGAGGGGAAAAACTTTAAAAAAAAATTTCACCAAAAAAAAGTTAAAAAATATTCCCAAGACACTTTTAAAGCTAATCGCCATTTTATAATAAAAAAAAACCTTTAACTTACCTTTCTTTGCAGAGTACTCACCTACCACCTGTTTAAGCAGCTTTTACAGGGCAGTTCCCACGGCAATCTGGACGGGCTTCCATTGAGGCCAAACTTATGTCCTGGCGATTTACTCCATGGTGCATGTCAGCGATTTGCTCCCGGCGGGCGTTTTGAGATTTGGCCGATACCACTGAAAAACTAAGGGGGAAACTTTCGCCATGCGGTTTCTCTAGCAAAAACAATGAGAAAATCGACGAAAACCCACTGAAAATGAAGGTGAAAGTTTAGCCCATAGTCTTACTTTTACTAAAATGCTATCCTTGTTTTTGTATTTTGTTTAATTTTTTGTTAAGTGGTCATCTGAAGAGTTATTGTGATTAATCCCCTTCATTTCCATGCATATGTTGTTGTTTAATGCCGATTATTCCCTCACTGTCCCTTTGACTATGCAATGGTGTAGATTTCAATGGAAATTAAAATCAGGCAGTTTCTATAACGGGTGAGCAACCCACGATGCCACTTTTATGCCCGGGTGCAGTTTGAAAATCTCTGCCATTCTCTGTTATTTCTTTTTCTCGAATCTCAGAAATGTAGCCAAGAAGTTAGATTTTTTTCCTTTTGTATTTTCATTGTTGACTTAAACGTTTCATTTCTGCCAAAAATCATTAAGAACTGAAGAAGACGTGGAATGAGGAAGGGTCATCCTACCCAGAAGCCAACTCTTTCCACAGACCTCGCATACTCTACCTTATTGTGGAAACTAACGAACTAATTTAATCTCCGAATAAAAAGTCCTGCATAACCAATCATTTATCCTTAAAGATATTCAGAACAGGAACACCGGGGTCTATGTCTATCCTTTCTGGTGTGTTTCTTATTCTATCCTGGCATCTATCGTTGACGTCTTTATTTTTATTGGTACATTACTGACCTGTAGTCCGTGCTGATTAAAATGAGTTTTTTTGTTGGGAAAAAATTGAAGATCCTTGTCTCCAATGATAGATGTGCAGCTTGTCTCAACCTCTGAAGCCAGAATGCATTCATCTTCGCCACCCCAAGGACCAACCATATGAATCATAGATAACACAGTGAAAAAGGAGGCCACTCAGCCCATCACGTCTGTGATCGTGCTAGCTCTTTGACTGGCGATGTATACTATTCAAGGCCGGATGTGCTTCAACAGGGTGAATAGCTCCCATTTTTTATTCATTTATGAGCAGAATGGGGTACAGTAATCTCACATTAGAGTATTATGTTGTTGTTGCATTGCTAGGAAGATTCAGCTACATTTCTAGAATAACCACTAACATTTACTAAGTAGGCAGCCCAATTAGGCTTTTATGAGCTCAAAATTCAAATATAATGAAACATATAACACAAAGATACCTTTTTTGTGTAGATGACCAAGCTTTCTATAAAGGCAAGTTTTCTTTCTATCTCTCTTTCAACAGGGCTGCAGTCCCACTAAGTGGTGTTAATAATGGAACCATCTGATGAAATGTAATTGTTGCTATATATGGAGCTGTAACTGAGATCTGAAGCAACACCAACAAAGAAGTAATGAGTGAATTTCTGTTGCAGTGCAGTAATGTCAAAAACCACATTTATAACACATCCTTTTTTGGTAATAGCCTTATCATGAGGTTCCTTCTGTTTGTTTTGACAATGAACTTACTGATGCACAGTATCTGTTTATAGTCCCAAGGGAACCTGCTGTGACACAGTACTGTCTTCTAAAGTACAGCCAACAGAATCCAAGCATAGCTCTGATCCGAGTATAGAATTGCAATGCATCCAGTCATCTCCTGCTCACTCCGCTGTATAGAATTCCTGATCCAAGCATTAAATATTGCATAATTATCAGTTTTATTACTCAACATTCATTAAGGAAGTAAAAGCACTGACAGGCAGCAGTGAGTTTTAGTAATAGAAACATAGAAACATAGAAATTTAGAGCACAGAAGGCCATTTCGGCCCATCGTGTCTGCGCCGGCCGACAAAGAGCCGCACGGCCCTCGGTCAGAAGCCCTGAAGATTACATTTAAACCTATGAACAATGAACAATGGCAGAAAGGTAAAGAGTGTCATGTATGTAACCATCATGCAACAGTAATCTTCATGTAACTGTAACCTTCATGCAACTCTTGTACACTGTACTTATACCCTAGAAATGCACACCCTGACCACAGGGGGTGAACTTGTGGGAGACACTCCTCACCTGGGTTTCCAGGTATAAAAGGGGAGGTCCCACCCAGGGTCAGCACTCCTTGGTCCTGGGAATAAAAGTTAAGGTCACGTGGTGACTGTGTCTGCAGTACATGCCTCGTGTGAGTTTGTAGTATGGTGCAGGGACACCACAAAGAGCACCCAGCCCAACTAGTCCGGCTCACACAACTGTGACACCCCTTATACTGAAACATTCTACACTCCACCCCAACCGGAGCCATGTGATCACCTGGGAGAGGCAAAAACCAGCTTAAAAACCCAGGCCAATTTGGGGAAAAAAATCTGGGAAAATTCCTCTCCGACCCAGCCAGATGATCGAAACTAGTCCAGGAGACCACCCTGGCCATATTCGATTCCCTGCAGTACTTACCACCATATCTGCGTCGGCCAGCAAGAGGTTATCCAGTCTAATCCCAGTTACCAGCTCTAGGTCCATAACCCTGCAAGTTATGCACTTTAAGTGCCCATCCAACCATCGTTTAAATGTGGTGAGGATTTCTGCATCCACCACTCTTCCAGGCAGACCTCCACAACCCTCTGCGTGAAGAAGCCCCCCTCAAATCCCCTCTGAACATTCCACCAACCACCTTAAAACTATGCCCCCTCATAATAGACCACTCCACCAATGGAAATAGGCCCTGACTATCCACTATATCCAGGCCCCTCAATATTTTGTACAACTCAATATCTCCTCTCAACCTCCTCTGTTCCAATGAGAACAAACCCAGCCTATCCAATCTGTCCTCAAAACTAAGATTCTCCATTTCAGGCAGCATCCTAGTAAATCTCCTCTGCACCCTCTCTAGTGCAATCATGTCCTTCCTATAATACGGTGACCAGAACTACATGCAGTACTCCAGCTGTGGCCTAACCAGAGTATTATACAATTTAAGCATAACCTGCTTGTTCTTATATTCTATGCCTTGGCCAATAAAGGCAGGCATTCCATGTGCCTTCTTAACCACCTTATCTACTTAGCCTGCTACTTTCAGGGATCTGTGGACACGCACTCCAAGGTCCCTTTGTTCATCTACACTATTAAGTGGCCTACCGCTTATTGTGTATACCCTTTCCTTATTAGCCCTCCCAAAGTGCATTATCTCACACTTCTCCAATTTAAATTCCATTTGCCACTGTTCTGCCCATCTGACTAGTAGATTGATATCCTCCTGCAGTCCATAACTTTCCTCTTCATTATCAACCACACAGCCAATTTTAGTGTCGTCTGCAAACTTCTTAATCATACTGCCTATATTTAAATCTAGATCATAAAACGCAAGGGACCCAGTACTGAGCCTTGCAGAACCCCACTGGAAATATCCTTCCAGTCACCCATCCATCCATCAACCATTAGCCTTTGCTTCCTACCTCTAAGCCAATTTTGGATCCAACTTGCCACATTGCCCTGGATCCCATGGGTTTTAACTTTCGTGACCAGTCTACCATGTGGGACCTTATCAAAAGCTTTGCTAAAGTCCATATACACTACATTGTATGCACTGCCCTCATCAACCCTCCTGGTTACCTCCTCAAAAAATTCAATCAGCTTAGTCAGACACGACCTTCCCTTAAATCATCTGTGCTGACTGTCCCTAATCCCCTGCCTTTCCAACTATCGATTTATCTTGTATTTCAGGGTATTTTAGGCTGACAGGCTTGTAATTATTTGGCCTATCCCTTTCTCCCTTCTTAAACAAGAGTACGACATTAGCAGTCCTCCAATCCTCCGGCACCATGCCCAAATCCAAAGAGGACTGGAAAATGATGGTCAAGGCCTCTGCTCTTTCCACTTTTATTTCGCTCAACAGCCTGGGATGCATTTCATCCAGGCCTGGGAACTTATCTACTTTCAAAGCTGCTAAACCCCTTAATACTTCCTCTCTCACTATATTTATTTCATCCAGAATATCACGCTCCTCTCTCTATAGCAGTATCTGCATTGCCCCTTTCCTTTGTGAAAACAGATGCAAAGTATTAGTTAACAACCCTCCCAACATCTTCCGCCTCCACACAAAGATTAATCTCATGGTCTCTAATAGGCCCTGCCCTTTCTTTAGTTACCCTCTTACTCTTAATATATTCATAGAACATCTTTGGGTTTTCCTTAATTTTACTAGCCAAGAATTTTTCATGCTCTCTCTTAGCATTCCTAACATCCTTTTTAATTTTGCCTCTTAACTTTCTATATTCCTCCAAAGATTCTATAATATTTAGCCGTCGGTATATGACATAAGCTTCCCTTTTTTTCCTAATCCTCTCCTGTAAGTCCCCAGACATCCAGGGAGCTCTAGAATTGTTATCCCCACCCTTTTTCTTTAAGGGCACATGTTTGGCCTGAGCCTTCCGGATCCCCTCCTTGAATGCCTCACACTTTTCCGACACTGATTTACCCACAGGTAGCTGTTTCCAGTTCACTGTGGCCAAATCATGCTTAACTTAGCAAAATTAGCTTTTCCCCAATTTGGGACTTTTATTCCAGGCCTATCCTTGACCTTATCCATAACTAACTTGAATCTGACTGAATTATGGTCACTGGCACCCAAGTGGTCTCCCACTCATACCCCTTCATTTCCCAAACTAAATCCAAAACCACCCCCTCTCATGTTGGGCTTGTTACATACTGACTAAAAAAGTTCTCTTGAATGCATTTTAATAATTCCGCACCCTCTATACCTTTCACACTATATTTGTCCCAATCAATATTTGGGCTAGTTAAAATCCCCTACTATTATTACCCTATGGTTTTTGGACTTCATAGCAATTTGCCTACATATTTGCTCCTCTATCTCCCCCCCCGCCCCCCCCCCCCACTGTTTGGGGGTCTGTAATACACGCCCAACAGTGTGATTGCCCCTTTTTTATTTTTCAATTCAACCCATATGGCCTCATTTGATGATCCCTCTAACATATCATCCCTCCTCACTGCTGTAATAGTTTCTTTAATCAATACCACAACCCCCCACCCCCCACCTTTATACTCCCCTCTCTGTCTTGTCTAAAAATCGTGTAACCAGGAATATTGATCTGCCAAACCTGCCCCTCTTTCAGCCATGTTCCTATAATGGCTATAATGTTATACTCCCAATTATCTATCTGTGCTCTTAGCTCATCTGCCTTATTCACTATACTAATTGCATTAAAATATATACCATTTAGCACAGGAAGACCTTCTTGATTACTACTTACTAACCCTTGTTTCCTCTGTCTATCAGATTCGTTTTCTAAATTCTTGCTATCCAATTTCTGCTTTACTTCCTTCCCTATTAAATTTGTACTTATGTTCCCATCCCCCTGCCAAGCTAGTTTAAACTCTACCAATAGCATTAGCAAAACTCTCTGCGAGGATATTGGTCCCGGCATTGTTGAGGTACAACTCATCTGGATTGTACAGATTGTAAGAGAAGGGCAACATTCATGGGAAACCCCCCCCTCCCAGTGTTTGGACTCATTGGAAAGGAAATTTAATTTGGAACTACCTACCAGAAAGTTTGAAGCCCTAAAATGATCATCGAAGAAACTACGAACTTTAATCGAATTTGGGATTCTACAAGACAAATTAAGTGTGTGGACATGTCTAGAGAACTAAAGAAGCCAGTTTGATTATTAAAACTGTCTGGAGCATTAAGACTAAAGTAAATTGTCTGGAAAATGGATACTCGAAAACCCTTCTCCATAAGAGACATTAACATTGCAACCATTAACTCAGAGATGGCCAGCCATCAACCTGAACTTGGAAAGTCATTTTCAGCCTATGCATAAAAACAAAAGGCCCACTCCAACCTGCATGCAAAAACCAAGCACAAAGAACATTGCGATTACCAAGCTAATATTTCCATCAAAAACAGATTTAGAAGATCAACCCACCCGAGACATATTAACTTTTAATGAGCCTGCCAAAATATGACAATGAATTCTCGGGCCCGCCAAAATTAAACAAAGAATTCTGGACTGATTTGGCATGAAGATTAGGACAGCTCAAACAGTATAACTGGCCCATGTTTTAACAAAGGGTATTCTATGCTATGCTATGCTACTTATGCTACTGCCTTGAGAGACACTACTTGTGTTAGTGCTAGTGCCATACAATGCCTATGCCATCAAGAAAGGAGAGAAACCAACGCGCCAGTTGTAAACTAACTTCTCCAGCCTCGACATCCTGAAATCAAAAAGGAAGGAAGAACATCACCATCGCGGCAGCAACCGACCACAGCCAACGTGGTACCACTAAAACCACCGCGATCGACCAACCTCGAAACAAAATTTCCCAAGGAAGAAACCGAAGAATCAAAAGTTTCCACTCTACAATCTAGGCCTGACTACCAACAGGTGAAAACGTTACCTAAGAGGGCTTTGAAACCTATTTCTAACGAAATAAAACGGGCACTTACCCCACAAATCCAAAACATGCCCTACCGCATCAGTGGACTCAACCAAACTGAAGGATGTGCAGTAAGAAGTCTTCTCCGACATTCGGGGTACGGCAAGCAGAACCTACAGAATCCAACGAACCCCGAAACCGTGAACTACCGCTAACTGACCAGAAAGGATTGGTAAGCATAGTCCCTGTCAGCCCTGGAGTCTAACCTAACCAGTATTAGGTATTTGGGAGGTGGGGGGTGTAATTTCCACTGCAACCCCCTTTGAATGTATGATGTACTGTTCTTTATTGGTGTAATTATAAGTGTGACATTATATTTTCTTATCTTTAATAAAATCAAAGTTCTTTTGCACCAAACCAGTGGTCTTTTGCACTTTATCATATCCCCCAAATAAATCCAGAGTCTCGAGCACAAGGGAGTGGGAGCGATTCGAACTGCTCAAGTAGGTCAGAGGTGAACCTGACCCCCGGGACCACCCCTTACAAGGTCCTATCTCGCCAGAAGCGGTCCCAATGCCTCAAGAATTTAAAGCCATCCTTCCAACATCAACTCTCCAGCCACATGTTCATCCTCTCTCTCCTATTCTTTTACTCATTAGCACGTGGCACCGGTAATAACCCGGAGATTACTATCTTTGAGGTCCTACCCTTTAATTTTCTTCTAGAATAATCTAATAATTTTTTTGTAAAGTACGATTGAATCTGGATCATAAATTGCATTGCTGTACAAACCTTTTGCTTGTTTATATGACTATTACTTTTGTTAAAAAGAATTTGCACTGGTATATAAGTTACTACTTCAACTTAGAAGAAATGAAAATATACAGGAAGACGTGTCTTATACACCAGATGATACAGTAAAGGATGTTTTGGTTTAATTACCAAATAATTGAATGAATAGGTGCATAGGGTTGAAATTTGGTTACCCAATAATTGCAATTGGACCTAATAATTCAAAATACTGTAATATTGAAAGCCTTCTGTTGACGTCCTGCTGAAGGTTGGTGGTTCTGAAATGTTTACATATTGCTCGAGGAGCCACGAACGCCACACCTTTAAGAACTTATTTTAGTCCTCTTAATAGTTAATAATTTACTTTCAACACTACAGTGGCTCACACTGTTTTAAAGCTAAACATAGCACAAGCACAAAACTATTGTATATATTTCAGGGCAATTTGCCAATAGTATACATAAGAAAATAAGAACATATGAAATAGGAGCAAGAGTAGGCTGGGCCTGCCCCTCAAACCTGTTCCGCCATTTAATAAGATCATGGCTGATCCGATCATGGACTGAGGTCCACTTCGCTGCCCGCTCTCCATAACCCCTTACTCCCTTATTGGTTAAGAAGCTGCCTATCTCTGTCTTAAATTTATTCACTGTCCCAGCTTCCACAGTTCTCTGAGGCGGCAGATTTCACAGCTTCATTACCCTTTGAGAGAAGAAATTCCTCCTCATCTCAGTTTTAAATGGATGGCCACTTATTCTAAGATTATGCCCCCTAGTTCTAGTCTCCCCTATCAGTGGAAACATCCTCTCTGCATCCACCCTGACAAGCCCCCTCATAACCTTATATGTTTCGATAAGATCATCTCTCATTCTTCTGAATTCCAATGAGTAGAGGCTCAACCTCTTCAACCTTTCCTCATAAGTCAACCCCTTCATCTCTGGAATCAACCTTCTTTGAACTGCCTCCAAAGCAAGTATATCCTTTTGTAAATATGGAAACCAAAACTGTACACAGTATTCCAGGTGTGGCCTCACCAATACCCTGTATAATTGAGGCAAGACTTCCCTGCTTTTATACTCCATCCCCTTTTCAATAAAGTCCAATATTCCATTGACTTTCCTGATCACTTGCTGTACCTGCATACTAAGCTTTTGTGTTTCAAGCACAAGTACCCCCAGGTGCCGCTGTACTGCAGCACTTTGCAATTTTTCTCCATTTAAATAATAACATGCTCTTTGATTTTTTTTTCTGCTGAAGTGCATGATCTCACACTTTCCAATATTATACTCCATCTGCCAAATTTTTGCCCACACACATAGCTTGTCTAAGTCCTTTTGCAGATTTTTTGTGTCCTCCTCACACATTGCTTTTCCTCCCATCTTTGTATTGTCAGCAAACTTGGCTACGTTACACTCAGTCCCTTCTTCCAAGTCATTAATATAGATTGTAAATAGTTGGGGTCCCAGCACTAATCCCTGCAGCACCTCACTAGTTACTGATTGCCAATCCGAGAATGAACCATTTATCCCGACTCTTTGTTCTCTGTTAGTTAACCAATCCTCTATCCATGCTAATCTATTACCCCCAACCCCATGAACTTTTATCATGTGCAATAACCTTTTATGTGGCACCTTGTCAAATGCCTTCTGGAAGTCCAAATATACCACATCCACTGGTTCCCCTTTATCCACCCTGTTCGCTACATCCTCAAAGAATTCCAGCAAATTTGTCAAACATGACTTCCCCTTCATAAATCCATGCTGACTCTGCCTGACCAAATTTTGCTTTTCCAAATGTCCTGCTACTGCTTCTTTAATAATGGACCCCCACATTTTTCCAACCACAGACATTAGGCTAACTGGTCTATAGTTTCCTGCTTTTTGTCTGCTTCCTTTTTTAAATAGGGGTGTTACATTTGTAGTTTTCCAATCTGCTGGCACCTCCCCAGAATCCAAGGAATTTTGGTAAATTACAATCAATGCATCCACTATCCCTGCTGCTACTTCTCTTCAGACCCTAGGATGCAAGCCATCCGGTCCAGGGGATTTATCTGCCTTTAGTCCCATTATCTTACTGAGTACCACCTCCTTAGTGATTGTGGTTGCGTTAAGTTCCTCCCCCCTATAGCCCCTTGACTATCCACTGTTGGGAAAGACTGATACAAAATACTTGTTCAGAGTTTCTGCCATCTCCATGTTCCCCATTACCAGTTCCCTGGTCTCGTCCTCTAAGGGACCAACATTTACTTTAGCCATCCTTTTCCTTTTTATATACCTATAGAAACTTTTGTTATCTGTTTTTATATTTCATGCTAGTTTTCTTTCATAGTCTATCTTCCCTTTCTT
This sequence comes from Pristiophorus japonicus, assembly GCF_044704955.1. Taxonomy (NCBI): domain Eukaryota; kingdom Metazoa; phylum Chordata; class Chondrichthyes; family Pristiophoridae; genus Pristiophorus; species Pristiophorus japonicus. The sequence continues at coordinate 225,705,145 of NC_091981.1, forward strand.
AATCATTTTTTTAGTCTTCTTTGCTGGCTTTTAAAAGCTTCCCAATCTTCTGTCCTCCCACTAGTTTTGGCCACTTTGCATGCTCTTGTTTTTAATTGGATACCGTCCTTTATTTCTTTAGATAGCCATGGGTGGCTATCTTTTCTTTTACACCCTTTTCTCCTCAATGGAATATATTTTTCTTCAGAAATATCTCCTTAAATGGACGCCACTGTTCATCAACCGTCCTACACTTTAATCTATTTTCCCAGTCCACTTTAGCCAACTCTGCCCTCATACCTCTGTAGTCTCCTTTATTTAAGCTTAGTACACTGGTTTGAGATCCAACTTTCTCACCTCAATCTGAATTTGAAATTCAACCATGCTATGATCACTCATTCCAAGGGGATCCTTTACTAGGAGATTGTTTATTAATCTTGTCTCATTACACAGGACCAGATCCAAAATAGTTGGTTCCATTACAGACTGTTCAAGGAACCTGTCACTCATGCACTCTATGAACTTTTCCTCAAGGCTACCTGACCAATTTGATTTGTCCAATCAATATGGAGGTTAAAATCACCCATGGTTATTGCTGTTCCCTTTTTACAACCCCACACTTTTTCCTGGTTTATACTCCGACCAACAGAGTTGCTACTATTAGGGGGCCTATAGACTATGCCCACTAGTGACTTTTTCACCTTATTATTCCTTATCTCCACCCAAACTGTTTCAACATCCTGATCATTTGAACCAATATCGTTTCTCACTATTGCAGTGATTCCATCCTTTATCAACAGAACTACCCCACCTCCTTTTCCTTTCTGCCTGTCCTTCCGGATTGTCAAATACCCCTGAATATTTCATTCCCAGTCCTGTTCACCTTGCAACCACATCTCTGTGATGGCTATCAGATCATACCCATTTGTATCTATTTGTGCCGTCAACTCATCTATTTTGTTACGAATGCTATGTGCATTTAGACAAAGTGCCTTTAAATTTATATTTTTTTACCCTTTTTTCCTGCTTGTTTCCTCTCTCCTTCAAACTCACTTTTTAAATTTTTGCTTTTTAATTCCAGCTTTACTCCCCTCCCTACTGAATCTAGTTTCAGGTTCCCATCCCCCTGCCAAGTAGTTTAAACCCTCCCCAACATCAAGTGGTAGCTTGCCAAAGTACTGTGTTAAAACATTTATTGATAACACTATAACGCTTCAGTATTTATTTATCAGCTACACATTTATTCTGCTGATAAAGAGAGACAGTGATTGGGACCCAAGTCAAAGAACAATGGCATGAGGAGATAGATGTGAAAAGCGAATTCAGCAGAGATTTGATAACTGTCATTACTGCAGCAGAGCACTGACAATTGGAAAAATGACTTCTCTGGAGCGACATGGGAAACACATTAAAGACAAAGTATAGAAGATCACAAGGACTTCTAAGGGGTTTACCAATTAGATTTCAGCTTAGTGAAACAGTACTTGGTAATTCAGTTGGTGGGCAAATGAAAAGGTCTATTAGATCATAGAGCTATCTTTTCCTAATAATGTACTCTTTTTGGCAAGTAATGCAGTTTGGTGGAGACAATTAAAGCTGCTTGGTTTATTTTGTTTCACTTCTTGCTTCACTTTAACGGACTAATGAATTGCCACCACTAACTGTACTTACAGATGAAACATTATTCTCTGTTAATAACTCAATAAAATAATTTTGAAATAAGGGGCCGATTCCACTTTAAATAAAATTTAATGGACTAGAAATTGTGTGGCACCCCGTTTGGGATGATAACTTATGCGGGAGCGCAAAAGTATCGCCGGGCGCTGCACAATTCCAGCGGAAGCGAATTTCCGGTTTAGCGCCCCAGGAGGGAAGTGAAACGCTAAATCAAGAGGAGCGGTAGCGGCAGAGCGCTGCCCGAATCACAAGCTCCTTCCCTCCTTTAAAGGGAAGGGCCAATGCTAAGGTCGTTTCAAGGTAAAGCTTCGACTGGTCGGTGACGGCCCCTGTGATCTGAGAAGATCAGCCCCAAGCACTCTAAGAAAGTGCAGGGTTGATCAATTACTGCATTGGAAAAGTTCAAAAAACAGCTGAGTGGGGTGACATTGTTTTTTTGGCCAACCTGACCACCAACGCCTTTAAATACCACTCCCCAAGAGGCCAATCGAGCTCACAATGCCTCCTGCAGTTGCCGTTGTTGAACCCCACCGATGCTGCAGAGGCCAGAACCAAATATACAATTCGGGGCAATAACGGGGCGCACTAAATGACATCACGATCTCTAGGGCGCAGGAGATTGGGGCAGGTAAGGTGCAGTGCCAGCGCTAACCAGCCATGCAAGTTCGTGGGCATCGGTCCGGTCGCTACGCCATTAACATCCCATTATCGCAACCTGGATGCGCTAACGGGAGGTTTAAAGGAGCCCAATTTCTCCCCCAATGTGTTGCTTGCCCCATAATGCATTATCAGCTCCTTGAGGTTGGTTCGTTTGAATAATAATATTTATTATACCTAGAATAAGCAGATTGGTGGCACAATATGTTGGGGCACTAAAATAAAATAATAGACATGGAATCATTAGATGTGAGTTCTCCCTTACAGTGTTCCAGATGATAAGTTCCAAACTTCAGGTGACAAATTTAGAGAGTTGACAAGGTGAGGTGCTTTTCCTGTTGGAGGAAGGGAAAAGATCAGAGGAAATTCAATTTTGTTTTCTTCCATGTGCTTTCTAGTAGTAAACTGATTCAGAGCAGCATAGGCAAAATCTTGGGAACAGCAGTCTGCTTACCCATTCTATTAATTGGTGAATGATGCATGTTTTACACAGAATTACATAGAATTTTATAGCACAGAAACAGGCCATTTGGCTTAACAGGTCCATGCCGGTGTTTATGCTCCACACAAGCCTCCTCCCACCCCTCTTCATCTCACCTTATTAATATATTGTTTTTGTGCAAATATGGGGAGAATATAAAACAGTGAAGAGAGTATATAATACCCCTACATGTAGGATGGCATTGAATGCGTATGGTTCCATTCCAAGGGCACACCTCAGTCCCCATCATGCCCTCCCTGCGTACAGCATTTCATTGTCTTCTGCAGCAGCTTGACGTGCAAATCTGCACTTCTTTTCACACCGGCTGCTGTAATTTCATCCGGGTCATCTGGGATTTCTGCCGATCTTCTGCAGAGGTTACAGCTGAAGGTGAGGAGAAGCCCCCTGAGGAAATTCCTGGTGCAGAGTCCTTCTGCATTTTCACAATGAGACAGGAAGTTACTGAAAGAGAGGTTTCAGGGATAACAAAAACAACATTAGACTGAAGAATATATTCATTCTAAGGGGATGAGATTCTCCCCCATGTCCGCTCTTTACAGTGTTTTCTGGGCTTTTTCTGTGGCACATCTGTCAAAGTTACAGTAGATGAGCAAGAGAGGCCCTATGAGAATTCACCCTCTAAGTGTTTTCACTTTCCACGTTCTCATTGATCCCAAGCTAAGTTTCTTTCGCTTTTTCCTGAGAGCAGTGACCATAATGGTTTGTGGGATCTTATTGACATGGCCATTCTTCACATCTAAGCCTGGCTAGTGAAATTTTCTGGGCTATTTTACCACGAGAGAGCATCACAGCCAAGCCCAATTCCATACTTACCAGACATTCTTATACAGATTGAACCTCCCTTATCCGGGACTCCCTTAACTGGCACCACCCTTTGTCCAGCATGATTCCGGCGGCCGGGGGTGCATGCGCAGAATGCGGCCGACCTCCACCCCAACTTTGGGGTCGTGCCGACACTCGGCCCACTGAAGCTGCGCCGACACTTCATTCGCGGCCCGCCGAGGGCCCACCGGCACTTCACATGTGAAAGAAATAACATATTTCCTTACTCAACATACCATACAATTGTCCAAAAGCTTGGTACACATTGTGCAGCAACTTTTCTTACTTTGGGCTTGCATAAAAGCAGTTGATGTGAAGTTTAGAATATGGCCGAGCGTTTATCTGGAAAGAAGTAAGAGACTGCTGCTTGGAGGTTGCAGAAGATTCCATATCCACTTGAGGGCCCGTCGACACTTCAGGCCCACCCAGGGCACTGATCTCCTCCCCACCCCCCACCCCCTTCCTTGGGCTACCTTCCTCCCACTCCCTCAGGCCACTGACCTCCCCATATCCGGCAAAATCCCTTATTAGGCACAGGCCAGGTTCCAAGGGTGACGGACAAGGGAAGTTCAACCTGGATGTGCAGTTTGCAACAATGGTATAGACAGTGAGCCGAGACCTCGCCTGGTTTATCTTTCCATCAGTAGCACATGGGGCACTGTAGGCAACTGTCGGAGGAGCTTGGGCAGTCCGGGGACATCGAGAGGCCTATAAAGGCCCAGCGCGTCAGTGAGACAGCATTTGGAGGAGTTCTGGCAGTCCAGGGAGCGTCGAGAGGCCTATAAAGGCCCAGCGCGTCGGTGAGGCAGCAGTCGGAGAAGCTCGGGCAGTCCGAGGACGTCGAGAGGCCTATAAAGGCCCAGCGCGTCGGAGAGGCGGCAGTCGGAGGAGTTTGGGCAGTCCGGGGAGCGTCAAGAGGCCTATAAAGGCCCAGCGCGTCGGTGATGCGGCAGTCGGAGGTGTGATGTATGTAGCACTCAAATCACTGACTCCACACGGTCTGGTGTTGTAATAACTGCTGTGACCTTGGTCCTTTATTGTGTAACTCCAGAGTGCCCTTCAGGTGTGGTGGGCAGCCTTTTATACTCTTTCTCGCAGGTACTTTCGGGTCTCCCACCACAGTGCCCCTTGTGGCGCACCATTGTAACTATACATTTAATGTACATGGACAATACATAACATCTCACTCCCCCCGCCCAGTTCCAAAAGCAAATTGCCGGTAACCTCAGCCTTGTTGGTCCTGGTTGATTTGTGAGTGTGAGTCCATGGCCATCCACTTCCCTCTTCCCCCCCATGTAGAGATTATGCTTGCGATCTGGTGCAAGCATGTGGTGTTTGCAGTCCTTACATGGGTGATACAAGTACACGAGTATAACCTCCTACAGAAAGCAGGTACACATAGACAGTACATTTGTATGCGTTGAAGAGTTATATCAAAAGGTTGCAGGTACACTGAACAGTTATTAAATCCCAGCTGCACTGGGTGAGGTATGGTGGCGGCATACTGCTCCTTTTTGCCCGAGGTAATGGGCTGCGCTGGGTATGGCAACTGGTGCGTTGCCTCTGTTCTCAGAAAATAGTTGCCTTTGCGGCTTGTCTGCAGCCACTGAACAATTGCATAAATCACATAAAATCAGAAATCGCATTAATCCATTAGTCATGTTAGTTACAGATCCATTAACCTTTTTAACTGTGCATTGTGATATTAACTCTTTTCACCAATCATCTCAATCATTTTAATCACAGTAATTATTTTAGCATCAAAATATTAACTCTTGTCATAAATCACGTCATCCTACAAATCACAGTAATCATTTGACTCACTCTTGCCCTTACAAAAGCCTCTTTGTGGGGACCGCCAATGGTGTAAGGCCCCTTTAAGATTCGCGGGTACATTTCCCTTTTAAGACGCCATTTGGTTATTCCCATGAGGTTTCTACTGGGCGCCGCCATTTTAGGTGCACTGCTGGTGCCTGCCTGCCTCTCTCTGCAGAACTCTGCTGCCACGGGGCTTGTCGCCATCTCTGATCCTCCGGCTGCAAGCCCCGTGAACGGCCGCCTCTGCCTGCGAGTCGACGGTGCCTGCTGGAGCAGCCTGTCAAAACCCTTCTCTCTTCTCCAGCTCGGTCGGCGCTGCTGCTGGTTCCAGTGCCTCTTTCTCACTCTCAGACTTTGCAGGGGAGAGTCAACGGCCACCGCTGCTCTGCCCAACCCCACACACGCTTCCTTCGCTGCCATCCGATCCGAAGGTGGAGGCCTGCTCTGCCTGTGAACATGGGGAATAGCGGTCTGTGGAGGAATGAAGTCTTCCCAGCTCCCACGGACCTTCCCCATCCATCTCCTACCGAATAGCATTGACCCATCGCCTGCAATGATCCACAAAGGTAAACCGTGCGTCTTGCCACCGTGAGATACCTGCACATCTGCTCTGCCAAGAACAGGTATCAGTTCCTTGGTGTAGGTGCGCAACTTTGCCGTGACCGGGACCAGCTTAGGTCGTGCAGCTGGGCTGATCCACAGTTTATCAAAAGTTTCCTGACTCATCAGCGACTGACCCGACCCCGTGTCCACTTCCATACTCACTGGGACTCTGTTAATCTTGACTTCCATAATCACTGGGGCAGAATCGTCGGTACACGTATACAGTCCAAACGCATCCTCTTCTTCTACCTGGGGCTGGGATGCCCGTCGAGCCAAACCGCAATGCTCCTCGCTGGACAGCAGATCATCTACCATCTCCTCAGCCACACGGTGAGTCAGGTTTCTTTTGCACATAGGCAGAAGGTGGCCTTTCGTGTGGCAGGTATTGCACGTATACTCCGCAAACCTGCACCAGTGAGCCCCATGGCTTCCTCCGCAGTGCCAGCATGGTGCTACTCGATTAGCCCCCCTCAGCGGACTCTGAGTTCCAGGACCCTGAGGTCCGTGCTCTCTGCCCTGGGTAGAACCACGTTCTGCAGTTTTGTCCGTGATGGGTGCTATCCTCTGAATAGTACCTGCCGGGTTCGAGACTGTGTGGATCATCTGCCTGGTGCTGCAAGTCGAGGTCATAAATGCCCGGCTGATGTTGATGGCTTGCTGAAGGCTGACTGTAGGTTCAGTAGATAGCAGCTTCTGAAGGAGACCTTCATGGCCAATCCCCATAACAAAGACATCTTGCAACGCCTCATCAAGGTGTGTGCCAAAATCACACAGCGCTGCAAGTCTCCTGATGTCCGCAGCCTATTTTGTGACATCCTGGCCCTCAGGACTGTAGTGGTGGTAGAATTTGTGCCTGGCCGTGAGGATGCTCTCCTTCGGTTTCAGTTGGTTACGAATGAGTTCAATCAGCTGCTCATATAACTTGTTCTTGGTGCTCGAGGGTGCCAGCAAATCCCTGACGAGACGGTAAACCTCATCGCCACAACTGGACAGCAATATCACCTTACGCTCCTCTATCAGTGCGTTCGTGTTCCCTGTCAGGTCATTTGCTATAAAATAGTCCTCGAGCCTTTCCGTAAAGGCATCTCAGTCATTACCCTCTGTGAAATCCTTTAGCGTACCCAAAGTAGCCATGGTTGCGTGAAGAGCTCGTCCGTGTTCTCGTCGCCAATTTGTGATGTATGTAGCACTCAAATCACTGACTCCACATGGTCTGGTGTTGTAGTAACTGCTGTGACCTTGGTCCTTTATTGTATAACTCCAGAGTGCCCTTCAGGTGTGGTGGGCAGCCTTTTATACTTTGTCTCGCAGGTACTTTCGGGTCTCCCACCACAGTGCCCCTTGTGGCACACCATTGCAACTATACATTTAATGTACATGGACAATACATAACAGGAGGAGCTCGGGCAGTCCGGGGAGCGTCGAGCGGCCTATAAAGACCCAGCGCGTCGGTGAGGCGGCAGTCGGAGGAGTTCGGGCAGTCCGGGGACGTCAGAGAGGCCTATAAAGGCCTACCGTTGCAGCTGCAGCAGCGAGAGAAGGCAAAAAAGTAGAAAGAAATCGAAAGGTGACGTCACAGCCAAGGTGATTGGTTGGTGATTGGAAAGTAGCTTTTCTTTTCGATTTTCTTTATCAGTAAGTAACCTTTAGCATTGTTGTTGTCAATTTAAGTTTATCGAGGGGTTAAGTCATGGCAGGAGAGCTTGGACACGTATTATGCTCCTCCTGTTACATGTGGTAAGTCAGGGACGCTTCCGGTGTCCCTGACGACTATGTGTGCAGGAAGTGTATCCGCCTCCAGCTTCTGACGGACCGCATTGCGGAACTGGAGCTGCGGGTGGATTCACTCTGGAGCATGCACGATGCTGAGAATGACGTGAATAGCACGTTTAGTGAGATGGTCTTACCGCAGGGAAAGGGTCCACAGCCAGATAGGGAATGGAAGACCAACAGGAAGAGCAGTGCAAGGAAGGTAGTGCAGGGGTCCCCTGCGGTCATCCCCCTGCAAAACAGATACACCACTTTGGATACTGTTGAGGGGGGATGACTCATCAGGGGAGAGCAGCAGTAGCTAAGTTCATGGCACCGTGGCTGGCTCTGCTGCACAGGAGGGCAGGAAAAAGAGTGGGAGAGTGATAGTGATAGGGAATTCAATTGTAAGGGGAATAGATAGGCATTTCTGCAGCCACAACCGAGACTCCAGGATGGTATGTTGCCTCCCTGGTGCAAGGGTCAAGGATGTCTCGGAGCGGGTGCAGGACATTCTGAAAAGGGAGGGTGAACTGCCAGTTGTCGTGGTGCACATTGGTACTAACGATATAGGTAAAAACTGGGATGAGGTCCTACGAGATGAGTTTAGTGAGCTAGGAGTTAAATTAAAAAGTAGGACTACAAAAGTAGTAATCTCAGGATTGCTACCAGTGCCGTGTGCTAGTCAGAGTAGGAATTACAGGATAGCTCTGATGAATACGTGGCTTGAGCAATGGTGCAGAAGGGAGGAATTCAAATTCCTGGGACATTGGAACTGGTTCTGGGGGAGGTGGGACCAGTACAAACAGGACAGTGTGCACCTGGGCAGGACCGGAACCAATGTCCGAGGGGGAGTATTTGCTAGTGCTGTTGGGGAGGAGTTAAACTAATATGGCAGGGGGATGGGAACCGATGCAGGGAGACACAGGGAAATAAAATGGAGTCAGAAGCAAAAGATAGAAAGGAGAATAGTAAAAGTGGAGGGCAGAGAAACCCAAGGCAAAAAACAAAAAGGGCCACATTACACCAAAATTCTAAAGGGGCAAAGTGTGTTAGGAATACAAGCCTGAAGGCTCTGTGCCTCAATGCGAGGAGTATTCAGAATAAGGTGGACGAATTAACTGCGCAGATAGCAGTTCACGGTTACGATGTCATTGGCATCAAGGAGACATGGCTCCAAGGTGACCAAGGCTGGGAATACAACATCCAGGGGTATTCAGCATTTAGGAAGGATAGACAGAAAGGAAAAGGAGGCGGGGTGGCGTTGCTGGTTAAAGAGGAAATTAATGCAATAGTAAGGAGGGACTTTAGCCTGGATGATGTGGAATTGGTATGGTGGAGCTGCGGAATTCCAAAGGGCATAAAACGCTAGTGGGAGTTGTGTACAGACCACCAAACAGTAGTAGTGAGTTTGGGGACAGCATCAACAAGAAATAAGGGATGTGTGCAATAAAGGTATAGCAGTTATCATTGGGCGAACCAAACTGGTAGCAATGCGGTGGAGGAGGATTTCCTGGAGTGTATTAAGGATGGTTTTCTGGACCAATATGTCGAGGAACCAACTAGAGAGCTGGCCATCCTAGACTGGGTGATATGTAATGAGAAGGGACTAATTAGTAATTTTGTTGTGCGAGGCCCCTTGGGGAACAGAGACCATAATATGATAGAAATCTTTATTAAGATGGAAAGTGACACAGTTAATTCGGAAACTACGATCCTGAACTTAAGGAAAGGTAACTTCAATGGTTTGAGGCGTGAATTGGCTAGAATAGCTAGAATGATACTTAAAGGCTGGACGGTGGATAAGCAATGGCAAACATTTAAAGATCACATGGATGAACTTCAGCAATTGTACATTCCTGTCTGGAGTAAAAATAAAACAGGGAAGGTGGCTCAACCGTGGCTAACAAGGGAAATTAAGAATAGTGTTAAAGCTAAGGATGAAACATATAATTTGGCTAGAAAAAGCAACAAACCTGAGGACTGGGAGAAATTTAGAATTCAACAGAGGCAGAGTAAGAGTTTAATTAAGAGGGGGAAAATAGAGTACGAGAGGAAGTTTGCAGGAAACATAAAAACTGACTGCAAAAGCTTCTATAAATATGTGAAGAGAAAAAGAATAGTGAAGACAAACGTAGGTCCCTTGCAGTCGGATTCAGGTAAATTTATAATGGGGAATAAAGAAATGGCAGACTAATTGAACAAATACTTCGGTTCTGTTTTCACAAAGGAAGAGACAAATAACCTTCCGATTGTACTAGGGGACAGTAGGAACTGAAGGATATCCTTATTTGGCGGGAAATTGTGTTAGGGAAATTGATGGGATTGAAGGTCGATAAATCCCCGGGGCCTGATAGTCTGCATCCCAGAGTACTTAAGGAAGTGGCCCTAGAAATAGTGGATGCATTGATGATCATTTTCCAACAGTCAATCAACTCTGGATCAGTTCCTATGGACTGGAGGGTAGCTAATGTAGCACCACTTTTTAAAAAATGAGGGAGAGAGAAAATGAGTAATTTTAGACCGGTTAGCCTGACATCAGTAGTGGGGAAAATGTTGGAATCAATCATTAAGGATGAAATAGCAGCGCATTTGGAAAGCAGTGACAGGATCGGTCCAAGTCAGCATGGATTTATGAAAGGGAAATCATGCTTGACGAATCTTCTGGAACTTTTTGAGGATGTAACTAGCAGAGTGGACAAGGGAGAACCAGTGGATGTGGTGTATTTGGACTTTCAAAAGGCTTTTGACAAGGTCTCGCACAAGAGATTGGTGTGCAAAATCAAAGCGCATGGTATTGGGCGTAATGTACTGACGTGGATAGAGAACTGGTTGGCCGACAGGAAGCAGAGAGTCAGGATAAACGGGTCCTTTTCAGAATGGCAGGCAGTGACTAGTGGAGTGCCACAGGGCTCAGTGCTGGGACCCCAGCTCTTTACAATATACATTAACGATTTAGATGAAGGAATTGAGTGTAATATCTCCAAGTTTGCGGATGACACTAAACTGGGTGGTGGTGTGAGCTGTGAGGAGGACGCTAAGTGGCTGCAGGGTGACTTGGACAGGTTAGGTGAGTGGGCAAATGCATGGCAGATGCAGTATAATGTGAATAAATGTGAGATTATCCACCTTGGGGGCAAAAACACGAAGGCAGAATATTATCTGGATGGCGGCAGATTAGAAAAAGGGGAGGTGCAATGAGACCTGGGTGTCATGGTTCATCAGTCATTGAAAGTTGGTATGCAGGTACAGCAGGTGGTGAAGAAGGCAAATGGTATGTTGGCCTTCATAGCTAGGGGATTTGAGTATAGAAGCAGGGAGGTCTTACTGCAGTTGTACAGGGCCTTAGTGAGGCTTCATCTGGAATATTGTGTACAGTTTTGGCCTCCTAATCTGAAGAAGGATGTTCTTATTATTGAGGGAGTGCAGCGAAGGTTCACCAGACTGATTCCAGGGATGGCTGGACTGTCATATGAGGAGAGACTGGATCAACTGGGCCTTTATACACTGGAGTTTAGAAGGATGAGAGGGGATCTCATAGAAATGTATAAGATTCTGACAGGACTGGACAGGTTAGATGTGGGAAGAATGTTCCTGATTTTGGGGAAGTCCAGAACCATGGGACATAGTCTTAGAATAAGAGGTAGGCCATTTAGGACTGAGATGAGGAGAAACTTCTTCACTCAACGTTGTTAACCTATGGAATTCCCTGCCGCAGAGAGTTGTTGTGGCCAGTTCATTGGATATATTCAAGAGCAGTTAGATATGGCCCTTACGGCTAGGGGGATCAAGGGTATGGAGAGAAAGCAGGAAAGTGGTTCTGAGGGAATGATCAGCCATGATCTTATTGAATGGTGGTGCAGGCTCGAAGGGTCGAGTGACCTACTCCTGCACCTATTTTCTATGTTTCTATGTTTCTAATAATCATACTAGCACTTTGACTGAGTGATGGGATCTTGAAATTCCTGGTCTGTATGACTCAATGCCACACCAAATTATCAATTTACTAGAAGAGAAGATTGGAAGATAATTTACAAGAAGTCAAACGTGAATTTACTAATTGAGATGGCTGGACCTCTCAAGAATGGGGAAAGGCATTTCTGTGAAAAGCAATAGAGATTCAAACAAATTTAAGAGGCAAAATGGTTACTTTATTCAATGGCTGACTTCAGTCTGTTTGAAAACAAACCAAAACAAAACAGAAATTATCTATAATTTAACATGCTGTCATTGAAAACCTTACATGTCAACCTGGCTACCTAGTGAGTTCATCTTCTTAGGGCCACTGAGAACAGAAGTCAAAATCACTATCTTTCACCTTACTGGAGAGCAGTTGTCTTATTTTCCAGAGTCATGTACAAAATGCCTTGTTGGCAATTTCAAGCTGATCTCTATGGACAGAAGTGCACTGCATCGAACTGCTCTCATTTAGAATGGGAGATCGCACCTTTTCTAAAGCAAAATGAGCAAACTGACAACACCTTGGAGCTGTGTGCAATTTTCCTGCGTTTTGACTAGGGATGTGTTGTCAGGATAAGGCTATGGGCCTTTTTAAGTACTGCTTCCAATTCTAAGCAATACAGTACTAATTATTCTTGTCATCAGGTATGAAAAGATGAAGATTATTTGAAATCAGGCCCATTCTAATCCATTTTTAATTATGGTAGCTTTTACCTCCTGCTGTCTGGTATTTGGTATTTGATCACAGCAGATTTCAAAAGTCTCAAATGTTATTATTTCATGGCCATTTCAAGGGGGCGGGTCAAACTTCTTTGACAGCAGAACAAAATTAATAGAAAGCTATCAGATAATGTTAAAAGGGGTTTCCATTGAATCTTCATTCTGAATGAGACTAACTACATTACCCAAATCCTTTATTTGTTATATACCTTAAATATCTATTTCATATTATTACTATTGAAGTGTGTGCATTGCAGCACCATATGGCTTGTGAAATAATTAGACTTAACTGAAAAGAGCTGGAAGGAACTTGACACTATGCCATTATCTATTTATATTTGAGATGCGTTAACATTCAAAGTAACTAGAGACTGGGGCTAAGCTTACTGTTAATTAAGAGACTCTTTACAAGGGTTGTCGGTAATTGCTTCCCTCCAGAGTGTAAAAGTTTTTGATAAACATCTTGTGACATATCACTGCAGTTAGAAAAATCTCAATTGGGAAGCTGTTTGGAATGTTATTTCTTCTACAGAATCTAGTCATGGCTGATGACGTTACTGATAAATAATTAACATGCATCAAAAATAAAGGTAGGATTCCAGTGTCTGCTCGGTGAGCGAAACAAAGCAGGAGTGTCCCAGCTTTGATTGGTGGTACGTGCTGAGTCAGCTCATCTTTGCCAAGATTCTGGTTGAGCTGCTCCAACTGGCCTCAGCACCCCCGTTAGGGAATGGAAAACTGACCGCGGTTCCTGCTCCTGTTTGCGATCTGATGAGCCCAGCTTAATGTGCATGTGTGTGAGCACCAGCAAAGACAGACTCAGCTGTGATTTCCTCCTCCCATTACCACTATCACCCTACGGTTGCTAATCCGACAGAGAAATGAGGAAGAAGGGTGTCCAGCGGGAGCAATCAATGACCATGGTGTGATAAATCGCTAGCCAGGGGCTGGGGGGGAATCGTTGGCTGGGGTGGGGGAATCATTGGCTGGGGGGCAGGTAGTGTGGCTGCTTTTAAATTTTTATTCCTTGATTTCCCTCATAATGGCTGCTTTCTTTCGCGCATTGGGATAGATACTAATTTTTGCAACAGTGTAAAACGAATGATAACGAATCGGAAACCCGTTTTACATCTCTCCCGAGTTTTATTTCTATGAAAGTCAATAGAAAGCAAAATCGTGATATATAAAACAAGCTGCCAACTTACTTAACACTGTCACGCAAAGCACAAAGTTACCCCCGTTCTTATTTTAAGCGGACTGAATGACCATAAGAACATAAGAACATAAGAAATAGGAACAGGAGTAGGCCATATGGCCCCTCAAGCCTGCTCCGCCATTCAATAAGATCATGGCTGATCTGATCATGGACTCAGCTTCACTTCCCCGCCCGCTCCCCATTACCCCTTATCCCCTTATCGCTCAAGAAACTGTCTATTTCTGTTTTAAATTTATTCAATGTCCCAGCTTCCACAGCTCTCTGAGGGAGCAAATTCCACAGATTTACAACCCGCTGAGAAGAAATTTCTCCTCATCTCTGTTTTAAATGGGCAGCTTCTTATTCTAAGATCATGCTCTCTAGTTCTAGTCTTGCCCATCAGTGGAATTTCTCTGCATCCACCTTGTTAAGCGCCCTCATAATCTTATACGTTTCGATAAGATCACCTCTCATTCTTCTGAATTCCAATGAGTAGAGGCCCAACCTACTCAACCTTTCCTCATAAGTCAACCCCCTCATCCCCGGAATCAACTTAGTGAACCTTCTCTGAACTGCCTCCAAAGCAAGTATATCCTTTTGTAAATATGGAAACCAAAACTGCATGCAGTATTCCAGGTGTGGCCTCACCAATACCTTATATAGCTGTAGCAAGACTTCCCTGCTTTTATACTCAATCCCCTTTGCAATAAAGACCAAGATACCATTGGCCTTGCTGATCACTTGCTGTACCTGCATACTATCTGTTATTCATGCAGACTATAGATATACTCTCTGTGTAGTCACTATATAGTTGCATAAGATGGAGACTTGTTTACCTGATGTACTGTCAATAAGGTTTACACTGTGTATGTACTATACCTTACGCTAAACATTAGTAAGACAAAGATCCTCCACCAGCCTGTTCTCACCGCACAGCACTGCCCCCCAGTCATCAAGATCCACGGCATCGCCCTGGACAACGTGGACCACTTCCCCTATCTCGGAAGCCTCCTATCAATGAGATCCAACACCGCCTCCAGTGCGCCAGTGCAGCCTTCGGCCGCCTGAGGAAAAGAGTGTTTGAAGATCAGGCCCTCAAAACTGTCACCAAGCTCATGGTCTACAGGGCTGTAGTAATACCCGCCCTCCTGTATGGCTCAGAGACATGGATCATGTACAGTAGACACCTCAAGTTGCTGGAGAAATATCACCAACGATGTCTCTGCAAGATCATTAAAATCCCCTGGGAGGACAGATGCACAAACATTGGCGCCCACGTCCAGGCCAACATCCCCAGCATTGAAGCAGTGACCACACTTGATCAGCTCCGCTGGGCAGGCCACATAGTTCGCATGCCAGACACGAGACTCCCAAAGCAAGCGCTCTACTCGGAACTCGTCCACGACAAACAAGGCGGGCAGAGGAAACGTTTTAAGGACACCCTCAAAGCCTCCCTGATAAACTGCGACATCCCCACTGACACCTGGGACTCCTTGGCCATAGACTGCCCTAAGTGGAGGAAGTGCATTTGGGAGGGCGCTGAGCTCCTCGAGTATCGTCACCGAGAGCATGCAGAAATCAAGCGCAGGCAGCAGAAGGAGCGTGCGGCAAACCAGGCTCCCTGCCCACCCTTTCCCTCAACGACTATCTTTCCCACCTGTTTGGTTCTCGTATTGGATTGTACAGGCAACTAAGTACTCATGCTAAGAGTGAAAGCAAGTCTTCCTCGATCCTGAGGGACTGCCTATGATGACTATGCAGGCACCACTAGAGGTTGCAACTGGTGGAGACCGGGGTTTCCTGCCCTGATGGCAGGGGCTGTATAAAAGGGTAGCCACCATGCTTGTGCCTCATTCTGGAGTTACGACTAAAGAACCAAGGTCACTACAGTTTGAGTACAACACATTGCCTCGTGGAGTCATTCATAAGTACATTACAGACATAATAACTGGTGACAAGTATATGGACTTTCATGTGATTATGGCTACCTTTGGCACACTAAAAGACTTCGCAGAGGGTGCTGATTGGGATGCCTTCACGGAAAGGCTCGAGCAAGATTTCGTGGCAAGCGACCTGGCAGGGAAGACGGACACATTGGCGGAGAAACGCAAAACTATACTGCTGACCAGTTGCGGGCGCGTGGTCTACCGCCTTGTCAGGAACTTGCTGGCACCCATGAAGGCCAAGGATAAGACATACGATGAGCTGACTGAACTAATTCGCGACCAACTAAAACCAAAACAGAGCATCCTCACGGCCAGTCACAGATTCTACACTCACCACAGAACTGAGGGCCAGGAGATTGCAAAATATGCTGCCGACCTCAGGAGACTTGTGGCACAGTGTGATTTTGGCACGCATCTCAACGAAGCATTGCAAGACATCTTCATTATAGGAATTAGCCACGAGGGCCTCCTTCACAAGCTATTATCTGCCGACATCACAGTCGACCTGCAGAAGGCCATCAGCATCAGTCAGGTGTTCATGACCTCGACCTGCAGCACCAAGCAAATTATTCATCCTGTGGGCTCAAACCTGGCAAGTATGCACACAGAATGGTGCCTTTTACAGGCATGACTGTAGACCGTGTCTCTGCCCAGGGCAGAGAGCACAGACCTCAGGGTTCCAGAACACAGAGGGGTGCTAATCGAGTAGAGGAAACCATAGGGCTTATCAGTGCTGGTTTGCTGAGTACATTTGCAAAGCCTGTAACATGAAGGGCCATCTCAGCGTATGTGTAAAAGAAATATGGCTCACCGTTTAGCAGAGGAGTCGGTAGATGACTTTGAATCCAGCAGGGAGTATGGTGATTTGGCCAGAGAGGCAGCTCATCCCCAAGAAGAAGTGTATGGCGTGTATACCTGCACCACCGATTGTCCTCCAGTGAAGATGGAAGTCAAGATAAACGGCATTCCAGTCTTCATGGAAGTGAACACGAGAGCGAGCCAGTCAGTGATGAGCCAGGATGCCTTTGAGAGGCTGTGGAACGAAAAACGACCCGAGCTGGTTCCAGTACAGGAAAAGTTGCGCACCTACACCAAGGAGCTGATCCCAGTCCTTGGTAGTGCGGATGTAAGCGTAATCCATAATGGCGTGGTGCACAAGTTACCTCTGTGAATTGTTGCAGGTGATGGTCCAACGCTACTCGGAAGAAGATGGATGGGGAAGATCCAGTGGCAATGGGAAGACCTCTTCACTCCAGCAATCGATGTCCCCTTTGCTCAGAGGCAGAGCAAAACCTCACCTTCGCTTGGGCCAGGCATCAGAGAACAGACCAGCGCAGCACCTGAGGCACAGACCATCCATCACGACTGTGTGGCAATGATCCGACTGGAACAACCTAAAATTACCTTCCCGGCTCCAGTGGCAGGACTCCTGGGGAGGAAGATCGAATTCACAGGCACTCTTCCAGCTTTTGTGGCAAAATTGCGGAGAGAAGGATCAAGGCAGTCGACCTCGAGGACAGAGGCGTGATGGTGTCCCTGCTGCAGCAAGGTGCAGTGTGGCTGAAAATAAAAGATGGCCGCAGCCATACCATGAGGTGCAACGCTGAGGGACCAACACATGGAGTCTAACAAAGGATTTGATTTGGGTAAAGCCAGCAGGGTTCTCTTAAAGGAGACCTGCAACCAACTGAACTTAAAGCGACATGGCAATCAACATGACGAACCGATTAAGATTGTGAACAAAATGTTGTTGCGAGATGTTGGTACTATTCCTAATGTAAAGAACAAAATGTTGTTGCGAGATGTCCCCAAAAATAGCAAGCGAGCGAATTCGGGAGGGTAAAGGTGCTGATCCTGATACCCTGCCCCAGGTCTATCCCATGCTGCAGGCACCCAATGGCACTATTCGTCACGGCCAATACGAGCAGTTGACCGCCGTTGCCCACCAGCCGGGTGGAGACGGTGCAGCCCCCAGACCCAGTCGCTACCTCGGCCATGTCTGGGAGCGAAAGGTCAGAACCAACGAGTTCCCCAAATGGGACCTGGAACAGCCAGGTTCCCAACACCGTTAGAGAGCAGGCAGATATTCTGAAGCCCTCAAAGGAGGACAGGGAGACCACTCACATCTGTGGCTCTGCCCACCACTAGGCAACGGCAAAGGCCACGAGTCCTGGCAAGGTGAGTGAACAAAGCTTACTCCGCTAGCAGGGGGCGCAGCGCCGCCATCAGACGATTAGGACCCCGTCCGGTTGCTCTGGAACCAGCGTCCCTGCATACCTGTACAGCTACCTCAGTACTGACTAAGACTGAACCATGAATGCAATCTACCCAATCCTGGTGCACGAGCGTAAAATATAACGAATGTCAGTCACTGAACCAAGGTGTCACCATACAAACTGTAAAAAAAGGAAGAAAAAAAATGTCTTTGTACTTGCACTGTGTCTGATCCTGTATGTTAATGTAACGGGCCAGCTGCATGATCTCGCTGTGCAGGGGTGGGGGAGGTGGCAGGAATGGATGTATGTAGCCATGGACACACACATGGATCACACCCAGAACATACCAACACCTCCACTGTATCATTGAACCATCCAAACAGGTAACCACTACCCAACGTTGTGGCAAAAGGACTTGGGGGTTAACAGGGAGAGAGCCAAGCCAAAGCACAGCCAAGGTACAAGGGCTATTGGCACTTAAGTCTGGGGAGAGCTAAGCCAGAGCACATAGTGCAAAGGTAATTGGCACAAAGGACTTGGGGAGAGTGATGTTCTACATGCAGACTATAGATATACTCTGTATAGTCACTGTATAGTTGCATAAGATGGAGGCTTGTTTACCTGATATACTATCAACAAAGTTTACACTGTGTATATACAATGCTGACACCACTAGAGGGTGCAACTGGTGGAGACCAGGGTTTCCTGCCCTGGTGGCAGGGGCTGTATAAAAGGGTAGCCACCATGATTGTGCCTCACTCTGGAGTTACGAATAAAGGACCAAGGTCACTGCAGTTTGAGTACAACACATTGCCTTGTGGAGTCATTCATAAGTACATTACAGACATAACACTATCCTTTTGCGTTTCGTGCACAAGTGCCCCCAGGTCCCGCTGTACTGCGGCACTTTGCAATCTTTCTCCATTTAAATAATAATTTGCTCTTTGATTTTTTCTGCCAAAGTGCATGACCTCACACTTTCCATCATTATACTCCATCTGCCAAATTTTTGCCCACTCACTTAACCTGTCTATGTCCTTTTGCAGACTCCATGATGACCACCAATCCCACTCCTAATTTGGGAGCAGGGTGTTCAGATGTGGTTTTCACCCACACTTACGTACAGAGTGAGCTTTAGTATTGTAGGAGATATGGGGCTGGATTTTCGGGTCATTTGCGACCAGTTTAGCACCTGGACGAAGCGCTAAAACTAAATTTTTTGGCGCTAAAAGATGCGCACAACATTTCGCACCACGACGGAACTTGCTTGCGGCAGTACCACCTGATGTTTTCACCGTTTGGATGATGTCAATCCTCGTGCAATGCTGCGCTCGCGCCCCGGGTGGAACTTTCAAAAATATCGCCTGATTTAGCGTCCGCCCGGGAACCCGCCAGCAAAAAGCAGTTGCACCCACGGCCCACCCGGTGCTTACGGCGCTATCTTGAAAACAGAGCTGAAGTTCAGTGCATGAAAGGATTGGGAGATGAAGGCTGCATTTTTCACAGTGGACTTTTACATGAGTGTAATGTTCGTTTTAAAGGAGATTTAGTTTTAAAGTTTTAAAGGAGATAAGCCTCCAGTACTGTGGCATCCGACCAAATGACCTCGAGAATACAGCAGCTAATAAAATCCAGTGGCAAACCCTCACGAGGACTGCTTGCCAGACCTTCGAAGAAAGCCGATGTCAACGCCTGCGGGACACTAGAGATAGACGACATCAGGTGGCAGTACTGTTAGCATCAGGCACATCGAACTTCCCTTGTCCGGTGTGCAAGAGACTATGTGCATCCAGAATTGGCCTATACAGCCACTTGAAGACACATGCCATTGATGATTAGCACAACAACGTCTTTGTTGGATACGACAGACTATCAAGAGAAAAAAAAAGGAGATTTAAGGACATTTTAAAAGATGGGTGCTCTACTATCTCAGCTATTATTCCTGGCTGCTGTATTTATGCGGCGTCCAGCTGCAAGAAAGCTTATTGATGAGCATTTTGAACATAATTGAAGAGGTCATAGACGTATGGGGAGAAGACTTTATCCCCAATGAGTTTAGAAGGAACAGCGCTCATACCTGCAGCTCTCTGAGGCACTGTGCATTTGAAGGCTGCGCTTCCGAAAAGAGGTGGTCACGGAGGTATACCAGCTCATAAAGGCAGACCTACAGCCTTCCAGCAGCAACAGGACTGCACTGCCCGTCGAGGTGAAGGTGACTGCAGCACTTGCCTTCTATGCCTCTAGCTCCTTTCAGGCACCAGCAGGGGACATATGCTCCATCTCGCAGCACGCCACACATTGTAGCATTCGCCAGGTGACTACTGCACTGTACACACGCAGGATGGACTTCATAAATTTCCCAATGACCAAGGAGGCCCAGAATGAGAGGGCTTTAGGTTTTGGATGAATTGCTGGCTTCCCCAAGATTCAGGGTACCATTGACTGCACACACATTGCCCTGCGAGCACCTTTACTCAATCCAGAGGTTTACCGAAACCGAAAGGGATTCCACTGCATGAACGTACAGATCGTCTGCGAACTCAGCGCGTCATGGCAATCAATGCCCAACATCTTGCGTGAGAGCAGTGTCTCAGGTATGTTCCATCATCAACCACAAGGCCAGAGCTGGATGCTCGTGGACAAAGGTTACGGCCTCGCCATGGCTCATGACCCTCCTCTGGAACCTTCAAACACAAGCCGAGTATCGCTATAATGATAGCCATGCAGCCACATGCAACATCATCGAACAGACAATTGGAGTGCTCAAGCAGCGCTTCCAATGCCTGGACCACTCTGGAGGCAGCCTGCAATACTCCCCTCAGCAGGTCGCTGAGTTCATTGTGGTGTGCTGCATATTACACAACTTAGTCATCATGAGGGAGCAGGATTTGCCAGGACCAGGAGCACCACAGGAGAGGAGGGTGGGGGGCGGGGGCGGGGGGAGGAAAGAGGGGAGGTGGAAGAGAAGGAGGAGGAGGCAGAGGAGGAAGAGGAGGAGAAGGAAGATAAGAAAGAGGAACCTGGCGAGTTATCCATGCCACCACCACCACCACAGGGGAGGCCTCATGGAGCTTTTGCCACTGCAAAAGCCTTACGTCAGCAGCTGATAATTCAACGCTTTGCTTGAAGAGTGAACGGCACGTTTGACCATTGCCTGCCCACTCTATCCCACCATGTTGACTATTCCGCCACTTATTCTGAAAATGAGACACTACACGGGAATGGTTAAGTTGAACAAAAGAATTTAGCAAACATTGTAAGCTTGTGAAATGCAATTTTGAAACCTAAATAAGGTTAATTAAACATTGTTAGCTTTAACAGAATTGGTCAACTTTGGAAACTTTCATAAATAACAACAAAACAACAACCCCTGCCCCAACTATCTTTTACACCGGCTATTCCCCCCCACCCTCACCCTTATCCCTCTCCCTCACATCATGCCCCTACCCAAGGTGGTACCAAGAGGTCGTGCATCAAGGCGGCCAGAGTCCTGCTGTATTGAGGGGAGAGACATTGCAGACGCCATCTGGGGATCAACTGGAGAAGCTCGGGGTATGGAAGGCCTGGCTTCTCACTGGTGAGCCTCTTGCTCGGCTTTGCCACTCACAGGTCTGGGTGTGACACTGGGGACTCCAGTGTCACTGATGGACGCCCAGTAGCGCGTGGGCATTGACAGCCTTGCAGGTTTCGCAGCTCGCATGGACAATCTGCGACCCGACCTCCATTATGGTCGCAGTGAGTGTCGCGATACTCACAGGAATCCCAGCCAGAACATCGAGGAGCTGTCGAGTGAGCTGGACACTCTCCCTAGACAGTGCCACCATGTCCAGTTGGACGTCTGCTTGTCTGTCAGCAGACTGATTTTGCTGACTCACCCTCTGGAGAGATGGCATACGGGATTCAACTCCAGAACTGCATTGCTGCTCGCCACTATTCCCAGGAGCTCGGAGGTCTCAAAGCCTGGGAATGTTTCATTCTCGGACGAGGTGTTGATCAGTGGTAAAAGAAGTGTCGTGTGCATCTGCCCCGCCATCTACCCCCCCTCGCAGAGTAGGCTGCTCCATCAGCTCCACTCCCTCAAATTCCTCCTCCTCCCTGAGGTGGAGGTTTGCATTGATGACTTTGGCACCTTTGACTCCTCATCTGGAAATAGAAAGCAGCAAGGGAGGGGGAAGGGTGACATGAGGAAGGTCACATAACACAGGCTCATTTGAAGGACTGGCGCTACTGCATTATATGTAGCCCATAGACACTACATGACATTGCCTCAACCCAGCCCAGGGAGTGTGCAGGGCTTACCCCCAGTATCCAATAGGGGGTCAGCACCCCCATGGGCAGCTGCCCTCCCTGAGGCACCAATCAGACCGGCCACTCACTCCTCCAGGTCTCTTAATGGCAGTGTCCGGGTGTCATGTATGTACATTCTGTTTGTAGCCACCAGATGGTGTCATTGTTGGAGGCCACTGAGCAGCACGCACATGATGCTGCTCAGGTATAAAACGCCAACCATTTTGAGAGTCAGGCACTTTGGCCAAAATAAAGCAGAGCCAAGGTTGTACCTTGCTTAGTTAAACAGCACTCAGTTTGAACCTTTATTGCATATATAACATTTGGCGACGAGAATACAAGAACCTTTGTTTGCAAAATGAGCACGATTGGATTTTTAGAGCGATTCTTGGAGGGAGAAGATTGGGCAGATTTTGTGAGCCGTTTGAACCAGTATTTCGTGGCCAACAAAATGAAGGGGGTCGATGATGCAGATTGGTGCCGGGCCGTGTTCGTCACTGTGTGCGGTTCAAAGATCTACGGTCTGATAAAGAATCTACTCATGCCTAGTGATCCAACAGAGAAAACGTACGAGGAGTTGTGTACATTGGTACGGCAGCACCTCAAGCCAGACGACGACATCATCATCTCGAGATACAGATTTTATACACACATTCAATCGGAGGACCAGAGTGCGGCGGAATTCGTTGCCGACCTGAGACGTCTGGGACCGTGCAAGTTTGGGACGGTGTTGGCAGACATGCTGTGGTATCAACCACGAGGTGATCCTGTGCAAACTTCTGGCGGTGGAGGAGTTGGATTTAAAAAGGGCCATCCAGATCGCTCAATCATGTATAACGACGGACAGAGTCTAAAGCAAATAGCGGTGAAGAACCGAACCTCGGCAATTGATTGCGATTGATTCGGCATTTGGCAGAGTGGCACATGGCAGGGCCTATCCGGCTGCGTTCGCGAAACCTGTGGCTGCCCAAAGTCCGCAGCGGGAATGTATCCATGTTCTCCGTGTTGGCGTTGTGATGGAAATCATCGGCACCAGCAGTGCCGATTTAAACAATAAAGTTGCAAAGGCTGTCTGAGAGTGGGGCATCTCCAGCGCAAGTGTCCATAGATGAACAAGCGAGCTGTGACACACCACGTGGAGGATGAGAGTCAGACTAGCGTGGATCTGGATACGCAATCCGAGATGCCAGAGGAGGAAGTGTATGGACTGTACTTCTTCATAACCAAGAGTAAACCAATTTTGACTAATGTGAAGTTCAACGGGATACCGGTATCGATGGAACTGGACATGGGGTTGAGTCAATCGATCATGAACGAGAGGGCATTTAATAAGCTGTGGGATACTAAGACTGTGAGGTCCAGGCTGAGCCCTGTTAACGCCAAGCTGCGCACGTACACCAAAGAACTGATAAAGATGATTGGCAGTGCACAAATTAGTGTATCATATAACGGTGCAGTTCACGAGTTACCGCTGTGGATTGTTCCAGGCAATGGCCCAACGCTGCTCGGCAGGAGCTGGTTGGAGAAAATCAGATGCGACTGGAACGACATAAAGGTGTTGTTATCGGAGGAATATACATGTGCCCAAGTATTGAGCAAGTTTCCCTGTTCAAACTGGGTATCGGCAACTTCACGGGAGCCAAGGTGCAGATCCATATGGACTCAGATGCAAGACCCGTCCATCATAAAGCTTGGGCAGTGCCGTATATGATGACGGAGAAGGTCGAAATTGAACTGGACAGATTCCAGTGTGAAGGGATCATATCACCAGTCGAATTTAATGAATGGGCCAGCCCCATTGTTCCTGTGCTGAAAAGTGATGGCACAGTCAGAATCTGTGGAGACTACAAGGCTAGGATCAACAGGGTTTCAAAACAAGATCAGTACCCATTACTGAAGGCTGATGACTTGTTTGCTACGCTAGCCGGAGGGAAGTCGTTCACAAAACTGGACTTGACGTCGGCCTATATGACACAGGAGTTGGTCGAGATTTCAAAGAGACTTACGAGTATTAACATGCACAAAGGTCTGTTTATTTACCAAAGGTGCTCTTTTGGATTTCGCTCAGCTGCAGCAATATTCCAGAGGAATATGGAAAGTCTATGAAGTTCGTTCCCAGAACCGTTGTGTTCCAAGATGACATCCTGATCACCGGTCGTGACTCCAAGGAACATCTGAACAATCTGGAAGAGGTTCTACTTCGTTTGGATAGAGTGGGACTCAGACTGAAATACTCAAAATGCGTCGTCATGGCACCGGCGGTCGAATTGCTCGGGAGGAAAATCGCCGCTGATGGCATCAGACCTACTGACATGAAAACCAAGGCCATCAAGAATGTACCCAAGCCGCAGAATGTGATGGAGCTGCATTCGTTCCTGGGTTGACTCAACTACTTTGGTAACTTTCTACCTAAATTGAGCACTTTACTTGAACCACTGCACATGCTATTGAGAAAAGGCAACAACTGGGTGTGGGGCACATCGCAAGACAGAGCTTTCGAGAAGGCCACCAATCTGCTTTGCTCGAACAAGCTGCTGGTACATTATGACCCATGTAAATGTTTAGTTTTGGCCTGTGACGCAACTCTCATATGGAATTGGTTACGTACTCCAACAAACCAATGAGTCGGGGAAACTTCAACCTGTCACGTATGCATCCAAAAGTGTGTCTAAAGCGGAAAGAGCCTACAGCATGGTAGAAAAATAAGCTATAGCATGTGTGTATGGTTAACAAGATGCATCAATACCTGTTTGGTCTGAGGTTCGAATTAGAGACTGATTACAAGCTGCACATTTCATTGTTTTCCGAGAGCAAAGGTATCAATACCAACGCTTCATCCCACATCGAAAGGTGGGCGCTGACATTATCTGCCTATGATTATGTCATCCGCCACAGACCTGGCACAGGGAATTGTGCCGATGCTTTGAGCCGGTTGCTAATGCCCACACCGGAGGTGGAAACGCCACAACCGGCGGATCTATTGTTAATCATGGATGCTTTTGAGAGTGAAGGAACCCCTGTGACGGCTCAACAAGTTAAGACCTGGACAAGCCAGGATCATTTTTATCGGTGGTAAAGGGTTGCATCCTCAAAGGGGATTGGTCTGCCATACCTAAGCAAATGTGCGAGGAGGCCAAACCATACATTCGTCGCAAGGACGAGGTGTCTATTCAAGCAGATTGCATATTGTGGGGCAATCGCATTGTAATGCCCAAGAAAGGGAGAGAGAAGTTTGTGCATGAGTTACACAGCACACATCCGGGTATAGTGATGATGAAGGCCATCGCCAGGTCCCACGTATGGCGGCCAGGAATTGATTCTGAGCTGGAAGCATGCGTGCATCAGTGCAACACATGCATGCAGCTCTGCAAAGCACCAGTGGAATTGCCGCTGAGTCTGTGGTCGTGGCCATCCAAACCTTGGTCCAGGATCCATGTAGATTTTGCAGTTTCATTCCTGCGCAAGATGTTTTTAGTGGTGGTGGACGCTTATTCGAAGTGGATAGAATGCATAATCATGTCATCCAGCACATCGACGGCAACCATAGAGAATCTCAATGTCATGTTCACGACACATGGTCTGCCTGACATAGTGGTGAGGGACAATGTGTCGTGCTTCACCAGTCAGGAGTTTCAGGAGTTTGTGAAACTTAATGGCATAAAATATGCAAAGTCAGCACCGTGCAAGCCTGCATCCAATGGGCAAGTTGAATGTGCAGTACAAATTATCAAGCAAAGCATGAGGAGAGTATCCCAAGAGTCACTGCAGACCTACTTGTTCTGCTTACTGCTGAGTTACAGGACAAGATCCCACACACTCACATGAGTCTTGCCTGCTGAACTCATGATGAAAAGAGGTCCTAAGACCAAGCTATCTCTGGTAGACCCGGATTTAAATAATCATGTTGAATACAGAAGACAAAGTCAACAAGGTACCACGATCGCACAACTGTGTCACGCAAGATTTTTGTTAATGATCCTGTATATGTGTTGAACGATGATCAGGGTCACAAATGGATCACTGGTACGGTCATGGCCAAGGAAGGCAACAGAGTATTCATTATTAAGCTCAAGAATGGGCAAACTTGCAGGAAACACATGGATCAGACAAAGCTGAGGCACACAGACGAGCCAGAGCAGTTGGACGAAGAAACCGTCGACGACCAACCAACCTACCAGCAGTCTTCGGAGGACTCAAGGGTCATCAATGAACCTGGAATTTTCATCATGGACCTGTTCAAAAAAATGGACTTGCAATTCCTGACATGGCCACTGCCACCCCCAACAAGTCAGCCATCCAGCCACCAGCCACAACAGACTCCGCACTGTAAATCGGAATCAAGAATTTTGCTCACTTAGCATGACACTCTAGCATGTAGAGTATCACAGGGGGACTGTAAAACTCAAAGTTTTCTCAAAATTCAAAGATTCCCCCTCTGTGTGAAGAAACCCTAAGGAAGGATCATTTTGGACTCGCTTAAGATGAACTTTGGGATTTTAAAAGATGCATGGGTCTGCAAGGGAAAAGGGCTGCAAAACCAGGGAACTACTAACCTCTGAAAAAAACAGTCTTTGGGTATTGGAGTTGTCTCGGATATTAGAGCTAAACAAATTGTCTGGGGAACTGTGTAAACTCCAAAACTCTGCTCCCTCGGCGACATTAACATTGCAACAATTGACCCAGAGATAACCAGCTGTAGCTCTAAGCATGAAACCCATCCAACACATGCATAATGTTAATCACTTTTCTGGCCTGCATGGAAAACCCAGGCCTAGGCAGACAACATAAACACCAAAACTAATTTTTACAATCGCAATTCGAATCCAACAGATCAACACATACTAAACAAGTTATTGTTAACGAGCCCGCCAAAATTTAACAAAGAATTATCAAGCCCGCCAAAACTAAGACAAAGAATCGGGTTTGATTTGGCACGCAGATTAGAAAGGTTCTCAAAGAATAATTGAGGCCCTGTTTTACGGGTTAGGCAGCCTTCTGAGCAACTAAGAACCTCCACTGCACTATCGGGCTCTTGAGCGACCACCGCTCCATCAGCTTCTTTGACCTCGACGGCACTCCTGGGTTACACTGCTCTGCTACCGAAGAAGAAGGAAGAACATCATCAAAAAGGCAGAGAAAAGCAGTTCCCAGTGACTTCGGACATCACCAACTCATCGTGGCAACAACTGACTACAGCCAACGTGGTAACATCGAAACACCGCAATCGACAAATCCTAAGAAAGAAAATGCTCGAGAAGAAACCGAAGATTCGAAAGTTTTCCACTCTACAATCTATTCCTGGCTTACAATGGGTGAAACATTACCTAAAGTAACCCAAAGCCCTACTCCTACAGGAAGAAAGTGGGTACTCACCCCATAAATCCAAACTGCGCCCTACCGCATCAGCGGACTCAACCCAACTGAAGACTACGCAGCAAGAAGTCTTCCACGACGTTCGGGGTATGGCAAGCAAAACCTAGAGAGTCCAGAGAACCCTGAAACTGCGAACCACCGCTAACTCTCAATAAGAGGACTGGTGAGCATTATTCCTGTTGCCCTAGAGTTTAACCTAGTCAGATTTAGGCATTGGGAGGTGGGAGGTGTATTATTTTCTGTAATCCATTTTGTATGTGTAATGAAGTGTTCTTTATTCTAAAGATTGCAGGTTTTGACATTGTATTTTTCTTTCCTGAATAAAATCAAAGTTTTTTGCACTAAAACCAGTTGTCTGCTGCACTTTGTCACATCCCCAAATAAATCCAAAGTCTAGAACCCAGGGAGTGGGAGCGATTCGAACCACTCAGAAGGTCAGAAGTGAACCTGACCCCCAGACCACCCCCTTCAGAATGGCGACTGTGGCAGGACTTTGGTACAAAGGATGCGATGCAGAGAATACTGTTTTGGAGGAAAAATCTAAAATGGAAGAGAGGATTTCCTCTTATGTGTATAAGAAAGGAAATCTCACTAAGAAATGGGTGCTTGGTGTGTTGTGTGCTGAGCGTCCGGGAGATGCTGCAGCTCAGTGGACTGCAAACAAAGACCATAAGGAATCAATAGAGAAAGCAATCTGGTTGATCTGCTTGCAGCGACAGGTCCAGCTCCTAGATAGAAGTATTGAGGCACTGCAGGCAGAACTGTGGGAATGTGCGAAAAAATCACATGCAGGAGAAAGGTTATGGGGAGAACTACGCCAGCTGAAACAAGGAAAGACTCAGCTAATGGAGAGGTACAGGAACAGCCAGGATTACTTTCAGTGTCAGGTCACTGAGGCTAAGAATAATGAACTGGTACAGCGGGAAGAGAATGCTGGCCTTACCCTTCAAGTAAAAGAACAGGAGGAGAGGTTAAGAGATGTACAGGCAGCTTACAAAGTAGCCAGCACTCGTGGATTTGAGTCGGGAGATCACGGTCCCTGCCAGCAACAAATCAAAAGTTTAACTCTTGCTCTGTCCAAGGCCAAAGGCATGGTATGCCTAATAAGCCCGGGTACGACCCGGGTGGACCTGGAAGAGAAGGGGGAAACTGTTCAACCACCACCTGTGGCGCCGGTGAGGCGGACAGGGATTGCGGACCACCACCACCTGTTTCAGCTCAGTTTGGCAGCATGGAGAGATGGGTTAGCCAGAGCAGGAAGGGCCAGAGCCAGGGCCAATGTGCATGGTCCGGCAACAAAGGTTTGGTCTGCCCGGCGGTGGTGGGGGTCAGGGGCCCCTATAAAGTCAGTTCGTGGTTCCCCACACTACTCAACAGCTTAGGGCTATGATAAGTCACCTGGGTAAGATCACTCAGAAGGGAGAGCCCTCAGTCCACTTAATGGAAGTGGAACAGGCAGGGGATATTAACGGGTGTGATGATGCCGAGATAGCAAAAGTGCTCCTCTCACTGGATGGCAAGCTGTATCAGTCCCTCTCTGCCGAGAACAAAAGGGGGCAGAGTACATATGCTGCCATCTGGGAGGACATTTTGGAAGCCATGGGTTGTAATGACGGGAGTCCCTTCTCCCGAGTGGAGAAGACAGCGCAGCTCACAGGGGAAACCCCACAGGCTTTCGCAGACAGACTGTGGCCTGTGTACCAGAGTGCCTGTAGTGGGGCTCTCAACCGGGATCACCTGATCCGGGATGAGAGAGCTCGCTGACTCCGAAGCCTGGTGGCAAACAGCTCACCACGGATCAGAGCAAAGGCTGAGGCCTGGTTTGACCTGAGAGATCCCTGTGCCACCGAGGAGATAATGGTCAGGCAACTGACCCTAGCTTACCGGAATGGCAGAGGAATGGAAGAGTAGCCACCCAAAGGAAAGGTCCACGAAACCAGACCTAGTCAGGATAAGAAGGAATGGCACCAGGAAGGGGGCAACCCCTCTGATACGAAGCATAACTGCTTCAGGTGTGGGAAGAGTGGGCACTGGAGAAAGGATTGTAGGAATCCATGGAAGAGTAGCACAGGGAAGAATTCTCCAGCCCCTGCTCAAAAGACTGAGACCGGGAAACCAGTCTCTCCCCACACATTCGTGGCTGCACTCCGAACAGTACTAGATGGCCCTGGGAGGGTAGCCATCGCCACCGGTACTGTAATCCCATCTGCCCCATTCCATCCAGGACAGTGACTAGGACAGACGCAGCCTGTTCACCTGTGTTCCCTCAAGTACGATGCGTGGGGGAGACCAACCGTTCAGATGGAGGTGGAGAAGGTGAAGGGGACTTATCTGCTGGATACTGGTGCATCAAGCACCCTCGTCTATGCAGATAACCCCGCCACCTCACCTCTGTCTAACGGGGTCCCTTACAGCTTAGTGGGTTTCACAGGCGCCGAGCAGGCTGGCTCATTCTCCGTTCCGTTCTCTATTCATTTGGGATCACCACACCAAGTGGACTTGTGTCCTAATGAAGTGGGAGCAGGAAGGGAAGGGGATCCTGAGGGCCGATTTTATTATAGGCCATGGGATTCTAATGGATTTAAGGAACCACTGTCTTTGGGGGCAATATGTACGGGACAGGAAAGTGAGGTGGTGGTTATCCCAGAAAAACAGGGTAAAGGAACGGTGTGCACCATGAAGCCAAAGGAGGGCTACGATCTCGAATCGCTGGTCAGTAACACTCCGATGGAATACCAAGAGTGTGTGAGGGCACACCTTGCAGCTTTTGCCACTCACAAACGCGACTGCGAAGGGTAAACGGGGTCGAGGTTAGCGTAGATGGGGACTCCATGACCCGACTGTAAAAGCAGTACAATTTCCCCAGGGAGGCGGAGGCAGACATGGAAACAGCCTTGGGTTCTCTGGTTAAACAGGGGGTATTGAGACCAATAGCTACCCATGTGAACTCTCCATTGTGGCCGGTTAAGAAACTGGACAACTCCTGGAGAGCCATGGTGGACTATCAAGTACTCAACCGTAACATCCCCACCTGTGCACCCACGGTTGCTGCTGTGGCCGATCTCATTGGAAGTATCCCAGCCTCCGCGACCACCTTCATATTTCCAATGGGTTTTGGTCCATCCCTTCACAAAGAGAGGACCAGTACAAGTTTGTTTTTACCTTTAAAGGCCAGCAATACACTTGGAACTGTCTCCTTCAGGGCTTCCACAACAGCCCTAGCATTTTTCATCAATGTGTGGCCAATTATTTAAAGAACTTCAGCAGATCCCAGCAGCTTGTACAGTATGTGGATGACCTGCTCCTATTCACCGATGAGGAGGAGGAGCATGGCCCACTGCTGGCTGAGCTGCTGGAGCTGCTGAAGGAGGAAGGGTTTAAAGTTAATCCCAAGAAGTCACAGATCGGCCAGAAAGAAGTAAAATTCCTGGGACTGACTGTGCGTGCTGGGGAAAGAACCATTGACAAAGCTAGAAGGGAAGCAGCGCAGAAGTTACTAGCCCCCAACACAGTAACAGGAGTAAGATCTTTTCTAGGACTAACCGGGTACTGCAGAGATTTCATTGAGGATTATGCAGCCACAGCAGCCCCTCTGCTCCAACTCCTACACACTGGAGTGGGATTGGGACAAAGGTTGTGAGGCAGTATTTATCCAACTCGAGAAAGATATGCAGACCGCACTAGCTCTAGTGGCTATTGATGGGGGGAAGGAATTTTTCCTGGAGTTGGCAGCCAGTGGGGACAGTCTGAGCGCAGTGCTGCTCCAGGAGTGGCACGGCTGACTAAGACCAGTGGTTTACTCCTCCAGGATACTCACTGACGTGGAGAAGGGGGTTCGCCAATTGTGAGAGACACCTCCTAGCCACTCACTGGGCTGTGAAAAGATCATTGATCTTCACGGGGGGGTCTCCAATCACCCTTCTTACCCACCATATGCCTACCCAGATGCTCTTGGACAGGAGAATCAAGGACGGGACAGTGAGCAGTGCCCGCATTGCTCGCTAGACCCTACTCCTCTCCCAGATGGACCTAAGGGTAAAAGATCTCTGCGAGCCAAGGCTCGCAGCCAACATGATCTATCCAGGAACAACCCACCTGTGTTCCGTAGAAGGGGTATGGGAAGTTAACATAGGCTTTCGGGCCGGGTTACATCCCACAGGCAGGGAGATCTATGTAGATGGTTCAAGCACTGTATCTGCGGGTGAACGACTCACAGGCTGCAGAGTTTATGACCCAGAGGCAGGCATTGCCCTGGCGATTAAATTCCCAGTACCATGAGTGCCCAGCAGGCTGAACTGTCGGCGGTGGTGTACTTGGTCACACATCCCGAGGAATTCCCTATCCCGTACACGATTTGCTCGGATAGTATGTTCACATGCAATTCATTTACGGAGTACCTGGCTATCTGGTCCCTTCGCGGATACACATCTGCAGATGGGAGACCCCTGGCAATTAAGCCTTTACTGGAAAAGAGCATGGCAGCCGTAGGGGAGGAAGGGAAGGTCTATATACAAAAAGTGAAGGCACATTCAACCACTGAATCCCGTAGCAAGGGAAACCAGCAGGCTGACATGTTGGCCAAACAAGATGCATGCACGGGCAAGCTCTGGGACCGTACAACCCAGGCCCCATTGCACCGGTTGGGACAGGATTGGGACGACAGGGAGGGCAGGGGTAGCATTGCCCCCGGACCTAAAAAATGTTTCAGACCCAAGACCCCGTCCTCAAAACTGTCCTGAACACACTAGCTAAAGGGAAAAAGGTAGACGGCCCGTACGGCACCGCAGCAATTGCCATTAAAGAAGGCATGCTGTTCAGCGGGGAGCAATGGGTAGTACCGCAACAACACCGGAGAGAATTCCTCCATCTGGCCCACGAGGGTCCAGGAGCAGGACACCCCGGACCTGAAATCACCTGGCAATGGGTGGAACAGGCAGGGTGGTGGCCAGGACTCAAGGAAGATGTCCGCGAGTTCTGCGCCGGCTGTCTGGTGTGCGCTGCCAACAACGCTGACCCCCAGAAAAGAAAGGTGTCTATGGGACATATCAGGAGGGTAGAGGGACCCTGGCAATTGATCCCGGTCGATTACCGGGCCCCTAACCACTGCCCAGGGAGGCTACAAGTACTGCCTAGTGTTGGTGGATGTGTTCCCTAAGTGGGTGGCAGCCTTTCCATGCCGTACAGCTACTGCATTGGGAACAGCTAGGATCTTGGTCAGGGAAGTGTTCTCCCGATGGGGACTACCACAGTAAGTGGAGTCCGACCAAAGGAGTCACTTCACCGGGCAGGTGATGCAGGAGACCCTTAAGGTGCTCGGCATCGAGAGGAAATGGCATGTCGCCCACAACCCGCAGTCATCGGGGCCTGTGGAGCATTTAAACCGCACTATTAAAGAAAGGTTACGAAAAGATACGGGGGACTCACCCAAGAAGTGGGTGGAGGTCTTGCCACTGGTCCTCATGGAGATGCGGGCCAGCAAGTCAAAGATCACGGGGTACTTTCCGTATGAACGGCAGAGCCATGCGAACCCCCACCCATGTGTTAGCCCCGGTGCTCACGGAAGGTCAGCTGAGGGAAGCGAGCCGGGATAGCATTGTTAGGACTCTGTTTGAACACCTTAAACAGATTCACTGGCAGGCTGCGAGCAACATGGGAAACCAGTATCGGAGCAACCGACTGCTGCTAGAACCCCGCAAACTCGACGAATGGGAGATAGGGGACCAGGTTATGGTACAGAACTGCGCTCGAGTAGGGGCTTTTGAGGCACTGTACATGGGGCAATACGACATTGTCAACAAGGCAAGCCCCATGGTCTATGCCGCAAAGATGCCCTGCCGTACAAAGTGGTTCCACATAAACCAGTGTAAACTGTTTAACCCCGGGACAGCTGCTGAGCCAGGAACAGTTCTAGGGAAAGGGATCCTCAGCCAGCAGCCTCCATCTGTGGAAGGTTCACAGTGGACGTTGCAGATTCACAGATTGTACCGTTAGGGGTGGTGAACTGTATTACTGGAGGAGCTATCCCCCCAATCATTTGGGACTCGGAAGCACCCCCTAGTAGCCAGAGCCTTAAGAAGGATTCCCCGCACACCACGGCCTAAGACACCGTGGTCACCAGCACCCCAGTTTCAGTGGTTCAGCCCCGGGAGGTTTGCCATCCGTAAAAGAATACCCAAGATCCGGGAACAATCTACGGACAGGGACCCCCAGCCAGCAGCCTTCAGCGGTGAGGGACTCACAGGAGAGGTAGCGGTGGACCAGCCACTAACTGAGCATCCCCAGCCTGTGGCCTCCGGCTGCACAGAACCCACAGAAAACAAAATGAACTCAGCAGCTACACCTAAAGGGGCAGTGTGCTGTAGTACCGGAGGGGCCATTCCCCCGATCATGTGGGACTCAGACACACCTCCGGTTAGAAACCTCCGGGTCCTGCGGTACAGGCTGCCTTACCACCAGCCATTCAGGCAGCCCAGAGGCCGCAAAAGGAAGGAGAAGAACAGGGATTAACCTGGCCACCCGGAGACGGGTGGCAGATGTATATAATGGTATAATATGAGTTTAAGAATATTTCAGGTTTGTTTATCTTTAAGAGTTTTAGTTTAAGTTAAGATTTTAGGAATTTCAGGTCACCACGACCTCAAGAAGAAACCATGTGTAAAGTAGTGAGATGAATAAAAAATCGGTTATGAAGGAGTTTTGGCCGGCAGCTGATGTTCAACTAGTGACATATACCTGGTAGTATTTGGGGGGGGGTATGAAAGAACGCATCTTTGCAGCTATTAGAGGAGGTACAAAAAGACAGAAAAAAATTACTATGCCATACTCTATTAAAATTCTGGACAAAGCTACAGTGCCAATTATGAAGCTAACTGACCAAGAGACAGAAGTTAAAACAGACATCAGTTCCAATGTAGAAACTGGAATGAAGACAGCTCAGTTTATTAAAGGCTTTATTAAGTTTCCATGAAGAAATCATGGGCTTTTTATGAAATAAGCTTAAGTTGGAACTCAATCACCTTGTATCAAGCTGGAGAGTTTTTCTCAGGGCTGAGCTATCTGTTTTATGTGTCCCTACAAGAAGGAGATCGACATGAAAAGGGTCCTGCTCCTGCTCGCCCTGATGTGGGTGAGCATCGGTGACTGAGGTGACGTGGAAGAATCTCTCATTTATGGGTGTTCGGGAGAGAGAGCACCGATCGTAACTGCAGGGGGTGACACACCGGGTGTGGAAGAGCTCGCCGTTTACTTGCACAAAGGAAGGTGGCCAGGGTGGCTGGGGTCTAACTCCACTCGATACTCCAGCCAGGCAGGGTTTACCTACGGGGAAGCTTCCCTCCCATGACCCAGGATACCGGATCGTTGCTGCGCGGGTCAGTGTTATGGAAGGAAAACATGTGTGTTTGACTTGTAAAGGACAGATTCACCTGGATAGATGGTGGTGGCTCAGGAAGCTGAGCAAGGACATGGGGGAACTGACTGGGAATGACTCAGTAACAATACTTACTGGAACATCACGGAAACACAGGGAGGAGTGAGTGTGTTTTGGAACAAGAGATGGGAGTCTGAACAGGGCATTAATGCGTGCTACAAGTTCGGTGGCGTTGACTGGGAACGGGGAGTGTGGGACCATACACGCGTGTAGGCTGGAATTCCACCCCATCCCCTTCCTGACATCTTGCCATTGTCTGACGAAGGCGATCGATATGCCTGCAGGACAGACCTCTCTGATCCCCACATGCATACGTAAATCCCCTGTTCAGACTCCCATAACTGTACCATGGAGATAATGGCACAAGACCAAGTCCCTCCACAGGTAACATACATAGGGGCTGGGACATATTGTGTCACCACCAGGGCGCCCCACTACCAGCATGGACAACACTTTTGGTGTCCGGTGAGTGACAGCAGTTTCCATTTTAAACCCGAGGCAGAAGTTCAAGTGGCTCAGGAACGGATTGTCCCCATTCCCGAACCCACCACTGTTCACCTCACTGTGAGTGAAAACATCACAAACCTGCAGGATTATGTTGCACATTTTGCTTACGAAATCCCCCCTCTACCCGAATATCTTACCGCTCTACTGGAAGCTGTAGTAATCTCACAGAAACATTTCTATACTCTAGAACAGAAAACAATTGAAATAGGGAGGAAAATTATGGAGATCACAATTTCACCTTGGTGGGATATTTTCAGAAACATAGACGTCCTAGCCGGGGTCAAAATAGCTTCCCATGTTTTAGTTGTCTGTCAACTTGTGATTATTCTTTACTTGTGGTGTTCACTTGCCGAGTGAGAGGCAGAGGCCGTCGATCCCGGCACCAAACGGTGCTCAATGCTCCCTAGCTAAACTTGGGGATCGCATCAGGAAGGGAAACGCCATATTGTAATGTCTGTTTTTTTTGTGATTTTACCTGCTGTAAAAATGCAGAGGTCAAGGGCCCAAGTTTCCACATGATTTGCGCCTGATTTTTAGGAGCAACTGGTGGAGAACGGACTATCTTAGAAATCGCAATTCTCCACATTTTTTTTCTGCAGTTCTAGTCAGGTAGAACAGTTCTACTTTGGAACAGAACTCTTTCTTCAAAAGGGGGCGTGTTCGGCCACTGACGCCTGATTTGAAAGTTTCCACAGTGAAAACGTACTCCAAACTAAAGTAGAATGGAGCAAGTGAAGATTTTTGTGGAACACATTAAAAAATCAGGCGCAGGTTACAAATTAGGCGTCCAGAACGAGGTGGGGGGGGGGAAGGGAAGTCATTAAATTCTACAATCAATCCTTATTTATACTTCTACAAATATTATACAAATAAATCCAACCTGAATAAACATGTATAAGCAAAGAAAAGATTAAATAAACCATCTTCCTACCTGTGTGAAAGTGCTTCAGCCAGGGAGAATTCTGCAGCCGTTCGTGCCGCTGAGCGGGAGGGGGGGGAGGAGAAAGCGGTTTGTTGTTGTGGAGGGGAGGGAGGGGAAGGAGACAGCGGGTTGTTGTTGTGGAGGGGAGGGAGGGGAAGGAGACAGCGGGTTGTTGTTGTGGAGGGGAGGGGAGGGAAGGAGACAGCGGTTTGTTGCCGCGGAGGGGACGGAGGGGAAGGAGACAGCCGTTTGTTGCCGCGGAGGGGAGGGAGGGAAAGGAGACAGTGAGAAGGGTAGCCTCAGTGCTGATGTGCTGATGGCAATGTGATTTTATTAAAAAATGTTCAAAAATTAAACAGCTACAAAGAACTACAAAAATGACCGAGTGCCAATGTTTTTTTTCACACTGAGCATGCGCGAATGCTCCAACGCGCACGCGCAGCGTTGCCGGCAGGAAAAAAACTAATTTAAATAGTACCCGCCCCTTCCCACTTACAAAATCGGCGCGAGGGAAAGGCTCCGCCCCCCTGGGCGCCGCGCCAAACAGACAAGGAGCTGCAAAACGCTCGAGAATAGCGCGTTTGTTTTCAGGCGCCGTTTTAGGCACGAAAAACGGGCGCCCAGCTCGGAGGGGTGCCCGTTTTTTATCCTGTGGAAACTTGGGCCCTTGAAGTGTTGTAAGTGTTTTACTTGTGTGTTTGACTGTGTATTTTTATTTTCTGTAAAACCGGTGTAATGGAGGGGCGTCATCCCCCCTCTATGTTGCAATGTAATCGGAATGACTGTATTTGCCTCTAAACTGCATTACATTTCAAAAAGGGTATGTACTTTTAAGTTTTAGTTAGGTAAATACAGGGGAAGGTTGGCTCTCGGGAATCAAGAATTTTGCTCACTTAGCATGACACTCTGGCATGTAGAGTATCACAGGGGGCACTGTAAAACTCAAAGTTTTCTCAAAATTCAAAGATTCCCCCTCTGTGTGAAGAAACCCTAAGGAAGGATCATTTTGGACTTTCTGAAGATGAACTTTGGGATTTTAAAAGATGCATGGGCTGCAAGGAAAAAGGGCTGCAAAACCAGGGGACCACTAACCTCTGAAAGAGCCAGTCTTTGGGTATTGGAGCTG
Organism: Pristiophorus japonicus; assembly: GCF_044704955.1. NCBI lineage: Eukaryota > Metazoa > Chordata > Chondrichthyes > Pristiophoridae > Pristiophorus > Pristiophorus japonicus. The sequence goes on from NC_091981.1 coordinate 225,742,633, forward strand.
TCTGGGATATTGGAGCTAAACAATTTGTCCGGGGAACTGTGTAAACTCCAAAACTCTGCTCCCTAGGCGACATTAACATTTCAATAATTGACCCAGAGATAACCAGCTGTAGCTCTAAGCATGAAACCCATCCAGCACATGCATAATGTTAATCACTTTTCCGGCCTGCATGGAAAACCCATCCTAGGCAGACAACATAAACACCAAAACTAATTTTTAAAATCGCAATTCGAATCCAACAGATCGACACATCCTAAACAAGTTATCGTTAACGAGCCCGCCAAAATTTAACAAAGAATTATCAAGCCCGCCAAAACTAAGACAAAGAATCGGGTTTGATTTGGCGCGCAGATTACAAAGGCTCTCAAAGAATAATTGAGACCCTGTTTTACGGGTTAGGTAGCCTTCTGAGCAACTAAGAACCTCCACTGCACTATCGGGCTCTTGAGCGACCACCGCTCCATCAGCGTCTTCGGCCTTGATGGCACTCCTGGGTTACACTGCTCTGCTACCAAAGAAGAAGGAAGAACATCATCAAAAAGCCAGAGAAAAGCAGGTCCCAGTGACTTCGGACATCACCAACTCATCGCGGCAACAACTGACTACAGCCAACGTATTAACATCGAACCACTGCGATTGACGAATCCTAAGAAAGAAAATGCTCGAAAAGAAACCGAAGATTCAAAAGTTTTCCACTCTACAATCTATTCCTGGCTTACAATGGGTGAAACATTACCTAGAGTAACCCAAAGCCCTACTCCTACAAGAAGAAAGTGGGTACTCACCCCATAAATCCAAACTGTGCCCTACCGCATCAGCGGACTCAACCCAACTGAAGACTACGCAACAAGAAGTCTTCCATGATGTTCGGGGTATGGCAAGCAAAACCGAGAGTCCAGCGAACCCTGAAGCCGTGATATCTAGATAGGAATAGTGCAATCAAGCAGACGCAGCATGGATTCATGAAGGGGAAATCATGTTTAACTAATTTACTGGAATTCTTTGAGGATATAACGAGCATAATGGATAGAGGTGTACCAATGGATATGATGTATTTAGATTTCCAAAAGGCATTTGATAAGGTGCCACACAAAAGGTTACTGCAGAAGATAGAGGTATGCGGAGTCAGAAGAAATGTATTAGCATGGATAGAGTATTGGCTGGCGAACAGAAAGCAGAGAGTCGGGATAAATGGGTCCTTTTCAGGTTGGAAATCGGTGGTTAGTGGTGTGCCACAGGGATCGGTGCTGGGACCACAACTGTTTACAATACACATAGATGACCTGGAAGAGGGGACAGAGTGTAGTGTAACAAAATTTGCAGATGACACTAAGATTAGTGGGAAAGCGGGTTGTGTAGAGGACACAGAGAGGCTGCAAAGAGATTTAGATAGGTCAAGCGAATGGGCTAAGGTTTGGCAGATGGAATACAATGTCGGAAAGTGTGAGGTCATCCACCTTGGGAAAAAACACAGTAAAAGGGAATATTATTTGAATGGGGAGAAATTACAACATCCTGAGGTGCAGAGGGACCTGGGGGTCCTTGTGCATGAATCCCAAAAAGTTAGTTTGCAGGTGCAGCAGGTAATCAGGAAGGCGAATGGAATGTTGGCCTTCATTGCGAGAGGGATGGAGTACAAAAGCAGGGATGTCCTGTGCAACTGTATAGGGTATTAGTGAGGCCGCACCTGGAGTACTGCATGCAGTTTTGGTCACTTTACTTAAGGAAGGATATACTGGCTTTGGAGGGGGTACAGAGACGATTCACGAGGCTGATTCCGGAGATGAGGGGGTTACCTTATGATGATAGATTGAGTAGACTGGGTCTTTACTCATTGGAGTTCAGAAGGATGAGGGGTGATCTTATAGAAACATTTAAAATAATGAAATGGATAGACAAGATAGAGGCGGAGAGGTTGTTTCCACTGGTCGGGGAGACTAGAACTAGGGGGCACAGCCTCAAAATACGGGGGAGCCAATTTAAAACCGAGTTGAGAAGGAATTTCTTCTCCCAGAGGGTTGTGAATCTGTGGAATTCTCCGCCCAAGGAAGCAGTTGAGGCTAGCTCATTGAATGTATTCACGTCACAGATAGATAGATTTTTAACCAATAAGGGAATTAAGGGTTACGGGGAGCGGGCGGGTAAGTGGAGCTGAGTCCACGGCCAGATCAGCCATGATCTTATTGAATGGCGGAGCAGGCTCGAGGGGCTAGATGGCCTACTCCTGTTCCTAATTCTTGTGTTCTTGTGAACCACTGCTAACTCTCAATAAGAGGATTGGTGAGCATTATCCCTGTTGCCCTAGAGTTTAACCTAGTCAGATTTAGGCATTGGGAGGTGGGAGGTGTATTATTTTCTGTAATCCTTTTGTATGTGTAATAAAGTGTTCCTTATTCTAGAGATTGTAAGTTTTGACATTGTACTTTTCTTTCCTGAATAAAATCAAAGTTTCTTGCACTAAAACCAGTTGTCTGCTGCACTTTGTCACATCCCCAAATAAATCCAAAGTCTAGAACATAGGGAGTGGGAGCGATTTGAACCACTCAGAAGGTCAGAAGTGAACCTGACCCCCTGACCACCCACTACAACACACTCACCCAAGGCTGGAATCGAACTGAGATGGTCAACCCGGGAGCGCAAAGCACCAGACCGTCTCCACCTGTGAAAGACTGTGATAAGATCTCTGAGGAGGATATTGTCATGTATGTACATTCTGTTTGTAGCCACCAGATGGCATCATTGTTGGAGGCCACTGAGCAGCACGCACATGGTGCTGCTCAGGTATAAAAGGCCAGCCATTTTGAGAGTCAGGCACTTTGGGCCTAAATAAAGCAGAGCCAAGGTTGTACCTTGCTTAGTTAAACAGTTCTCAGTTTGAACCTTTATTGCATACATAACACCGGGGTGGACCGCTGCCAGTCCGTCGCTGCTCATGGCAATTATGGGACTTCTTTGCCTGCAAAGATGAAAATGGGAATGGTTACCAGAGGGTCCATCTGCTCTTGTGGCACACACAGATAGCCACCACAGCACTTATCCCATACTGTCTGAATGTAATACAGTCCTCTGGTTAATGGCCCTGGAAGTTGCATGTGGTTCATCAGGAAGACTTTGAAGTGCAGAAACATTGTTTGAGATCTCAGAAAGCAGTCTTAATAATGTGTAAAGATCATTCATGGCAAATAGCGTGCCACACTAAGCCTACCTATATGTCATGCATTTTAGGAGGCAACCCATAGAGTGCTCAGAGACACCAACAGCATGACAATAAATAGTGTGTGAGAGTTATAATTTAAGTAATGAAGGAGTGCATCAATAAAAATTATACTCACTCTAACAACCCTCGAATGGTCATTGAATTTTTTCCGACACGGTGTAGCATTCCTTTGTACAGTGTCGGAGGCAGAGACCGCCTCTGATGTGTTGCTCCAAATTCTCACGTACACAGATGGGAGGGGTCTAGAGCCACCCCTCTTGTGTAATTCACTCCATCTTCTTTCTGCTGCCCCCACTAGCGCCTCATTCGCCTCTGGGTTAAAGCTCCTGGCTCTCTGCCTGCTCTCCTCATCCTCCAGGGTGCAAATCAAAATCTAAAATGGTTGATTCAGCCCCAGGTGTACTGCGCATGTGTGTGGCTGTGCCCTGCATTTGCGTTTGCGATCGGACAGCAGACCAAAGACGTGGGAAAAAAACATTTGCGCATGCGCAGAACGGCCGATTTTATTTGTCAGAACTTTCCGCTCCGGCGCACAAATTCTGTCATGCAACGCCAGATTTAGCGCTAACGCTAACGATCATTACTGTTTGCCGAAAGTTGCGCACTCTGGTGTCAACATTAACCCGCCGCTAAAAAAAAATTTTGCCGCGATTATCGCCCGAAAATGGGTGAAATCGCAAAAAGTCGCAAGTCCAGCCTGTTGAGTAGAAGCCAGGTATTTCCCAAAGGGAGGCAACTAAAATTGTCCTACCTCAGGCATGCTGTCCACCTGCTGGCAGTTATCGCAAGAGTGGAACTAATAGAAAATATTTGCCCAGATTACCTGCCCTGGTGACTGGTGGCTCGCAGAGTGACCGAAAAGAGAAGAAAGATTGTAGTAAAATGAGTAAACTGTCAGTAAAAAGACAAAATAAAGGTGAAGGCTTAATAAGCCCTTTTCTGTTTAAGATCAACCCATGTTAGCAAAATAAATGACTGCAGTTTATAATTAGAATGTTCCAAATGGGGCTAATTTACCAACTTTCATAAGTACTAAGAATAAAGACTTGGAAATATAAGGATAACTAAACAGATAATCAAATGTTAAGAAATTTGAATTTATATTTTTCACAATGATGAAAAGCTACAAGTTCTATGTAATTTAGTTAAATTTCTGTGAAACATGTAAAATACAAATCTCAGTGGTAACCATCATTAGCTTAATGACACAGACAAAACACACAGGAAAGGAACTCTATTAGTGAAGATGCATGAAGCACCCCAGATAAGCACCTCATGAATTACAGGTAAAACAATGTACAGGTTATTCCTTAAGAAAATATCTGCTTAAACTATATTAAAAAGCATTCTAGAATCTTTACCCTTTGTTTGAATGATGTTTGGATCTTCAAAAGTTATTCACGATAATGAATTAACAGGCACAAAGTTTGGTGGAGAATGCTGAAGATCAGTGCCAGTAAGATGTGTGTGTGGAAGAAACTGGGACACCTAGAATTATATCAGAGACAGGAAGAACGTTGTCACTTTGGGAATATGGGTCGCCATCAGCGAGGTCCTGGCCTTCATCCATCGGCGACGTCCTGGCCTCCCTTCCTCCGGTGACGCTCTGGCCTCCCCCCGGCTGCTGGCCAAACTCAACGACGAAGTCTCTGTTGAGCACGTGGTGTGCACATTTGGCTGTGGTCACTCTGACCTGTTTGACCTCTCCTCCTTCCACAAAATGGACCTCTGACCATCCCAATGTCTGCCCTCAACCAGGCCTCGGATCTCTCACCATCTCACCGATAGGCGCTGCCCAGCGCCAAGCATACGGCCTGCACCTCGCTGTAGGCAACTAGGCTCATACAGCAGTGCCTGGTCTCCAGTGGTCTTGGATCCCCTTGCCACTGGACAAAGATCTTGGTCAGCTGCGCCCGTGTGGTAGCCGATGTGCAATTTCCACCCCAAGATAAAAGAACTCACGCAAAGGCATCTTCCACCCTTCAAAATGAAGTTCGGGACCTGAAACGTCAGGACCCTCATGAACAACTCCAACAGCAACAGACTGGAAAGCCGCAAAGCCATAGTTGCCCGGGAACTTAGATGCTTCGATGTCAACATCGCCGCCCTAAGCGAGACCCGGCGGGCAGGGGAAGGCTAGTTCAAGGAACAAGGTTGAGGTTATACCTTCTTCTGGAAAGGCAAACCAGAGGAAGAGCGCTGCCTCCACGGAGTCGGTTTTGCTATCAAGAACGAGCTGGTCGACCATCTCAGAGACTCCCTCTGTGGGATTAGCGAACGTCTCATGACTCTTCGACTCACCCTATCCCAGAAACAGTATGCCACAGTTATCAGTGCGTACACTCCAACACTCGACGCAACAGATGAGACCAAAGAGGGATTTTACTCCAGCCTCGAACAATCCGTGTCCCGTGTCTCTATGGACAACAAACTTATCCTTCTCGCCGACTTCAACACCAGGGTCGGTAAGGACACAGCCCTCTGGGGAGGCGTGATCGGCAGAGAGGGGGTAGGGAAAACCAACTCCAGCGGTACCCTGCTCCTTACAAAATGCCTAGAACACGACCTTGTCATCACTAATACCTTGTTCCGCCAGAAGTACAAGTAAAAGGCATTGTGGCAACAACCTCACTCCAAACACTGGCACCTGATCGACAATGTTATTGTTTGAGCCAGGGATCGCAAGGATGTGCGCATCACCCGCGCCATGACTGGAGCTGACGACTGCTGGATGGACCATCGCCTAATCTGTTCCATCATCAGTATAGCCCCAAAGCGGAGGTGGCAGCAGAAGCAGTGCAGCAAAAAAAATCAATGGCGGGGCACTCAAAGACCCAGCTAAGAGAGCCCTATACAGCCAGCACCACACTGCTAACCTGCTGACCCTTGAGGATCCCGAGATGAAGAATGCCCACAGGTCTGCCCTCCAGGCCACCATAACCAGTGTCTGCGAAGAGATGCTCGGTCACTCAACCAGGAAATACCAGAACTGGTTTGATGAGAATGACCAAGAGATCCAAGAGTTAATAAATTGCAAGTGCAGGCATTTCTGAACCTAAAACAGCAACCCAACTCGGGAGCAGCAAAGCAGCTTTACAGACGGCTTATGGCCGCGGTCCAGCAAAAAACCCGCGACCTAAAGAATAGATGGTGGGTGGAGAAAGCACAGGAGATTCAGCAGCTGGCCGACAGCCATGATGTGCAAGGATTCTTCACCGCAGTCAAGGCCACATACGACCCAAGCACCCAAGGCCCCACCCCACTGCTGGCCAAGAACAGGGAGACACTCATCAAGGACACCGAGGCAGTCAGGACCCGCTGGAAGGAGCACTTCGAAGACCTCCTTAACCGAGACTGCCTTTGACTCAAGTGTCCTCGACTCCATCCCACAACATGCTACCTGTCACCATCTCAGCAAAACAACAGCCCAGCCCAGCTCAAGAACAACAAGGTAATGGGAGCAGATGGAATCCCTACTGAGGCACTAAAGTATGGCGGAGAGGCACTATTGGCATGAATGCATGACCTCATCTCTCTCATCTGGAAGGAGGAGAGCATGCCAGGAGATCTCAGAGATGCAGTAATCATGATCATCTTTAAAAAAGGAGACAAGTCCGACAGCGGTAACTGAAGAGGAATCCCCCTGTTATCAGTCACTGGGAAGGTCATCGCTAAAATCCTCCTCAACCGTCTTCTCCCTGTGGCTAAGGAGCTCCTCCCGGAGTCACAGTGCGGATTCCATCCGCTATGGGGTACAACAGACATGATTTGTACAGTGCGACAGCTGCAAGAGAAATGCAGGGAACAGCACCAACCCTTGTACATGGCCTTCTTCGACCTTACAAAGGCCTTTGGCACTGTTAACCGCGAGGGACTATGGAGCGTCCTCCTCCGTTTCAGCTACCCGCAAAAGTTTGTCGCCATCCTCAGCCTGCTCCCCGATGACATCAAGCCATGATCCTGACCAAAGGATCCACCACAGACCCAATCCATGTCTGGACCGGATTCAAGCAGGGCTACGTCATCGCGCCAACTCTCTTCTCGATCTTCCTCACTGCAATGCTCCACCTCACACTCAACAAGCTCCCCGCTGGAGTGGAACTAAACTACAGAACCAATGGGAACCTGTTCAAACTTCATCATCTCCAGGCCAGATCCAAGACCGTCCCATCCTCTGTCGTCGAGCTACAGTATGTGGACGACACTTGTGCCTGCGCACATTCAGAGGCTGAACTCCAAGTCATAGCCAACATCTTCACTGAGGCGTATGAAAGCATGGGCCTTATGCTAAACATCCGTAAGACAAAGGTCCTCCACCAACCTGACCTCACCACGCAGCACTTCCCCCCCAGTCATCAAGATCCATGGCGCGCCCGTGGATAGCATGGACCACTTTCCATACCTCGGGAGCCTATTATGAGCAAGGGCAGACATTGACGTCGAGGTTCAACACCGCCTCCAGTGCACCAGCGCAGCCTTCAGCCACCTGAAGAAGAGAGTGTTCAAAGATCAGGCCTTCAAATCTGCCACTAAGCTCATGGTCTACAGGACTATAGTGATACCCGCCCTCCTGTATAGTTTAGAGATGTGGACCATATACAGTAGACACCTCAAATCGCTGGAGAAATATCACCAACGATGTCTCTGCAAGATCCTGCAAATCCCCTGGGAGGACAGACGCACCAAGTTAGCGTTGTCGATCAGGCCAACATCTCCAGCATTGAAGCACTGACCACACTCGACCAGCTCTGTTGGGCAGACTACATTGCTCACATACCTGACACAAGACTCCCAAAGCAAGCACTCTACTCAGAACTCCTACACGGCAAATGATCCCCAGGTGGACAGAGGAAACGTTTTAAGGACACCCTCAAAGCATCCTTGATAAAATGCAACATCCCCACCGACACCTGGGAGTCCCTGGCCAAAGACCGCCCTAAGTGGAGGAAAAGCATCCGGGAGGGCGTTGAGCACCTCGAGTCTCGTTGCCGAGAACATACAGAAAACAAGTGCAGGCTGTGGAAGGAGCGTGCAGCAAACCAGACTCTCCACCCACCCTTTCCTTCAGCGACTGTTTGTCCCACCTGTTACAGAAACTGTCATTCCCATATTGGACTGTTCAGTCACCTAGAAACTCACTTTTAGAGTGGAAGCAAGTCTTCCTCGATTTCGAGGGACTGGCTATGATGATGATGGGTTTAAAACCTAAAAACTTGCAATAAAGGTCTTGCTCTGTTGTTTATAAAGCTCCCGTGTGACATGTTTGGGCAGTCTAAACACAGTTTTTAAGAATTAGGAGCATGAGTAGGTTCTTCGGGCCTGTTCTGCCATTCAATAAGATCATGGCTGATAGAATCATAGAAATTTACAGCATGGAAGGAGGCCATTTTGGCTCATCGTGTCCACGCCGGCACCACGGTGTCCCCAGGTCTCCCACTGATCTTTGACCCCAACTCCATTTTCTCGTCTCATCCCCATATCCCTCGATTCCCTTAGAGTTCAAAAATCTATCGATCTCAGATGTCAATTCTATATACCAGAGGGCTATGGATGCTCAGTCGTTGAGTCTATTCATCTAAGTCCCCAACACAGATCCCTGCGGGACACCACAAGTCACATCCTGCCAATTAGAGTACCTGCCTATTATCCCGACTCTCTGTCTCCTGCCGCTCAGCCAATTTCCTAGCCTGGTCAATAATTTGCCTTTGATTCTATGGGCTTCAACTTTATTTAACAATCTCTTATCAGGGACTTTATCAACTGCCTTCTGGAAGTCCATATAAATAACATCCATAGACATTCCCCTGTGCACTACTTTAGTTCATCAGACAGGACCTACACTTTACAAATCTATGCTGGCTCTCTAAGATCTGCTGAAAATTTTCGAGGTGTTCAGTCACCCTATCCTTAATTATAGACTCCAGTAATTTCCCAACAACAGATGTTAAGCTAACTGGTCTATAATTCCCTGGTTTCCCTCTCTCGCCATTCTTAAATAGCGGAGTGATGGCAAAATTTTCCAATTTAAAGAAACAGTTCCTGTGTCGAAAGAACTTTGGAAGATTATAGTTAGGGCATCTGCAAAGTGCTCGCCTACTTCCTTTAATGCCCTGGGATGGAAACCATCTGGCCCTGGGGATTTGTCACTCTTTAGTGCCATTATTTCCTTCTTGCTGTTATTTTTCTTACGTTAATTTTGTTGAGTCTGTGTCTGGTTCAATATTAATTTCCTTGGTATTTCTGGCCTGCTAACCTCTTCCTCTACTGTAAATACTGATGCAAAGTAATTATTCAACATGTCTGCCATTTACTTGTTATCACTCACAATATCACCGTTAGAAAGTTAAGATTGGCCGACCATACGTTGCATTTGGTCTTTGGCTCCACTACCACCCCACTGTTCCAAACTTATGGTAGGGTTTGAAGCTGGTGTTATGTTCAGAGACTGTGTTCGCATGCTTGCTGCTGCGACTGAGTGGGTTATTGTAGGTCCAGTCATGTGGTATAGATTACCAGTGATGGTGTAAGGTACATTGAGAGGGAATAACATCATCTGGGTGTATACAGTACCGCAACTTCAATGACCATCCCTCATTTCATTCAAAGCTAATATAGGCCCATTCTGAAGCCAGCCAGTAAGGGAGGGAGAGAGGGTTTATTGCAAATACCTAAAGGTGCTGCATCGCTGATCTGCAACCTAGCTCCATATAACCGGCAAGGCTCATATCCCTTAATACCTTTGGTTAACAAAAAGCTATCAATCTCCGATTTAAAATTAACAATTGATCTAGCATCAATTGCCATTTGCAGAAGAGAGTTCCACCATTCTGTGTGTGGAGAAGTGTTCCCTAATTTCAATCCTGAAAGGTCTGGCTCTAATATTTAGACTATGGTCCCTAGTCCTAGAATCCCCAACCAGCAGAAATAGTTTATCTCTATCTAACCTATCTGTTTCCCTTAATACCTTGAAAACATCAATCAGATAACCCCTTAACCATCGAAATGCTAGGGAATAAGAACATAAGAACATAAGAAATAGGAGCAGGAGTAGGCCATTGGCCCCTCAAGCCTGCTCCACCATTTAATAAGATCATAGCTGATCTGATCTTGGGCTCAGCTCCACTTCCCTGCCCGCTCCCCATAACCCTACACTCCCTTATCGTTCAAAAATCTGTCTAGCTCCGCCTTAAATATATTCAATGACCCAGCCTCCACAGCTCTCTGGGGCAGAGAATTCCACAGATTTATGACCCTCTGAGAGAAGAAATTTCTCCTCATCTCAGTTCTAAATGGGCGACCCCTATTTTCATAAGTCAACCCTTTCATCTCAGGAATCAACCAAGTGAATCTTCTATGAACTGCCTCCAATGCAAATATAGGTTGAACCTCTCTTATCCGGCACCCTCGGGACCTGGCCTGTGCTGGATAAGGGATTTTGCCGGACAAGGGGCGGTCACGTTAAATTGGATGGTGCAGGTACTGAGCAAGGGGATATCACGCTGGCTGGCATGGGGCTGGGTGTGCGGCAGAGAGATCGTGGGGGATTGTGGGGGGATAGGTGGGGGGTGGCGATAGATCGCAGGGTCAGGCCAGCGATTACGGGAGTCACCAGTGAGGAAGGACTTCAATTTGTTCATATTGGAGTTCTGCGCATGCGCCATCTGGTGGCCGGAAATGGTGCCAAATGAAGGGTGGTGCCGGATAAGGGAATCCCAGATAAGGGAGATTCAACCTGTACTGTATATCCCTCCTTAAATAAGGAGACCAAAACAGTATGCAGTACTTTAGGTGTGGTCTCACCAATACCCTGTGCAGCTGTAGCAGGACTTCTCTGCTTTTATACTCTATCCCCTTGCAATAAAGGCCAACATTCCATTTGCCTTCCTGATTACTTGCTGTACCTGCATACTAACCTTTTGTTTTTCATGCAGCCCTAATTTGTTTAATCTCTCCTTATAACTTAACCCTTAAAGTCTGGGTATGTATATGATATTTTAATGATCTTATACCTGTTCATGATATTTTAATGTTATCTTGGAGGTAGGTAGGGAGCGGGGGACTGCACTGTGGTAGGAAAACCCGGAAGAAGAGGTTTTTCTTAGGCCCTGCCGAATTTAATGGCAGGGCCTGATTAACATTTTTTTAATCAGTTTCGCGCCAAACTCAGAGGCTGGCTAACTATCGGGCAGGAAGGCCTGAGGAGCAGAGAGGAGGAAGGCCAGGATTGGAGGAGGAGGAGTAAGGCTGGGATATTTAGAGGGAGTCGGAGTTAGAATTGTCGGAGGGGGAAGTCAAAGATCGGTTCAAGGGGAGATTGGAGGCTGTGGGTGGCGGGGGGGGTTGGTCAATCATGAGGGATTGGGGAAACAGGAACGTTGGATCTAGCAGGTAAGTGGAAAGGCACTTACCCCCTGGATAGAGCAGTCCTTGCCTTTCTTTAGCTGGCAGGTTCCCTGAGGCCTGGAAACCCGACAAACCAGAGTTACATTTAAAATGGTGCTTCCAAATGAGGCACAGAGCCTTATTATAATATTTAAGTGCCAACCTGCCTCCTGGGAGCGGGTTGGCTGCCCAACCTGACCCGCCTCCGTTAAAACTGGAAGTGGGTGTTGGAGGTGGGTTGGGGGTCAGGATTCACATTTTTAACACTTTAACTTACCGTCCTACCCCAACCCACCCATTCTTTGGAATTAAAATGCCCCCGCATGTCACCGTAATTCATTTGGTAATTGATGTTATAATCGACGCAGCACAGAACACCTTCAGACTGGGGGCGGCATATTTCGCACTGAGCTGAAAATCAACAGTTTGTGAAAGATATTGCATTGGCAGAGAACTTGACTGCAAAGTTTCAAATAGTTGACAAGCTGTTTAGTTGACAGAGAGAGTGGGTATGACAGAATTAGCTCACAGTTGTTCAGACAAAAGGTTCACTTCAGATTCAAAATATAAAGCTCTTTTACAGCAATGTTAATTATTACTATCAAACAGTTATCTATTAATGAGTAAAACATTGATGGAATGAAAGTAGTTTCCTTTCCTCAATGGGCCACTCAGTAATCAGACTCCATCTGTCTGCCCACACACCCACTATGCTTGATTTATCTTAAAACATCTGACACAGCACAGATGCACGACAAAGATTTTTTTGAAGGGTAACTAATTATTATCTAGGACGCAGAACAACTCATGAATGTTTTTAATTCTTCATTACACTTGTCAGTAAATGTAGCTGAGCAGCTGGCTCTTTTTCTGCAGTTTTATAAAATCGAGCAGTTACTGCAGACTATTCCAGTTTAAGTCAAAGTGGCTTCTTGCCTCCCCCAACAGAAGCAATTGAATTATCCAGTAATTCAAATTAAATGACTGCAAATAAACAGGACAAGACATAGAAACATAGAAACATAGAAAATAGATGCAGGAGTAGGCCATTCGGCCCTTCGAGCCTGCACCACCATTCAATAAGATCGTGGCTGATCATTCCCTCAGTACCCCTTTCCCGTTTTCTCTCCATACCCCTTGATCCCTTTAGCCGTAAGGGCCATATCTAACTCCCTCTTGAATATATTCAATGAACTGGCATCAACGACTCTCTGAGGCAGGGAATTCCACAGGTTAACAACTCTCTGAGTGAAGACGTTTCTCCTCATCTCAGTCCTAAATGGCCAACCCCTTATCCTAAGACTGTGTCCCCTGGTTCTGGACTTCCCCAACATCGGGAACATTCTTCCCGCATCTAACCTGTCCCGTCCCGTCAGAATCTTATACGTTTCTATGAGATCCCCTCTCATCCTTCTAAACTCCAGTGTATAAAGGCCCAGTTGATCCAGTCTCTCCTCATATGTCAGTCCAGCCATCCCTGGAATCAGTCTGGTGAACCTTTGCTGAACTCCCTCAATAGCAAGAACGTCCTTCCTCAGATTAGGAGACCAAAACTGAACACAATATTCCAGGTGAGGTCTCACCAAGGCCCTGTACAACTGCAGTAAGATACTCAAACCCCCTAGCTATGAAGGCCAACATGCCATTCGCCTTCTTCACTGCCTGCTGTACCTGCATGCCAACCTTCAATGACAATGTATATATTTTTCTAAGTCCTCTGTTACTGTGACCATGGTGTACTACCACTTCTCATCCTCCTTGGCCTCTCTGCAGCCTTTGAAATGGTTGACCAAACCATCTTCTTCCAACACCTCTCCTCCGTTGTTCAGCTGATTGGGACTGTCCTCACCTCCTTCCATCTTACCTATCCAATTATAGCAAGAACATCACCTGCAATGCCTTCCCTTCCCACCCCCACATTGCTACCTCTGGAGTCACCCAAGGATCTATTCTTGCTATCCTCCTACTTCTCATCTACATGTTGCCCCTTGACGACATCATCCGCAGACATGTACACTGACGACACCCAGTTCTACCTCAACGCCACCTCTCTCGCCCATTCCTCTGTGTATTGTATTCCATAATGATACGGTCAAATCACTCAAATAATTTCTTCTCGCTGTTTTTGGGTATCACTTTCTTTCTTCACTTAAGTCACTGCATACAACTACAAATAATAGGGGGTCGTTTTGACTTCGTGCAATAGTGTAAAATGGGTGATAGCGAAACAGCAGCCTGTTGTACATCTTTCCTGATTTTTATTTCCATTGAAATCAATTTGCTATCATCCTTTTTATTCTATCACACAAAGTCAAAATTAACCCCACAGAAAGTATAACATTTAGACATCTGAAAACTTACCATAAAATTGGTCATTTAATCTTCAAAATATTTTTAATAAGTTTCCCCCATACAAACCTGTGCCTGAGAGTAAAGGCTAGGGTTTGAATTCTGGTTAAGTCTCAGAGTCAGTAATTTCTGCACATTCTCTGAATGAAAGAGATGCATCACGGGAGTCATAGTTTTCAACATACTCCTGTGTAATACCATGACAGCATCGACAACAACAACATTTATATAGCGCCTTTAACATAATAATACATCCCAAGGTGCTTCACAGGAGCGTTATCAAACAAAATTTGGTACCAAGCCACATAAAGGAATATTAGTGCAGATGGGTTTGGTCTTAAGGACGTTGTTTGAGGAATGGTGCAGAAGGGAGGGATTCAAATTCCTGGGACATTGGAACCGGTTCGAGGGGAGGTGGGACCAGTACAAACCGGATGGTCTGCACCTGAGCAGGACTGGAACCAATGTCCCAGGGGGAGTGTTTGCTCGCGCTGTTGGGGAGTGGTTAAACTAATATGGCAGGGGGATGGGAACCTATGCAGGGAGACAGAGGGAAGTAGAATGGGGGCAGAAGCAAAAGATAGAAAGAAGAAAAATAAAAGTGGAGGGCAGAGAAACCCAAGGCAAAAATCAAAAAGGGCCATATTACAGCAAAATTTTAAAAGGGCAAAGTGTGTTAAAAAGACAAGCCTGAAGGCTCTGTGCCTCAATGCAAGGAGTATTCGTAATAAGGTGGATGAATTAACTGCGCAGGCAGCAATTAATGAATATGATGTAATTGGCATCACGGAGACATGGCTCCAGGGTGACCAAGGTTGGGAACTCAACATCCAGGGGTATTCAACATTCAGGAAGGATAGACAGAAAGGAAAAGGAGGTGAGCTAGCATTGCTGGTTAAAGAGGACATTAACGCAATAGTAAGGAAGGACATTAGCTTGGATGATGTGGAATCTGTATGGGTGGAGCTGCAGAATAACAAAGGGCAGAAAATGCTAGTAGGAGTTGTGTACAGACCACCAAACAGTAGTAGTGAGTTTGGGGACAGCATCAAAAAAGAAATTAGGGATGCGTGTAATAAAGGTACAGCAGTTATCATGGGCGATTTTAATCTACATATAGATTGGGCTAACCAAACTGGTAGCAATACGGTGGAGGAATTCAAACCCTAGCCTTTACTCTCAGGCACAGGTTTGTATGGGGGAAACTTATTAAAAATATTTTGAAGATTAAATGACCAATTTTATGGTAAGTTTTCAGATGTCTAAATGTTATACTTTCTGTGGGGTTAATTTTGACTTTGTGTGATAGAATAAAAAGGATGATAGCAAATTGATTTCAATGGAAATAAAAATCAGGAAAGATGCAACAGGCTGCTGTTTCGCTATCACCCATTTTACACTATTGCACGAAGTCAAAATGACCCCCTATTATTTGTAGTTGTATGCAGTGACTTAAGTGAAGAAAGAAAGTGATACCCAAAAACAGTGAGAAGAAATTATTAGGGATGGTTTTCTAGACCAATATGTCGAGGAACCAACTAGAGGGCTAGCCATCCTAGACTGGGTGATGTGTAATGAGAAAGGACGAATTAGCAATCTTGTTGTGTGAGGCCTCTTGGGGAAGAGTGACCATAATATGGTAGAATTCTTTATTAAGATGGAAAGTGACACAGTTAATTCAGACACTAGGATCCTGAACTTAAGGAAAGGTAACTTCGATGGTATGAGACGTAAATTGGCTAGAATAGACTGGCAAATGATACTTAAAGGATTGACGGTGGATAGGCAATGGCAGACATTTAAAGATCACATGGATGAACTTCAAAAATTGTACGGAGTAAAAATAAAACGGGGAAGGTGGCTCAACCATGGTTAACAAGGAAAATTAAGGATAATGTTAAATCCAAGGAAGAGGCATATAAATTGGCCAGAAAAAGCAGCAAATCTGAGGACTGGGAAAAATTTAGAATTCAGCAGAGGAGGACAAAGTGTTTATTTAGGAGGGGGAAAATAGAGTATGAGAGGAAGCTTGCTGGGAACATAAAAACTGACTGCAAAAGCTTCTATAGATATGTGAAGAGAAAAAGATTAGTAAAGGCAAACATAGGTCCCTTGCAGTCAGATTCAGGTAAATTTATAATGGGAACAAAGAAATGGAAGAATAGTTGAACAAATACTTGGGTTTTTCTTCATGAAGGAAGACACAAATAACCTTCCGGAAGTACTAGGGGACCGAGGGTCTAGTGAGAAGGAGGAACTGAAGGAAATCCTTATTAGGCCTGAAATTGTGTTAGGCAAATTGATGGGATTGAAGGCCGATAAATCCCTGGGGCCTGATAGTCTGCATCCCAAAGTACTTAAGGAAGTGGCCCTAGAAATAGTGGATGCATTGACAGTCATTTTCCAATAGTCTATCAACTCTGGATCAGTTCCTATGGACTGAAGGGTAGCTAATGTAACATCACTTTTTAAAAAAGGTGGGAGAGAGAAAACAGATAATTATAGACCGGTTAGCCTGACATCAGTAGTGGGGAAAATGTTGGAATCAATTATTAAAGATGAAATAGCAGCGCATTTGGAAAGCAGTGACA
Organism: Pristiophorus japonicus; assembly: GCF_044704955.1. Taxonomy (NCBI): domain Eukaryota; kingdom Metazoa; phylum Chordata; class Chondrichthyes; family Pristiophoridae; genus Pristiophorus; species Pristiophorus japonicus. Next base: position 225,759,172 of record NC_091981.1, read on the forward strand.
GGATCGGTCCAAGTCAGCATGGATTTATGAATGGGAAATCATGCTTGGCAAATCTTCTGGAATTTTTTGAGGATGTAACTAGTAGAGTGGACAAGGGAGAACCAGTGGATGTGGTGTATTTGGACTTTCAAAAGGCTTTTGGCAAGGTCCCACACAAGAGATTGGTGTTCAAAATTAAAGCACATGGTATTGGGGCAATGTACTGACGTGGATAGAGAACTCGTTGGCAGACAGGAAACAGAGAGTCGGGATAAACGGGTCCTTTTCAGAATGGCAGGCAATGACGAGTGGGGTGCCGCAGGGCTTAGTGCTGGGACCCCAGCTGTTTACAATATACATTAATCATTTAGATGAAGGTATTGAGTGTAATATCTCCAAGTTTGCAGATGACACTAAACTGGGTGGTGGTTTAAGCTGTGAGGAGGACACTAAGAGGCTGCAGGGTGACTTGGACAGGTTAGGTGAGTGGGAAAATGCATGGTAGATGCAGTATAATGTGGATAAATATGAAGTTATCCACTTTGGGGACAAAAACACGAAGGCAGAATATTATCTGAATGGCGGCAGATTAGGAAAAGGGGATGTGCAACGAGACCTGGGTATCATGGGACATCAGTCATTGAAAGTTGGCATGCAGGTACAGCAGACGGTGAAGAAGGCAAATGGTATGTTGGCCTTCATAGCTAGGGGATTTGAGTATAGGAGCAGGGAGGTCTTACTGCAGTTGTACAGGGCCTTGGTGAGGCCTCACCTGGAATATTGTGTTCAGTTTTGGTCTCCTAATCTGAGGAAGGACTTTCTTGCTATTGAGGGAGTGCAGCGAAGGTTCACCAGACTGATTCCCGGGATGGCTGGACGTGAAAGGAGTTATATAATGTAAGTTTTTCTTTCTTTCTCTAAGATGGGCACAACGAGGTCAAATTTCTAGGCCACTGCATCTGCCTGAATATGTGTGATGTAACTACCACGAAAGCATTAAAATGACTTTTAAATGAAGACATTATTGGAAAACAATTTACCTAATTATTGTACAGAATTGCAAATGTGTGTTGAACTTTTCCATGACCCGTTTGTGTGTTTTTCTTTTCTACTATGTTTTCAATGGTCTATTTTTTAAGATTGTAGCCTAATCCAAGATCCTTCTTTACACTTACCTGTATGACTAATTCAACAGTTCCTACTTTAATTCGCAGCCTTTATAGTAGAGCTAGTTAAAGCTCAATTCATTTGACTTTTAATGTGCTTACAGGGAAACCAGCAACTCAGATGATCTCGGTTAGAATTGACATTGAAAGAAAACAAAAGATAAATATTTTAAAAAGTCAAATGTGGATAGTAACCCTGGTGTAGAATGTAGCATGTGCAATGTGCAGTGGGGACTGAGGAATCTGGGGCCTGATAATGAGACTGTTTACAGTAGGCTGACTGCATGTCTCCGTTTTCTGTGGACAATCCCTGGATGAAGTAGTATGTCCCCGGGCAAACAGTGCAACCGGCAGAGTCCATGGTTCACAAAACTCGTCCCCAAAGTGTACCCCTGGACAGTAGGACAGTAAATTTATCCTCCTGAGTGGTCAGTTTGCAGCTCTAAGGCTAAGTTAAACAGCAACTTGTACAATGGCCAGAGTGACTCACTGTGCATGCGCGGTTAGGTGTCTTTTCTGCACGTGTGCCGTTGTTGTTTCTGAGTTTCCGGCCGGGCTCGTGCTTCTGGATTGTTGGCGCCAAAAGTGCCTGGGAGCACGGCAACCGGAGTGGGTGAACGAAAGGCCATGGAAGAAGGCCCGGTCGCAGTCACCAGTCACTGAGTGAATGGGGCAGGTGGGCTAATACCATACACTGTGGGAAGGGAGGGGGTCAGATGTGACCTCAGTCACTGGGGGCGGGGGTGGGGGGGTGGCGTGACGGGACAGGTGTGACGTCAGTCACTGGGGGGAGGGGGGGCGTGACCTCAGTCACTGGGGGAGGGGGTCAGGTTGACCTCAGTCACTGGGGAGGGGGTCAGGTGTGACCTCAGTCACTGGGGTGGGGGTCAGGTATGACCTCAGTCACTGGGGAGGGAGGGTGGCAGGTGTGACCTCAGTCACTGGGGGAGGGAGGGTGGCAGGTGTGACCTCAGTCACTGGGGGAGGGAAGGGTCAGCTGTGGCGTCAGTCACTGGGGAGGGAGGATGACAGGTGTGACCTCAGTCACTGGGGGAGGGAGGGGTCAGGTGTGACCTCAGTCACTGGGGGAGGGAGGGGGTCAGGCATGACCTCAGTCACTGGGGGAGGGAGGAGAGTTGTTTGACCTCAGTCACTGGGGGAAGGAGGGGTCAGGTGTGACCTCAGTCAATGGGGAGGGGGTCAGGCGTGACCTCAGTCACTGGGGTGGGAGGGGTCAGGCATGACCTCAGTCACTGGGGGAGGGAGGGGTCAGGTGTGACATCAGTCACTGGGGCGGGGGGTAGGGTGATGGGACAGGTGTAACCTCAGTCACTGGGGGAGGGGTCAGGTGTAACCTCAGTCACTAGGGGAGGGGTCAGGTGTGACTTCAATCACTCAGTCAGGACTCTGAATGCAGTTCAATAATGTGCTGTCACATCCGCTGTCTTTAGATCCACATTCGTTTTGCAGTTGTAGTTTATATGTGCAACTGTTAAAAAAAGGTTGCTAAAAAAAAAATTGCCTCGCTGCGCAGCGCAACCTGCATTTTCCACCCTGGTTGTATTCCTATGCTCCCACCCTGTGTGTTCCCGGATTTGGTTTAGAAAATATTGTCAACCTAACTTACAGTGCCTCCATTGCTAGAGTTGTCCAGGTATTGCATGCACCTGACCTCGACAAATGATTTGAGTTCATCTAAATTTCACAATTTTCTGATGCTGTGCTCACAATGCACTGGAGGCAGCAAGGCTGCTACGTCAGGCACCAGTAGCCAGTGAAGGGCTGCTGACTGCTTGTTGCACACTGCTGATTTTTAGTAAATAACAGGTTGAGGAGGCAAGGTTTTTTATTTTTCTACCTGGACACTCTGTAGCTCACTAGCTTGGGTGAAAGTTGGGTAGTTATTGAGCCTCATGCTCAATATCTTGGTGCATTGAAGGCCTTAGGCTTCAATCTTCTCCACAGGCACCCAAAGAGCTTTTGTATTAATGGCTTCTAGTGTTATTATTATGTGATAGGTATTGTTTGAAACTGGTTGGGCAGTTAAGTGCCATACACAATGGTTTGTATTGTGGTTTATACTTCTTCTGTGACTTCTTCCTGGACTGTATTAGAAAATGAATTCACTATTAAAGACAACACTTGGGGGGAGAAATTTGGTTGTGCCTCTGTAACGACGTTGTCCCAGGCGGAGTGGTACATTTTGCAGCGGCAAACGGATTGCGTCTGCTGCCGCAAAATTCATCAGCTGGGCCCGGAGTTTGGAGCGGAGCGCTAAGGGAGGCATTGCATACCTCTTTTAGGACACTAGGCCGACTGAGCAAGCGAAAATCCCAAGCTAAACAGCCAGCCTTGGAGCACCAGAAGAGAGGGCTCGGGGGGGGGGGGCAAAAAACAACCCGAAAAAACGCCACCAAAAACATTCCCAATTCATTACTGACACGGCCCCAACATAAATCGCAAAAAGAAAAAAAAAGAAAAACAATCACACTTACCTGAGGTAGACATTTCTTCAATCACTTCAGCCGGTTCTCACCAGGGTGCACTACGGGGTGCTACAGAGCGGGCGCGATCCAAATATTGAGCCCGTGCCGCAACCAGGGGGGTTGCACACCGGCTCGCCTCTCCTGGGCGGTACTGCTCCGCGCCGCGCAAACTCAGCACCGAACGTGCCGGTGGGCTGCTGGAAGCTGGCCGCCTGGTGCAAATGCTTTCCACCGACATTACTGCCCCTCCGGAGTGCTAAGAGGGGCGTCAAAAACTGAAAATCCAGCCTATAGTCTGGTAGCATGTAATATTATTGGTAGAACTGTGGAGAGAAGTTTTTGGGCAAATTGAGCTGTTGTGCATCCATATAATATAATGTAATAAGCTATTGTACCCAGGGGAGAGAAATTCAGCTGCTTTGCACTTCCCATTAATGTCTGGGGAGGGGGGCGTTGGGGGTGGTAACACGACGCAAAGGGGTTACCGACTGGGTGCGGTGAATTTAGTGATGCCCGCGAACTTCCCTGCCGGTTTAGCACTGATGCTAAAACTGACCATCTCAGTGTAGATCGTGACATCATCAAGTGTGCAGCGCCCCGTTAACGCTCCGGATGTGAAATTGGCTCCTGCCCCTGCAGCATCGCCGGACATCAACAACGGCAGGAGGAGAAAGCATTGTCGCCTCTAGGCTGGCCGCTTAGGGAGCAATAATTAAAGGCAGTGGTTTTCAGTTAGGTCTACAGAGATCTTTGGGGCTAGAAATTCCGTTGCGACCCGTTTGGGGCAATAACTTTTGAAATCTCCGAAAAGTATCGCCAGGCGATAATCATCTTTTGCCCTCGGGAAATGTAGTTTTAGAGCTCCAAGGGGGAAGTGAAGTGCTAAATCAAGCACTAACCATGTTTCTTAGGACACCAAAGTGTGTGAGCGGGGTGTTGGGGCAGAGTGCTGAAGAATGTGCAGTGTAATACTGCCAGCATCACAGGCTCCTTCCCTCGCTTAAAGGAAAGTGCCAATGATGCTTAACAACGTTCTTCTACTCAGCTCTGTGTGGCCAAACGACCTGTGCGACTGCCATTACAGCGCCAAATAATCTCAGAGAGTGGAGGGCTTGAACATCGCGCAGCAATGAAGCGTCAAAAACTTGCAGCAGGCACCAGACTGGTGCAAAGAAGAAAGTTTGTCCTATCTGAAAACCACGATCGTTAATTATCGCTCCCAAGCGGCCAGCCAAGGTGACAACGTCTCCTCTTCCTGCCGTTGTTGACGCTTGGTGATGTTGCAGGGGGCGGGAACCAATTTCACATCCAGGGCAGTAACTGGGCACTGCGCACTTAATGACATCACAATCTACGGGGCGCTAGAGACCAAGGCGGTAAGTGTTAGCACCAGCGCAAAACCGGCAGGGAAGTTCACAGACGTCGCTGAATTCGCCGTGCCTGATCGGTAACCCTTAGCATCCCGTTACCGCACCCCCCCCCCCTCCCCTGGCATTAACGGAGGCGCAAAGTGGCCAAATTTCTCCCCCTTGATTCCTTATTTATGTGATGAGATGAAAACCCAGACCCCAGAGCTGGCAGATCCAAACTTCTTGTGGTTGGATATTACAGGCTAAATATTACATTCAAAGATCAAGTATGATTCGCCTACAAAAATGGATTATTTCTGATAATAATGGTACATTGGATCCAAACTGAAGCTGAACACTGCAAGTAAAACTACACAGTGGAAGCCCTGGAGATAGTGCCATAGGAACTGCCCAAATTTAGTCTCGGGTTTGTCACACTATGCAGAACAGAACGAGCTCTTGAAATAGAACACCAATTGGTTCTCACATTACAATTTGGATTTAGTACTGCATTTTTAACAATGTTACAGTGTGATTTTTTTTCTAATTAATAATTCACTTTCATATAATTCAGTTTGTGAGTTAAAGAAATGCAATTAAAAGGGCTCACACAAGCTTTGCACCAGGATCCTCCTGACTCCAGGAAACACTTCATTTCCCTTTTGGATGGGAGCTTCTGCAGAGTACTTTGCAGGATTAAATAAATAATTAATATGAGTGTGCAAAACATGAAATTATTATGTCACAAATTACTTTTTTCAACTGGTTACCTTACAGTTATCCTGAAGCGCTTTTCTGGTTCCTTGAATATAGCTGAACATGTCGAATGTTGGCATCCATTTTATAAAGGAGGCTGAGCAGTCTTATATGCGAACCTTGGGTTGCATAACATTAAAGTGTTGCGCTTCTGATTGGGAGACCCAGGTTTAAATCCAGTCTTAACTGGCACTTGCAATTTAGCTTTCCCTGAAGGCTGTTTTGTCAGTCTCAGCCAAGTGGTCTGTGAGAAAAAGTGGAGGAAGAGAATAAATGCAGTCAAAGTCCTCCTCCTGCATCTCTCAACTGAAGCTCCAGACTGGTCAATGGATTGTTGGCATGGAAAGTGACATTATGGAGATGTACAGAGGTTGACCACTCTGCCCTCCCAAGTGAGGGGGGCCAACCTTAATGTGAAGGGGCTAATTTGAACGAGAGAATAAAAGCAATAAAGTAGAAACAAAAAAGAATCCCCAGAATGTTTTCAAAAACATCCTCTTTCTGATATCACTTGTCTCCTAATGGCAATAATATTTTTAAAAATCAATAACATCTGAAACAGTTTCTAGAGCAAATAATGTTTGGGATTGAGAGGCACATTTTAAAGGCCTCCCTGTAGAACAATAAACACCTGATTGTTTTTCTTTCATATGGTGTAAACTCTTTGGTAAAATGTGTTTTGGACTTCTAGGCCACTACTTGTGACCCACTGAAAAAGTAATGACTTCAATTTTCCAGGATTTCACCATTGATATTTAGGTGTAAAACTATTAAAGTACCCCACTGTTATATTTGGGGGTGGGGGGGGGGGGGGGAAGGGGGGCGATGGTGGAAGACAACTATAACACAATTTTAAGTGTTCTACAATCCTAATTGAGTCAAAACATGTATAGTTAATGGAACGGTAGCTGGTTTAATAATCCAGAGGCCTGGACAAATGATCTGGGGAGTTCAAGTCCCACCATGACAGCTGGGGGAATTAAATTCATAGTAAATCTCGAATAAAAAGCGAGCACCAGTAATGGTGACTGTGAAACTATCGAATTGTTGTAAAAACCCATCTGGTTCACTAATGACCTTTAGGGAAGGAAATCTGCCGTCCTTACTCGATCTGGCCGAAATGTGACTCCAGACCCACAGCAACGTGGTTGACTCTTAACTGCCCTCTGAAATGGCTTAGCAAGCCACTCTGTTAAAGGCAATTAGGGATGGGCTATAAATGCTGGCCTTGCTCGCGACGCCCACATTCCATCAATGAATTAAAAATAACAAAGGCCTTTGCAAAAAAAAGGAAGCCACCATCCTTCACCTTGATTGCAGCGAGGATCAGGGTACGATAGTTAGCCTATGTCCAAATGGAAAAGCAGCAAGGACACTAATATTTTCCACTGGATCAAAATTTAAATCAGGACAATCATGTGCATGAGCTTGTACACATAGATAACCATTTTGTTAATTGCAAATAGAGTTGCCTTGAGTTAATCATTATCTTTGGTTAAAAAAAAGTCAAATCCAAGTGACTTAGCAGACTGAGCTAAAAGGGTAGGAGTTGTTTTTGTTTCTTTTTGAACACAAAAAACTTCAATGGGATTGTAGTATACACATTGGCACATTTTATCTGCACACAGTTTAAGGTTGCTGTGTTACTTAGGTGAGGGAGCCTGCTTAATTTCCAGCCAGGACTACATACTCTTCGAACAACAGTGCTGGTACCTTTGTTAATGGATGGGGGATTTCTGGCCTGGACAGGCACAATTTTACTTTGTTTTATGTTATGGCAATAGATTAATGCATGGGGGCAGGGAAGTAAGACATTTTTATACAATTGTTTTCAACCTGTATATGTTCAGCATGCAAAGTTTACCATAGACATAACTGGAGGCTAAATTCGATAGCCCCTGAAAATGGGCACGGGAATCATGATGTGTGATTAACCCGCACCCGTTGCTTCTGAAGCAGGCAGCCTGCAAATTTTGTGTTGCTTGCTAATTTAAATGATTGCAGCGTTGAGGCAGCGCCAAATGAGCTTTTGAGTGGTTGAACGCTTCAGCAGGGGACCCAAGTTCGTGCATGGCTAGGACCACTTAAAGCTAGCCTGGACTACTTAAAGCCAGCGTGCACCTCTGAAAGGGGAGGTGCATTCTGGCTGGATCTGGTGCTGGAAGTGGCTGGGGAAGATTGTCTGACCTGCAAGAACACTAACTAATGGCGCAACAGGGGAGAGAGCGTGCTCCAAGGTTCTCAGAAACTGTACTGGAGGCTTCGGTAGAGGAGATGGACAGGCGGAAAGGGATCTTCTCGCCACAGGGCCCCAGGAGTCCCTCCAGACAAACACTCAGAAGGCAGTGGGAGCAGGTAGCCATGGCAGTCAATGCCAGATGTCAAGGTTCAAGGACCTTGATGCAGTGCCGCAAAAAGTTCAATTACCTCTCACGAGTGGTCAAGGTCAGTTCATCTTCAAATGCCATATTCCACCAACTTTACCATTGATGTCACACACTGCTCAATGCACCATAACTCCATCACACCCTACCAACAATCTCGATCAAACAAGACTCATACCTAACATTCATTGCTTCACCTCACCCTCATGCACACAGTGTCAGCTATTCAACCATGACAGGCACATCACCCAAACACATTGCACTACACTCACTGACTCACTGACATACTTCCCTCTCTCTTGCAGGACAAGTTGGCACAAAACCCGAGGCAGCAGGAGTTAACCGACAGGGAACAGACACGGCTGCATGTCCTTAACCCAATAGAGGAGACGGTGGTCGCCATCATTGGAGTGGCTATCGCTGAGCCCATGGCCAGCGGCTGGGCTGAAACAATCAAAGATGATGGTATTCTCAAACCTAATCCTTCTTCTCGCCTCCCACTTATTCCTCCTGATTTACAAACTGCAGATGGTGTATGCATGCACCACTTGCTTTTCACCATCCCCTCACCACAACCCTACTCTTGTGCCTTTTTCATTCCAGATACCCAAGAACTGCAAACTGACCAGGCCGTGGTGGGAGAGCAAGAGCTGGAAGAGGAAGAAGGCAGTGATGATGATGACACAGCATCATCACTCGATTTCACACTCGCAGCCACCAATTAAGATATAGGGCTAGAGTATCCTCGCTTTTTGCATGCTTAATGCCCACTTAATGTCCATTTTACCGCTGAAATGATGTATAATGCCCATATATCTCCCATTTAGCCACAAAATGGAAACTGGCGGGCTTTTTTTCGGAAATTTATCGCCGAGTGTTACTTTCCCCATGTGCGTAACGCTGGAAAAAAATAATACCGCCCACCCGTTTTTTGGGGGCGGAATCATCAGAATGGGCAAAATCAATGCCCATAATATCGCCCAGCATTACTTTCCACACGGAACTAACGCCAAGATTCAATAATACCACCTGCCCATTTTCTTTTGTCGTACAGACCACATTTGGTGAAACTAACGCCCAGGAGATCGCCCACCGTCACTTTCACCACCTCGCACACATATCATCCACAATATCGCCCCAAAACACCGCCCAGAAAAAGTGGAACTGTTCTGAACTAAAGCCAGCCTTGTGGCTGCCATTTTTAAAATCGCTAGTCGCTTCATTCAAAAGGCCGCCTCAACTTCAGGGGAGTTTGCATTGACTCTGGAGTTCTTCTCAGGTGAAGTGACCATCTCAACAGACATATTTTCAGACTCTGGACTATTGGGGGTTTACTGTAGGTGTATTTTAGTGAGGAAATTATTGCTTCTGATCAATCGCTATTATACTTTCATTGAAATGGGGCCAGTCATTTCTCAGCCTGCATCGATTAATACGCAGATGATGCAGAGTGCAGATGGCTCAATGTGTGATGCACATCATTATGTCCCCAATTTAAGACGTGCAAGAATGAGGAGGAGGACCAGACCATACACAGCCCGCACGTACAGGGAAAAGAGGTCTTACCTCGACGTGTCCGACCACACCTGCCTTCGGAGACTGTGCTTCCACAAGGTGGTGATCAATGAAATATGTGAACTCATCAGGCCACATATGCAGCCTGTCATCAGGACATCAGTGTCTGTCGAGGTCAAGGTCACCACGGCACTGTCTTTCTACGCTTCCGGTTCCTTTCGGGCCTCTGTGGTCGAGATTTTCCCTCTGTCTCACCATGCCAGCCATCGCTGCATTAGACAGGTCACGGAGGCCCTGTAACCAAGAAGGATGGACTTTATCAGCTTCCCCATGACCACCGAGGATCAGACTGACAGGGCTGGAGGTTTTTACTGCATTGCTAAGTTCCCCAGGGTGCAGGGAGCTATACAGTGCACTCACATCGCCATGAATCCACCTTCTCAGGACCTGAAGCGTTTTCGTAACAGAAAAGGATTTCATTCCCTGAAGGTCTAACTAGTTGTCGACCACAACCTGATCATCATGGCAGTGAATGCCAAATGTCCAGGCACCTTCGATAAGGCTCACATCCTGCGTGAGAGCGCTGTCTCTGACATCTTTAAGGGTCAGCCACAAGGATAGTGCTGGATGTTTGGCGATAACTGATATGGCCTAGCCACCTGGCTGATGACCCCCCTGCGTGACACCCACACCGAGGCCGATAAGCAACACAACCAGAGCCACAGAGACACACGTATTATGGTCCAGAAAACAATAACTGTGCTTAAGCAGCGCTTCAGATGTCTGGACCACTCAGGAGGGGGACTACAATACAACCCTGAGCAAGTAGGTAAATTCGTGGTCATGTGCTCGATGCTGACAATCTGGCTATCAGGAGGGGCCAAAAATTGCCAGAAGGGACTGGTACTCCAACTCAGGAGAGAGAGGAAGAGGACGACGAGGGGCTGGACGCTGACCTGGGCTGGACAATCAGGCTGGCTATTTAACCATGCCCACGGCCCCCTCCAGACTGCAGGAAAGGGCCCGTGGTGGCTACATAACTGCAAGAGTCTTATGTGAGGAGCTGATATCTGAATGATTTGCCTGAAAGAATGTTGCTGTGAGTGACAATGTTGACACACTGCTGTGTGTGTGCAGCTCAGACATCAATGTTGCCCATCACCTTGGTGCCAGTTAAAGTTTACTTTGATTGAAGTAAAATTTTATTTAACCCTTTCATGTTAAGGAATCACCAGTGTGTAACGGTCCAGCTTTCTGAGACAATGCGCAACAAGGTTACGTTCAATAAAAAATTTTTTATACCAACATTGGTCTGAAATCATAAGTATCACAGGCAAAAACACCCAACCCCCGCCCACACCCCACTTTTTCCACCATTTACATCAATCATGTTCACCATGTCCAGCAACACAGAATACAAAGGCAAAACAGGAGGGTGATCCCCAGCCCCCATACATTACAACAAATTGCATACACCCAGATGGAGATATAACACAGACATCACCTGCACACATGCACCTAACTTTCCTTCCCTCCTCCCCTTCTTCTCCCCACCTCTACCCCTTCCCCTCCTCATTCCACGGTGCCTGGCCGAAGAGCCCCTCAGGCGGTGCCTCATTGGGGGGGATGAAGGCAGAGACGGTGGTTGCACGGGTACGGGAGCGAAGAGGTGCCGAGGGGGCAACAACAAGCAGGAGCTTGGTCCTTGCTTTCATCTGTCATTTGCAGTGGTGGTACGGAACCTGGGGGTGGAGTGCTGCGCTCTGGGACCACTGGGAAGCCTGTGGCAGCAGTGTTCCTGGCTATCGCATCCAGGGACTGCGCCATCCGCCGAATGTACTCAGTCATGGTGGCCAGGTGTCGGGATATGCCTCCCAATGCTTCAGCGAGCTGGTGATCAATGTCTACAGTCCTCCTGGACAACTGTACCATCTCTCCGTTCTCATGTGGCGCTCATGGACCAGGCCTGCCACATCCACGAGGCCTCCGCGCCATCCTGGGGACAAATGGGGTGCCCTGTGGCGAGGTGCTTGGGGCCGGTACCTCCAGAGTGGAGGCGGGAATGATCGGAGGACCACTAGATGGTCTTGGGGTGGAATGGCTTCTGGAGCGTGGTGATGCAGGTTCCTCGAAGTCCGCGCTCTCATCTGTAGAGAACAGACGCAGCGGATTGACGGGCGAGAATCAGAGCTCCTCAGCACCAGATGTAGGATCGTCCGGAGAGTCGGGCCCCGCACCCCCACCTTCCAGCCTCTGTGGTCTTGCCTAGGGCCGTGCTGCTGGCTGAGCTGCAAAACACAAATGAATTTATTAGAGGAGAAGAGGGTGCTAGGGTGACAAGGTGAGTCCAGCGCTACACACAGTATATGCACGACAAAAGCACCAGCACTCTCAAAATCATCACAGACATCACATTTCATGACCATCAACACATTTCCATTGCAATGATTTTCATAAGGCCAGCATTATTTTTAGGATAATTTTAGAAATCATCTATTATATTTGATTGTTCGGATATGAGTGGGTGTGGCATCTATTGACTTTACATCACGCAGTGGTGTAAGCTTTACTCACGTGGTATCACTTCAGGGTCTGCAGATGCTTCTGTGGCTGTCCGAGTGTGCTTCGCCACTAGTGTGAGCTCCCGCTCCTCCGTCTCAGTGATGTTGCTGGGGACTGGTGGCCCCCCACCCGTTCACCTCTGCACAGACCTCATCGTCGATGGCTTTTTCTATAAAAGGTGACAGGACGACATGGCATGAGATCATTGCGTGATATCATTGCTGGATACTGTCACAGAGACTGATACAACACATAATCAACAGATGTAATCATGATTATTATGATAATTATCATTCTTTACCTAAAGACCTGCACCGTGACCGCAGGCTTTGAGTAAAACATTTTCAGTAAAAGTGAAACACCGCACATCTGCTGGTAGTCATTCAAGACTGTTACAAATTAAATTATATAAATACATAAGTACATGTCAATTAATGTAAACTTACTCTTTCAGATCCCACAAGGTCGTTCCATCATTTTCGGCATTGGTTGCCCTCACGCACCTCGTTGGTCGCCGACGAGACCACCTCTGCTGTCTCAGCCCATATCTTCTGGTAGGCCTTTGGGGTGGGCTTCCCATGCCCTCCTTATGTCAAATCACCCCAGTGTAACTCGACCTCCTGCAGGAGGGAGACATTTGCCTCGTCTGAGAACCTCGTCGCTCTTTTGCGCCCTCCAATGTGCTCCTCTCCCAGCTCACTGCTCGCTCCAGCTTTCTCCACAGCGTGCTGTGATGCCTCCTCCACTCCCTCCATTATAGGCCAAATTCGGGCAAATATGTGGCTGGTAACAGCTAATTTTTGTTTGCCTACTTGCTGTGAAGCTCTAAAGACTCCCTCCTTCCTCCCAAAGCAGCCACACCACACCCACATATGCCTTCAGTCCCTCTCAGCTCCCTCTCTCTGTGTCTCCTCTTCAGCGCATGTCATGATGACCCTTGATCTCCTGAATTGCGGAAATTGAGTGTTGCCATACCGTTGCTAAGGATGGCGACACTTTACTGCAGAAGGTCAGCGAGATTTAATGCTACCACCTATTTCATATCGCTTGCGGTAACGTCCAATTTCAAAAATGGAGACGAGGTGCTTTGAGAATAGCCGAGAAGCTGGCGATCTGAAAACCCATTTTTACCGCCCACGCCGGAAATAATGCCCATTTTGGGGCGATAAGCTCAAAAGTGTAAAATCTAGCCCATTGACACAACGTGTACATTAGATAATGGCTTAGACGCGGGATCTGCATGTGGTGAGACCACAGGCATGAGTGACCTGCAGCCAGGGCAGGGGAAAGGGTAGCGCAGGTGCCAGCCCCCCAGAGGGTGAGGTCGCACACGAGTTCTGCTGCAGAGGACTCAGATGACCACTTTGATGGGGCAGGCTACAGAAGAAGGCTGATAGGTTTGCACAATGAAATGCTTGATGCATTGGCAGGTCTGTCAGAAAGCCTGAGTTCAATGTCAAGGAGCATGGAGGAGTCCAGCACCACCTGACACAGGGCTTTGCGCAGAGCTTGGAGCCCATCTTTTCCGGCCTGAAAGTGATGGCCAACTCCGTTAGCATACTTACAGACCCAACCAGGATGCAGCGTCTGACGACCGATGTCTCAGCTTCCATTGCAGCAAAAGCAGAAGCAACCCAACATCTGGGTGCTGCGAGGAAGCTCAGACTTCTGTCACACAAGCTCAGACTACTGCCATCGTGGCTGTGCTTACTCGTGTTCAAAGGGACTTGCAGGGCAGTCCAGCAATATGCCCACCAACAGATTACTAAGATCGCTGAGGCGCCGCCCCAGGTGACTGGCAGAGGCTTAGTGAAGCACGAACCTGCTCTCCTCTCAGGATGATAGCATTTGTTCTCCCACCCCTGACAGTACCCTTGCTGTTGCCTGTCAGCCCAGACTGCTGCCACCCATGCCAAGCTGGGCCTTTTAGATGCAGAGCTGCTCGAGATTGTCTTTCAAGGCCATCTGCAGTGTCCCCCACTGAAAGTCACCAGCCTTCCACCAGCCAGGCTGCAGCTACTGGGGTAGCATTGCATAGGGGCAATAGGACATGCAAAGACACATGGAAGACAGGCACTAAGAGAATGCACACGGCTGATTCGTTGACTTTTGTATGCAATATGACATGATCTTATTTATAAATTTGGTTTGGAAAGTTTATTCTGTGCTGGGTTTTATTTTTGCATGCTGTGATGGCTAGTGACAGAAGAAAGGTGTGGGATTGTTGGTGAATGTGAAATTGGGGTTGCGTTTACTGGTATGGTAGCCAAACGAGTCGGCCATGGGCATCCCGGCCAGAAAGTTACTGTCTGGGTTGCCACCTCCCTTCCTCTTACTTCTTCTTCTCTTCCTCCTCCTCAGATGATCACCCTGTAGCCGGTGGCAAGGGCTGTGCCCTCATGATGGCAAGGTTGTGCAGACCATCACGAATCCTGACACCCACTCTGCCGAGTACTCCGGACTCCTCCACTGTGGTCTAGGCAGCAGAAGCATTGCTTCAGCATACTAATGGTCTGCTCAATGAGATTTTGTGTGGAAGCATAGCTTTTGTGGTAGGAATGCTGGCCACGTGTGCATGGATTGTGCACTGGAATCATGAGACATGTTGTTAATGGATGTCCCTTGTCTCCCAATAGTCACTCTCTGGTTTGTTGTAGTGGCTCAAATGCAGATGGGACAGTGGACTGCTGCAGAAGAAAGGCATAATGACTGCTGCCAAGGCATTGACCCTCATGAGCACAGATGGAGCTGAAATAATGACCTAAGATTCAATATGCACCATACTGTCACATTGGGCTAGACTTTCCACTTTCAGGCTAAGGCTGAAAAAAATGGGCCTTGTTCCAGCGATGCGGGACCTATCGTCTGTGCTGATCACCGGCTCAAGGCCCATTTTTTTTTTGGCGATTTTTCACTTGGCCTTAGCCCAGCGATGTCAAATGGGCGATGTCATTTCCCGGCAATCTCCTGATCGCCCAAAGAAAAAGGAAGTGAATGAAAAAAAATTTTTCCCTCGCAATGCATTACTGCGCATGTGCAGGTTGATTTTTTTTTTCAGGTTGATGTTTCTTCCCACATTTTGAGAGGTCAAGGGTCTTCACACATGCTCAGAAGCTCTGGGTGGGTCTGGGGGAGAGAGAGAGAGAGAGAGAGAGGAGAAAGGAAGCAGGTCAGAAAGTCTTATCCAAATTACAGATAAATTTAAAGAATGGAGGGAGGTGCAGGAAAGAGAAGGGCCAAACCCTTCAGCGAAGCGGCACATGAGGCCCTCGTAAATGCTGTCAGCTCCAGGTGGGAGGATCTGACACGGGGTGGGCAGGGGAAACCTCCACCTCGTGCATATCGCAGGAGTTGGTCCGAAATAGCCGACCTAGTCACATCGGCCTCCAATGAAACGCGCACACCGGACCAGTGCCGCAAACGGTGGAACAGCCTACTGGCAGCTGCGAGAGCAGTTGAAATTTATATTTATGTATTATTTAATGATCTAAATAGTAACTAGAATCTGCAATGTTATTGGGTTACATTTAAACATAACTAAATTTTACGCAACCCAGCATAAAGTTAAATGTTCACTTGTTCACTTGTTATCATTACTTAACTGTTCCCTTTCCATTCTTTCTGAAATGGTCACTTGTTATCACTTAAATGGCCACTTGTTCTGTAAAATGTTTATTTCTTCTTCTTGTAATGTTTTGGGGATTTTGAGGGAAGGGTGGGTTGGTGCGGGGGCTGGGGGGTTGGAGGGAGGGTGTTGTTCATTAGTTCTTTGTTTGTTAATAAAAAATAAATTTTCTACAACTTTTGAACCTTCTCTCTTACTTACATAAGTTTTACAACGTACAGTTCTTCATGCAGGTTTGTTTGTATATTCTGTTTCCCCACGGAATATCATTAAATAACTTCATTCTGTAAAAGCTATTTAATAAATAATTCCAATATATGCATAAATAAGGTGATAATACCTATTTATATTCCCTGTCCCAAATTTCTGAGTACAATTTGCATCAATTTTACTCTCTAACTAACTCAGAACAATTCTCCACCCTTCCTCAGAGGCTAAAAATGGTGTCCGTAGTGCCCATTTCCCTCACTAAGGCCCTGAAAAAGCAACTATTTTTGAGCACTCTTTTGGGCCTTGCATCGACCCAGCGAAGTGCATGCTAAGTGCTGAAACTTGGGATGAGCCTTGTGTGGACGATCATTTGGGCGATCATCTCAGCGATCAAAGTGGAAACTTGGGGGCCTATTTTTCCGGCAATATTTTGGGCCTAGTTTCCACTTTTTGCTCAAAATGGGCGATAGAGGTCCATTTTGGGCCATAGATGGGCCTTAGATGAGCGATGTGAAGTGGAAAGTCTAGCCCATTGTATATTGAAACAATTATATATGTACCTAATCAGCCAGACTTCTCAGGTGAGTAGATAATGCCGGGTTAAGGGGAATATAGCATCATGCTGCTAGGTTACATATGCTGCACACAACTGGGTGCTTCAGTTCCACAGGATACCTAGCGTGCCACTGTACATGTACTGGTGTGTGAGCAGCCCATTACTTCATGTGCATCAGTCGCACTGACTACGCTGATATATAAAAGCATTAAAGACGTGAAGTCATTTTGCAATAAAATCTAACATGAAATTGTTAAGAATATAATATGCTAGAACATATGAAAGGATGGAAGGAGATAAGATTATCTAGCCTAGTGAGATCATTGTTTTTCCATGACCATGTACAGTGTGTTGTATTACAGACTCTACCATTATTTAATCAGTTGAGGAAAGTGAATAACCATGGGTAAATCTTCCAAGAAGATACAACTCCCTGACTCCCTGAAGCAATCTAACAAAACTCCAGGTTATCAATCTAACTTGATAACTTACGTTATTCAACCCTGCCCAGTTGCTTTCTACATTTTCACAGTCCCAACAGCACAGGAGTTATTGCGATCCACGAAGTATTTGATCATATCTGTCTATAGTTCTCCTCATAACCTTCAATCCTCTTAAGCACATCCTTATCCAGCTCCTATGTTAAAGGAATTAATCAAGATAATATTAATTGCTTTTGGTAACCGTTTATTCCATACACTACTAGTATATGTGAAAAGGGCAATTAGGGATGGGCAATAAATACTGGCCTTGTCATGACCTCCCATGAACAAATAAAAAACATTCTCACTACTCTTACTTAAAGTTTTGGATTTTGTACTCATACTTTCAAACTTCTGTGATCACAGTTTCAGTTTCATAACCTGTTTAAATCCACGCTGTCTACCCCTTCATCTTAAAACCTTGGACCGAACCCCTTGTCAATCTTCTTCTCTCCAACTTGGTTCTGTGAGTCAGCCTTCATAATTTTGATCCTAATCCCTGGATGATCCTTGTCACTTTACCATAAACTATATCCAGGGTATCAACATCCTTTTGATGGAAACTTAACCAAACTGCGAATAATATTCCAAATCAAGCTTTACCAATGAGTCACACAAGATTAAAATAATCTGCGTTGACTCAGTACTTCAATAGAATTGTTGACATAAATTTCACACAGCTAATGATGTCAATGGTTAATAATCACAGCCAAATTCTGTTCCTTTCTTCCCTTGCTAATGGAATAGTAGTACTTGCTCTATTAAAGGTAAGGCAGTTGATTAAGAAAGGCATTAGTAGTGTACTCCTTGTAAGGGAGCACGTATTCCTGTTTCCCTGTTGCAGTGGGCATTGTCAACAAGTAATTGCCCCCCTCCAAATTAGGATCTATTCACTTTTTACACATGTTTCATTCTAAACCAGAACATTTACAAATTGAAAAATAGAATTTTGGGGAACATTTAAGCAAACTTCAGTGCTTCATATTTGATCCAACCTATTGGCTTATGTAAGGGGTTCTTGGGGAGTGTTGTTGTGCCTTGGGTGTCTCTCTCTGGGCTTCTGCCCTCACAGTTTATGCCTGGCCTGTGAGGTACCCTGAGTGCTGCAAGAGCACCCCTGGAGAAACTGTGTCCACAGCTTATGAAGGGGGTTTTTGAGACCCGTGCGTCCCCACAGCTTATGCCTAGCCTGTGAGGCACCTGTGAGTGTCAAACACTCCTAACCCCTTCTTCCCTAGCCTGTGACACACAGTTGAGCATTTTCGAGGCGCTCCTAGCTTCCCTTACACTGTTCTGACATAAGACTCACGATCAGGAGATGTAATACAATAGAACTGAGAGAAGGTGATTCCAAGAGGAACTTAGGCTTCCAATTTATTTGACAAGGTGTATCTCAACAAACAGCAATACACCAACAAAACGATCCCCCTAAATGGACACAATGAAAATCGTTACACAAGTTTAGCAGTACAATGCCCAACCTCCCACCTTTCCTGGCCTAACTGAGTTGGGAGTTCCGGGGACCAGAGGTTATACTCACTACTGTGCCTTCTGCAGTCTGGTGGTTTGTTTCTTCTATCTTCGGTGTCTTCGGACACTGGTTTTCCTTCAGTGTCAAGAGGCTTGCTGGTTGTTGGATCCCGAGGGCAGGGAACCACACAATGCGTCAGAAACCCCTTTTTTTATAGCCAGATTATCCAGTCCGCCTCTCCTGCTGAAATCGATCCTTCCCATTGGTGGGCTTTGTGATTTTGAAAAATGCAGCAGTTTTAGATTATTGCGGGTTTTTTCCACTGATGTTAACCTACTCAAGGTTTGAGTGGGTGTTGATTGCGTTGGCCTCCTGTAGCCATTGTGTAGGCCCTTGGGTTGTTTTGGGTTCCCTAGTTTTCTGAAGGTCTGCATAATTTCCTTCCATAGTGTAAACATGGGGAAGTCAATAGCCCGATAATAGCGATGAGTCAGTCCCACAGTTTTCGAGCAAGTGCTCTCCCATTGGCTTGAAAGCCCTATGCTTCGGGCTGACTCTGTCCCACCATTTGCCCTCCGGTGTCCTCCCCCATCCAATCACTGCTCTGCCAAGATCAAACCGTCTCGGTTTCAATTCACACTGCAGCACAGACCGATCCCACAGCCCTTTTCCTTCTGGGTAAAATGAGGGAGTTTTCATCCTCCCCTACACTTAGGCTTCCAAATAATATTGTTTGTCTCAAACAGAAAAAATGATTCCCCTTGTTCTGTAGCTTTTGCTCATTTCCTGTTATTTTATACAATTACTGAGACTTGAATCATGTATTGGATCACTGACTTTCTTGTATATAATGGGCTATGCTTCCTATTCATTAGACTGTTGAAATATGATTGCTAGGTTCTTGTATAGTTTACAAATGCACAAGCCAGGCTGTTCAATATTGATATTGTGATGTTAACACTCCCGAGGTGCATTAGGTCCCTGCAGAGATACAAATGCCATTTCACCAAGTTGTCAAATTGAACAGTCGTCTGCAAGCTAAGTATAAAGAAAATGACAAGATGAATTAAGACCAACGAGAACATCACATGTGTTCACAAGCAGCAATCTGATGGCTGATTTTCGTATGTTTGGGAAGGAAGTGTGTCCTCTATTGAGCACCTGCAGCAAAATGGTAAATTAAAATTAAGGGCCCTGAAAACACATGGACCAGTGATCCTGACACTTGCACAACCCTCCTCACTGGAGTATGTGGATCAATGGGGAATTCACTGGGCAGACTGGCCAGGGACATGGAAACTCCCAATCTAAGAGACCACAATCCTCGTACCAGCCCCGACCTCTCTGAAGTAGAGGACCAGATTAGTGGAGGACAGAAACTGAGAGTGCAGGCCATAACTTTGCATATCTGGGCCCTGGCCTATTTCCCTGGCCTTCTACTGCACTCCCACCAGAGTTATAATAGGAGTGTGCTGGAAGGCCGATGTGTTTTCTGGACCCCAAGAGGTTTAAGGAAATCCATAGTGGCCTTTTCTTGGAATTTGATTATTCAAATGATGGCATTTTAAGACAAACCATCCACTACAAATGAATAATTAACATTCTGTTGCTTGCGGGTGACATTGTGATTAGAAAACTTGAGAAGAAGAAGGTGCTTGGACCTAACATTGTAACACAGGCCTCCCCTGATGCTCACGAACTCATCCGGAGCACCTTTTATTTACTGAGAGATATTTCAGGTAGTACAGCATTTAGTGCTATCCTTAAGCTGAAACAGATCAGGTTAGCAGAATACAATTAAGAAATCCCAAAGATGGGCATGTTTATTATTATAATAGTTTTAGAAATGTTAGTGTCATTTATTTGTCCCAAAATTATTTTAACCATAGTACATATTCACAGCACATGTACGATGAAGTTCATACTACAACCAGGGAATCTTATCTTTGCATATCCCGTAACAGGACACTTCCTTAATAAAATGTATTAAGCAAATTTTTGGGGGGCAGATAGGAAGAGTCAGAAGAATTGAGTTATTTTTGACATTATTGTGTTAAATGCAATGACATGACAAAGCATTTGACACAATTTATGTGGCTGTTTCACCTATTTACAAGCAAATGACAAAAGTTGCACCAAATATTTTTTCATGAGGATGGTACCCCTTTAAGATACCTTTATTAATCCTTGTGCAGCTTGTAGCAGCAGACAAATAACACATTGGACATCTATATCTCAGCAATAAAACCCAAAGTAAAACTATAGTCCTTCAAGTAACTTTGATTAAGTTACACTTGGAGTAGTCTGCACAGAGTGGACTTAAAGAGTGTTTTTCTTGGGAATATGGAAAGAATGGGAATTTGGAGAAGAGGGTGAAGGAGTTGCAGTTTATCCCCCACACCATTAATTTTGCTTTGTGTTACAGATGGATATTTAATTTCATTACCCATTACTTAATCCAGATCAATTAAGAAGTCAAGGAACTAAACTATAAATGAAGTTACTTAAATACAAATTTAATTACAGTTAATGAAATAGAACAAGGCTATATAGGGATGGCAGTGCAGGTGATGTGCCGCAACTGCAGCATGTGGGAGTTTGTGGAGAGCACTGTGATCCCGGACAACCACGTTTGCAGTAAGTGACTGCATCTTGAGGAACTTCAGCTCAGAGTTGTTGAGCTAGAGCCTGAGGTGCAGACATTGCGGGGCATCAGGGAGGGGGAGAGTTACCTGGACACTTTGATCCAGGAGGCAGCCATACCTCTTAGGTTAGGTAGTGGTGCAGGTCTGGTTATTGGTCAGGGACAGGAGGGTGTGACTGCAACTCAGGGAGGTAAGGGGACCCCACATGTAGTGCTGGAGGAGCCTCAGCCTTCACCCTTATCCAACAGGTGTAAGGTTTTTGCTGCCTGTGCGGATGAGGGGAAAGCCTGTAGGATGGATGAGCATGCTGACCATGGCACCATGGTGCAGGAGGCCATTCAAGTGGGGAGAGTGAAATAAATTTAGTTATGGTAGGGGACAGCAAAGTCAGAGGATAGATAGGTTGTGTTGCCTGCCCAGTGCCAGGGTTAAAGACATCTCATGGCTGGAGAAGAATTTGGAAAGTGGAGGATCCAGGTGTCCTGGTCCACATAGGAACCAATGACATAGGTAGAACTAGGAATGAGGGTCTGTTGAAAGAGTTTAAGGAGTTGGGGTCCAAATTAAAAAGCAGAACCTCAAAGGTAACAATCTCTGGATTGTTACCTGAGCCACGCGCCAATTGGTATAGGGATAAGCAGATTAGAAAGTTAAGTGTGTGGCTCAAAGAGTGGTGTGGGAGGCAGAGGTTTTACATCAAGGGGCACTGGCACCAGTACTGGGGAAAGAGGGAGCAGTTCCGATGGGATGGGTTCCACTTGAACCGGGCTGAAACCAGTTTCCTGGCGAATCGAATAACTAGGCAGAGTGACTATTTGCACGAGTTTTTTATGTGTCCTTCTGCAAATGCGCGCATTGGACTCCGCCCCCTTTTTGAGCATGGGCCCTCGTTTGGGCTGGGGGTGGGAGGGGGGTTCTGGGTAAGGAACTTTGGCTGGGTGGGCATGAACGTTGGCTGATGGGGCATGAACTTGGGCTGGGGGGACATGAATTTGGGCTGGGATGGAGTCAGGAACTTGGGCTGGTGTGGGGGGTGGGTAAGGAACTTCGGCTGGGGGGGGGCATGAACTTGGGCTAGGGGAATCAGGAACTTGTGCTGGGATGGGGTATCTCTATCCTGTCTAGGGTCTGAAGTCAGAATGGCTCAAATTACACTTTGCAAAGTCACTCAGAACTTGGGCTGGGCAGTCCTAATTACTCATTTCTGAGAAATTTCTGGGTGTGGCTTATCCTCCAAGGGGACCAAGCAGCAAATCAAGGCATGTGAGCCTATCAGAGACAATCAGAGTTTTTTGCTAGTGCAAATAGCTGTGTCCATAACTAGGTCAGTAGACAAAGCTTTAAACTAATGAAGAATGGGAGGATTCAGGAAAGAGTAAATTTTAAAGCAGCAGGAGAAATGTCAAGGCTCCAGAGCAGAGCAGAGTTTTGGGTAAAAATAAGCAGAGTGGGTCAGGAGGGGACAGAGAGAGTAACAATGGTAATAGGGCATCAGTGACTAAGGTGACATCAGGGAAAAATAGACAAAGGTCAGAGCTAATGGCACTATATCTGAATGCGCGAAGCATTTGCAACAAAATAGATGAATTAATAACGCAGATAGAAATTAATAGGCCTGATCTAATAGCCATTATGGAGATGTGGTTGCAAAGTGTCCATGGTTGGGAACTAAATATTCCAGGATAGTTTACTTTTAGAAGAGATAGGCAAAATGGAAAAGGAGGAGGAGTAACTCTGATAATAAAGGATGGGATAAAGACAGTAGACAGAATGGATCTTAGCTCAGAAAATCAAGAAGTACAATCAGTTTGGGTGGAACTAAGAAACAGCAAGGGGCAAAAAACATTGGTGGAAGTTGTTTACAGGCCCCCAAACAGTCATAGTCATCATAGGCAGTCCCTTGGAATTGAGGAAGACTTGCTTCCATTCTTAAAATGAGTCCTTAGGTGGCTGAACAGTCCAATATGAGAGCCACAGTCCCTGTCACAGGGGGGACAGATAGTCGTTAAGGGTAAGGGAGGGTGGAACAGGTTTGCTGCATGCTCTTTCCACTGCCTGCGCTTGATTTCTGCATGCTCTCGGCGATGAGACTCGAGGTGCTCAGCGCCCTCCCGGATGCACTTCCTCCACTTAGGTTGATCTTTGATCAGGGACTCCCAGGTGTCAGTGGGGATGTTGCACAGGGAGGTTTTGAAGGTCTCCCTGTAACGGTTCCTCTGCCCACCTTTGGCTCGTTTGCCGTGAAGGAGTTCCGAGTAGAGCGCTTGCTTTGAGAGTCTCCTGTCTGGCATGTGAACGATATGGCCTGCCCAGTGGAGCTGATCAAGTGTGGTCAGTGTTTCAGTGCCGGGAATGTTGGCCTGGTCGAGGACACTAATGTTGGTGCGTCTGTCCTCCCAGGGGATTTGTAGGATCTTGCAGAGGCATCCTTGGTAGTAATGTTACCAAACAGTAGTGGTAATGTAGGGCGCAGTATAAATCAGGACATTAGAGGTGCATGTAACAAAGGTAATGCAATAACCATGGGGGACTTTAATCTACATATTGACAGGGAAAACCAAATTTGCTGTAATGGTGTGGAAGACGAATTCATGGAATGTATATAAGATGGTTTTCTAAATCAGTACGTTGAGGAACCAACTAGAGAACAAGCTATTTTAGATCTAGTATTGTGCAATGAGAAAGGGTTAATTAATAACCTTGTAGTAAAGGGGCACTTAGGGAAGAGTGACCATAATACGATAGAATTTTACATTGTTTGAAAGTGATTTAGTTTAAACCGAAACTAGGAAATCTAAATAAAGGAAACTATGTAGGTGTGAGGTAAGTTTGCTGATGGGAATGCAAGTTGTGAGGAGGATGCAAAGATACTTCAAGGGGATATAAACAAGCTAAGTGAGTGGGCAAGAACATGGAAAATGGAATATAACATGGAGAAATGTGAAGTTGTCCACGTTGGTTGGAAAAATAGAGAAGCAAAGTATTTTTTAAATGGTGAGAGTTTGGGAAATGTTGTTGTTCAAGGATATGGTATGTTGGCCTTTATTACAAAAGGATTTGAGTATAAAGGAAAGACGTCTTAATGCAATTATATAGGGCCCTGGTGAGACCGCACCTGGAGTATTATGTACAGTGTTGGTCTCCTTGCCTAAGGAAGGATATACTTGCCATTGAGAGAGTGCAACGAAGGTTCACCAGACTGATACCTGGGATGGGGGGATTGTCCTATGAGGAGAAATTGAATAGACTAGGCCTATATTCTCTCGAGTTTAGAAGAATGAGAGGTGATCTCATTGAAACATGCAACATTCTTACAGGGCTTGACAGAGTAGATGCAGGGAGGATGTTTCCTCTGGCTGAGGAGTTTAGAACCAGGGGTCACAGTCTCTGAATAAGGGGCCAGCCATTTAGGACTGAGGTGAGGAGAAACTTCTTCACTCAGAGGGAGATGAATCTTTGGAATTCTCTATCCCCATTAGACTGTGGAGGCTCAGTCTTTGAACATATTCAAGACAGAGATTGTTAGATTTTTGGATATTAAGGAAATCAAGGGATATGAGGATAGTGCAGGAAATGGAGTTGAGGTAGAAGATCAGCCATGATCTAATTGAATGGCGAAGCAGGCTCGAGGGGCCGAATGGCCTACTCCTGCTTTTAATTCTTATGTTTTTATATTATGCTGTGTGATATTAGCATATAAACACTTAATGTGACGTATATCATTACTTTACTCACTATTTCAATATATGTGTTAAATGGGTTAATATTTCCATTAAATTAATGGACAAAGTAAGTAATTTCTGGTCAAGTTTATAATCATCCAACAGTATGCAATTTGCTTCTTGCTTTCACAGTCAGAAATTTCTCTTCAAGTACCTTGCTTAATGTAATTGTTTTTAACCAAAAGTTCAGAAGAAAGTCAATATGAAATACTTTATACAAACTTCAACAGTTATCCATCCAACTACATCGCCACTTCTGATTCTAATGTGCTGGATTATTGTTGTTTTAATCTTATTAAAATATTTTTTAAATACTTGTGTGCTGTAGTGTATCTGATTGTAAGTGTCATTAATATAACTTAGCTCATGCTTGTCCATAGCAAGGTGCTTAATTGCAGCTGCCACAAATGATATTATTAATCTTGAGCGGGATTGATCAAAGGAGTTTTGGAGGCTCCCTTTAATCTATTTGTATGCAATTAAAAATAAATCTTTTAAACATGATTCTGTGCGAATTTTGGGGGCAATAGTTTCTATTGCAATAACTGGTAACTTATGTAGAAGTGCATGAATTAGAAATCACCATCGTAACCCACATTAGAATAATTCACAGGAACCAATTGCGTGTTAAGGACAGTGAATGTTTGATAATACATAAATTACAAAAGAAAAGAATAATACAATATAAGGATTTAACAATTTAATTTTAATAGCTATATATAAGAGTACTGAAGTTTATAGTTTATAAGATGGAAATCCTGATGCATTGCTCGTCCTCATAAGAAACTGCCATTGCTCCAAAACCTGCAGTCCCTTAGCCTGGCCAGTAAGCTGCTATATTATTGAGCTGAAACATACTCTTTTTTGGATGTTATGTAGATTGGACTCAGTACTCCTCTAGTACTGCAATTGGTGGAGGAGAATTTGAGAGAGCAACACAGGGTGGTGTGTGACATCAGGCGGCACACACTGGAAGCTTCAATTGGTGCGCAACACAGCAGGTCTAGGCACAACTTCAGTGGAATGGCATAGGAGAAATATTGAAGGAGATTGAGGCTTAGAAGGGAGGATGTGACAGACCCGTATCACCTTCAGTAAGAAGTACTCCCCACAAATTGAATTATCTGTGTGGCACTGCTGTGGCCGATCAGTTATCACAGCTTTCAGTTTTTATGCATCCGACTCCTTCCTGCCTAACAGCCAGGACCTCTACAGTGACAGCTCGGTATACCAAGGGGGTCACAGGTACATTATTCCGGAGAGCAAACAATATCATTATTTTTGTCAGTGACCAGTAGCAGCATGAATCTATGGGTCTGCTGTCTTTCTCAGAGTTGAGACAATCATTGATTGCGCCCATGTTGCCATTCAGGTCCATGTACATGGTGCTGTGGCCTTTTGAACCGTAAGAGAGTTATTCTCTCAACATCCAGCTGGTTTGCACAGAATATGTAGCTGAATGACTGCTTCCCTGGAGGCTCATTTTAAAGCAGTCGTCCGGATCACCCTTATGGTTGAAGGAGAACGGAGTGGAAGGAAGGCTCCAGGGAAACCCAGGCTACCTTCTGTAGCCGTGGCACTTGACATTGTTGGACCAGCTATGGACAGACGCACAGGTACAATGAAGCTCATACTACAAGCAGAATGATTATTAAGCATACCTGTGGGATTTTAAATCACTTCATATGTCTTGACTGATCAGGGGATTCAGCTCAAGGCTCAGAGCTCAAAGAACAGGATGGTGAAGCTATTACACAGCAAGGAGGTGAAAGTGGCAACAGGAATAAGCTGCTGAACCAGTAATTCAGCAAGGAAGACAGGTACACCAGGCACAAATTCAAGATGCCTTCCAACTAGTGGCCGAGTTGCCTCACCGACATCTGGAAAGAAATAACTTGTATTGTTGTTTTGTAGACAAAAGTGGCAACAAATTGGCACACAGCAGCTTCCCACAAACAGCAATGAGATAACTTGTCAGATTAACTAACTGTTTGGGTGGTGTTGGTTGAGGAATAAATGCTGCACAGGGCACTTCCCCTGATTTTCTTCAAATAGTGCCATGTGATCTTTTGCGTTGACCTGAGCAGGCGGACCGTGCTTCTGTTTAACATCTCATCCTAAAGGCAGTACCTTCGGCAGTGTAGCACTCCCTCAATATCACACTGAAATGTCAGCTGAGACGTGGAATGAGATTTGAGCACACAACCTACTGATTTAGGCAGAAGAGGCCCATCACTGATTTAAGTTCAGTAATCTAACGTTCCCCAAATCACTACTATTAGATTTTCTAGCACAGTTTCTCCAATGGCTTCTAATACTATCTTTTGCTGGACTTTTTTTATACTAATGACATAAATATTCAGCACAATGTTAAAATAAAATGCACTGCATTTACAAATGATGCATGACTGTGGTTTGTTCATTTTGCTTCTACCAAGTGAGGGTAATTCATGTGTGAAGTCTAATATCTAAACCTACAACTTCTAAGTGATTCTTGTCTTGAAGGAGTAAATGTGTTTATTGACTATAACGATTCACTGACAGCCTGCCTAGACACTGGTGACTCAATGTCGTATGCACTGGTAGAGTTCTAAACCTGTGTCAGCCACATCCATTGCTGCGATTGCTGCTTTCTGGTACCAATACTGTCATTTGCATTGGCCAAGCGAACGCCATTAAGATTTGAACCCAAGACCTCTAAGCAACAGTGCAAGCATGTGTGACAGAGGTTCCTGCTGCACTTATGACTTACTCCATTGATGGTTCTGCTGTAGATGTCATAGGAGTTCATCCAGTACTGCACAGATCTCAGTCATGAAACTCCTTCTTTCTGCTGTCTGAAAGGTTACATTGTTCAGGAAGATTGCATGGTGAGAAGCCATCCTGAGCAACCCTTTACTTCAGAGGTTTAAGTACTTGATTACTGCATTTAATAACCATCAATACAAGCGATTCTTCCACCTCATTGGATGGCCTTCTATATGGACATTATAGCACACATTTTAGTGTGCCTCAGGTCATAACCACTGTGGTTATAGCAGAATGGTGCTCAATGGTGGCTTCCAGAGCTGCCCTTGCTGGACGTTGTATGGGCAGTAAGAGGGCACTTCATTTACATGGGGCACATTGGCTGGGGTTTTGCACTTCTGTACTCGCCAACACACAATTTACCTCCTATTTACTTTAACAATTGAATTAATTTGCAAAAGTTATAATTGCGCAACAGGAATACAGCAGAATAATCAGCCATATAAATGTATAACTTAAATTATTTTAAACTGTCTAAAGATTTAACACGCTGAAATATTAGGATGCTTTCCACAATCTTTTACCTTAAGTCCTTAATGAGTGAAGCATGAGTTCTTCTTTACTCTATGGAGTCCCGTCAAAAAGTCATGAAATGGAAACATATGGTTAAAGGAGGAGAACTGAGAGCAATTGAAAGGGAGAGAAAGCTGTACCTATTATATATCATTTCTCTGAGTCTCAAAGACAGAATAAAACATACAAGATAAAAGGACATTTTCCCCCTAGGCAGGCAAATTGCTATAAATCTATTTTCCTTATCGGTTTCATGTTTGCTCTTGACTTGCATATCAAATAATTTGGTCCCACAACTGATAGCTGAGCACCTTTGAGAGCCTGCAAGTCTATTTCAGAAAGCCAACTCAATTGCTGGTACAATACTGCTCATAAAGACCATCAACAACATAGCAGGAGACAGCTTGGCTAAGTGGCCCCCACAGAAATGTATATATCCCTAGATGGTACCTTTGCGATGCTTTCGTTTACTTTCTCCCATATCAAGACAAGAGAATGTATTTTAGAAACAAGCTAACAGAGCTTCATTTTAAATCTACAATATATGAATCTATCTAAAATTAATCATCATCATAGGCAGTCCCTCGGGGTCGAGGATGACTTGCTTCCACACTAAAAATGAGTACTCAGGTGACTGATGAACTCATTTTAAACAGTGGAAGATGCCTGTGCGTGAATTATTTTAATGTGGGGTGGCCATTGCACACCAGCCAGAACACAGGCTTGACGGAGCAAGGTCTTGGTCCAGTGGCAAAGGGATCCAAGACGACTAGAGATCAAGCTCCGCCGCATGTGCCAATACATACACACAAACTCAAACATACTCCTACTGTCTTCCTTCCTTTCTCCTTGCTACAGGACCTCTCTCTATGTAGAATTCATAGTACACAATGTAAGCCTCACAACCTCACAGCCTCGCTATTGGCCCGTGCTGCACCTTTCCTTGGTCTTGTCCACACTGCTCCACCTCTGGGCTCTGACTTCTCCACTCCTCCGTGCCTTGTCCGTCCTCTCCTCTCCGCTTCAGGTCTCCGGACCTCGCCGGTCCTGACCTCCAGACCTCACCCATCCCGACTCCTGGACCTCGCTGGTCCCGACCTCCACTCCTCGTCAGTCCCTCCCTCCACTCCTCCCCGATCTTCCGCTCCTCGCCACTCCCGACCTCTGCTCCTCGCCACTTCCGACCTCCGCTCCTCGCCACTCTCGACCTCCGCTCCTCGCCGCTTCCGACCTCCGCTCCTCGCCGCTTCCGACCTCCGCTCCTCGCCGCTTCCGACCTCCGCTCCTCGCCGCTTCCGACCTCCGCTCCTCGCCACTCTCGACCTCCGCTCCTCGCCGCTTCCGACCTCCGCTCCTCGCCACTTCCGACCTCCGCTCCTCGCCACTCTCGACCTCCGCTCCTCGCCGCTTCCGACCTCCGCTCCTCGCCGCTTCCGACCTCCGCTCCTCGCCGCTTCCGACCTCCGCTCCTCGCCACTCCCGACCTCCGCTCCTCGCCGCTTCCGACCTCCGCTCCTCGCCACTCTCGACCTCCGCTCCTCGCCGCTTCCGACCTCCGCTCCTCGCCTCTTCCGACCTCCGCTCCTCGCCACTCTCGACCTCCGCTCCTCGCCGCTTCCGACCTCCGCTCCTCGCCGCTTCCGACCTCCGCTCCTCGCCGCTTCCGACCTCCGCTCCTCGCCGCTTCCGACCTCCGCTCCTCGCCACTCTCGACCTCCGCTCCTCGCCGCTTCCGACCTCCGCTCCTCGCCTCTTCCGACCTCCGCTCCTCGCCACTCTCGACCTCCGCTCCTCGCCGCTTCCGACCTCCGCTCCTCGCCACTCCCGACCTCCGCTCCTCGCCACTCCCGACCTCCGCTCCTCGCCACTTCCGACCTCCGCTCCTCGCCACTCCCGACCTCCGCTCCTCGCCGCTTCCGACCTCCGCATTGTTGATTCTGCCATTGCAGTGGCTAGCTTTTTTTGATTTGCCCACAGCTCCAGCCTCGCACTCCAAACTCCAGACTCCAAACTGCTCCTCTGACTGTCCCATGAAGTCGGGCTTTGTTTGATTTGCCCACAGCGCCAGCCTCGTGCTCCAAACTGCTCCTCTGTCTAAAATTAATATTAACAAGACATAATGCAAAAATGGCTAGAAGCAAGATGGGGCTCTGCTTCCATCACACATGCTAATGGACAAAGTAAACTGAAGCACTCAATCTGGCTTTGGGTGGAATTGCCCCAGTGCATTCAATACTTGTTTACTCGTGCAGTTATGAATCTCACTAAAAATAATGAGAAGCAGGTTAAGTACCAGAAGTGCTGACTGGGACAATAAACAGGTAACAATCCTTTGTCACTGTAGTTTAGTAATTCAGGATAATAATAATACAATAATGAAGTGTTCCAATGATATCCACAATTATTACTTTCAGGAATCCAGACAAAGTGCAGTGACACAATCTAGCACATATGTAAGATTTCTAAAGCTCTGGCATTAAATTGACAGCAAGAACGATTCTTTTAAAACAATTTGGATTAGTTTATTAAACACACACACATGCACATCTATCAGCAGTCATCAGCTATCCTATGGATCTACTTTACTTCCCTCTGGCAAAGCACAAGCACATGGTGTTCGTCCTTACTTCTGCTGTGGAGGGAGGTTCCTGCTTTTGTCGTGTGCTAAGGAGAAGAGAGACCCAGCAACCTTTGCTTGGATTATTATATTTCTTACAGCCATTGTTTCTCAGAAAGCCTCAGGATTGGGTATTATTTCCAGGGCCGTTCCTGATTGGCTTCTCCTCATACATGTGTCTGTCTGGAGAGCCAATGCCATTCCTTGATTAGGTTAATGATGATGATGATGATGATGATGATGATAATGGCTTTCTAGTTTGGTGAGTTTCAAAGCCATGCTGACATGAACTTGGGGATGTCATCCATTTTGTTTCTTTTAACACTGCAGCCTTTTCATATAATCTTTTAACATTTACATATATACAGAATCAATTTTATCATTACTAAACTCTTTTATTCTTATACATCTTAGTATCTTATGCAATAATATCCATGTGCTATGTCCTATAATTCTTCAACAACTCCTTGACGCTCAATGTTTCTATGGAAACAAATGCTGATATTGACCATGTTCAGGTTCACAATGTGTTTACAGTCCATGACTCAAATTGTTTCAGTAATATTAGGTACTGAAAGACAAAAAAATGATTATTAAATTCCAAAGTAAATATGAATCACATTTGGCCCACTTTCATTTCACTGCACTCATTTGCAACATTTTCTCAGCTGCTCTTTTTGCCTTTTATAGTTATCACTTTCTGGACTCAAACTGTAAAGTACACACTTAAGACCGGGTGAAATGTTAGTTTATTTTTCTCTTTCAGATGCTAACTGAGCCATTATGTATTTCACGTGTATTGTTTTAATTTCAGATTTCCAGCATTTGCCGTTTTTACATTAATATCTACACAATTAAGGAGTTTGCGGAAAATACGGTTCAGTGTTTCTGCAACATTGCAACACTGACCATGAACACTAAATGAAGCTGTCATTTCTCATACAGTAAATATGTGAAAGGACATTCTAAGGTGCAGTAATAGAAGCTCTCATTTAAAGGTTAATAATTATGTTTCTTTCACACCACACAGATCCTTACTAAGATTATATATTACTTACAAGCTAGACAATTGTATCACCTTGCAATCATAATGAGTTTTATATGAGATTATTTATTTTGACACAAATACCAATCTGTGTACATGTCAGTGATATTGTATGTGATTAATGTACAGTTAATGATTTTGTTTATACTCTGTTTCCTTAATGGGCTATGCTGTGAAGGGCAATTAATTGAGCAACATTGTCTTGTGTTGAATTAGGTGAATCTGTAGGTTAGCAAATGTTGAGGAAAACAACACCACTCACAATAATAAAGTTAGTTCAACCATGTTCCAAATGTATCCATTTGATTTTACTACTTAATTCTCTGCCCAAGGAAGCAGTTGAGGCTAGCTCATTGAATGTATTCAAGTCACAGATAGATAGATTTTTAACCAATAAGGGAATTAAGGGTTACGGGGAGAGGGCGGGTAAGTGGAGCTGAGTCCACGGCCAGATCAGCCATGATCTTATTGAATGGCAGAGCAGGCTCGAGGGGCTAGATGGCCTACTCCTGTTCCTAATTCTTATGTTCTTATGTTCTTATGTTATGTTCTCTCTGTCAATCATGCCCCCCCAGAGGTCTGTGTCCTTGCCAACCCTGGCGTTGAAGTCACCGAGGAGGATCAGTTTATAGTAGGACAGGAATTTTTCGAGGTTGGAGTAAAAAACCCTCTTTGGCCTCATCAGTTGCATCGAGCGTCGGAGCGTATGCACTGATGACTGTGGCGCTCTGGTTCCGGGATAGGGTGAATCGAAGAGTCATGAGGTGTTTGTTAGTCCTGCAGGGGGAGCCTTTGAGGTGATCAACCAGCTCGTTTTTGATGGCGAAGCCGACTCCGTGGAGGCAGCGTTCTTCTTCTGGTTTCCCTTTCCAGAAGTAGGTGTAACCTCCACCTTGTTCCTTGAGCTGTCCTTCCCCTGCCCGCCGGGTCTCGCTTAGGGCGGCGATGTCGATATCAAAACGTCTAAGTTCCCAGGCAACTATGGCGGTGCGGCGCTCCAGCCTGTTGCTGTTGGGGTTGTCCATGAGTGTCCTGACATTCCAGGTCCCGAACTTCATGTTAACGGAGTGGAAGATGCCTGTGTGTGAGTTCTTTTAACGTGGGGAGGTGATGTCATGTATGTAACCTTCATGTAACTGTAACCTTCATAACAACACTGCACACTGTATACACCTAAGAAATGCACACCTTGACCACAGAGGGTGAACTTGTGGGAGACACTCCTCACCTGGTCATCCAGGTATATAAAGGGAGGTCCCACGCAGGGTCATCACTTCTTGGTCCTGTGAATAAAGGTTCGGGTCACAGATGACCTTGTCTGCAGAATGTGCCTCGTGTGAATTTATAGTAGTGTGTAAGGACATTACATTTGGCGACAAGAAACGGGAATCAACGACTCATGTGAATGGCCACCGGTAGCACAGAGGAACGGTACTGTGTTGGTGAGGACTGGGATGATTTCATAGAGAGGCTCCAGCAGAGCTTTGTCACGAAGGATTGGCTGGGAGAGGCAGCGGCTGACAAGCGAAGGGCGCATCTACTGACCAGCTGTGGACCTAAGACGTACGCGCTGATGAAAGACCTGCTCGCACCCGAGAAACCGGCAGACAAAACCTTTGAAGAGCTCAGCAAACTGATCGGTGAGCACCTCAAACCGGCAAGCAGTATACACATGGCCCGACACCGATTCTATACACACTGACGTCGGGAAGGACAGAGCATACCGGACTTCGTTGCAGACCTTCGGCGCTTGGCCAGCCTCTGTAAGTTCACAGACGCCTGCAGGGGGTAGATGTTAAGCGATTTCTTCATTGAGGGCATTGGTCATGCCGGGATTTTCAGAAAGCTAATTGAGACCAAGGACTTGACCTTGGAAGCAGCGGCCTTGATGGCTCAGACCTTCATGGCGGGGGGGGAGGAAACCAAGATAATATACGCGCGCAACTCTGCTTCCAACGTGGCGATGGATCAGGGAGTTAACATTGTAAACGTGACTCAGAATCCTGCAGGCAGGCAAGGGCAATTCAACACCACCCAGGCAGCAACAGACTCTAGAGTGGGTCCTCAACAGAGACAATGGCAGGTTGAACGGACATTTATACCATCACGGTGGACAATGCGTCCCGGGATGGGGCCATTGACACCCATTAACAGAGTGCTCAAGAGTAATCAAAGAGACAATCAGAGAGGAATGTCTAATAA
Organism: Pristiophorus japonicus; assembly: GCF_044704955.1. Classification (NCBI taxonomy): domain Eukaryota; kingdom Metazoa; phylum Chordata; class Chondrichthyes; family Pristiophoridae; genus Pristiophorus; species Pristiophorus japonicus. The sequence continues at coordinate 225,793,265 of NC_091981.1, forward strand.
CAGCCCTTTTGTTCACAACGATCTCAGCTCATGCTGGAGGTGCGGGGGCAGACATGCTGCAAAAACCTGTAGGTTTCAACAATTTATCTGTAGAAATTGTAACTTCAGTGGACATTTAGCCAGAATGTGCAGGAAGCCCGCAGCGAGGCTAATTTACGAGGCAGATGAACCAGAAGAGGGGTCTGCAAGGCAGATTGATGCTTGGGATAAAGCAATGGACGCTGAAGTTCAGCTGGATCATGTGGCAAACATCCACAGCTCATATACCAAAACGCCACCTATGATGATGAAAGTCCTATTAAACGGCATCCTGGTACATATGGAGCTGGACACAGGGGCCAGCCAGTCACTTATGAGTGTCCAACAATTCGAGAAACTATGGCCACTCAGAGCTAGCAGACCCAAACTAGAATGCATTGACATGCAATTACGGACGTACACCAAAGAGATCATCCCAGTGCTCGGCAGTGTAATGTTGGTGGTCACACATAATGGATCAGGGAACCGGCTGCCACTCTGGATTATCCCTGGAAATGGTCCCGCGCTTTTGGGGAGGAGCTGGCTAGCCAAGATGAACTGGAAATGGGGGGATGTGTACACCATTTAATCTGTGGAGCAAAGTTCATGCTCACAGGTCCTACAGAAATTTGAGTTACTATTTCAACCTGGTGTCGAGGCTTTCAAAGGTACCAAAGTAGTGATACGCATCACCCCGGACGCCAGACCTGTGCACCACAAAGCCAGAGCTGTGCCATATGTGATGCGGGAGAAAATTGAGAGTGAGTTGGACAGGTTGCTAAGAGAGGGCATAATTTCGGCCATTGAATTCAGCGACTGGGCAAGCCCCATCGTCCCTGTCCTAAAAACGGATGGCTCGGTCAGGATCTGTGGCGACTACAAGGCCACTATCAACCGACTACAAGATCAATACCCGCTTCCAAGAGCGGAGGATCTTTTTGCCACGCTGGCAGGTGGCAAGCTGTTCACCAAGTTGGACCTCTCTTCAGCCTACATGACCTAGGAACTGACCGAAGAATCCAAACTACTGACCACCATCACCACGCAGAAAGGGCTGTTTGTCTACAACAGGTGTCTGTTTGGCAGTCGATCAGCGGCCGCTATCTTTCAAAGGAAATGGAAAGCCTGCTCAAATCCATCCCTGGAACAATCGTATTTCAGGACGAAGTCCTTATCACGGGTCGAGACACCGAGGAACACCTCCACAACCTGGAGGAGGTGCTACACTGACTGGACTGGGTAGGCCTGCGACTAAAGAAGTCCAAGTGTGTGTTTTTGGCCCCAGAGTTCGAGTTTTTGGGCAGGAGGGTTGCCGCAGATGGGATCCGGCCTACCGAATCCAAAACGGAGGCAATTCGTCGTGCGCCCAGGCCCGGCAACACATCGGAGTTGCGTTCATTTCTGGGACTCTTGAACTATTTCGGGAACTTTCTGTTGAACTTAAGTACATTGTTGGAGCCGTTACACGTGCTCCTGTGTAAGGGTTGCGATTGGTTTTTGGGGGACTGTCAGGAACGGGCTTTCAATCGGGTGCAGAACCTGCTTTGTTCTAATAAGCTGTTGACTTTGTACAACTCCTGTAAGAAATTGGTTTTGACATGTGATGCATCATCCTATGGAGCTGGGTGCATGTTGCAGCAGAGTAATGATGAGGGCCAACACCAACCTGTAGCTTATGCCTCCTGGTCGCTCTCCCAAACAAAACGGGGATATGGGATGGTTGAAAAGGAAGCACTTGCATGTGTCTACGGGGTGAAAAAAATGCACCAGTACCTTTTTGGCAGAAGATTCGAGTTAGAAGCGAACCACAAGCCGTTAAAATCCCTGTTGACACACAGCAAAGCTGTCAATGCCAATGCGTCAGCTCGCATACAGCGATGGGCTCTCACGCTGGCAGTGTATGACTACACCATACGGCACCGACCAGGCACCGAAAATTGCGCTGACGCGCTCAGCAGACTTCCACTGACCACCACTGAGGGGGCAGCGGAGCAAAACGCTGAGATGGTCATGGCCGTTGAAGCCTTTGACCGCGCAGGCTCCCCCATCACAGCCCGCCAGATCAAAATCTGGACAAACAGAGATCCCCTCCTATCCCTGATTAAGAAATGTGTCCTGACTGGGGATTGGGCGCCCGCACACGGAGCATGCCCTGAAGAGGTCAGACCGTTTCACAGACGGATGGACGAACTCTCCATCCAAGCCAACTGCCTACTATGGGGCAGCCGGGTAGTCATCCCCCAGAAGGGAAGGGAAGCATTCATTAAGGAAGTCCACAGCGAGTACCCAGGCATCGTGCTACTGAAGGCCATTGCCCGGTCACATGTATGGTGGCCGGGAATTGACTCGGACCTGGAACACTGTGTTCGCAGGTGCACGACGTGTGCCCAGCTGGGCAATGCCCCCAGGGAGGCCCCACTCAGCCCGTGGCCCTGGCCCACTAGGCCATGGTCACGTATTCACGTAGACTACGTGGGCCCGTTCATGGGAAAAATGTTGCTCATTGTTGTTGATGCGTACTCGAAATGGATCGAGTGCATCATATTGAATTCGTGCATGACATCCACCACTGTGGAGAGTCTGCGTGCTGTCTTTGTGACCCACAGCTTGCCGGACAGCCTGGTTAGTGACAACGGCCCGTGTTTCACTAGCTATGAATTCCGGGAGTTCATGTCGGGTAATGGCATCAAACATGTCAAGGCGGCACCGTTCAAGCCGGCTTCCAATGGCCAGGCGGAACGTGCGGTCCAAATCATAAAACAGGGCATGCTCCGGATTCAAGGACCCTCCCTTCAATGCCGCCTATCACGCCTCCTGCTGGCCTATCGGTCCCGACCGCATTCGCTCATGGGGGTCCCGCCCGTGGAATTACTCATGAAACGTACACTTAAAACTCGGCTGTCACTCATTCATCCAGTCCTGTCAGACATTGTTGAGGGCAAGCGCCAGTCCCAAAATGAGTGCCATGACCGTAACTCAAAGGGGAGATGTATAGAAATCGATGACCCTGTATTTGTTCTTAATCACGCTTTGGGGTCCAAGTGACTTGAGGGTACTGTAATTGGCAAAGAGGGGAATAGGCTCATAGTGGTCAGACTTAACAATGGACAGATATGCCGCAAGCATCTGGACCAAGTAAAAAAAAGGTTCAGCATGGACACTGAGGAACCTGAGGAAGATCATGAGATGTTGCCCACACCACCACCAGTGAACGAGCAACAAGAACATTCAGCAGCATGCACAGTCCCTGCAGCCAGCCCGGACAAACCTGAATCACCACAGGTGACACAGACGCATGCCAAGGCTCAACAACCAGAGCCCCAACTACGGCGCTCCACGGGAGAGCGCAGACTGCCTGAAAGACTTAATCTTTGACCCCATAAGACGTTGGGGGGGAGGTGATGTCATGTTTGTAACCTTCATGTAACTGTAACCTTCATAACAACACTGCATACTGTGTACACCTAAGAAATGCACACCTTGCCCACAGGGAGTGAACTTGTGGGAGACACTCCTCACCTGGTCATCCAGGTATATAAAGGGAGGTCCCACGCAGGGTCAGCACTTCTTGGTCCTGTGAATAAAGGTTCGGGTCACAGAGTAACCTTGTTTGCAGAATGTGCCTCATGTGAATTTATAGTAGTGTGTAAGGACATTACAGTTGTTGCACACTGGCTACCACACAGGCGTAGCTGAGCAAGGTCTTGATCCAGTGGCAAGGGGGTCCAAGATGATTGGAGACCAGGCACTACTATATGGGCCTAGTTGCCTGCGGCGAGATGTTGGTTGCAGGCTCGGCGCTGGGTGGTGTCCTTGGTGGTAGGTGTCTGAGGCCTGGTTGGGGGCAGGCATTGGGAGGGTCAGTGGCCCAGCGTGGTTCAGAGTGGGAGGGCAGCGGGGTCATAGCCATGGTACTCACCACGTAGTGGAGAAGAGGCCAGGTCACCAGTGGGGAAGGAGAGCTCCGGTCGTCGCTGAAGGAGGAGTGGAAGCCAGTCGGCGACGTGGGAGAGGGGGACCCGGTCGTCGTTGAGGAAGAGGTCATCTGTCGCCACGTGTGGTCCAGCGTCGTCAAGGAGGCCCAGACTCTGTCGTGGATGAGAGTCACCGCCGCTGGAGGTATTCCGATCGCCGGTGGAGGGAGGGGGGGAGGGGGGTGGGCTGAAGGCCCGATAGCCAGGTCCAGGTTGAGGGCGCCACCTCCGGAGTTCGCCGGGGGACGTTGGAGGTCGCCGGAGGTCATCGGAGGTCGCTGGAGGTCGTCCATCGGTGATGTGGTGGGAAGTCTGAGGTAGGCCTGAATGCAGGGTTGGGACTAGGATAAGGGCTAAGGGTTTGGTTTTACGTGCTTAGACCCCCTATTACGGTCTATTTGGTGAGGGGAGTTTTAGACAGCGGGAGGGGTGGTGGTTGTCGGGTGGAAAGTTGCCGAGAGCTGGTGGGAGTTGTTTGGAGCTAATTAGGAAGCCAAAGATGAACAATGGGGAAAAAATTCAAGTCGTTTGCGCCTCCCGTTAGCTGCTATCAACTCCCGCGAAATCCCATGGGAGTTTAATGGTGGCGCTAACCGGTCGCGCCCCGCTCCTGCCAGTAGTGCCACGCGCTGCTGCATTGGCGATGACAACATCATCACTGTACATTGCGACCTGTTTTCGTCCCAGAGCGAAAATTCGGTTACGCTCTGTGAGGTCGTTCGCAGGGGGAAAATTAAAGGGGAGGTGTGGTGCTGAAAATGTTAAAAATGGCCGACTTACCAGCCTTCTCATCTTCATATCATGGACTCCGTGATGCGATGTTGCAGCCCGGCACTTCGCTTCTGTGCTGGGCTGCTACGGCACCCCGCTCCCTGGTCATCAACATCATCATCATCATAGGCAGTCCCTTGAAATCGAGGAAGACTTGCGTCCATTCCTGACGTGAGTCCTTAGGTGACTGAACATTCCAATACGTGAATTACAGTCTCTGTCACAGGTGGGACAGACAGTCGTTGAGGGAAAGGGAGGGTGGGACAGGTTTGCCGAACACTCCTTCCGCTGTCTGTGCTTGCTTTCTGCATGCTCTCAGCGATGAGACTCGAGGTGCTCAGCGCCCTCCCGGATGCTCTTCCTCCACTTAGGGCGGTCTTTGGCCAGGGATTCCCAGGTGTGGGTGAGGATGTTTCACTTTATCAAGGAGGAATTGAGGGTGTCCTTGAAACGTTTCCTCTGCCCACCTGTGGATCGCCTGCCATGTAGGAGTTCCGAGTAGAGCGCTTGCTTTAGGAGTCTTGTGTCAGGCATGTGGACAATGTCTAACAGTGGCCCCTTCTCCCTAATGCAGAGTCTGCAGTGTGCCCTCCCCTTTAATAGAAGAGGAGGGCGCTGTGTTCCCGCCAGCACCACGTGCCTCTCCGCATAGTGCTGGAAAATTCACATTGGTTAGCGCGAGATTTTGCACTCCACTTCCTCTTGGGACAGTAAGCCCAATTTAGCTGGCAGGGCGGGACCTCTGCACCTGGCACAGGAAGTCCAACCTCACAGCTGTTTCGCGCTCCAAGAAATGAAATTGTCCAGGAAATTAAAACAAAATAGTAAAATATTCTACACGCACATAAATTCAACAAAAAGAATGTCTGCATGAGAATAGCGCCACTAAGGGATGGTCAGGATACAATCACAGCGAATCGGCAGAAATATTAAATAATGATTTTGCTTCAGTATTTACCAGGGAAACCAATCGGAAGACGAGATTAGAAATGATATAACCACATTTAAAATAAAAAGAGGAGTAATAGTAGATAAACTAATCAAACTCAAAGAGGATAAAACCACTGGTTCCGACGGATTGCATCTGTGCATTTTAAAATAATCTAGGAAAGAGAAAGCAGAGGCAATACTACACATATTTAATATTTCATTAGAACAAAAATGTAGTGCCAGAGGCTTGGCAGATAGCTAATGCTATACCTATATTTAAGAAGTGAGATAGAACATGTCCAGGGAACTATAGAGTAGTCAGCTTAATATCAGCAGAAGGAAAAATAAGGGAATCCCTACTAAAGGACAAATTAGAAAAACAACTAGAAACCAGAAATATAATATTGAGTAGTCAACATGGATTTCAAAAGGGATAGTCTTGCTTGACCAACCTCATTGAATTCTTAAAGAAGGTATTGGAGAGAGTAGACAAGGGTGATACAGTAGATGTAACATATATATGGATTTCCAAAAGGCCTTTGATGAGGTATCACATATTAGGCTAATGAATAAAGTCAGAGCGTGCAGAGTAAAGGGACAAGTAGCAGAATGGATAGCTAGCTGGTTGCAAGACAGAAGGCAGAGTAGGGTTAAATGGTAGCTACTCAGTGTGGCAGAAGGTGGGAAGTGGGATCCCACAAGGATAAATGCTAGGACCACTGTTGTTCACAATTTATATTAACGATTTAGACTTTAGAATCAAAAACACAATTTCTAACTTTGCAGACAACACCAAGTTGGGAGGGATAGTCAACACTGAGGAGGAATGCAATAAATTACAAGAAGAAAGAAAAAAGAAAAAGAAAGACTTGCATTCATATGGCGCCTTTCACGACCACCGGATGTCTCAAAGCGCGTTACAGCCAATGAAGTACTTTTGGAGTGTAGACACTGTTGTAATGTGGGAAACGCGGCAGCGAACCTTAGTGCCAGGTGCTAAGGTTTTGCCCCTCTCAAAACATTCGGGTTACCAACCCCGGACGCCTCGGCAGAACTACACACTGGGCCGTGCAGCGCGGCTATGTCCCAGGGGCCCTTCCTTCACTTAAAGGAAAGGACCCATGTTGCAGACTCTGCAAATTAAAAAGGGTCCTACCTGGACCACCATGGATTGGGGATGCCATGCGATCATCCCGACATTCAAACAGAGTTCCGGGCTGAGCGATTGTGGCCAGGACCCTGTGAAGAAAACAGCGAACAGCAAGGTAAACGTTTTTTTTTTATTTTCCATCAACCACTTTGCCTTTAATTATCTCCTTGGTAACGGCAGGCTGCCCGATCTGCGCCTCCTACAGCTTCTGGTGTTTTCACCCAGCGCTACTGCAGGGGACGAAAGTGAATTTCGGGGCCGGGGCTCTCATAGGGCAATGCGCTTGGCGGTGACTGCACGATCTCTGGGCGCAGGAGATTGGGGCGCAAAGCTGTAACGCTAAACTCCGGCCCAATATGGTGGGAGTCGTTGCCAGCGCCGCGATTGGGCAGTATGGCATTTGCACCCTGTTAGCGCCCCCCAGGGGAACTAATGGGAGACGCAAATGCCTTGAATTTCTAGTCCTAGATATCTAGATACTTAACTTATAGAGTCCTCAGGATCCATGGCTCCACTCCTCCTTTTGTGCTGGACGTGAGAAACTGCTTTCCTTCTATCCACTGAATTCCTACTATCACTAAATTCTCCCACTCTGGTTGTGATCCACTCCAATTGTGATTCACCCAGCTCTGTCTCCAAGCTCTATGCTCAAGCTAGATAACCATTTGAAGGAGAAGGGAATAGATGGTTATGCTGATAAAATTAGATTTGGAAGGATGGGAGGAGGCTCGAGCAAAGCATAAATGCAGCAAGGATTGGTTGGACCGAATGGGCTGTTTCTGTGCAGTATATTCTATGTAATTCTATATAAAGAGCTAAGATAAAAGCAGAAAACTTCAGATAGTCTAACCTGATTGTCCTCCTAACATAGATATGAAGCACAAGGGTTAGGGGGGGCAGACCTGTCGAGCATTTGTTGCACACCTTGTGGATAGAAATAGCTGTGGCAATGAGTGCTTTCTTCTTGTCCCTTTACTTTGCTGGAAAAAGTTTAGCAACCCTCACCAGAGCAGCCAAGGTAAGCTACCTCTCCCATCAATGTTTCCTTGATGTCTCTACCTTCATTTCCCTCTCTGTGCTCTGGGAATGTACTCAGATCCTCTGAAGCCTCTCCCCATCCCACTTCAGCTGCGACCTATACAAATCTCAAATAAAACAAGAAAATTCTGGCAATAGACGCAAAGTTTGTCAGCTGCTGAATTGAGAAAAGACAAGTGAGCATTCTGGGTATAGATCCTTTCACAAAACACTGACTGAATTGTGGCAAAGCATCTATGGATAGAAAACAGAAAGTAGGAATAGCTGAGTCATTTTTAGGTTGGCAGGTGTAACTAATGGGGTGCCGCAAGAATCAGTGCTGGGGCCTCAGCTATTTACTGTTATATATGTAAACCTGTAAATACACTGTTTAACCACCAGAGGGCTCATCCCCTAGAGTCCCAAGGGATCCCACAATCCCTTGGAAGCATAGGTACATAAGGAGGCCTCACAGGCTGGAGAGGCACTCTGGAGACCTGTAATAAAGGACTACGGTCACACATTACTTTGAGCTTACAGTATCTGGTCAGATTCTTTATTCAATACATTACATTTATAATCTATATTTATGACTTAGATGAAGGGACCGAGTGTAATGTCTTCAAGTTTGCTGACGACACAAAATTAGGTGGGAAAATAAGCTGTGAGGAGGACAGTATAGACCAGAAATTAGCCTCCTTAGCGGCCCCAGTTATCACCTGCGGGGGGGGGGGCGGCGGATAACGGGGCGTTAACTGGGTTCCTTCACCTATAATAAGTTTAATTGTGTCATTGTTGGTGGTATGATGTTGTCACCAGCATGACACAAGAACACAAGAAATAGGAGTAGGAGTAGACCATTTGGCCCCTCGAGCCTGCTCTGCCATTTAATAAGATCATGGCTGATCTGATCATGGACTCAGCTCCACTTCCCTGCCTGCTCCCCATAACCCTTTATTCCCTTATCGCTCAAAAATCTGTCCATCTCCGCCTTAAATTTATTCAATTACCCAGCCTCCACAGCTCTCTGGGGCAGAGAATTCCACAGATTTACAACCCTCTGAGAGAAGAAATTCCTCCTCACCTCAGTTTTAAATGGGTGGCCCCTTATTCTGAGACTATGCCCTCTAGTTTTAGTTTCCCCTATGAGTGGAAATATCCTCTCTGCATCCGCCTTGACCAGCCCCCTCATTATCTTATAAGTTTCAATAAGATCACCTCTCATTCTTCTGAACTCCAATGAGTATAGGCCCAACCTCGTCAACCTATCTTAATAAGTTAAACTCCTCATCTCCGGAATCAACCTAGTGAACCTTCTCTCAACAGCCTCCAATGTAAGTATATCCTTTCTTAAATACGGAGACTAAAACTGTACGCAGTACTCCAGGTGTGGCCTCACCAATAACATGTACAGTTGTAGCAGGACTTCTCGGCTTTTATATTCTATCCCCTTTGCAATATGGGCCACAGAGGCATGTGTCAGGAAATTGTAGACACTGCTGTTTGTTCCACTGAAGCAACCCCATCCTTGTGTATAAGAAAGATATTACATAGAAACATAGAAAATAGGTGCGGGAGTAGGCCATTCGGCCCTTCGAGCCTGCACCGCCATTCAATGAGTTCATGGCTGAACATGCAACTTCAGTACCCTATTCCTGCTTTCTCGCCATACCCCTTGATCTCCCGAGTAGTAAGGACTACTTCTAACTCCTTTTTGAATATATTTAGTGAATTGGCCTCAACAACTTTCTGTGGTAGAGAATTCCACAGGTTCACCACTCTCTGGGTGAAGAAGTTTCTCCTCATCTCGGTCCTAAATGGCTTACCCCTTATCCTTAGACTGTGAGCCCTGGTTCTGGACTTCCCCAACATTGGGAACATTCTTTCTGCATCTAAACCCATCAGAATTTTAAACGTTTCTATGAGATCCCGTCTCATTCTTCTGAACTCCAGTGAATACAAGCCCAGTTGATCCAGTCTTTCTTGATATGTCAGTCCCACCATCCCAGGAATCAGTCTGGTGAACCTTTGCTGCACTCCCTCAATAGCAAGAATGTTCTTCCTCAAGTTAGGAGACCAAAACTATACACAATACTCCAGGTGTGGCCTCACCAAGGCCCTGTACAACTGAAGTAACACCTCCCTGCCCCTGTACTCAAATGCCCTCACTATGAAGGCCAACATGCCATTTGCTTTCTTAACCGCCTGCTGTATCTGCATGCCAACCTTTAATGACACCCAGGTCTCGTTGCACCTCCCATTTTCCTAAACTGTCACCATTCAGATTATAGTCTGTCTCTCTGTTTTTACCACCAAAGTGGATAACCTCACATTTATCCAAATTATACTTCATCTGCCATGCATTTGCCCACTCACCTACCTATCCAAGTCACTCTGCATCCTCCTCGCAGCTCACACTGCCATCCAACTTAGTGTCATCCGCAAATTTGGAGATACTACATTTAATCCCCTCATCTAAATCATTAATGTACAATGTAAACAGCTGGGGCCCCAGCACAGAACCTTGCAGTACCCCACTAATCACTGCCTGCCATTCTGAAAAGTACCCATTTACTCCTACTCTTTGCTTCCTGTCTGCCAATCAGTTCTCAATCCATGTCAGCACACTAGCCCCAATCCCATGTGCTTTAAATTTGCACATTAATTTCTTGTGTGGGACCTTGTCAAAAGCCTTCTGAAAGTCCAAATATACCACATCAACTGGTTCTCCCTTGTCCACTCTACTGGAAACACCCTCAAAAAATTCCAGAAGATTTGTCAAGCATGATTTCCCTTTCACAAATCCATGCTAACTTGGATCTATCATGTCACCTCTTTCCAAATGCGCTGCTATGACATTCTTAATAATTGATTCCATCATTTTACCCACTACCGATGTCAGGCTGACCGGTCGATAATTCCCTATTTTCTCTCTCCCTCCTTTTTTAAAAAGTGGGGTTACATTGGCTACCTTCCACTCGATAGGAACTGATCCAGAGTCAATGGAATGTTGGAAAATGACTGTCAATGCATCCGCTATATCCAAGGCCACCTCCTTAAGTACTCTGGGATGCAGACCATCAGGCCCTGGGGATTTATCGACCTTCAATCCCATCAATTTCCCAACACAATTTCCCGACTACTAAGTTGGGTGGCAGTGTGAGCTGCGAGGAGGATGCTGTGAGGCTGCAGAGCGACTTGGATAGGTTAGGTGAGTGGGCAAATGCATGGCAGATGAAGTATAATGTGGATAAATGTGAGGTTATCCACTTTGGTGATAAAAACAGAGAGACAGACTATTATCTGAATGGTGACAGATTAGGAAAAGGGGAGGTGCAAAGAGACCTGGGTGTCATGGTACATCAGTCATTGAAGGTTGGCATGCAGGTGCAGCAGGCGGTTAAGAAAGCAAATGGCATGTTGGCCTTCATAGCAAGGGGATTTGAGTACAGGGGCAGGGAGGTGTTGCTACAGTTGTACAGGGCATTGGTGAGGCCACACCTGGAGTATTGTGTACAGTTTTGGTCTCCTAACCTGAGGAAGGACATTCTTGCTATTGAGGGAGTGCAGCGAAGGTTCACCAGACTGATTCCCGGGATGGCGGGACTGACCTATCAAGAAAGACTGGATCAACTGGGCTTGTATTCACTGGAGTTCAGAAGAATGAGAGGGGACCTCATAGAAACATATAAAATTCTGACGGGGTTAGACAGGTTAGATGCAGGAAGAATGTTCCCAATGTTGGGGAAGTCCAGAACCAGGGGTCACAGTCTAAGGATAAGGGGTAAGCCATTTAGGACCGAGATGCGGAGGAACTTCTTCACCCAGAGAGTGGTGAACCTGTGGAATTCTCTACCACAGAAAGTTGTTGAGGCCAATTCACTAAATATATTCAAAAAGGAGTTAGATGAGGTCCTTACTGCTAGGGGGATCAAGGGGTATGGCGAGAAAGCAGGAATGGGGTACTGAAGTTGAATGTTCAGCCATGAACTCATTGAATGGCGGTGCAGGCTAGAAGGGCCGAATGGCCTACTCCTGCACCTATTTTCTATGTTTCTATGTTTCTATGATTTCCCTCAGTTCCTCCTTCTTACTAGACCCTCTGACCCCTTTTATATCCGGAAGGTTGTTTGTGTCCTCCTTAGTGAATACCGAACCAAAGTACTTGTTCAATTGTTCTGCCATTTCTTTGTTCCCCGTTATGACTTCCCCTGATTCTGACTGCAGGGAACCTACGTTTGTCTTTACTAACCTTTTTCTCTTTACATATCTATAGAAGCTTTTGCAGTCCATTTTAATGTTCCCTGCAAGCTTGCTCTCGTACTCTATTTTCCCTGCCCTAATCAAACCCTTTGTCCTCCTCTGCTGAGTTCTAAATTTCTCCCAGTCCCCGGGTTCGCTGCTATTTCTAGCCAATTTGTATGCCACTTCCTTGGCTTTAATATTATCCCTGATTTCCCTTGAGAGCCACGGTTGAGCCACCTTCCCTTTTTTATTTTTACGCCAGACAGGGATGTACAATTGTTGTAGTTCATCCATGAGGTATCTAAATGTCTGCCATTGCCCATCCACTGTCAACCCCTTAAATATCATTCGTCATTCTAGCCTAGCCAATTCACGCCTCATACCTTCAAAGTTACCCTTCTTTAAGTTCTGGACCATGGTCTCTGAATTAACTGTTTCAATCTCCCTCCTAATGTAGAATTCCACCATATTATGGTCACTCTTCCCCAAGAGGCCTCGCACAACGAGATTGCTAATTAATCCTCTCTCATTACACAACACCCAGTCTAAGATGGCCTCCCCCCTAGTTGGTACCTCGACATATTGGTCTAGAAAACCATCCCTTATGCACTCCAGGAAATCCTACTCCACCGTATTGTTTCCAATTTGGTTAGCCCAATCTATATGCATATTAAAGTCATCCATGATAACTGCTGCACCTTTATTGCATGCACCCCTAATTTCTTGTTTGATTCCCTGCCCAACATCACTACTACTATTTGGAGGTCTGTAACTCTCACTGGCGTTTTCTGCCCTTTGGTATTCCGTAGATCCACCCATACCGATTCCACATCATCCAAGCTAATGTCTTTCCTTACAATTGCATTAATTTCCTCTTTAACCAGCAACGCCACCCAGCCTCCTTTTCCTTTCTGTCTATCCTTCCTAAATGTTGAATACCCTTGGATGTTGAGTTCCCAGCCTTGGTCACCCTGGAGCCATGTCTCCGTGATTCCAATGACATCATACCCGTTAACTGCTATCTGCACAGTTAATTTGTCCACCTTATTCCGAATACTCCTCGCATTGAGGCACAGAGCCTTATGGCTTGCCTCTTTAACACACTTTGAACCTTTAGAATTTTGCTGTAAAGTGGCCCTTTTGGTTTTTGCCTTTAGTTTCTCTGCCCTCCACTTTTACTCTTCTCCTTTCTGTCATTTGCTTCTGTCTCCATTTTGTTTCCCTCTGTCTCCCTGCATTGGTTCCCATCCCCCTGCCATATTAGTTTAACTCCTCCTCAACAGCACTAGCAAACACTTCCCCGAGGACATTGGTTCCGGTCCTGCCCAGGTGCAGACCGTCCAGTTTGTACTGGTCCCACTTCCCCCAGAACTGGTTCCAATGCCCCAGGAATTTGAATCCCTCCCTGCTGCACCACTGCTCAAGCCACGTATTCATCTGAGCTATCCTGCGATTCCTACTCTGACTAGCACGTGGCACTGGTAGCAATCCTGAGATTACTACTTTTGAGGTCCTACTTTTTAATTTAACTCCCAGCTCCCTAAATTCGTCTCGTAGGACCTCATCCCGTTTTTTACCTATGTCGTTGGTACCTCTATGCACCACGACAACTGGCTGTTCATCCTCTCTTTTCAGAATGTCCTACACCCGCTCCGAGACATCCTTGACCCTTGCACCAGGGTGGCAACATACCATCCTGGAGTCTCGGTTGCGGCCACAGAAACGCTTATATATTCCACTTACAATCAAATCCCCTATCACTATTGCTCTCCCACTCTTTTTCCTGCCCACCTGTACAGCAGAGCCCGCCATGGTGCCATGAACCTGGCTATTGCTGCCCTCCCCTGATGAGTCACCCCCTCAACAGTACCCAAAGCGATGTATCAGTTTTGCAGGGGGATGGCCGCAGGGGGCCCCTGCACTACCTTCCTTGCACTGCTCTTCCTGTTGGTCTTCCATTTCCTATCTGGCCGTGTACCCTTTACCTGCGGTAAGACCAACTCACTAAATGTGCTATTCGCATCATTCTCAGCATTGTGCATGCTCCAGAGTGAATCCACCCGCAGCTCCAGTTCCACAACGCGGTTTGCCAGGAGCTGGAGGTGGATACACTTCCCGCACACGTAGTCATCAGGGACACCGGAGGCGTCCCTGATTTCCCACATAGTACAGGAGGAGCATAACATGAGTCCGAGCTCTCCTGCCATGTCTTAACCCCTAGATTAACTTAATTTGGCAACCACAATGCTAAAGGTTACTTACTGAAATAGAAAAGAAAATGAAAAGCTACTTACCAATCACCAGCCAATCTCTTACCCCTTTGGCTGTGACGTCACCTTTCGATTTCTTTCTACTTCTTTTTTGCCTTCTGTCCCCACTGCAGCTGCACAAGCAGCACGCCTTTTATAGGCCTCTCCACGCACCCGGCCTCGCACTGCTTGAACTGCCGCTCCTCCTCCGACATTGGGCCTTTTATAGGCCTCTCCGTGCACCCCGGGCTCGCGCTGCTCGAACATTCTGAGTTAGTGTTCATCGGTTTAATTAAGAGAACATGAATAACTGATCTTAGTCAACCAGATTATCGAATCCTCTTTTTTGTTTGTTTACTTCCGCCTCAGGTACTGCTTAGTATGCACCACTGCCTACTGCTGCCTGTTAGGGTCACCTTTGAAACAGATGTATGTTTTTTTTCCCCAGGCAAGTATACCAAACGTTATTTTCCTTTTTTATATACCTCTCATCTTTATTGCTTTATTACTTCCTGTCTGTCCCTCTATCTTTCATTTAGTGGCATTAATTGTTGCAGCTTTGCTTAATGTTGGTCAAAACATCCTTTAAGATAAACAGCGAGCAGAGGTTGTAGATTCTCAGGGGGAGAAATTCGGTAGCGACTCATTTGGGGAGTTGACATTTTAATTTTAGAAAATTATGCACCAGGTGTAAAGGAATCTGAACTTCTTCTAAATTGGGCTTTAGCGCCCCAGGAAGGAAGGAGGGGGGTGGTAAATCAAGTGCTAATGACCTCAGTGGGGAACCTACAGGAGCATTACCACCAGAGCACTGCTGAATTACAGGTGACTTGCATTCAGCAATCAACCTTCAATCCTTCACATAGGCTCATTCCAGCTCTTAAAGTGGATGTTCAATCAAGCTGTAGCTGCTCATTTTCACCATTCTTCCAACTGAACTCGGCTTGACACCAACTTAGAGCCCTCAGATCCTCATCTCATGCCTTGCCTACATTCACAGCTATTCAACAATGGCAAGCATATCACCCAGATGCAGAGCAGAACTCACACACATTCCTTTCTTTCGCAGGCCAAGATGGCCCACAATAGGAGGGAGCAGCACAGGACAGGCAGGGGTGAACCTCAGCTCCAGCAGCTGTCAGACCTCAATGAGCAAGTACTGCGACTCATTGGGCAGCAGGTGGTGGGCGCCATGTCCGTTAGCAACGTCGACCCCATTGGGAGCAACAATGGTATCTTCATCCCACTTACCCCTCACACCAGAAGGCTTTATCACTTTCGAGCTCCTGATACTGTCTGCATTCCTTACTCCATTCCTACCACCCTGCCCTCACATGAGTCTTGTGCCTTTATGCTGTCAAATAATCAGCCAGCCAGCCTGTCCCTGAGCTCCCCCCCATGACAGTGACAAAGGAGAAGAGGAGGGGGACCCACGCACTGTGTCATTGCATCTCTCATTCGCAGGCACCACCTCAGAGACTGGCATTATGCGTTTGTTAGAAGTTAGCTTAGTAGAGGCGTCTGCACTGTGTGATGCACTGGGGATGAGCGGGCTGTAGCAAGGCCAAGGGGAAAGGGTAACTCAGGATCCAGCTCCCCAGAGGGAGAGTTCTACTACACAGGACTCAGATGAGGACCTCGATGGGGAGGCATTCACAAGGGTGATGGCCATGCACTCCGAGCTGATAGGTGCAATGGCAAGGGTATCCGACAGCCTCTCAGTAATGGTAAGGAGTGTGGAGGAGTCCGCCTCCAACATTGTACAGAGCTCTGTGCACACCATGGAGCCCATCATTCCCACAGTCTGCAGACGATGGTGGACTCCCAGAGAGACCATGGGGATCCAAATCTCAAGACGTGTGTCATGGGCGATGTGGCAGCCTCCATTGCAGCACGGGTGGAAGCAACGCAATGTCTCAGTGCTGTAATGCGGAGAATGGTTACTGGCATCAAACCTCAGACCGCTCTCATGCAATCTCAGCTCAATGCCACGCGAACTCTGACTGCTGCCATCATCGCTGGGTCTTCCGCAGGTGACCAGGGATTGCACAGTTTTGCAGCAGGCCACCAATCTGTGCTCCAGCAGATTGGTATTGATGCTGAGGTGCTGCCCTGGGTGAGTGGCAGTGGGTCACTGGAGCAGGAACCTCCTGTGCTCTCTCAGGATGACAGCATTCTTGATCCCACCACTGCCATTCCGCCATTGCAGGATAGGTAAAGGCAGTGTTAAGAGGGGATTTGGGGCTGGATTTTTGGATTTCCCAATTTTAGGGCGATAATCGTGATGGGTTGGTTCCGATACCAGCTGAAAAATGTTTGCACCTTCGACCGGAAATTTCAGCAAAAAATGAGGATCCATGATTGTGGCCGTTAAATCCGGTGTTACAGTCCACAGCCGGGCTTTCCAGGCTGGTCCAGGGCGTCGTCATAAGCCGTCTACATTGTCTGCCCCTCTAACACAGCAGCCCTCCAGCAGCCTTGCTGTAGGCACTGATGCCTCATTGGGGAGGAACAGCAGGCGTGGGAGGGGGATGAAGGGAAGGGGGGGAAATGTGAGGTCAAGTCCCATTAAGGGATGGGACAACATTGTGTAGATGGCCGGATGCATTATGAGTACACATGTAAATAGTTGTTGAGTTACTTGCAGCAGAATATTGTTTATTGCATGGTTTTGTTTTGTTGGGGCGGGGGCCTGTTTCTTTGTTGGATAAAATTGTAACTTTGACCCTTTGCCATTGGTGTAATGTGTATCATTCCACAATTCACTGTAGGACAGCCTTTATGGTGGCACATAGTGTTGCGAGTCTTAGCTGCATCCCTCAGCTTCCCCATTTAAACAAAGCAGTCCATTATGAGCTGGCGACGTGTGGCTCTTACTCTGGCAACAGCTCCACGCTGTCTCCCCTATGGATGGGGTGGCTCTCCAATTGGTGCCTCGCCAGGCTCATCTTTGTCGTCATCCTCCTCCTCAAGTGGACCCACCCCACTGGCAATGCCTGGCCCCTCATGATGGCTAAGTTGTGTAGCATGCAGCATACCATAATGAATTCGGAGATCTGTTGAAAGCTGCCTCCAGAGCGGTTCAGGCATCAGAAGTGTTGCTGAGCACCCCAATTGTCTGTTCAATGTTGTTGTGGGTGGCTGCATGGCTCTCATTGCAGCACTGCTCGGCTTCTGTGGCGTGTTTGAGGAGGGGGATCATGAACCAGATGGCTAGCCCGTAACCTTTTGTCCCCGACCAGCCAGCTGCACCCTTCCCTTTGTCGCCGAAACATTCGTGACACACTGCTCTCATGCAAAGTGAAAGCATCATGTGCACTCCCTGAATAGTGGGCATTCACTGTGAGGATGCGCTGAGTGTGGTCGCACACCAGCTGCACGTTTAGGGAGTGGTATCCCTTTCGGTTTTGGAATACCTCTGCGTTGTGTGATGGTGCTCGCAAGGTGCCGTCTGTGCAGTTAATGGCTCCTTTTACCCTCGAGAAGCCTGAAATTCTGCCAAACCCTAAAGCTCTCTCATTCTGGCTGTCCCTTCTCATAGGGAACTTTATGAAGTCCATTCTGCGGGCGTACAGAGCCTTTATTATATGCCGAATGCAGCGTGTTGAGAGATGCTGCATATGACCCTTGCTGCTACCTGGAATAAGCTGGAGGCATAGAAGGCCAGTGCCACAGTCACCTTCACTGTGATGGGCAGTGCAGTCCTGTTGGCACTGGTAGGCTGTAGGTCTGCCTGTAGAAGATGGCATATTTCTGTCAGCACTTTCTTTCGGAATTGCAGCCTTCTCACACACTGCTCCTCAGAGAGCTGGAGGTCTGAGCATTGGTGCCTGTAAACCCGTGGGGGTTAAGGCCTCCACCACAGATGTCATCAACGTTTCCTCATCCATGGGCTGACATGGCTTCTTCTAGCTTCTTCTAGCTTGAAGCCCCTTGCCAATAGCAATCAGCATGATACTTTGGCGAACTAGTAATTCCTCCATTCAAATCTCTCACTGACCTTGTAAGGAAACTATAATGGCAGATAAAAGTCCCGTTTACAAGTCAGAGCTTCACGCAGTGTACTGTGCGTTGCCGTTGCAGTCAATCTCAACTGTGACGTCTAATCCTCCACCCTCCATTTAAATACACCACCCATACCGCCTGCTGCATCCTGGGAACGCCGATTTTTCCAGACATTTCTTGGGGCGGCCTTTAAATAGAAACATAGAAACATAGAAAATAGGTGCAGGAGTAGGCCATTCGGCCCTTCGAGCCTGCACCACCATTCAATATGATCATGGCTGATCATGCAACTTCAGTACCCCTTTCCTGCTTTCTCTCTATACCCCCTGATCCCCTTAGCCGTAAGGGCCACATCTAACTCCCTCTTGAATAAATCTAATGAACTGGCCTCAACAACTTTCTGTGGTAGAGAATTCCACACGTTCACAATTCTCTGAGTGAAGAAGTTTCTCCTCATCTTGGTCCTAAATGGCTTACCCCTAAATCCTTAGACTGTGACCCCAGGTTTTGGACTTGCCCAACATCGGGAACATTCTTCCTGCATCTAATCTGTCCAATCCTGTCAGAATTTTATATGTTTCTATGAGATCCCCTCTCATTCTTCTAAATTCCAGTGAATATAAGCCTAGTCGATCCAGTCTTTCTTCATATGTCAGTCCTGCCATCCCGGGAATCAGTCTGGTGAACCTTCACTGCACTCGCTCAATAACAAGAATGTCCTTCCTCAGATTAGGAGACCAAAACTGTACACAATGTTCAAGGTGTGACCTCACCAAGTCCCTGTACAATTTGGCGTAAGGACCAAATTTTCCATCCGGGGTAATAGTGCAGCATTGCACGACAATTGATGTCATGATCTCAGTCAAAATGGAATGCGAGGCGGTAAATTTTTGTGCCGCTTCAAATCAGAAGCCGAATTTATCGGCCGGGCGCTAAAACCTGGACTCTTGGTGTAAAGTCCTTATTCTAAGCATGAAACCACACGAGGTACATTCCAGGGACAAGGCCACTCTGTGACCTTAGCTCTTTATTACAGGACTCCAGCAGTGATGACCCTGTGTGGGACCTCCCTTTATATATCTGTGTGATCAGGTAAGGAGTGTCTCCCACAAGTTCACCCCCTGTGGTCAAGGTGTGCATCTAAGTTGAGTGTATACAGTAATACAGTGGTGTTACATTGTAGTTACAAACATGACGCTTGGCATAACACCCAAAAACAGCATTAAGTGATGGGAACATGCAGACCAATATTTGCCTGGAATTCATTGGAACTGAACTCTGATGAGGCGCTCGCGGACCGCCATTGCAGAAGGCTAATTGAGTGCCTGACTCCTCCGGCGCTGCTGCTGCTGTTCCTGTTCCTGTTCCTCCTCCTCCTCATCCTCCTCCTCATCCTCCTCTTCCCGCTCCTTCTCGTCATCCTCCTCCTCCTGAGGGGTGGAGCTAAGCCTGGTGGCAATGGTTGTGCCCCCATGATGGCTAAGTTGTGCAGCATGCAGCGAACAACGATGAAAAGGATCACCCATTCAGCCGAGTGCTGCAGGACTCCTCCCAAGTGGTCAAGGCAATGGAACCATTGCTTGAGTACTCCGATGGTCTGCTCAGTTATGTTCCTGGTGGTAGCTTGGATCTCATTATATAAGTGCTGGGCAGGAGTGTTGGGTTTGCAGAGGGGAGTCATGAGTTAGGTGGAGAGTGGATAGCCCTTGTCTCTGAGCAGCCAACCGTGAGCTTGATGTAATGGCTAGAAGAGAGCTGGCACCCTGGTCTGGTGCAGGATGAATGTATTGTGGTTGCTGCCAGAATAGTGGGCATTGACGGTGAGGATTCGCTGTGTGTGGTCGCACATCAACTGCACATTCAGTGAGTGGTAGCCTTTGCGGTTATGGAATACCTCAGGATTGTTATGTGGTGCCTGCAAAATGTCGTGGGTGCAGTCAATGGCGCTCTACACCATGGGAAGCCCGCTATCCTGGCAAAGCCACATGCATGCTTGTGTTACTACTGTCTGGTGATGGGAAGGAAATGTAGACCCTCCTCCTTCTGTAGAGAGCATCTGTGACCTCGCGGATGCAGCAATGGACGGCAAACTGGGTGATGTTGGAGATGTCTCCTGTTGCACACTGGACGGATCCGCTGGCATAGAAACTAGCGTGAAATTGATGCAGGAGAAAGAAGTGCTCCCGGTATACCTTGGAAGGTAAGGCCTCCTATTGAGAGCCCTGTTGGCCCTTCTACCTCTGGCCACATTTGGCAGTGTTTCTTTGTGCCTCAGTTGCCTCCGATGGTAACACTGGAGCACGAGGTCCAGTGCCAGCACAGTCCCCAGGAAACAATCCAAATATTGGAGTTTCAAATCTGCCCTCAATGAAAGTCAGGAATCTTTAAGTGCCAGAACACTCCTTGAAGTGCAAATTGATCAAATTGATCAAAATGCCTGTCTGCCTTTTTGAAACTAAGAAGGAAACATTATTGGCCAATTAAAACTTCACGCCTTTAAATAGCGCTCCTCCAGCCGGTATCTGACTGAAACCCAACTGCTGAAGCCGTCGTTGTCAGCGGCAAGTGGTAAACCGGGGGGGGGAGGGGTTTGCAATTTTTCTTTGGGGTGCTGCGCACGGTGATGACATCAGCATCGCTGGGTGCAGCAGAGCGGGCCTCTACTTGTTACCGCCGCCACAAACCCCCGCCAAATTTAGTGGGAGGTGCTGTTCTTGCCACGCCTGGTCGCAAATTGATTTGTGCCCCATTAGGGGCGCTAACGGGAGGTGCAAAATAGTCCAATTTCTCCCCCTTATAGCCTTATCTCTGACCATTGCTTCGTTTAAGCCTGACTCCAAACTAGGAGAATGGGTTTGTGGAATCATCCCTATATGATAAATTTACCAATCCCATGCTCCTAGTAGAATACCGTACTCAAAAGGAGTGCAGGTGGGAACATAGGTACAGAGTTGACCATTCAGTCCCTCGAGTCTGTTCCACTATTCAATTGGATCATGGCTGATCTGTACCTCAACTCCCTTTATCAGTCTTGTCTCCATATCTCTTGATACCCTTACTTAATAAAAAATTATTAACCTGATTTTTGAAAATTTCAATTGACTAAGCATCCACAGTCGGTGACAGTCCCAGATTCCCACTACCTGTGATACCTATAAAGCTGTTTCACATATTCAAAGGCATATGGATAGGACGAATGTCACTCTCTAACACCTGAGGCAGATAGCAATTAATTGATATTAAAATATCATCAACTTGTTCTATAAAGAGACTATTGACTTTTAACCTTTTAAAACAAAATCTTTGTCACATGCATTTTAATTCCTTTCTAATGAACTCAATGTGTAGAAGATAAGTAATGAAATATATGATGCATGGTATTCAAAGGAAAAAAATATTTAGTCATATCATCATTTTAAAGTGATTCATACAGTCCGAATTAAAGAAATGCAATTCAACATGTATTTAATATGAACAGAAAAAATTGCTAATACCACATATCTCATTAAACCACGAGAACTAGATGTGCATAGATGTATGCAACAGAATGTACACTCTAGCATTTATAACTGACCGTGCAAAGTAAGTACTTGTACATATGTTAACCATTTTAAAGTGAAAGTCTGCTGCTGGGCATGCATCAGTTAATTGCTCTAGGCTAAGAAAATAGGATGCAAACAGATCTCAGATCCTTCACATTATTCCACATGACAACTTGACTAATAAAACATGTGAGCACATAAGGATTTAATAGTACTTTAGTTGGGTCACCTGAAGTACCAAATTTAATTTTTCTGAATACCCCAAGTACATAAATTTAATCAAAAATACTGTACTGTGGTTGTATATGCAATCGCATAGGATTAGAGTAAGCTTTCAATGTTTAATTTATCACCAAGTGCAGTGAATATCTATAATGTTGTGACAAAGGACACTTCAGTGTCATCAATATTGGGTTTTTTTGGCAAGTAGACAAGAACTTGGGAAGAATGTTCAGAAAAGAGGAGTATATAGTGTTATTATGCATTGCCTCCTCTCCTCCACAACATCCTCGGATGGATCAGGTCACCGAGTTCCTCATCAATGAAGATGCACAAACGCAATTCAATTTCCCTCCTTTGGGAGAGATCATAGAAAAACATAGAAAACATAGAAAATAGGTGCAGGAGTAGGCCATTCGGCCCTTCGAGCCTGCACCGCCATTCAATGAGTTCATGGCTGAACCTCACCATCTTCACCATGCAGTCCGAATGAGATTTTAAAAAAATCACTGTGCAGAGAATTTACAAGCGCCAATTTTTTTTTTTGAAAAGTATAAAACCACTCTTCTGAACTAGCATTTCTCGATTTGATTCATCTTAAACTTAGCCGGGAATTTTATTTCTGAGTGATAACCAATGATCCACACTATAAAATGTACATATGGATATTTGGCAGAACAGGAGCAGGTTTGAGCATGATGCCTGGTGGCACGCAATTAGACCTGGGTGAAGTACCAGAGAGCTTCTCGTCAAATCGTATCTTCACACTCTTCCTTGCCACAAGGCGACACATGCCTTGGGATTATCACTCTATTTGGTGAGATCAGTAGCATTACAGGACTCAGACAGGAGATGACAGTGAAGCAGATGGTTCATCATTTGCGGTTCATCACCACAGTCAAGCATCACTCAGTTATGTCGTTGTATCTACATTCTCCCAACATTACTTTTGAAAGACCAGTACTCGTACTTTTGCTACAGGAAGGGTGGGTTGGTCGTTGGTATATATATATAATCTATTGAATAGCATCGGTGCTGCCTATGCCAACAGCTTTTTAAAAATTGCATAATTCCATGTCAAAATGGTGATTTACTAATAAATTTTAGATGAGAGTTACCGTTTCAGGTCGATGATCCTTTATCAGAACTGGGAAAAATTAGAGATGTAACAGAGAGGGAAAGGGAGGAGGGGAGGAAAGAACAAAAGGGAAGGTCTGTCATAGGGTGGAAGGTAGAAGAGATTAAGAGACAAAAGGAATGATGGTGCAAGGCAAAAGGAGATGGTAATGGGACAAGTTAAGAAACAAAAGATGAGTCTAGATAGGGTGTAAATGGAAATTGCAGAATCATCAACAGCTGCCGTGGGAAAGAGAGAAAAAAACAAAAACAGAAAAAAAGAAAAAAAAATAGGGGCAAGGTTCATGGTCTGAAATTGTTGCACTCGATGTTGAGTTCAGAAGGCTGTAAAATGCCCAAACAAAAGATAAGGTGATGCTCCTCAAGCTTGCGCTTCATTGGACAGTGTAAGAGGCTGAGGATGGAGAGATCAGAGTGAGAGTGGAGCAGAGAATTAAAGTGACAGGCAACCAGAAGCTCGGGTCACACTTACAGGCTGAACGGAGTTATTCTGCAAAGCGGTCACCCAATCTGTGTTTAGTCTCCCCAAACTAGAGGAGACCGCATCGTGAACAGCGAATACAGTTTTCTAATTTGAAAGAAGTACAAGTAAATCCCTGCTTCACCTGGGAGGAGTGTTTGGGGCCCTGGACACTGGGAAGAGAGGAGGAAAAAGGGCAGATATTGCATCTCCTGTACTTACACGGGACGGTGCCGCGGGAAGGGGAGGGGGTGTTTGGGGTGATTGAGGAGTGAACCAGGGTGTCGTGGAGGGAACGGTCCCTTTGGAATGACAAGGTAGGGGAGGGAAAGATGTGTTTGGTGGTGGGATCACGCCGGAGGTGGCAGAAATGGTGGAGGATGACCCATTGAACATGGAGTTTGGTGGGGTGAAAGGTGAGGACAAGGGGAACCCTATAGTGGTTCTAGAAGGGAGGGGAAAGGGTGAGAGCAGGAAACAGATCAGACACGGCCGAGGGCCATGTCAACCATGGTAGAGGGGGATCCTCAGTTGAAGAAAAAGGAATACATGTCAGAAGCACTAGTATAGAAGGTGGTGTGATCAGAACAGACGCGATGGAGATGGAGAGACTGGGTGAATGGAATGGAGTCCTTACAGGAAGCAGGGTGGGAGGAAGTGTAGTCCAGGTAGCTGTGTGAGTCAGTGGACTTATAGTGAATGTTTGTCAATAACTTATCCCCAGAAATGGAAAGAGAGAAGTCAAGGAGCAGAAGGTAAGAGTTGGAGATGGACCATGTGAAGGTGAGGGAAGGGTGGAAATTGGAAGAAAAGTGAATGAGATTTTCTAGTTCGGGGCAAGAGCAGGAAATAGCATCGATACAGTCATCAATATATCAGAAAAAGAGGTGAGGGAGGGGATCTGAGTAGGACTGGAACAAAGAATGTTCCGCATATCCCACAAAAAGGCAGGCATAGCTCGGACCCATGCGGGTTCCCATAGCAACACCTTTAATTTGGAGGCAATGACTAGAGTCAAAGGAGAAGTTGTTCAATGTGAGAACAAATTCAGCCAGGCGGAGAAGGGTGGTGGTGGATGGGGACTGCTTGGGCCTCTTTTCAAGGAAGAAGCAGAGCGCCCTCAGGCCATCCTGGTGGGGGATGGTAGTGTAGAGGGATTGGACATTCAGTGAAAAGGAGACGGTTGGGGCCAGGAAACTGGAAACTGTTAAAGTGGCGGAGGGCATTGGAAAAGTCGCGGATGTAGGTGGGAATGAATTGGACAAGAGGAGAGAAAATAAAATCGTGATAGGAAGAAATAAGATCTGTGGGGCAAGAACAGGCTGAAATGATGGACTATTGTGGCAGTCCTGTTTGTGGATCTTGGGAAGGAGGTAGAAGCAGGCTGTGCGGGGTTGGTGAACTATGAGGTTGGTGGCTGTGGAGGGAAGATCTCCAGAGGAGATGAGGTCAGTGACAGTCTGGGAAATTATGGTTTGATGTTCGGTGGTAGGGTCATGGTCTAGGGGAAGATAGGAGGAGGTGTCAGAGAGTTGACGTTCAGCCTCCACAGGCTAGAGGTCAGTCCGTCAAACAACAACAGCACCACCCTTGTCAGCAGGTTTAATGACATAATATCTTGGTCCTGTTAAAACTATGGTTGGAACTTCCTCATCTATTTATTCGAAGCTGCTGGGCAACTTGATCTGGTGTGACCTTGTAGCGTGTGTTCAATTTTGCGGAGTATTCGCTGAGTATTCGTACGGTCCTCTGAGCTTTCCTGCTGCTGTGAAACAAGATCCCTGTTAACATATTGGAATACATTCATAGAATGGTGACAGCACAGAAGGAGGTCATTTGGCCCATCGAGCCCATGCCGGAGCTATGCAAGAGCACTTCAATTAGTCCCACTCCCCCACCCTTTCCCCATAGCCCTGCACATTTTTTTTCTTCAGGTACTTATCCAATTCCATTTTGAAAGCAGTGATTGAATCTGCCTCCACCACCCTTTCAGGCAGTGCATTCCAGATCCTAACCACTTGCTGCGTAAAAAGGTTTTCCACATGTCGCCTTTAGTTCTTATGCCAATCACCTTAATCTGCGTCCTCTGTTTCTCGACCCTTCTGCCAATCGGAACAGTTTCTCTCTATCTACTCTGTCTAGACCCCTCATGATTTTGAGCAGCTCTGTCAAATCTTCTCTCAATCTTCTCGCTCTAAGGAGAACAACCCCAGCTTCTCCAGTCTATCCATGTAACTGAAGTTTCTCATCCCTCGAACCAGTTATTGTATCTGTAAGCACTCTAGTAATGACTCCACAAGGTAAGGTATTGTACTTGACCTTAGTCCATTTTTTGCAGCTCCTGAATGAGGGTACAGCATGATGAGCTCCCTTTTAAACCTGGTTACCTGTAGTGTACAGGTGACCCCTAGGTCTCCACCAGTTGCACCCTCTTGTGGTACAGGCATAGTGTATACAATGTGAAGATACATCCAGTAGTCTTATGTAACTGTACTTTGAGTGTACAGGGTATATACTTATGTTTTACATGCACAACATCACTCCCCCCTAAGTTTTGTGCCACTGGCATTTGCACTGTGTGCTCTGGCCCTAGCCTTGAATGCCCAAAGCTCTTGCACCTTGTCTATGCTTTGGCTTGGCTCTATCCCTGTAGACCCCCAAGTCCTTATTGCCACAACATTGGGAAATGGTCAGCAGTGGACGGTTGGAGGTTGCAGTGGGGTTTACATAGAAACATAGAAACATAGAAAATAGGTGCCTGCCTTCGAGCCTGCACCGCCATTCAATGAGTTCATGGCTGAACATGCAACTTCAGTACCCCATTCCTGCTTTCTTGCCATACCCCTTGATCCCCCTAGTAGTAAGGACTATATCTAACTCCTTTTTGAATATATTTAGTGAATTGGCCTCAACAACTTTCTGTGGTAGAGAATTCCACAGGTTCACCACTCTCTGGGTGAAGAAGTTTCTCCTCATCTCAGTCCTAAATGGCTTACCCCTTATCCTTAGACTGTGACCCCTGGTTCTGGACTTCCCCAACATTGGGAACATTCTTCCTGCATCTAACCTGTCTAAACCCGTCAGAATTTTAAACGTTTCTATGAGATCTCCTCTCATTCTTCTGAACTCCAGTGAATACAAGCCCAGTTGATCCAGTCTTTCTTGATATGTCAGTCCCACCATCCCGGGAATCAGTCTGGTGAACCTTCGCTGCACTCCCTCAATAGCAAGAATGTCCTTCCTCAAGTTAGGAGACCAAAACTGTAAACAATACTCCAGGTGTGGCCTCGACAAGGCCCTGTACAACTGTAGCAATACCTCCCTGCTCCGATACTCAAATTCCCTAGCTGTGAAGGCCAACATTCCATTTGCCTTTTTCACCGCCTGCTGTACCTGCATGCCAACTTTCAATGATTGATGAACCATGACACCCAGGTCTCGTTGCACCTCCCCTTTTCCTAATTTGCCGCCACTCAAAGAAACATAGAAACATAGAAAATAGGTGCAGGAGTAGGCCATTCGGCCCTTCGAGCCTGCACCGCCATTCAATGAGTTCATGGCTGAACATGCAACTTCAGTACCCCATTCCTGCTTTCTCGCCATATCCCTTGATTCCCCCTAGTAGTAAGGATTACATCTAACTCCTTTTTGAATATATTTAGTGAATTGGCCTCAACAACTTTCTGTGGTAGAGAATTCCACAGGTTCACCACTCTCTGGGTGAAGAAGTTTCTCCTCATCTCAGTCCTAAATGGCTTACCCCTTACCCTTAGACTTTGACCCCTGGTTCTGGACTTCCCCAACATTGGGAACATTCTTCCTGCATCTAACCTGCCTAAACCCGTCAGAATTTTAAACGTTTCTATGAGATCTCCTCTCATTCTTCTGAACTCCAGTGAATACAAGCCCAGTTGATCCAGTCTTTCTTGATATGTCAGTCCCGCCATCCCGGGAATCAGTCTGGTGAACCTTCGCTGCACTCCCTCAATAGCAAGAATGTCCTTCCTCAAATTAGGAGACCAAAACTGTACACAATACTCCAGGTGTGGCCTCACCAAGGCCCTGTACAACTGTAGCAATACCTCCCTGCCCCTGTACTCAAATCCCCTCGCTATGAAGGCCAACATACCATTTGCTTTCTTAACCGCCTGCTGTACCTGCATGCCAACCTTCAATGACTGAGGTACCATGACACCCAGATCTCGTTGCACTTCCCCTTTTCCTAATCTGTCACCATTCAGATAATAATCTGTCTCTCTGTTTTTACCACCAAAGTGGATAACCTCACATTTATCCACATTATACTTCATCTGCCATGCATTTGCCCACTCACCTAACCTATCCAAGTCACTCTGCAGCCTCATAGCATCCTCCTCGCAGTTCACACTGCCACCCAACTTAGTGTCATCCGCAAATTTGGAGATACTACATTTAATCCCCTCGTCTAAATCATTAATGTACAGTGTAAACAGCTGGGGCCCCAGCACAGAACCTTGCGGTACCCCACAAGTCACTGCCTGCCATTCTGAAAAGTCCCCATTTACTCCTACTCTTTGCTTCCTGTCTGACAACCAGTTCTCAATCCATGTCAGCACACTACCCCCAATCCCATGTGCTTTAACTTTGCACATTAATCTCTCGTGTGGGACCTTGTCGAAAGCCTTCTGAAAGTCCAAATATACCACATCAACTGGTTCTCCCTTGTCCACTCTACTGGAAACATCCTCAAAAAATTCCAGAAGATTTGTTAAGCATGATTTCCCTTTCACAAATCCATGCTGACTTGGACCTATCATGTCACTCCTTTCCAAATGCGCTGCTATGACATCCTTAATAATTGATTCCATCATTTTACCCACTACTGAGGTCAGGCTGACCGGTCTATAATTCCCTGTTTTCTCTCTCCCTCCTTTTTTAAAAAGTGGGGTTACATTGGCTACCCTCCACTCCATAGGAACTGATCCAGAGTCTATGGAATGTTGGAAAATGACTATCAATGCATCCACTATTTCCAAGGACACCTCCTTAAGTACTCTGGAATGCAGTCCATCAGGCCCTGGGGATTTATCAGCCTTCAATCCCATCAATTTCCCCAACACAATTTCCCGACTAATAAGGATTTCCCTCAGTTCCTCCTTCTTACGAGACCCTCTGACCCCTTTTATATCCGGAAGGTTGTTTGTGTCCTCCTTAGTGAATACCGAACCAAAGTACTTGTTCAATTGGTCTGCCATTTCTTTGTTCCCCATTATGACTTCCCCTGGTTCTGACTTCAGGGACCTACGTTTGTCTTTACTAACTTTTTTCTCTTTACATATGAGTTGGGTGGGTTCTGGGTGTGATCAGTGTGTGTCCATCGCTACATAAATCCATTTCCCCCCCCCCATACATCGATCATGTATGTGGCTCAACACATGCATGTGCATACATGTACAGAAGGAAAGAACCAAAAAAATAAGAACATAGGATTAATTACATCACTGTTTGGGTTCTGCAGTAGTGGAGCAAGTACATTTTTCAGGAAAGGTACATACGTGGTATCACAGTCTTGTCCTGGGTGAGGACGCTAGTTTCAGAGTAACCGGACTGTGTCAGGTTGTCTGATGGCAACGCTGTGCCCCCTGCCAGCTGGGTGGGCTCGGATCACTCACCTGGCTGAGTGTCAGGGCCTTTGCCGTTGCCTAGTGGTGGGTAGAGCCACAGGAATGTGTGGCCTCCCTGTCCTCCTTTGAGGGCTGCAGTGTCTCCCTGCTGCCCTTCAGCAGTAGTGGGAGCCTGGTCATCCCAGGTCCCATTGGGAGGGCTGGAGGATGCTAGCATCTTGCTCCTGGTACTGGCCCTGGTGGCCAGAGAGGTAGAGACGATCTGGGGCAGGGTACCAGTAGTGGTGCCTTTGCCGTCCGCTGATCGCTGGCCCTGAAGCTGGTATGCTCCGTCTGTGTGTGGCCACACTCCCTGGGGCATCACATTGGTCCCGGAGGTGCAGGCTACATGATCGGGTAGCCCGCTAGACCTGGGTGCTTGCGATGGGAGGTTGCCCTTGGTACATGGTTTTGTCGGCGTACATGTAGAACCCGGCATCGCACATCATTTCTTCATTTACTGTCATAATACTTTGGCTCCGACCGCAATCGCCCGACTCGACACTGTTAGTTGCCTTTACATACTCGCATTTGTCAATTACATCTTTTCCATGTGTATTACCGGCATCACTGTCCAAAGTTACATTTACATACTGGTATTTGTCAATTACATCTTTTATATGTATATTACCGGCATCGCTGTACAAAGAGTGGACTTGTCCTTTTAATTGTGCTGGGTTGCCAGTCTCCTTTAAGAGGGCCTTGCAATCTTTACCCCAATCCGATTCGCTGCTCAGCATCGTGTGTTGCTCCCTCAACGCTGCCCCTCGTGGTCTGGCTGCTGCCATCTTTACTTTAGGCACTTCACCTCGTGGTGCGGGCGCCATCTTCTTTCTCTCCACGAGGTAGGCTGTGGTGATCCTTTTCTTCCCAGGTTCTGCCACGGAAACAGGGAAGTTACCTTCTGCGCCGATTTTCTTCCTCCGGAGTCCTGCCACTGGAGCCCGGAAGGTGAGGTCGGGTTCTTTGGGCTGGATCATCTCGCTGTTGGGTTGAGTGGTCTGTGTCGTCGCCACGCAGTCGAGTTGGACGGTTGGATTTTCAGCTGTTGTGCTGGATCCAAATTTGGGGCCGCATAGGACGTCTATCGCCGGGGCCTGGAGGTTTTCCCAGCTCCAACAGATTTGGATTTGTTTCATAGAAACATAGAAACATAGAAAATAGGTGCAGGAGTAGGCCATTCGGCCCTTCTAGCCTGCACCGCCATTCAATGAGTTCATGGCTGAACATGCAACTTCAGTACCCCATTCCTGCTTTCTCACCATACCCCTTGATTCCCCTAGTAGTAAGGACTTCATCTAACTCCTTTTTGAATATATTTAGTGAATTGGCCTCAACAACTTTCTGTGGTAGAGAATTCCACAGGTTCACCACTCTCTGGGTGAAGAAATTCCTCCTCATCTCAGTCCTAAATGGCTTCCCCCTTATCCTTAGACTCTGTCCCCTGGTTCTGGACTTCCCCAACATTGGGAACATTCTTCCTGCATCTAACCTGTCTAACCCCGTCAGAATTTTAAACGTTTCTATGAGGTCCCCTCTCATTCTTCTGAACTCCAGTGAATACAAGCCCAGTTGATCCAGTCTTTCTTGATAGGTCAGTCCCGCCATCCCGGGAATCAGTCTGGTGAACCTTCGCTGCACTCCCTCAATAGCAAGAATGTCCTTCCTCAGGTTAGGAGACCAAAACTGTACACAATACTCCAGGTGTGGCCTCACCAAGGCCCTGTACAATTGTAGCAACACCTCCCTGCCCTTGTACTCAAATCCCCTCGCTATGAAGGCCAACATGCCATTTTCTTCTTCATCCATCTTTCATCCATCTTCTTCCTAGCAGCATTGGACCATCACCAGCAACGATCCACAAAGGTAACTTGTGCATCGCGCCGCCGTAGGACACCTGGATATCCACACTGCCAACGACTGGGATGGTCTCGTTTGTGTCAGTGAGCAGCTTCACTTGGGTCGGGATCATTTTAGGTCGTTCGATTGGATTGTCCCAGAGTTTCTCAAAGGCTGCCTGATTCATTAGTGATTGGCTCGCCCCTGTGTCCACCTCCATCGTGACTGGAACACTGTTGATTTCAACTTCTATTTTCAATGGAGAACTCTCGGTGGAGCAGGTAAACACTCCGTACACCTCTTCGCGGGGCTGAGCTACCTCCTGGACTCTCTCTTCCTCTTCATCAGCGCTGGAGCCCGGATGATCAGCCAACTCTTCAGCGACTTGGTGAGTAAAATTTCTCTTGCACATTCACTGGAGGTGGCCCTTCGTGTTACAGCCTTTGCAGGTATTGTCTTTGTAGTGGCACTAGTGGGCCCTGTGATTCCCTCCACAGTGCCAGCATGGGGCTGGTCGGTTGGCCACATGTGACTAACTCAGGGTTGTGGGACTCGGGGTTCTGTTCTCTCTACCCTGAGAGAGATTGCTAGCAGCAGCCTTGCCTCTAAAAGGCGCTAGTTGGTTCACAGTATTTGCCGGGTTAGAGTCCTGGGGGTGAGTCATCATCTGCTTAGAAACATAGAAACATAGAAAATAGGTGCAGAAGTAGACCATTCAGCCCTTCGAGCCTGCACCACCATTCAATAAGATCATGGCTGATCATTCCCTAAGTACCCCTTTCCTGCTTTCTCTCCATACCCCTTGATCCCTTTAGCCGTAAGGGCCATATCTAACTCCCTCTTGAATACATCCAATGAACTGGCATCAACAGGTTAACAACTCTCTGAGTGAAGAAGTTTCTCCTTATCTCAGTCCTGAATAGCCTACCCCTTATCCTAAGACTGTGTCCCCTGGTTCTGGACTTCCCCAACATCGGGAACATTCTTCCCGCATCGAACCTGTCCAGTCCCATCAAAATCTTATACGTTTCTATGAGATCCCCTCTCATCCTTCTAAGCTCCAGTGAATCAAGGCCCAGTTGATCCAGTCTCTCCTCATATGTCAGTCCGGCCATCCCTGGAATCAGTCTGGTAAACCTTCGCTGCACTCCCTCAATAGCAAGAATGTCCTTCCTCAGATTAGGAAACCAAAACTAACACAATATTCCAGGTGAGACCTCACCAAGGGCCTGTAGAACTGCAGTAAGACCTCCCTGCTCCGATACTCAAATCCCCTAGCTGTGAAGGCCAACATTCCATTTGCCTTTTTCACCGCCTGCTGTACCTGCATGCCAACTTTCAATGACTGATGAACCATGACACCCAGGTCTCGTTGCACCTCCTCTTTTCCTAATTTGCATCCACTCATAGAAACATAGAAACATAGAAAATAGGTGCAGGAGTAGGCCATTCGGCCCTTCGAGCCTGCACCGCCATTCAATGAGTTCATGGCTGAACATGCAACTTCAGTACCCCATTCCTGCTTTCTCGCCATATCCCTTGATTCCCCCTAGTAGTAAGGATTACATCTAACTCCTTTTTGAATATATTTAGTGAATTGGCCTCAACAACTTTCTGTGGTAGAGAATTCCACAGGTTCACCACTCTCTGGGTGAAGAAGTTTCTCCTCATCTCAGTCCTAAATGGCTTACCCCTTACCCTTAGACTGTGACCCCTGGTTCTGGACTTCCCCAACATTGGGAACATTCTTCCTGCATCTAACCTGTCCAAACCCGTCAGAATTTTAAACGTTTCTATGAGATCCCCTCTCAGTCTTCTGACCTCCAGTGAATACAAGCCCAGTTAATCCAGTTTTTCTTGATATGTCAGTCCCGCCATCCCGGGAATAAGTCTGGTGAACCTTCGCTGCACTCCCTCAATAGCAAGAATGTCCTTCCTCAAATTAGGAGACCAAAACTGTACACAATACTCCAGGTGTGGCCTCACCAAGGCCCTGTACCACTGTAGTAACACCACCCTGCCCCTATACTCAAATCCCCTCACTATGAAGGCCAACATGCCATTTGCCTTCTTAACCTCCTGCAGTACCTGCATGCCAACCTTCAATGACTGATGTACCATGGCACCCAGGTCTCGTTGCACCTCCCCTTTTCCCAATCTCTCACCGTTTAGCATCGCAGACCGAGGCCATGAACGCCTGGCTGACATTAATTGCCTTCTGCAGGGTGACCGTGGTGTCCACAGAAAGCAGCCTGTGGAGAAGGCCCTCGTGGCCAATTCTGATAATGAAGATGTCCCACAGCGCTTTGGTGAGGTGGTCGCCAAAATCACACGGTGCAGCCAATCGGCTGAGGTCTGCAGCATATTTTGCGATTTCATGGCCTTCGGGCCGCCGGTGTGTGTAGAACCGGTGTCTGGCTGTGAGGATGCTCTCTTTAGCTTTGTTCTGTTCCTGTATCATCGTTATGAGCTCCACATATGTTTTGGTTGTTGTCTTCTCTGGGGCTAGCAAGTCCCTGATGAGGTCATAGACGGTGGGTCCACAACTGCTGAGCAGGATAGCTCTGCGCTTATCAGCCAGCGAGGTCGGTGTGTCTCCTGCCAGGTCGTTTGCAATGAAAAAGTGTTCGAGCCTTTCCACAAAGGCATCCCAATCTTCCCCATCAGCGAATTGTTGAAAGTTGCCAAGGTTAGCCATTTTTCGCATGAAAATTCGTAATCTCGTCGCCAGTTATTGTGTCTGTAAACACTCCAATAATGACTTCACAAGGTAAGGTTTGTACTTGAACTGTTGTAACCTTAGTCCATTTATTGCAGCTCCTGAGTGAGGGTACAGCATGGTGAGCTCCCTTTTATACTTGGTTACCTGTTGTGTACAGGTGACCTCTAGGTCTCCACCAGTTGCACCCTCTGGTGGTACAGGCATAGTGTATACAGTGTGAAGATACATCCAGTAGCTTATGTAACTGTACATTGAGTGTACAGGGTATATACTTATATTATACATACAAAACACCATTCTTGTAAATCTTTTCTACACCCTCTCTGAGGCATTTACATCCTTTCTAAAGCGCGGTTCCCAGAATTGGACACAATACTCCAGTTAAGGTCGAACCAGTGTTTTATAAACTTCCTTGCTTTTGTATTCTATGCCTTCCCATATCCTTCCACTTCCCATATCTCGGGAGCCTCCTATCAACAAGAGCAGGCATTGACGACTAGATCCAGCACCGCCTCCAATGCGCCAGTGCAACCTTCGGCCGCCTGAGGAAAAGAGTGTTGAAGACCAGGCCCGCAAAACTGCCACCTAGCTCATGGTCTACAGGGCTGTAGTAATATCCACCCTCCTGTATGGCTCAGAGACATGAACCGTGTACAGTAGACACCTCAAGTCGCTGGAGAAATATCACCAACGATGTCTCCGCAAGATCTTACAAATCCCTTGGGAGGGCAGGCACACCAACATCAGCGTCCTCGTCCAGGCTAATATCCCCAGCAATGAAGCACTGACCACACTCGATCAGCTCCACTGGGCAGGCCACATAGTTTGCATGCCAGCCACGAGACTCCCAAAGCAAGTACTCTACGCGGAGCTCCTTCACGGCAAACGAGCCAAAGGTGGGCAGCGGAAATGTTACAAGGACACCCTCAAAGCCTCCCTGATACAGTGCAACATCCCCACTGACACTGGGAGTCCCTGGCCAAAGACCGCTCTAAGTGGAGAAAATGCATCCGGGAGGGCGCTGAGCACCTCGAGTTTCAACGCCGAGAGTGTGCAGAAATCAAGCGCAGGCAGTGGAAAGAGCGTGCGGCAAACCAGACCCACCCACCCCTTCCCTCAACGTCTATCTGTCCCACCTGTGACAGTCTGTGGCTCTCGTATTGGACTGTTCAGCCACCAAAGAACTCACTTCAGGAGTGGAAGCAAGTCTTCCTCAATTCCAAGGGACTGCCTATGATGATTCTATGCCTCTACAGGTATAATGTCCCAAAACCGGAAACCTTGGGGCCGAGGCCATTCCGGTCTTCGTGTTTTTCCAGATTTCAGAGAAGAAATCTGATATCCCAAATCTGGAAACCTCGTGGATGATTTTCAGGTATTTCCGGATTTCGGAGACAATCTGACATCCCGAATCTGGAAACCCTTGGGCCGACTTTCAGGAATTTCTGGATTTTAGAGCATTACATCTGACAGCAACCCTGCTTGGAGAAAGGTATGTACCTGTACAGCTTAAAAGTCCGGTTTTCGGGAAATATTTCCGATTCCGGACATTTACTCTTGCAATCTGCACAATGTCCGATTTTCGGACAATTACGGTTTTTAGAACTCCGGATTTCGGATGTTCTACCTGTATTTATGAAGCCCAGGATACCGTATGCTTTTTTAACCGCATTCTCAACCTGTCCTACCACCTTCAATGATTTGTGAACATATATCCCCAAGTCTCTCTGTTCCTGAACCCCCTGTTTGATTGTATTCTTTAGTTTATAAAACCTTTGCTCATTTTTCCTACCAAAATGAATCATTTTGCACTTTTCTGTGTTAAATTTCATCTGCCACATGTCTGCCCATTCCACCAGCCGGTCTATGTCTTCTTGAAGTCTATCACTATCCTCCTCACTGTTCCAAGTTTTGTGCCTCTGCACATAGAAAATAGGTGCAGGAGTAGGCCATTCGGCCCTTCTAGCCTGCACCGCCATTCAATGAGTTCATGGCTGAACATGCAACTCAGTACCCCATTCCTGCTTTCTCACCATACCCCTTGATTCCCCTAGTAGTAAGGACTTCATCTAACTCCTTTTTGAATATATTCAGTGAACTGGCCTCAACAACTTTCTGTGCTAGAGAATTCCACAGGTTCACCACTCTCTGGGTGAAGAAATTCCTCCTCATCTCGGTCCTAAATGGCTTACCCCTTATCCTTCGACTGTGTCCCCTGGTTCTGGACTTCCCCAAAATTGGGAACATTCTTCCTGCATCTAACCTGTCTAACCCCATCAGAATTTTAAACGTTTCTATGAGGTCCCCTCTCATTCTTCTGAACTCCAGTGAATACAAACCCAGTTGATCCAATCTTTCTTGATAGGTCAGTCCCGCCATCCCGGGAATCAGTCTGGTGAACCTTCGCTGCACTCCCTCAATAGCAAGAATGTCCTTCCTCAGGTTAGGAGACCAAAACTGTACACAATACTCCAGGTGTGGCCTCACCAAGGCCCTGTACAACTGTAGCAACACCTCCCTGCCCCTGTACTCAAATCCCCTCGCTATGAAGGCCAACATGCCATTTGCTTTCTTAACCACCTGCTGTACCTGCATGCCAACCTTCAATGACTGATGTACCATGACACCCAGGTCTCTTTGCACCTCCCCTTTTCCTAATCTGTCACCATTCAAATAATAGTCTGTTTCTCTGTTTTTACCACCAAAGTGGATAACCTCACATTTATCCACATTATACTTCATCTGCCATGCATTTGCCCACTCACCTAACCTATCCAAGTCACTCTGCAGCCTCATAGCATCCTCCTCGCAGCTCACACTGCCACCCAACTTAGTGTCATCCGCAAATTTGGAGATACTACATTTAATCCCCTCATCTAAATCATTAATGTACAGTGTAAACAGCTGGGGCCCCAGCACAGAACCTTGCGGTACCCCACAAGTCACTGCCTGCCATTCTGAAAAGTCCCCATTTACTCCTACTCTTTGCTTCCTGTCTGACAACCGGTTCTCAATCCATGTCAGCACACTACCCCCAATCCCATGTGCTTTAACTTTGCACATTAATCTCTTGTGTGGGACCTTGTCGAAAGCCTTCTGAAAGTCCAAATATACCACATCAACTGGTTCTCCTTTGTCCACTCTACTGGAAACATCCTCAAAAAATTCCAGAAGATTTGTCAAGCATGATTTCCCTTTCACAAATCCATGCTGACTTGGACCTATCATGTCACCTCTTTCCAAATGCACTGCTATGACATCCTTAATAATTGATTCCATCATTTTACCCACGACTGATGTCAGGCTGACCGGTCTATAATTCACTGTTTTCTCTCTCCCTCCTTTTTTAAAAAGTGGGGTTACATTGGCTACCCTCCACTCCATAGGAACTGATCCAGAGTCAATGGAATGTTGGAAAATGACTGTCAATGCATCCACTATTTCCAAGGCCACTTCCTTAAGTACTCTGGGATGCAGTCCATCAGGCCCTGGGGATTTATCGGCCTTCAATCCCATCAGTTTCCCCAATACAATTTCCCGACTAATAAGGATTTCCCTCAGTTCCTCCTCCTTACTAGACCCTCTGACCCCTTTTATATCCGGAAGGTTGTTTGTGTCCTCCTCAGTGAATACCGAACCAAAGTACTTGTTCAATTGGTCCGTATTTCTTTGTTCCCCGTTATGACTTCCCCTGATTCTGACTGCAGGGGACCTACATTTGTCTTTACTAATCTTTTTCTCTTTACATATCTATAGAAACTTTTGCAATCCGTCTTAATGTTCCCTGCAAACTTCTTCTCGTACTCCATTTTCCCTGCCCTAATCAAACCCTTTGTCCTCCTCTGCTGAGTTCTAAATTTCTCCCAGTCCCCGGGTTCGCTGCTATTTCTGGCCAATTTGTATGCCACTTCCTTGGCTTTAATACTAATCCTGATTTCCCTTGATAGCCACGGTTGAGCCACCTTCCCTTTTTTATTTTTACGCCAGACAGGAATGTACAATTGTTGTAGTTCATCCATGCGGTCTCTAAATGTCTGCCATTGCCCATCCACAGTCAACCCTTTCAGTATCATTCGCCAATCTATCCTAGCCAATTCACGCCTCATACCTTCAAAGTTACCCTTCTTTAAGTTCTGGACCATGGTCTCTGAATTAACTGTTTCATTCTCCATCCTAATGCAGAATTCCACCATATTATGGTCACTCTTCTTTTGAAATTGTGCCTGTACACCAAAATCTAAGTTGTTATATATATGAATAAAAACCGTGGTCCTGGGACCGACCCCTGGGAAACAACGCTGTATATCTTCCTCCAATCCGAAAAACAATCGTTCATCACTACTCTCTGCTTTTTATCACTTAGCCAATTTCGTATTCCATGGGCTTCAACTTTGCTGGTAAGCTGATTATGAGGCACTTTGACTTTCGGCATATATCTGCCCATTTACCACCCACTTAACCACCGAGATTGAGTTTACCAGCCATATTTTATTATAAATGGAAACTAACGCCCATTTATCGCCCATTTATTGCCAGCATAACTTTCGGCATCTAATTATCGCCGGGAATTCACTGAACCGCCCGCCCATATTTTTTTAATAAAATATGATGTCATCACTTGTACATCGCTGAGAAGACTGTCTATAATGGAAACTAACGCCCAAATACCACCCAGATTACCACCAAGCGCTACTTTTGGCAATTCGCCCATATACCACCCAAATGTTCGCTCGCCCAAAAAGATGCTCAAGAAAGCTGCACTCACCTGACCTTAACCCAACGGTATGGATACCATTTTGTAAATCGGAGGACTTTTAATAAAAGGCTGCTTCAAGTTGATGGGAGCATTGAAGTAATTCATGAGTGATTTTAAGTTAGTTTTAAAATCTTGACAACCGTCATTATGGTGAATTTTAAGTTTCTATTGCATTTGTAGAGGACAATTTAATAATTTTGAAGACATAATAGGACATTTATTGTAATGGGGCCTGTAATTTCTCAGCCGGTATTGATGCTGCAGACTAGTGATGGGAGAATGTTTATTGAAGAGCATTATGTGCCCAATCAAAGAGGTGGGAGACTGCTGAGGAGGAGGATAAGCGATCATACCTGGACTTGTCCGATAACACAAGGAGGCTTAGGAGGCTGCACTTCTGAAAGAAGGTCATCAGTGAGATCTGCCAGCTAATTAAGGGAGGTCTGCAGCCTACCAGCACCATCAGGACCGCATTGCCCATTGAGGTTAAGGTTACTGCGGCACTTTCCTTCTATGCATCGGGCTCATTTCTTTATAAACTTCTCTATGACCAGGGAGGCTCAGAGTGTGAGGGCTTTGGGTTTCTCGAGAATAGCAAACTTCCCCAATGTGCAGGGAGCAATAGATTGTATGCACGTTGCCCTGCGAGCACCTTTTCTGGATGCAGAGGTGTTCGGAATCGAAAGGGATTCCACTCCCTGAATGTGCAACTCGTTGTCGACCACAAACAAATAATCATGGCAGTAAATGCAAATTTTCCAGGCAGCATCCATAATGACCACGTCTTGCGTGAGAGCACTGTCTCTGACCTGTTTAAGAGTCAGCCACAAAGGCACGGTTGGATGCTGGAGGATAAAGGATATGGCCTTGCCAGCTGGCTCATGACCCCCTGCATAAGCCCCAGACAGAAGCCGAGAAGCGCTACAACGAAAGCCATATAGCCACACGCAATATCGTCAAGAAGATAATTGGAATGCTTAAGCAGTGTTTCAGATACCTGGATCACTCAGGTGGCGACCTACAATACCACCCTGAGCAGGTCGCTGAGTTAATTGTGGTGTGCTGCATGTTGCATAACTTAGCTATCAGGAGGGGACAAGAATTGCCAGATGGGACTGCTGGTCCACCTCAGGAGAGAGGGGAGGCGGAAGAGGAGCAGGAGAAGAATGAGGACCTCAGGGAGAACCTAGGCACCCACCCTACCCTACACTGCAGGAAAAATGCCATGGTAGTTACACAGCTGCAAGACTGTTGTGTCAGCAGTTCATAAATGACCGCTTTGCATGAATTAACTTTGGTGACAGTTATAGTTGCGTTACGTTACTTTTCATCCTTGCCTGGCCTCACCATTGTTTGAAACCCTTATATTAATGTTTAACCTTTCTGATATTAGAAGACAGTGCACAACAATTTTAAGTTAAATAAAAATATTTAATAATTATAAAAAAATTTTAACAAACATATACATGAATATAAACACCCATTCCCCTCATCCCCACCACAAACAGTCCAAAAATTTGTAATAATAACATTTATTAATAATAACAACTATTTTTAAATAACAATTAAAATATAACACCAACACCCACCAAACTACCCCCCAACAATCAACAAATTTATAACAACAATAACAATAATAGCAACAACCCCATAAGTGAACATTACAAGAACAAGAATAATGTTACCTCCCACCCCCCCCCCCCTCCCATCCCCACCCCACTTGCGGCCACGCTTCTCTTTGTCTCTACCCCCCTGGTCTGAATACCCCCTTTCCCACTTAAGCTCCCCCTTCTACTCGCATTCATACCAAGCCAACCTGCAGCAGGGCACCTCGACTGCTGCTGCTGTGGGGGGTGACAGTGGCAGAGTCACATTTTCAAGCGAGGCTGGAGAAGATGTTTCCAAAGAAGTGTCTTCCGAGTCAGAAGCAACTGCTTCCTCCTGACTCGCAACTGTCAACATGGTTGGTATGGCACCTTGGGATGCAGTGCCGTATCGAGAGACCACCGCCTGCCGCATGACATCGATGGAATCGGCCATTCTCAATATTGCCGCAACCATCTGCACCATGTCCTCCGAGACACATGCAGTCAGAGCAGCAATGTGACCAGTCAATCCGCCCACTGCCTGGAGGAGCTCTCGACCAATGTCGACGCTCGTCCTTGACAGTGCAACCATGTTCAGGTTGTCATCCGCCTGTTGTTGAGCAATCCTTCCTCGCTGAACCAACCTCCGCGGGGTCAACGCAGGCATTGAACCACTCAGGGTGTCCCGCTATTTCCTCTGTTGGTGAAGACATGGCCACAGGAATATTAGAACAAGTAGCCTGAGGTTCACCATCCTCCTCCTCACTGGTCTCCTCTGTTGCCAGGATGACCTGAAGGAGAAGTGGTGACGCTCTCGGGGCCTGGACCTCCATGTTTCCGGTTTGCTCCTGAGGAGCCTGGGGAGCCTGGGATAACTGGGGAGCCTGGAATACCTGGGGAGCCTGGGGAGTCTGGGATACCTGAGGAGTCTGGGGAGCCTGGGGTACCTGGGGAGCCTGGGATACCTGGGGAGCCTGGGGAGCCTGGGGAGCCTGGGGAGCCTGGGATACCTGAGGAGCCTGGGAGACCTGGGATACCTGGGGTACCTGGGGAACTTGGGGAGCCTGAGGAGCCTGGGGAGCCTGGGATACCTGGGGAGCCTGGGGAGCCTGGGATATCTGGGGAGCCTGGGATACCTGGGGTACCTGGGTTACCTAGGGTACCTGGGGAGCCTGGGATACCTGGGGAGCCTGGGATAGCTGGGGTACCTGGGGAGCCTGGGATACCTGGGGAGCCTGGGAGACCTGGGATACCTGGGGTACCTGGTGTACCTGGGGAACTTGGGGAGTCTGGGATACCTGAGGAGCCTGGGATACCTGGGGAGCCTGAGGAGCCTGGGGAGCCTGGGATACCTGGGGAGCCTGGGATACCTGGGGAGCCTGGGGAGCCTGGGATACCTGGGGAGCCTGAGGAGCCTGGGGAGCTTGGGATACCTGGGGAGCCTGAGATACCTGGGGAGCCTGGGGTACCTGGGGAGCCTGGGGAGCCTGGGATACCTGGGGAGCCTGGGGAGCCTGGGGAGCCTGGGATACCTGGGATACCTGGGGTACCTGGGGAGCCTGGGATACCTGGGGAGCCTGGGATACCTGGGGTACCTGGGGTACCTAGGGTACCTGGGGAGCCTGGGATACCTGGGGTACCTGGGGAGCCTGGGATACCTGGGGAGCCTGGGAGACCTGGGATACCTGGGGTACCTGGGGAACTTGGGGAGCCTGAGGAGCCTGGGGAGCCTGGGATACCTGGGGAGCCTGGGGAGCCTGGGATACCTGGGGAGCCTGGGATACCTGGGGTACCTGGGGTACCTAGGGTACCTGGGGAGCCTGGGATACCTGGGGAGCCTGGGATAGCTGGGGTACCTGGGGAGCCTAGGTTACCTGGGGAGCCTGGGAGACCTGGGATACCTGGGGTACCTGGTGTACCTGGGGAACTTGGGGAGTCTGGGATACCTGAGGAGCCTGGGATACCTGGGGAGCCTGAGGAGCCTGGGGAGCCTGGGATACCTGGGGAGCCTGGGATACCTGGGGAGCCTGGGGAGCCTGGGATACCTGGGGAGCCTGAGGAGCCTGGGGAGCCTGGGATACCTGGGGAGCCTGGGGTACCTGGGGAGCCTGGGGAGCCTGGGATACCTGGGGAGCCTGGGGAGCCTGGGGAGCCTGGGATATCTGGGATACCTGGGGTACCTGGGGAGCCTGGGATACCTGGGGAGCCTGGAGTACCTGGGGAGCCTGGGATACCTGGGGTACCTGGGGAGCCTGGGATACTTGGGGAGCCCGGGGTACCTGGGAACCTGGGATACCTGGGGTACCTGGGGAACCTGGGATACCTGGGGAGCCT
The DNA here is from genome assembly GCF_044704955.1 of Pristiophorus japonicus. NCBI lineage: Eukaryota > Metazoa > Chordata > Chondrichthyes > Pristiophoridae > Pristiophorus > Pristiophorus japonicus. Next base: position 225,835,861 of record NC_091981.1, read on the forward strand.
GGGGTACCTAGGGTACCTGGGGAGCCTGGGATACCTGGGATACCTGTGGTACCTGGGGAGCCTGGGGTACCTGGGGAGCCTGGGATACCTGGGGAGCCTGGGATACCTGGGGAGCCTGGGGTACCTGGGGAGCCTGGAATGCCTGGGGTACCTGGGGAGCCTGGGATACCTGTGGAGCCTGGGGTACCTAGGATACCTGGGGAGCCTGGGATGCCTGGGGTACCTGGGGAGCCTGGGATACCTGGGGTACATGGGGAGTCTGGGGATCCTGTGATACTTGGGGTGGCTGGGGAGCCTGGGATACCTGGGGAGCCTGGGATACCTGGGTACCTGGGGAGCTTGGGATACCTGGGGAGCCTGGGATACCTGGGGTACCTGGGGTACCTAGGGTACCTGGGGAGCCTGAGAGACCTGGGATACCTGGGGTACCTGGGGTACCTGGGGAACTTGGGGAGTCTGGGATACCTGGGGAGCCTGGGATACCTGGGGAGCCTGAGGAGCCTGGGGAGCCTGGAATACCTGGGGAGCCTGGTATACCTGGGGAGCCTGGGGAGCCTTGGATACCTGGGGAACCTGGGATACCTGGGGAGCCTGGGTACCTGGGGAGCCTGGGATACCCGGGGAGCCTGGGGAGCCTGGGGAGCCTGGGATACCTGGGATACCTGGGGTACCTGGGGTACATTGGGGAGCCTGGGATACCTGGGGTACCTGGGGAGCCTGGGATACCTGGGGAGCCTGGGGTACCTAGGGTACCTGGGGAGCCTGGGGAGCCTGGGGAGCATGGGGAGCCTGGGATACCTGGGATATCTGGGGTACCTGGGGAGCCTGGGATACCTGGGGAGCCTGGGGAGCCTGGGGAGCCTGGGATACCTGGTGTACCTGGGGAGTCTGGAATACCTGGGGTACCTGTGGAGCCTGGGGTACCTTGGGTACCTGGGGAGCCTGGGATGCCTGGGGTACCTGGGGAGCCTGAGATACCTGGGGAGCCTGGGATACCTGGGGTACCTGGGGATCTTGGGATACCTGGGGAGCCTGGGGTACCTGGGGAGCCTGGGATACCTGGGGTACCTGAGGAGCCTGGGATACCTGGGGTATCTGGGGAGCCTGAGATACCTGGGGTACCTGGGGAGCCTGGGGAGCCTGGGGACCTAGAAAACATAATTGAAGTTAGTAGAAGAGAAGGGGAGGCCAGGGTGACATGAGAATGCTTACACTATGCAGGCATATGTATGAGGAGCAACACAACTGCAATAAATATCACCAACAGAAGTCACATATAATTAACATCATGACAGTATAGAGGCTGTATATCATTAGATTGAGATTTCATGATCCCATCATTAATTACATAACATTACATCATTCATATATTATACTGAAATGGCATTAAATGATTTTAAATCATCAATGGTTTATACACGTGGCACAACAACAGGATCAGCACCACCATGGATGGCTGAACGATTACGCACACCCACTAGTGCTAATGCCTGCTTCTCCAGGTCCGTTAAATTGCAAAGTTCAGCAGGGCTCCCTTTTGTGCGCCTGCGCTCTGATCTGTTCTTAGATATCTTCCTCTGCAAAGGTGACAAGAGCATGGCATAAGCTAATTGCCTGGATACTATTACAGATATTACTTGATAAAAACACAAAACACAGAACACACAGATATTCTAATCCACAATTAGTCATCGCCCTTGCTAGTCATCATTAATGTTATATGCTAATATGCTTTGTTTACAATTGATGCATGGTTATATCTACGGTCGGAGAATAAATTTAATAAGATCGTGGTTCGGAACTAATGCATGACACCAAGATTACCAGCTTAATTATAATCCAGCAAATCTACATTTTATTTAATGAGTCGTTGCATCATTACAATTATAAATTAAAAATTTACGACTTACTCTTCTAGAACCAACCAGGTCGTTCCAGCGCTTGCGGCACTGGTTTGGCTCATGGATATCGTGTGCCGCCGAGGATACAACATTGGCGATCTCCGTCCATATCCTTTGGTATACACGGGGGGAGGGGGGGGGTTCCCATGACCACCCCGGGTTAATTGGACCCAACGAGTTTCCACCTCGTGGGCCAGTGCTGCGTTCGCCTCATCTGAGAATCTCTTTGCTCTCTTCCTCCCACCAACCTCCACCAAATCACTCCCCTCACCCACCTCATCAACGTCACTCACTCCCGACTCCACATATTCCGGCTCCATACTGTCAGCTTTTTCTGTTTATTTCTCCCCTGCTTGCCTCAACTGTGTTCTCTCTCTCTCTCCCTTTCTTTCTTCAGTCTTCTGAGCATGCGCAGATGACCCCTGACCTCATGAATCATGGGAAAAGTTAATCACCTAAAAAAAACCACGCATGCGCAAAACGACCGTTGCTATGGATGCTGGCCTTGCACGACAGAACCAATCGCTATCGCCCATTTCACATCGCTACGGCTATCACCCAAATTAAAAAGGCGAAACTACCGTTTTTTTAAATGGGTGATATTCTGGCGATCCCGAAAAATAATACAACCACTAACATCGGAAAAATTGTCCATTTTTGGGCAATATCAATGTAAATGGAAAGTCCAGCCCCAAATCTTTTTGTTGCTCTGTACATCAGCCTGAATCGTCAGGATAGGAGGGGAGAATACTGGAAAAATAAGCAATTCATAATCAATCAAATCTTTATCACATTTCTGTGTCATGTCATTTATATCTATAATCCCACATTTTTCATTTCATAAGCAGCTATATATTATACTGCACACATTTTCTGTTGTACATCACATCCCGTGTCACCCTTGAGCATCGCACTCTAACACATGCAAAATTCACTTGATTCACCAAAATTTCAGTTCTTAAATTAGCAACAAATCAGAAATCAAACGCTCAGCAGTGAAAAAGCCTCTCAATTTAAAAAAGCAGAAACTGAACTAATCAAATCGTTCATAAACTGGCAAAATCTTTTCAGTTGTCATATTTTTCTCCAATGTTGAAAATCAGGATTGTAACATAATAAAGTTATAAAACATACACATTTCAGAATAACATGATTAAAGTTACCTATCAAATCAAGTACAGTGCCTTCATTATTGCTTTTACTCAGAGGCTTCAGCCTTTTTGAAAGGCCTAGAATTTGAGTTAATCCCAGACCTGTCATTGTCAGCTAAAGAGAGTTCAGAACTGCACCGTACCTGCAATGCCCAGGATGCTGCAGCCTGAATGGAAAAATCCCGCACACATAAATATGATTTTCAATGCAACAACTCAAAAGAGCATCTTTCCTCAGGATAGAACAGTAATTATGATTTTGTTTTTCTGAATGGTTTCAAATCAAGGTGGAACATAAAAGTGAGATGTTTTTTGAGGTAAGGTTTGAAAGTAAAACTATTTTCAAATGCTTATCTTTACCTCAAAGCCGGTGGGCAGAAGTGGGAATTGGGGCAGGAGCCGGCCATTGTCGGTAACCCAAAGGAACGGTCTCTGGCATAAGGTGAATGCTTGGTGGGGTTTGTTCCCAAGGAGATTGGTGGTGTGGGGAGAGAGATGGAGGGCTGGGGCAAGGAGGCCAAAGGATTCCGTCCGGGGCCGAGAGGAGCACTGCTGCTCCTTCTAGGCCCCGAAGGAATCCATCTGATGAATAAAAAATGAAACTTACTGTGGCCTCTTCTGGCCGCTCTGTTGCATCCTGCCAGGTTTTCCTGGGTCATCTCCCTGAGTCATTGGAAAATCATGTCACAGTGCCGATGTCATCATCAGACTGAGAGTTTTTGATTTAAAGTAGGCCCCCATTTGCCTGGCAGGCTCGGCCAACTTCAAAGTCGAAGACGATAAAATGTCGCTGGGCAGGATGGTGTGGTTTCAGCCGCTGAGTGGATTCAGAAGATTTTAACCATGCGGGGGGCAGGGGGAGTTAAAATTGACCCCCACTGTACCATTATGGGATATTACACTGGAAGCAATATTGAATATGGCCACCCATATGTAGGCGGGTGTATTATTTCCATGCATTAATGATGTCTGTTTCATTCCTGGTGTCCAGTATTGCTACGACGGAAGAGGGGGGAGCTTTAACATTAAATGGGCTGCTTTGCCTGGTGCAGAATGATTGATTGCACGATACAAGGCAAGTGTTTCAAAAATTAAAAAGTATATTATCACAGGCCAGCACATGAAGATGTGTCTCGGGAGATGTGTGGGTGCAATGCCTGTGCCAACACTGATGTGGTTGGTTTCCTGCTGGATCAGAAAATCTAAGCCATTCCATCATGTTAAATCAGTGGTTCCAAAAGGAATAATTGTGCATTACATGGCATCACACCCGTATTGTAATAAAACAACTCATCCTCTAACCCATACTGAGCAATGCCACAGGGCATCTGCTTAGCTGATTCGTACTGACCCTGCAGTTATTCTGTCATTGCACTCTGAATCCAGCCTGACATGGCACTGGAACAAAGTGGAGTGGGACTCCCTGGAGGAGATAGCATTTGGAGTCAATTCAGGTCTTCCCGCCTGACTACCATGACAAATTTAGCATCGATGCAAAGAGGTTTCAGCTTCACACTGATGCCAAACTTGCAAGGTCGGACTGCATCATAACAACTCTTACATTTACTGCGTTCTACAGTTTGGACCAGAAATTGCTTGAAAAATATTGGCAGCAATTTGCAGCGAAGAAGAGATATGCCATGCATTCCAATCTCCACAAATTGCTGGACGATTTATTATCAGCCTGGCCAAAGCCCAAAAAATTACAAACTCACCGTGAGCCTCCCAATTGAAATTGATTGCATGTCATGAAACTGTTAGATTTATTCAGTTAATGAACAGTAATGCACAGTAGGGAAGGGTAGCACAATGATTATGTTACTGGACTAGTAATCCAGAGGCCTGGACTAATCCGGACACATGAGTGCAAATCCCACCACGGCAGCTGGGGAATTTAAATTCAGTTAATTAAATATTTTTTAAAGAGAAAGACTAGCCCCTTTCATAACCACTAGATGTCCCGAAGCGCTTTACAGCCAATGAATTACTTTTTGAAGTGTAGTCACTGTTGTAATGTAAGAAACGCGGCAGCCAATTTGCGTACAGCAAGCTCCAATAAACAGCAATATGATAATGATCAGATAATCTGTTTTAGTAATGTTGATTGATAGATAAATATTGGCCAGGACACTGGGGATGAATAAAGCTGGAATAAAAAAAATGAGCAAGTATCAGTAATGGTGATCGTGAAACTACCGCATTGTTGTAAAATCCCATCTGTTCTCTAATGTCTTTTAGAGAAGGAAATCTGCCGTCCTTACCTTGTCTGGCCTATATGTGACTCCAGACCCACAGCAATGTGGTTGACTCTTAATTGTCCTCTGAAATGGCCTAGCAAGCCACTCAGTTGTACCAAACTGCTACGCAAAACAATAATAAGAAATAAACTGGACAGACCACTTGGCATTGATCTCGGCACCAGTTTCGGACACGACAAAGGTACGCCCATCCCAGTTGATCCTGCAAATTCCTATTCACTAACATCTGAGGAATTGTGCCACTATTGGGAGAGCTGTCTCGCAGACTTGTCAAGCAACAGGCTGACATAGTCATACTCACAGAATCATACCTTCCAGCCGACGTCCCATTGGCAGGACAGACCCACCAGGGGTGGCAGCACAGTGGTATACAGTCGGGAGGGAGTGGCCCTGGGAGTTCTCAACATTGAATCTGGACCCTATGAAGTCTCATGGCTTCAGGTCAACCATGGGCAAGGAAAGCTCCTGCTGATTACCATCTACCGCACCCCTCTCATCTGGCGAATCAGTACTTCTCCATGTTGAACACCACTTGGAAGAAACACTGAGGGTAGCAGAGCACAGAATGTACTCTGGGTGGGAGACTTCACTGTCCATCACCAAGAGTGGCTCAGTAGCACCACTGCTGACCGAGCTGGCCGAGTCCTGAAGAACATAATTGCCAAACTGAGCCTGCAACAGGTGGTGAGAGAAACAACACGAGGGAAAAACCTACTTGACCTCGTCCTCACCAATCTATCTGTCACATTACCTGTCGTGGATGCATCTGCCCATTACAGTATTGGTAGGAATGACCACCACACAGTCCTTGTGGAGACGAAGTCCTATCTTTACACTGAGGACACACTCCATCGTGTTGTGTGGCACTACGACTGTGCTAAATGGAATAGATTCAGAACAGATCCAGCAGCTCAAAACTGGGCATCCATGAGGCGCTGTGGGCCATCAGCAGCAGCAGAATTGTATTCCACCACAATCTGTAACCTATGGCACGGCATATCTCTCACTACCATTATCATCAAGCCAGGGGACCAACCCTGGTTCAATGAGGAGTGTAGAAGAGCATGCCAGGAGCAGCACTAGACGTGCCTAAAAATGAGGTGCCAACCTGGGTTACCACAGGACTACATAAGAACATACAAACATAAGAAATAGGAACACGAGTAGGCCATACGGCCCCTCGAGTCTGCTCCGCCATTCAACAAGATCATGGCTGATCTGATCATGGACTCAGCTCCACTTCCTTGCCCGCTCCCCATAACCCCTTTTCCCCTTATCGATTAAAAAATCGTCTATTTCTGTCTTAAATTTATTTAATGTCCCAGCTTCCACAGCTCCCTGAGGCAGCGAATTCCACAGATTCACAACCCTCTGAGAGAAGAAATGTCTCCTCATCTCGGTTTTAAATGGGCGGCCCCTTATTCTAATATCATGTCCTCTAATTCGAGTCTCCCCCATCAGTGAAAACATCCTCTCTGCATCCACCCTGTCAAGCCGCCTCATAATCTTATATGTCTCGATAAGATCATCTCTCCTTCTGAATTCCAATGAGTAGAGGCCCAACCTACTCAACCTTTCCTTATAAGTCAACCCCCTCATCCCTAGAATCAACCGAGTGAACCTTCTCTGAACTGCCTCCAAAGCAAGTATATCTTTTTGTAAATATGGAAACCAAAACTACACGCAGTGTTCCAGGTGTGGCCTGTATAGCTGTAGCAAGATTTCCGTGCTTTTATACTCCATCCCCTTTGCAATAAAGGCCAAGATACCATTGGCCTTCCTGATCACTTGATGTACCTGCATACTATCCTTTTGTGTTTCATGCACAAGTACCTCCAGGTACCGCTGAACTGTTGCACTTTGCAATCTTTCTCCATTTAAATAATAACTTGCTGTTTGATTTTTTTTCTGACAAAGTGCATGACCTCACACTTTCCAACATTATACTCCATCTGCCAAATTTTTGCCCACTCATTTAGCCTGTCGATGTCCTTTTGCAGATTTTTTGTGTCCTCCTCACTCGTTGCTTTTCCGGCCATCTTTGTATCGTCAGCAAACTTGGCTATGTTACACTCAGTCCTTTCTTCCAAGTCGTTAATATAGATTGTAAATAGTTGGGGTCCCAGCACTGATCCCTGCGGCAACCGACTAGTTACTGGTTGCCAACCAGAGAATGAACCATTTATCCCGACTCTCTGTTCCCTGTTCATTAGCCAATCCTCTATCCATGCTAATATATTATCCCCAACCCCATGAACGTTTATCCTGTGCAGTAACCTTTTATGTGAAACCTTGTCAAATGTCTTCTGGAATTCCAAATACACCACATCCACTGGTTCCCCTTTATCCACCCTGTTCGTTACATCCTCAAAGAACTCCAGCAACTTTGTCAAACATGACTTCCCCTTCATAAATCCATGCCGACTCTGCCTGACTGAATTTTGCTTTTCCAAATGTCCTGCTACTGCTTCTTTAATAATGGACTCCAACATTTTCCCAACCACAGATATTAGGCTAACTGGTCTATAGTTTCCTGATTTTTATCTGCCTCCTTTTTTAAATAGGGGCGTTACACTTGCAGTTTTCCAATCTGCTGGGACCGCCCCAGAATTCAGGGAATTTTAGTAAATTACAACCAGTGCATCCACAATCCCTGCCGTTACTGCTCTTAAGACCCTAGGATGCAAGCCATCAAATCCACAGGATTTATCTGCCTTTAGTCCCATTATCTTACTGAGTACCACCTCCTTTGTGATTGTGATTGTGTTAAGTTTCTCCCCCCCCTCCTATAGCCCCTTGACTATCCACTGTTGGAATATTGCTCGTGTCCTCTGCCATAAAGACTGATATAAAATATTTGTTCAGAGTTTCTGCCATCTCCATGTTCCCCATTACTAATTCCCTGGTCTCGTCCTCTAAGGGACCAACCTTTACTTTAGCTACCCTTTTCCTTTTTATATACCTATAGAAACTCTTGCTATCTGTTTTTATATTTTGCGCTAGTTTACCTTCATAGTCTATCTTCCCTTTCTTAATCATTTTTTTCGTCGTTCTTTGCTGGCTTTTAAAAAAAATGCATGCTAAAGACATAGCTAAGCTGTGGGTGGTAGAGGCAGAAACCCTCACCATATTTAAAAAGTACTGGATGTGCACCTGAAGTGCTGTAAGTTGCAGGGTTACGGACCTAGAGCTGGAAAGTGGGATTAGGCTGGATAGCCTCTTGTTGGCCGGCATGGACACGATGGGCCAAAATGGCCTCCTTCCAAGCTGTAAACGTCTATGATTCTATGATCCCACAACCAATGGATCAGATCAAAGCTCTGCATTTATGCCACATCTAGTTGTGAATGGTGCTGGACAATTAAATAACTAATGGGAGGAGGAGTTTCCATGAATATCCCCATCTTCAATGATGGCGGAACCCAGCTCATGAGTGCCAAAGAGGAGGCCGAAGCATTTGCAGCCACATTCAGAGAGAAATGCTGAGTGGGTGATCCACTTCGGTCTCCTCCTGAGGTCCCCACCATCACAGAAGCTAGTCTTCAGTCAATTTGATTCACTCCATGTGATATTAAGAAATGGCTGAGTGCACTGGATACAGCAAAGACTATGAACCCCGACAACATCCTGGCTGTTGTGCTGAAGACTTGTGCTCCAAAACTAGCTGCGCCTCTAGCCAAGTTGTTTCAGTACAGCTACAACATTGGCATCTATCCGACAATGTGGAAAACTGCCCAGGTATGTCCTGTCCACAAAAATCAGGACCAATCCAATCTGGCCAATTACCACCCCATCAGTCTACTTTCAATCATCAGCAAAGCGATGGAGGTTTTGTCATCGACAGTGCTATCAAGCAGCACTTACTCATCAATAAACCACTCACCAATGCTCAGTTTGGGTTCCGCCAGGATCATTCGGCTCAGACCTCATTACAACCTTGGCCCAAACATGGACAAAAGAGCTGAATTCCAGAGATGAAGTGGGAGTGACTGCCCTTGACATCAAAGCAGCATTTGACTGAGTGTGGCATCAAGGAGCCCGAGTAAAACTGAAGTCACTGTAAATCAGGGGGAAAACGCTCCACTGGCTGGAATCATACCTCGCACAGAGGAAGATGGTTGTGGTGGTTGGAGACCAATCATCTCAGCCCCAGGACATTGCTGCAGGAGTTCCTCAGGGCAGTGTCCTAGGCAACCATCTTCAGCTGCTTCATCAATGATCTTCCTTCCATTCTAAGATCAGAATTGGGGATGTTTGCTGGTGATTGCACAGTGTTCAGTTCCATTTGCCTCAGATCCTCAGATAATGAAGCAGTCCGTGCCCACATTCAGGAAGACCTGGACGACATTCAGGCTTGGGCTGATAAGTGGCAATTAACATTCGTGCCACACACGTGCCAGGCAATGACCATCTCCAAAAAGAGAGAGTCTAACCACCGCCCCTTGATGTTCAATGACATTACCATCGCCAAATCCCCCACCATCAACATCCTGGGGGTCACCATTGACCAGAAACTTAACTGGAACAGCCACATAAATACTATGGCAACAAGAGTGGGTCAGAGGCTAGGTATTCTGCAGTGAGTGTCTCACCTCCTGACTCTCCAAAGGCTTTCCACCATCTACAAGGCACAAGTCAGGAGTGTGATAGAATATTCTCCATTTGCCTGGATGAGTGCAGCTCCCACAACACCCAAGAAACTCAATACCATCTAGGCCAAAGCAGTCTGCTTGATTGATATCCCATCCACCATCCAAAACATTCACCCCCTCCACCACCCTTGCACCGTGGCTGCAGTGTGTACCATCTACAAGAACTCACCAAGGCTTCTTCGACAGCACCTCCGAAACGTGAGACCTATACCATTTTACCATTTAGAAGGACAAAGGCAGCAGGCACATGGGAACACCACCACCTCCAAGTTTACCTCCAAGTCACACACCATCCTGACTAGGAAATATATTACCGTTCCTTCATTGTCACTGGGCCAAATTCCTAGAACTCGCTCCCTAACAACACTGTGGGAGTACTTTGAACACACGGACTGCAGGGGCTCAAGAAGGTAGCTCACCACCACCTTCTCAAAGGCAATTTGGGATGGGCAATAAATGCTGGCCTTCCCAGCGAGGCCTACATTTCATGAACAAATAAAAAAAAAATCTTGCTGCAGCCAAATAGGAAATGGTAATTCAAGTCATAAGGACCCTGTTAATGATGTGAATTATGGACCTCACATAATATTCAAACATGGAGACCCAGGAAGGAACAATGAAGTTCCGGAGTCTCACTCCAACAAGTAGTGAATTGTTCCTATAGATTTTTTAAAATTTTTATCTATTTTGGCATAACTTTGTGACAGTTTTACCATCCACATTGGTGTCAGAAGGCAGTAATTCTCAGGATGCAAAGCTGTTTTGACATTCAGAAATTCCAAATCAGATGGATTTCTTTCAGAAAATAAGTTTGGGAAAGTGAATATGAAAAATTTGGGTTATGACATGATAAGTGTAGTATCCTTTGGAGGAAAAAGTGATTTAGGACCTATGAATGCCAATGCTCTCCATCACTGAGGGGTCCTCGTGTCATTTCTGGGTCTGATGTGGACTAGTTAAGAGATTGATTGCTATGATTAGTCAACAACTTCATTATCACTGTATCTTGCAACTACCAGGATGGTAGCAGGTGAACTAGATGGACTTTGGTGTTTTGTCGTCTAGCAATTCTTATGTTTATATGAAAGCAGTTCCACTGTCAATGATCATGATGGATGGGGCCCCTGGTTCTATATTTCATGGGCCAAGAATATTTGTGCATTTTGCACACCGACCCTGCCAGTCACTCGTTAACTTTTCACGGACCAACAATTCCAAAACACATCTGGGTTACAACAACTTCTTCTTCTGCTTGTCCTTTTTAAATGTTTTCCTTACCTTCTATCTCTTTTTTTTCTCTCCATCTTAATCCAATCTCTTTCTTTCTCTCTATTAATTTGGACTCTAATTCACCTAATTTCCTTCTCCCTCATTCGCTCTGTTTCTTTCTCTATCCTTTTCTTTCATTGATTAAGAAGATGGACCCTTGGGCACGACGTTCGTGAGGTCCCCGCTATGACATTGACATCGGTGCACCTTGATGGCTTCAACGTTCTAGGAATTGTGTCGCAACATCGTGCAGTCTGAACGGTGAAAGTCCAATAACGCCAATCGCTGCGAGATGCGCCATTGCAGCAATTTCTGGCCCTTTATTTTCAATGGCACTCTTTGGTGGAGTTAGAAGAATAGTTTATGGAATCAGCGAAACTTACAGCACGGAAAGAGGACATTTCGGCCCATCGTGTTCGCGCCGGTCGACCAAGAGCTATCCAGCCGAATCCCACTTTCCAGCTCTTGGTCTGTAACCCTGTAGGTTACGGAACTTTAAGTGCAAATCCAAGTATTTTTTTAAGGTGGTATTTTTTTCAGGCAGGTTGTTCCAGACCACCACCACCCTCTGGGTGATGAAATCTCCCCTCATGTCTCTTCTAAACTTCCCCCCAATTACTTTAAATCGATGCCCCCTGGTTGTTGACCCCTCTGACAAGGGAAGCAGGTCTTTCCTATCCACCCTATCCAGCCCCTCATAATTTTACACACCTCAATCAGGTCACCCCTCAGCCTTCTCTGTTCCAAAGAAAACTAACCCAGTGTCGTATATAGAGAAAGAGTCAGACTGAACACTGAGCCCAAAGTAAAGTGTGACCGTAGTCTTTTATTGCAGGTCTCCAGAGTGCTTCTCCAACCTGTGAAGCCTCCTTAAATACCTGTGCTCCTAAGGGATTATGGAATCCCTTGGGGCTCCAGGGGATGAGCCCTCTGGTGGCTGTACAGAGTAAATACAAGTCAACATACATAACAACACTCCCCCCAATTCAATAGTGCAACTTTTTACAAAGTGAGTCGATCTGGGCCCATCTTGCCCTGGTTGATCGTCTTGGTGTGAAAGCTGGTGTTGTTGAATTATTTGTTGGGCCCTCGTTGGGCTGCTGTGCAGCTGGCCTTGCTGGGCTGCCTAGTGTGTTGGGCCCTGCAGGGCTGCTGTGGATGATGGGTTCTCCTTCGTGGTCAGCCGTGGTGCCAGTTGCCACTGGTGTGTATGTTGGGGATCAAAAAAGATAGGGTCCAAGATGGGTTGCTCAGGATAGTCCGTGAATCTGAGTTTGAATTGGTCCAAGTGTTTCTGGTGAATGAGTCCATTTGAAAGTTTGACCCGAAACACCCTGCTCCCCTCTTTGGCCATGACAGTGCCGGGAAGCCACTTGCGACCTAGTCCATAATTTAATACAAATACAGGATAATTGATTTCAATCTCGCGTGGCACAGTTGCACTATCATGGTATGCACTTTGTTGAAGTCGTCTGCTCTCTACCTGTTCATGTAGATCAGGGTGAACTAAAGAGAGCCATGTCTTACGTGCTCTTTTCATGAGCAATTCAACAGTTGGGATCCCAGTGAGTGAGTGGGGTCTCGTGCGGTAGCTAAGCAGGACTCGGGATAGGCGAGTGTGCAGTGAGCCTTCAGTTACCCTCTTCAAGCCTTGCTTGATGGTTTGCACTGCTCTCTCTGCCTGACTATTGGACGTTGGTTTAAATGGGGCAGATGTGACATATTTGATCCTGTTACGGGTCATGAATTCTTTGAACTCAGCACTGGTAAAACATGGTCCGTTGTCGCTCACCAGGACATCGGGTAAGCCATGAGTGGCAAACATGGCCCGCAGGCTTTCCGTAGTGGCAGCGGACGTGCTAGCCAACATTATCTCACATTCAATCCACTTGGGGTACGTGGCGACAACCACAAGGAACATTTTACACAAGAACGGGCCTGCATAGTCGACGTGTACCCTAGACCATGGTTTGGAGGGCCAAGACCATAAACATAGTGGCGCCTGCCTGGGTGCATTGCTTAACTGCGAGCATGTATTACATCTGTGAACGCAGGACTCGAAGTCCGCATCGATACCGGGCCACCACACGTGGGATCTGGCTATCGCTTTCATCATTACGATGCCTGGGTGGGTACTGTGGAGGCCATTGATGAAGGTGTCTCTGCCCTTCTTGGGGACCACTACTCAATTGCCCCACAGAAGGCAGTCTGCCTGTATAGACATTTCATCTTTGCGCCACTGGAACAGCTTTATCTCTTCCTGCATTTCCACTGGGGCACTGGACCAGCTCCCGTGAAGCACACAGCTTTTGACTAGAGATAATAAGAGGTCCTGGCTTGTCCAGGTTTTGATCTGCCGGGCAGTGATGGGTGATTGCTCACTCTCAAATGCTTCCATAACCATGGCTAGATCTGCGGGCTGCGCCATTCCACCCCTATGGTAGGCAATGGCAGCTTACTGAGAGCATCGGCGCAGTTTTCTGTGCCTGGCCTTTGGCGGCTGGCGTAGTTGTCTGCGGACAACGTGAGTGCCCATCTCTGGATGTGGGCCGATGCATTGGTACTTATCCGTTTACTCTTGGAAAACTGGGATATAAGTGGCTTATGGTCAGTTTCCAATTCGAATTTTAGCCCAAACAGGTATTGATGCATTTTCTTTACCCCATAGACACATGCTACCGCTTCTTTTTCAATCATGCTGTCGGCTCTCTCAGCCTTAGAGAGACTCCTGGATGCATAAGCAACTGGTTGCAGTTTCCCGAAACCATTAGCTTGTTGCAATACACACCCGACGCCATACGATGACGCATCACATGCTAGTACCAAACGCTTACATGGATCATACAACACAAGCAATTTGTTTGATCATAACAATTTTCTCACTTTTACAAAGGCATTTTTTGCCCAAACCCATTCACCTCCTTTTAGTAAGATATGTAGTGGTTCTAGCAGTGTGCTGAGACCCAGTAAGAAGTTACCAAAGTAGTTCAAGAGTCTAGGGAATGGATGAGCAACAGGAAGAGCAGTGCAAGGAAGGTAGTGCAGGGGTCCCCTGCGGTCATCCCCCTACAAAGCAGATACACCGCTTTGGGTACTGTTGAGGGGGATGACTCATCAGGGGAGGGCAGCAGCCAAGTTCATGGTACCGTGGGTGGCTCTGCTGCACAGGAGGAAAGGAAAAAGAGTGGGAGAGCTATAGTGATAGGGGATTCAATTGTAAGGGGAATAGATAGACATTTCTGCAGCCGCAACCGAGACGCCAGGATAGTATGTTGCCTCCCTGGTGCAAGAGTGATGGATGTCTCGGAGCGGGTGCAGGGCATTCTGAAAAGGGAGGGTGAACAGCCAGTTGTCATGGTGCATATAGGTACCAATGATATTTGTAAAAAATGGGATGCGGTCCGACAAGACGAATTTAGGGAGCTCGGAGCTAAATTAAAAAGTAGGACCTCAAAAGTAGTAATCTCAGGATTGCTACCAGTGCCACATGCTAGTCAGAGTAGGAATTACAGGATTGCTCAGAAGAATACGTGGCTTGAGGAGTGGTGCACAAGGGAGGGATTCAAATTCCTGGGACATTGGAACCGGTTCTGGGGAAGGTGGGATGAGTACAAACCGGATGGTCTGCACCTGGGCAGGACTGGAACCAATGTCCTAGGGGGAGTGTTTGCTAGTGCTGTTGGGCAGGAGTTAAACTAATATGGCAGGGAGATGGGAACCTATGCAGGGAGATAGAGGGAAGTAGAATCGTGGCAGAAGCAAAAGTAAAAGTGGAGGGCAGAGAAACCTAAGGCAAAAAGCAAAAAGGGCCACATTTCACCAAAATTCTAAAAGGGCAAAGTGTGCTTTGTAATCGCCACAGATTCTGACGGTGCTGTCTCCCTTGAGGACTAGGACAATAGGACTGGCCCACTCACTGAACTCGATCGGTGAAATGATGCCCTCTGTTTGCAGCCGGTCTAGCTCGATCTCTACCCTTTCTCTCATCATGTACAGTACTGCTTTCACCTTGTGATGGATGGTTCACGCCCCTGGAATAAGGTGGATCTGCACTTTTGCTCCTTGGAATTTCCCAGTGCCTGGTTCAAACAGTGAAGGAAATTTGTTTAAGACCTGGGCACACGAAGTGTCATCAGCGGGCGATAGAGCTCGGACATCGTCCCACTTCCAGCGTACCTTTCCCAGCCAGCTCCTGCTGAGCAGCATGGGACCATCGCCCGGTACCACCCAGAGTGGTAGCTCGTGCACCAGTCCATCGTAGGAGACCGTTATGGCAGCACTGCCGATTACAGGAATCAGTTCTTTCGTGAAAGTTCTTAGTATTGTGCGAACTGGAGTTAAGACTGGCCTTGAGGCCTTGTTGCACCACAACCTTTCGAAAGTCTTTTTGCCCATGATGGACTGGCTGTCCGTGTCCAGCTCCATTGACACCGGGGGTCCGTTTAGTTCAACATTCAGCATTTTCAGGGGACAATTCGTGGTGAATGTTTGCACCCCATGTACCTCTGCCCCCTCGATCTGAGGCTCTGGTTCATAGTGATCCTCAGTGGGTCTGTCATCCTCTGCAACATGGTGGTTTGCAGGTTTAACAGGCTTTGTAGCTCGCCTGCACACTCGTTGGAGGTGTCCCATTCTTCCACAGCCCTTGCAAATGTACTCTTTGAATCGGCATGAATGGAAATGATGATCACCCCCGCAGCACCAACTAGGTGTTAATGGCCTTGCATTCATCACGCTTGATGGTGGACTCTGAGACATCTGCGGACGTGCAGCTGCAGGTATGTGTGATCTGCCCTGTACGTTACGATTCGAAAACAACATCACTTTGTTCACCGTACTTGTAGCAGCACCTGTGTGCTGAGAAATTTGCTTCGTATTGTCACTGGTGGCAATGAACACCTGGGCTATCACTAAGGCCTTACTCAAGGTTGGTGTCTCTACAGTCAAAAGTTTGCGAAGTATGGTTTCATGGCCAATGCCAAGTATGAAAAAGTCTCTGAGCATGTGCTCCAAATGTCCTTCAAATTCGCAATGTCCTGCAAGGTGTTTTAGCTCGGCGACATAACTCGCCACTTCTTGGCCTTCAGAACTTTTGTAGGTGTAGAACCGTTACCTCGCCATCAGAACGCTTTCCTTCGGGTTCAAATGCTCTCGGACCAGTGTACACAAATCGTAGTACGATTTCTCCATGGATTTCGCTGGAGTGAGCAGATTCTTCATGAAGCCATACGTTGGTGCCCCACAGACGGTGAGGAGGATCGCCCTTCATTTGGCAGCGTTCTCTTCCCCATCTAGCTCGTTGGCCACGAAGTATTGGTCGAGTCGCTCCACAAGTTTCCTAATCACCTCCCTCCGAAAATTTCTCCAGGATGCCCACTGTTCTCTGCATCTTTGGGTTCGCTATCTGTATCTCGTCGCTAGTTGTTGTGTATGGAGAAAGAGTCAGACTGAACACTGTGAGTTCAAAGTAAAGTGTTACCTTAGTCTTTTATTGCAGGTCTCCAGAGTGCCTCTCCAACCTGCGAAGCCTCCTTAAATACCTGTGCTCCCAAGGGATTCTGGGATCTCTTGGGACTCCAGGGGATGAGCCCTCTGGTGGCCGTACAGAGTAAATACAAGTCCACATAAATAACACCCAGCATCTCCAATCTTTCCTCATATCCAAAATTCACCAGTCAGGGCAACATTCTCGTAAATCTCCTCTGCACCCTTTCCAGTGCAATCACATCTTTCCTGTAATGTGGTGACCAGAATTGCACACAGAACTCCAGCTGCAGCCTAACCAGTGTTTTATACAGTTCAAGCATAACTTCGTTTTCCATGCCTTGACTAATAAAGGCGAATATTCCATATGCCTTCTTAACCACCTTAACTACCTGACCTGCTTCCTTCACGGCTCCGTGGATCTGCACCCCAAGATCTCTTTTTTCCTCTACATTTTTCAGTGTCATACCATTTAATGTGTATTCCCTTGCCTTGTTAGACCTCCAGTGTGCCAGTGCAGCCTTCGGCTGCCTGAGGAAAAGAGTGTTTGAAGACCAAGCCCTCAAATCTGCCAAGCTCATGGTCTACAGGGCTGCAGTATACCCACCATCCTGTATGGCTCAGAGACATGGATCATGTACAGTAGACACCTCGAGTCGCTGGCGAAATACCACCAACAATGTCCCCGCAAGATCCTACAAATCCCTTGGGAGGACAGACGCACCAACATTACCGTCCTCGACCAGGCCAACATCCCCAGTATTGAAGCACTGACCACACTTGATCAGCTCTGCTGGGCAGGCCACATTGTTCGCATGCCAGACACGAGACTCCCAAAGCAAGCGCTCTACTCGGAACTCCTTCACAGGAAACGAGCCAAAGGTGGGCAGAAGAAACATTACAAGGACACCCTCAAAACCTCCCTGATAAAGTGCAACATCCCCACTGATCCCTGGGAGTCCCTGGCCAAAGACCGCCCTAAGTGGAGGAAGTGCATCCGGGAGGGCACTTAGCCACTCGAGTGTTATCGGTGAGAGCGTGCAGAAATCAAGCGCAGGCAGCGGAAAGAGTGTGTGGCAAACCAGTCCCACCCATCCTTTCCCTCAACAACTATTTGTCCCACCTGTGGCAGGGACTGTGATTCTCATATTGGATTGTTCAGCACCTAAGGACTCATTTTAAGAGTGGAAGCAAGTCTTCCTCGATTCTGAGAGACTGCCTAGACCTCCCCAAATGCATTACCTCACACTTATCCGGATTGAATTCCATTTGGCACTGTTCTGCCCACCTGACCAGTACATTGATATCTTCCTGCAGTCCACAGCTTTCTTCTTCATTATCAACCACACAGCCTGTTTTAGCGTCATCTACAAACTTCTTAATCGTACCCGCAACATTCAAGTCCAAGTCATTGATATATACCACAAAAAGCAAGGGACCCAGCACTGAGCCCTGCGGAACCCCACTGGATACTGCCTTTCCGTCATAAAAACACCCATCAACCATTACCCTTTGCTTCCTGCCTGTGAGCCAATTTTGGATCCAACTTGCCACTTTGCCCTGGATCCCATGGGCTTTTACTTTCTTGACCAGTCTGCCATGCGGGACCTTATCAAAAGTTTAGTAGAGCAATAACTGAAAGTTGATGGCAAATTACTGATTAGAGTGAAGACTTATTGGTTCTGCTGAAGAAAGACATTTAAAAAAATTCTACCAGCAATTAAGAAACCCTGCGCAGTCTCACGTAAACATAGTGATGCAATCCATTAATATAAATTTGACACTCCATCTCATGTAACAGAGGTAAAATCATCTGTAAAATTTGAGAGCTTTCTACAAAATGGAGCATAGTCCTGTTTACTTACTGCATTCGTGGTATTACCCTCAGGTAAATAATATAGAGATTTTCTGCACCTTCTTTGCTGGATTCCTGACTTTGCTTATGAAAGGTCAAAACGTGGGGTAGGGGACTGTTCCGCATGATCGCAAGCTCATGTGTTGTTTGTCGCTTTTGTAGATTTCCGGGGCTGCTCAGAAGGATTATGGACTCTATACCTGCAGCAGAGCCCTCTCAGATGAAATAGAGTAGCATGCTCAAGTATAGAAGGAATGGAATTGTTATAAATACCTGTCTAGCTTGTGCATCAGGACTGCTTCTATAATAAGACCTGAGCTGACAAAGCTGGAGTTTGAGAAACTAAAAACATATTTTTTTCACTGAGCGCCTTCTTCCTGGAACAAAGTAAATAAAAGGATGTGTATGATATCCTGGGCTTTGATTCAAGAAAAATCACTTTATCATATGGAATATCACACAATAAACTAAAATTAACAAATGTACCAAAATTGACAAAATATTCCCTCCGATGGTTTAATTTTCTCCTTTCCTTTTGTTGAAGTATAGCTATTGGGGAGTGGGGAAGAGTTATAGTTTCACCAGTCATCCTTTGCCATTTTGCCCAAGTGCCCAATGCTCATGTGCAAGCCTTGAGAGTGAGTGACAGTAGTCTATTTGAAAACAAATGAGCATTCCGTGCTCACCCAATGTTTACACATTAAGTCCTTTCCAGTTGGAGTCACTGGCTAAATTCCCTCCCCTACCCCACTCCATCCTGGCCCAGGCACGCTGATGCCAGAGACTTGAGCACATAAATCTAGGCTGACACTCCACTGGAGTTCTGAAGGGGTTCTGCACTGTCGGAGGTGCCGTCTTTAGGATGAAACATTAAACTGAGGCTCTGTCCGCCCTCTCAGGTGGATTTAAAGGATCCCATGGCACAATTTCGAAGAAGAGCAGGGGAGTTATTCCCGGTGTCTTGGCCATTATTTATCCCTCAATCAACATCACTACAGTTAGATTATCTGGTCATTACCACATTGCTGCTTGTGAGACCTTGCTGTGCTGCCCAGAAATTGGCTGCCGCATTTCCTACATTACAACAGTGACTAAACTCCAAAAATACTTCATGGATTGTAAAGTGCTTTGGGATGTCCAGTGGTCGTGAAAGGCGCTATATAAATGCAAGTCTTTCTCTTTTTTTTAAATTGCAACACCTCTACGGCTGTCTTGGCTGAAATCAGCTAACTCAATGCATATCAAGGATCCAACCTGGAACCTTCCTGCACTGACTGGGTCGTGTGTAACGAGAGAGGATAAATTAGCAATCTGGTCATGCGGGGCCCCTTGGGGAAGAGTGACCATAACATGGTAGAATTCTTCATTAAGATGGAGAGTGACACAATTAATTCAGAGACTAGAGTCCTGAACTTAAAGAGAGGAAACTTCGATGGTATGAGACGTGAATTGGCTAGGATAGACTGGAGAATGATACTTAAAGGGTTGACGGTGGATAGGCAATGGCAGACATTTAAAGATGTTGAACAAAATGTTGAATCATTGTGGGTAGAGATTAGAGATAGTAAGGGGAAAAAGTCACTCGTGGGTGTAGTTTTTAGGCCCCCAAATAATAACTTCACGGTGGGGCGGGCAATAATCAAGGGAATAATGGAGGCATGGGAAAAAGGAACGGCAGTAATCATGGGGGATTTTAACCTACATATCGATTGGTCAAATCAAATCGCATGGGGAAGCCTTGAGGAGGAATTCATAGAATGCATACGGGATTGTTTCTTAGAACAGTATGTTACAGAATCTACAAGGGAGCAAGCTATCTTAGATCTGGTCCTGTGTAATGAGACAGGAATAATAAATGATCTCCGAGTAAAAGATCGTCTCGGAACGAGTGATCGCAGTATGGTTGAATTTGTAATACAGATTGAGGGTGAGGAAGTAGTGTCTCAAACGAGCATACTATGCTTAAACAAAGGGGACTACAGTGAGATGAGGGCAGAATTGGCTAAAGTAGACTGGAAACACAGACTAAATGGTGGCACAATTGAGGAACAATGGAGGACTTTTAAGGAGCTCTTTCATAGTGCTCAACAAAAATATATTCCAGTGAAAAAGAAGGGCGGTAAGAGAAGGGATAACCAGCCATGGATAACCAAGGAAATAAGGGAGAGTATCAAATTAAAAACCATGCGTATAAGGTGGCCAAGGTTAGTGGGAAACTAGAAGATTGGGAAAATTTTAAGCGACAGCAAAGAATGACTAAGAAAGCAATAAAGAAAGGAAAGATAGATTACGAAAGTAAACTTGCACAAAACACAAAAACAGATAGTAAAAGCTTTTACAGATATATAAAACGGAAAAGTAAATGTTGGTCCCTTAGAAGATGAGAAGGGGTTTTAATAATGGGAAATGTGGAAATGGCTGAGACCTTAAACAATTATTTGCTTCGGTCTTCACAGTGGAAGACACAAAAACCATGCCAAAAATTGTTGGTCAAGGGAATGTGGGAAGGGAGGACCTTGAGATAATCACTATCGCTATGGGGGGGTAGTGCTGGATAGGCTAATGGGACGCAAGGTAGA
Organism: Pristiophorus japonicus; assembly: GCF_044704955.1. Lineage (NCBI taxonomy): Eukaryota > Metazoa > Chordata > Chondrichthyes > Pristiophoridae > Pristiophorus > Pristiophorus japonicus. The sequence goes on from NC_091981.1 coordinate 225,857,010, forward strand.
CAAGTCCCCTGGTCCAGATGAAATGCATCCCAGGGTATTAAAAGAGATGGCGGAAGTTATAGCAGATGCATTCGTTATAATCTACCAAAATTCTCTGGACTCTGGGGAGGTACCAGCGGATTGGAAAACAGCTAATGTAACGCCTCTGTTTAAAAAAGGGGGCAGACAAAAGGCAGGTAACTATAGGCCGGTTAGTTTAACATCTGTAGTGGGGAAAATGCTTGAAGCTATCATTAAGGAAGAAATAGCGGGACATCTAGATAGGAATAGTGCAATCAAGCAGACGCAACATGGATTCATGAAGAGGAAATCATGTTTAACTAATTTACTGGAATTCTTTGAGGATATTATGAGCATGGTGGATAGAGGTGTACCGATGGATGTGGTTTATTTAGATTTCCAAAAGGTATTCGATAAGGTGCCACACAAAAGGTTACTGCAGAAGATAAAGGTACGTGGAATCAGAGGAAATGTATTAGCATGGATAGAGAATTGGCTGGCTAACAGAAAGCAGAGAGTCGGGATAAATGGGTCCTTTTCGGGTTGGAAATCGGTGGTTAGTGGTGTGCCACAGGGATCGGTGCTGGGACCACAACTGTTTACAATATACATAGATGACCTGGAAGAGGAGACAGAGTGTAGTGTAACAAAATTTGCAGATGACACAAAGATTAGTGGGAAAGCGGGTTGTGTAGAGGACACAGAGAGGCTGCAAAGAGATTAAGATAGGTTAAGTGAATGGGCTAAGGTTTGGCAGATGGAATACAATGTCGGAAAATGTGAGGTCATCCACCTTGGGAAAAAAAACAATAAAAGGGAATATTATTTGAATGGGGAGAAATTACAACATGCTGCGGTGCAGAGGGACCTGGGGGTCCTTGTGCATGAATCCCAAAAAGTTAGTTTGCAGGTGCAGCAGGTAATCAGGAAGGCGAATGGAATGTTGGCCTTCATTGCGAGAGGGATGGAGTACAAAAGCAGGGAGGTCCTTTGCAACTGTATAGGGTATTAGTGAGGCTGCACCTGGAGTACTGCGTGCAGTTTTGGTCACCTTACTTAAGGAAGGATATACTAGCTTTGGAGGGGGTACAGAGACAATTCACTAGGCTGATTCCGGAGATGAGGGGGTTACCTTATAATGATAGATTGAGCAGACTGGGTCTTTACTCGTTGGAGTTCAGAAGGATGAGGGGTGATCTTATAGAAACATTTAAAATAATGAAAGGGATAGACAAGATAGAGGCAGAGGTTGTTTCCACTGGTCGGGGAGACTAGAACTAGGGGGCACAGCCTCAAAACACGGGGGAGCCAATTTAAAACCTAGTTGAGAAGGAATTTCTTCTCCCAGAGGGTTGTGAATCTGTGGAATTCTCTGCCCAAGGAAACAGTTGAGGCTGGCTCATTGAATGTATTCAAATCACAGAAAGATAGATTTTTAACCAATAAGGGAATTAAGGGTTACGGGGAGCGGGCAGGTAAGTGGAGCTGAGTCCACGGCCAGATCAGCCATGATCTTTTTGAATGGCGGAGCAGGCTCGAGGGGCTAGATGGCCGACTCCTGTTCCTAATTCTTATGTTCTTAAGTTCTTATGATCACATGGACTTTTTTCAAAATAAATTTTAGATTTGCTGTGATTTGATGGAATAGCAATCTACTGCAGCCATCCATGGGTTAATATAGCTATCCACGATGAATCAGAAATTGGCTGGGAGCTGGCACTGGTGACACCTGTCAGATCGCGGCCATTAATTTTCTCTTGAGCTTGTCTTTTGCAGCTCCTCTCTGCTGCAAACCAGTGCTGTAATTGTTTCAAAACATGGCCTACTGGAATCAGATCACAAAGAGGACAAAAATTCTGCAAAGTAATATGCAGCAATGTGATGTAACATGGGAAGTTTGTCATTTTAATGGTCTAATTAACATACAATACAGCTATTAAATGCTGCGGCCTCACATGCATTAATTCTGCTGAAAGCAATCCCCAGAGACCAGCCATAAAGTTGACGAGACAAACCATTATAAAAGATATTCAGGTTTGTTTTCATAGACAAGAATCACACAATGTTCCCCTGCGACTACATCTGTAATAAACTGTTGATGTCTCTGTAAACTAATACCAATTCCACTGGTTTCTGCTCTTTAAACCGTTTTTAATAGAATAACCCTACACATTCCAGTACACAAGTAGTTTTGCGCAAAGTAGCCCACTTTTTTACGTGCATACCCGTTTCTTTTAATAACTTCCATATATTTATCTGGGTCATGGAAAATTTATATCAAGTAGGCTGTGAAGCAAAAACACAATTTTAGATTTATAGCCCTAATACAGCTTAGAATTTTTTATTACAAGGAATAAAACTGTTTCAATGATGGAGTCATCGCAGATGCTGGAACTCGCGCCTAAAGGTCAGAAGGTTGTGGGCTGTGAGCCAAAATAGGAACTTGAACTCCAGAATGTAAGCAGATCCACTTGAGTTCAGTGCTGAGAGAGTGCTGGATTGTTGGACATTCGATCCCCTACATTCCATTCTATACTGAAGCAGTGTCTGCCTGGATGGCACAAATCAAAGAAGAACAGGAAGTTTTCCCGCTGTCCTGTCCAGTCATTCTCCATCAACCAAAACACCATAAAAACAGATTAACTGTTTATTTACTTTATCTGGTCATTTATCTCACTGCTGTCTGTGGAATCTTGCTGTGTGCAGATTAGCTGGCTCATTTCCTTACATTACAGTAGCAACTTCCTTCAAAAAGTACTTAATTGTCTGAAAAGTGTGTTGGGATGTCCAGACATTGTGAAAGGTGCCGTATAAATGCAAGTTCTTTCTCCTTCTTTCATTAATCTTGCACACAATGCACCTCAGATGAAAATTTCGGTAATATAATAGACTGAAAGGGACACCGTATTCATGATCAAATGTTCAGCAAGCCTTTTTCTTATTCTGGCAAAAGTGCTAGATGAGACATATGTCATTTTCTTCATGATATCACTCTGCACAGGAGAGCTGATAATGAGTCTAGCAATCTACAGGCCTTTAAGATCGGCATTGTATAACCATTGGTTTGGTTTGATTTACCTTATCTCTCTCCAGCTCATTTCAACCTTGACATTTAGGGGTTAAATGTCCTAATCTGTACAGGAAGCAAGCACCCTTGCCCACTGCCAGCACATATACAGAAACTGCAGACAAGCTTGTTTGCTGCCAGTTTGTATTTGGAAAATTTAGGCTTTAATGTCTAGAGGCGACTGCAATAATTTTAGGCAGTATAGCAATTCCAGCTGTGAGGTTACATTATTCACACTTCCAGAAATAGATTTGATTTGAATGAAATGTAAATGCCACAAATGCTGCAAAGGCACATTGTTTGAGTCATTGATACTACTGTAAAGGGGCAGGGGTTGGCAATTGATCCTTAAGTTAAGGCTGCCACAATATGTTGACCTTCAAAATTGTATTTTCTCAACACTTCCAGAACACCCAGCATAGGCCACGGGATCAATTCGGGGATCTTGAAACAAGGAAGAACCGTGCAAATGAGATAAAACAATGAAATAAAAAGTAAATAATTTTCAAAGCATGCTAAACTACTCGGTACAGTGAAACAACCGTAAGGGAATTGCGGAAAGTACTTGGGTCATGGAGTCATAAGGCAATTAAAATTGTGTGCTTGCCCTCACTTCACCCACAGTCATGGAAAATTCACAAGCCACTTGTGGTCAGACTGCCCGAGTGTTCAAATTGATCAGAGCTTTGAAGCACCAATTTACAAAATCATTGTCTTCTATGAAGGTAGACAGGTTGAAGGGGTATTAGTGGGGGAGCACTTGGGTGCCAGTGACCATAATTCAGTCAGATTCAAGTTGGTTATGGATAAGGATAAGAATAGGCCTGGAATAAAAGTTCTGAATTGGGGAAAAGCTAATTTTGCTAAGTTCAGGAGTGATTTGGCCATGGTGGACTGAAAACAGCTACTTGTGGGTAAATCAGTGTCAGAATAGTGGGAGGCATTTAAGGAGGAGATCCGGAGGCCTCAGGCCAAACATGTGCCCTTAAAGAAAAAGGATGGGAAAAATAATTCTAGAGCCCCCTGGAGGTCTAGGGACTTACAGGGGAGGATTAAGAAAAAAAGGGATGCTTATGTCATATATCAACAGCTAAATACTATAGAATCTTTAGAGGAATACAGAAAGTTAAGAGGCAAAATTAAAAAGGATATTAGGAATGCTGAGAGCGAGCACGAGAAATTCTTGGCCAGTAAAATTAAGGAAAATCCTAAGATGTTCTATAAATATATTAAGAATTAAGAGGGAACTAAAGGAAGGGTAGGGCCTATTAGAGACCATGAGGGTAATATTTGTGTGGAGGCGGAAGATGTGGGGAGGGTTCTTAATGAATACTTTGAATCTGTTTTCACAAAGGAAAGGGGCAATGCAGATACTGCTTTCAAGAAGGAGTGTGATATTCTGGATTAAATAAATATAGTGAGAGAGGAAGTATTAAGGGGCCACTTAATAGCGTAGATGAACAAAGGGACCTTGGAGTGCTTGTCCACAGATCCCTGAAAATAGCAGGCCAGGTGGATAAGGTGGTTAAGAAGGCATACGGAATGGTTGCCTTTATTGGCCGAGGCATAGAATACAAGAGCAGGGAGGTTATGCTTAAATTGTGTAATACTTTGATTAGGCCACAGCTGGAGTACTGCGTGCAGTTCTGGTCGCTGTATTATAGGAAGGACGTGATTGTATTAGAGAGGGTGCAGAGGAGATTTATTAGGATGCTGTCTGGAATGGAGAATCTTAGTAATGAGGACAGATTGGATAGGCTGGATTTGTTCTCATTGGAACAGTGGAGGTTGAGAAGAGACCTCATTGAGGTGTACAAAATATTGAGGGGCCTAGACATAGTGGATAATAAGGGTCTATTTCCATTGGTGGAGAGGCCTATTACGAGGGGACATAGTTTTAAGGTGGTTGGTGGAAGGTTTAGAGGGGATTTGAGGTGGGAGGGGCTTCTTTTCGCAGAGGGTTGTGGGGATCTGGAACTCGCTGCCTGGAAGAGTGGTGGATGCAGAAATCCTCACCACTTTTAAGAGATGGTTGGATGGGCACTTAAAGTGCCGTAACCTGCAGGGTTACGGACCTAGAGCTGGTAATTGGGATTAGACTAGACGACCTTTTGTTGGACGGAGCAGATATAATGGTAAGTACTGCAGGGAATAGAATACGGCCAGGGTGATCTCCTGGACTAGTTTCGATCACCTGGATGGGTCGGAGAGGAGTTTTCTGAGATTTTTTCTCCCTAAATTGACCTGGGTTTTTATCTGTTTTTTGCCTCTCCCAGGAGATCACATAGCTCCGGTTGGGGTGGAGTGTAGAATGTTTTAGTATAAGGGGTGTCGCAGTTGTGGTGAGGCAGATTGGTTTAGCTGGGTGCTCTTTACCTTTCCGCCATTGTTCATTGTTCATAGGTTTATATGTAACCTTTAGGGCTGCTGACCAAGGGCCATGTGGCTCTCGGAAGCGGGTATTGGTCTTGTAGTGACACTCGGTTGATAGCGGCCTTGTAGTCGCCACAGATCCTGACCGAGCCATCCATTTTTAGGACAGGGACTATGGGGCTTGCCCAGTCACTGAATTCAACGGGCGAAATTATGCCCTCTCTTAGCAACCTGTCCAACTCACTCTCAATTTTCTCCCGCATCACATACAGCTCTGGCTTTGTGGTACACTGGTGTGGCGTCCGGGGTGATGCGTATCACTACTTTGGTACCTTTGAAAGTGCTGACACCAGGTTGAAATAGTGACTCAAACTTTTGTAGGACCTGTGAGCATGAACTTCGCTCCACAGATGAAATGGCGTGCACATCCCCCCATTTCCAGTTCATCTCGGCTAGCCAGCTCTTCCCCAAAAGCGGGACAATCCAGAGTGGCAGCCGGTTCTCTGATCCATTATGTGCGACCACCAACATTGCACTGCCTAGTACTGGGATGATCTCTTTGGTGTACGTCCATAATTGCGTGTCAATGTGTTCTAGTTTGGGTCTGCTAGCTCTGAGTGGCCACAGTTTCTCGAATTGTTGGACACTCATAAGTGACTGGCTGGTTCCTGTGTCCAGCTCCATGCGTACCGGGATGCCGTTTAACAGTACTCTCATCATCATAGGTGGCATCTTTGTGTATGAGCTGTGGATGTTTGCCACCTGAACCCACTGAACTTCAGCGTCCATTGCTGTGTCCCAAGCATTACCCTGCCTTGCAGATCCCTCTTGTGGTTCATCCGCTGCGTAAACCAGCCTCGCTGCAGGCTTCCTGCATATTCTGGCTTAATTTCCACTGAAGTTACAATTTCTGCAGATAAATTGTTGAAACATGTCTGCCCGTGCACCTCCAGCATGAGCTGAGATTGTTGTGAACAAAAGAGCTGTTACCAGGCATTCCTCTCTGATTGTCTCTTTGATTACTCTTGAGCATTCTATTAGTGGGTGTCAATGGCCCCATCCCGGGACATATTGTCCCTTGTGATGATGTAATTGTCCATTCGACCTGCCATTGTCTCTGTTGAGGACCCACTCTAGAGTCTTTTACTGCCTGGTTGGTGTCGAGTTACCCTTCCCTGCCTGTGGGGTTCTGAGTCGCATTTACCATGTTAACTCCCTGCTCCATTGGCACATTGGGAGCAGAGTTGCGCACGTATATGATCTTGGTTTCCTCCTTCCCCGCCATGAAGGTTTGAGCCATCAACGCCGCTGCTTCCAAGGTCAAGTCCTTGGTCTCAATTAGCTTCCTAAAATTCCCAGCATGACCAATGCCCTCAATGAAGAAATCCCGCAACATCTCCCCCCTGCAGGTGTCTGTGAACTTACAGAGGCTGGCCAAGTGCCGAAGGTTTGCAACAAAGTCCGGTATGCTCTGTCCTTCCCGACGTCGGTGCGTATAGAAACAGTGTTGGGCCATGTGTATACTGCTCGCCGGTTTGAGATGCTCACCAATCAGTTTGCTGAGCTCCTCAAAGGTCTTGTCCACTGGCTTCTCGGGTGCGAGCAGGTCTTTCATCAACGCGTACGTCTTAGGTCCACAGCTGGTCAGTAGATGCGCCCTTCGCTTGTCAGCCACTGCCGCTCCCAGCCAGTCCTTCATGACAAAGCTCTGCTGGAGCCTCTCAACGAAATCGTCCCAGTCCTCACCAACACAGTACCATTCCTCTGTGCTACCAGTGGCCATTCTCGTGAGTCATTGATTCCCGTTTCTCGTCGCCAAGTGTTATATCCTTACACTCTACTACAAATCAACACGAGGCACGTATTGGAGATAAGGTCACTCTGTGACCTGTACCTTTATTCACAGGACCAAGGAGTGATGACCCTGCGTGGGACCTCCCTTTATATACCTGGATGACCAGGTGAGGAGTGTCTCCCACAAGTTCACCACCTGTGGTCAAGGTGTGCATTTCTTAGGTGTATACAGTATACAGTGTTGTTACATGAGGGTTACAGTTACATGAAGATTACACACATGACAGGGTAAGTCTCCCTTGATTCTGCTGGGAATTAGGTAAATTTTGCTTTATTTTCAGGGGCAATTAATAAAATTTCTCTTTGCTTTTGGGAATAACTAGGTAAGTTTCCCTTTATTCCAGTATTTTTATCCTTTTTCCATTCTCCCAGTCTGACAGCTGTAGCCAATGGGACAAGCATATGGCGTGATCTCAGGCAGCCACGATTGCACATGGTAGCCAGCTGTCTGGAAGCACTAGAAGCATCCAGGCATAACTCTGTCCTCTAATTTCCCCTCTCCCTGCTGTGGTGTACCGCAGCATACACTTAACACCTACTCACTCAACATGGCTCAAGTGGGGAACTCATGTAGCAGAGCCACATCTGTATTTATTTAATAGAGCCCACTGAAGTTTAACTCAGTTTGCATCCAACCTTTGGTTACAGTGTTTAAAATATCCAACCCTAAAACAAATTCTGCTGTTGCAGTATCGAATCACTTTTACATGAACAATCCCACGTCAAGTGGTTGCGGTCATTTTGCTTTACGGCAATGATGTAAGCCCATTCAAATGTGATGAAAACATCATTCTGATGAAAATACAAATATACGAAGTTGAGGGGCAGAAAAGACCAGCTGATCCATCAAGCCTGCTCAACACCCTCACAATACCTGGAGCATCATGCTTAGACTCTTCTACCCCTCCCCCACTCTCTGCAACCATGTAAAGTAAGAAATAGTATGGTATTCGGTGGGGTCAGACGAAAAGAGAATATAAGAAGGTTTATAGTGTATATATGTGTATAAATATACAAAGCGTGAAAAATAAAGTTGGTGAGCTGCAGGCTCGAATAGCCACATTGAAATATGATGTCGTGGTGATAACAGAGACCTGGCACAAAAATGGGCATGATTGGTTAATAAATATTCCTGGATATAAGGTGTTCAGGAAAGATAGGGACATAAAGAAAGGAGGTAGGGTAGCAATACTGATTAAGGAGCATATTACAGTGCTGGAGAGAGAGGATGTCCTGGAGGGGTCAATGATAGAATCTATTTGTTTAGAATTAAGAAACAATAGAGGTGCCATTACACTACTAGGTGCATTCTATAAGCCATCAACTATTGGGAAGGATATAGAGGAGCAGATTTGGGGGGAAATTAGAGAAAGGAGCAAGAACTATAGAGTAGTGATAATGGGGGATTTCAATTATCCTAATACAGACTAGGATAGTAATAGTGTAAAGGACTGAGAGGGGAGGAATTTCTGAAGTGTTTTCAGGAGAACTTTCTTCATCAGTAGGTTCCTGGCCAACGAGGAAGGAGGCATTGCTGGATCTGATTCTGGGGAATGAGGTAGAACAAGTGGAACAAGTGTCCATAGGGAAATATTTAGGAAACAGCAATCATAGTATCATTAGATTAGCTATGGAAAAGGACAAGGAGCAATCTGGAGTAAAAAGTACTTAATTGGAGGAGGGCCAATTTCAGTTGAGAATGGATCGAACCCAGATAAATTGGAATCAAAGATTGGCAGGCAAAACTGTAACCAAACAATCCCACTAGGGGAAAGTTAGGGCTACTAAAGTCAGAGCTCACTGGATGACGAAACAGATAGAGAGTAAGATGAAGCAGAAAAAGGAGGCTAATGACAGATATCAGGTTGAGAATACAACTGAGAACCAGGCTGAATATAGAAAGTTCAAGAGGAAGTGAAAAAGGAAGTAAGAGGGGCAAAGAGAAAGTATGAGATAGATTGACAGTTAACATAAAAGGGAATCCAAAAGTCTTCTATAGGCATATAAATAATAAACAGGTAGTAAGAGGAGTGGTGGGGCCAATTCGGGACAAAAAAGGAGACCTATGCATGGAGCAGCGTGCTTGGCTGAGATGCTAACTGAATACTTTTCATCTGTCTTTACCAAGGAAGAAGATCCTGCCAAAGTCATTGTGAAAGAGGAGGAAGTTAAGATACTGGATGGGAGAAAAATTGTTAAAGAGGCGATACTAGAAAGGCTGGCTGTATTAAAGTAGATAAGTCACCAGGGCCAGATTGGATGCATCCTAGGATGCTGAGGGAAGTAAAGGTGGAAATTGCAGAGGTACTAGTCGTAATCTTCAAATTTTCCTTAGATACGGGGGTGGTGCCAGAGGACTGAGAATTGCAAATGTTACATCCTTGTTCAAAAAAGGGTGTAAGGATAAACCCAGCAACTACAGGCCAGTCAGTTTAACCTCGCTGGTGGAGAAGTTTATAGAAATGATAATTTGGGATAAAATTAACAGTTTCTTGGACAAGTGTGGATTAATTAAGGAAAGTCAACACGGATTCGTTAAAGGCAAATCGTTGATTGAGTTTTTTGATGAGGTAACAGAGGGCAATGTGGTTGATGTGGTGTATATGGATTTCCAAAAGGCGTTTGATAAAGTGCCACATAATAGACTTGCCGGCAAAGTTGAAGCCCATGGAATAAAAGGGAAAGCATGGGTATGACATTGGCTAAGTGGCAGGAAACAGAGAGTAGTGGTGAATGGTTGTTTTTCACACCCACCACCTGGGTCCAGTGCCCAAAGAAGTTTCATGACCTCGGACCAGTGGTCAAGGTCAGTGAATGCATCTTCAAAACACGTCTCCTACCAACTGCATCACTAACCTTACACATTTCACAATGCACGATTCACCCCCTCAATTACTCACCTACCACAATCTGTACCAATGAAGAGGCACACCTTCCATTCTAACTTCACCTCACCCCCTTGGAGGAGATGGTGGAGGCCATCCTTGGAGGGACATGGCTGAGCCCTTGGCCAGTGGTGGCGCTGAAAGGATACAAGATACAAGTATCCTCATATCCTCCATTTTACATGCACCTCTTGGCTTTCCCGCCCTCCCCTTGCCTCAAATCCACCCTTGTGCCTTCCTCATTTCACAGACCCAAGAAATAATGTCTGCACAGCTATTGGTTGATGAAGAAGAGGGAGAGTAGTGTGAAGAAGAAGAAGAAACACCGTCACTCGATTTCTCACTCCCAGCCACTAGCTCCTCAAGGTCGACCAGCAAGTCAATTTGCAGTCTCTCTCGCTGAAAGTTCACAGCCTTCCACCAGCCATGCTGTAGCCTATATCAGTAGGATAGGCAAAGGAACACACAAGACATTCACTAAGGGAATGCATGAGGGTGATGAGTTGATTTCTTGGTGTCATATTGATGGATCAATGTGTAAAGTTGGATTTCAGCATTGTGGCCAAGAGGACGCTGTGTTGGTCAGTAATAGAGGGAAGGTAAAGTGTGGGACAAATGTTGAAAGGGGAATTGGGATTGTGGTCACTGGTACTGCAGGTAGATGATTTCATTCTGGATATTCTGGCCAGACAAGGGCTATCTGGGTTGCATTCTTTCTTCTGCTTCCTCCTGTTCTGCGTCTTCCTCTTCCCTCTGCGAGCGGATGCTGCATATCTGAAATAAAAGCATAAAATGCTGGAAATACTAAGTAGTTTAGGCAGCATCTCGACCCAAGACATGAACTCTGTTTCTCTCTCCACAGATATTGCCTGACCTGCTAAGAATTAACAGCATTTTCTGTCTTCTCAGAAGCCTTCCTTTACCATCTGTGTCCTTGCAAGCATCCAGTAGCATACTTAAAAAAGCTTTTAATAACTGCACCAAGCCGCTACTTGAATAAAATATTAAAAATCCAGTCCAAAAGTTGAAATGCAAACTTACCTGAAATATGTGCGTGTCCCTTTAAGAGGTGCTGACCAGCATCTGTCAGTCTGCTGAACGCTGGGTTTTCATGGCAAGTGTAGGACCTGCCGCTGAACTCAGCGCCAAGGTCCAAATTCGCTGAGGTGACATTAAGTCGGCGATGAAGTCATCATCTGTTAATTTACATTTCCAGACACAGCGCTGTTATCGGCAGCGTTAAGGCCCTCACCAAAATAGCCACAAAAGTCACAGCAGGTGACCTCCATTTTTAGACCAGATCGTGGCAAAAACTTGTGGCGGTAAGTGGGTCAATTTCTAGACCTATTGACCCTAGTTTGTTCTTGATAACTACAGATGATAGACTGATTCTATTTCAAACTTCCTGGGGAACAATTGGAGATCACCAGCAAGGCAGACGATGTCACCACCAACTGCCGTTAATGGCCGCCCGAAATGGCCGCAGCGCTAATCGACCTAAATTGGTGTGGGGGGCATGGTGGGAGGTAGTGCAGCGCTAACTTTAGGTGCAATGCCATTCTGGTGGCATTGCATGAGGGATCCGGGACCAATTTGTAGTCCTGGTGCGCCATTGCTGCTTCCCCTACGGTCTGTGTGCGAGTCTGTGAAGCTCGCAATGCATTGTGGGCATTGAGGAGCTCTGTAATTTAAAGGGCCATACAGATTGAAGCAAGGGAAAATAAAATGCACTGATTCAATACATTTTTCAGCCCTTTCTATCTTTTTTTACAAATATTCAACATTCAAAAGAAGTTCCAGATGTGACTATTCTGCTCTTAAAGCTGAATTACCTTCCTAAACAGAACAAATGTTAAAAATTCTTCAGCACCAACACAAATGGTTCAGAAAGCCAGGGGAGGGGCACCCAGGGTGTCGCATGCAGCACTCCAGCTTTGTGCAGGGGTCAACACTGCAAAACTGGTCCTCTACCCACAGGGGCCTGTTGGCCTCAGATTATTGGTCAAGGTCAGTGAATGCATCTTCAAAACCGTCACCTACCAACTGCACCACTAGCCTCACACACTGCTCAATGCACGACCCCAATCACTCACCTACCAACAATCTGCACCAATGATGAGGTACATGTACCATTCCTAGCAACACCTCACCCTCTTGGAGGAGACGGTGCAGGCCATTCTTGGCTGTTGCATGGTTGAGCCCTTAGCCAGTGGCAGGGCTGAAAGGATACAAGATACTGGTATCCTCATATGTTATCCTCCTTCTGGCATGCACCTCTAGGCTTCCCATCCTCCTGTCAACACAATTCCACCCTTGTGCGTTCCTTATTTCACACACCCAAGAAATGCAGCCTGCCCAGCCAGTGGGTCAACAAGAAGAGGCAGCCTGCCCAATCAATGGGACCGCAGGCGGATGATTCCATCCCGGATATCCCAGCCACAAAGGGGCTGGCTGGGATGCATCCTTCTGTCTGATTCCTCCTCTTCTGCGTCTTGCTCTTCTGCGAACTCAATTTCACAACTTGCCATGGTGGGATTTGAACTTAGGTCTAGTTGCCGGTCTAGCACCATAACCATTACATCACCATACCCCAACATGCTCAAGCAGCTCTGGTGGTACCTGCGGACCTCCATACTTGAGTAATCTCAGGTGAAGAATATCTCCTTTAGATCATTCCTGTGGAACCTCTCCTCATTCTTTAACTTCCTAAGAGCGAGAGGAATTCCCAAAGGAATGACCATCCTACCCGTGAAACATCCTCAAATAGTAGTATGTGCGCCAACTATTAATGCTTCACCCTGACAGCCATTTGCAGACCTGGTTAACATGTCAGTATTTGTTGTCAAAAATCAGCAGAAAGATTCCCCCAGTCCCGCAGCTGCAACACTCCTCTACATCCCAATTCCACTTCTCCCTATTCAAGTGCCTAACACAATCGTCTTTCAGAGCACTCCCAGTGTAAATGTCCTTTATTGCCACTTCCATCAAGTAGGTCAGAATGCTCCAGGTTACAGAAATAGCAAGATTACCAAGGAAGGAATATTAATTTTGTGGGATATATGGAACATTCTTTGTTCCAGTCTTACTTAGGTCCCCTCCCTCACCTTAAAATTCTGTTACAGCTCTAACCTTTTCCAATTCTGAAGAAGGGTCATCGACCTGAAACGTTAACTCTGTTTCTCTCTCCACAGATGCTGCCTGACCTGCTGAGTGTTACTGGTATTTTCTGTTTTTATTTCAGATTCCAGCATCCACAGTACTTTGCTTTTGCAGGAATATTAATTGATGTTCAATCAAAACAAGGGAATGGCCATACTATACATGCAACAAGTATCAGCAAGTATACGCTGCCACATCTGCAATTTGGTTTGCAAATCACTTTCTCTCTCTACCTCTCACTTCTTAAACTTCCTATATACTGTACCTGGAGCTTTACCACCAGCTTGGTGGTTGCACAGAGATAGGTTCCCTTTCAGTCACACAACTTGGGAGTGAACTGATGACAGCTCCGATAACTACTTGCATGGTTTTTGAAACACAGAAACATAGAAACATAAAAAATAGGTGCAGGAGTAGGCCATTCGGTCCTTCGAGCCTGCACCATCATTCACCTCAGTACCCCTTTCCTGCTTTCTCTCCATATCTCTTGATCCCTTTAGCCGTAAGGGCCATATCTAACTCCCGCTTGAATATATCCAATGAACTGGCATCAACAACTCTCTGCGGTAGGGAATTCCATAGGTTAACAACTCTCTGAGTGAAGAAGTTTCTCCTAATCTCAGTCTTAAATGGCTTACCCCTTATCCTTAGATTGTGTCCCCTGGTTCTGGTCTTCGCCAACATCGGGAACATTCTTCCGGAATCTAACCTGTCCAGTCCCGTCAGAATTTTATCAGTTTCTATGAGATCCCCTCTCATCCTTCTAAACTCCAGTGAATACAGGCCCAGTTGATCCAGTCTCTCCTCATATGTCAGTCCTGCCATCCTGGGGATCAGTCTGGTGAACCTTCGCTGCACTCCCTCAACAGCAAGAATGTCCTTCCTCAGATTAGGAGACCAAAACTGAACACAATATTCCAGGTGAGGCCTCACCAAGGTCCTGTACAACTGCAGTAAGACCTCCCTGCTCCTATACTCAAATCCCCTAGCTATGAAGGCCAACATACCATTTGCCTTCTTCACCGCCTGCTGTACCTTCATGCCAACTTTTAATGACTGATGTACCATAACACCCACGTCTTGTTGCACTTCCGCTTTTCCTAATTTGTCGCCATTCAGATAATATTCTGCCTTCGTGTTTTTGCCCCCAAAGTGGATAACCTCACATTTATCCACATTATACTGCATCTGCCATGCATTTGCCCGCTCACCTAACATGTCCAAGTAACCCTGCAGCCTCTTAGCGTCCTCCTCACAACTCACACCGCCCCACAGCTTAGTGTCATCTGCAAACTTGGAGCTATTACACTCAATTCCTTCATCTAAATCGTTAATGTATATTGTAAATAGCTGGGGTCCCAGCACTGCGCCCTGAGGCACCCCACTAGTCACTGCCTGCCATTCTGAAAAGGGCCTCTTTATCCTGACTCTCTGCTTCCTGTCTGCCAACCAGTTCTCTATCCATGTCAGTACATTACCCCCAATACCATGAGCTTTAATTTTGCACACCAATCTCTTGTCAAAAGCCTTTTGAAAGTCCAAATACACCACATCCATTGGTCTCCCTTGTCCACTATACTGGTTACATCCTCAAAAAATTCCAGAAGATTTGCCAAGCATGATTTCCCTTTCATAAATCCATGCTGACTTGGACCGATCCTGTCACTGCTTTCCAAATGCGTTGCTGTTTCATCTTTAATAATTGATTCCAACTGTCATGTATCTCACATTACTGTATCTCACTGAATCTTACCATGCTATACATGACTGTAACTGGATATGACCTGTAACAATAAGCATACCTTACCACCAGGGGTGCACTTGCAGGAGACACTCCATATCTGTCCCACTGAGGTATATAAAGGGAGCTCTCAGGCAAGTGCAGCACTGGAGAGCTGGAATTAAAGGTGCAGGTCCTGAGTGACCTTGACTTCAGCATGTGTCTCGTGTAAGTCAATACATTAGAGTCAGAACTTAAAAGTGGTGACGAGTTACGGGATCACATAATCCACAGAATGGCTACCAACAGCTCAGATGAGAAATACAATGCTGGAGACAATTGGGATAACTTTATAGAAAGGCTCCAGCAAAGCTTTGTGACCAAAGACTGGCTGGGCGATGATAAGGCAGACAAGAGAAGAGCCCATCTCTTGACCAGCTGTGGCACGAAAACATACAATTTAATGAAAGACCTGCTGGCACCCGAGAAACCAGCAAGCAAGTCGTTTGAGGAGTTGAGCACACTGGTGAGAGACCAGTGCCAGCGAGCAGCCTACACATGGCCAGACACAGGTTCTACAACTACAGACACTGTGTGGGCCAAAGCATACCCGACTTCGTGGCGGAACTTCGGAGGCTGGCTAGTTCATGTGAGTTCCCCGATGAACTAAGGAGAGAAGTACTGAGAGACTTTTTTATTGAAGGAATAGGCCACGCAGGCATATTCCGAAAGCTTATAGAGACTAAGAACTTGACTCTAGAGGCAGCAGCACTGGTCGCACAGACATTCTTGGCAGGCGAAGAAGAAACAAGACTGATCTATATTTCGGGTACGACAACCAACGAGGCATCGGAACAAGGGGTTCACATTGTGAAACAAACTGCTACCCCCACACACAGACAAAGGCAGGAGAGCAGGCCTTCAACAGCAGACAGTGGCGCCAGAAGCCATCAAAATCAAGGGCCACATGAACGGCCGATCACACCTCATCAACCCACAATGTGAGCAATCAACAACAGATTGAGAGAAGCTCAAGGGAGATCAGCCAGATGCAGCTCATCCTTCGGAAACAATGGAAACGGTCTGTGTTGGAGATGTGGGGGAAGGCACTCAACCAGGGTGTGTCGATTTCAGCATGCCATTTGCAGAAACTGCAACTGCACAGGGCATCTGGCTCGCATGTGCAGAAAAACAGCAGCGCGGCTGGTATACGAATCAAAAGGGTCGGAAAGCGGACCAGAAGACGGTTGGAACAATGCACGGGACACCAAGGTACAGCGGGTTAACACGATCAATGTCCACTGTTCTTACACCAAGACGCCTCCAATTATGATGAGGGTTCTACTCAACGGGATACCCGTCGACATGGAACTGGACACGGGGGCCAGTCAATCCCTCATGAGCGTTCAACAATTTGAACAGCTGTGGCCGCACAAAAGCAACAGACCAAAACTCACAAAGATCGACACCAAACTAAGGACCTATACTAAAGAAATCATCCCAGTCCTTGGCAGTGCCATGCTCTCAATCACACACAAAGGGATGGTGCACCGACTTTCCCTGTGGATTGTCCCGGGGGTCTCCCAGCCCTGTTGGGGAGAAGCTGGCTAGCAGAGCTTAATTGGAAATGGGATGATGTTTACACCATGTCGTCAGAGGAACGGACCTCCTGCTCAACAGTTCTAAGCCATTTTGAACATCTCTTGTGGGCACCTTCAAAGGGGCTAAAGTTAGAATCTACATCACACAGAATGCCAGACCAGTCCATCACAAGGCTAGAGCTGTGCTTTATGTGATGAGGGAAAAGATTGAAAACAAACTGGACCGGCTTCTGCGGGAACGCATAATTTCTCCCGTGGAATTCAGCGACTGGGCAAGCCCCATCGTCCCCATCATGAAGCCTGATGGATCCGTGCGAATCTATGGGGATTGTAAGTTTACCAGAAACAGAGTCTCCCTACAGGACCAATACCCGCTGCCCAGAGCGGAGGACCTATTTGCCACGTTGGCTGGAGGAAAACTTTTCTCAAAACTTGATCTCACATCTGCGTATGTGACGCAAGAACTGACCGAAGAATCTAAGCTACTCACCACCGTCAACACACATCGAGGCCTTTTTGTGTACAATCGATGCCCATTCAGCATCAGGTCGGCAGCTGCTATATTCCAGCGCAACATGGAGAGTCTGCTCAAGTCCATCCCAGGGACAGTTGTGTTTCAAGATGACATACTCATCATGGGCAGGGACACTGACTCTCATCTCCGCAATCTTGAGGAAGTACAAAGTCGATTGGATCAGGTAGGCCCAAGAGTTAAGAAATCCAAGTGTCTGTTTCTCACGCCTGAGGTTGAATTTTTGGGCAGAAGGATTGCCGCTGATGGAATCCGTCCAACCGAATCCAAAACCGAAGTGATTCGCCTGGCACCCAGGCCCGGAATATCTCGGAACTGCGCGCCTTTCTAGGGTTACTCAATTACTTTGGGAACTTTATGCAGAACTTGAGCACGCTGCTGGAGCCTGTCCACGTGCTACTCAGAAAGGGATGCGATTGGTTTTGGGGGGACGCCCAAGAACGCGCCTTCAATAAAGCACGCAACCTTCTATGTTCCTAGAGTGTTTTAGCCTTTTTTGACCCAGGTAAGAAGTTAGTCCTTATGTGTGATGCGTCAGCGTACGAGGTCGGGTGCGTTTTACAGCATGTCAATGATGCGGGTAAATTGCAGCCCGTTGCTTATGCCTCCAGGTCACTTTCGCGGGCGGAGCGCGGGTACGGTATGGTTGAGAAAGAGGCGCTCACGTGCGTGTACGGTGTCAAAAAGATGCGCCAATACCTTTTTGGGGCCAAGTTTGCGTTAGAAACCGACCACAAACCCCTCACATCCCTACTATCCGAGTGCAAGGCAATCAATGCCAACGCCTCGGCGCGCATTCAGCAGTAGGCACTCATGCTGCCGGCTTACGACTACATGATATGGGACAGACCAGGCACAGACAACTGTGCCGACGTGCTTAGCAGGCTACCCCTGGCAACCACAGAAGGATCCGACGAACAGGACTGTGAGATGGTCATGGCAATCAATGCCTTTGAGTCCACAGGTTCGCCCATGACGGCTCGCCAAATCAGAGCCTGGACGACCAGCGGCCCCACGTTATCTCTAGTTAAAAGAGATAACCGGTGACTGGGCAGAGGCTCGCGATGCCTGCCCTGAGGAGGTCAAACCCTTCCATAGGCGCATGCATGAACTCTCACTACAGGCAGACTGCCTGATGTGGGGCAGCCGAGTAGTTATGCCCTTACAAGGCAGGGAGGTGTTTGTCCGGGAGCTCCATCGCGAGCATCCGGGAATCATCCTTATGAAGGCCATAGCCAGATCTCACGTCTGGTGGCCTGGCATTGACGCGGACTTGGAGCTCTGCATCCGTCGGTGCACCATTTGTGCCCAACTCAGTAATGCCCCCAGGGAGGCCCCCCTAAGCCCCTGGCCCTGGCCCACCAAACCGTGGTCGCGGGTGCATGTAGACTATGCGGGCCCATTCATGGGCAAAATGTTCCTCGTCGTCGTTGATGCATTTTCAAAATTGATCGAGTGCACCATTTTAAACTCGAGCACCACCTCCACCACTGTGGAGAGCCTTAGAACCATGTTTGCAATGCACGGCATTCCTGACATATTGGTCAGTGATAATGGTCCGTGCTTCACCAGCGCAGAATTTCACGATTTTGTAGTTGACCATGGTATAATCACGTTAAGACGGCACCTTTCAAGCCAGCCTCCAATGGCCAGGCGGAGCGAGCAGTGCAGATCATTAAACAAGGCATGCTCAGAATCCAAGCCCCCACGCTGCAGAGCTGCCTGTCGCGACTGCTGCTGGCATACAGATCTCGTCCGCATTTGTTGACTGGGGCTCCCCCCGTGCAACTATTGATGAAACGAATCTTAAAGACCAGGCTCTCGTTAATCCTCCCAGACATGCATGAAATTGTTGAGGCTAAGCGTCAAAATCTAACTGAGTACCATGACTGAAATTCGAGGGGGAGGTGGAATGAGATAGGGGACAAAGTGTTTGTGCTAAACTATGGCCGGGGTCCCAAATGGCTTGCAGGGACAGTAACAGACAAAGAGGGAAACAGGCTACTGGTTGTCCAAATGGACAATGGCCAAACCTGCCGGAGGCATGTAGACCAAGTAAAAAGTAGATTCACTGATAACACTGAAGAACCAGAGGCAGACTACAATGTGGAACTCACACCACACCTGGTGGACAGACAGGTGGAACAATCTGAGGAAAGGGCAGTCTCAACAGACAGCCCATGCGAGATACCAGCAATCACACCGAACGAAACAGACAGCCCAGGCAAGACACTAGCAATCACACCGAATGAAAAACAGGCACCAAGGCAAACAACTGAACCACAACTGAGACGCTCTATGCGAGATCGCAGACCACCTGAGAGACTGAATCTATAAAGGCAATACCTTGGGCGAGGGTGATGTCATGTATCTCACATTACTGTATCTCACTGTATCTTACCATGCTATACATGACTGTAACTGGATATGACCTGTAACAATAAGCATACCTTACCACCAGGGGTGCACTTGCAGGAGACACTCCATTCCTGTCCCACTGAGGTATATAAAGGGAGGTCTCAGGCAAGTGCAGCACTGGAGAGCTGGAATTAAAGGTGCAGGTCCTGAGTGACCTTGACTTCAGCATGTGTCTCGTGTAAGTCTGTACATCAGAGTCAGGACTTAACACCAACATTTTCCCCACTACTGATGTCAGGCTAACCGGTCTATAATTACCTGTTTTTGCTCTCACTCCTTTTTGAAAAAGTGGTGTTACATTAGCTACCCTCCGTGCATAGGAACTGATCCAGAGTCGATAGACTGTTGGAAAATGATCACCAATGCATCCAATATTTCTAGGGCCACTTCCTTAAGTACTCTGGGATGCAGACTATCAGGCCCCGGGGATTTATCGGCCTTCAATCCCATCAATTTCGCTAATACAATTTCCCGCCTAATAAGGATTTCCTTCACTTCCTCCTCACGAGACCCTCGGTCCTCTAGTATTTCCGGAATGTTATTTGTGTCTTCCTTCTTGAAGACAAAACCAAAGTATTTGTTCAACTGGTCTGCCATTTCTTTGTTCCCCATTATAAATTCACCTGAATCTGACTGCAAGGGACCTATGTTTGTCTTCACTGATCTTTTTCTCTTCACATATCTATAGAAGCTTTTGCAGTCAATTTTTATGTTCCCAGCAAGCTTCCTCTCATACTCTATTTTTCCCCTGCTAATTAAAGTCTTTCTCCTCCTCTGCTGAATGTTTGCCATTGCCTATCCGCTGTCAACCCTTTAAGTATCATTCGCCAGTCTATTCTAGTCAATTCACGTCTCATACCATCGAAGTTACCTTTCCTTCAGTTCAAGATCCTAGACTCTGAATTAACTGTGTCATTTTCCATCTTCATAAAGAATTCTACCATATTATGGTCACTCTTACCCAAGGGGCTTCGCACAACAAGATTGCTAATTAGGCGTTTCTCATTGCACATCACCCAGTCTAGGATTGTCAGCCCTCTAGTTGGTTCCTCGACATATTGGTCTAGAAAACCATCCCCTAATACACTCCAGGAAATCCTCCTCCACCGTATTGTTACTGATTTAGTTCGCCCAATCTACATGTAGATTAAAGTCGCCCATGATAACTGCTGTACCTTTATTGCACGCATCCCTAATTTCTTGTTTGATGCTATCCCCAACCTCACTACTGCTGTTTTGTGGTCTGTACACAACTCCCAATAGTGTTTTCTGCCCTTTGGTATTCCGCAGCTCCACTCATACAGATTCCACCTCATCCAAGCTAATGTCCTTCCTTACTATTGCATTAATTTCTTCTTTAACCAGCAATGCTACCCCACCTCCTTTTCCTTCCTGTCTATCCTTCCTGAATGTTGAGTTCCCAGCCTTGGTCGTCCTGGAGCCATGTCTCCGTGATGCCAATTATATCATATTCATTAATTGCTGCCTGTGCAGTTAATTCATCCACCTTATTACGACTATTCCTTGCATTGAGACACAGAGCCTTCAGGCTTGTCTTTTTAACACACTTTGCTGTAATATGGCCCTTTTTGATTTTTGTCTTGGGTTTCTCTGCCCTCCACTTTTACTTTTCTTCTTTTTATCTTTTGCTTCTGCCCCCATTTTACTTCCCTCCTGGATAGGTTCCCATCCCCCTGCTATATTAGTTTAACCCCTCCCCAACAGCACTAGCAAACACTCCCCCAGGACATTGGTTCCGGTACTGCCCAGGTACAGACCGTCCGGTTTGTACTGGTCCCACCTCCCCCAGAACCGGTTCCAATGTCCCAGGAATTTGAATTCCTCGCTTCTGCACCACTCTTCAAGCCACGTATTCATCTGAGCTATCCTGCGATTCCTGCTCTGACTAGCATGTGGCACTGGTAGCAATCCTGAGATTACTACCTTTTTCACACGACTAGAATGTAGGCTGCTGAATAGGGTGATCCTCATATTAATTGCTAATAATCAATCGGTCTCCTTTCAAAGGAGAAGGCTGATCATAACCATTCGCAGAAACCATGCACTGGGGCCAGGTTAGCTAGCCTGTGATGATCCACCCCTCATGAGGAGCAAGCCCTCCAAAAATTGGGTGGAAGCCAAATAGGAGTTGGGATGGTGGCCCAATAAAGTAATTGTTCATTTACACTTCATCTTTTTGCGAGGACCTAACACTCAATCAATAACAGGCAGTTTACCTCTACATAACAACATAAGTAATAGGCCATTTGCCCCCTCGAGCCTGCTCCGCCATTTAATAAGATCATGGCTGATCTGATCTTGTACTCAGCTCCACTTCCCTGCCCGTTCCCCATAGCTTTTCACTCCCTCTGCAGCAAAGCATGTGATAATGTTGCTGCTATGTGCAAAGCCGTTAGCTGCAAAACCTATGCTAACACATTTTCACTTTCTCCCAAGATGAGGAAATAAACACCAGCAACCCTCTTTCCATAGCTGGCAGAGGTGTTGCTTGGAGTGCTTTCTACCCCCTCCTCCCCCCGCCTCACCCCTCCGCACTGAGAGGAACAGGATCTTCCTCCTCTGGTCCACTGACTGGACCATGATTTCCAACGTTGCATCAGAGAATCTGGGTGCCCTTTCTGAACCTCTGCCGTAATTTTTCCACTTACGAAGTTTCCCCAGTGTCAGCAACCAGAATGTACCTTGCTCTTAAGAGGTACCGACTGCCTTTAAGTAGCGTCAGTCAAACCTGATTTCTAACTCCCCTAAACAGGCATGCAGCCAATGATTAGCCCAGGTAGTGAAGGCTGCATGCCTGAATCAGGACAGTGAGTTTCCAGCACAAATATCATGTGATCCCTGTGACCAGAAGAAAGGTGCATGCAGCGAATGCCCTGCCCACTGTGGCCCATTTTTGGATGTGATCAAATTTCTCGGAAAGGTATGACTGTCCAATGTGTGTTATTGTTGTTTGATCTGATGTAAAAGAAATTCCAAACCTGAATACAGTAAAATGACCAAAACAACTTATTAAATTGTGGTCTGCAATAATTGATATTCTTGTTCTCTCCGAAATAATCTTTGAAGAAATATCTTCTTGGCAACATCGCCTTCCGCCCTTATCCTCAGAGGATTTAATAGTAGAAAAATATTCTGTACCCTTTGGGAAATTTTCTTTTAAATTAGGAATATCTGGAAATGCTGTTTGAACAATATTGTTACCCTAGTGAATCATAAATTCCCAGCTCTGTCCATTTTGATGTAAACTAGTTTTGCATGATTTGTTTTGATGGGTCACAGGTGTCTTGTAATTGCTCATGTACAAAAATATTATATTTAATTTGACCAGATGTGCTAATACTAACACTTAATGCATTGAATTCCAAACACTGTACTGGATTATTTAAAAAGGTATAAATTAGTTACAGTGGTTGCAAATCTCTGCAAAGCTACAATTCTTTATTTTGTCACATTTTATGACCTATGACATTGGCATAATTAAAACTATACATTTTTGGATCACTGTAATCTGTCCATATATAATATGATATAATATTCATAACAAATGTGTATATATAAAGATATATATATATGTATAATGTTATATATAATAGACTTTGCCATGGCCCTCCTGGATTTTCCAAATCAAAGCCATTACTTCCATATTTCCTACTAAAGTAGAAATGATGATCTTCTAATCTTTCTCATGCAGCGAGTTTAATCGAGAAAGATATGATTGTCCTTGTCATGTCACAGCAGCACCTAATATTCATCTTATTAATAGATCTATTGATTATTTATCAAACAGCAATCCAGAAGTCCATATTTATGTGTATCTATATTCCTGCATTGTTAAAAAGTATATGAACCCCTTCACTTATATTCCTGTGTTACTCCGTAGTTTTCCTACTGAAAAGATCCAGGCACATCTTCATTTTCAGCATTTAATTAAAATATATTTTTCGATAAGGACTGGAAACAATAACCACCAAGGGCTGGAAATCTGGTATCGCCCATTTTGAGACGTTAACTGTAGCGCCCTTGGAAATTTTGTGCCATCTACCGCAAAATTAGGTTTCATCGCCCCAAGAGGGAAAGGGAGCGCTAATTCAGTCGTTCCACAACTCTCCTAGGCGGTGGAACCGAAAATCTGAAGAACGAATACATTTGAAGAATGAATGCACACGTTGCAAAGGCCACTATTCATCCCGTGGACAGCCGATTCATAAAGGCGGGGTAAGGTAAGTAAGCGCATGCACAGTTTAAACTTCTCAGTCTGCTCGGAGTGGGAAAATGGAGGAGAAAGAAGGTCGCCAGCGTGCCACCACTTCTCGCCCATGGCCGTCAATGCCTTAATCGAAGGAGAGGAGAGACGGTGGAATGTGCTGCAACCACCTCGTGGGAAGGAAGCCCTTTGCAAGAGTGTTCAGAAGGCTTTGGAGGGAGGTGGCCCAGCATGTCTCCGCCAGGGACAAGGTGGCCAGAACTGCACACAATGTCGCAAGAAGTTCAATGACCTCACTAGGATCGTCAGGGTGAGTACCCTTTCTATTAATGTTGCAATGCCATAATGTGAACCTCACTCTCTCACACAATGTCAAGTCTTTGCAGTACCTGCTCCTCCTCTATGTGTACCAGGCCATGGTCTTCGTTGGTGAAGCCACAATAAAAGCTGAGGCTCAGTTCACCAGCCATGCCCTGGCCATTCAAACGTTGCTTACCTTCTTCTTCCCTACTCAGCCTGACCCCTCCTCGCCCTACCCTTTCACTGTTGATATGCGTTCGCACCACTTCAGCCTCATCCATCATCTAAGGTGGTTCTCACCTAATCCCATCGTTCACACAGCCACTCTGCGCAGCCACGCAGATTCAAATGTAGATCTGCAGACTTCCAGATAGTAGCAGCTATTCAACTATGGAAGGCATATGTGGCACACGATGAGCTGCACACTCACTCACACCTTCGTTTGTTTGTTATTGCAGTCGAAACTGGCGCACAACAGGTGTGAACCAGAGGAGAGGAGCCTGATCTCCAGGACCTCACAGAGGTGGAGGAGCAAGTGTCCGCCCTCATGGGCACACCAGTTGGTGCGATGGCAGTCGGTGAAGCCGAGCCCCCTGGGGACAGCGACGGTATGTTAATGCCCTTTGCGTTTTATGTGAGACCCTTTACCGATACCACATGCCTTACCTCCTTTACATCTAAGTGTCCAATGCCACCTCCTTCTTCCCTCCCTGCTCTCTCCCCTGCTGCTAACCACAGTTCTGTTGCTTTGTGCTTACAGATGATGAGCCAGAAGCGCAGCAGC
Organism: Pristiophorus japonicus; assembly: GCF_044704955.1. NCBI lineage: Eukaryota > Metazoa > Chordata > Chondrichthyes > Pristiophoridae > Pristiophorus > Pristiophorus japonicus. The sequence goes on from NC_091981.1 coordinate 225,881,928, forward strand.
CTGCCCCTGAGCCCTCCACATCGAATGACAGGGGAGACGAGGAGGAAGGGGACGATAGTGTTGTGACAGAGCGGGACCCTCCATCAGTTGCACCGAGTGGGGATACCACCTCAGTGGAAGACACGCCATTCTTGGGCTTTGAAAAGCCTGAGGCTCCTGGCCCCAGTGGTCTGCAGCAATGCCCAGCGCAAGGGGAAGCTCAGGGGCCAGCTCCCTGGAGGATGTGTCGGCCCATGAGTCCAGCTCCCAGGCACTCAGATGCGGACCTGGACTTGGAGGCTATGTCGAGAGACTCCATGCAGATGCACCATGAGATTATGGGTGCATTGCAACGGGTCCCACGGAGCATGGATGCACTTGTTCTGAGGTTGGTGGAGGCCGACTCAAGCATTGCCCGTGCCTCTCAGCAACCCAACGAGCCCAACCTTGCCCAGTTACAGAGGGAGATGGGATCAACGAGTGACAGTGGAGTCCCAGAAGTGATGTCGCGTGCCATGGTTGACGTGGCAGCAGCTATCACATCACAGGCTGAAGCCACGTAAGGCCTTCAGGATGTGATGCAGTCACTGGTTGCTGGCATCAACTCTCAGGCTGCTGCGTTTCAGACTCAGCCTGCTCTGAGTGCGCCAACATGGCCAACAGCCCTTCTAGTTTGACGCCGCCTAACAAGAGCATGTAGAAGGCGATGCTGGCATGCTAGTAATGCACCCATTAAAGTGTCAAACTCAAGTTGCTAGGAACCTATAGGTCTAGAACCTCCACTTTTGTGGTTAACGCCCCAAAATGGGTGATAAAAAAGGGTTTGCAGATCGCCGGCTTCTCGACCATTCTCAAAACACCTTGTTTCCATTTTTGAAAATGGGTGTTACCACGAGCGATATAAAATGGGCGGTAGCGTTAAATTTTTTTGACCTTCTGCCATAAAGTGTGGCCGTCCTTAGCAAAGGCATGGCAACGCTCGATTCCCATGATTCTGGAGGTCAAGGGTCACCGTGACATGCGTAGAAGAGGAGACAGAGAGAGGGAGCTCAGAGGGACTGAATCCGTGGCTGGGTGTGGTGTGGCTGCTTTGGGAGGAAGGAGGGAGACTTTAGAGCTTCACAACAAGTAGGCAAACAAAAAGTAGATGTTACCAGCCACATATTTGACCGAATTTGGCCTATAATGGAGAGAGAGGAGGAGGCAGCACAGCACGCTGTGGAGACTGATGCTGGAGAGAGCAGTGAGGTGGGAGAGGAGCACATTGGAGGCCGCAAATGAGCCAGGAGGTTCTCGGATGAGGCAAATGCCTCCCTCCTGCAGGAGGTTGAGTTACGCTGGGGTGATTTGACACAGGGAGGGCGTGGGAAGCCCAACCCAAAGGCATGCCAGAAGATATGGACCAAGATAGCAGAGATGGTCTCGTCGGCGACCAACGAGGTGCGTGAGGGCAACCAATACCGCAAGCGATGGAACGACCTTGTTGGATCCGCAAGTTATGTATTTATATAATTTTATTTGTAACATTCATGAGTGGCTATCAGCAGATGTGTGGTCTTGCACTTTTACCGGGAATGTTGTAATCAAAGCCTGCGGTCACGGTGTACGTCTTTAGGTAAAGAATGATAATTATCATAATAATCATGATTACATCTGTCGGTTATGTGTTGTATCAGTCTCTGTGACAGTACCTAGCAATGATATCATGCAATGATCTCATGCCATGTCGTTCGGTCACCTTTTACAGAAGAAGCTATCGACGATGAGGTCCGTGCAGAGGCGAACGGGTAGGAGACCACCAGTCCCCAGTGACATCACTGAGATGGAGGAGCATGTGCTCGCACTCATGGGGAAGCGCCCGTGGACAGCCACGGTCGCATCTGCAGACGCTTAAGTGATGCCACGTGAGTAAAGCTTACACCATTGCGTCATGTAAAGTCTAAAGATGCCACACCCACTCATATCCGACCAATCATATATGACAGATGATTTCTAAAATTGTCCTAGAAATAATGCTGACCTCATGAAAATCATTGCAATGCACAATGTGTTGATGGTCATGAAATGTGATGTCTGCGATGATTTTGATAGCGGTGGTACTTTTGTCATGCATATGCTGTGTGAAGCACTTGACTCATCTTGTCACCCTAGCACCCCCTTCTCCTCTAATAACCTCATTTGTGTTTTGCAGTTCATCCAGCAATGCGGCCCAGGCAAGACCACCGGGGCCAGAAGGTGGGGGCGCGGGGCAGGAGTCGGCAGATGATCCTACTACATCTGGTGCTGAGGAGCTCCGATTCTCGCCTGTCAATCCGTTGGGTCTGTTCTCTAAGGATGAGAGCGCGGACTTCGAAGAATCTGCATCGCCACGTTCCAGAAGCCATTCCACCCCAAGGCCATCGAGTGCTCCTCCGGTCATTCCCGCCTCCACTCTGAAGGTACTGGACCAAGCACCTCGCCATAGGGCACCCCATTTGTCCCCAGGATGGCGCCGATCCCGCAGCGACCTCGCGGCAGGTCTGTTCCACGAACATGACATGACAGTGGAGAGATGGTACAGTTGTCCAGGAGGACTGTATGTAGGGGGTGGTGTGTGGGTCAGGTTCACGTCTGACCTTCTGAGCGGTTTGAATTGCTCCCACTCCCTGACTTTGGATTTATTTGGGGATGTGACAAAGTGCAGCAGACAACTGATTTTGGTGCAAGAAACTTTGATTTTATTCAGGAAAGAAAAGTACAATGTCAAAACTTACAATCTCTAGAGGGGTCAAAGTGCAGGCAGCAGGCAGAACTGCATATGGCAGGGCCTACACGTCTGCAGCTGCAAGACCTAGGATAACTCAGAGTCTACCATCGGGTGTGAATGTGAATCCATTACCACCATGTTGGCGCTGCGGGGGTAATCATCGAACCCATCAATGTCGATTCAAGCACTACGTGTGCAAAGGCTACGAAACAATGGGGCACCTCCAGCGAATGTGCAAGAGTGCTGCGACTCACCACGAGACAGAGTCGGCAGAGGATGATCGATCCGGCGCAGATCATGCAGAACAAACAAGAAAGGCAACTCAACCCGAGGAAGAAGTGTGTGGGGTACACACCTTCACCACCAAGAGCCCTCCTATCATGCTGAAAGTCAAATTGAACGGTATTTCGGTATCAATGGAGTTGAACACGGGGGTGAGTCAGTCAATTATGAGCCAGAAGGCTTTTGAGAAACTGTGGGGCAACAAGGCACAAAGGCCCAAACTGAGCCCGGTTCACACAAAGCCGTGCACCTACACCAAAGAGCTCATACCAGTCATTGGCAGTATGGCAGTTAAAGTATCATATAATGCAGTTGTGCATGATTTATCACTGTGTATTTACCAGGCGATGGCCCAACGCTAATCGGCAGAAGCTGGCTGGGAAAGATTCAATGGAACTGGGACGACATTGGATCATGCGCCCAAGTGCTGAGCAAGTTTCCGTCACTATTTGAACCAGGCATCAGCAACATCACGGGTGCCAAGGTGCAAACCCATCTAGTCCCCGATGCAAGGCCCATTCATCACAAGGCTCGAGCGGTTCCATCTATGATGAGGGAGAAAGTCGAGATCAAAGTGGACAGACTTCAACAAGAGGGAATCATATCGCCAGTCGAGTTCAACGAGTGGGCCAGTCCGATTGTTCCGGTGTTGAAAAGCGATGGCACGGTCAGAATCTGCAGAGACTACAAGGTAACGATCAACTGAGTCTCGTTACAAGACCAATACCCGCTACCCAAGGCGGATGACCTGTTTGCAATGTTAGCGGGGGGGGGGGGGGGGGTGGGGGGATGTCTTTCACCAAGTTGGACCTAAACTCTGTCTACATGACACAGGAGCTGGCTGAATCTTCGAAAAGATTGACGTGCATCAACACACACAAAGGACTGTTTATATACCACAGGTGCCCTTTTGGGATTCGCTCGGCTGCTGTCATCTTCCAGAGGAACATGGAGAAACTGCTGAAATTGGTTCCGTGCACCATTGTGTTTCAAGACGACATCCTGATCACCGGTCGTGACACCACCGAACACCTGCACAACCTAAAAGAGGCATATGGGGTTAAGAAAATGCACCAATACCTATTTGGACTTGTACCACGATCGCACAGCTGTATCGCGTGACATTGATGTTAACGACCCTGTGTTTGTCCTGAATTATGCTCATAGTCCAAAGTGGGTTGCTGGCACTGTCTTGGCCAAGGAGTGGAATAAAGTGTTTATAGTCAAACTATTGAATGGACAATCAGGCAGAAAGCATTTGGATCTGACTAAACTACGGTTCACCGACAACCAGGAACAACCTGAAGAGGACATCACCATCATCTATCCACCAACAAACACCCAACCAGCAATCAACCTCACTGTCAATCAAGAGGATGAACCTACCATTCCCAAGAGTCCTCTCAGACCAGCCGTGCCACAGTGCTGCAATGCTCCAACCAACTCACCCATGCCAGAGTTTGAACTAAACCAGAGAGCGGAGGGCCCCGGATCGTCTCAATTTGTAAGTAATTTGTATCAAAGACTTTCGGGGGGAGTGATGTTATGTATATAAACATTGTAACTGTGTAAGACTTGCCAGCAGAGGGCACAACTGTTGGAGGCCCAAGGGTCACCTGCACACCTCGTGCAAGGGAGTATAAAAGGTTGTCTGCCATGCTGCTTAGGCACTCTGGAGTTGTATTAAAGAAACATAGAAACATAGAAACATAGAAAATAGGTGCAGGAGTAGGCCATTCGGCCCTTCGAGCCTGCACCGCCATTCAATGAGTTCATGGCTGAACATGCAACTTCAGTACCCCATTCGTGCTTCCTTGCCATACCCCTTGATCCCCCTAGTAGTAAGGACTACATCTAACTCCTTTTTGAATATACTTAGTGAATTGGCCTCAACAACTTTCTGTGGTAGAGAATTCCACAGGTTCACCACTCTCTGGGTGAAGAAGTTTCTCCTCATCTTGGTCCTAAATGGCTTACCCCTTATCCTTAGACTGTGACCCCTGATTCTGGACTTCCCCAACATTGGGAACATTCTTCCTGCATCTAACCTATCTAAACCTGTCAGAATTTTAAACGTTTCTATGAGATCCCCTCTCATTCTTCTGAACTCCAGTGAATACAAGTCCAGTTGATCCAGTCTTTCTTGATATCTCAGTCCCGCCATCCTGGGAATCAGTCTGGTGAACCTTCGCTGCACTCCCTCAATTGCAAGAATGTCCTTCCTCAAGTTAGGAGACCAAAACTGTACACAATACTCCAGGTGTGGCCTCACCAAGGCCCTGTACAACTGTAGTAACACCTCCCTGCCCCTGTACTCAAATCCCCTCGCTATGAAGGCCAACATGCCATTTTTTGTCTTAACCGCCTGCTGTACCTGCATGTTAACCTTCAATGACTGATGTACCATGACACCCAGGACTCGTTGCATCTCCTCTTTTCCTAATCAGTCACCATTCAGATAATAGCCTGTCTCTCTGTTTTTACCACCAAAGTGGATAACCTCACATTTATCCACATTATACTTCATCTGCCATGCATTTGCCCACTCACCTAACCTATCCAAGTCACTCTGCAGCCTCATAGCATCCTCCTCGCAGCTCACACTGCCACCCAACTTAGTGTCATCTGCAAATTTGGAGATACTACATTTAATCCCCTCGTCTAAATTATTAATGTACAATGTAAACAGCTGGGGCCCCAGCACAGAACCTTGCGGTACCCCACTAGTCACTGCCTGCCATTCTGAAAAGTACCCATTTACTCCTACTCTTTGCTTCCTGTCTGCCAACCAGTTCTCAATCCACGTCAGCACACTACTCCCAATCCCATGTGCTTTAACTTTGCACATTAATCTCTTGTGTGGGACCTTGTCGAAAGCCTTCTGAAAGTCCAAATACACCACATCAACTGGTTCTCCCTTGTCCACTCTACTGGAAACATCCTCAAAAAATGCCAGTAGATTTGTCAAGCATGATTTCCCTTTCACAAATCCATGCTGACTTGGACCTATCATGTCACTTCTTTCCAAATACGCTGCTATGACATCCTTAATAATTGATTCCATCATTTTACCCACTACCGATGTCAGGCTGACCGGTCTATAATTCCCTGTTTTCTCTCTCCCTCCTTTTTTAAAAAGTGGGGTTACATTGGCTACCCTCCACTCCATAGGAACTGATCCAGAATCTATGGAATGTTGGAAAATGACTGTCAATGCATCCATTATTTCCAAGGTCACCTCCTTAAGTACTGTGGGATGCAGACCATCAGGCCCTGGGGATTTATCGGCCTTCAATCCCATCAATTTCCCCAACACAATTTCCTGACTAATAAGGATTTCCCTCAGTTCATCTTTCTTCTAGACCCTCTGACCCCTTTTATATCCGGAAGGTTGTTTGTGTCCTCCTTAGTGAATACCAAATCAAAGTACTTGTTCAATTGGTCTGCCATTTCTTTGTTCCCCATTATGACTTCCCCTGATTCTGACTGCAGGGGACCTACGTTTGTCTTTACTAACCTTTTTCACTTTACATATCTATCGAAGCTTTTGAAGTCAGTCTTAATGTTCCCTGCAAGCTTCCTCTCGCACTCTATTTTCCCTGCCCTAATCAAACCCTTTGTTTTCCTCTGCTGAGTTCTAAATTTCTCCCAGTACCTGGGTTCGCCGCTATTTCTGGCCAATTTGTATGCCAGTTCCTTGGCTTTAATACTATCGTTGATTTCCCTTGATAGCCACGGTTGAGTCACCTTCCCTTTTTTATTTTTACGCCACACAGGAATGTACAATTGTTGTAGTTCATCCATGCGGTGTCTAAATGTCTGCCATTGCCCATCCACTGTCAACCCCTTAAGTATCATTCGTCATTCTAGCCTAGCCAATTCACACCTCATACCTTCAAAGCTACCCTTCTTTAAGTTCTGGACCATGGTCTCTGAATTAACTGTTTCATTCTCCATCCGAATGTAGAATTCCACCATATTATGGTCACTCTTCCCCAAGGGGCCTCGCACAACGAGATTGCTAATTAATCCTCTCTCATTACACAACACCCAGTCTAAGATGGCCTCCCCCCTAGTTGCTTCCTCGACATATTGGTCTAGAAAACCATCCCTTATGCACTCCAGGAAATCCTCCTCCACCGTATTGCTTCCAGTTTGGTTAGCCCAATCTATATGCATATTAAAGTCACCCATGATAACTGCTACACCTTTATTGCATGCACCCCTAATTTCCTGTTTGATGCCCTCCCCAACATCACTACTACTGTTTAGAGGTCTGTACACAACTCCCACTAATGTATTTTGCCCTTTGGTGTTCTGCAGCTCTACCCATATAGATTCCACATCATCCAAGCTAATGTCCTTTTTAACTATTGCATTAATCTCCTCTTTAACCAGCATTGCTACCCCACCTCCTTTTCCTTTTATTCTATCCTTCCTGAATGTTGAATACCCCTAGATGTTGAGTTCCCAACCCTGATCATCCTATCCTGGAGCCACGTCTCTGTAATCCCAATCACATCATATCTGTTAACATCTATTTGCACAGTTAATTCATTCACCTTATTACGGATACTCCTTGCATTAAGACACAAAGCCTTCAGGCTTGTTTTTTTAACACCCTTTGTCCTTTTAGAATTATGATGTAGTTTGGCCCTTTTTCTTTCTTGCCTTTGTTTACTCAGCCTTCCGCTATTGCTTTTTACCTTTCTACCATCTGTTTCTGACTCCATATTACTTCGCCCTGTCTCACTGCATAGGTTCCCACCCCACTGCCATATTAGTTTAAACACTCCCGAACTGCATTAGCAAATGTTATCCCCAGGACATCAGTTCCAGTCCTGCCCAAGTGCAGACCGTCCCTTTTGTACAGGTCCCACTTCCCCCAGAACCGGTTCCAATGTCCCAGGAATTTGAATCCCTCCCGCTTGCACCACTGCTCAAGCCATGTATTTATTCTAACTATCCTGCTCCCTCTACTCTGATTAGCACGTGGCACTGGTAGCAATCCAGAGATTACTACCTTTGAGGTCCTACTTTTTAATTTAACTCCTAGCTCCCAAAATTCAGCTTGTAGGACCTCTTCCCGCTTCTTACCTATATCGTTGGTACCTACATATACCACGACAACTGGCTGTTCACCCTCCCTCTCCAGAATGCTCTGCAGCCGCTCTGAGACATCCTTGACCTTTGCACCAGGGAGGCAATATACCATCCTGGAGTCTCGGTTGCGGCTGCAGAAACTCCTATCTATTCCCCTTACAATAGAGTCCCCTATCACTATAGCTCTCCCACTCTTTTTCCCGCCCTTCTGTGCAGCAGAGCCACCCATGGTGCCATGAACCTGGCTGCTGGTGCCTTCCCCTGGTAAGGCATCTCCCCCAATAGTATCCAAAATGGTATGTCTGTTTTGGAGGGAGATGAACGCAGGGGACTCCTGCACTACCTTCCTGCTCTTGCCTTGTCTCTTGGTCACCCATTCACTATCTGTCCTAACCCTTACCTGCAGTGTGACCAACTCACTAACTATGCTATCCACAACATTCTCAGCATCGCGCATGCTCCAGAGTGAGTCCATCCGCAGCTCCAGTGCCGTCATGCGGTCTGTCAGGAGCTGCAGCTGGACACACTTCCCGCACAGTGGACAGTGTCCCTGACTTCCCACATAGCACAGGAGGAGCATGACATGGGTCCGAGCTCTCCTGCCATGACTTAACCCTTAAATTAATTTACTTAATAAAATTTACTTAAACACCAAACAGCTACTTATTAATTCGCTGCCAATTAAACCAATCTAAAATTCAGTCTAAAAGAGAGTTATACTTAAAGAGACTAAGATCACATCAGTTTTAGCTCACAGTACTCAGTCTTGTGGATTTCTTCCATACTTAACACTCCCAGGATATCTTGCATCAACTGACATGATACAATGCATGTTGTCACACAGGAGCTGCACATTAACGGAGTGGAAGCCTTTTCTGTTCCTGTACATCTCAGAATCTTCCAAAGTTGCTCAAAAGGCAATGTGGGTACAATCAATGCAGCCCTGTACCTTTGGGAAGCCAGCAATCCTGGAGAAGCCCACAGTTCTATCACACATTGCCTGGGTGGTCATGGTTTATGTAGTCATTCCTCCGGGCATATAGTGCAGCAGTCACCTGCTGAATGCAGACATGTGTTGCATGTTGAGAATTGGCGCACACATCCCCAGTTGTATCTTGGAATGGACTCTGTGCACTTTCGGGTTCGGGACGCATTTCATCGCCCGGATCTGACTTTTGTATGCTGCTGCGGAGTGTCTGATTAAGGTTAACGGGTCTTTGACTGCATCCCTTTGGAGAGGGGTGCACCAGGGATGCCCCATGTCCGGCCAGTTATATACCATCTGCCTGGAGCCTTTCCTGTGCCTCTTGTGGAAAAGGTTGACGGGACTGGCTCTGCAAGGACCGGGCGTGGAGGTCGTCCTCTCGGCTTATGCCGTTGACGTGCTCCTCATGGTCGAAGATCCCGTTGACCTGCGGAGGATGCATGAGTGCCAGGAGATTTACTCAGCTGCATCCTCCGCCAGGATCAACTGGGAGAAATGTTCCGGACTCCTGGTGGTGGGTGGACTCCCTGCCGGAGGAGCGCAGGCCTTTTGCCTGGAGCACGACCCATCTCCTCTATCTGGGAGTCTACCTTAGCACTGACAAGGAAGCCTGGCCGGCGAACTGGCAGGAGCTGGAGGCCAAAGTTGCCGCTCGCCGAGGGCGCTGGCAGGACTGCTCCGAGTGTTGTCCTACAGGGGTCGTGCGCTAGTCATAAACCAGCTGGTGGCCGCTATGCTATGGTACCGGTTGGTCACTTTGACCCCTCCCCCTGCGTTTGTCGACAAGATACAGAAGAAGCTGGTGGACTTCTTCTGGAACAACAGAAAGCACTGCGTCTCTGCTGTGGTTCTGAGTCTCTCGCTTAGGGAGGGCAGTCAGGCCTTGGTGTGTGTCAGCATCCAGCATGCGACTTTCCATCTTCAGACCCTGCAGAGATACCTGTATGTTGAGCCCCCTCCTAGATGGTGTGCGCTGGCGACGTATTTCTTCCACCAGCAGTACTGCCTCAATTATGACACACAGCTCCTGTTTGTGAGCCTGGGGGGTGTCAGGACCGCCATGCGGGGACTGCCTGTCTTGTACCAGGAACTCATCAGGGTCTGGAACAGAGTCTCCACCAAGCGCAGCTCTCCACCGTCTGGAGTGGCAACTGTCCTTCAGGAGCCACTGCTCAGGAATCTGTACCTCCGCGACCGTGGTTTTAGGTGGCAGGCGGACAAGAGTGCTGTGTCTGGCAAGGTGACCAGGGTCAGGGACCTGCTCGATGGCGGAGGAGCGGGCTGGATGGTGCCAGACGAGCTGGCACAGCGCCGATCCTGGGCCGAAGTCTGGCGCGCGGCCAATGCCATCAAGTCGCTAAAAACAGCACTGGGCCCTGACTCCGCTAGGTGTGTCGAGGAGGCTCAAGCACGTGGGGAGATCCTGTCCGAATTGACCCTCGTTCTGATGGAATTCCTCATCGGCGCCAAGCCCCGAAACCTCCCTCGGGAGCCGGCGCCTCACAACTTGAGCCTCCTCCGGGAAATCCTCTCTGTGTCTTTCAGTTCTGCGCAGAGGGGATTCCTCTATGGGCTGCTTTTGCGCAGAGGGGATTCCTATACGTTGCCATCCTCGTCTGCTGTCCGGACATGCCATGGCGCACAATCTCGCCGTCTGGAGGAAGCGGGGTCTCCAATGGAGTGTTCTCTACCCGGGAGTCCTCCCTCTATTTATTGGGGACATGGCATGGAGGGTGTTGCATGGAGCAGTCCCGTGCAATAAGTTTTTAAGTTGGTTCACGGGTTCCCAGGCCGCCTGTATTTTCTGCGGTCTGGAAGAGTCCGTGTTCCATGTTTATGTTGAATGTGCGAGGTTGCAGCCCCTATTCCATTATTTGAAGGGGCTGCTCCTCAAATTCTGGTTGCACTTCAGTCCCACACTCCTGATCTTTGGGCACCCTGTGCGGAGGGGAGTGGGCAGGTCGGAAGGCCTCCTCGTAGGACTGCTCCTGGGCATGGCCAAGTGGGCCATCACACGGTCCAGGCAGCGGACGGTCAAGGGGGTCGTTCAGCCCGACTGCCTGCCTCGCTTCTGCAGTTACATCCGAGCCAGGGTATCCCTGGAGATGGAGCACACGGTGTCCACCGGTACGCTCGTGGCCTTCCGCAAGAGATGGGCGCCGGAGGGACTGGAGTGCATCATCACCCACGCAACCAAATTTTAATTTGAACTATTTCTAACGTTTAATTTGTTTAAGTTTGTCGGTTTTAGTGCCCCCACCCCCCGCTTTTCACCAGGGGGCACTTGTATAATTTGTGATTTTGGTGCCCTCAAAAAACAACAAGGGGGCACTTGAAAGGTTTTTTGAGTGTGCCCCGCCTTTAATCAGGGGGCACTTGATTACTGTGTCTACAAAATAGTTGTAGCTTGGAATGATCCAGATGCATAGAATGAAAGTGCAGCTGTAACCTTCACTTCAACTGACAAAACAGTCCTCCTGACTCTTCTATGTTGCAGGTCTGCTTTTACTAACTCACAGATCTCGGTTACAAATTCTTGGCGGAAACACAGCCTTCTGACACAGTCTGCATCACTCAGGTGCAGGTATGAACGCCTGTCTTGATATACCCGATGTGGGTAAGGCATCCTGCCCATCATCCTACCTGCTCTGAGGTTCCTCATGCGATGACGTCAAATCAATCATCTCATCCACAGTACCGTCATGCAGAAGGCTTGCACGAGGTATGACATTGTCAGTATTGCCCCCATGATTAAATTGTATCTTTGCAAGAAACTCAAACCAGCAGGACAATGAGTTAAAGCTTCTTTGTTTTCTCTCTCTCCCCAAGGTCGACGCCCTATTATGGACCACACCCAGATCTGCACATGCGCAATAAGCTTGCTTAGAACGAGAAGCTAGGCATTCAAATGAGGCCATTTGGGTCAACAAAGTGTAATGCAATTCTTTAATTTTAGTTTTTTTCAAAGTACCACCCCACCACCCGTCTCCTCACCAGGCTCGAGGGTCGGCTGACCGAATCGCCTGGATATAGGGGCTCGGCAAACCGCCCCCCTCCCCACCCCGGCTTATTTTGATGCTGCTGCATAGTATAAGAGTTTGCATGCCTTCGGTTCGGCTTCCATACGCCTCCACCCCCCACCCCTGAGCTTCTTTTGAAGCGGAGCCCTGGGCCCCTGTGTCCGGGCAAGGGACCGATTCTGCCGGCTGACACTCCGGCCCTCGAGCCCGATTTGGATACGCTCAGTGGTGGCGCGGCATTTTGAAAAAAATCCAAAATGTAAAAATTGCATTCGACTTCATTTTCTGGGTTTAAATTTGAAAAAATTAAGCTTCATGATGCATAATTAATGTGTCTTGACTCCCTCCAAAACTTCGCAGAAAAACAATGGCGTCTTTCTGCGCCGATTTTTTAATGTGCGATGGTTTTTCTGAAGTGCCCAGAAGGTTTTTTGGGAGTGGTCACATGCACCCTCCTGGAAAAAATGTAAGTTGGTCAAACTTGCATAAATGTGAAAAACTGGCGCAGACATCAGTTTACACCCGCTATGATGCAAAAAAAATTTACCTAAATAAATCGTAACTAACTGAATTACGCTGGCACAGAAACTTTGGAGAAACGTGGATATTTTAATTTCGGACAAAAAAAGCGGTGGACGGCAAAAAACCGGCACAGATATCTGGGGAAAATTGAGCCCAAAGACTTGCACTTATATAGCACCTTTCATGACTTCAGGATGTCCCAAAGTGCGAGACAGCCAATTAAATACTTTTGAAGTGTAGCCACTGTTGTAATGTTGGAAACATGGCACAACAAGCTCCCACAAACAGCAAAGTGATAATGATCAGACAATCTGTTTTTGTTATGTTTATTAAGAGATAAATATTGTCCAGGAAACTGGGGATAACTCCCCTGTTCTTCTTCGAAATAGTATGAGAGACTGGGCCTTAAACTAAACATCCATAAGACAAATATCCTCTCCCAACCTGTCACCACACAGCACTGCACCCTGATTATCAAGATCCATGACGTGACCTTGAACAGCATGGACCACTTTCCATACCTTGGAAGCCTTCTGTCAGCGAGGACAGACATCGATGACGAAATCTAACAACGCCTTCAGTGTGCCAGTGCTGCCTTCGGTGACCTGAGGAAAAGAGTATTTGAAGACCAAGACCTCAAACCCGGCACCAAGCTCATGCTCGACAGAGCAGTAGAGATACCCGTCCTCCTATATGCTTCAAAGGCATCTCAAAGTACTAGCGAGGTACCACCAATGCTTCCTCCGCAAAATCCTGCAAATCCATTGGCAGGATAGGCGCACCAACGTCAGGTACAGAAGAGTTTCATCTTCAAAAAACAGATTTGACAAATACGATTTCACTTTCATAAATCCGTGTTGACTGTGCCGAATCGTATTATGATTTTCTCAGTGCCCTGTTACTACGTCCCTAATAATAGATTATAGCATTTTGCCGACTTCTCTTCTAAAGAGGGTCTTAAGAGAAGTATCGGCAGGAATAGTGGATGCACTGGTTGTAATTTACCAAAATTCCCTGGATTCCCTGGAAAGCTGCAAATCTAATGCCCCTATTTAAAAATGAAGACAGACAAAAAGCAGGAAACTATAGAGCAGTTAGCCTAACATCCGTGGTTGGGAAAATGTTGGAGTCCATTATTAAAGAAGCAGTAGCAGGCCATTTTGAAAACCATAATTTGTCCAGGCAGAGTCAGCATGGATTTATGAAGGGGAAGTTGTTATATATGTGGACTTGTATTTACTCTGTACAGCCACCAGATCCCATAATCCCTTGGGAGCACAGGTATTTAAGGAGGTTTCATAGGTTGGAGAGGCACTCTGGAGACCTGCAATAAAAGACTAAGGTCACACTTTACTATGAGCTCACAGTGTTCAGTTTGACTCTTTCTCCATGCACAACAACTGGCGACGAGGTACAGATAGTGAACCCAAAGATGCAGAGAACAGTGGGCATCCTGGAGAAATTTTCGGAGGGAGATGATTGGGAAACTTTTGTGGAGCGATTTGACCAATACTTCGTGGCCAATGAGTTACATGGGGAAGAGAGCAGTGCCAAACGAAGGGCGATCCTCATCAACATTTGTGGGGCACCGACGAATAGCCTCATGAAGAATCTGCTCACTCCAGCGAAACCCACGGAGAAATCGTACGACGATTTGTGCACACTGGTCCGAGAGTATTTGAACCCGAAGGAAAGCGTCCTGATGGCGAGGTACCGGTTCTACACCTACAAAAGGTCTGAAGGCCAGGAAGTGGCGAGTTATCTCGCCGAGTTAAGACACCTTGCAGGACATTGCGAATTTGAAGGACATTTGGAGCACATGCTCAGAGACTTTTTCGTACTTGGCATTGGCCACGACACCATTCTTTGCAAACTTTTGACTGTAGAGACCCCAACCTTGAGTAAGGCCATAGCGATAGCCCAGGAGTTCATTGCCACCAGTGACAATACGAAGCAAATCTCTCAGCACAAAAGTGCTGCTACAAGTACTGTGAACAAAGTGATGTTGTTTTTGAATCGTAACGTACAGGGCAGGTCACACATACCTGCAGCTGCATGTCTGCAGATGACTCAGAGTCCACCATCAAGGGTGATGAATGCAAGGCCATTAACATCTTGTTGGCGCTGCGGGGGTGAGCATCGTTTCCATTCATGCCGATTCAAAGAGTGCGTTTGCAACGGCTGTGGAACAATGCGACACCTCCAACAAGTGTGCAGGCGAGCTGCTAAGCCTGTTAAATCTGCAAACCACCATGTTGCAGAGGAGGACAGATCTACGGAGGAGACAGAGGTACATGGGGTGCACACATTCACCACGAATTGTCCCCCGATAATGCTGAATGTTGAACTAAATGGAATCCCGGTGTCAATGGGGCTCGACATGGGCGTGAGCCAGTCCATCATGGGCAAAAAGACTTTTGAAAGGTTGGTGGTGCAACAAGGCCTCAAGGCCAGTCTTAACTCCAGTTCGCACGAAACTAAGAACTTACATGAAAGAACTGATTCCTGTAATCGGCAGCGCTACAGTAAAGGTTCCTACGATGGAGCGGTGTACAAGTTACCAGTCTGGGTGGTATCGAGCGATGGTCTCATGCTGCTCGGCAGGAGCTGGCTGGGAAAGATACGCTGGAACTGGGACAAGGTCTGAGCGGTATCGCCCATTGATGACACTTTGTGTGCCCGGGTCTTAAACAAATTTCCTTCGCTGTTCGAACCAGGCATCGTGAAATTCCAAGGAGCAAAAGTGCAGATCCACCGAATTCCGGGGGCGTGAACCATTCATCACAAGGTGAAAGCAGTACTGTACATGATGAGAGAAAGGGTAGAGATCGAGCTAGACCAGCTGCAAACAGAGGGCATCATTTCACCGATCGAGTTCAGTGAGTGGGCCAGTCCGATTGCCCCAGTCCTCAAGGGAGACAGCACCGTCAGAATCTGTGGCGATTACAAAGCAACTAACAATCATTTCTCCCTGCAGGACCAATACCCACTACCAAAAGCCGACGACCTCTTTGCAATGCTGGCGGGTGGAAAGACGTTCATGAAGCTGAATCTGACTTCAGCCTACATGACGCAGGAACTGGAGGAATCATCGAAGGCCCTCACCTGCATTAACACGCACAAAGATCTTTTTGTTTATAACAGGTGCACTTTTGGAATGCGATCAGTGGTGGCAATATTCCAGAGAAACATGGAAAGTTTACTGAAGTCGGTCCTGCACACCGTGATCTTCCAGGATGACATCTTGGTCACGGGTTGGAACAGAGCCGAGCACCTGCAGAACCTGGAGGAGGTTCTTAGTCAACTCAACCGCGTGGGGCTCAGGTTAAAATGCTCGAAGTGCTTTTTCCTGGCACCTGAAGTGGAGTTCTTGGGAAGGAGGATTGCGGCGGACGGCATCAGGCCCACCAATGCGAAGACGGAGGCAATCGAGAACGCACCGAGGCCACAGAATGTGACGGAGCTGCGGTCGTTTCTGGGACTCCTGAACTACTTTGGTAACTTCTTACCGGGTCTCAGCACACTGCTTGACCCACTACATGTCTTACTACAAAAAGGGGGCGAATAAGTTTGGGGCAAAAGCCAAGAAAATGCCTTTGTAAAAGCGAGAAAATTGTTATGCTCAAACAAATTGCTTGTGTTGTATGATCTATGTAAGCGTTGTGATGAGTCGTCATATGGCGTCGGGTGTGTATTGCAACAAGCTAATGATTTCGGGAAATTGCAACCAGTTGCTTATGCATCCAGGAGTCTGTCTAAGGCTGAGAGAGCCTACAGCATGATTGAAAAAGAAGCATTGGCATGGATCTATGGGGTAAAGAAAATGCATCAATACCTTTTTGGGCTAAAATTCGAATTGGAAACTGACCATAAGCCACATATATCCCTGTTTTCCAAGAGTAAAGGGATAAACACCAATGCATCGGCATGCATCCAGAGATGGGCGCTCATGTTATCCGCATACAACTACGCCATCCGCCACAGGCCAGGCACAGAAAACTGCGCCGATGCTCTCAGTAGGCTGCCATTGCCCACCACGGGGGTGGAAATGGCGCAGCCCGCAGATCTCGCCATGGTTATGGAAGCATTTGAGAGTGAGCAATCCCCCATCACTGCCCAGCAGATGAAAACTTGGACAAGCCAGAACCCCTTATTATCTCTAGTCAAAAGCTGTGTGCTTCACGGGAGCTGGTCCAGTGTCCCAGTGGAAATGCAGGAAGAGATAAAGCTATTCCAGCGGCGCAAAGATGAAATGTCTATACAGGCAGACTGTCTTCTGTGGGGCAATCGAGTAGTGGTCACCAAGAAGGGCAGAGACACCTTCATCAATGACTTCCACAGTACTCACCGAGGCATCGTAATGATGTAAGCGATAGCCAGATCCCACGTGTGGTGGCCCGGTATTGATGCAGACTTAGAGTCCTGCGTTCACAGATGTAATACATGCTCGCAGTTAAGCAATGTACCCAGGGAGGCACCGCTATGTTTAAGGTCTTGGCCCCCAAAACCGTGGTCTAGGGTACACGTCGACTATGCAGGCCCGTTCTTAGGTAAAATGTTCATGTGGTTGTCGACGCGTACTCCAAGTGGATTGAATGTGAGATAATGTTGGCTAGCACGTACACTGCCACTATTGAAAGCCTGCGGGCCTTGTTTGCCACACACGGCTTACCCGATGTCCTGGTGAGCGACAACGGGCCATGTTTTACCAGTGCTGAGTTCAAAGAATTCATGACTCGTAACAGGATCAAACATGTCACATATGCCCCGTTTAAACCAGCGCCCAATGGTCAGGCAGAGAGAGCAGTGCAAACCATCAAGCAAGGCTTGAAGAGGGTAACTGAAGGCTCACTGCACACTCGCCTATCCCGAGTCCTGCTTAGCTACCGCACGAGACCCCACTAACTCACTGGGATCCCAACTGCTGAACTGCTCATGAAAAGAGCACTTAAGACAAGGCTCTCGTTAGTTCACCCTGATCTACATGAACAGGTAGAGAGCAGGCAGCTTCAACAAAGTGCATACCATGATAGTGCAATTGTGTCACACGAGATTGAAATCAATTATCCTGTATTTGTTTTAAATTATAGACAAGGTCCCAAGTGGCTTCCCGGCACTGTCGTGGCCAAACAGGGGAGCAGGGTGTTTCGGGTCAAACTTTCAAATGGACTCATTCACCGGAAACACTTGGACAAAATCAAACTAAGATTCACAGACTATCCTGAGCAACCCACCTTGGACCCTACCTTTTTGATCCCCCAACATACACACCAGTGGCAACCGACACCACGGTCGAGCACGAAGTAGAACCCATCATCCATAGAAGCCCTGCAGGGCCCAACACACCAGGCAGCCCAGCAAGGCCAGCTGCACAGCAGCCCAGCGAGGGCCCAACAAATGATTCAACAACACCAGCCTTCACACCGAGACGATCAACCAGGGCAAGAAGGGCCCCAGATCGACTCACATGGTAAATACTTACACTGTTGACTTTGGGGGAGAGTGTTGTTATATATGTGGACTTGTATTTACTCTGTACCGCTATCATAGGGCTCATTCCCTGGAGTCCCAAGGGATCCGATAATCCCCTGGAGCACAGGTATTTAAGGAGGTTTCACAGGTTAAAGAGGCACTCTGGGGACCTGCAATAAAAGCCTAAGGTCACACTTTACTTTGAGCTCACATTGTTCAGTCTGACTCTACCTCCATGCACAACAGAAGTCATGTTTGACAAATTTTCTGGAACTCTTTGAGGATGTAACTCTTTGAGGGTGGATAAAGGGGAACCAGTGGATGTGGTGTGTTTGGACTTCCAGAAGGCGTTCGACAAGGTGCCACACAAAAGGTTACAAGCTAAAAGTTTCCGGGTTTGGAGGTAATATATTAGCATGGATAGAGGATTGGCTAACTAACAGAGAGTCAGGATAAATGGTTCATTCTCAAGTTGGCAATCAGTCACTCGTGGGGTGCCGCAAGGATCAGTGCTGGGACTACAACTATTTCAATCTATATTAACGACTTGGAAGAAAGGACCGAGTGTAACATAGTCAAGTTTGCTGATGATACAAAGATGGGAGGAAAAGCAATGTGTGAGAACACAAAAAATCTGCAAAAGGACATAGACAGGCTAGGTGAGTGGGCAAAAATTTGGCAGCAGAAAAAAATCAAAGAGCAAGTTATTATTTAAATGGAGAAAAATTGCAAAGTGCTGAAGTACAGCGGGATCTGGGGGTACTTGTGCATGAAACACAAAAGGTTAGTATGCAGGTACAGCAAGTGATCAGGAAGGCCAATGGAATCTTGGCCTTTATTGCAAAGGGGACAGAGAATAAAAGCAGGGAAGACTTGCCACAGCTATATAAGGTATTGGTGAGGCATCCAGTTTTGGTTTCCATATTTACGAAAGGATATACTTGTTTTGGAGGCAGTTCAGAGAAGGTTCACTTAGTTGATTCCGGAGATGAGGGGGTTGACTTATGAGGAAAGGTTGAGTAGGTTGGGCCTCTACTCATTGGAATTCAGAAGAATGAGAGGTGATCTTATCGAAACGTATAAGATGATGAGGGGGCTTGACAAGGTGGATGCAGAGAGGATGTTTCCACTGATAGGGGAGACGAGAACTAGAGGGCATGATCTTAGAATAAGGGGCCGCCCATTTAAAACTGAGATGAGGAGGAATTTCTTCTCTAAGAGAGTTGTAAATCTGTGGAATTTGCTGCCACAGAGAGCTGTGGAAGCTGGGACATTGAATAAATTTAAGACAGAGATAGACAGTTTCTTAACCAATAAGGGATCAAGGGGTTATGGGGAGCTGGCAGGGAAGTGGACTTGAATCTACGATCGGATCAGCCATGATTGTATTAAATGGCGGAGCAGGATCAAGGGGCTGTGTGGCCTACTCCTGCTCCTATTTCTGATGTTCTTATGTTCTTTTTCTTATGCAGTCCCCCGGAGTTGAGGATGACTTGCTTCCACAGTAAAATGAGTTCTAAGGTGACTGATGAGACCAATGCGGGATCTGCAGTCTCGGTCACAGGTGGGGAAGATGGTGGTTGGAGGGACGGGCGGGTGGGGTGCTTGATTTGTCGTACGCTCCTTCTGCTGTTTGTACTTGGCTTCCGCTTGGTCCTGGCGAAGAGACTTCGCGGGTGCTTCTCCTTTACTTTGAGCGGTCTTGGGCCAACGATTCCCAAGAGTCGGTGGGCATGGTACATTTTTTTAAGGTGGCTTTGAGGGTGTCCTTGTGGCGTTTTCTCTGCCCTCCTAGGGCTCGCTTGCCGTGACGTAGCTCGGAGTAGAGTTTCGGGTGTTTAGTATCAGGCATGCAACCAACATGGCCTGTCCATTGGAGCTGATCGAGTGCGGTCAATGCTTCGATGCTGGGGATGTTGGCCTGAGAGAGAATGCTGGTGCGCCTATCCTTCCAATGAATTTCCCACTACTGATGTTAGGCTAACTGGCCTTTAGTTCCCTGTTTTTTCCCTTCCTCCTTTCTTAAATAGCGGGGTTATGTTTGCTACCTTGCAATCCTTGGGGACTGTTCTAGAATCTAGGGAATTCTGGAAGATTAATACCAGCGCATCCGCTATCTCTGCATCTACCTCTTTTAAAACCCGAGGATGCAGGTCGGTCATATCCAAGGGATTTGTTGCCACTTAGTTCCATTAAATTCCCCAGTACTATGGGGGCAAAATTGCCCCACGCCCTGTTTGGAGTCGGTAACTTTCCAGTACCGGGACATTTATCACCCGGCCCAAATGTTTTGCCCCCAGCGTGGAATTCAGTCCTTCCTCTCCTCAACAGAGCGTCTATGGTGGGCACTCCTGGGGCGGTAGACCAGTGCCGCGTTCCGGCAACAACAGTGCTCTGCAGATACACCGATGCGGCAGAATGCCCCTCCCCTTCATTTAAAGGGGAGGGCCGCTGTGCACTCTGCAGTCCCTTTGGCAGCCGCCACTGGGCCACCAGGGATGCCCTCGACCGGGCCAAAAGCCGGCGCCCATAATGGAGTGCCGGGCTGCAGGATGGTGGCCCGCTCAAAGCGATGGCCGCCATTGTCGGGCCGACAGAACAGTTGGTCGACAGAAAAATATTGCGACCCATGGCGCAAATGGCCTCCCCATTGGCCAGCGTCATCCTCGCATCCGTGGTCGCTGAGGCATGAGTCCGGGGTTGGCGAGAGGCCTATAAAGGCCACAAGAGGCGGCGTGAGTTCGTGGTCGCTGAGGCGTGAGTCCGGGGTTGGCGAGAGGCCTATAAAGGCCACGAGAGGCGGCGTGAGTTCGTGGTGCTGAGGCGTGAGTCCGGTGTTGGCGAGAGGCCTATAAAGGCCACGAGAGGCGGCGTGAGTTCGTGGTGCTGAGGCGTGAGTCCGGGGTTGGCGAGAGGCCTATAAAGGCCACGAGAGGCGGCGTGAGTTCGTGGTGCTGAGGCGTGAGTCTGGGGTTGGCGAGAGGCCTATAAAGGCCACGAGAGGCGGCGTGAGTTCGTGGTGCTGAGGCGTGAGTCTGGGGTTGGCGAGAGGCCTATAAAGGCAGCTGGTGCAGCTACAGGGAGAAGGCAAAAAAGAAGTAGAAAGAAATAGAAAGGTGACGTCACAGCCAAGGGGGTAAGTGATTGGTTGGTGATTGGTAAGTAGTTTTTCTTTTTTCTTTTCTACATCAGTGAGTAACTTTTAGCACTGTTGTTGCCAATTTAAGTGTATCTAAGGGTTAAGTCCTGGCAGGAGAGCTCGGACATGTGTTATGATCCTCCTGTACTATGTGGCAAATCAGGGACGCCTCCGGTATCCCTGACGACTACATGTGCGGGAAGTGTATCCGCCTCCAGCTCCTGACGGACTGCGTTGCGGAATTGGAGCTGAAAGTGGATTCACTCTGGAGCATCCATGATGCTGAGAATGACGTGAATAGCACGTTTCGTGAGTTGGTCTTACCGCAGGTAAAGGGTCCACAGCCAGATATTGAATGGAAGACCAACAGGAAGAGCAGTGCAAGGAAGGTAGTGCAGGGATCCCCTGCGGTCATCTCCCTGCAAAACAGATACACCGCTTTGAGTACTGTTGAGGGGGATGACTCATCAGGGGGGAGCAGCAGCAGCCAAGTTCATGGCACCGTGACTGGCTCTGCTGCACAGGAGGGCAGGAAAAAGAGTGGGACAGCGATAGTGATAGGGGATTCAATTGTAAGGGGAATAGACAGACGTTTCTGCGGCCGCACCCGAGACTCCAGGATGGTATGTTACCTCCCTGGTGCAAGGGTCAAGGATGTCTTGGAGCGGGTGCAGGACATTCTGAAAAAGGAGGGTGAACAGCCAGTTGTCGTGGTGCATATAGGTACCAATGACATAGGTAAAAAATGGGATGAGGTCCTACGAGGCGAATTTAGGGAGCTTGGAGCTAAATTAAAAAGTAGGACCTCAAAAGTAGTAATTTCAGGATTGCTACTAATGCCACGTGCGAGTCAGAGTAGGAATCGCAGGATAGCTCAGATGAATATGTGGCTTGAGGAGTGGTGCAGAAGGGAGCGATTCAAATTCCTGGGGCATTGGAACCGGTTCTGGGGGAGGTGGGACCAGTACAAACCGGATGGTCTGCACCTGGGCAGGACTGGAACCAATATCCTAGGGGGAGTGTTTGCTAGTGCTGTTGGGGAGGAGTTAAACTAATATGGCAGGGGCATGGGAACCAATGCAGGGAGACAGAGGGAAATAAAAAGGAGGCAGAAGCAAAATATAAAAAGGAGAATAGTAAAAGTGGAGGGCAGAGAAACCCAAGGCAAAAAACAAAAAGGGCCCCATTACAGCAAAATTCTAAAGGGGCAAAGTGTGTTAAAAAAACAAGCCTGAAGGCTCTGTGCCTCAATGCGAGGAGTATTCGGAATAAGGTGGATGAATTAACTGCGCAGATAGTAGTTAACGGATACGATGGGATTGGCATCATGGAGACATGGCTCCAGGGGGACCAAGGCTGGGAACTCAACATCCAAGGGTATTCAGCATTTAGGAAGGATAGACAGAAAGGAAAAGGAGGCAGGGTGGCGTTGCTGGTTAAAGATTAAATCAATGCAATTGTAAGGAAGGACGTTAGCCTGGATGATGTGGAATCGCTAGTGGGTGTTGTGTATAGACCACCAAATAGTAGTAGTGAGGTTGGGGACAGCATCAAGTAAGAAATAAGGGATGTGTGCAATAAAGGTCCAGCAATAATCATGGGCGACTTTAATCTACACATTGATTGGGCTAACCTAACTGGTAGCAATGCGGTGGAGGAGATTTCCTGGAGTATATTAGGGATGGTTTTCTGGACCAATATGTCGAGGAACCAACCAGGGAGCTGGTCATCCTAGACTGGGTATTGTGTAATGAGAAGGAACTAATTAGCAATCTTGTTGTGCGAGGCCCCTTGGGGAAGAATGACCATAATATGGTAGAATTCCTTATTAAGATGGAGAGTGACACAGTTAATTCAGAAACTAGGGTCCTGAACTTAAGGAAAGGTAACTTTGACGGTATGAGGCGTGAATTGGCTAGAATAGACTGGCAAACGATACTAAAAGGGTTGACGGTGGATAAGCAATGGAAACATTTAAAGATCACATGGATGAACTTCAGCAAATGTACATCCCTGTCTGGAGTCAAAATAAAACTGGGAAGGTGGCTCAACCATGGCTAACAAGGGAAATTAAGGATAGTGTTAAAGCCAAGGAAGAAGCATATAAATTGGCTCGAAAAAGCAACAAACCTGAGGACTGGGAGAAATTTAGAATTCAACAGAGGAGGACTAAGGGTTTAATTAAGAGGGGGAAACTAGAGTACGAGCGGAAGCTTGGAGGGAATATAAAAACTGACTGCAAAAGCTTCTATAAATATGTGAAGAGAAAAAGATTAGTAAAGACAAACATAGGTCCCTTGCAGTCGGATTCAGGTGAAATTATAATGGGGAACAAAGAAATGGCAGACCAATTGAACCAATACTTCGGTTCTGTCTTCACGAAGGAAGATGCAAATAACCTTCCGAAGGTACCAAGGGACAGTGGGTCTAGTGAGAAGGAGGAACTTCTTCTTATTAGGCAGGAAATTGTGTTAGGGAAATTGATAGGATTGAAGGCCGATAAATCCTTGGGGCCTGATAGTCTGCATCCCAGAGTGCTCAAGGAAGTGGCCCTAGAAATAGCGGATGCATTGGTGATCATTTCCCAATAGTCTATCGACTCTGGATCAGTTCCCATGGACTGGAGGGAAGCTAATGTAACACCACTTTTTAAAAAAGGAGAGAGAGAGAAAACGGGTAATTACAGACCGGTTAGCTTGACATCAGTAGTGGGGAAAATGTTGGAATCGATCATGAAAAACGAAATAGCAGCGCATTTGGAAAGCGACAGGATCGGATCAAGTCAGCATGGATTTATGAAAGGGAAATCATGCTTAACAAATCTTCTGGAATTTTTTGAGGATGTAACTAGCAGAGTGGACAAGGGAGAACCCGTGGATGTGGTGTATTTGGACTTTCAGACGGCTTTTGACAAGGTACCGCACAAAAGATTGTTGTGCAAAGTCAAAGCGCATTGTATTGGGGGTAATATACTGACGTGGATAGGGAACTGGTTGGCAGACAGGAAGCAGTGAGTTGGGATAAACGGGTCCTTTTCAGAATGGCAGGCAGTGACTAGTGGAGTGTCGCAGGGCTCAGTGCTGGGACCCCAGCTCTTTACAATATACATTAACGATTTGGATGAAGAAATAGAGTGTAATATCTCCAAGTCTGCAGATGACACTAAACTGGGTGGCGATGTGAGCTGTGAGGAGGACGCTAAAAGGCTGCAGTGTGACTTGGACAGGTTGGGTGAGTGGGCAAATGCATGGCAGATGCAGTATAATGTGGATACATGTGAGGTTATCCATTTTGGGGGCAAAAACATGAAGGCAGAATATTATCTGAATGGCGGCAGACTAGAAAAAGGGGAGGTGCAACGAGACCTGCGTGTCATGGTTCATCAGTCACTGAAAATGGGCACGCAGGTACAGCAGGCGGTGAAGAAGGCAAATGGTATGTTGGCTTTCATAGCTAGGGGATTTAAATATAGAAGCAGGGAGGTCTTACTGCAGTTGTACAGGGCCTTAGTGAGGCCTCACCTGGAATATTGTGTTCAGTTTTGGTCTCCTAGTCTGAGGAAGGACGTTCTTGCTGTTGAGGGAGTGCAGCGAAGGTTCACCAGACTGATTCCAGGGATGGCTGGGCTGTCATATGAGGAGAGACTGGATCGACTGGGCCTTTATTCATTGGAGTTTAGAAGGATGAGTGAGGATCTCATAGAAACATAAGATTCTGACGGGACTGGACAGGTTAGATGCGGGAAGAATGTTCCCGATGTTGGGGAAGTCCAGAACCAGGGGACATAGTCTTAGGATAAAGGGTAGGCCATTTAGGACTGAGATGAGGATAAACTTCTTCACTCAGAGAGTTGTTAACCTGTGGAATTCTCTGCCGCAGAGAGTTGTTGATGCCAGTTCACTGGATATGTTCAAGAGGGAGTTAGATATGGCTCTTACGGCTAAGGGGATCAAGGGGTATGGAGAGAAAGCAGGAAGTTGGGTACTGAAGGAATGATCAGCCATGATCTTATTGAATGGCGGTGCACACTTGAAGGGCCGAATGGCCTACTCCTGCACCTATTTTTCTATGTTTCTATGTTTCATCCGGCGGGGCACAAAGGGGTCGGTGTGGGGTGGTGATGACGTCATGCCATGCGTGCGCCAGCCCGGGACACAAATCACGAGGCGCGGCGCAAACGACACAACGCCCCCAAACCTCCAGGGCAATATTGACCTCTTACCCCGGATGAAAGCCGCGTTGCACTCCATTAGTGCCCCCTGGAGGCGCTAATGGAGCTATAAACAGGACAATTTTGCCCCCTATGTCTTTACTTATACTGATTTAAGTTCCTCATTCTCTCTGGACCCTTGGTTCCCCATTATTTCCAGAATGTTTTTGTGTCTTGTACCATGAAGACAGATACAAAGTATTTGTTTAGTGTCTCTGCCATTTCCTTGTTGCCCATTATAATTTCTCCTGTCTCGAACTCACGTTTACTTTCACTATTCTTTTCCTATTTACAAAATATAGAAATGATTACAATCTGTTTTATGTCTCTTGCTAATTTACTTTCATATTCCTTTTTCTCTTTTCTTAACAATTTCTTGGTCCTCCTTTGCTGAATTATATAATTCTTCCAATCTTCAGGCTTCCTACTCTTTTTTGGCAACAAAAAGCCTCTTTCTTTGATCTAATACTATCTTTAACTTCTCTTGTTAGCCACAGTTGGACCACTTTTCATGTTGGATTCCTGTGCCTTAAAGGAATGTATATTTGTTGTAAATGATGTAAAAATTCTTTAAATGCTTGCCATTGCTTAACATCTCAGCCAACAGTACAGCACTCCCTCAGTACTGCACTCGAGTGTCAGCCTTGATCTTTGTGCTCCAGTCTCTGGGGTGGGACTTGAACCCACAACCTTCTGCCCCACAGAGCGCTTCCCACTGAGCCACAGCTGACCTGAAAAGGGCTCCTTTTTATTTTAAAAGAGAAATCATAAGTGGTAATGCCAATGCTTTCATTACATGCTGCATTTTTGACTCTATGGCCAACATCTTCCCAGCCCTGCGAGCGCTATCGGAGGCGTGCTGCATCCGTGGTGAGGCACCCGATGTCGAAATGGCTGAGATTGCCAGTGGGGCAGGATCCGCTCTGAACCCGCCTTCCTGTCAGTTTCTAAAGTGCCGGGTCTGGCTGCGGTACACAGACCCAACACCAAGCGGCAAGCCAGCCAATTGACATCATTCAGAGGTAGTTTAGAGGTATTTAAAAATAATTTTACCAGGTACTTACTATTTTTCCAAGTTTTTCAGCAACTTCCCGTTGCTCGGGGTTCATGTCAGGTAAGTGTGTCGGGTTCTCAGTGACTCTCCTTTGATTTGACTAGTTGACAGCTACAGAAGTGGTATAAAAGCTATCATTTCACAGCTGTATACTATCTAATCCTGAAGCATAGAAACATAGAAACATAGAAAAAAGGTGCAGGAGTAGGCCATTCAGCCCTTCGAGCCTGCACCACCATTCAATAAGATCATGGCTGATCATTCCCTCAGTAGCCCTTTCCTGATTTCTCTCCATACCCCTTGATCCTCTTAGCCATAAGGGCCATATCTAACTCCCTCTTGAATATATTCAATAAACTGGCATCAAGAACAACCCTCAGGATTTGGAAGAAACTTTTGAACTGCATGCAGTTTGGAAATGTCTGCAGTCAACTCTCCATCCATTGTTACGTCCTTGAAGCAACCACTCTCACCATTGTCAGATCGCTTCTGTCATCTCAACTTCAGCCTCCATCTATTCCAGCAGCATTGATGCCCTTGAAAAAAATCTCACCTTGGTCCTCAGAATCCCAACACGACCAGCCCCAACAGCAAGATCACTAAACACAACAACATCACCACCAACAACACCAAATTCTCCACAATCGCCCGATGCTGCACAGGACACAGGGCATCAGCACCCGGCCACATTGCTGCCCGGGAGGCCAGGGATGGCCTGACCATGGCCACATTTATTTCACTTGTTCTTGTACACCCTGGCTGCCACATGATGCGTCAGGTTGGTACCACCACACACCAGCACCATAAAGCAGCCCTGCAATGACCAAGCCATTCCTTTCACACTCATCACCATTGTGGGGGGCACCCTTACGTCTCACCATTCACTTCAACCCACTAAGCTACTTCCAAAGGTGGACACAAATCTTTCCAAGAACAAAAAGTGTTGAAAATAAAGATTTCAATGTTTGAGTACACATTAGCAGAAATTCTACATGAACATTGACTAAAAGATCCAAGTGTCTACCCTTGTGTAATGTTAGTTACTATGATTGGACAAGGATGAGGGGAGTGTGATGTGTGGCTAATGAGATGGGGATGTGATAATGTAGATCGAGAGAGAAGGATGAGTGGAGGTGCAAGGTAAGTTGGTGTGAGTAAGGATGTGCAGGAGTAGGGTAGGGAAGGTAGAGTGATGGGGATGTGATGAGTGGCACAGCAGGATAAGGTTGAGTGTGGCTTTGCAGTAACATTTTGTGGTCTAGTGAGATTATTGAAAGGTTTGCACCACTGCAGCTAGGTCCTCCTGTTGACATCCCTGCTTGTGTCCTCCTGTACAATGTGCAACCAGGCTGCGTTGGTGTCATGGGGAGGTCGCTTCCGCCTATTGGGAGGGAAGAGGACCTCCCTGCGCGCTGCGACTCCCTCCATAAGCATCTGGAGGGAGTAAAGGGAGAGTAGGGTGCAGCTGTGCACCTTTGTGCAGCGCTTGTCAGTGTTTGCAGCAGCTCAATGCTGTAGAACACTGACAGCACAACTGTCAAAATGAATGTGGGCATGGTCCCTTTAAGGAAACCGGCTGATGACACATCATCAAATGATGTCATTATACCCGCTTCCTTCAATTGGCCGGGAATCTCGGGGGCTGAACAAACCCCATCAAAGGAAGATTCTTCACACAATGCGGGCTGGAGCCAGGAGCAGTTGTGCCACTCGCCACCGACCCCAGCTGTCACACACGTGCTATGGTTGGCGAGATCGAGGCCTATTTTTCTATTTTCTTTATTTTTGTGGCAGAAGGATTATAACAACAACAGCTTGTATTATATAACACCTTTTCTTTTCCTGGGCCCAGGATAATGGGTTGGGACTGTACCGGTGTAGGGGATAGCAGGTGGAGGACCCGCTGCAAAAAGGAGAATCCAGGCCAGTATCCATGTTATGTCTATAGTGTACTTATGAATGACTCCACAAGCCAATATGTATTTGAACTGTCGTGACCTCGGTCCTTTATTCCAAACTCCAGGGTGCTGTGTAAGCAAGGTGTGCAGCCTTTTGCCACCAGGGCAGAAAACCCCCGGTCTCCACCAGTTGCACCTCTTGTGGTGCCAGCATGTATGTACACATTGTGAACCTTATTGATAATACATCAGGTAAACAAAGTCTCCATCTTATACAATCTCACAGTGACTACACATAGAGTACATCCATAGTCAGCATATACATCACTCTCCCCCAAGTCCTTTGTGCCAATTATCTTTGCACTACGTGCTCTGGCTTAGCTCTCCCCAGACTTAAGTGCCAATAGCCCTTGCACCTTGGCTGTGCTTTGGCTTGGCCCTCTCCCTGTTAATCCCCAAGTCCTTTTGCCACAACGTTGGGTAGTGGTTATCAGATTGGATGGTTCGATGATGCGGTGTCGGTTCCAGTGGGTTCTGGGTGTGATCCATGTGTGTGTCCATGGCTACATACACCCATTTCCGCCCCCCACCCCTCCCTCCCCACAGTGAGATTATGCAGCTGGCCCATTACATTAACATACAGGATTGGATGCAGTGCAAGTACAAAGAAAAGAAGAAAAACAAAATTCAGTTTGTATCATGGCACCTAGGTTCCGTGACTTACATTTGTTACGTTTTACAGTCGTGCACCAGGATTGGGTAGATTGCATTCAGGGTTTAGTCATGGTCAGTACTGAGGTGGCAGTACAGGTATGCGAGGACATTAGTTCCAGAGCAACCGGATGGGGTCCTAGTCTTCTGATGGCGACACTGCGCCCCCTGCTAGCGGGGTGGGCTTGGTTCGCTCACTGAGCCAGGACTCAGGGCCTTTGACATTGCCTAGTGATGGGCAGAGCCACAGATGTGTGTGGCCTCCCTGTCCTCCTTTGAGGGCTGCAGAATCTTCTGCCTGTTCTCTAATGGTGTTGGGAATCTGGCTGTTCCAGGTCGTGTTTGGGGAACTCGTTGGTTCTGAGCTTTCGCTCCCCCCCGGACATGGCCGAGGTAGTGACTGGGTCTGGGGGCTGCGCCGTCTCCACCCGGGTGGTGGGCAACGGCGACCGACTGCGCGCATTGGCACCATTTTCGTTTCTAGGTCCGTGGCGAATGGTGCCATCGGGTGCCTGCAACGTGGGATAGATCTGAGGTAGGGTATCAGGATCAGTGCTTTCACCCTCCCGAATTCACTCGCTTGCAGCTCTAGGGGACACTCTGTTCCTGACATCTCGCAACATTTGGTTCTTTGCATTAGGACTGGTTCTGACATCTCGCAACAACATTTTATTCTTTATATTAGGACTGGTACCGACATCTCGCAACAACATTCTGTTCTTTACAGTGCCGACATCTCGCAACAACATTCTGTTCACATTCTTACACGGTTCATTACATTGATTGCCATGCATACAATATCTCTTTAAGTTCCGTTGGCTGCAGGTCTCCTTTAAGAGAATCCTGCTGGCTTTACCCCAATCAGATTCTTTGTTGGACCCCACGTGTTGGTCCCTCAGCGTTGCACCTCGTGATGTTGCCGGGCCATCTTTCTTTTCAGCCACGCTGCTCCTCGCTGCAGCAGGAATGCCATCTTGCCTCAGTCCTCGAGGTTGACTGCCTTGATCCTTCTCTCCCGCAAATGCTGGAAGGATACCTGTGATTTCGATCTTTCTCCCCAGGAGTCCTGCCACTGGAGCCGGGAAGATATTTTTAGATCGTTCCGGTTGGATCGTTGCCACGCAGTGTGATGGGTGCTAATCGAGTAGCACCAGTCTGTGCCTCAAGTGCTGCACTGATATCTGTTCTCTGGTGCTTGGCCCAGGTGAAGGTGAGGTTTTGCTCTGCCTCTGTGCACGGGGGACATCGATTGCTGGATTGAAGAGATCTTCCCATTTCCACTGGATCTTCCCTTTCCACCTTCTTCCGAGTAGCGTTGGACCATCACCTGCAACAATCCACAGAGGTAACTTCTGCACCATGTCATTATGGATTACACTTACATCCGCACTACCAAGGACTGGGATCGGCTCCTTGGTGTAGGTGCGCAACTTTTCCTGTACTGGAACCAGCTCGGGTCGTTTTTCGTTCCACAGCCTCTCAAAGGCATCCTGGCTCATCACTGACTGGCTCGCTCCCGTGTCCACTTCCATGAAGACTGGAACGCCGTTTATCTCGACTTCCATCTTCACTGGAGGACAATCGGTGGTGCAGGTATTACACTCCATACACTTCTTCTGGTGGCTGAGCTGCCTCTCTAGCCAAATCATCATACTCCTCGCTGGATTCAAAGTCATCTTCTGTTTTGAAGATGACTCCTCTGCTAGACGGTGAGTCGTATTTCTTTTACACACGCGCTGGAGGTGGCCCTTCATGTTACAGGCTTTGCATATGTACTCCACAAACCAACACTGGTGAGCCCTCTGGTTTCCTCCGCAATGCCAGCATGGTGCTACTCGATTAGCACCCCTCGGTGGACTCTGAGTTCTGGAACCCTGAGGTCTGTGCTCTCTGCCCTGGGCAAAGCCACGTTCTACAGTCTTGCCTGTGAAAGGCACCATTCTGTGTACATTACTTGCCAGGTTTGAGTCCACAGGCTGAATGATTTGCTTGGTGCTGCAGGTCGAGGTCATGAACGCCTGACTGATGCCGATGGCTTTCTGCAGGTTGACTGTGGTGTCGGCAGATAATAGCTTGTGAAGGAGGCCCTCGTGGCCAATTCCTATAACGAAGATATCTCGAAATGCTTCGTTGAGGTGCATGCCGAAATTACACGGTACCGCAAGTCTCCTGAGGTCAGCAGCATATTTTGCAATCTCCTGGCCCTCAGGTCTGCGGTGCATATTGAATCTGTGCCTGGCCATGAGGATGCTTTCCTTTGGTTTAAGTTGATCGCGAATTAGTTCAGTCAGCTCATCATATGTCTTATCCTTGGCCTTTGTGGGTGCCAGCAAGTCCCTGATGAGGCGGTAGACCTCGGGTCCACAACTGGTCAGCAGTACAGCCTTGCACTTCTCCGCCAATGTGTCCGTCTCCCCTGCCAGGTTGTTTGCCACAAAATATTGCTTGAGCCTTTCCGTGAAGGCATCCCAATCGTCACCCTCTGCAAAGTTTTTTAGTGTGCCAAAGGTAGCCATGATCGCGTGAAAGTCCTTATTCTCATCGCCAGTTGTTATAGCTATAGTGAACTTATGAATGACTCCAGAGTGCTTTGCAAGCAAGGTGTGCAGCCTTTTATACAGGGCCCTGTCACCAGGGCAGGAAACCCCCGATCTCCACCAGTTGCACCCTCTAGTGGTGCCAGCATGTATGTACACGGTGTGAATCTTATTGAAAGTACATCAGTATATCAGTACAAATCTCCACCTTATACAATCTTATACAATCTCACAGTGACTACACATAGTACGTCCATAGTCAGCATATACAACAGTCCAGATAAGATTTCTGAGTAGAATGCCACTGCTGCTTTCTGTTCAATTCCCCATTCCCCCTTCTCCTTCAGAACATTATTCTTAGTCAGGAAATGAGATGGATGTCATTGGTAGGCTTCAAATGAGATGCAGGTCCTCTGCGCCATCATTCTACTGATATTTCTGAGCAAGACTAGACATGGGAGCCCAGGAGATGTAAATACGTGATTGCTGAGTGATGTGGTCATGGGAATAAGGAACACTGGAAATAACAAATTTGAAGAAAAATTGAGACAATTATTGTAATGGAATTAAACAGCTTAACTTATTCTTTGCATTGTTTATTTATCAAGATATATTGCTTTAACTATTTTGCTGTATTCTTGAGATGCATAATCTTAATAATGTGCCATTGTTATATATTTTTGTGCACATGAAGGTGGTACGTCAGAATGCAACTGTTTTATACTCTTTCCACCCAGTATCAGCATTATAGAATTTTACAGCACAGAAGGAAGCCACTTGGCACATCACATCTACTACGCCAGCTCTCAATGGCTATTCATTTAGTCCCATTTCCCTTTACTATCCCAATATCCTGTTTTTTTTCTTTTTCAAATATTTATCCATGTCCCTTTTAAACGCCATTATTGATTTTAGTGCCATCACTTTTTCTTGTTGAACATTCCATCTCTGCTTTGCATAAATAAAACAATTCTCCCACCTCTCCTTTCGTTCTTCTCATGGTGATCTTAAATTGATGCCCTCTGGTAGCCAATTCACCAGAAGGTGGAAATATTTTTTTCTATTTACCTTAACAAAATCCCATATAATTTTGAACACTTCCATCAGTTCTTCTTTTAATCTTTTCTACTGTAATAAAAAGAGCCTCCGTTTCTAATATTGCCTCATAACTAAAGCTTCTAATCCCTGATATCATCCTGGTGAATCTCTTCTGCATTCCACAAGATGACAAGTACATAAGAAATAGGAGCAGGAGTAGGCCATTTGACCCCTCGAGCCTGCTCCGCCATTTAATATCATGGTTGATCTGATCATGGACTCAGTTCCACTTCCCTGCCCGCTCCCCATAACTCTTTATTCCCTTATCATTCAAAAATCTGTCTATCTCCGCCTTAAGTATATTCAATGACACAGCCTCTACAGATCTCTGGGGCAGAGAATTCCATAGATTTACAACCCTCTAAGAGAAGAAATTCTTCCTCATCTCAGTTTTAAATGGGTGGTCCCTTATTCTGAGACTATGCCCCCTAGTTTTCGTTTCCTCTATGAGTGGAAATATACTCTCTGCATCCAACTTGTCGAGCGCTCTCATTATCTTATATGTTTCGATAAGATTACCTCTCATTCTTCTGAACTCGAATGAGAAGAGGCCCAAACTACTCAACCGACCTTCATAAGTTAACCCCCTCATCTCTGGAATCAACCTAGTGAACCTTCTTTGAACAGCCTGCA
Organism: Pristiophorus japonicus; assembly: GCF_044704955.1. NCBI lineage: Eukaryota > Metazoa > Chordata > Chondrichthyes > Pristiophoridae > Pristiophorus > Pristiophorus japonicus. Next base: position 225,915,317 of record NC_091981.1, read on the forward strand.
ATGCAAGTATATAAGAACATAAGAACATAAGAATTAGGAACAGGAGTAGGCCATCTAGCCCCTCGAGCCTGCTCCGCCATTCAATAAGATCATGGCTGATCTGGTCGTGGACTCAGCTCCACTTACCCGCCCTTTCCCCGTAACCCTTAATTCCCTTATTGCTTAAAAATCTATCTATCTTTGACTTGAAAACATTCAATGAGCCAGCCTCAACTGCTTCCTTGGGCAGAGAATTCCACAGATTCACAACCCTCTGGGAGAAGAAATTCTTTCTCAACTCGGTTTTAAATTGGCTCCTCCGTATTTTGAGGCTGTGCCCCCTAGTTCTAGTCTCCCCCACCAATGGAAACAACCTCTCTGCCTCTATCTTGTCTATCCCTTTCATGATTTTAAATGTTTCTATAAGATCACCCCTCATCCTTCTGAACTCCAAGGAGTAAAGACCCAGTCTACTCAATCTATCATCATAAGGTAACCCCCTCATTTCTCGAATCAGCCTAGTGAATCGTCTCTGTACCCCTTCCAAAGCTAGTATATCCTTCCTTAAGTAAGGTGACCAAAACTGCACGCCGTACTCCAGGTGCGGCCTTACCAATACCTTATACAGTTGCAGCAACACCTCCCTGCTTTTGTACTCCATCCCTTTCGCAATGAAGGCCAACATTCCATTTGCCTTCCTGATTACCTGCTGCACCTGCAAACTAACCTTTTGGGATTCATGCACAAGGACCCCCAGGTCCCTCTGCACCACAGCATGTTGCAATTTCTCCCCATTCAAATAATATTCCCTTTCACTGTTTTTTTTCCCAAGGTGGATGACCTCACACTTTCCGACATTGTATTCCATCTGTCAAACCTTAGCCCATTCGCTTAACCTATCCAAATCTCCTTTCAGCCTCTCTGAGTCCTCTACACAACCGGCTTTCCCACTAATCTTAGTGTCATCTGCAAATTTTGTTGCACTACACTCTGTCCCCTCTTCCAGGTCATCTATGTATATTGTAAACAGTTGTGGTCCCAGTACCGATCCCTGTGGCACACCACTAACCACCGATTTCCAACCCGAAAAGGACCCATTTATCCCGACTCTCTGCTTTCTGTTCGCCAGCCAATTCTCTATCCATGCTAATACATTTCCTCTGACTCCGCGTACCTTTATCTTCTGCAGTAACCTTTTGTGTGGCACCTTATCGAATGCCTTTTGGAAATCTAAATAAACCACATCCATCGGTACACCTCTATCCACCATGCTCGTTATATCCTCAAAGAATTCCAGTAAGTTAGTTAAACATGATTTCCCTTTCATGAATCCATGCTGCGTCTGCTTGATTGCACTATTCCTATCCAGATGTCCCGCTATTTCTTCCTTAATGATAGTTTCAAGCATTTTCCCCACTACAGATGTTAAACTAACCAGCCAAAGTTACCTGCCTTTTGCCTGCCCCCTTTTTTAAACAGAGGCGTTACATTAGCTGCTCTCCAATCCGCTGGTACCTCCCCAGAGTCCAGAGAATTTTGGTAGATTATAACAAATGTATCTGCTATAACTTCTGCCATCTCTTTTAATACCCTGGGATGCATTTCATCAGGACCAGGGGACTTGTCTACCTTCAGTCCTATTAGTCTGTCCAGCACTACCTCCCTAGTGATAGTGATCATCTCAAGGTCCTCCCTTCCCACGTTCCTATGACCAGCAATTTTTGGCATGATTTTTGTGTCTTCCACTATGAAGACGGAAGCAAAATAATTGTTTAAGGTCTCAGCCATTTCCACATTTCCCATTATTAAATCCCCCTTTTCATCTTCTAAGGGACCAACATTTACTTTAATCACTCTTTTCCATTTTATATATCTGTAAAAGCTTTTACTATCTGTTTTTATGTTTTGCGCAAGTTTACCTTCATAATCTATCTTCCCTTTCTTTATTGCTTTTTTAGTCATTCTTTGCTGTTGCTTAAAATTTTCCCAATCCTCTAGTTTCCCACTAACCTTGGCCACCTTATACGCATTGGTCTTTGATTTGATACTTTCCTTTATTTCCTTGGTTATCCACGGCTGGTTATCTCTTCTCTTGCCGCCCTTCTTTTTCACTGGAATATATTTTTGTTGTGCATTATGAAAGAGCTCCTTAAAAGTCCTCCACTGTTCCTCAATTGTGCCACCGTTTAGTCCTTGTTTCCAGTCTACTTTAGCCAACTCTGCCCTCATCCCACTGTAGTCCCCTTTGTTTAAGCATAGTACGCTCGTTTCTGACACAACTTCCTCATCCTCAATCTGTATTACAAATTCAACCATATTGTGATCACTCAATCCGAGAGGATCTTTTACAAGGAGATCGTTTATTTTTCCTGTCTCGTTACACAGGACCAGATCCAAAATGGCTTGCTCCCTTGTAGGCTCTGTTACATACTGTTCTAAGAAACAATCCCGTATGCATTCTATGAATTCTTCCTCCAGGCTACCCCCTGCGATTTGATTTGACCAATCGATATGTAGGTTAAAATCCCCCATAACTACTGCCATTCCTTTTTCACATGCCTCCATTATTCCCTTGATTATTGCCCGCCCCACCATGAAGTTATTATTTGGGGGCCTATAAACTATGCCGACCAGTGACTTTTTCCCCTTACTATCTCTAATCTCCACCCACAGTGATTCAACATTTTGTTCATTGGAGCCAATATCATCCCTCACAACTGCCCTGATATCATCCTTTATTAACAAAGCTACCCCACCTCCTTTCCCTTCTTGCCTATCTTTCTGAATCGTCAGATACCCCTGTATGTTTAATTCCCAGTCTTGGCCACCTTGCAACCATGTTCCTGTAATGGCCACCAAATCATACCCATTTGTAATGATTTGTGCCGTCAACTCATTTATTTTATTTCTAATGCTGCGTGCATTTAGGTAGAGTGTTTTCATCCTAGTTTTTAAACCATGATTTTCAGTTTTTACCCCTCCTGCAGCCCTTTTATATTCAGTGGCCCTTTTTGTTTCTTGCCTTTGGTTTCTCTGCTTTATCCTTCCTTAAATACGGAGACCAGGTGCACGCAGTACTCCAGGTGTCGCCTCACCAATACCCTGTACAGTTGTAGCAGGACTTCTCTGCTTTTATACTCTATCCCCCTTGCAATAAAGGCCAACATTCCATTTGCCTTCCTGTTTACTTGCTGTACCTGCATACTAACTTTTTGTGTTTCATGCACAAGGACCCCCAGTCCCTCTGTACTGAAGCACTTTGTAATTTTTCTCTCTTCAAATTATAATTTGCTTTTCTATTTTTTCTGCCAAAGTGGATAACCACACATTTTCCCACATTATACTCCATCTGCCAATTTTTGCCCACTCACTTAGCCTGTCTATATCCCTTTGCAGATTTTTTGTGTCCTCACAATTTGCTTTCCCACCCATCTTTGTTTCATCAGCAAACTTGGCTACATTACACTTGGTTCCTTCTTCCAAGTCATTAATATAAATTGTAAATAGTTGAGGCCCCAGTACTGATCCCTGCGACACCCCACTAGTCATTGTTTATGAAGGAAAATGACCTGTTTATCCCAAATCTCTGTTTTCTATTAGTTAGCCAGAATCTTGATGTCCTTATTAAAATAGACTTTCCAAAACGGGACACAATATTCTACCTAATAAATAATTTGGATGTTTCTTAGTGCCCCCTATTTACATAAGCTAGGATCCCATATGCATTTTGTGAACTTCAGTATCAACTTGTCCTCCCATTTGGTCTCCTTAAAACCTATCTCTTTGGCCAAACTTTTGGTCATTTGTCCTCATTTTTCCTTATATGGCTTGGTGTCCAATTTAGTAAGCGAAATGTCTTGGGACATTTTATTATGTTAAAGGCCCAATATAAATGCAAGTTGTTGTTGTTGAACCTCTAATTCTCTCTAGATTCATTTAAAGTATGATATCTTCACAGAGCACAGCACACACAGCTCCTAACATGGCAGGCAGCTCTCTTGGAAGCCTCTGGAATCTGCTTGGTTCCATTTATTGTTTTAACTCTGCAGTTGCAGTACACAATACATCCACATCCACAGCGTGGAGCTACAAAGATTACAAGCTTACAGACATTACACTTCTCCCTCCGTAATGAAGAATTTATTATAACAAACATCATACATAACTTTCATGTTTATACATAACACAAGATATAAACTTATTTTTTTTTCCATATTTACAAATTTAACTTTACCACTTGTTTTCTGTTTCGAAGAGGATACCTTCGCTCTTGAACAGAAACTTCCAAACATGGTGTCGAATCTAAACTCATTCAAGGCTCATCCTGAGGAATGTTTTCCTCCACGGAATTTCCTTGATTTTCATTTGAACTCACTCTAACTTCAGGCTCTTTGTTTTCCTGACTCTGACTCAGACTTTCATTCTGATTCTCTCCTGGATTTGTTTCCAGTACATTGGATTTAGGATTTGCTACTGGTGTATCAAAACTATCTGATGAGTCAGAAATAATTAAATCATTCCCACCTTTAACTCCTTCCATGTCTGTAGGTAATATATGATCAATATGAACAAACCTAACCTGTCCATTATCAAACATTGTTACCAAATATGTGCGAGGACCATATATCTTCACCACTCTTCCTGGTAACCACTTTAACCATTTATGTTGATGGTTCTTCACTCTCAACTTCTGGTTTAATTTCACACTTCTCTCTTTTACTCTACCTCTATCATGATTCTCTTTCTGTCTTAATTGTGTCTCTTCTATGGATTGTGCCAAATTTGGTTTTAACCATGAGAATCTGGTTCGTGGCTGTCATTTGAGAAACAACTCTGCTGGTGTTCTACCAGTAGTTGTATGAGGAGTATTTCAATATGTAATCAAAAAATTAGCCAATTTGTGATCCAATGACAAATGTAATTTCCTTGGATTTGGATCTAACATTTGTTTTATGGGGGCACGTTTTACAATTTGTACAGTGCGCTCTGCTGCACCATTCGAAGCAGGATGGTATGGTGGAACCTTGGTATGTTTCACACCATTTTTTCCCATGAATTTTGCAAATTCTTCTGAACAAAATTGTGGTTCATTATCCGAAACAATTTCTTCAGGGAGGCCAAATGAAGAAAATAATTTTCGCAAAGTGTCCAATGTTTTACTTGTTGTTATTTTCCACATTGGAAACACCTCAACCCATTTCGAATGGCTAACAATCACAATGAACAATTGTCCTTCTAACTCAGCAAAATCAATATGTAGCCTTTGCCACACCCTGAGAGGTCATTTCCATGGCTATAATGGTACTGGTGGCGGTTGCTTGCTTACCGATTGACATGTCGTACACTGACTCACGATGTACTCGTGTCAATTTCCATTGGTATCTTGAATCCCGCAACATCTATGTGGATTTTGATGCTGTCCGAATCGCTGTCCGTTAACCTCGTGCTCCTGATGACGTGTAACTCTAACATCTCCTCGTCCTGTTGTTGTTCTTCCATGCTATGTAGTCTCTTAGGATTTCTACTCATAGCTTTGAACGCTGGACTCATAGCTTTAAAAACTGGTTTAGCTTTCAGTCGGCATGCCTTCGCAAGATGCCCAGTCTTTCTGCAGAAGAAACACTCTGCCTTCACGTATGGACAACTTTGAGCAATGTGTTGTCCCAGGCACCTATAGCACGACTTCGACGCTCTGGTAGAATTTCTAGTTTCTGAGACTTTGGGCCCCACCGTCTTTTACTTTGAACCTGCAGGTGATTTACCTCAGTTGACTGATGACCGTAATTATTATTTAATTCTCGGGAATATTGTTTGGCCATGCCCATTGACCTCACTGTCTGACAAGCAATCTCAAAAGTCAAGTCATCCGTCGTCAATAACTTCCTTCTGATCGCATAATTTTTCACCCCACAAACAAAACAATCCTGTAATGCTCAATTTTAAAAGTTTTCAAAATTACAGTGCATCAATAGCTTTGTTAATGCAACGATGTAATCACTGATAATTTCATCGGCCTTTTGATTCCGAATCCTGAAATGATAGCTTTCAGCAATTTCTAACGGTTTGGGGTTACAGTGCTGCTCTAGCTTCATTAAAATCTCTTTAAGCATTGTGTCCTTTGGCTCGTCAGGCACAAGCAGATTTACAAGGGTTTCGTACAATGCTGGATGTGCATCCGATAAGAAGATCGCTTTCTTACATTCCAACACAGCCCAGTTCTGGACTGCATTGTCTGGAACTTCGATTATATTATTTGCAGTGAAATACATTTCTAGCCGATCCACATAAGCTTTAAAACGTTCCTGGCCGTATCTATATTCCCCCAAATGTCCAATTACACCTGCCATTTTAATCTCTAGCTGTTCACACCGTGTGCTGTATTTTACCTCGGATTTTTGTAGCTTTCTCCAAAGAGAGAAACTTCCAAAGTCTCTCTGTCAGCTGGCTGAATCCTTCATCAACAAAATTTAAGCTTTAGATCATCCAAAAAATCCCATCTCGCCGCCAAATGTGATATCTTCACAGAGCACAGCACACACAGCTCCTAACATGGCAGGCAGTTCTCTTGGAAGCCTCCAGAATCTGCCTGTTTATTATTAACTCTGCAGTTGCAGTACACAATACGTCCACATCCACAGTGTGGAGCTACAAACATTACAAGCTTACAAACATTACAGAAAGTTTTACCAAGTCACATATAGCATGGATGTAAACAAAGTGAAACTCCCTTTACTCCGCCTCAAAAGTGTGCCTTAATCCCTAAACTGAAAAGGTGCTCCCCACAGCTGAATAATGTGATATCAAACCCCTGAGTGACTAACAGTGCCAGCAAAAGCTATACCTATCAGTCTGAATGGTGAGTCGGAGAAAATGTAATCCAGGACTGAATTAACGATGCAACCAATGGAAAAGAAAGTGTTGTTACTAAAAGGGAAGGAAATGATTAATGAGCCGTTTGTGATGTTAGACAGGAAAAGAGAGAAAACCAAAGTCTGCAAATATTTTTGCTGTGTACTGCTTTAATGTTCCAACAAAACTGCAAATAACACAACCACACTATTCATATATTCAGAACTTAGCATAAATATGATTACATCAGTTTCTGTTGAGTATTTTTGTGCTGAAAATATTGAAATTCTGTTTGTAAAATAATAGGTCTGAGGTAAAAGAAAAAATCGTAAAAACATCGCAACACGTGTTGGCCATTCAGCCCCTTGAGCCTGCTCCATCAATCAATTAGCTCATGGCTAATTTGTACTTCAACTCTATTTACCCTCCTTTGATCCAGATTCCTTGATACCCTTAACTAATAAAACTCTGTTGATCTCAGTCGTGCAAATTTCAATTGCCACAGCAAGGGAGAGAAAGCCAACATTCGACTACACTATGTGTGAAAAAGTGCTTCCTGAATTTACTTCTGAATGGCCTAGCTCCATTTTTAAGATTGTGCCCCCCATGTTTTGGATTTCCCAGCAGAGGAAATAACTTCTTTCTATCCACCTTATCGAATCCTTTTGTTATTTTAAACACGTCAATTAAGACGTCTTTCAACCTTCTAAACCCAAGGGAATACAAGCCAAGTTTATGCAATATGTCCTCATGGGGCTAGAACCTCCACTTTTGAGCTTATCGTCCAAATCTGGCGTGGGCATTAAAAAAGGGTTTTCAGATCGCCAGCTTCTCGCCCATTCTCAAAACACCTAGTTTACATTTTTGAAAATGGGTGTTACGGCGAGCGATAGCAAATGGGCGGTAGCATTAAATTGTTATGAATTTCTGCCGTAAAGTGTGGCCGTCCTTAGCAACGGCATGACAACGCTCGATTCCTGCAATTCAGGAGGTCATAGGTCATCATGATATGTGCAGAAGAGGAGACAGAGCGAGAGAGGAAGTTCAGAGGCACTGAAAGCGTGTGTAGCTGTGGTGTGTGCTTGTCTGACTGTTGTGGGAGGAATGATGGAGATTCACCAGCAACAAAAAGCCTACTAAGCACCAAGAACATAGTTGGCACCGAGTTTTTGTCCAACAAATAAGATATAACATGGAAGGGATGGAGGAGGCCCTGGAGCTGGTAGCCAGGAATACTGGTGGCAGACGGCTCCCAGTGGTCCCGGAGCGCCACACTGCACCCCAAGGTGATGAACCCCCATTGCCAAGCAACATCTTGCTTCTGGCTCGGAGCACACTCCCACCTCGGGACTGTCCTCTCCCATATCTGTCCAAGCAACACTTTGGCCGTCACCACCAACCTCCCCCACCCCCGCAATGAAGCATTGCCTGAGGACCTCCTCAGCCAGGCATCTTGAAGTCAAGAGGGTAAGGGTAAGCGGTAGAGGTGGGGAGGAGAAGCAGGGGTGGGCGGAAGCGTTGGTTTCAGACTAATGTTCGGTTTAAATGTTTTTTATTTAACAAAACCTTGTAGCAATTGGCTCAGATAGCTGCACCATTACACGCTGGTGATTCCTTAACATCAAAGGGTATAATCACACTTAACTTCAATCAACTTCAACTTTAACTGTCACCAAGGTGATGCCCACCATTGATGTATGACCTGCACACCCAGCAGTGTGTCAGCCTTGTAAATAACACCAACATTCTTTCAGGCAAAACGATCATTGATGAGCTCCTGATGTAAGGCTCTTTCAGCTATCGTGCCACCATGGGTCCTTTCATGTGGTTTACAGGGGGGCAGAGCATGGCTTCAGCATCAGCCTGATTGTCTAGCCCGATGTCAGCGTCCGCCTCCTTGTCCTCCTCTTCCTCTCTCAGTGAGGTGGACTGTCAGATCCTTCTGGCAATTCTTGTCCCCTCCTGATAGCCAAGTTGGGTAGTATGGAGCACACCACCACGAATTGAGCTACCTGCTCAAGATGGTATTGGAGCTCGCCTCCTGAGTGGTCCAGGCATCTAAAGCGCTGCTTCACCACTCTAATGGTTTTCTCCACGATATTGCAAGTTGCTCTGTGGCTCTGGTTGTATCGCCTCTTGGCTTCGGTGTGGGTGTCACGCAGCGGGGTCATCAGCCAGGTGGTGAGGCAATATCCTTTATCCCCAAGCATCCAGCATTGACCTTGTGGCTCATTGTTAAACAAATCAGATACAGTGCTCTCACCAGGATGTGAGCATCATGGATACTGCCCGGAAATTGAGCATTCACTGCCAGTATAATTTGCTGCTGGTCGACAACCAGCTGGACATTCAGGGAATGGAATCCCTTGCAGTTGCGGAAAACCTCTGCATCCTGAAAAGGTACCCGCATCGCAATATGCATACAGTCTATTGCTCCCTGCAGCTTCGGGAAGTTTGCAATTCTGGAGAATCCTAGAGCCCTCTCACTCTGTGCCTCCCTGGTCATAGAGAAGCTGATCAATTCCCTCCTGCGTGCGTACAGGGCTTCAGTGACCTGTCTAATGCAGCGATGTGTGGCATGCTGAGAAAGTCCGCAAATGTCTCCAGCTGTGGCCTGAAAAGAACCTGATGCGTAGAACAACAGTGCCGCGGTGACTTTGACTGCGACGGACAGTGCAGTTCTGATGGTGCTGGCAGGCTGCAGGTCTATCCTTGTCAGCTGACATACCTCAGTGATAACCTCTTTGTGGAAGCGCAGTCTCTGAAGGCAGGTGGTGTCGGGCAAGTCGAGATAAGAATGCTTCTCCTTGTACTTGCTGGGTTGTAACGTCTGGTCCTCCTCAGTCTGTCACATCTTACATTGGGCACATAATGCAGTGGAGCGTACCTTCAGCAATGCCGAGTCTGCTGCATGTATTTGGTCACCAAGAGAGGGTGAGAAAGGATAGGCCCCATTACAGTAGCTCTCTGTTTTCCACCGATTGGTCACAAACAAGGAATGTCCTGATGAACACACCTCTTCAATTCCAATCGGTCACAGTGTGGTCAAGATGCTTTTAGAGATGTTCACATCAACTCCAACGACCTGCAGAGTACATCAGAACTCCGCCGAGGTTGAAGCACAGCAACCTTTTAAAGGACGAGACATGTGATCTAGAACATGGTGTCCATAATGCTGTGATTCGCTCCGGTTAGTTCCACTTTTTGTGGGCGGTCTTTTGAGCGAGCGATATTGTGGGCGATATGTGTGCGAGGTGGTGAAATTGACGATGGGCGATCTCCATGGCCGCTAGTTTGGGTAAATATACTCTTTACGATAAAAACCAGTCGCCGGACGTTAATATTGAATCTTGGCCTTAATTCCGTGCAGAAAGTAATGCTGGGCAAAATTATGGGCGTTGATGATTATGGGCGGGCAGTAATATTTTTTCTCGGTATTAAGCACACGGGGAAAGTAACGCTCGGCGTTAAGTTTCCAAAAAATGCCCGCCAGTTTCCATTTTGTGCCAAAATGGGCGATATATGGGCGTTATACATCATTTCAGTGGTAAAATGGGCGTTAAGTGAGCGTTAAGCATGCAAAAAAAGTGGAAGTTCTAGCCCCATAGCTTAATCTTTTAAACCCTCGTATCATTCTTGTGAATCTGCACTGTACCCCTCCAAGGCCAGTATATTCTTCCTGAGGTGCCTTGTCCAAAACCAAACACAGTGCTCCAGATGGAGTCTGACCAAAGGTCTATACAACTGAAGCAGCACTTCCTTCCCTTTGTCATCCAATCCCCTTTGAGATAAGGGCCAATATTCCATTAGCCTTTTTGATGATTTTTTTGTACCTGTGTTTTGTATAAGTGATTTGTGTACCTGGACACCCAAATTCCTTTGATCCTCCAAGTTCATATTCTCTCGCCATTAAGAAAATATTCCAATTTGACTTTCTTGAATCCAAAGTAGCTACCCTCACACTACCCGACACTAAACTCTATCTGTCATGTTTTGGCACCCTCATTGTATGAGGAAGTCCTGCTGTACAGGGCATTGGTAAGACTACACCTGGAGTACTGCATACAGTTTTGGTCTCCTTATTTAAGGAAGGATATAATTGCATTCAGTTCAGAGAAGGTTCGTAAGGTTGAATCCTGAGATGACGGGGTTGTCATATGAAGAAAGGTTGAGTAAATTTGGCCTATACTCATTGGAGTTTAGAAGACTTAGAGGTGATCTTATTGAAACGTATGGGATTCTGAGGGCGCTTGACAGGATAGATGCAGAGAGGATGTTTCCCTTAGTGGGCATAGTTTCAGAATAAGAGGTCGCCCATTTAAAACGTAAATGAGGAGGAATTTCTTCTCTCAGCGGGTACGTGAATCTGTGGAATTCTCTACCTCAGAGAGCTGTGGAGGCTGGGTCATTCAATGTTTTTAAGTGGAGATAGACAGATTTTTGAACGATAAGGGAGTGGCAGGGAAGTGGAGTTTAGGCCATGATCTTATTGAATGGCGAAGCAGACTCGAGGGGCCAAATGGCTTACTCCTGCTCCTATTTCTTATGTTCTTATGTTCTTATGTTCATTTAATCAGGCTACAATCCTATGTAACTTTCTGTTCCTACCTGCAGTGGAGGGTAGCCAATGTAACCCCACTTTTTAAAAAAGGAGGGAGAGAGAAAACAGGGAATTATAGACCGGTCAGCCTGACATCGGTAGTGGGTAAAATGATGGAATCAATTATTAAGGATGTCATAGCAGTGCATTTGGAAAGAGGTGACATGATAGGTCCAAGTCAGCATGGATTTGTGAAAGGGAAATCATGCTTGACAAATCTTCTGGAATTTTTTGAGGATGTTTCCAGTAGAGTGGATAAGGGAGAACCAGTTGATGTGGTATATTTGGACTTTCAGAAGGCGTTCGACAAGGTCCCACACAAGAGATTGATGTGCAAAGTTAGAGCACATGGGATTGGGGGTAGTGTACTGACATGGATTGAGAACTGGTTGTCAGACAGGAAGCAAAGAGTAGGAGTAAATGGGTACTTTTCAGAATGGCAGGCAGTGACTAGTGGGGTACCGCAAGGTTCTGTGCTGGGGCCCCAGCTGTTTACACTGTACATTAATGATTTAGATGAGGGGATTAAATGTAGTATCTCCAAATTTGCGGATGACACTAAGTTGGGTGGCAGTGTGAGCTGCGAGGAGGATGCTGTGAGGCTGCAGAGCGACTTGGATAGGTTAGGTGAGTGGGCAAATGCATGGCAGATGAAGTATAATGTGGATAAATGTGAGGTTATCCACTTTGGTGGTAAAAACAGAGAGACAGACTATTATCTGAATGGTGACAGATTAGGAAAAGGGGAGGTGCAAAGAGACCTGGGTGTCATGGTACATCAGTCATTGAAGGTTGGCATGCAGGTGCAGCAGGCGGTTAAGAAAGCAAATGGCATGTTGGCCTTCATAGCAAGGGGATTTGAGTACAGGGGCAGGGAGGTGTTGCTACAGTTGTACAGGGCATTGGTGAGGCCACACCTGGAGTATTGTGTACAGTTTTGGTCTCCTAACCTGAGGAAGGACATTCTTGCTATTGAGGGAGTGCAGCGAAGGTTCACCAGACTGATTCCCGGGATGGTGGGACTGACCTATCAAGAAAGACTGGATCAACTGGGCTTGTATTCACTGGAGTTCAGAAGAATGAGAGGGGACCTCATAGAAACATATAAAATTCTGACGGGGTTAGACAGGTTAGATGCAGGAAGAATGTTCCCAATGTTGGGGAAGTCCAGAACCAGGGGTCACAGTCTAAGGATAAGGGGTAAGCCATTTAGGACCGAGATGCGGAGGAACTTCTTCACCCAGAGAGTGGTGAACCTGTGGAATTCTCTACCACAGAAAGTTGTTGAGGCCAATTCACTAAATATATTCAAAAAGGAGTTAGATGAGGTCCTTACTGCTAGGGGGATCAAGGGGTATGGCGAGAAAGCAGGAATGGGGTACTGAAGTTGAATGTTCAGCCATGAACTCATTGAATGGCGGTGCAGGCTAGAAGGGCCGAATGGCCTACTCCTGCACCTATTTTCTATGTTTCTATGTTTCTATGTTTTTATGCAACACTTACTGTGCCTCCTAACTAGTGTCATCTGCAAACTTGGATATACAACTCTCTATTTCTTCACCCAAGTCATTGATCTATGTGGTTAAAAACTGAGGCTCCAGTACAGATTCCAGAGGAACACCACTTGTCACATCCTGACAATCATAATACATTCCCTTTATCCCTACTCTCTGCCTCCTACCTCCTAACCAATTACCAATTTGTTACAAGGTTGCCTCCAATTTCATGCACAATTATTTTTGCTAATAATGTCTTGTGCAAAACCGTACCAAATCATCATCATAGGCAGTCCCTCGAAACCGAGGAAGACTTGCTTTCACTCTAAAAATGAGTTATTAGGTGACAATATGGGAATTACAGTCTCTGTCACAGGTGGGACAAACAGTCGTTGAGGGAAATGGTGAGTGGGGAGTCTGGTTTGCTGCACGCTCCTTCCGCTGCCTGCACTTGCTTTCTGCATACGCTCGACGCCGAGACTTGAGGTGCTCAGCGCCCTCCTGGATGCTCTTCCTCCACTTAGGGCGGTCTTTGGCCAGGGACTCCCAGATGTCACTGGGGATGTTGCATTTTAGCAAGGAGGCTTTGAGGGTGTCATTGAAACGTTTCCTCTGCCCACTTGGGACTCGCTTGCCATGTAGGAGTTCCAAGTAGAGCGCTTGCTTTGGGAGGCATGCAAACAATGTGGCCCGCCCAGTGGAGCTGGTCAAGTGTGGTCAGTGCTTTGATGCTGGGGATGTTGGCCTGATCGAGGACACTGATGTTGGTATGTCTGTCCTCCCAGGGGATTTGCAGGATCTGGCGGAGACATGGTTGGTGGTTTTTCTCCAGCGATTTGAGGTGTCTACTGTACATGGTCCATGTCTCTGAGCCATACAGGAGGGCAGGTATCACTACAGCCCTGTAGACCATAAGCTTGGTGCCAGATTTGAGGGCCTGATCTTCGAACACTCTCTTCCTCAGGTGGCTGAAGGCTGCGCTGGTGCACTGGAGGCGGTGTTGAACTTTGTCGTCGATGTCTGCCCTGGCTGATAATAGGCTCCCGAGATATGGAAAGTGGTCCACGCTGTCCAGGGCCACGCCATGGATCTTGATGACTGGGAGGCAGTGCTGTGTAGCAGGGTGAGGTTGGTGGAGGACCTTTGTTTTATGAATGTTTAGTGTAAGGCCCATGCTTTCGTATGCCTCGATGAAGATGTTGGCTATGACTTGGAGTTCAGCCTCTGAATGTGCGCAGACGCAAGTGTCGTCCACATACTGTAGCTCGACGACAGAGGATGGGACGGTCTTGGATCTTATCAACCACTGGGGAGGTCAGTGCTAGAATCCTCCTCAACCGTCTTCTCCTGTGGCTGAGGAGCTTCTCCTGGAGTCACAGTGCGGATTCCGTTCACTACAGGGTACAACGGACATGATCTTTACAGCGTGACAACTGCAAGAGAAATGCAGGGAACAGTACCAACCCTTGTACATGGCCTTCTTCTATCTTACAAAGGCCTTTGACACTGTTAACCACGAGGGACTATGGAGTGTCCTCCTCCGTTTCGGCTGCCCCCAAAAGTTTGTTGCCATCCTCTGCCTGCTCCACGACGACATGCAGGCCGTAATCCTGACCAATGGATCCACCACAGACCCAATCCACGTCCGGACCAGGATCGAGCAGGGCTACGTCATCACGCCAACCCTTTTCTCGATCTTCCTCGCTCCACCTCACACTCAACAAGCTCCCCGCTGGAGTGTAACTAAACTATAGAATCAGTGGGAACCTGTTCAACCTTCGCCGTACCAAATACCTTCGGGTAGTCCATATAGACAACATCCATAGATACTCCCCTGTCCATTATGCTCGTGACCGCCTCCAAAAATTCAATTAGATTATTCAGACTATCATTCACAAATCCATGCTTACTCGATTTGGTCAGTTCATACTTTCCAAATGCTCAGCCATTCTGCGGTGAATTTTAACCCCCATGGCCGATGGGAGAATATAGTGAGGGGGCTAGTGGGGCAGGAGGGGTGGGGTTGGGGGGGCTGTCAGAAATCCGACCCCAACCTGCTTCAAACACACACTTCCGGTTTAATGGAGGAGGGTTGCGAGGGGGCAGGTGCGGATTACCAAACTGCTCTCGAGAGGTGGGTCAGTTATTTTAATATGTTAATGAGGCTGTGTGTCTCAACTCTTAACAGACTTTTAGATTTAACGACTGTGAACTGGTTTTCAAGGGTACGTGAAACACAACAGCTGAAGGGAGGCGTTTTCCCACAATTTCCCCCCCGACCCACGATCTCCCCCCAATCCACGATCTCCCCCTGACCTACAATTTCCCCTTGACCCACGATCTCCTCCCGACCCACAATCTCCCCCCCACCGCCGAACCCACAATCTCCTCCCAACCCACGATCTTCTCCCGACCCACAATTTCCCCCCCCGACCCATGATCTCCCCCCTCCGCCGACCCACGATCTCCCCCGACCCACAATTTGCCCCCCGACCCACGATGTCCCCCTAACCCACGATCTCCCCCAGACCCACAATCTCCCGCCCGCGACCCACGATCTCCCCCCGACCTACGATCTCCCCCTGACCCACGATCTCCCCCGACCCACAATTCCCCCGACCCACGATCTCCCTCCGACCCACGATCTCCCCCTGACCCACGATCTCCCCCGACCCACAATCCCCCCGACCCACGATCTCCACCCGACCCACGATCTCCCCCTGACTCACGATCTCCCCCGACCCACGATCCCCCCGACCCACGATCTCCCTGCGACCCACGATGTCCCCCCGATTCACGATCTCCTCCCGACCCACGATCCCCCCCCGACCCACAATCTCCTCCCGACCCACGATCTCCTCCCGACCAACGATCTCCCTCCGACCCACGATCTCCACCCGACCCACGATCTCCCCCGACCCACGATCTCCCCCCGACCCACGATCTCCCTCCGACCCACGATCTCCCCCCGACCCACGATCTCCCTCCGACCCACGATCTCCCCCCGACCCACGATCTCCCCCCGACCCACGATCTCCCCCTGACCCACGATCTCCCCCCGACCCACGATCTCCACCCGACCCACGATCTCCACCCGACCCACGATCTCCCCCTGACCCATGATCTCCACCCGACCAACGATCTCCACCCGACCCACGATCTCCACCCGACCCACGATCTCCACCCGACCCACGATCTCCCCCTGACCCATGATCTCCTCCCCGACCCACGATCTCCACCCGACCCACGATCTCCACCCGACCCACGATCTCCCCCTGACCCATGATCTCCTCCCCGACCCACGATCTCCTCCCGACCCACGATCTCCACCCGACCCACGATCTCCCCCTGACCCATGATCTCCTCCCCAACCCACGATCTCCTCCCGACCCACGATCTCCCTGCGACCCACGATCTCCCTGCGACCCACGATCTCCACCCGACCCACGATCTCCCCCCGACCCACGATCTCCTCCCGACCCACAATCTCCCCCCGACCCACGATCTCCCCCCGACCCACGATCTCCACCCGACCCACGATCTCCCCCCGACCCACGATCTCCCCCCGACCCACGATCTCCCTCCGACCCACGATCTCCTCCCGACCCACAATCTCCCCCCGACCCACGATCTCCCCCCGACCCACGATCTCCACCCGACCCACGATCTCCCCCCGACCCACGATCCCCCCCCGACCCACGATCTCCCCCCGACCCACGATCTCCCCCCGACCCACGATCTCCCCCCGACCCACGATCTCCCTCCGACCCACGATCTCCCCCCGACCCACGATCTCCCCCCGACCCACGATCTCCCCCCGACCCACGATCTCGCTCCGACCCACGATCTCCCCCCGACCAATGAGCCCTCCCCCCGAGCCACGACCTCCTCCTGACCCACAATCTCCCCGACCCACGATCTCCCCCCGACCCACGATCTCCCTCCGACCCACGATCTCCCCCGACCCACGATCCCCCCGACCCACGATCTCCCTGCGACCCACGATGTCCCCCCGACTCACGATCTCCTCCCGACCCACGATCTCCCCCTGACCCATGATCTCCCCCCCGACCCACGATCTCCTCCCGACCCACAATCTCCCCCCGACCCACGATCTCCCCGACCCACGATCCCCCCCCGACCCACAATCTCCTCCCGACCCACGATCTCCCCCCGACCCACGATCTCCCCCCAACCCACGATCTCCCTCCGACCCACGATCTCCCCCCGACCAATGAGCCCTCCCCCCGAGCCACGACCTCCTCCTGACCCACAATCTCCCCGACCCACGATATCCCTCTGACCCACGATCTCCCCCGACCAACGATCCCTCCCCCCGAGCCACGATCTCCTCCCGACCCACGATCTCCCCGACCCACGATCCCCCCCCGACCCACGATCTCCCCCGACCAACGATCCCTCCCCCCGAGCCACGATCTCCTCCCGACCCACGATCTCCTCCCGACCAACGATCTCCCTCCGACCCACGATCTCCCCCGACCTACGATCTCCCCCCGACCCACGATCTCCCCCCAACCCACGATCTCCCCCCGACCCACGATCTCCCCCCAACCCACGATCTCCCCCCGACCCACGATCTCCTGCGACCCATGATCTCCCCCGAACCAGGACCCGCCCCCTACCCACGATCTCCCCCGATCCATGATCTCCTCCCGACCCACGATCTCCCCCAGACCCACGATCTCCCCCAGACCCACAATCTCCCCCTGACCCACGATCTCCCCCGACTCACGATCCCCCTGACCCATGATCTCCCTCCGACCCACGATCTCCCCCCAACCCACGATCTCCCTCTGACCCACGATCTCCTCTGACCCAGGATCTCCTCCGACCCATGATCTCCTCCCGACCAACGATCCCTCCCTCGACCCACGATCTCATCCTGACCCACGATCTCCCCTCGACCCACGATCTCCCCCAACACACGATCTCCCCCGATCTACGAACTCCCGCCCCCCCGACCCACAATCTACCCCCGACCCACAATCTCCCTCTGACCCATGATCTTCTCCCGACCCACGATCTCCCCCCGACCATGATCTCCTCCCGACCCATGATCGCCCCCCGACCCACGATCTCCCCCCGACCCACGATCTCCCTCTGACCCACGATCTTCTCCCGACCCATGATCGCCCCCCGATCCACGATCTCCTCCTGACCCACAATCTCCCCGACCCACGATCTCCCTCTGACCCACAATCTCCTCGACCCACGATCTCCCCCCGACCCGGGACCCCCCCCCACCCAAGATCTCCCCAGGACCCACGATCTCCACATGACCCACGATCCCCCCGACCCACGATCCCCCCGACCCGGGACCCCCCCCCACCCAAGATCTCCCCAGGACCCACGATCTCCACCCGACCCACGATCCCCCCGACCCACGATCCCCCCCGACCCACGATCTCCCTCCGACCCACGATCTCTCCCCTGACCCACGATCTCCCCCCCAACCAACGATTCATCCCTCCGACCAACGATCCCTCCCCCCGACCCACGATCTCCCCCCGACCAACGATCCCTCCCCCCGACCCACGATCTCCCCCCGACCCACGATCTCCCCCCGACCCACGATCCCCCCCCACCCCGACCCACGATCTGCCACCACGACCCACGATCTCTGTCCCCGACCCACAATCTCTGTCCCCCGACCTACGTTCTCCGCCCGACCCATGATCTCCTCCCGACCCACGATCTCCCCCCGACCAACGACCCCTCCCCCGACCCACGCTCTCCCCCCCGACCCACGATCTCCCCCCGACCAACGACCCCTCCCCCGACCCACGCTCTCCCCCCCCAACCCACGATCTCCCTCCGACCAACGATCTCCCCTGACCCACGATCTCCCGCAACCCACGATCTCCTCCCGACCCACGATCTGCCCCCCCGACCCATGATCTCTGCCCCGCGACCTACGATTTCCCCCTGACCCACAATCTCCCCCCACCCCGACCCACGATCTCTCCCCCGACCTACGATCTTCCCCTGACTCATGATCTCCCCGTGACCCATGATTTCCCCCCGACACACGATCCCCCCGACCCATGATCTCCTCCCGACTCATGATCTCCCCCGATCCACGATCCCCCCGACCCACGATCCCCCCGACCCACATTCTACTCCTGACCCACGATCTCCCCCGACCCACGATCTCCCCCGACCCACGATCCCCCCGACCCACATTCTCCTCCCGACCCACGATCTCCCCCCGACCCACATTCTACTCCTGACCCACGATCTCCCCCGACCCACGATCTCCCCCGACCCACGCTCTCCCCCCCCGACCCATGATCTCCCCCCTACCAACGATCCCTCCCCCCGACCCACGATCTCCCCCGACCAACAATCTCCCCTGATCCACGATCTGCCCCCCCGACCCATGATCTCTGCCCCCCGACCTACAATTTCCCCCTGACCCACGATCTCCCCCCACCCCGACCCACGATCTCTCCCCCGACCTACGATCTTCCTCTGACCCACGATCTCCCCGTGACCCATGATTTCCCCCCGACACACGATCCCCCAGACCCACGATCCCCCCGACTCACAATCCCCCCGACCCACATTCTCCTCCCGACCCACAATCTTCCCCCGACCCACATTCTCCTCCCGACCCACGATCTCCCCCCGACCCACATTCTCCTCCCGACCCACGATCTCCCCCCGACCCACGATCTCCCCGTGACCCATGATTTCCCCCCGACCCACAATCCCCCGACCCACATTCTCCTCCCGACCCACAATCTTCCCCCGACCCACATTCTCCTCCCGACCCACGATCTCCCCCCGACCCACGATCTCCCCGTGACCCATGATTTCCCCCCGACCCACAATCCCCCGACCCACATTCTCCTCCCGACCCACAATCTTCCCCCGACCCACGATCTCCTCCCGACCCACGATCTCCCCCCGACCCACATTCTCCTCCCGACCCACGATCTCCCCCCGACCCACGATCCCCCCCCGACCCACGATCTCCCCCGACCCACGATCTCCTCCCGACCCACGATCTCCCCCGACCCACGATCCCCCTGACCCACGATCCCCCCCGACCCACGATCCCCCTGACCCACGATCCCCCCCGACCCACGATCCCCCTGACCCACGATCCCCCCGACCCACATTCTCCTCCCAGCCCATGATCTCCCCCCAACCCACGATCTCCCCCCAACCAACGATCCCTCCCCCTAACCCACGATCTCCCCCCAACCAACGATCCCTCCCCCCGACCCACGATCTCCCCCCGACCAACGATCCCTCCCCCGACCCACGATCTCCCCCCGATCAACGATCCCTCCCCCCAACCAACGATCCCTCCCCCCGACCCACGATCTCCCCCCACCCCGACCCACGATCTCCCCCCGACCAACGATCTCCCCCCGACCAACGATCTCCCCCCGACCAACGATCTCCCCCTGACCCACGATCTCCCCCCGACCAACGATCTCCCCCCGACCAACGATCCCTCCCCCCGACCCACGATCTCCCCCCAACCAACGATCCCTCCCCCCGACCCACGATCTCCCCCTGACCAACGATCCCTCCCCCCAACCAACGATCCCTCCCCCCGACCCACGATCTCCCCCCGATCAACGATCCCTCCCCCCGACCCACGATCTCCCCCCGATCAACGATCCCTCCCCCCGACCCACGATCTCCCCCCGATCAACGATCCCTCCCCCAACCAACGATCCCTCCCCCCGATCAACGATCCCTCCCCCCGACCCACGATCTCCCCCCGATCAACGATCTCCCCCCGACCAACGATCCCTCCCCCCGACCCACGATCTCCCCCCGATCAACGATCTCCCCCCGACCAACGATCCCTCCCCCCGACCCACGATCTCCCCCCGATCAACGATCTCCCCCCGACCAACGATCCCTCCCCCCGACCCACGATCTCCCCCCGATCAACGATCTCCCCCTGACCAACGATCCCTCCCCCCGACCCACGATCTCCCCCCGACCCACGATCTCCCCCCGATCAACGATCCCTCCCCCCGACCCACGATCTCCCCCCGATCAACGATCTCCCCCCGACCAACGATCCCTCCCCCCGACCCACGATCTCTCCCCGATCAACGATCCCTCCCCCCAACCAACGATCCCTCCCCCCGACCCACGATCTCCCCCCGACCAACGATCCCTCCCCCCAACCAACGATCCCTCCCCCCGACCCACGATCTCCCCCCACCCCGACCCACGATCTCCCCCCACCCCGACCCACGGTCTCCCCCCACCCCGACCCATGATCTGCCACCCTGACCCACGATCTCTGCCCCCCAACACACGATCTCCCCCTGAACCACGATCTCCCCCCGACCCACGATCTCCTGCCCCCCTGACCCACGATCTCCCCCCTACCCACGATCTCCCCCCACCCCGACCCACGATCTCCCCCGACCCACGATCTCCCCCCACCCCGACCCACGGTCTCTCCCCCGACCCACGATCTCATCCTGATCCACGATCTACCCCCCCGACCCACAATCTCTGCCCCCCGACCCACAATCTCTGCCCCCCGACCCACGATCTCCCCCCGACCAACGATCTCCCCCCGACCAACGATCTCCCCCCAACCCACGATCTCCCCCCGACCCACGATCTCCCCCCGACCCACGATCTCCCCCGACCCACGATCTCCCCCGACCCACGATCTCCCCCCGACCCACGATCTCCCCCGACCCACGATCTCCCCCGACCCACGATCTCCCCCCGACCCACGATCTCCCCCCGACCAACGATCCCTCCCCCCGACCAATGATCCCTCCCCCCGACCCACGATCTCCCCCCACCCCGACCTACGATCTCCCCCCACCCACGATCTGCCACCCCGACCCACGATCTCCCACTGACCCACGATCTCCTCCCGACCCACAATCTCCCCCCCGCGACACACAATCTCCTCCCGACCCACGATCTCCCTCCGACCCATGATCTCCCTCCGACCCACGATCTCCCCCTGCCCCGACCCATGATCTCCCGCCCCCCCCCGACTCGCGAGCTCCTCCCGACCCACGATCTCCCTCCGACCCACGATCTCCCCCGACCCATGATCTCCCCGACCCACGATCTCCTCCGACCCACGATCTCCTCCCGACCCACGATCTCCCTCCGACCCACGATCTCCTCCGACCCACGATCTCCTCCGACCCACGATCTCCCCCGACCCACGATCTCCCTCCGATCCACGATCTCCCCCGACCCACGATCTCCTCCGACCCACGATCTCCCCCCGACCCACGATCTCCCCCCGACCCACGATCTCCCCGACCCACGATCTCCCCCCGACCCACGATCTATACCCTCCGTGCCCCCGACTTACAATCTCCTCTCAACCTATGAACTCCCCCCGACCCATGAACTCCCCCCCCCCCTGCAACCCATGATCTTGCGCCCACATCCCACTATCTCCCCCCGACCCACGTTAAACGCGGATGGACCTTCATGTTCCTGCATTTCTGGGTTTCCCGGCTGCTATAATCCCCTCTGCTCCTCCTCGCCTGATGTAAGTATCAGGACTTCTGTCTCTGATGATAGGTACTAGTAATGCTCGCACAATTGATGTTCCAGTTGACAAGTCTTCAGTTACTTGGTTTCTCACTCTCTCTCTTAAATAATGGAGTGACATTTGCAATTCTCCAATCCAAAGGCACAATTCCTGAATCTAGAAGACTTTGGAAAATTATGAGTAATATATCTGAAATTTCCTCAACAATTTATTTTAATTTACATGGGTGGAAACCATCAGGTCCTGGAGATTTGTCTATCTTAAGTTTCATTATTTTCCCATTACCATTTTTTTTACTTATACGAAATGCACTAATGTCCACCCCTTAACTTATTTTTAGGTTCCCTTGTAGTGCTGGTATTGTGTCCACTTCCTCCACTGTGAAAACAAATTCTTTTACATTCTGCTCCATTATCTTTATCCATTATAGTATCAACTGCTTCTGTCTTTTATTGGCCCAAATTACTTCTTACCATTCCCTTTTAACAACAACAACAACTTGTATGTATATAGTGCAATAAACATAGTAAAACATCCCAAGGTGCTTCACAGGAATATTATAAAACAAAATAATTTGACACCAAACCACATAAGGATAAATATGGGCAGATGACCAAAAGCTTGGTCAAAGAGGTAGATTTTAAGGAGCGTCTTTAAGAAGGGAGGAAAAATAGACAGGCAGAAAGGGTTTGGCAGGGAATTCCAGAGCTTAGGGTCTAGGCAACAGAAGGCATGGCCACCAATGATTATATTCAGGGATAGAAACATAGAAACATAGAAAATAGGTGCAGGAGTAGGCCATTCGGCCCTTCTAGCCTGCACCGCCATTCAATGAGTTCATGGCTGAAATTCAACTTCAGTACACCATTCCTGCTTTCTCGCCATACCCCTTGATCCCCCTAGTAGTAAGGACCTCATCTAACTCCTTTTTGAATATATTTAGTGAATTGGCCTCAACAACTTTCTGTGGTAGAGAATTCCACAGGTTCACCACTCTCTGGGTGAAGAAGTTCCTCCGCATCTCGGTCTGAAATGGCTTACCCCTTATCCTTAGACTGTGACCTCTGGTTCTGGACTTCCCCAACATTGGGAACATTCTTCCTGCATCTAACCTGTCTAACCCCGTCAGAATTTTAAATGTTTCTATGAGGTCCCCTCTCATTCTTCTGAACTCCAGTGAATACAAGCCCAGTTGATCCAGTCTTTCTTGATAGGTCAGTCCCGTCATCCCGGGAATCAGTCTGGTGAACCTTCGCTGCACTCCCTCAATAGCAAGAATGTCCTTCCTCAGGTTAGGAGACCAAAACTGTACACAATACTCCAGGTGTGGCCTCACCAAGGCCCTGTACAACTGTAGCAACACCTCCCTGCCCCTGTACTCAAATCCCCTTGCTATGAAGGCCAACATGCCATTTGCTTTCTTAACCGCCTGCTGCACCTGCATGCCAACCTTCAATGACTGATGTACCATGACACCCAGGTCTCTTTGCACCTCCCCTTTTTCCTAATCTGTCACCATTCAGATAATAGTCTGTCTCTCTGTTTTTACCACCAAAGTGGATAACCTCACATTTATCCACATTATACTTCATCTGCCTTGCATTTGCCCACTCACCTAACCTATCCAAGTCGCTCTGCAGCCTCACAGCATCCTCCTCGCAGCTCACACTGCCACCCAACTTAGTGTCATCCGCAAATTTGGAGATACTACATTTAATCCCCTCATCTAAATCATTAGTGTACAGTGTAAACAGCTGGGGCCCCAGCACAGAACCTTGCGGTACCCCACTAGTCACTGCCTGCCATTCTGAAAAGTACCCATTTACTCCTACTCTTTGCTTCCTGTCTGACAACCAGTTCTCAATCCATGTCAGCACACTACCCCCAATCCCATGTGCTTTAACTTTGCACATTAATCTCTTGTGTGGGACCTTGTCGAACGCCTTCTGAAAGTCCAAATATACCACATCAACTGGTTCTCCTTTGTCCACTCTACTGGAAACATCCTCAAAAAATTCCAGAAGATTTGTCAAGCATGATTTCCCTTTCACAAATCCATGCTGACTTGGACCTATCATGTCACCTCTTTCCAAATGCACTGCTATGACATCCTTAATAATTGATTCCATCATTTTACCCACTACCGATGTCAGGCTGACCGGTCTATAATTCCCTGTTTTCTCTCTCCCTCCTTTTTTAAAAAGTGGGGTTACATTGGCTACCCTCCACTCTATAGGAACTGATCCAGAGTCTATGGAATGTTGGAAAATGACTGTCAATGCATCCACTATTTCCAAGGCCACCTCCTTAAGTACTCTGGGATGCAGTCCATCAGGCCCTGGGGATTTATCGGCCTTCAATCCCATCAATTTCCCCAACACAATTTCCCGGCTAATAAGGATTTCCCTCAGTTCCTCCTCCTTACTAGACCCCCCGACCCCTTTTATAACCGGAAGGTTGTTTGTGTCCTCCTTCGTGAATACCGAACCAAAGTACTTGTTCAATTGGTCCGCCATTTCTTTGTTCCCCATTATGACTTCCCCTGATTCTGACTGCAGGGGACCTACGTTTGTCTTTACTAACCTTTTTCTCTTTACATATCTATAGAAAGTTTTGCAATCCGTCTTAATGTTCCCTGCAAGCTTCTTCTCATACTCCATTTTCCCTGCCCTAATCAAACCCTTTGTCCTCCTCTGCTGAGTTCTAAATTTCTCCCAGTCCCCAGGTTCGCTGCTATTTCTGGCCAATTTGTATGCCACTTCCTTGGCTTTAATACTATCCCTGATTTCCCTTGATAGTCACGGTTGAGCCACCTTCCCTTTTTTATTTTTATGCCAGACAGGAATGTACAATTGTTGTAGTTCATCCATGCGGTCTCTAAATGTCTGCCATTGCCCATCCACAGTCAACCCCTTAAGTATCATTCGCCAATCCATCACAGCCAATTCACGCCTCATACCTTCAAAGTTAGCCTTCTTGAAGCTCTGGACCATGGTCTCTGAATTAACTGTTTCATTCTCCATCCTAATGCAGAATTCCACCATATTATGGTCACTCTTCCCCAAGGGGCCTCGCACAACGAGATTGCTAATTAATCCTCTCTCATTACATAACACCCAGTCTAAGATGGCCTCCCCCCTAGTTGCTCAAGAGGGCAGAATTCGAGGAGCGCAGATATGTCGGAGGGTTGTCAGATAGGAGGGAATTATAGAGATAGGGAAGGGCAAGACCATGGAGGGATTTGAAAACAAGGATGAGAATTTGGAATTGAGGCATTGCTTAACCAGGAGCCAATGTAAGTCAGCGAGCACTGGAGTGATGGATTTGGTGCGAGTTAGGACACGGGCAGCCGAGTTTTAGATGACCTCAATTTTACGTAGCGTAAAACATGGGAGGCCAGCCATGAGTGCATTGGAGTAGTCAAGTCTAGAGGTAACAAAGGCATGAATGAGGGTTTCAGCAGCAGATGAGCTGATGCAAGGGTGGAGATAGGCGATGTTGCGGAGGTGAAAATAGGCGCTCTTAGTTATGCCGCGGATAGTTATGCCGCGGAAAATCATTTCAGAGTCAAATATGACACTAAGGTTGTGAACAGTGTTGTTCAGCTTCAGACAGGTGTTAGGAAGAGGGATGGAGTCAGTGGCTAAGGATCGGAGTTTGTGGCGGGGACCAAAAACAATGGCTTTGGTCTTCCCAATATTAAATTCGGCAACATTTCTGTGCATCCAGAATTGGATGTTGGACAAACAGTCTGACAATTTAGGGACTGTAGATGGGTCAAGAGAAGTGGTAATACGGTATTTACAAAATGTTCTTGCTGATAGCTTTGATATTTCTTTTCATATTCCCTTTTTGTATGTCTTTTGACTTTCTTTGTGTCCCATTGTAGCTTTTTATAGCTCTTGTAGCCTACTGGGTTTCCACTTTGTCTTGCATTTGTGTAAGCCTTTTCTTTTAGCTTAATATTGTCTTTTCCCTTACAGTGCTCCCAAGGGATGCTGGGATCCCTTGGGACTCCAACAGGTAGGCCCTCCGATGGTAGTGTAATACAGGTTGCAAAGGGTTAAATACATAACATCACTCCCTCGTAAAGTCAATAGTACACTTATTTACAGGGTGAGACAATCTGGGGCCTTTCGCTCCCTTGTTGATCGTCTCGGTACAAATGCGGGTGTAGGTGAGTTGGTTACTTCTTTACTGGGCTGCTGGGCAGCCGGCCTTGCCGGGCTGCTGCGAATGGTGAGTTCGGCTTCGTGGTCGGTTGCCACTTGTGTGTGTGTTGGAGGGTCAAAGTTGGTGGTGTCTTCTTCGGGGTGTTCCTGGCTGTTGGTGAACCGCAATTTGATTTGGTCCAAATGTTTTCTGCACGTTAGTCCGTTCGCCAATTTGACTTGAAACACCCTACTCCCCTCTTTGGCTATGACGGTGCCATGAGCCATTTGGGACCATGTCCATAATTGAGAGCAAACACAGAGTCATTGACCTCAATACCGCGTGACAAATTTGCGCGGTCATGGTACACACTTTGTTGATGCCGCCTGCCCTCCATGTGATCATAGAGATCAGGGTGGACAAGAGAGAGCCTTGTTTTGAGCGCCCTTTTCATGAGCAGCTCGGCTGGGGGAACCCTGATGAGTGAGTGGGGTCTGGTGCAGTAACTGAGCAGCACTCGGGACAGTCGGGTCTGCAGGGAGCCTTCTGACACGCGTTTCAAGCTTTGCTTGATGCCCGTTCTGCCTGGCCGTTGGATGTGGGCTTGAACGGGGCAGATGTGATGTGCTTGATCCCTTTGCGGGTCATGAATTCCTTGAATTCAGCACTAGTGAAACACGGCCCATTGTTGCTGACTAGCACATCGGTCAGGTTTCCGTGGCAAACATGGCTCGTAGGCTTTTGATGGTGGCCGTGGATGTGCTTACAGAAATTATTGCACATTCAATCCATTTTGAATAAGCATCCTCGACAACCAAGAACATTTTGCCTAGAAATGGGCCCACATAGTCCACGTGGATCCTTGAGCAAGGTTTGGAGGGCCACGCCCACAAACTTAGCGGTGCCTCTCTGGGTTCATTGCTTAGCTGAGAGCAAGTGTTGCACTGGTGCATGCATGACTCTGGATCTGAGTCGATGCAGGGCCACCACACATGGGATCTGGCTATGGCTTTCATCATTACAATGTCTGGGTGGGTGCTGTGTAGCTCACAAATGAACGTTTCTCTGCCTTTCTTGGGCAAGACCACGAGATTACCCCACAAAAGACAATCCACCTGCAAGGTCATTTCGTCCTTGCGCCTGTGGAACGGCTTAATAGCCTCCTGCATCTCTGCTGGGACACTGGACCAGTTCCCATGGAGGACACAGTTTTTTTACTCAGGACAGTAAAGGTGGACAATGGCAGCCGACTGAGAACATCAGCGCAGTTCTGTGCCCAGTCTGTGGTGATTACATAGTTGCATGCAGACAGCGTGAGCGTCCACCTTTGGATGCGGGCAGAGGCATTGGTGTTAATCCCTTTGCTCTCAGAGAACAGCAATATGAGCAGCTTGTGGTCAGTTTCAAGCTCAAACTTGAGGCCAAACAAGTACTGGTGCATTTTTTTTACCCTGTAAACGCACGCCAGAGCCTCTTTTTCAATCATGCTGTAGGTCCTTTCGGCCTTGGCCAAACTCCTGGACACATAAGCAACCGGTTGCAAAATCCCCGATTTGTTAGCCTGTTGTAACACACACCCAGTATGATGACGCAGCGCAAGCTAGCACTAATCGTTTACAAAGGTTATACAGGACAAGCAGTTTGCTTGAACACAACAGATTTCTGGCTTTCTCAAAGCAGCCTCTTGTGAGTTCCCCCATACCCAGTCATCTCCCTTGCGCAGTAGCACATGTAGGGGTTCTAGCAGGGTGCTTAACCCGAGTAGGAAATTACCGAAATAGTTAAGGAGTCCCAGGAATGACCGCAGTTCCATCACGTTCTCTGGTCTTGGCGCGTTCTTGATGGCCTCTGTTTTGGTGTCGGTGGGTCTGATGCATCTGCTGCAATTCTTTTTCCCAAGAACTCGAACTCCGCTGCCAGGAAAACACACTTTGAGCGTTTCAACCTGAGTCCCACGCGATCCAACCAACTAAGAACCTCTTCCAGATTCTTCAAGTGCTCAATGGTGTCCCGACCTATAACCAGCTATCGTTGTGGAAAACCACGGTGCGAGGAACCTGTTATGTATTTAACCCCTTGTAACCTGCCTCAGAACTGACCACCAGAGAGCCTACCTGTTGGAGTCCCAAGGGATCCCAGCATCCCTTGTGAGCACAGTATATAAGCAGGCCACCCATGAGGTACCTGCACTCTGGAACCTTAATAATGGAGCTAAGATCACACTTGCTCATTACACACAGTACTCAGTCTGACCATTTATTATGAGTGTAACAATTGGCGACGAGGCAACGAACAACCATGCGAAAATGCAAAGAACAGTCGGCACCTTGAGAAGTTCTGAGGGGGGGACCATTGGGAAGCCTTCGTGGAGAGACTCGACCAATACTTTGTGGCCAACGAGCTGGAAGGGGACGAGAACACGACCAAATGAAGGGCGATCCTCCTAACTGTCTGTGAGGCAACAACCTATGGCCTCATGAGAATCTCCTGGACCCGACAAAACCAACAGAGAAATCCTATGAAGAACTGTGTACGCTGGTCCGGGAGTACCTAAATCCTAAGGAAAGCGTTTTGATGGCGAGATATCGGTTCTGTATGTGTCAACGATTGGAGGGCCAGGAAGTGGCGAGCTACGTCACCGAACTAAGGCGCCTTGCAGGACATAGTGAGTTTGAGGGATTCCTAGAACAAATGCTCAGAGACTTTTTTGTACTGGGCTTCGGACATGAGACAATCCTTCGCAAACTGTTGACTGTAGAAACTCCGAATCTGAGTAAAGCCATAACAATAGCCCAGGCATTTATGGCCACCAGCAACAACACCAAGCAGATCTCGCAGAACAAAGAAGTTTCGGCCAGAACTGTGCATAAAGTAACGTTGGTTTTGAGCAGAAATATACAGGACAGAACGTACACGCTGGCTCCTGTGGCCCGACCTCAATTGACCCAGAGTCCGCCATCATCTGTTAATGCGAGGCAGTTAACACCCTCTTGGCGCTGCGGAGGTGATCATCGGCCCCATCAATGCCGCTTTAAGTACTATGCGTGCAATGGCTGCAGAACAATGGGACAACTCCAATGAATGTGCAGGCGAGCTGCAAACCCTGCAAACCCTCATGTTGCAGAGGAAGATCGATCCACAGTGGATCAGACAGAATTGGAAACTCGTACGGAGGAGGCAGAGGTGTACGGGGTACACATGTTAACGGCGAAATGCCCACCAATAATGTTGAAAGTGGAACTGAATGGTATTCCAGTGTATATGGAGCTGGACAGGGGGGCAAGTCAGTCCATAATCAGTAAAACGGCCTTCGACAGGCCGTGAGGAAAGAAGGCACACAGGCCCAAGCTCAGTCCCATTCACACCAAACTAAGGACTTACACCAAGGAACTAATCCCTGTAATTTGCAGTGCTGAAGTCAAAGTCTCCTATGATGGAGCAGTATACAAACTCCCGCTATGGATTGTGCCAGGGGATGGCCCCACGTTATTTGCCAGAAGCTGGCTGGGGAAAATCCGCTGGAACTGGGACGACATCCGAGCGTTTTTGTCCGTCGACGACACCGCACATACCCAGGTTCTGAGCAAGATCCCTTCATTCTTCGAGCCAGGCATTGTAAGCTTTTCAGGGGTGTAAGTGCAGACCCATTTGGTTCCCGGTACGTGACCCATCCACCACAAGGCTCGGGCGGTACATGATGCGTGAAAAAGTGAAATTTGAGCTGGACAGGCTGCAACGTGAAGGCATCATCGCGTCTGCTAAGTGCTGACTCTAATGTACTGACTTACACAAGACACATACTGAAGTCAAGGTCACTCAGGGCCTGCACCTTTAATTCCAGCTCTCCAGTTCTGCACTTGCCTGAGACCTCCCTTTATATACCACAGTGGGACAGGTATGGAGTGTCTCCTGCAAGTGCACCCCTGGTGGTAAGGTATGCTTATTGTTACAGGTCATATCCAGTTACAGTCATGTATAGCATGGTAAGATACAGTTATATACAGTAATGTGAGATACATGACATCACCCTCCCCCAAGGTCTTATTGCCTTTATAGATTCAGTTTCTCAGGTGATCTGCGCCCTCGCGTGGAGCGTCTTAGTTGAGTTTCATTTGTTTGCCTTCATACCTGTTTTTTGTTCGGTGTGATTGCTGGTATCTCGCCTGCACTGTCTGTTGAGACTGCCCTTTCCTCAGGTTGTTCCATCTGTCTGTCCACCAGGTATGGTGTGAGTTCCACATTGTAGTCTGCCTCTGGTTCTTCAGTGTTATCAGTGAATCTACTTTTTACTTGGTCTACATACCTCCGGCAGGTTTGGCCATTGTCCATTTGTACAACCAGTAGCCTGTTTCCCTCTTTGTCTGTTACTGTCCCCGCAAGCCATTTGGGATCCCGGCCATAGTTTAGCACAAACACTTTGTCCCCTATTTCATTCCACCTCTCCCTCGAATATCATTCATGGTACTCAGTTAGCTTTTGACGCTTAGCCTCAACAATTTCATGCATGTCTGGATTAACGAGAGCCTGGTCTTTAAGGTTCGTTTCATCAATAGTTGCGCGGGGGGAACCCCAGTCAACGAATGCAGACGAGATCTGTATGCCAGCAGCAGTCTGCAGCGTGGGACCTTGGATTCTGAGCATGCCTTGTTTAATGATCTGCACTGCTCGCTCTGCCTGGCCATTGGAGGCCGGCTTGAAAAGTGCCGTCTTAACGTGATTTATACCGTGGTCAACTATAAAATAGTGAAATTCTGCGCTGGTGAAACACGGACCATTATCACTGACCAATATGTCAGGAATGCAATGCTTTGCAAACATGGTTCTAAGGCTCTCCACAGTGGTGGAGGTGGTGCTCGAGTTTAAAATGGTGCACTCGATCCATTTTGAAAATGCAACAACGACTACGAGGAATATTTTGCCTTTGAATGGACCCGCATAGTTTACATGCACCCACGACCACGGTTTGGTGGGCCAGGGCCAGGGACTTAGGGGGGCCTCCCTGGGGGCATTACTGAGTTGGGCACAAATGGTGCACCGACGGACGCAGAGCTCCAAGTCCACGTCAATGCCAGGCCACCAGACGTGGGATCTGGCTATGGCCTTCATAAGGACGATCCCCGGGTGCTCGCGATGGAGCTCCCGGACAAACGTCTCCCTGCCTCGTAAGGGCATAACTACTCGGCTGCCCCACATCAGGCAGTCTGCCTGTAGTGAGAGTTCATGCATGCGCCTATGGAAGTTTGACCTCCTCAGGGCACGCATCGTGAGCCTCTGCCCAGTCACCGGTTAAAACGCATCTTTTAACTAGAGATAACGTGGGGTCGCTGGTCGTCCAGGCTCTGATTTGGCGAGCCGTCATGGGCGAACCTGTGGACTCAAAGGCATTGATTGCCATGACCATCTCACAGTCCTGTTCGTCAGACCCTTCCGTGGTCACCAGGAGTAGTTGTCTGTGCCTGGACTATGCTTTATCGTGTAGCCGCCAGCGTGAGCGCTCACCGATGAATGCGTGCTGAGGCGTTGGCGTTGATTGGCTAGCACTCGGATAGTAGGGACGTGAGGCGTTTGTGGTCGGTTTCTAACGCAAACTTGGCCCCAAAAAGGTATTGGTGCATCTTTTTGACACCGTACACGCACGTGAGCGCCTCCTTCTCATCCATACCGTACCTGCGCTCCGCCCGCGAAAGTGACCTGGAGGCATAAGCAATGGGTTGTAATTTACCCACATCATTGACATGCTGTAAAACGCACCCGACCCCGTACCCTGATGCATCACACGTAAGGACTAACTTTTTACCTGGGTCAAAAAAGGCTAAAACACTCTTGGAACATAGAAGGTTGCGTGCCTTATTGAAGGCGCGTTCTTGGGCGTCCCCCCAAAACCAATAGCACCCCTTTCTGAGTAGCACGTGGAGAGGCTCCAGCAGCGTGCTCAAGTTCTGCACAAAGTTCCCAAAGTAATTGAGTAGCCCGAGAAAGGCGCGCAGTTCCGAGACATTCCGGGGCCTGGGTGCCAGGCGAATCGCTTCGATTTTGGATTCGGTTGGGCGGATTCCATCAGGGGCAATCCTTCTGCCCAAAAATTCAACCTCAGGCGCGAAAAACAGACACTTGGATTTCTTAACTCTTAGGCCTACCTGATCCAATCGACTTAGTACTTCCTCAAGATTGCGGAGATGAGAGTCGGTGTCCATGCCCGTGATGAGTATGTCATCTTGAAACACAACCGTCCCCGGGATGGACTTGAGCAGACTTTCCATGTTGCGCTGGAATATAGCAGCTGCTGACCTGATGCCAAATGGGCATCGATTGTACACAAAAAGGCCTCGATGTGTGCTGACGGTGGTGAGTAGCTTAGACTCTTCCGTCAGTTCTTGCGTCATATACGCAGATGTGAGGTCAAGTTTCGAGAAAAGTTTTCCTCCATTCAACGTGGCAAATAGGTACTCCGCTCTGGGCAGTGGGTATTGGTCCTGTAGGGAGACTCTGTTTATGGTAGACTTGTAATCCCCACAGATTCGCACGGATCCATCAGGCTTCATGACGGGGACGATGGAGTTTGCCCAGTCGCTGAATTCCACGGGAGAAATAATGCCTTCCCGCAGAAGCCGGTCCTGTTCGTTTTCAATCTTTTCCCTCATCACATAAGGCACAGCTCTAGCCTTGTGATGGACCGGTCTGGCATTCTGTGTGATGTAGATTCTAACTTTAGCCCCTTTGAAGGTGCCCACACCTGGCTGAAACAGATGTTCAAAATGGCTTAGAACTGTTGAGTAGGAGGTCCGTTCCTCTGACGACATGGCGTGAACATCATCCCATTTCCAATTAAGTTCTGCTAGCTAGCTTCTCCCCAACAGGGCTGGGAGATCCCCGGGAACAATCCATAGGGAAAGTCGGTGCACCTTTGTGTGTGACTGAGAGCATGGCGCTGCCAAGGACTGGGATGATTTCTTTAGTATAGGTCCTTAGTTTGGTGTCGATCTTTGTGAGTTTTGGTCTGTTGCTTTTGTGCGGCCACAGCTGTTCAAATTGTTGAACGCTCATGAGGGATTGACTGGCCCCCGTGTCCAGTTCCATGTTGACGGGTATCCCGTTGAGTAGAACCCTCATCATAATTGGAGGCGTCTTGGTGTAAGAACAGTGGACATTGATCGTGTTAACCCGCTGTACCTCGGTGTCCCGTGCACTGTTCCAACCGTCTTCTGGTTCGCTTTCCGACCCTTCCGATTCGTGTACCAGCCGAGCTGCTTTTTTTCTGCACATGTGAGCCAGATGCCCTGTGTAGTTGCAGTTTCTGCAAATGGCATGCTGAAATCGACACACCCTGGTTGAGTGCCTTCCCACACATCTTCAACACAGACCGTTTCCATTGTTTCCGAAGGATGAGCTGCGTCTGGCTGATCTCCCTTGAGCTTCTCTCAATCTGTTGTTGATTGCTCGCATTGTGGGTTGATGAGGTGTGATCGGCCGTTCCTGTGGCCCTTGATTTTGATGGCTTCTGGCGCCACTATCTGCTGTTGAAGGCCTGCTCTCCTGCCTTTGTCTGTGTGTGGGGGTAGCAGTTTGTTTCACAATGTGAACCCCTTGTTCCGATGTTTCGTTAGTTGTCGTACCCGAAGTACAGATCAACCTCGTTTCTTCTTCGCCTGCCAAGAACGTCTGTGCGACCAGTGCTGCTGCCTCTAGAGTCAAGTTCTTAGTCTCTATAAACTTTCGGAATATGCCTGCGTGGTCTATTCCTTCAATAAAAAAGTCTCTCAGTACTTCTCCCTTTAGTTCATCGGGGAACTCACATGAACTAGCTAGCCTTCGAAGTTCCGCCATGAAGTTGGGTATGCTTTGGCCCACACAGCGTCTGTAGTTGTAGAACCTGTGTCTGGTCATGTGTAGGCTGCTCACTGGCTTCAGGTGGTCTCTCACCAGTGTGCTCAACTCCTCAAATGACTTGCTTGCTGGTTTCTCGGGTGCCAGCAGATCTTTCATTAAAGCGTATGTTTTCGAGCCACAGCTGGTCAAGAGATGGGCTCTTCTCTTGTCTGCCTTATCGTCGCCCAGCCAGTCTTTGGTCACAAAGCTTTGCTGAAGCCTTTCTATAAAGTCATCCCAATTGTCTCCAGCATTGTATTTCTCATCTGAGCTGTTGGTAGCCATTCTGTGGATTCTGTGATCCCGTAACTCGTCGCCACTGTTAAGTCCTGATCTAATGTACTGACTTACACGAAACACATGCTGAAGTCAAGCTCACTCAGAACCTGCATCTTTAATTCCAGCTCTCCAGTGCTGCACTTGCCTGAGACCTCCATTTATATACCTCAGTGGGCAGATATGGAGTGTCTCCTGCAAGTGCATCCCTGGTGGTAAGGTATGCTTATTGTTACAGGTCATATCCAGTTACAGTCATGTATATCATGGTAATATACAGTTATATACAGTAATGTGAGATACATGACAACGCCGGTGAAAATCATCGACTGGGCATGTCCGATTGTTCCTGTACTCAAGGAGGACTGTACGGTTAGTGTTTGCGGGGACTATAAAGTAACGATTAACCTTTTTTCACTGCAGGACCAGTACCCGCTACCCAAGGCAGATGACCTATTCATGACCCTGGCTGGAGGGAAGACGTTCACCAAGCTGGACCTGACCTCGGCCTACATGACGTAGGAGCTGGAGGAGTCTTCGAAAGGCATCAACACGCACAAAAGTCTATTTATCTACAACCGATGCCCGTTCGGGATTCGGTCGGCCACAGCAATCTTCCAGCGGAACATGGAGAGCTTGATAAAGTCGGTTCCTTGCACAGTGGTCTTCCAGGACGAAATATTGGTTACAGGTCAGGACACCATGGAGCACTTGAAGAATCTGGAGGAGGTTCTTAGTCGGTTGGATCGCGTGGGGCTCAGGTTGAAACGCTCGAGTTTGTTTTCCTGGCACAGGGCATCAAATTCTTAGGAAGGAGAATCACAGCAGACGGCATCAGACCCACCGACGCCAAGACGGAGGCCATCAAGAACGCGCCGTGACCGCAGAACGTGACGGAACTGCGGTTGTTCCTGGGAATCCTTAACTACTTCGGGAATTTCGTACCTGGGTTAAGCACCCTGCTAGAACCCCTACATGTGCTACTGCGCAAGGGAGACGACTGGGTATGGTGGAATTCACA
This sequence comes from Pristiophorus japonicus, assembly GCF_044704955.1. Lineage (NCBI taxonomy): Eukaryota > Metazoa > Chordata > Chondrichthyes > Pristiophoridae > Pristiophorus > Pristiophorus japonicus. The sequence goes on from NC_091981.1 coordinate 225,951,088, forward strand.
AGAGGCTGCCTTTCAGAAAGCCAGAAACTTGTGTTCTAACAAACTGCTTGTCCTGTATAACCCATGTAAACGATTGGTGTTAGCTTGCGATGCGTCGTCATACGGGGTCGGGTGTGTGTTACAGCAGGCTAATGAATCGGGAATTTTGCAACCAGTTGCGTATGCATCCAGGAGTTTGTCCAAGACCGAAAGGGCCTACAGCATGGTTGAAAAAGAGGCTCTGGCATGCATTTATGGGGTAAAAGAAATGCACCAGTACTTATTTGACCTCAAGTTCAAGCTTGAAACTGACCACAAGCTGCTCATAATCGCTATTCTCGGAGATCAAACGGATTAATACCAATGCCTCTCTCCGCATCCAAAGATGGACGCTCACGCTGTTGGCATACAACTATGTAATCCGCCACAGACCGGGCACAGAGAACTGGGCAGATGCTCTCAGTCGGCTACCATTGCCCACCACCGGGGTGGAAATGGCACAGCCAGCGGACTTGCTCATAGTGATGGAGGCATTTGAGAAATCCCCCATTACGGCCCACCAGATCAGGACCTGGACCAGCCAGGATCCTTTACTGTCCTTGGTAAAAAAAAAATGTGTCTTCCATGGCAGCTGGTCCAGCGTCCTAGTGGAGATGCAGGAAGCGATTAAGCCATTCCACAGACGCAACAATGAGCTGTCCCTGCAGGCGGACTGTCTTTTGTGGGGCAATCACGTAGTTTTGCCCAAGAAAGGCAGAGACACATTTATTTGCGAGCTGCACAACACCAACCTAGGCATCGTAATGATGAAAGCCATAGCCAGATTCCACGTGTGATGGCCTGGCATCAACTCAGATTAAGAGTCATGTGTGCGCCAGTGCAACACCTGCTCTCAGTTGAGCAATGCACCCAGAGAGGCACTGCTAAGTTTGTGGTCATGGCCATCCAAACCGCAGTCGAGGATCCATGTAGACTATGCGGGCTCAATCCTAGGCAAAATGTTTTTGGTTGTCGTGGACGCTTACTCAAAGTGGATTGAATGTACAATAATGTCTGTAAGCACATCCGTGGCCACCACTGAAAGTATACAAGCTATGTTGGCCATGCACTGCTTGCCTGATGTCCTAGTCAGCGACAATGGGCTGTGCTTCACCAGTGCTGAATTCAAAGAATTCATGACGCAACAGGATCAAACATGTCACATCTGCCCTATTCAAGCCTACATCCATCGGCCAGGCAGAATGGGCAGTTCAGACCATCAAGCAAAGCTTGAAACGCATGTCGGAAGGCTCTCTGCAGACTCAGTTGCCCCGAGTGCTGCTCAGCTACAGACCCCACTCACTCACCGGAATTCCCCCAGCTGTGCTGCTTATGAAAAGGGTGCTTAAAACAAGGCTCTCTCTTTTCCACCCTGATCTACATGATCACGTGGAGGACAAGCAGCATCATCAAAGTGTGTACCATGACTGCGCAAATTTGTCACGCGTTATTGAGATTAATGATCCTGTGTTTGTGCTCAATTATGGACATGGTCCCAAATGGCAAACTGGCACGGTCACAGCCAAAGAGGGGAATAGGGTGTTTCAGGTCAAACTGACCAATGGACAAACGTACAGAAAACATTTGGATCAAATCAAATTGCAGTTCACCAACAGCTACGAACAACCTGAAGAGGACACCACCAACTTTGACCTTCCAACACACACACAAGTGCCAACTGACATCACAGTTGACCACGAAACTGAACTCATCATCTCTAGCAGCCCGGCAAGGCCAGCTGCCCAACAGCCCAGTGAAGAACTGACCAACCCACCCATCCCAGCATTTGTACCGTGACAATCGACAGGGGAGCGCAAAGACCCAGATCATCTCACCTTGTAAATAAGTGTATTGTTGACTTCACGGGGAAGTGATGTCATGTATTTAACCCCTTGTAACCTGCATCACACCTGACCACCAGAGGGCCTGCCAGCATCCCTTGGGAGCACAGTATATAAGCAGGCCACCCACGAGGTACCTCCACTCTGGAAACTTAATAAAAGAGCTAAGGTCACACTTGCTCATTACACAGTACTCAGTCTGGCCATTTATTTTGAGTGTAACAGAACCGACTTTAGCAGGCTCTCCATGTTCCGTTGGAAGATTGCCGCGGCCGACCGAATCCCGAACAGGCATTTGTTATAGATGAACAGACCTTTGTGCGTTTTGATGCAGGTGAGGCCTTTCGAAGACTCCTCCAGCTTCTGCGTCATGTAGGCCAAGGTCAGGTCCAACTTGGTGAACGTCTTCCCTCCAGCCAGGGTCGCAAATAGTCGTCTGCCTTGGGTAGTGGGTACTGGTTCTGTAGCGAAAAATGGTTAATCGTTACTTTATAGTCCCCACAAATTCTGACCGTGCCGTCACCTTTAAATACCGGGACAATCGGATTGGCCCACGTTGAATTCCACCGGCGTGATGATGCCTTCTCGCTGCAGCCTGTCTAGCTCAATTTCCACTTTCTCACACATCATGTATGGTAACGCCAGTGCCTTGTGGTGGATGGGTTGCGTACCGAGAACCAAATGGATCTGCACTTTCGCCCCCGAGAAGCTTCCAATGCCGGGCTTGAACAACAATGGAAATCTGCTCAGAACCTGGACACATGAGGCGTCGTCGATGGACGAAGGCGCTCGGATGCCGTCCAGTTCCAGCTGATTTTTCCCAGCCAGTTTCTGCCAAACAGTGTGGGACCATCCCTTGGCACGATCCACAGTGGGAGTTTGTGCACTGCTCCATCATAGTAGACTTTGACTTCTGCACTGCCAATTAGAGGGATCAGTTCCTTGGTGTAAGTTTTTAGTTTGGTGTGAATGGGGCTGAGCTTGGGCCTGTGTGCCTTGTTGCACCACAGCCTGTTGAAGCCATTTTTGCTCATTATGGACTGACTCGCATCCGTGTCTAGTCCCATGGATACTGGAATTCCGTTCAGTTCAACTTTCAACATTATTGATGGACATTTCGTAGTGAATGTGTGTACCCCATACACTTCTGCCTCCTCGATACGAGTCTCCGATTCAGCCTGATCCACAGTGCATCGATCTTCCTCTGCAACGTGGTGGTTTGCAGGGTTAGCAGGGTTTGCAGCTCACCTGCACATTCGCTGGAAGTATCCCATTGTTCTGCAGCCGTTGCACACATAGTGCTTGAAGCGGCATTGATGGGCCCAATGATCACCTCCACAACGCCAACAGAGTGTTAACTGCCTCGCATTAACGATTGATGGTGGACTCTGGGTCAACTGAGGTCATGCAGCAGCAGCCGGCATGTACGTTCTGCCATGTATATTCCTGCTCGAAAACTATGTTACTTTGTGCACAGTACTGGCCGAAAGCTCTTTACTCTGCAAAATTTGTTTGGTGTTGCCGCTGGTGGACATAAATGCCTGGGCTATCGTTATGGCTTTGCTTAGATTCGGAGTTTCAACAGTCAACAGTTTGCGAAGGATTACCTCATGACCAATGCCTAGTACAAAGAAGTCTCTTAGCATTTGTTCTAGGAATCCCTCAAATTCGCAATGCCCTGCAAGGTCGCCACTTCCTGGCCCTCTGATCGTTGACATGTGTTGAACCGATACCTCGCCATCAAAACGCTTTCCTTAGGATTTAGGTGCTCCCGGACCAGCGTACACAATTCTTCATAGGATTTAGTTGTTGGTTTTACCGGAGCTAGGAGATTCTTCATGAGGCCACAGGTTGTTGCCCCACAGACAGTAAGGAGGGTTGCCCTTCGTTTGGCAACATTCTCGTCCCCTTCCAGCTCATTGGCCATGAAGTATTGGTCTCCACGAAGGCCTCCCAATCATCCCCTTCTGAGAACTTTTCCAGGATACTAACTATTTTTTGCATTTTCGCACGGTTGTTCGTTACCTCGTCGTCAATTGATAAGCTCATAATAAAGGATGAAACTGAGTACAATGAGCAAGTGTAACCTTAGCTCCTTTAATGAAACTCCAGAGTGCAGGTTCCTCATGGGTGGCCTGCCTATATACAGTGCTCCCAAGGGATGCTGGGATCCCTTGGGACTCCAACAGGTGGGCTTTCTGGTGGTGGTGTGATACAGGTTGCAAAGGGTTAAATACATAACAGTTTGTATGTAGGCTTATCCATTAATAGCTCAGTCCAGTTTACTCCAGCCAATTTATTTCTCATCCCTTCAGAACTTGCCTGACTTAAATATAAAACCTCAGTTAGTGACTTTTGCTTCTCTCTCTCAAGCCTGATATCAAATTCAATCATTTTTTGGTCACTATTCACAAGATATTCCCTTACAGTCAGATTGTAAACTATATCTGGTTAATTAATCATCACTAAATCCAGTGTCGCCATATCCCTTGTTGGTTCTAAAACATATTGGAGGTAATATTAACCTAACCTATTGGACAGAAAACCCACAGGATCCAGTGGAACACTGGTTTTATGCCCTGCCCAATATTACTCTCCATTGACTTCAAAACCAGCGCTGCACCGGATACCATCAGTTTCCCGCCGGTCGGTTAAGTTACCATTGCCCCCATTGTTCCAGAAAACTGTTCCAAATATATTCTAGAAATTCATTGCTGTTACTACTTGAGCTATTCTGCTTCTCCCAGTCTATGTAAAAATTAAAATCTCTCATCGTGACATTCTACCTCCACGTCTGCATTACGATTTATATTTTGTAAATGTCAGTATCTGTAGATAAAATAATGACATAAACTAACATTCTTTATGTTAAGAAACTAATGTGAGTGGATTAATATAGTGTTATGTTATACGATGGCAGGCACAAAAAAATCTCATTTACAAAACTTCAGTGCCTATGTTCACGCTATATGAACTTGGCATTATAACTGTCAGACCAAAAAAATTCCAGCCTCATTTATCAGTTCATGGGTTCCTTGCTTCAGTAAATTGCATTTCCTGAAAACAGAAGCCATATTCCAGAATCCATCCACAATCATTTTGTTTGTTATCTATTCCTATTCTCATCCCAATTGTTGGCCATACTTATGGATGTAGCTTATACTGCAGATTAATGTTTTTGCGAGCAATACTGCCTCCTGTTGTTATGTGGTTTCACCATTGATGCTGAATAATAATAAGGTCATCAATAACAGTGATTAATGTAAAACAGTTTAAATGTTCAGCTCTGGCTGATCTAAACAAATGTTTAAATAGCAGAAACAATTGGGCAGAACAACTTTAAGAATACATCAGCAGTTCTTAGAACAAGTATTCACTTTTACTGGGTGATTTCCACAAAATATTCCTGGGCTTCTTATTATCGGATCAGGAATTGGAATCACTGAGCAAAGAGAAGTAGGGGGAAGATTTTGCTTTCCCTAAGCATTTCCTGCTCATGTCAAAGAATCATCACTACCCAAGGAGACTAAGCGATCGGGTGATCAAAACATTAACTGCCTTATATTCCTGGTAAATAACGGGATAATATTTTGTGAGCACTGATGACATCACCAGAGAAACTGAACTGTGATGGTTTCAGTATCCGACAGTCTGAGAAAGCTAAATTCGCATAATAAAATGACAGAATCACTGAAGCATCCTTGGATAATGACTATCCTTTCAATGTTAATTAGCTGCCTAACTTTGTCAGTCTCAGTAGTTCTTCCCAACCAGTTCTCTTAATTATGTCACAGCATTCGTTGTTTGAATAAAATATTTTCTTAAAGTCAGCGAAACAAAACAAAATTGATGGTAAAGTTCAATGTTACGCTCTTAAACTTAATTCTTGGGCCCTGAAATTCTGGTGGTGTATAAACCCAGCAGCACTATCGGGAGGGTGGAGGATGAAAATCTGGGGAGGATCCACCAATTTTATGTCCCATTTAAGTTCTGCCTAAAATTCCACCAGTAGTGAGAGAGGAGGGGAGGGGATGTTGCGGGGGGCCGACGGGGATGGGGTGTATAACTTGTGCTCATCCTAGCTAAGGTGCAGCCATTCACATAATGGCTTCAGGCTAGGAAAACATCATCAGTCCTCGATTTCATCTGCCAAACTAACTTATGCCTCTATAAAACACGGGTAATTTAAAGGGAACAGAACAATGGCTGAATTCTGCTGGAATCTGAACAGTGAATTGCTGTGTTTCATTGTGATGTTATATAGAAAGTTATTGCTTTATTTTGGATTGGTCTTTTCTCAAAAAATGTTTACACTCTTTATTTCTGAGGCTCCCAGCTTCATTTAGACTTCTCCCTGTTGACATGGTTTCTTGTTTGGGGGATTTCCTTAGACAAGAAAGGCTGCAATATGTTTTTCCTCATAGAATGACTTGCATTTATATAGTGCCTTTCATGACCATGGGATGTCCCAAAGAGTGTATGCCGCTTATTATCCCTGTGCTCAGCAGACGTACATGGCTATGTAGTTGTCATAGAATCATAGAACGGTAACAGCACAGAAGGAGCCCATTCAGCCCTTCGAGCCTGTGCCAGCTCTCTGCAAGTGCATTTTAGCTAGTCCCACTTCCCTGCCCTTTCCTTGTCATGAACCAGATGGTAGTTACAGTCATTGTGGATACAACTTTGCACTTTCTTTGTTGATTAAATAATAAGGCACAGTTGATGGCCTTAGAATAAAGACGTCATGGTGTTTGTTTGGGAGTGGGAGGAGATGGCCATTGATGAGCTGCATAGTGATGGAGTGATCGAATAACAGCCCTTGTATCAATGAATCCAGGAGCACTTAGGTACCATCAATGACGCCCTGAGCTTTGGGGAATCCTGCTATTTGAAGAAGTACCACACTGTCAGACTGTTTTCACTTGTTCAAAAGGAAACTGATAAACATTTCTAGCTCCTGCAAACAAGCCCATCAGTCACATGTTTGATACATGCAGATTGGCTGGTGTTGCTGATGCTCCCTGGATTGAGTCTGAGGCGTAAAAGTTCTGGGTTAAAATGACCTTGACAGCCATTGGCAGTACCGTGGCTGTGGTGGAACTTGGCTGCAGGTCAGTTTGCGGCATGTGGTGCAACTCTGACTTGCACTCGCTGGGTAGCCTCAGCCTATACAGAGATTATCCTCAAACAAATTCAAGTAAGTGCATCCTTGCCTGTATATGCAGTGCAGTATGGAGGATAAAGCCCACTGATGCTGTCCTCCTCTGGTGTCATCTTATATATCTGGTAGGTGTCTGTTCTTTCTCTTCTTTCTACATATTTCTACAAAGTACCACATAATAGGCTTGTTAGCAAAATTGAAGCCCATGGGTTAAAGTGGGCAGTAGCAACATGGATACAAAATCAGCTTAGGGATAGCAAACAGACAGCTATGGTGAATGCTGTTTTTTGGACTGGAGGGAGATATACAGTGGTGTTACCCAAGGTTCAGTTCGAGGACCACTGCTATTTTTGATACACATTAATGACTTGGACTTAGCATCACCCCTGTGCTCGCTGACCTACATTGGCTTCAGGTTAAGCAACACCTCGATTTCAAAATTCTCATCCTCATTTTCAAATCCCTACATGGCCTCACCCCTCCCTATCTCTCTAATCTCCTCCAGCCCCACAACCCCCCCGAGATATCTGCGCTCCTCTAATTCTTCCCTCTTGAGCATCCCTGATTATAATCGCTCAACCATTGGTGGCCGTGCCTTCTGTTGCCTCGGCCCTAATCTCTGGAATTCCCTACCTAAACCTCTCTGACTCTCTACCTCTCTTTCCTCCTTCAAGACGCTCCTTAAAACCTATCTCTTTGACCAAGCTTTTGGTCACCTGTCCTGATTTCTCCTTATGTGGCTCAGTGTCAAACTTTTTATCTCATAATACTCATGTGAAGCGCCTTGGGACGTTTCACTATGTTAAAGGCGCTATATAAATACAAGTTGTTGTTGTTGTTGGGTGTACAGGGCACAATTTCAAAATTCGCAGATGACATAAAACATGGAAGCGGTAAGGAAGAGAGTAATCGACTTCAGTAGAACATAGGCCGGCTGGTGGAATGGACAGACACATGGCAGGTGAAATTCATGCAGAAAAGTGAGAGCTGATATACTTTGGTAGGATGAATGAGGAGAGACAACACAACCTAAATGGTACAATTTTAAAAGCGATGCAAGAACAGAAAGATCGGAGTGTTTGTGCATAAATCTTTGAAGGTAGCAGAACAGATTAACAAAGCAGTTGATAAAGCATATTAAATCCTGGGCTTGATAAATAAAGGCATAGGGCTGGAATTTCCGCATCTTGCTGCCCATTTACCACCCAGAAACAGTTTACCGCCCAAATGTGGAAACTACCGCCCCTTACCGCCCATGTTCTGCCCAAATATCGGCAGTCAATTACCGCCAGTGATGAACAAAACCGCTTGCCCACATATACCGCCCAAAAAATGCCCAAAATTAGCGCCGGCGGTAACTTCGGCAAACCACCCATTTTTACCACTGGCAAAAAATACTGCCCAGAAATCACATCACTTAACTGATCTTATCCCAGCGGTATGGACGCCATTTTTTTAATCGGTGATTCTTGAAGAAAAGTCTGTGTGAAGTTGCTAGCAACCTAAAAGTGAGTTGTGAGTAGTTTATATGGGGTTTTGAATATATTGGAGATTATAAGAGCATTGAGTTCAATTCAAAGTAAATGTATGTATGTTTTGTGGACATCTGAACATTTTTGAGGACATTTTAGGACATAAAAAGGAATGGCGCCTGTATTTTCAGTCCCAATATTGCTAACTACTTACATGCTGCAAAATAAAGCTGGAAGAAGATTCGTTGAAGAGCATTATGTGCCCAATCAAAGAGGTCGCAGACTCTTGAGGAGACGAGTGTAAGGTTATAAATCTTCAGAAAAGCACAGAAGGAGACCATGAACTAAAAATGTGATTCATACAAGCTTTTGGACTTTAATACAAGCTTTTGGAATTAAACTGGACAGTGGGAGCAAAAAAGTGCCAGCCTTAGGATAGGTGTTGACGCTCCCCAATTAAGAACATTCTGTGGTCAGGAACCAAAACTGACATTATGCATAACAACAATGGAGTTGTTATATGAGGCCCGGAACTTGATTGGCCAAGGCGGGGGGGGGGAGGAAACAAGTTCACTGAAGACGCCAAGTCTGCAAAAAGACCAGACAACAAAGGAAGCACCACAGGTGCACATTTTTGGGGAACGAGGTGTTAAGAAGTCATTTTGAGTCTCGCAAACTCCATGTGCAAACTGGGAACAGAAGAGTCCAGTATTGCAGTCAATCATAGAATCATAGAAGTTTACAGCATGGAAGGAGGCCATTTCAGCCCATCGTGTCCATGCTGGCCAAGAAGAGGCTATCCAGCCTAATCCCACTTTCCAGCTCTAGGTCCATAACCCTGCAGGTTACGGCACTTCAAGTGCACATCCAAGTACTTTTTAATGTGGTTTGAAGCTCCTGTCTGCATTAGGCGGACGCCTCAACTGTCTGTAGAACTCTGCAAGTTAATATCACAAAAGGTCGGAAATAGTAGGGATCTGAGTAGTTAACTAACCTGCTCGTGTTTAACTGCCCTCCCGCCCGGGTGGGTAAGGTTAAAATTGACCCCACTGTCTCAACTCAAGATGAATCAATATTGTTAAATATATGCATAACAATGTAACAAACTCCAGCATACTTGATTTATTGTGTTCTACTTTTTCTTTATTTTCTATGATGGCTTTTGTTTGCAATTTCTGTGAATGGTTGGATGTTTTTGCTCATCATTGTGGGTGTACATCTTGCTTGAAAGGTCTTTTTGGAAAGACCTGATTGCACTGGAGAGGATACAGAGGAGATTTACGAGATGTTGCCGGGAGTGGTGAATTTTGGCTATGAGGACAGATTGGATAGGGTGGGTTTGTTTTCCTTGAAACAGAGGAGGCTAAGGGGAGACCTCATTGATGTGTATAAAATTATGAGGGGCCTAGATATAGTGGATAGAAAGGGCCTATTTTCCTTAGCAGAGTGGTCAACAACCAGGGGGCATAAATTTAAAGTAATTGATAGAAGGTCTAGAGGGGATTTGAGGGGAAATTTCTTCACGAAGAGGGTTTTGGAGGTCTGGAACTCACACCCATCAACCAGGATCACCACAAAGCAACGTATCGATACAAACATTTTATCAGAAACCGCAGTGGTGGGAGACCAGTCAAAACCTGGATATAAATATGCGAGCTGGAAGCAGCTCAAAGCAGCAGGTCGACACAGCAGCTTGACACAAGTCAAAAGAGACAGAAGAAGTAGAAGGACACGTGTACATACAGAAGGACATGTAAGCAGAAACAGAAGAACATATAGAACGAACAGGACAGAAGGACATGTAGGACGAACATACACAGAAGGAACAGCACTGCAGAGAATGGCCAGAAAAATAACCAACCGGTCATGGAACCAAAAATCACGAACTTACAAGCTACAACCAGGAAGGGTGATTGTATGTCTCCAGTTGATTTCTGTCAGAAGTCTAGTTCTGTAGTTTTGGTTAGTTTTTCTGCATAATAAAACTGACACTGGGTTAAGCCTAAATTTTGTGCCATGTTTTGTCCTTTTCGCCTATAAGTTCCGAGGTCAAAGGATCAGGGTAGAGTGCAAAACATATACACGCAGCCTACAAGACCTTACCCCCATGAAATTACAGGGAGCACTGCTCCTACCTGTGCGTTAGAAGGCTGTGCTTCCAAAAAGAGGTTATCACTGAGATATGCCAGCTCATTAAGGCAGACGTGCAACCTACCAGCACCATCAGCATCGCACTGCCTGTCGAGTTGAAGATGACTGCGGCACTTTCCTTCGATGCATCGGGCTCATTTCAGGCCTCAGCTGGCGACATATGCGATATCGCTCAACACGCCACACATCGCTGCATTCGCCAGGTGACTGAAGCGCTTTACGCACGCAGGATGGACTTTATTAACGGTCCAATGACCAGGGAGGCACAGAGTGAGAGGGCTTTGAGTTTCTCAAGAATTGCAAACTTCCCCAAGGTTCAGTGTGCCATATACTGTACGCACATCATCCTGCGAGCAACTTTAGAGGAACCAGTGGTTTACCAAAACTGAAAGGGATTTCACTCCCTGAACGTGCAGCTCGTCATCGACCACATGCAGCGCATCATGGCAATTAATACCAATTTTCCAGGGAGCATTCATGTGTGAGAGCACTATCTCTGACCTGTTTAAGAGTCAGCCACAAGGTCAATGCTGGATGCTGGTGGACAAAGGATACGGCCTTGCCAGCTGGCTCATGAGCCCCCTCCGGAACCCTCAGACAGAAGCCGAGAAGTGCTACAACAAAAGCCAAAAAGCCACCCACAATATCGTCGAAAAGACAATTAGAGTGCTGAAGCAATGCTTCCGATGTCTGGACCAATCTGGAGGCAGCCTGCAATATTACCCTGAGCAGGTCGCTGAGTTCATTGTGGTGTGTTGCATGTTGCACAACTTAGCCATCATGAGGGGCAGGAATTGCCACATGGGACTGCAGGACCTCCTCAAGAGAAAAGGGAAGAGGAAGAGGAGGAGGAGGACAAGGGCAAGGTCATCAAGGAGGACGAGGAGCATGGCAATGAACCCATGCCCCACAACAGCACAGAGGAAGCCTCATGGTGCTATCGCCACTGCAAAACTGATTTTTTTTTTTTGAAATTCGTAGCCAATCGTTCCAATTCTTTGTCAAATCACAAACGCCAGAGGTCACCTTGGGCCCATTCAAGGATCACTCTGCGCCAATGCTCTTAGCCAAAAGGCCTAGAGCCACTGCACCATTCCTGGAAGTACTGCAATACCAGGTTGGTGCCATGGAGGCGGATGGGTCAGGTCCCCCACACACCTCCGTGGAGGTGGATGGGTCAAGCCACCCCACCCACCTCCTATTTCCAAAAAAGCAAGCATATACCTTCCTGATCCAGGGAGAACCACCTTGGGGTTATGGTGGTTACTCCCCTGTCAGGTCAGTTACGCATGATCTTAGCCAAAAGGCCGAGAAGCGATGCAAAACTGATACGTCAGCAGCCCATAAATGAATGCTTTGCTTGAACGGTGAGAGTTAGGTTTCACCCTTGCCTGGCCATTGTACGCAAACCTTATAATGATTGTTACCCCTCATTTGTAAAAGTGAGTGAGACACTGCACAAGAGTGGTTTACTTGAATAAAACAATTTTATAAAATATTAAATTTGTCAAAATGTCAAACACAAAAATGCAAACTTCAAAAACATTACAAACAAGAACAACACAACAAACAAATCATGTAAAACTGCAAACAATCCCAACCATCACAAATCTTTAATAAAATATACAAAACAACACCTCCCCCCCCCCCAACCAATCCCCAACCCTCCAAGGATTCTACCTGCGACCACCTTTCTCAATGTCTTTTCCCCCCGATCCTTGGCCCTGCCCTCCTCCTCCCGTTATTACTACCCCTGCCCTGCCCGCATTAGTACCAAGACGTCATGCAGCGGGGCATCTCAAGTGCAGCTGCTGAAGGGGGGGGGGCGATAATGGCAGCGCTATGAGTGGGGGCTCTGGAGGAATGGGGGTTGTTGATGACCCGTCTTCAGAGTCGGAAGAAATTGCTTCCTCCCGATGATCAGATGCAGTCGCCATTGGTCGCCGTATGACACCTTGGAATGCAGCATCATATCCTGAGACCATCAATTGCCACATGGCATTGACGGTCTGGGAATTCTCCCTCACCACCACTATCAGCCCCGCCATGTCCTCCGATTGATGTATGGATAATGCGATGATGTTTTGGGATGAGCCACCAATGGCCTGGATGAGCTCTTAACCCACGTCGACGCTCGCCCTAGACAGTCCAACCATGTCCAGGTCAATGCCTGCCTGTCGTGGAGCATATCCGGCTTGCCGGATCAGCCACCATGGATTCAGCACAGGGGCTGGAACACTTGGTGTGCGCCACTGCACACTGTTTGGTCCCGCTTCTGCGGATCGGAATTCAGGAAAATTGGATTCTGACGAGGAAGCGGTGGTCGCAGGTGGAGTGAACCCTTCAAAATCCCCCTCCTCTCCCCCATCCTCCTCCGCCACCACCACAAAAGTTTGAGGAACGTCCTCCTCCTCCCCTGCCTCTGGGAATTCCACTACTACAGCTCTCATGGGAGGGGCTGTTGGTGCAGACTGCTGCTGCTGCTCCTCCTGTGCAACTGTAAAACATAATATTAATGGTTAGCAACAGGGGAGGTGAGGAGAGCGAAGGGGCGGTGACACGAGTACGCCCACGTTACACAGGCTTACGTAGAGTAGCAACACCGTTGCATCATATATTGCCGAGGATCATTGCATGAAATTATCATAAACAGAGTGGACAGAAGCTGCATTTCATGTTCCCGGCGTTACAGTACATTCTACATTATTTTGACATAACATTGAATTACATGACCGCAGCAAAGCCCGGGGATTATGCAGGACTTACCCTCCATGAGCACCGGATCAGCACCACCATGATCATGCATGCCCACCAGGTCGGTCAGGTCGACAGTCTGCGGCGGACCACCGCCTGCCCTGCGGAGCTCAGCCCTATTGCTCGCTAATTTTCTCTGCAAAGGTGACAAGTGCAATGTGTAAACTAATTTCACAGCTACTATTACGGAACACATAGATAGACATCCCCAATTAACCATCCCCAGTCCTTTCCTCAGTGGACCATTTGTGTACCATTAGGACGCAAGTGGTGCATGATGAACACATCTCAGTACAAAACCAGTGCAATGAGATCGATGATAGGAAATAATGCGTGACACCAAGCTTTACAACATAAGATCTACATTATGAGTAATTAGTCAGTGCATGATAAAAGTTATTACTTACTCTCGCTAACGCAACCATATTGTTCGACCGCTTGCAGCACTGGTTTAGCCCCCGCGTTACTTGTGCCACAGAAGACACCGCCTCCCCGACCTCTCTCCAAATTCACTGACATGTAGCAGGGGCGGGTTTTCCGCATCCACCCCAGGTCAAAAGCCCCCATCGAGCCTCGACCTCATGGAATAGTGCTTCCAGGGCCTCCTCCGAGAAGCGCACGGCCCTCCTCCTTCCCACGATCTCTCTCTCCGACTGCACCGCGTCCTCTCCTACTTGCATCTTCCTCGTTAGGTAGGTAGGTACCATATATATATTAATGAATTATATCCTTTATAATATTCTTATATTTTATTATATTATATTGTTTATTTTTTTATATATACATATATATGATATGGCTCCTCTCTTCTGTCCTCAAGAATGACTTCTCTTGACTGTCTCTCTCTCTCTCTCTCTCCCTCCCTCCCTCCCCTCTCACTCTGCGCATGCGCAGGTGACCCTCTGACCCCCGAAATCGCGGGAAAAAAATATCTCGGAAAAAAAAAATCGCACATGCGCATACGCCCGTTGCTAGGGACACCCAGCCTTATTCCACTATTAGAACCACCACCACCCAGTGAATACCTCTACCGCCACCACCTAGTGAATACCATGACCACCACCGCTGGGAAAAAAAGCGAAACTAGCGGCTTCGGGTCTTAGCAGTATTCCAGCGGTTCTAAAAAGCCGAACAGCATTTACCGCCGGAATACCGCCGAGATATGGGCGGTGGCACTAAAAATGGAAACTCTAACCCATAGAGTACAAAAGCCAGGGAGTTATGCTAAACCTATATAAAACATTATTTCGGCCACAGCTGTGAAGGCTTTGGAGAGAGTACAGAAGAGATTTACTCGAATGGTTCCAGGGCTGAGGGATTACAGTTATGTGGATAGATTGGAGAAGCTGGGGTTGTTATCCTTACAGCATAGAAGGCTAAGATGTGATTTGATAGAGATGTTTAAAATCATGAAGGATTTAAATAAAGCAAACAAACAGAAACTGCTTCCAATGGCTGAAGGGTCGATAACCAGAGGGCACAGATTTAAGGTGATTGGCAAAAGATCCAGAGGCAATATGAGGAAAACTTTCTTACGCAACGAGTGATTAGGATTTGGAATGTATTGCCCGATAGGGTGCTGGAAACAGATTCAATAGTGGCCTTCAAAAGGGATTTGTTAAATACTTGAAGGAGAAAATATTGCAGGGATATGAGGAAAGAGCGGGGGAGTGGGACTAACTGGATTGCTCTTCGAAAGAGCCGGCGCAGGTACGACGAGACGAATGGCCTCCTTCTGTGCTGTTCTAGTCTGTGATTCTATGTATGTTGAAATACTTTTCAGCCCTTACATTAATACATCTAGTCAAATCAAGGCAATTCTACTTTATTCAGGCCCCGATATTGGTGGCATAACCGCCCAATGCCGCCCACTGCCGCCGATTTTCTCCCCTCTGTGCTAGTTTCCACTTGGGCTGGAGTGAGCAGGAGGGGAGTACCTCCAGGAACCGCCCGCTGAAGGCTGCTGACGGCCAAGTAGCTTAAGTGGCCTCCCGCCCGCCAAGATGCCAGCTTTGTGTGGGTGGGAGTCGGCGGGAGTCGGCACCAGCAGGGAGAAGGTCTGTTGCGTGGAGGCTGGTCTAACCCCGACGGTAAGAACATAAGAACATAAGAAATAGGAGCAGGAGTAGGCCATACAGCCCCTCAAGCCTGCTCCGCCATTTAATACAATCTGATCCAATCATGGACTCAGCTCCACTTCCCTGCCCGCTCCCCATAACTCTTTATCCCCTTATTGTTTAAGAAACTATCCATTTTTGTCTTAAATTTATTGAATGTCCCAGCTTCCATAGCTCTCTGAGGCAGTGAATTCCACAGATTTACAACCCTTTGAGAGAAGAAATTTCTTCTCATCTCAGTTTTAAATGGGCGGCCCCTTATTCTAAGATCATGCCCTCTAGTTCTAATCTCCCCCATCAGTGGAAACATCCTCCGTGCATCCACCTTGTCAAGCCCCCACATAATCTTATACGTTTCGATAAGATCATTTCTCATTCTTCTGAATTCCAATGAGTAGAGGCCCAACATACTCAACCTTTCCTCATAAGTCAACCCCTTCATCTCCAGAATCAACCTAGTGAACCTTCTCTGAACTGCCTCCAAAGCAAGTATATCCTTTCATAAATATGGAAACCAAAACTGCACGCAGTATTCCAGGTGTGGCCTCACCAATACCCTGTATAACTGTAGTAAGACATCCCCGCTTTTATGCTCCACCCCCTCTGCAATAAAAGCCAAGATTCAATTTGCCTTCTTGATCACTTGCTGTACCTGCATACTATCCTTTTGTGTTTCATGCACAAGTAACCCCAAGTCCCGCTGTATAGCAGCACGTTGCAATCTTTCTCCATTTAAATAATAACTTGCTCTTTGATTTTTCTGCCACAGTGCATGACCTCACACTTTCCAACATTATACTCCATCTGCCAAATTTTTGCCCACTCACTTAGCCTGTCTTTGTCCTTTTGCAGATTTTTGTGTCCTCCTCACACATTGCTTTTCTTCCCATCTTTGTATCATCAGCAAAGTTGGCTACATTACACTCAGTCCCTTCTTCCAAGTCGTTAATATAGATTGTAAATAGTTGGGGTCCCGGCACTGATCCTGCGGCACCCCACTAGTCACTGTTTGAAAACCAGAGAATGAACCATTTATCCTGACTCTCTGTTTTCTGTTAGTTAGCCAATCCTCTATCCATTACCCCCAACCCCGTGAACTTTTATCTTGTGCAATAACCTTTTATGTTGCACCTTGTTAAATGCCTTCTGGAAGTCCAAATACACCACATCCACTGGTTCCCCTTTATCCACACTGTTCGTTACATTCTCAAATTCCAGCAAATTTGTCAAACATGACTTCCCCCTTCATAAATCCATGCTGACTCTGCCTGACCGAATTTTGCTTTTCCAAATGTCCCGCTACTGCTTTTTTAATAATGGACTCCAACATTTTCACAACCACAGATGTTAGACTAACTGGTCTATAGTTTCCTGCTTTTTGTTTGCCTCCTTTTTTAAATAGGGGCGTTACATTTGCAGTTTTCCAATCTGCTGGGCCCTCCCCAGAAT
The DNA here is from genome assembly GCF_044704955.1 of Pristiophorus japonicus. Lineage (NCBI taxonomy): Eukaryota > Metazoa > Chordata > Chondrichthyes > Pristiophoridae > Pristiophorus > Pristiophorus japonicus. The sequence continues at coordinate 225,968,051 of NC_091981.1, forward strand.
CCAGGGAATTTTGGTAAATTAAAACAATGCATTGTAAGTACGAAGACCTTCAATAAAAGGTTAGTGAAGATCTTTAAAAACATTTTTTCACAGCAACTTACCCAGATGTTGTCCCCTGAATGTGTTCTGATGTTTTATTTTCTTTGTAATGATTTTTATTTTTCGGTCTTCCACCCTTCCTGGGCCTGACTCCTCCTCAGCGGCACTTGGGTGGCAAGAGCATTTGCCACCATGATTGAGAGCTCCTGCCCGCTGCTGCCCAGATTGACAGCGTAAACCGTTATTTTGGGCACCGGCTGGTACCGCCACCTTTTTTAGAGGGATCTTCCTGGCAAAGTACCGCCTGGTCTCTCAGCGACCGTCAGCGTTCCTTTGGGCAGCACTTGGGCGGGCCTTAGGTTTCACCGATTTCGGGGCCTCATTATTTAACTGTAAGTTTAACATCATATTTATATATCAGTAGAAGGTCATACGACCGTGTCAGTTAAAAACACTGTGCCTTATTGAGAATTACACAAAGCTACACTGGGCCTTCAAGTTGTTCCATGTACAGCAAGATCTGACCTGTGTGAAATGGAACAGTAAATACCTGCAATTAAGCTCAGTGTTTGATTTGTCATTAAGGCTCTACAGCGAGGCACATGATGACCCTCCAATACAAAGCATGGTAAGCTTCAATTGTTGTCTTATATCTGTGATTAGGATCAAAAGAGACAACTGTAGGCCAGATAAATTGCACTGCCCTTCAATGATTGGAGATAGTATACTGTGCAGCCTCTCCTGAAACTTAAAATACTATTTTTCAATTATTTAAATTAGAGCACTTTAATAATTGTGAATATTTATTAAATAGCACAGTATTCTATCTGAAACTATTTGTAGTATTATTTACATTTCTTAATTTTCCAAATATTTCCTTGCAGATCCTTTAATGCCTGGTGGATCCTCTGATATCCCCTTTGATATTCATGACTATTTATAAGATTACTATAATTTCACTTGGAGCCTCAATCACAATAACCAAATAAAGGCAACTGATATGGATAAGTGCTACCAAAGATAAATGTTGGTAATCAGATCAAGTTGTGCCCTCTATTTCTTTTTGACTCATTTGTCCAATTTTCTGCCTAACATTTCTCTCCTTTTTGCTAGTCTATAATACCTTAGATGTCCTGATACCTCATAAAAGTGTTCATTTTCAACATTGGGGGAGATTTTCAACTGCAGGCCGCCTGTTGCTCGCCTGTAAAACAGACAGCTGGCAGTTGGAAATTTGGGGGGGGGGGGTACGTCAGCCGACTCACTGATACCCAAAGCACCCCTTACATAATTTTCAGGTGGGCCTTGGGTATCTTTTTTCATCTAGCCAGAATAGCCTTAAAGTCTACCCAGTGCAATACTCTACCCAGGAGTCCAATCAATATTATTGATCACACTTTGTGTGAAACGCCTTCTGATATCAGTCTTAAATTTGCCTTTTACTAGTTTGAACCTCTAGCCCCCTGTCCTTCTCTGGTAATTTAATTTAAAGTCATCTTCTGGATTTCCATTTTTCTGTGGCGTAATACCTTATACACCCCTATGAGATGACATAGAAGAGATCTCTTTTCAATGTTGAAAAGCCCAAAGGCTAAAATTTTGATAGCGGTAAAAAGCGGTCGATGCCAATGCAGGCCGGTTAACAGCTGTTGAAAATGGTGGCGCTTGCAGGATTGAAAAATTGCTGGGAACTAATTAACATTAGCCAGTGCGAAACTCACTGTGCAACACCATCCTGATGGCGTTCGTCCCAGCAGAAGGCCTTAATGTAGCTTGGCCGGTAGCATCATTGCAGCCTGCCCTGAAAGTGAGGCTGTCATTTCAGTAAAGCGGTCGGTCTCTTAAAGGGGAACTGCTTTCTGAAATGAAAAAAATTAAAATCATGCAAAAATAGGCAGTTTTTAACCCTTACAGCTCAACTGCCCTCTGAAAACAAAATTTAAAAGAATTCCCAAATGGAAGTCTTCAGCTCTTTAAGCTGAATTGCCTTCCGCACCTACAAAAATGGGAAAAGTACTTCAGCGCTAACACAAATGGTTCAGCAAGCCAGGGAAGGGGCACCCACAGTCTTGCACACAGCACTCCAGCTTTGTACAGGGGGTCAACACTGCAAATGAGGTCCTCTATCCACAGGGACCCAGGCAGAAACAACGAAGTGGGACCACAGCACCAAGGATATCACTGCCAGCTGCGTTGCCCCCACCACCTCACTCCAGTGCCCAAAGAAGCTTCATGACCTCAGACCAGTGGTCAAGGTCAGTGAATGCATTTTCAAAATCTGTCTCCTACCAACTTCACCACTAGCCTCACACACCGCACAATGCACGACTCACCCCTCCCAGTCACTCCTTACGAACAATCTGTACCAAACACAAGGCAGACCTCACATTTCGAGCTTCACCTCATCCCCTTGGAGGAGACAGTGCTGGCCATTCTTGGCAGGGGCATGGCTGAGTTCTTGGTCAGCAGCAGGGCTGAAAATATACAAAATGCTGGTATCCTCTATGTTATCCTTCTTCTCACATGCATCTCTTGCTTTCCCGCCCTCCACTCACCACAACTCCACCCTTGTGTCTTCCTCAGTTTACACACCTGAAACACCATCACTCGATTTCACACTCCAAGCCACCAGCTCCCCAAGGTCGAACAGCAAGGCCATTTGCAGTGTCCCCCACTGAAAGTCAGCAGCCTTCCACCAGCCATGCTGCAGCCACTGGAGTAGCACTGTGTGACATCAGTAAGCTAGGCAAAGGAACACACAAGACAGTCATGAAGGGAATGCATAACGATGATGAGTTGATTTCTTGATGTCATATTGGATGGATAGATGCATAAAGTTGGATTGGAAAATTTGCTTTGTGGTGGCTTTTATTTCAGCATTGTGGTGAAGAGGACACTGTGACAGTCAGTAACAGAGGGAAGGTAAGGTGTGGGACAAATGTTGAAAAGGGAATTTTGGCTGTGGTCACTGGTACTGCAGGTGGATGATTTCATCCCAGATATCCTGGCCAGAAAGGGGCTGTCTGCATTGCATCCTTCCCTTTGCTTCCTCCTCTTCTGCGTCTTCCTCTTCCCTCTGCGAAAGGATGCTTTGAATCTGAAATAAAAGCATAAAATGCTGGAAAGACTCAGCAGGTCAGGCAGCCTCTAGACCTGAGACGTGAACTCTGTTTCTCTCTCCACGGATGCTGCCTGACCTGCTGAGTATTTCCAGCATTTTCTGTCTTCTTAGAGGCCTTCCTTTATCATCCTAGGCCTTGCAAGCATCCAACAGCACTCCCTGCACACTTAAAAAATGTTTAACATGTGTTTCACCAAGCCACTACTTCAATAATATTTTTAGAAATCCAGTCCGAAAGCTTAAATGCAAATTTACCTGAAAGATGTGTATCCCTTTAAGAAGTGCTGGCAGCATTTCTGTCAGTCTGCTGAATGCTCAGTTTTCAAAGTGAGCGTAGGATCCAGCGCAGAACTCAACGCTAAGGTCGAAGTTTGCAGAGGTGATGTTAAGTCAGCGTGACATCACCCTCTCTTCATTTACATCCCCAAGGTCAGTGCTGCGATCGGCAGTGCTAAAGCCCTCACCAAATGATGATCGGCAGTGCTAAGGCCCTCCCCAAAATGGCAATCGGAGAGTCCCGCCCCAGAGAAGCTTACTAGAGTGGCGGTCACCATTTTTGCCAAGAGAGCGGCACAAACGGGTGACGGTAAGCAGCCCAATTTCTGGGCCCAAGTTTTGCCATAACTCAGTTTTTCGCATAACTCAGACCATCAACGCCAGAGTTCAGTCATGTGACTCTTCTTTGCACCCCCTCCAATGCATGGATATCTATTTGTGTCTCGGTGACCAGAATCTCACACAGTACTCAAGATATGGTCTGACCAGAGCATTGTACATTTTGGTTGTAACATTCTATGACTTGTATTCCCTGGTTTGGATATATAGTTCAACATTCTATTGGCTTTATTGATTACTGCTATGCATTAGTTGGACATATTGAGAGTTGAGGCTATTACGCCATCTATGTCTGTTTCATCTTTATCTTTTGCCAGTTCAACACCTTTCATCTTATTTGCAATAAATTTGATCTGCCATCGTCCAATTCACTCTGTAATTTCTGAAATGCCTCCTCCAATTCTACTGGCCCTCCTTGTTTGGTATCATCTGCAGACTTGACTAACTTGCATTGAGTTTCTGAGTCCAAATCATTGGTATAAATTAAAAACAGTAGTGGTCTCAACACTAAACCCTGGTACACCCCTCCACGACGACATAACTTCCCTAATGAAAACCCATTGTTTTCAACCTTTAGCTGATTTCTTATCTGTACCCAAGATTTAGCCAGAATTCCCACAGTTTTAATCAATCAACTGTGCTTCTACATGTCAATGTACAATATTGCTTACCATACGCCATTTGGGATATCACTTGCTCGAAGCAGTCAAGGTGGTTGGTCAGGCAGGATCTTACCCTTTGACTCCATGTTAGATGACATGAAATAAGTTTCTTTGTACTGATGAGGCCCGAAATTCTACGGGTCGCGATCCCAGGACTTACACTGGGAACATGTCCACCAATGCCCTCTGGCTCTGATCCTGTCAGGCACTGTGGGGTTAGGTGTAGGGCACTTAACTAGCATAGGGGCCAATGGATGTACATGTCACGATGGGTGCAACCTAGGCATGTGCCTGCTGGAAAACCCAGCCTTAGCTGCTGAGTTCATGGAGGCTGGTGGGGCCACCTCCCCCAGAAATGCACATAAATTGGCCCCTGGCAGTTCTCTAGCTAAGGTCTGCAGAAGCCCAGCCTACTGTCCTAGCCTGGATCCTCCCCCTTCTCGCCATGTTGGGCCAGCCTCAAGCAGCTGCCACGTTTCTTCCCACTCATAGTACTGGCTTCCAAAATTATGCTGGATTCCGAGGACGCTGCGGTAACTCCCAACGAAGGGGATTCTCATCCCTGGCCCCGACCCCTCTCACATGCCCCTTAGATACTAGCAACATGGGCTGGGGCCCAGAATATCCGGCTCATACATAAGAACATAAGAATTAGGAACAGGAGTCGGCCATCTAGCCCCTCGAGCCTGCTCCGCCATTCAAAAAGATCATGGCTGATCTGGTCGTGGACTCAGCTCCACTTACCCGCCCGCTCCCCATAACCCTTAATTCCCTTATTGGTTAAAAATCTACCTATCTGTGATTTGAATACATTCAATGAGCTAGCCTCAACTGCTTCCTTGGGCAGAGAATTCCACAGATTCACAACCTTCTGGGAGAAGAAATTCCTTCTCAACTCGGTTTTAAATTGGCTCCCCCGTATTTTGAGGCTGTGCCCCCTAGTTCTAGTCTCCCCGACCAGTGGAAACAACCTCTCTGCCTTTATCTTGTCTATCCCTTTCATTATTTTAAATGTTTCTATAAGATCACCCCTCATCCTTCTGAATCCAATGAGTAAAGACCCAGTCTACTCAATCTATCATCATAAGGTAACCCCCTCATCTCCGGAATCAGCCTCGTGAATCGTCTCTGTACCCCCTCCAAAGCTAGTATATCCTTCCTTAAGTAAGGCGACCAAAACTGCACGCAGTACTCCAGGTGTGACCTCACCAATACCCTGTACAGTTGCAGCAGGACCTCCCTGCTTTTGTACTCCATTCCTCTCGCAATGAAGGCCAACATTCCATTCACCTTCCTGATTACCTGCTGCACCTGCAAACTAACTTTTTGGGATTCATGCACAGGGACCCCCAGGTCCCTCTGCACCACAGCATGTTGTAATTTCTCCCCATTCAAATAATATTCCCTTTTACTGTTTTTTTTTCCAAGGTGGATGACCTCACAAAAGGCTCCTGGCCTTTTTTTGGCCCTTCCACCTGCACTTTGGTTGGCGTTGCAGGGGAAGTAAGAACATAACAACAGAATAGGAGCAGGAGTAGGCCATACTGCTCCTCGAGCCTGCTCCGCCATTCAGATCACGGATGATCGTCGACCTCGACTTAATTTTCCTGCCTGATTCCCATATCCCTTGATTCCCTTAGTGTCTAAAAAAAATGGACTGTCTGTTCCATAATCTTCACATGATAATTGATTCTTTATCGTACACAGAGTTGATGTAAAATTGATAGATTTGTAGTTGCCTGTGTGTGATTTGTTACCCTCTTTAAAATGGGCACCTCATTAACCTGCCCTCATCTAAGTCAACGCATGCTCATGATATAGCAGAGGCTACTGGATGGCAAACAGAAGGGAGATCCCAGGTTGGTCTTTCACCTCTCTACGTCAGAGATGCTAAATTTAATTGTTCTGTCTTTTGATGAAGATTATATAAATTTGTAGCTATAGCACTTGGTTTGTTTGTAAAATTATACATTCTCTTCCTCTGAAGGATAATGTCGCAGTCATCATCCAGTAGTGACAGAAATAACAACTAAAATACAACATGTTATTTCAGATCAAATTAATTCCTCTGTTTTTCAAAAATCTTTTCAAATATTGAATTTTTTTCACAAATTGTCATTGCTTTAACATGAGTAATTTTGTACCACAACTCAGCTCTGCTATTTTTTTTAATAAGTTTTGCTGTTTCAATTTATTTCAAAAAAAAAAATCACATTTTGTAATCCAGAGGCCTGGACTAATGATCCAGGGACATGAGTTTATTTATTTATGAATTTAAATGAAATAAATCTGGAATCAAAAGCTAGTACCAGTAATGGTGGTCATGAAATTATTGGATTGTTGTAAAAACCCATCTGGTTCACTAATGTCCTTTAGGGAAGGAAATCTGCCGTCCTTACCTGGTCTGGCCTACATGTGACTCCAGGCCCACAGCAATGTGGTTGACTCTTAACTGTCCTCTGGAACGGCTTAGCAAGCCACTCAGTTGTAACAAACAGTTACAAAAACAATAATAAGAATAAAACTGACTTCGGAGACAACAACGGCACACCCAGCCCAGCCAACTCTGAAAAGTCCTCCTTACTAACATCTGGGGACTCGTGTCAAAATTGAAAGAGCTGTCTCACAGACTAGTCAAGCAACAGCCTGACATAGTCATACTAACAGAATCATACCTTGCAGCCAACGTGCCAGACTCCTCCAACACAGTCCTTGGAGCTATTTCCTGTCCCACCGGCAGGACAGACCCACCAGGGGTGGCGAGACAGTGGTATACAGTTGGGAGGGGGTGGCCCTGGGCGTCCTTAACATTGACTCCAGAACCCATGAAGTCTCATGGCTTCAGGTCAATCATGGGTAGGGAAACCTCCTGCTGATTACCACCAACTGCCCTCCCTCAGCTGATGAATCAGTATTCCGCCATGTTGAACACCCTTGGAAGAAGCACTTCGTGTAACAGAGCACAGAATGTATTCTGGGTGGGGGGACTTCAATGTCCATCACCAAAAGTGGCTCGGTAGCACCATTACTGATGGAGCTGGCCGAATCCTGAAGGATATAGCTGCCAGACTGGGCCTGCAGCAGGTGGTGAGAGAACCAACACGAGGGAAAAACCTGCTTGACCTCGTCCTCACCAATCTACCTGTCACAGATACATCTGTCCATGACAGCATTGGTAGCAGTAACCACCACACAGTCTTTGTGGAGACAAAGTTCCGTGTTCACACTGAGGACAGCCTCCATCGTGCTGTGTGGCACTACGACCATGCTAGAACAGATCTAGCAGTTCAAAATTGGCCATCCGTGAAGTGCTGTGGGCCATCAGCAGCAGCAAAATTGTATTCCACCAGACTGTGTAACCTCATGGCCCAGCATATCCCTCACTCTACCATTACCATCAAGCCAGGGGACCAACCCTGGTTCCTTGAGGAGTGCAGACGAGCATGCGAGGAGCAGCACCAAGCATATCTAAAAATGAGCTGCTGTAATATATAATTCCATCAAGTGGGCTACTGCTCCATGCAGTGCACGACTGTAGTAATGCAGACATTGCTGTTTACAATAATAAAAGCAGCAGGTGAAAGGTCACCTGACAAGTTCCTGGAGTTAACAGCCATCTTGTAAAAGAGTGTGTTTGTGAGGTCATAAAGAATATATAACATTGGCGATGAAGGATGGGATAATCACATTCCCGAGCTGAAATTTTTGTTGGTGGATGATTCCAGCCAAACAACAGAGAGATTAGAGAGGTCCTTTGTTTGCTGAACAGCTAAAAATCCAAGGTAAGTTACAAGCACACTTGGCTGAATTGCCAGAGTCATATGGCTGTAACAAGGGAACCAGTGGATGTGGTGTATTTGGACTTCCAGAAGGCATTTGACAAGGTGCCACATAAAAGGTTATTGCACAAGATAAAAGTTCACAGGGTTGGGGGTAATATATTAGCATGGATAGAGGATTGGCTAACTAACAGAGACCAGAGAGTCAGGATAAATGGTACATTCTCTGGTTGGCAACCAGTAACTAGTGGGGTGCCACAGAGATCAGTGATGGGACCCCAACTATTTACAATCTATTAACGACTTGGAAGAAGAGACTGAGTGTAACGTAGCCAACATTGCTGACGATACAAAGATGGGAGGAAAAGCAATGTGTGAGGAGGACACAAAAAATCTGCAAAAGGACATAGACAGGCTAAGTGAGTGGGCAAAAATTTGTCAGATGGAGTATAATGTTGGAAAGTGTGAGGTCATGCACTTTGGCAGAAAAAATCAAAGAGCAAGTTATTATTTAAATGGAGAAAGATTGCAAAGTGTTGCAGTACAGTGGGAACTAGGGGTATTTGTGCATGAAATGCAAAAGGATAATATGCAGGTACAGCAAGTGATCAGGAAGGCCAATCGTATCTTGGCCTTTATTGCAAGGGGGATGGAGTATAAAAGCAGGGAAGTCTTACAACTATATAAGGTATTGGTGAGGCCACACCTGGAATACTGCGTGCAGTTTTGGTTTCCATATTTATGAAAGGATATACTTGCTTTGGAGACAATTCAGAGAAGGTTCACCAGGTTGATTCTAGGGATGAGGGGGTTGACTTATGAGGAAAGGTTGAGTGGGTTGGGCCTCTACTCATTGAAGTTCAGGAGGTGATTTTATCAAAACGTATAAGATTATGAGGGAGCTTGACAAGGTGGATGCAAGAGGATGTTTCCACTGATGGGGGAGACTAGAACTAGAGGGCATGATCTTAGACTAAGGGGCCGCCCATTTAAAACAGAGATGAGGAGAAATTTCTTCTCTCAGAGGGTTGTAAATCTGTGGAATTCACTGCCTCAGAGAGCTGTGGAAGCTGGGACATTGAATAAATTTAAGACAGAAATAGACAGTTTCTTAAACGATAAGGGGATAAGGGGTTATGGGGAGCAGGCGGGAAGTGGAGCTGAGTCCATGATCAGATCAGCCATGATCTTATTGAATGGCAGAGCAGGCTCGAGGGGCCGTATGGTCTACTCCTGTTCCTATTTCTTATATTCTTATGTTAACTCCTAACTTGACTTTTGATTTAGCTTGTCAAACAGCTATGATGATGGATATGGCTGACCTATATTCCCGAGAAATTTGTACCATTTCCAGTCGTCAGACAACCAAGGTGAATCGCATGCAGGTTAAAAGTAAAACGCAGTTGGGCCTTAAGGTCTCAGCAACTGGTAATAATAACAGAGCATTGCAGTCATGCTATCGGTGCCTAGGACAACACATTGCTCAAAGTAGTCCATATATGAAGACAGAGTGTTCCTTCTGCATGAAAACTGGGCATCTTGCAAAGGATGCTGACATAAGAATAAGCCAACTTTCAAGGCTATAAGTAGAAATCCCCAGAGACTACGTAGCATGGAAGAAAAGCAACAGAATGAAGAGGTTTTGGAGATACATGTCATCTGGAGAAAGAGGGTATCTAACAGCGATCCGAAAAGTATAATCATCCAAGTAGATGTTGCAGGAGCCAAGGTACCCATGGAAATCGACACTGGTGCATCCATGAGCTTAGTACCAGAATCGCTATATCTCAACAAATTGTGTGATTTCCCATTGGAGAAATCCAAGATAGAGCTGCGAGGCTACACAGGAGAGAACATTTCTGTGGTAGATTTTTTTCATCGTACTGGTGAAATACAACGATCAATTTCAGAGCTTGCCTCTCTTAGCACTGGCAGGAGACAAGCCTTACTAGGAAGAAACTGGTTGGGATCACTGAAGCTGGATTGGAGTGAGATTTTTTGTGTTGAAATGAGATTTGTATCGAAGGATTATGTCATCAAGAAGCATCTGAAGGTATTCTGTGAAACAGGCAGTGCGATCCAAGGCTTCAAGGCGAGTGTCAGGGTACAGAAGGGCACTAGACCAGTTTACTGCAAGCCACATCCCATACCATATGCACTCAAGGGGAAAGATGAACAAGAACTCAAAAGACTAGAGACTGAGAACATGATCTCTAAGATAGAGCTATGTAATTGGGCTACACCTATTGTTGTTATATCTAAGTCCGATGGTAAGCTAAGGTTGTGTGGTGATTATAAAGTAATGGTAAACCAGGATCTAGAGGTATGATGTAATTGGCATCATTGGCTCCAGGGTGACCAAGGCTAGGACTCAACATCCAGGGGTATTCAACATTTGGGAAGGATAGACAGAAAGGAAAAGAAGGTGGGGTGGCATTGTTGGTTAAAGAGGAAATTAATGCAATAGTAAGAAAGGACATTAGCTTGGATGATGTGGAATCGGTATGGGTGGAGCTGCAGAATACCAAAGGGCAGAAAACGCTAGTGGGAGTTGTGTACAGATCACCAAACAGTAGTAGTGATGTTGGGGACAGCATCAAAGAAGAAATTAGGGATGCGTGCAATAAAGGTACAGCAGTTATCATGGGCGATTTTAATCTACATATTGATTGGGCTAGCCAAAATGGTAGCAATGCGGTGGAGGAGGATTTCCTGGAGTGTATTAGGGATGGTTTTCTAGACCAATATGTCGAGGAACCAACTAGAGGGCTGGCCATCCTAGACTGGGTGATGCGTACTGAGAAAGGACTAATTAACAATCTTGTTGTGCGAGGCCTCTTGGGGAAGAGTGACCATAATATGGTAGAATTCTTTATTAAGATGGAGAGCGACATAGTTAATTCAGAGACTAGGGTCCTGAATTTAAGGAAAGGTAACTTCAATGGTATGAGACGTGAATTGGCTAGAATAGACTGGCAAGTGATACTTAAAGGGTTGATAGTGGCTAGGCAATGGCAAACATTTAAAGATCACATGGATGAACTTCAACAATTGTACATCCGTGTCTGAAATAAAAATAAATCGGGGAAGGTGGTTCAACTGTGGCTAACAAGGGAAATTAAGGATCGTGTTAAATCCAAGGAAGAGGCATATAAATTGGCCAGAGAAAGCAGCAAACCTGAGGACTGGGTGAATTTTATAATACAGCAGAGGAGGATAAGGGGTTTAATTAGAAGGGGAAAAATAGAGTATGAGAGAAAGCTTGCTGGGAACATAAAAACTGACTGCAAAAGCTTCTATAGACATGTGAAAAGAAAAAGATTAGTGAAACAAACGTAGGTCCCTTGCAGTCAGATTCAGGTGAATTTATAATGGGGAACAAAGAAATGGCAGACCAGTTGAACAAATACTTTGGTTCTGTCTTCATGAAAGAAGACACAAATAACCTTCCGGAAATACTAGGGGACCGAGGGTCTAGTGAGAAGGAGGAACTGAAGGGTATCCTTATAAAGCGGGAAATTTTGTGAGGGAAATTGATGGGATTGAAGGCCAATAAATCCCCGGGGCCTGATGGTCTGCATTCCAGAATACTTAAGGAAATAGCCCTAGAAATAGTGGATGTATTGGTGATCATTTTCCAACAGTCTATCGACTTTGGATCAGTTCCTATGGACTGGAGGGTAGCTAATGTAACACCACTTTTTAAGAAAGGAGGGAGAGAGAAAATGGGTAATTATAGACCGATTAGCCTGACATCGGTAGTGGGGAAAGTGTTAGAATCAATTATTAAAGATGAAATAGCAGCGCATTTGGAAAGCAGTGGCAGGATCGGTCCAAGTCAGCATGGATTTATGAAAGGGAAATCATGCTTGACAAATCTTCGAGAATTTTTTGAGGATGTAACTGGTAGAATGGACAAGGGAGAACCAGTGGATGCGGTGTATTTGGACTTTCAAAAGGCTTTTGGCAAGTTCCCACACAAGAAATTGGTGTGCAAAATTAAAGCACATGGTATTGAGGGTAGTGTACTGATGTAGATAGAGAACTGGTTGGCAGACAGGAAGCAGAGAGTCGGGATAAATGGGTCCTTGTCAGAATGGCAGGAAGTGACTAGTGGGGTGCCACAGGGCTCAGTGCTGGTCCCCAGCTACTTACAATATACATTAATGATTTGGATGAGGGAATTGAGTGTAATATCTCCAAGTTTGCAGATGACACCAAGCTGGGTGGCGGTGTGAGCTGTGACAAGGATGCTAAAAGGCTGCAGGGTGACTTGGACAGGTTAGGTGAATGGGCAAACGAGCGGCAGATGCAATATAATGTGGATAAATGTGGAAGTTATCATCTTGGTGGCAAAAACACTAAGGCAGAATATTATCTGAATGGCGGCAGATTAGGAAAAGGGGAGGTGCAACGAGACCTGGTTGTCATGATACATCAGTCATTGAAAGTTGGCATGCAGGTACAGCAGGCGGTGAAGAAGGCAAATGGTATGTTGGCCTTCATAGCTAGGGGATTTGAGTATAGGAGCAGGGAGGTCTTACTGCAGTTGTACAGAGCCTTGGTGAGGCCTCACCTGGAATATTGTGTTCAGTTTTTGTCTCCTAATCAGAGGAAGGACATTCTTGCTATTGAGGGAGTGCAGCGAAGGTTCACCAGACTGATTCCCGGGATGGCAGGACTGACATATAAGGAGAGACTGGATCGACTGGGCCTGTATTCACTGGATGAGAGGGGATCTCAGAGAAACATATAAAATTCTGACGGGACTGGACAGGTTAGATGCAGGCAGAATGTTCCCGATGTTGGGGAAGTCCAGAACCAGGGGACATAATCTAAGGATAAGGGGTAAGCCATTTAGGACTGAGATGAGGAGAAACCTCTTCACTCAGAGAGTTGTTAACCTGTGGAATTCCCTACCGCAGAGAGTTGTTGATGCTAGTTCATTGGATATATTCAAGAGGGAGTTAGTTATGGCCCTTACGGCTAAAGGGATCAAGGGGTATGGAGTGAAAGCGGGAAAGTGGTACTGAGGTGAATGATCAGGCATGATCTTATTGAATGGTGGTGCAGGCTCAAAGGGCCGAATGGCCTACTCCTGTACCTATTTTCTATGTTTCTATGTTTCTAATACATTGCCAAATGTAGAAGATTTGTTTACAATGTTGACAAGTGATCATGTCTTCTCAAATTTAGATCTCACAAACGCCTACTTACAACTTGAACTAGATGAGGAGTCCAAGTCATGCTTTACTATAAATACTGATTTAGGCCGATATCAATTTAATAGGCTACCATTTGGAGTGTCTTCCACCCCGCCATATTTCAAGGAGTGATGAACCAGATTTTGCAAGGCATTGAAGGGGTAGTATTTTATTTAGGTGACATACTAATTTCAGCAACAAACAAGAAAATCCATAACAACATATTGAATGAAGTGCTCAAATGGCTAGAGAAGCACAGAGTACGAGTGACTGCTCACAAGTGTGAGTTATTTCGAAACTCAGTGGAATACTTAGGGCACAGAATAGTCAAAGATGATTTACATCCAACCAAGGGAAAGCTGTATGCAATTAGAAATGCACCGACTCCCAAGAATGTCACTGAACTTCGATCATTTTTGGGTCTTTTGAACTATTATGGGAAGTTCCTACCAAATTTGGCTACAGTGTTACATCCACTGAATGAGCTGTTGAAAAAACAGGTCCATTGGAAGTGGTCAGAAGAAAGCAATGCAGCATTCAAGGAGTGTAAAAAGCAATTGGTAGAGAGCACCATGTTAGTTCACTATGACGTATCTAAGGAGATCAAGCTAGCATGTGACGCCTCTCCATATGGAATTGGGACAGTGATCTCTCATGTACTACATAGTGGGGAGGAGAGACCAATTGCTTTTGCTTCATGCACTCTCAGTGCCAGTGAGAGTAATTATGCGCAAATCGAAAGGGAAGCTTTGGCATTAATTTTTGGGGGTCAAGAAGTTCCACAAATACTTGTATGGTTGTAAGTTTACCATCATTATGAACCATAAGCCCCTGACAGCAATCCTCCATCCAAAGTCCCCAGTTCCAACATTAGCTGCAGCCCGAATGCAAAGATGGGCTTTAATTTTGTCAGCATATACATATGACATTGAGTACAGATGATCAGCTGATCACAGTAATGCCGATGCTATGTCTAGATTGGCTTCCCCATCGCAAATTACGTCTAATAGGGAAGAAGTGTTCTATTTGTCATACAGTGATGAACTGCCAGTCACAGCTGAAGAGATTGGTAGAACAACCAAACGTTATGTCAAAGGTGTATGATTACATAGCAAATGGCTGGCCAAACCAGGTATCAGAGAAAGATATTCATCAATGCCTCATTTGTAGGAATGAATTATCAGTCAATAAAGATTGTATCATGTCGAGTGCAAAAGTGGTTATGCCAAATAAATTCAGGTTCAAATTATTAGGAAATCTTCATGACCAGCACCTGGGAATGTGCTTCATCAAGAGTTTTGCATGCAGTTACTTATAGTGGCCAGGTCTTGATAAAAATAAAGGCTAGAACCTCACTTTTTTTGCATGCTTAACGCCCACTTAACGCCCATTTTACAGCTGAAATGACGTATTATGCCCAGATATCGCCCATTTAGCCACAAAATGGAAACTAACACCCATTTTTCAGAAACTTATCGCCTAACGTTACTTTCCTCATGTGCTTAACGCCGGGAAAAAATAATACCGCCCGCCCACTTTTTTGGGCAAAATCATCAGAATGGGCGAAATCAATGCCCATAATATCGCCCAGCGTTAATTTCCACACTGATTTAACGCTAAGATTCAATAATACCCCCCGCTCACTTTTTTTTGTCGTAAAGAGCATATTTACCGAAACTAGCAGACATGAGATCGCCCAGTGTCACTTTCACCACCTCGCAACATATCGGCCACAATATCGCTCGCCCAAAAAAACGCCCAGAAAAAGTGGAACAAACTGGAACTAATCACAGCATTATGGACGCCATGTTCTACATCACATGTCGCATCCTTTAAAAGGCTGCTGTGCTTCAACCTCGGCGGAGTTCAGATGTACTCTGGAGGTCGTTGGAGTTGATGTGATCATCTCTACAAACATCTTGACCATACTGTGACCAATTGGAATTTAACAAGTTTCTTTGTCGGTATTGTACATGTAGGCACTGTGTTAATGACTCCAAGGCAGGGGTATGGCGCTTGAACTGTACAGACTGTAGTCCTTTATTGCAGCTCCTAGAGTGAGGACACCAAGAGGTGAGCTTCCTTTTATATTGGGTTACCTGCATTGTACAGGTGGCGCTTTGGTCTCCAGCAGCAGCACGCTCTGATGTATAGGTAAGGTATATACATGGTGAAGGTACATTCAGGTCTAGTGTTACAGTACACCAGTACATCATTGGCATGCATACATAACAACACTCCCCCCTAAGCCTTTCCCAAGTCCTTATTGCCATGACATGGGGAGGTGGTCAGTAGTGGGCTCTGGGAGGTTGTGGTGAGGGTTGTGTGGGTGCCAGGTGTGATCCCTGTGCTTGAGGCTGCGCTCATTAATTACCCCCCCTCCCCTCCACACACACAAACCATGTGGGTGTTACTGTTGGAGGATTCCTCAGTGGTGGAGCCAGTGCAATGGGTAAGGTACATACACTTTAGAATGGGTAAGTGGTGGTGTTTGGTGGTGGGCAGGGCCACAGGGCTGTGTGGGCTCCTTGTCCTCCATTGGTGGTGGAAGTCTGGTCATCCCAGGTTCCGTCAGGAAAGCTGGAGGGTACTGGCCTCTTGCTCCTGGTGCTGGTCCTGGTGGCCAGGGGGTGTAGGGCCGATCTGGGGCAGGTTGCCAGTGGTGGTGACAGTGCTGCCCATTGACTGCAGTCCCTGCAGTGGGTCTGCTCCCACTGGGTATGTGTGAGCCCTTTCTGGGGCATCATATTTGTCCCAAAAGTCCAGGCTACATGGTCAGGTAGCTCGCTGGACCAGGGGGTTCCCACGGAGGGATACCTCTGGCATTTACATTGTACCTGTAGAACCCGGTGTCCTTTAACAGTCTACTTTCTGCATGCATGACACATTGGCTCTGATCACAATAGTCGATTTTACACTGTTATCTCTCTTCACATTATCACATTTAGCACTTACAACACTTTCTTGTGTATGGGTGTCTCCATACAGGGTTACATTTATCATATTAAAATTTCTAGCATCATCATTTAACAATACAAACTTGTTACTAACATCACTTTCACAAGCAGTCGTTACATTTTTTTCACTAGTTAATCCGGCATCACAATTTAACGTAACATTTGTATACCTGCATTCGCTTACTGCACTTTTAACTTTAATGTCTTTGGCATCGCTGTGTCTAGAGTGAAACTGTCCCTTTAATTTCTTTGGGTTACCAGTCTCCTTCAAGGGGGCCTTCCAATCCAGTTCGCCGCTCGGTGCCACGTGTCGCTCCTCCAACGCTGCCCCTTGTAGTCTCGTCGCGGCCATTTTGATTCTAGGTTCTTCGTCTCGTGGTGCGGCCGCCATCTTCTCGCTCTCCTCGAGGTATGCTGTGGTGATCTTTTTCTTCTCAGGTTCAGCCACAGATGTCGGGAATCCACCTTTTTCGACGATCTTCTTCCCTAGGGTTCCTGCCACGGCCCATAAGGTGAGGTCTGGACTTTCGGGTTGGGTAATCTCGCCACGGTGTTGTGCAGTCGTTGCCACGCAGTCGAGCTGGACGGTAGGATTTCAAGGTGCTGCGATGGATCCAAGTTCGGGGCTGCGTGGGATGTCGATCGCTGGGGCCCGGAGGCTGTCGTCGCTCCGACCAATTTGGACCTGCTTCATCCAACTTCTTCCCAGCAGCATTGGACCATCACCAGCAACAATCCACAAGGGAAGCTTGTTCATTGTGTCACCCTGGGATACCTGGACAACCACGCTGCCAACGACTGGGATGGTGCCTTTGGTGTAGGTGAGCAGCTTTGCCTGGGTAGGAGACAGTTTTGGTCGTTCGGCGGGATTGTTCCAAAGTTTTTCGAAGGTCATCTGGCTCATCAAAGACTGGCTCGCCCCTGTGTCGATCTCCATTGAAACTGGAACTCCGTTGATGTCCACTTCCATCTTCCACGAGGAACTCTCGGTGGAGCAGGTATAAATTCCGTACTTTTCTTCCAAGGTTGAGCAGCTTCATCTTCATCAGTGTCGGAGCACAGATGATCAGCCAGCTCTTCAGCAACGCGGTGAGTAAAGCTTTTTCTGCACATTCTCTGAAGGTGACTTTCGTGTTGCAGCCTTTGCAGGTATAGTCTTTGTAGTGGCACTGGTGGGCCCTGTGGTTTCCTCCACAGCGCCAGCACGGGGCTAGCTGGTTGGCCCCATGTGGCGGACTCAGGGTTGCGGGACTTGGGGCAGCCTTTGAAAGTCGCCATTCTGTTCACTGCGCTCGTCGGTTTAGAGTCCTGGGTGTGGATCATCATTCGTTTGGAGTCGCAGACTGAAATCATGAAGGCCTGGCTCACTTTGATTGCCTTCTGCAGGGTGACTGTGATGTCTGCAGAGAGCAGTTGGTGGAGGAGGCCCTCGTGGCCGATCCCAATAACAAAAATGTCCCTTAGTGCTTCTGTGAGGTGGTCACCAAAATCGCACGGTGCAGCCAACCTTCTTAAATCTGCAGCATACTTAGCAATTTCTTGGCCTTCGGGGCAACGGTGAGTGTAAAATCAGTGCCTGGCTGTGAGGATGCTTTCTTTGGGTTTCAGTTGCTCTTGTATTAAGGTCACGAGCTCCCCATAGCTCTTGGTTGTTGTCTTCGCTGGGGCTAGCAGGTCCCTGACGAGGCCGTGGATAGTGGGCCCACAACTACTGAGCAGGATGGCCCTGTGCTTGTTCGCCAGTGTGGCCGGTGAGTCCCCATCCAGGTCATTGGCGATGAAGAAGTGTTCTAACCTTTCCATGAAGGCGTCCCAATCTTCCCCATCAGTGAATTGTTGGAAGTTGCTGAGATTTGGAATTGTTGTGTCTGGAATTCGTGACCTTGTCGCCAGTTGTTGTATATGTAGACACTGTGTTAATGACACCATGAGGCAGGGGTATGGCACTTGAACTGTACAGACTGTAGTCCTTTATTGCAGCTCCTCGCGTGAAGACACCAAGAGGTGAGCTTACTTTTATACTGGGTTACCTGCAGTGTACAGGTGACCCTTAGGTCTCCAGCAACAGCACCCTCTGGTGTACAGGTAAGGTATATACAGGGTGAAGGTACATTCAGGTCTAGTGTTACAGTACATCAGTACATCATTGACATGCATACATAACAGTTGGGACATTCATTCTTTGTGACGAATCGGTGGAAAACAGAGAGCTACTGCAATGGGGCTTGTCATTTCTCACCCTCTCTTGATGACCAATTACATGCAGCAGACTCGAGATCACCGAAGGTACGCTCCACAGCATTCTGTGCCCAATGTGAGACATGCCAGACTGATGAGGAGGACCAGATGTTACACCACTCGCAAGTACAGGGAGAAGCAGTCTTACCTTGACTTGTCCGACATCACCTGCCTTCGGAGACAGCGCTTCCATACAGGGATTATCACTGAGCTATGCCAGCTGATAAGCGGAGATCTGCAGTCTGCCAGCACCATCAGTATTGCACTGTCTGTCAAGATCAAAGACACTGTAACACAGTCGTTCTACGCCTCGGCTACTTTTCAGGTCACAGCTAGCAACATTTGCAGACTTTCTCAACATGCCACACATTGCTGCATTAGACAGGTCACTGAAGCCCTGTACGCACACAGGAGGGACTTGATCAGCTTCCCAATGACCAGGGAGGTACAGACTGAGAGGGCTCTAGGATTCTCCAGCATTGCAAACTTCCCCAAGGTGCAGGGAGCAATCGACTGTACACACATCGCGATGCAGGCACCTTTTCAGGATGCAGAGCTTTTCAGGAACCGCAAGGGATTACAATCCCTGAATGTCCAACTGGTTGTCGACCACCAGCAAATTATACTGGCAGTCAATGCTCAATTTCCGGGCAGCATCCATGATGCTCACATCCTGCGTGAGAGCACTGTATCTGACTTGTTTAACAATCAGCCACAAGGTCAATGCTGGATGCTTGGTGACAAAGGATATAGCCTTGCCACCTGGCTGATGACCCCCCTGTTTGACACACACACTGAAGCCAAGAGGTGATAAAACAAGAGCCACAGAGCCACTCGCAATATCGTGGAGAAAACCATTGGAGTGCTGAAGCAGCGCTTCAGATGCCTGGACCACTCAAGAGGCGAGCTCCAATACCACCCTGAGCAGGTAGCTCAATTCGTGGTGGTGTGGTCTATGCTGCACAACTTGGCTATCAGGAGGGGACAAGAATTGCCTGATGAGTCTGACAGTCAACCTCACCAGAGAGAGGAAGAGGAGGATGAGGAGGCAGACGCTGACATTGGCCCAGACAATCAGGCTGACGCTGAAGCCATGCCCCCGCCCCCCTGTAGAGCGCATGAAAGGGCCAATGGTGGCATGATAGCTGCAAGAGCCTTATGTCAGGAGTTCATCAATGATCACTTTGCCTGAAAGAACGTTGGTGTTATTTACAAGGCTGATACACTGCTGGGTGTGCAGGTGATACTTTGTGGGCATCACCTTGGTGACAGTTAAAGTTTAAGCTGATTGAAGTTAAGTGTAATTATATCCTTTGATGTTAAGGAATCACCAGAGTGTAATGGTGCAGCTATCTGAGCCAATGCGCTGCAAGGTTTTGTTAAATAAAAAACATTTAAACCGAACACTTGTCTGAAATCATCAGTGTTTCTGTAAAAACCATCCCTTCCCCCCCACCACCCATTTCTCCTCCCCACCTCTACCCCTTCCCCTCCTGATTCCAAGCCGCCTGGCCGAGGAGCTCCTCAAATGATGTTTCATTGGGGGAGGAAGACGGCCGATCCGCTGCTTGGACGGATACAGGAGAAGATGGTCCCGAGGTGGGAATGTGCTCCGAGCCAGAAGCAAGATGATGCTGCTGGCTCTCATGTGTGGTTGGCAATTGGGGTGCAACACCTTGGGGTGCAGTGCCGCGCTCTGGGACCACTGGGAGCCCTCTGCCACCAGTGTTCCTGGATACCAGCTCCAGGGCCTCCACCATCCCGTCCATGTTATATCTTATTTGTTGGACAAAAACTCAGTGCCAACTATGTTCTTGTTGCTTAGAAGGCTTTTTGCTGCTGGTGAATCTCCCTCGTGCCTCCCACAACACCCAAACAAGCACACACCACAGCCACACATGCTTTCAGTCCCGCTCAGCCCCTTCTCTCTCTGTCTCCTCTTCTGCGCATGTCATGATGACCCTTGACCTCCTGAATCACGGGAATCGAGCATTGCCATGCCGTTGCTAAGGACGGCGACACTTTACAGCAGAAGGTCAGCGAGATTTAACGCCAACTCCCATTTCATATCGCTCGCGGTAATGGCCATTTTTTAAAATGGAGACTAGGTTCTTTGAGAATGGGCGAGAAGCTGGCAGTCTGAAAACCCTTTTTTACCGCCCATGCTGGAAATAACACCCATTTTTGGGCAATAAGCACAAAAGTGGAAAATCTAGCCCATAGAGGACATCATTAGTCAGTGTACTACATGTCAGTCAGGAAGCAAGAAACCACAATCAGTGCCATTGCAGCCGTGGAAATGGCCTCCTAGGGTGTGGCAAAGGTTACATATAGATTTTGCTGAGCTTGAAGGACAGAAACATAGAAACATAGAAAATAGGTGCAGGAGTAGGCCATTCAGCTCTTCGAGCCTGCACCACCATTCAATAAGATCATGGCTGATCATTCCTTCAGTACCCCTTTCCTCCTTTCTCTCCATACCCCTTGATCCCCTTAACCATAAGGGCCATATCTAACTCCTTCTTGAATATATCCAGTGAACTGGCATCAACAATTCTCTGCGGCAGGGAATTCCACAGGTTAAAAACTCTCTGAGTGAAGAAGTTTCTTCTCATCTCAGTCCTAAATGGCCTACCCCTTATCCTAAAACCATGTCCCCTGGTTCTGGACTTCCCCAACATCGGGAACATTCTTCCCGCATCTATCCTGTCCAGTCCAGTCAGAATCTTATATGTTTCTATGAGATCTCCTCTCATCCTTCTAAACGCCAGTGAATAAAGGCCCAGTTGATCCAGTCTCTCCTCATATGACAGCCCAGCCATCCCTGGAATCAGTCGGGTGAACCTTCACTGCACTCCCTCAATAGCAAGAACATCCTTCCTCAGACTAGGAGACCAAAACTGAACACAATATTCCAGGTGAGGCCTCACTAAGGCCCTGTACAGCTGCATTAAAACCTTCCTGCTTCTATATTCAAATCCCCTAGCTATGAAGGCCAACATACCATTTGCCTTCTTTACCGCCTGCTGTACCTGCATGCCCACTTTCAGTGACTAATGAACCATGACACCCAGGTCTCGTTGCGCCTCCCCTTTTCCTAATCTGCCGCCATTCAGATAATATTCTGCCTTCGTGTTTTTTCTCTCAAAATGGATAACCTCACATTTATCCACATTATACTGCACTTGCCATGTATTTGCCCACTCATCTAACCTGTCCTAGTCACCCTGAAGCCTTTTAGTGTCCTCCTCACAGCTCACACCGCCACCCAGTTTAGTGTCATCCACAAACTTGGAGATATTACATTCTATTCCTTCATCTAAATCGTTAATGTACATTGTAAAGAGCTGGGGTCCCAGCACTGAGCCCTGCAGCACTCCACTAGTCACAGCAATTGTTCATTGAGATTGATAGCCATTCAAAGTGGGTAGAGGTGCTTCCAATGCGGAAAATAACAATAAGTAAATCATTGGACATTTTGCAAAGATTATCTTCTTCGTATGGCCTCCCAGAAGAAAGTGTGTCTGATAATGGACTACAATTTTGTTCAGAAGAATTTGCACAGTTCACGAGCAAAAATGGTGTGAAACATACCAAGGTTCCACCGTATTCAAATGTTGCAGCAGATCGCACAGTACAAATTGTGAAACCTGCCTGCATCAAACAAATGTTGGATCCAAATCCAAAGAAATGACAGTGGTCGTTGAATCATAAACAAGCAAACATTGTAATTACTTATTGTAATACTCCTCATACAACTACTGGTAGAGCACCAGCAGAGTTGTTTCTCAAATGACAACCACGAACCAGATTCTCATTGTTAAAACCATACTTGGTACAGTCAGTAGAAGAGAAACAATTAAGACAGAAAGAGAATCATGATAGAGGTAGAGTAAGAGACAGAAGTGTGAAATTAAATCAGAAGGTGAGAGTGAAGAACCATCACCATAAATGGTTAAAGTGGTTACCAGGAAGAGTGGTGACAATATGTGGTCCTTGCAAATATTTGGTCAAGATCATGGACAGGTTAGGTTTGTTCACATCGATCATATTTTACCTACAGATGTGGAAGGAGTGGAAAGTTGGAATGATTCGATTATTTCTGACTCATCAGATAGTTTTGTTACAAGTAGAGTACCAGTAACAAATCCTATATCAGATGTACTAGAAACAAGTCCAAGAGAAAATCAGAAATTAAGTCTGAGTCCGAGTCAGGCAGACAAAAAGTCTGAAGTTGTAGAGAGTTCTAATGTAGATCAAGGGTGATACATATGCTTATTACTATAATAAATCAAACGTGGCCCATGCTGGAGCTGATCACCTTGTGACCTTTAGGTTTAATGTAAATGCCAAAATGAGCACTGCAGGGGGAGCCTGCTTTATATAGGGAGGCAGCATGAGGAGGCAGTAATGTGTGCCTCCCGGGCTTTTCCCATCTGTTGGCTATTACATGTAATTATATGGTACAATGCATGGTACAGAGCTTGGCTGCAAATACATCACAACACTTCCCCCCAAGTCTTAGATGCGGTTTATAGATCAAGCCTGACCAGGGGTCTGAGCTCTCTGGTTGAGTGTCTGAGTTGGACGCTGGCTGTGGGTGGCCTGACTGGAGTTTCATTGCGTTGTGGTGCTGCAGCTCTGGTCAGACTGTCCGGTGCGACGGGTTCTGTCTCTTGGTGAATCGCTGGTTCTGTTGCTTGTGGTTGGAAGTTGATGTCTCTGTAGTCATCCAGCGGTTCTGGATCATCGGTGAACCTCAGTTTGGTTTGATTGGTGTGCTTCTTGCAGGTTTGGCCATTAGCGAGTCTTACCATGAATACACCACTCCCCTCTTTAGCTACAACAGTGCCTGCGAGCCACTAGGGGCCCGTACCAAAGTTCAGTATGAAAACAGGGTCATCGACATTGATACATCGCATTACAGAGTTGCAGTCATGATATGTACATTGCTTAAGACGCCGGTTTTCGACAATCTCACTTAAAACCGGGTGCACAAGGGACAACCTTGTTTTGAGGAGTTCGGCAGGCGGAACCCGTGTGAGTGAGTAGGGCCTCGTCCGATATGCAAGCAGCACACGAGACAGACGGGTCTGCAAGGGGCCTTCCTTCACTTGCTGCATGTCTTGCTTTATGATCTGAACTGCCCGTTCAGCTTGGCCATTGGAGGCTGGTTTGAACGGGGCCGACCTTTATGCCATTACAGCACATAAATTTGCAAAATTCAGAACTCATAAAGCATGGTCCATTGTCACTGCCAAGGATGTTGGGCAGGCCATGAGTGGCGATCATTGTCCAAAGGCTCTCTATTGTGGCAGTGAATGTGCTGGACGACATTATAACACATTCAATCCATTTAGAATAAGCATCAATTACAACTAAGAACATTTTTCCTAGAAATGGTCCTGCGTAGTCTACGTGGATGCAGGACCATGGTTTGGAAGGCCAGGACCACAGGCTCAGGGGGCTTCCCTGGGTGCGTTGCTGAGTTGCGCGCACATGTTGCACCGGCGTACACATGTCGATGCCGGGCCACCACACGTGCGATCTCGCAATGGCTTTCATCATTACGATGCCGGAGTATGTGCTATGGAGATCCTTGACAAATAAATCTCTGCCCTTCTTGGGCAGGACTATGCGATTTCCCCACAAAATGCAGTTGGCCTGGATGGATAGCTCGTCCTTGCGCCAGTGAAATGGCTTAAAATCGGCATGCATCTCTCCATACGTGGTTGCCCAGTTTCGACTTAATATGCAGTTTTTCACCTGGGTCAGCAGTGGGTCTTAGCTGGTCCAGATTCTTATCTGGCGCGCCGTGATGGGTGACCCTTCGCCCTCAAAGGCTTCCATGGCCATGACCAGTTCCGCAGGCTGCTCTGTTTCACCCTCGGTGGTGGCGAGCGGGAGCCGGCTGAGCGCATCTGCGCAGTTATCGGTGCCTGGTCTGTGGCAGATCGTGTAGTCGGACAGCGTTAATGCCCACCTCTGAATGCGAGCTGAGGCATTAGTATTAATGCCTTTTCTCTCAGAGAATAATGGCGTGAGCAGCTTGTGGTCGCTTTCTAGTTCGAACCACCAGACGAATAGTTACTGGTGCATCTTTTTTACCGCTTACACACAAGCTAGGGCCTCCTCTTCGACCGTGCTGTACCCCCTTTCGGCCTTGGAAAGGCTGCGGGATGCATACGCTACAGGTTGGAGCTTACCCGACACATTCGCTTGCTGAAGCCCACACCCAATCCCGTAGGATGACGCATCGCACGCTAAAACAAGATGCCTACAGGGATCATACAGCACCAGTAGTTTGTTTGAGCATAAGAAGTTTCTGGCCTTCTCGAAGGCAGTTTCTTGATTTTTACCCCAGACCCAGTCATCACCCTTACAGAGCAGTACATGTAATCATTCAAGCAAAGTGCTCAGCCCAGGCAGAAAGTTATCAGAGTAGTTCAGTAGTCCTAGGAACGAGTGCAGCTCCATCGTGTTGCATGGTCTCGGGGCCTTTGGATCGCCTCCGTCTTGGAGTCTGAGGGTCTGATGCCATCTGCTTCCCAAGAATTCCACCTCTGGTGCCAAGAAGTCGCATTTGGTTCATTTCAACCTTAGACCTACTCGATTTAGTCGGTGTAACACCTCTTCCAGGTTATGGAGGTGTTCATCGGTGTCGTGTCCAGTGATCAAGATGTTGTCTTAGAAGACTACCGTTCCCAGGACAGATTTCAGCAGGCTCTCCATGTTCCATTGGAAGATCACAACCACTGAATGGATCCCGAAGGGGCACCGGTTGTATACGAACAGCCCCTTGTGTGTGTTTATGCATGTCAGCTTCTTGGACGATTGTACCAGCTCCTGGGTCATGTACACCGAGGTGAGGTCCAATTCGAAAACAGCATTCCACCCAACAGGGTCGCGAACAAATCCTCTGCCTTGGGTAGCGGGTACTGGTCCTGTAACGATTCTCGGTTTATGGTTACTGTATAATCCCCAAAGATTCTAATTGTCCCATCACTTTTAAAAACGGGGACAATGGGACTGACCCAGTCATTAAATTCCACTGGCGATATGATGCCTTCGCGCTGAAACCGATTTTGCTCAACTTCTACTTTCTCCCGCATCATGTAAGGGACAGCTCTTGCCTTGTGGTGAACAGGTCTCGCGTCTGGGCTGAGGTGAATTGTTACCTTGGCCCCTGTGAAGCTGCCGATGCCAGGCTGGAACAGTGACGGAAACTTGACTAAGACCTGCGCATACGTGGCTTTCTCCACCGACGATAATGCTTTTACATCACCGCATTTCCAGTTAAAATTCTGTAACCAGCTTCTGCCAAATAGCGTGGGCCCATTACTGGGAACAATCCATAGTGGCAATTTATGCACAGAACCATCATACAGCACCTGAAGCATTGCACTTCCAAGGACCGTGATAATCTCTTTAGTGTAGGTGCGCAGATTTGCGTCGATTGGGCTCAGGTTGGGCCTGTGTGCCTTGCTTGCCCATAACTTCTCGAAGGCCTTCTGGCTCATGATGGATTGGCTCGCACCCGTGTCCAGTTCCATCGGTACCGGTATGCCATTCAGTTTAACGTTCATCATAATTGGGTGACTCTTGTTGGTAAAGGTGTGCACTTCCTGCATGTGCACCCCATGTATCTTTTCCTCTTCGGTCATCTCTGCGCGATCCTCAGGATCTACGCTTGACCTCCCATCCTCCGCTACATATCGAGTTGTAGCACGTTTACACATTCGTTGAAGGTGCCCCATCATTGAGCAATTCTTGCAGACATACTGTTTGAACCTGCACTGGTTTGCATGATGAGCCCCTCCACAGCACCAACAGCTTGCTGATGGATTTGCATTCACAAGTACTGATCTCTTCACATTAATCCATTGTTGTGGTGAGTAAGTCATCTCTGGTCGAGCAGAGGTCGCATGAGCCCAGCTGGGGGCACCTCTCCTGTCTGCCGACGAATTTAACTTATATACGGTGTTTGGCCCCGGGTGATTCCGAAGTTGTGAGTAGAGTAGCTTTGTTTCTTCCTCTCTGGCCATGTATGCCTGACCAATTAGGGTGGCTTTGGCTAGGTCCAAGTCTTCCTCCGCTAGCAATTTGCGGAAAATCCCGTCATGCCTGATTCCCAAAACAAAGAAGTCTCTTAATATTTCTTCAAGAACTGTCCCGAATTTGCATGGCCCAGCAAGACGCCTTAGCTCAGCGATGAATGCTGCCACGTCTTGGCCTATTCCGCGCCGGTGGGTGTAGAAGCGGTACCTCACCATGAGCGCACTGCGTTTCGGCTTTAGGTGATTTCGAACTAACTCGCATTGTTCTTTGTAACTTTTCTCAGTGGATTTCGTCGGGGCCAGTAGATCCTTGATCAATGCGTATGTCCGTGATCCGCAGACCGTGAGGAGGACGGCTCTGCGTTTGCTGGCATTCGCGGCTCCCTCTAAGTCTTTCACGACAAAGCATTGATCCAGCCGGTCAATGAAGTCATCCCAGTCTTCCCCAACGCAATATCACTTGATGTAGTCAATGGTGGCCATAGCTGCGTGTTAGTATCCTGTTCTCGTCGCCAGTTGATATGTATGCTTATCACTATAATAAATCACACGAGGCCCATGCTGGAGCTGATCATCTTGTGACCTTTAGGTTTAATGTAAACTCCAAAAGTGAGCACTGCAGGGGGAGCCTGCTTTATATAGGGAGGCAGCAGGAGGTGCAGTAATGTGTGCCTCCCGGGCTTTCCCCATCTGTTGGCTATTACATGTAATTACATGGTACAATGCATGGTACAGCTGATGGCTGCAAATACACCACAAAGAGCATCCCTTGGAGGATAACTTTCCTCAGGATCAGCCTAGAATGAGTCTAAGTTTGACACCATGTTTGGTAGGTTCTGTTCGAGAGTGAAGGTATCCTCTTCGAAACAGAAAACCAGCGGTTAAGTTTGATTTGTAAATATGGCAAAATAAGTCCATATCTTTTTTTATGCAAGTTATATATGATGATTGTTTGTTATAATTACTTCTTCGTTATATAGGGAGAAGTGTCATATATAGTTCCATCTAGTGGACTACTGCTCCACCTAGTGGACTACTGTGGTAATGCAGCCTTTGCTGTTTACAAGAATAAAGGCATCAATTGACAGATCACCTGACAAGTTCCTGGAGTTAACAGCCATCTTGTAATAGTGTATGTTTGTGAGGTTGTAAAGAATATATAACAGGTGCCAACCTGGGGAAGCTGCAACACAGGACTACATGAATGCTAAACAGCAGAAGCAGCATGCTATAGACAGAGCTAAGCGATCCCACAATCAATGGATCAGATCAAAGCTCTGCAGTCCTGTCACACCCAATCGTGAATGGTGGTGGACAATGAAACAAATAGCAGGAGAAGGAGACACAATGAATGTCCCCATCCTTAATGATGGTGGAGCCCAGCACAGGAGTGCAAAAGACAAGGCTGAAGCATTTGCAACCTTCTTCAGCCAGAAGTGCCAAGTGGATGATCCATCTCGGCCTCCGCCTGAGGTACCCACAGTAATAGAGCTCCCCTGGTGGACTACTGCTCCACCTAGTGGACTACTGATCTACTTCAACTACTGATGTAAATAATAAAGGATCATGTGGCAAGGTCACATGATGACAGTTTTCTGTTAAGAGCCATCTTGTGTGTATGTGTGCTTGTTAATGATGTCAAAAGAATATATCACATTGATGATGAGGAT
This sequence comes from Pristiophorus japonicus, assembly GCF_044704955.1. NCBI lineage: Eukaryota > Metazoa > Chordata > Chondrichthyes > Pristiophoridae > Pristiophorus > Pristiophorus japonicus. The sequence goes on from NC_091981.1 coordinate 225,996,393, forward strand.
GGGATTTCTGAATTCCCGAGATGAAATTTTTGTTGGTGGATGTTCCTACCAACCAACAGAGAGACTTTGAAAGATTTTTTGTTTTGCAGAACAGCTAAAAATCCAAGGTAAATTTCATGCATACTTGACTGAACTGTTGAAGTTGCCAGAGTCCAGATGGCTATGACTTTTGGAGCATATGTGGAACCCCTGGAAATGTTTTTCACCATGAATAGTATTGTCGAAGTTCCCTATGATGAAAATTATAACCGAACAATTTTAGAAAGGAAACAGACTATTTTCTTGACTGAAGCAGGCCTGTATGAAACCCTGAAAAATGTGCTTGTTCCTGTCAAGCCAAAGGACACGGCACTGATGGAGATTCTAACCAAGTTAAAACAGCACTACAGTCCTGAGCCCCTGGAAATTGCTGAAAGCTATCGTATTGGAACAAGAGACCAATTGACTGATGAGAATTCAGTGAGTACATTGTAGCTTTAAAAAAGCTAACCATTCACTGTCATTTCAGAAACTTTCAGGACCGAGCACTGTGTGACTGCTTTGTATGTGGGATGAAAAATGAAACAATCAGAAGGAAGTTGTTGACAACTCTTAACTTGACTTTTGGTTTAGCTTGTCAGACAGCTATGTCGATGGATATTGCCGACCAATACTCCTGAGAATTTTGTACCATTTTCAGTCATCAGACAACCGAGGTGAATCGCCTGCAGGTTAAAAGAAAAAGACTATTGGGCCGCAAGGCATCAGCAACTGGCCAATGTAACAATACATTGAAGTCATGCTACCAGTCTGGGACAACACATTGCTCAAAGCTGTCCATAAGTGAAGGCAGAGTGTTTCTTCTGCAAGAAAACTGGGCATCTTGCGAAGGCATGCCGACTGAAGAGTAAACCAACTTTCAATGCTATACATAGAAATCACCAGACACTACATAGCATTGAAGAGAAGCAACAGGACAAGGAGGTTCTGGTGATACACATTATCAGGAGCACGAGGGCATCTTACAACAATTTGCGATGTATCGCCATCCAAGTAGACGTTGCAGGAAACAGGATACCCATGGAAATCGACACTGGTGCATCAATGAGCATAATACTGGAATCGCTATTTCTCACTAAGTTGCATGATTTTCGACTGGAGAAATCAAAGATAAAGCTGTGAGGCTACTCAGGAGAGCAAATCCCTGTGGTAGGATGTATCACTGTAACAATAAAATACAAGGATCAGTTTCAGAACTTGCCTCTCTTAGCAGTGGCAGGAGATAGGTATGTAATATATTTATGCTTGGGATCACCTGACACCAGAGGGTGCCACTGTCGGAAGTCATGCAGGCAATCTTATTCTTATCCGGAGTGGGAATAAAAGAGATCAGGTACACACCCGAGGCTGTTTATAATAACAGAACTCTTGTGTTATTACATTGGTGATGAGGTAAACTAAGAACTTTCCTATTTATAATGGGCACTTTTGGAATTCTGCACAAATTCATGGATGGCAAGGATTGGGCGGATTTTGTCGACTGCCTGGATCAATATTTTGTTGCCTACAAAATGGAGGGGGAGGCTGATGCAGTCCATCGCAGGGCGGTTCTCCTCACCATCTGTGGTCGGAAGGTTTACAGCATCATGAATAACCTTCTCTCGCCTTTACATCCAACTGCCAAGTTTTACGAGGAATTGTGTGATTTGGTGTGTGACCATCTAAAGCTGAAGGAAGGGATCATCATCTTACACTATCGCTTCTACATACATGTCCGTGCTGAGGGCCAGGACGTGTTGGGATTCATCGCTGACCTACGATGTCTTGTTGAGCCGTGTATGTTCGGGAACACACTGGAAGACATGTTGAGAGACTTTTTCGTGATAGGCATTAACCATAATGTGATTCTTCGGAAGTTATTGGCCGAAGAGAAACTGGATTTGAAAAAGGCCATTGCGATTGCCCAGGCATGCATGAAGACTGATGAGAACTTGAGACAGATATCATCCAAAGGTCGGAGCTCCACGGCAGGCTTTTTAGGTACTGTAAACAAGATTGTGTCGTCTTCTGGCAAAGCTGCTCATGGCGGGGCCAAGTCAACTGTTTACATGAAACCTGTAGCTGCTCAGAGCCCGACAACTGGTATGAAGCTGAGTTCACCTTATTGGCGTTGTGGGGGCAATCAATGGCCTCATCAGTGTTGGTTTAAACAATACTCCTGTAATGGCTGTTCGAAAGTGAGACATCTCCAGAAAATGTGCCCATCAACTGAGCAAGCGTGTTGCTGCTGTTGCTGCTGCTCATCATATTGTTGATGATCACCAGTCCAGTGCTGACTTTGATACACAACCTGAGGACAAAGTGTATAGTTTGTATTCATTCTCGTCAAAAAGCCAGCCAATAACTGTTAATGTGAAGCTGAATAGCGTGCCTCTATCAATGGAGCTGGACACGGGTGCAAATCAGTCGTTCATGAGCCAAGTGACATTTGACAGGCTGTGGGACACTGAGGCTGTGAAGCCTAAGCTGAGTCCAGTCAAGGCCAAGTTGCGTACTTATACGAAGGAACCTGTGATTGGCAATGCAGTAGTCAAGGTGTCATATGATGGCATGATCCAATTCACTAAATATATTCAAAAGGAGTTAGATGAGGTCCTTACTGCTAGGGGGATCAAGGGGTATGGCGAGAAAGCAGGAATGGGGTACTGAAGTTGAATGTTCAGCCATGAACTCATTGAATGGCGGTGCAGGCTAGAAGGGCCGAATGGCCTACTCCTGCACCTATTTTCTATGTTTCTATGTCTATGTTTCTATCTACTATTATGGATCGTCTCAGGTAATGGTCCAACGCTGTTCGGTCAGAATTGGCTCAGAACATCAAGCTGAACTGGAGCGATGTCAAAGCGTTGTCCTCGGTGGACGACACTTCTTGTGCTCAAGTGTTGAAGAAGTTTCCTTCTTTGTTGAGCCTGGCATTGGTAATTTTACGGAGCCAAGGTGTAGATTCACCTGGATTCTGATGCAAGGCCTGTCTATCACAAAGCTCGGTCTGTCCCTTATATGATGAGGGAGAAAATTGAGATTGAGCTTGACAGACTCCAATGCGAAGGAGTCATATCACTTGTCGAGTTCAATGAGTGGGCCAGCCTTATTGTTCCTGTGTTGAAGAGTAATGGCACTGTCAGGATTTGCGGAGACTACAAGGTTACGATTAACCGATTCTCGAAACAGGTTCAGTACCCATTACCGAAGGCTGATGACCTAGTTGCCATGCTAGCTGGTGGAAAGTCATTCACTAAGCTAGATCTGACATTGGCCTACCTGACACAGGAGCTCATCGATAATTCGAAGAAACTGACCTGCATCAAGACCCATAAAGGACTGTTTGTCTACAACAGGTGTCCTTTAGGAATTCCTTTGGCTGCAGCATATTCCAGAGGAATATGGAGAGTCTACTGAAGTCCGTTCCGAGAACTGCCGTGTTCCAAGATGACATTCTGGTCACAGATCATGACACTGCTGAACATCTGAACAATATTGAGGAAGTTCTACATCATCTGGACAAAGTGGGACTCAGGCTGAAACGTTCAAAGATGCCTTTATGGCACCTGAAGTTGAATTCCTTGGTAGGAAGATTTCTGTTGATGGAATCAGGCCTACTGATTCAAAAACCAAGGCCAGTAAAAATGCACCCAAGCCTCAGAATGTGACAGAGCTGCATACGTTCCTTGGGCTACTCAACTACTTTGATCATTTCTTACCCAGATTGAACACTTTATTAGAGCTACTGCATTTGCTACTCAGAAAAAGTAACAATTGGGTCTGGGGTATGTCTCAAGATGGAGCCTTTAAGAAAGCTGAGACTCTGCTCTGTTCAAACAAGTTGCTTGTTCATTGTGATCCATGTAAGCATCTTGTATTAGCCTGTGATGCTTCATCATATGGGGTTGGCTGCATACTCCAAAAAGCCAATGAGTCAGGTAAGCTACAACCTGTTGCGTATGCTTCGAGAAGTTTATCAAAAGCGGAAAGAGCTTACAGCATGGTAGACAAAGAAGCTTTGGCTTGTGTGTATGGTGTAATAAAGATGCATCAGTATCTGTTTAGTCTCCGTTTTGAACTCGAAACAGATCACAAGTCACTCATTTCATTGTTTTCTGAAAACAAAAGTATTAACACCAATACATCATCCCGTATTCAGAGGTGGGCGTTGAAATTGTCTGGCTATAATTGCATTATTCATCATAGACCCGGTACTGAGAATTGTGCCAATGCACTGAGTCGTTTGCCTTTGCCTACACCTGATGTGAAAACGCCACAACCCGCAGATCTAATGTTGGTAATGGATGCTTTTGAGAGTGATGAAACTTCTATCACTGCTCAACAAGTTAGGACCTGGACCAGCCATGAAACTATTTTGTCGGTTGTGAAACATTGTGTCCTCAGTGGTGATTGGTCTGAAATACCTATGGAGATGTGCGAAGAGACCAAACCTTACGCCCGTTGCAAGGATGAGTTGTCCATTCAGTCAGATTGTTTACTGTGGGGTAATCATGTCATCATGCCTAAAAAAGGTAGAGAAAGATTTGTACGTGAGCTACATAGCATTCATTCCGGTATTGTTATGATAAAAGCCATTGCTAGGTCTCATGCATGGTGGCCTGTAATTGACTCTGATCTGGAATCATGTGTGCATCAGTGTAATACTTGCATGCAGCTGAGTAAAGTACCAGCGAAATCTCCATTGAGTCTTTGGTCGTGGCCATCTAAATCATGGTCGAGGATCCACATCGATTTTGCGGGTCCGTTCCTTGGAAAGATGTTTTTTGTTATGGTGGATGCATATTCAAAGTGGATTAAGTGTATTATTATGTCATCCAGTACATGTACAGCCACTATTGAGAGCCTACGTGTCATGTTTGCTACTCATGGTTTACTTATTGTGAGCGACAACGGATGCTTTTGAGAGTGATGAAACTCCTATCACTGCTCAACAAGTTAAGATCTGGACCAGCCATGAAACTATTTTGTCGGTTGTGAAACATTGTATCCTCAGTGTGATTGGTCTGAAATACCTATGGAGATATGCGAAGAGACCAAACCTTACACCCGTTGCAAGGATGAGCTGTCCATTCAGTCAGATTGTTTACTGTGGGGTAATCGTGTCATCATGCCTAAAAAAGGTAGAGAAAGAGAAAAGGTATGGAGTACAAAAGCAGGGAGGTCCTGCTGCAACTGTACAGGATATTGGTGAGATCGCACCTGAAGTACTGCGTGCAGTTTTGGTCATCTTACCTAAGGAAGGATATATTAGCTTTGGAGGGAGTACAGAGACGATTCACTAGGCTGATTCTGGAGATGAGGGGGTTACCTTATGATGATAGATTGAGTAGACTGGGTCTTTACACGTTGGAGTTCAGAAGGATGAGGGGTGATCTTATAGAAACATTTAAAATAATGAAAGGGATAGACAAGATAGAGGCAGAGAGGTTTTTTCCACTGGTCGGGGAGACTAGAACTAGGGGGCACAGCCTCAAAATACGGGGGAGACAATTTAAAACCGAGTTGAGAAGGAATTTCTTCTCCCAGAGGGTTGTGAATCTGTGGAATTCTCTGCCCAAGGAAGCAGTTGAGGCTAGCTCATTGAATGTATTCAAATCACAGATAGATAGATTTTTAACCAATAAGGGAATTAAGGGTTATGGGCAGCGGGCGGGTAAGTGGAGCTGAGTCCATGGCCAGATCGGCCATGATCTTGTTGAATGGCGGAGCAGGCTCGAGGGGCTAGATGGCCTACTCCTGTTCCTAATTCTTATGTTCTTATGTTCTTATCTTGTTTCACAAGTCTTGAATTTCAGGAATTCATGTGAATTAGACATGTGCGGTCAGCTCCATTCAAACCTGCTTCTAATGGTCAAGCAGAGAGTTCAAACTATCAAACTAAGTATGAAACGTGTAACTCAGGGTTCAGTTCAAACTCGTTTGTCATGCATATTGCTCAGTTATAGGACAAGACCTAATACTGTTACTGGTGTTTCCCCTGCTGAACTACCAATGAAGAGAAATCTCAAGACCAAGCTTTCACTGGTTCATCCTGATTTAAATGATTTTTTGAAAACAGACACCAAAGTCAGCAATTATATCATGATCGTACTGCTGTGCCATGATCCAGTGTTTGTACTGAACTATGGTTGAGGTCCAAAATGGATCGCTGGTACTGTTACAACTAAGGAGGGTAACAGAGTGTTCATTGTCATGCTCAAGGATGGCCAAACATGCAGAAAACATGTTGACCAGGTAAAACTGCGGCACACAGATGAACTGGAACCGTTTGAGGAAGATCCAGTCAGTGACCCACCAACTATCGTTCATTCACCAGAGGCCTCTGTTTTTTTTTGTCTCCTCTGTTGTCATGCCTGAACCCGGACCTCCAGTGTCTGATGTTGTTATTACCACTCCCATCAGAACTGTTACTCAACCTCCAGTCACAACTGACTTAGAACGTTCACCTAGAACTAATGTTAAACTGAGACAATCAACTCGTGAGCGGAAAGCCCCAGATCGTCTTGTATTGTAAAGTGACTGATACTAAGATCTTGAAAGGGGGATGTTATAATATATTTATGCTTAGGGTCACCTGACACCAGAGGGCGCCACTGTTGGATGTTATTCAGACAATACCGGAAGTTGGATCTTGTTCTTATTCGGAGTGGGAATAAAAGAAATCGGGTACACACCCGAGGCAGTTTATAATAACAGGACTCTTGTGTTATTACAAGGTAGAAATTGGTTGGGATCACTGAAGCTGGATTGGAATGAGAGTTCTTGTGTTGAAATGAGATTTTCTTCGAAGGATGATGTCATCAACAGTATCCGAAGGTGTTCCGTGAAACAGGCAGTCCAATCCAAGGTTTCAAGGCGAATGTCAGAGTGCAGAAGGACGCTGCGCCAGTTTACTGCAAGCCATGTCCCGTACCATATGCACTCAAGGAAAAAGTTGAGTAAGCACTCAAAAGACTAGAGACTAAGAACATTATCTCTAAGACAGATCTAAGTAATTGGGCTACACCCATTGTTGTTGTATCTAAGTCAGATGGTAATGCTGATACTATGTCCAGATTGCCATTCCCATCACAAGTTACACCCAATAGGGAAGCAGTGTTCAATTTTACATACCTTGATGAACTATTAGACACAGCTGAAGAGATTGGTAGAGCAACCAAACATGACCCAGTTATGTCAAAGGTGTATGATTACATAGCAAATGGCTGGCCAAACCAGATATCAGAGGAAGATATTCATCCATACTTCGTTCGTAGGAATGAATTGTCAGTGGATAAAGATTGTATTATGTGGGGTGCAAGAGTGATTATCCCAAATAAGTTCAGGTCCAAATAGTTTGGGGATCTTCATGACCAGCATCTGGGAATGTGCTTGACCAAGAGTTTTGCATGCTGTTGCTTATGGTGGCCAGGTTTAGATAAAGATATAGAGTACATCATTAGTCAGTGTACAACATGTCAATCGGTAAGCAAGAAACCACCATCAATACCATTACAGCCATGGAACTGGCCTCCCAGGGTGTTGCAAAGGTTACATATCGATTTTGCTGAGCTAGAAGGACAACAATTGTTCATTGTGATTGATAGTCATTCGAAGTGGGTAGATGTGTTACCGATGTGGAAAATAGCAACAAGTAAAACACTAGACAATTTGCAAAGATTGTATTGTTCATATGGCTTCCCAGAAGAAAATGTGTCTGATAATGGGCCGCAATTTTGTTCAGAAGAATTTGCACAGTTCATGAGCAGAAATGGTGTGAAACATACCAAAGTTCCACCATATCACCCTGCTTCAAGTAGTGCAGCAAGGTGCATAGTACACATTATGAAACGTGCCCTCATCAAGCAAATGTTGGATCTAAATCCAAAGAAACGGCAGTTGTCATTGGACCACAAACTAAAAAATGGCTCGGAGTGATGGCCGTTCCGACCTGCCTGCACCTCTGCCCCGCTGATGACCCCACATCTGCCCCACTCCAAAAAAAAACAAAGAGCTGAATTTCCCCGGATTGTCCACCCCATGCATAGAAAAACGGAAGCTGCGCCCCGCTTGGGGTGGAGGACAATTCCAGCCCCAAAGAGTCTGAAATTGTAGAGAGTCCAAATGTAACTCAAGAGTTGCCCTTGGAGAAAAACTCTCCTCAGGTTCAGCCGAGAATGAGTCTAAGGTCAACACCAAGTTTGGAGAGATCTGTTCAAGAGCGAACGTATCCTCTTCGAAACAGAAAACCAGTTAATTTGTAAATATGGAAAAATAAGTCCATATCTTTTGTTGTGTATAACCATGCAAGTTATGTATGATGATTGTTTTGTTGTGATTTTTTTCTTCAATAAGGAGGGAGAAGTGTAATAGAGCTCTCCCTAGTGGACTACTCCTCCACCTAGTGGACTACTGATGTGCTGAACCTACTGATGTAAATAATAAAGGATCACGTGGCAAGGTCACATGATGACAGTTTTCTGTTAAGAGCCATCTTGTATGTGTGTGCTTGTTAGTGATGTTGTAAGAATATATCATATCCACCATCACAGAAACCATCTCAGGCTACTCCTGAGGTCCCCACCATCACAGAAGCCAGTCTTCAGCCAATTTGATTCACTCCACTTGTTTTCAAGAAATGGCTGAGCGCACTGAATACAACAAAGACTGTGAGCGCGACAACATCCTGGCTGTCGTGCTGAAGACTTGTGCTTCAGAACTAGTCATGCCTCTAGTCAAGCTGTTCTAGTACAGTGACAACACTGGCATCTACCAGACAATGTGGGAAACTGCCCAGGTACGTCCTGTCCACAAAAAGCAGGATAAATCAAATCCGGCAATTAATGGGCAATTAATGCTGGCCTTGCCAGCGACGCCCACATCCTGGAACGAATAAAAAAAACACTTCAGCCATTATTAGAAATGCATTAGACATTTTGTGGAAAATGAAGTTATCAACCATCAGCCTGCTCGTTAAGTGAAAGGACTATTGAACACATCTGCTTCACTTTACCCAATAGATTGATGTTAAATTAAATTGTGTTATAAATGTTATTTTCCTCTAAATTATATTAAAATCACTTTCGTGCAACACTTGCCCATATGTCCCGCCAAACCCAAACTGTAACAGCCACCCAGCCAACACTTCCAAAATCTTCAGGAAAATAAGGAGATAAAATAGTCAGAGTAAAAGTTTAAGAAAAGAGGAAAAAAATGCCTCAACTATTAATTTGGCATATAAATTTGAGCTGCACGCAATGCAAAAATCACACCATGTGGATTTTTCTCGCTCATGAATAAACTAATTGGAGCTATAATGAGTCACTTTGTTCATTTCATATATTTTTCTCTCCATGCTGACTGTCCTTTATTAACCCATGCATTTCTAAATATTCCAATTGTCATGTTTCAAGTAAGCCCCAACAGGCCACCTGGAATCCTTGACTTAAGTCCAGGACCCACTTTATCTCAGTCCCGGGCTAGTTTCCTGTCCTTCGGGTAGACTCCCTCTCGAAGTTATGTTAGGAGTACGCCGAAGGGTCTGTAGATTTTCAGGATCTTTAGGCCCAATGTTATCCCTGCCTGCCTGGCGGAAATGGGTCGGGTAGATGTTTAAAATGACGGTCGCGCGCTTCCCTCTCCATTCCCAACTCAGGGCCCATTTTAACTGCTGGTTTTACAGCAGCATCGGGGCTGCCTATTGCAGGCAGGCAGTGGTCTCATTAATATTTAAATGTTGGGATCCTATGACAAAATACACAAATTTAACCGCTGATGGTAGCAGTCTCTCACAGTGCCGGACTCGCCAGTGAAACCTGTTGGCGGGCAAGATCTGGACCAAAAGAGGTCCAGAAAAGTAAGTAACTCATTTTATTTTAGTTTCCTTGTTGGCCAGGACGAATGATAAGAAAAACGACGATAAAATTGACGTTCTCTTTCTCTAAGCTCAACTCTGTCTCTGAAAAAAAATTAACCATTTAATAACACTTTATATATGAAACTTTACCTGAAAAAAACATCTAAATTAATTCCATAGCTTGTTATTGGCATATCTCTGCAAACTCAATCTATCTGTCAATCATGAAATTTTCAAGATAATGGGCTAGGCATTCGGAAAATAGTGCTATGACCGGTTTTTGGGCGGTAATCAAGGATTTAGATTTTTTTTTACCGCCGGAATACTCTATGGCTGGAGGCCGCAAAATTCGTCAACCGATGACCGGCGGTAGTGGTAGTGGTAAAATCCGGCCTTGCAAGACAGAATTTGTGCGCCAGAGCCGAATTCAGAGATCTGGGAAAAAAACGGACCTTCTGTGCATACGCAATTTTTTTTTTTTTTACGATTTTTTTCTTCCGATTTTTTTTCCCCGCAATTCTGGTCAGGTGTCAGGTTGCGTCCATGCATGCGCAGTACACCCAGCTCTCAATCTACCATTTTTTACAGACAAGAGATGCAGCAGGGTGATCATAACAGGCAGAGGGCCAGGAAATTGAGTTCTGATGCCAAAGAGGCACTGATAACAGCAATTGAGAGTAGATGGGGAGAGTTTAATAGGGAGGAGTTGAAGTAACCCCCACCCCCCCACCCTCAGTCATTGTAAGGAGATTTTATACCTGTGTTGCTGAGGAGGTCTCCTCAGTTGATGACATTCCCAGGGACCACCAACAATGCAGGAAACGGTGGAATGACCATTGCAGGACCGTGAGAGTAATACTTTTATTCATACACTCCTTAATTACTTAAATTGTAAATCTGATACATGTTGCTGTAGGTAGGCTTAGTGTTGCATCTTGTTTGCCACGAATGGACATTACACATTATTAAGACTGCTTTTAGATACCTTAAAAGATGTTTTTGCATGTCATTGTCTTTTTCGTGAACCACGTGCAACTACCACAGCCACTAAACAGAGGACTGTATTAAATGCACACAGTATGGTATAAGTTTTGATGGCTATCTGTGTATGTTAAAAGAACAGAAGGGCACTCCTATTGTCATTTTTCCAGCAAAAGTTGACGCACAATCATCTCAAGCAGCGATGAACAGGCGATGGTCCGCCCATTACACATCTCTGAACAGACTTGGAGGAGCGAGTGGCTGGTCTCATTGGTGCCTCCGGGAGGTCAACTGCTTATGTGGGTGCTGAGCCCATGGTCGAAACTGAGGGTAAGTCCTGCAAAATCCCCGGGCTGGGTTGGGGTCATGCGATGCAGTGTCTGAAGTAGTGGTGGTCCTTCAAATAAGCCTGCTCTATGTGACTTTACTCATGTCATCCTGCCTCCCCCCGTGCTGCTAACCACTCATCTGCTGTTTTCTATTTGGCAGATGAGGATTCTAGAACCCACATCGTCCTATGCAAGCCTCCACCTCAGCCCATCGTGTGTGGATCGAGGAGGAAGATGAGGTCCGCGCTGAGGACCCTCCATGGGAGGAACAACATCATGAAGCTATTGCGGGGGGTGGGGGTGGTGGGGGTGAAGAGGATGGAGGGGCCGAAGGAGGTATAGTGGGTGGAGGGGTGGAGTGGGTGGAGGGGGTGGAGGGGGTGCTGGCCGTGGAGGGCGTGGAGTGGGTGGAGGGGTGGAGTGGGTGGAGGGTGTGGAGGGGCCGAAGGAGGTGGAGTGGGTGGAGTGGGTGGAGGGGGTGGAGGGGGTGCTGGCCGTGGAGGGCGTGGAGTGGGTGGAGGGGTGGAGTGGGTGGAGGGGCCGAAGGAGGTGGAGTGGGTGGAGTGGGTGGAGGGGTGGAGGGGGTGCTGGCCGTGGAGGGCGTGGAGTGGGTGGAGGGTGTGGAGGGGCCGAAGGAGGTGGAGTGGGTGGAGTGGGTGGAGGGGTGGAGGGGGTGCTGGCCGTGGAGGGCGTGGAGTGGGTGGAGGGATGGAGTGGGTGGAGGGTGTGGAGGGGCCGAAGGAGGTGGAGTGGGTGGAGTGGGTGGAGGGGTGGAGGGGTGGAGGGGTGGAGGGGGTGCTGGCCGTGGAGGGCGTGGAGTGGGTGGAGGGTGTGGAGGGGGTGGTGGGGGTGGAGTGGGTAGTGGTGTTTGGTGTGGGAGGTGTGGAGGGGTGGAGGAGTGGAGGGTGTGGCGAGCTGGAGGGGGTCGTTTTCCTGTTTTCGTTATTGTATAAACGTTTTTACAAATTGTATTCAAGTTAAAAATATATTTAAGTTTCAAAATTAAAGTTTACAAAGTTTCAACAATGTACAAATGTTTCATAAATTCATTTGTTCACCGTAATCATTCTTGTGCAGTGTCTCATTTGTAGAATAAGAAGGGGATAGCCAACATGGTGGGATAGAGTGGGCAGGCAATGGTGAAAAGTGCCTTTCACTGTTCAAGCACAACGTTGATTTATGAGCTGCTGACATAAGACTTTTGCAGTGGTGAAAGCTCCACGAGGCCTTCCCTGTGGTGGTGGCATGGGTTCATCGCCAGGCTCCTCGTCGCCCTCCTCCGCCTCCTCCCCTCTCTTCTGAGGTGGTCCTGCAATCCCCAGTGGCAATTCCTGTTCCCTCATGATGGCTAAGTTGTGTAGCATGCAGCACACCACAATGAACTCAGCGACCTGCTGAGGGGAGTATTGCAGGCTGCCTCCAGAGTGGTCCAGGCATCGGAAGCACTGCTTGAGCACTCTAATTGTCTTTTTGACGATGTTGCATGTGACTATATGGTTGTCATTATAGCAATGCTCGGCTTGTATCTGAGGGTTCTAAAGGGGGGTCATGAGCCAGGTGGCGAGGCCGTAACCTTTGTTCCCAGCATCCAGCTCTGGCCTTGTGGCTGATGCTCAAACAGGTATGAGACACTGCTGTCACACAAGATGAAAGCATCATGGATGTTACCTGGAAATTGGGCATTTACTGCCATGATGCGCTGAGTATGGCCGCACATGATCTGTACGTTCAGCGAGTGGAATCCCTTTCCGTTTCGGAAAACTCTGGCTCCTCTAAAGGTGTTCGCAGGGCATTGTGTCAATGATACCCTGGATCTTGGGAAAGCTAGCAATTCATGCAAAACCCACAGCCCTCTCATTCTGTGTCTCCTTGGTCATTGGGAACTTTATAAAGTCCATCCTGCATGCGCCCAGTGCAGTAGTCACCTGGTGAATGCAGCAATGTGTAGCGAACTGCGAGATGCAGCATATGTCCCCTGATGATGCCTGAAAGGAGCCAGAGGCATAGAAGGCAAGTGCCGCAGTCACCTCACCTCGCCGGGCAGTGTAGTCCTGTTCCCGTTGGTAGGCTGTAGGTCTGCCTTTATCAGCTGGCTATCTCTGTGACCACCACTTTTTGGAAGCGCAGCCTTCAAATGCACTGTGCCTCAGACAGCTGCAGATATAAGCGCTGTTCCCTGTAAACTTGTGGGGAGTAAGGTCTCCTCCCCATGCGAGCTCTTTGATTATGCTCAAAATGCTATTGAATAAGCCTTCTTCAAGCTCGATGCTGCATAGAAAAAGCAGCCAGCAATAATGACAGCGATATTATAGACCCCATTCTTTCAAATGTCCTCAAATAGCCTTAAAGACGAATTATAAACTCACAAAAACCTCAATGTGCAAAACGCAGCCTTCACTCCAAATCCTTTTATGCATTGAACTTCAAAATGGCATCGTTAGCACCGGGTGCGTCTTGGGTCTGAGCGGGTAAGTCTTGAGTTTTCCCAGCGGCTTTTTGGGCGGGTGGTAGAAATGGCGGTGTCGGCGAATTTCCCGCCCATGGCGATAGCGGGGCATTGCATGTCGATTGACATAATAAAAACGGTGAAAAAACAGACGGGCGATAATTGTTACCACCGGCGCAAAACCGCTGACGAACTTTCCGCCCGGGCGCTAAATTTTGTGCGCCACGTTTACCGCCCCCCAAAAAAATCACTTTTTCCGCCCCGCCATAGCAGCAAAATGGTGGAAAATGGGTGCAAATTGTAAGAATCGGCGGAAATATCGACAGACTTCAACGTATTTTGGACTTTAAGTTTTGGACTTTGCTTTTGGACATATTTTCCGTTACTGCAGAAGAGCAGACAGCATGACTTGGGACAGATTCCAACATGTTCCACAGGAATACACATCAGGTGGGCAGGGATGGGTCAATGGTTGAAATCGCAGGAAGATGGCAGATGGGACCCTTTGTCATGTAATGGGAACCCATCAGTGAGAGATCAAGTAAATTGGTCAGTGCTCAATCCATCGAAATGACTGAGAGCCCCGGAGCACAGGAACTCAGGACAAAAGAAAGTTATTGACTACCCAGACTCCTCGGAGCCTTTATCCTCAGAAGATCCCAGTAACAAAGGCACAGGATTCATTGCTCTTTCAGTTGGGCTGCCTCAGGCAAAGGACTAGTTTTTGGCGCGAAGAATTCAGAAGCATTTTCAGGTATAAGAGAGGCAGTTTTCTGCCATCTCTCTCTCTCTTCCCTTCTACGCTTACTTGCTTCGTTCAACACACACAAGGACCGAGCACTCCATCTGGGACAGACAGAAGAAACCACCATCTACGAGCAAAGAGAGCCTCGCTCATCGGGAGAAGCAGCAAGTAAGCTAGAGGGGTAACTAGTGAGCATTATCCCAGCCCACACATTCTTTAAGACCACTGCATAGTGTGAATGGGTGTCGTGTGTCCCAACCAAGCCTTAGGGGTTTAGTGGGGAGGTTTCTGTGCGGATCATGGGCGCATACACAGTCTGTTGGACAGATTTGGTGTTGCACTATTGATCCAAGCAGGGGTGTATTAGTCGTGGGTACTTTGCGATAGGGGCCTCTTCAAATGGGCCAGTGTTGTGTGTTGTACTGTGTTTGTTTTACACCACCAGGGTGTGTTTTACTGGAAGCAGGTGTGTGCTTTAACTTGAATAAAAGCATTGTGATGGTTGAGACCGAAAGGATCTGTCTATAACTGTATTCTGTTCACCACAATAATTCCGGTGTCTAAAACTGTTTTAAGGAGGGTGATTCAAAACCACCAAGGGCAAAACCACTTACAAAACCTGCCAAATTTCTAGCCCTAAGAGTGATAGACTTTTATTGGATAAGGGCATCGAGGGATGTGGAACTAAGGCTAGTAAATAGGGTTAAGATACAGATCAGCCATGAACTAAGTGAATGGCAGAACAGGCTCAACAGGCTGAATGGCCTACTCCTCTTCCTATGTTCTACAATTTTCCCATAGACCCTTTATATCTGATAAAATTCCTCAAATTAGTGTTATACATTGTTACCATGCTCTTAAGGTGAATAACAGTCAATTACCTAATAGTTTTCCACTATATTACTAGAAACTTGCAATACAATAAGTGTTGGCACAGTGGCTTTCTCTCTTATTAAAATTGAAAGTATTTATAAGGAATAAGACTGCTCATAGAAGCATACAGCACAGGAGGCTATTCAGCCCATCACACCTGTGCCAGCTCTTTGAAAGAACTATCCAATTTGTCCCATTCCCCTGCTCTTTCCCCATAGCCCTGTAAATTTTTCCTTTTCAAGTATATATCCAATTCCCTTTTGAAAGTTCCTATTGGATCTGCTTCCATCCTTTCAGATCATAACAACTCGCTGTGTTAAAAGTCACTTTCATTGTTGACAGTCATTCTCCAGCTAGTTTTTAAATCATGAAAAAATAAGGGGCTGGATTTTCGGTTGGATTGCACCTTTGTTCGTACCCCGGAGGGACGGTAAAGGTTGTCGAAAAGCTTATCACCTGCCAGCTTTCAGCCCCGCCAGGAAATTCGGTGCCGATTTTGCGGCGGCACAAAATGCTACAGCCTCGCTCTGTAGTTTCATTCAGATCATGATGTCAGTCATCGTGCAATGTCTGCCCTAGTGCCCCGGTCGTTAAATTGGGTGGTAACGCCGCATTTAGCATCAGCCTCAAGTCATGCCTGAAAAACCAGGCGGTCCCACAGTCGAATAGGCGCTATTTGCAGTGTATTTAAAGTGAGGGAGGAGGATCCTAAAACAGATGTCACATTGAGTGCAACGTTTGTGCACAGCACGCTATGTGAACCTCAGACTTTAAAGCGGCAGATTTATCTGCCATTACAGGTTCCTTACAACTTCAGTGAAATAATTTAATGGGGGCAGTACTAGTTTGCCAGCGTCTCCTACTCCATGCTCTTGTTAGGTGGCGTCAAGATAGAAGGGCTGTTGGCCATGTCGGGCCATGGATGAGGAGAGACCAAAGACGTCTGGACAGGAGGTCTTACCCCCCACGGATTTACAGGCAGCGACGCTCATACCTCCAGTCTCTGAGGAACAGTGTGTGAAAAGGCTGCGCATCCGAAAGGAAGTGCTGACAGAGATATGCCATCTCCTACATTGGCACCAGGACTGTTCTGCCCCTCACAGTGAAGGTCACTGTGGCATTGGCATTCTATGCCTCTGGCTCCTTCCTGGTTGCAACAGGGGACATATGCAGTGTCTCTCAATATGCTGCACATCGTTGCATTCGCTCAATCTGGCCTCAATGCCTATAGCGAGGCTGCTTGAGGGCTGCTGTGTGTGTATGAAGCAGACAGTCCAGATGGCCTACCAGGACGTCCTGGACCAGCTCTTGGCCTGGAAGGCCCGGCTGCTACTCCATCGCCTCAGGTTCGGCAGCAGCAGTCTGGGATGGCTCGGGTGCAGACCGTGGCAGCTGCAAAGGTGGAGTGGCAGTGGTGGGAGCTGGAATGCTGTCATCTTGAGGAAGGACATCACCTTCCATTTCCAGGGTCCCACTGCCACTCACTCGAGGCGGAGCCACACTCACAGCAAGTGCGTCGATGCTCTGCGGGACCCTACCCAATGCACCTATGAGGTTGTGGTGCATTTCCATGTGCTCCCTGGACAGAGCTGACAAGTCCAGGTCCACATCTGCCTGTCTCTCAGCGAGACTCCTGAACCGACTCACCCTCCGGGGAGTTGTCAGCAAGCTTCCCCTCCCACTAGGCATTGCTGTAAACCACTGGGGCCAGGAGTCCTCAAACCCTTCAAAATCAGGCTCGTCCACCGATGTGGTGTCCCCACTTGCTGGGACTGATGGCGTCTCCCGCTCAGTGAGCAGACTGCCATCCCTATCTTCGACATCTTCCCCGGAGTTCAGAAGAATGAGAGGTGATCTTATCGAAACGTATGAGGGGGCTCGACAAGGTGGATGCAGAGAGGATATTTCCACTCATAAGGGAAACTAAAACTAGGGGACATGTCTCAGAATAAGGGGCCGCCCATCTAAAATTGAGATGAGGAGGAGTTTCTTCTCAGAGGATTGTAAATCTATGGAATTCTCTGCCCCTGAGAGCTGTGAAGGCTGGGTCATTGAATATATTTAAGACAGAGATAGACAGATTTTTGAGCGATAAGAGAATAAAGGGTTATGGGGAGCGGGTAGGGAAGTGGAGCTGAGTCCATGATCAGATCAGCCATGATCTTATTAAATGGCAGAGCAAACTCGAGGGGTCAAATAGCTTACTCCTGCTCCTATTTCTTATGTTCTTATGTTCGGATGTCCCCAGATGTTGATGGCTCAGGGGCAGGCTGCTGCACTTCTGGCTGGTCATCTGTCAGCACAAAACAACTGACGTGTGGTTAGTAGTAGGGGAGAGGGCAGGGAGATAAGAGGAAGGTGGCATTGGACATCTATATGTAAAGGGGGGTAGGCTACTTGATATCAGGGGTCAAGGAACTCACATAAATCGCTAACACCATTGACATACTGTAAGGGGGTGGTCTCTATGAGGGGGTCAGGTTCCCTTCTGACCAACTTGAGCGGCTTGAATCGCTCCCACTCCCTTGGGTTCTAAACTCTGGATTTATTTGTGGGGTGTGACAAAAGTGCAAAGGACACTGGTTTGATGCAAAGAACTTTGTTTTTTTACAGTCAAGGTAATACAAGCTTATTACTCTAGTAAGAAAACCACAAGGCCAAACTTACAATCACTGTAATAAGGAACAATACAAGGAAAGATACAAGGTCAAACTTATAATCACTCCAATAAAGAACAATACAAGGAAGGAAAAGGTCAAACTTAGAATCATTCGAATAAAGAACCATACACTACACATTCAAAGGGGGTTACAGTAAAATTATACCTCCCACCTCCCAATACCTAATTCTAGCTAGGTTGGACTCCAGAGCGGACAGGGACTATGCTTACCAATCCTTTTGACAGTTAACGGTAGACCGCGGTTGTTTTCCGTTGATACCATGTTGACTGTGGTCAGTTGCTGCCGCGATGGCGATTTTCTTCCTTCCTTCAAGACTTCAGGACTTCGAGGCTGGAGAAGTTAGTTTACAACTGTTGCGTTGGTTTCTCTCCTTGTCTTGATGACACAGCGTAGTGTGGTACTATTCTATCAGTCAAAGTGTCATCTGAGGTAGTAGCAGCCTTGTAGCTACCTAGCAACCCGGTGTAGTATGGCATAACCTCTGTTGGGACAGGGGGCCAGTTATACGATTTCAGTGTTTCTAATCTTGGTGCCAAATCTGTTCAAAATCTTTTGTATAATTTTGGCGGGCTTGGTTCTTCTTTGTAATATTTTGGCGGGCTCGTTAAAAGTTGATATGTGAGTTGATGTTCAAAAACTGTTTCCTGATGGAAAAATTAGTTTGGCAATTGCAATGTCCTTTTGTGCTTAGTCTTTCGCTTACAGGCTGGATTGAGCCTCTTTGTGATGTATATGCTGAAATGATTGTCCAGACCCATGTTGATGGGTAGCTACCTCTGGGTGATTTTGTGATGTAAATGTTTCTTGTGGGGGAAGGATTTTCGAATATTCATTCTTCCAGACAGGTTAACTTAGTCCTCACACCCAGGTAGCTTCACTTAATTAGACTGTCTCCTGCTAGTTCCTTAGGTCCGGCCACAGCCTTGAGTTTGTCTTTTAAAATCCAAAATTCTATTAAAGTTCGTAGTTTCTTTCATAAGCACTTTAGAGTGCCAAACTTTTTGATAGATAGTCCCAAATTGAATTTCCTTTCGAATGAGCCCAAACACTGGGTGGGGGGGGCTTCTTGTGAATTTTGCACTTGCTTCAGTAACATCACTACCCATAGGGGGCTCTGCCTCGCAGGATGCCATCGCATGAACTGGAGTGTCCCTGAGGGCCAACATTCGCTGCCCCACCTCAGTGAGATCCTGCATATCAGGCTCCCCACCTCCAGTCTGCTGCTGCTCCCAGCGATTATACGCCAATTTCACCGACAATAAGAACAAGAAGAAGTTGTGAGTGAGTCTGCATCACATTGTATGGCACATGTGCCTTCCATAGTAGATTAGCTGCTACTGTCTGGAAGTGTAAAGATGTGCATTATAATCGGCGTGGCTGCACACTGAGCTGTTGGGAAGGCTGGGAGGTGGTGAGAGCCAGCCAGGATTGCGGCTCAGGGTGACGTTTGCCCAAGAATCAGAGGGTAGTGCGAGGAGGGGTGAAAATGAATAGGGGACAAGAGGGTCAGCAACGCTTGAATATGCAGGGCATGGCTGGTGAACTAAGCCTCCAACGTTCCGGTGGCTTCACCAACCCACACCGTGGCCTGGAACACAGAGAGAAGGGGCAGCTCCGTCAAAGCCTTTAATTGTGTGAGACAGTGATGTTGCAACCATGGCAGGGGTGCGTTAATATAAAGGGTACTCACCCTAACAATCCTCGTGAGGTTGTTAAACTTCTTGCGACATTGGGTCTCAGTTCTCGGCACCGTGTCTGTCGCTGACCCCTCCTGTGCAATCTTCTTCCAAATCCTCCAAAACACTCTTGGCAGGGGCCTCCTTCCTCCAGGTAGGCCACCTGCTCTCAATGGTCTGTATTAATGCCTCAGCGACCGTGGCAGAGAAGCGGCGTGCTCTCTGGCGTCCTTCCTGCTGCGCCATTTCTCCCACTCTGTTCAAGGTGCACAGGTGGATCTGCGCACGCGCAAACTTATATTGCCACTCACTAAACTTTCGGCTGACTCTGCGCATGCGTAAGGAATGGAGCTTTTTTTCTTGGCAGTTTTCAGTTGGGGCATTCAAGCACAGATGCGTATGCCTGATTTAGCACCCCCGATCATTGTCACTGAGTTTCGGGTGAATTTTCTGGACGGAGGCGCAAACTTTTATAGGACGCTAAATTTACCGCCCCGTCGCCATTAGCGCCCTAAGAAGCCTCCAAACAAAAATCAAGCTCAATGGAACAAAGAAATTCTGTTGTGGTGTGACAGAAGAGAGGCTTCAGGTTGTACACTGTGACTCATCCTGGTGTGTTTTGAGAGATTATGCACTCTGCACATGCTCAGACTGTAGGATCCAAGGAACATTGGTAAACCTCTTCACATTTCATGATAGAAATGCAGACTGTCGCTGTTCTATTGTTCGTACAAAATTGTTTCACTATTCAGTTCACTTATTGTGGAACCTAGTAATTGAATAATTTTACCTGAATTAAATCACAGACTTTGTTCGCTGCTTTTCAATCTGGGCCTTTTGTTTGGACTTGGCCTTTTATTCAAAATCAAGGACATTCCTGATTTTCTTGAATTATATAAATCACTTTAACTTCTTTGAAATGTCAAAGCTAACACAGCTAATGCGTTACTGCAATCTCACAAAGGTTTGCTATTAACGCTCAGCAAATTGGAAGACCTCAAAGACTTGATGCAACACTCATTTCATTCTTAGTAGTGTAGCAATTTCATTACATTTGTAACATTACTCTTAGGGCCCGAAATTCATCGAGATACCACCCACTACCGCCCGTGTACCGCCCAAAAATACAATTTTGTAAAAAAACTCCTACATACTGCCGACATACCGCTCGATGTGATAGTCATCATTGACATACCGCCGAGTGGTATGCACACGTAATATTATCGAAAAAACAATTGGAGTGCTGAAGCAGTGCTTTCAATGCTTGGACCACTCAGGAGACAGAGGACAATATCACCCTGAGCGGGTTGCCCAGTTCACAGTGGTGTACTGCATGTTGCATAATTTAGCAATCATGCAGGGACAGGAATCGCCACAGGGGACTGCAGGACCAACTGAGGAGAGAGTGCAGGAGACGGAGGAGAAAGAAGAGGAAAATGAGGGGGAGGAGGTTGAGGAGGAGCTTCCAGATTAACCCATGGCACGACACCCTCCCCCCACCTCCACCCCCCCCAACACCACAGCAGAGGACACGCGGAGCGTATGCAACTGCAAAATTGTTACGTCAGCAGCTCATAAATAATGTGGAGAGCTGCGTTTTGGGACCCTGATGACTGTTACCCCGAAAGTTTGACACTGTACAAGATTGTACTTAAATTCAATTCAAACGTTCATGTAAAAATGTAAAAAATATACAACAACTTTAAAACTTTGTAAAACTTACAATTATAAATTGTAATTACAATTACAACTTACAATTAAACTAATATGGCAGGGGGATGGGAACCAATACAGGGAGACAGAGGGAAACAAAAAGGAGACAAAAACAAAAGACAGAAAAGAGATGAGTAAAAGTGGAGGGCAGAGAAACCAAAGGCAAGAAACAAAAAGGACCACTGAATATAAAAGGGCTGCAGGAGGGGTAAAAACTAAAAATCATGGTTTAAAAACTAGGATGAAAACACTCTACCTAAATGCACGCAGCATTAGAAATAAAGTAAATGAGTTGACGGCACAAATCATTACAAATGGGTATGATTTGGTGGCCATTACAGAAACGTGGTTGCAAGGTGGCCAGGACTGGGAATTAAACGTACAGGGGTATCTGACGATTCGGAAAGATAGGCAGGAAGGGAAGGGAGGTGGGGTAGCTCTGTTAATAAGGGATGATATCAGGGCAGTTGTGAGGGATGATATTGGCTACAATGAACAAAATGTTGAATCATTGTGGATGGAGATTAGAGATAGTAAGGGGAAAAAGTCACTGGTCGGCATAGTTTATAGGCCCCCAAATAATAACTTCATGGTGGGGCGGGCAATAATCAAGGGAATAATGGAGGCATGTGAAAAAGGAACGGCAGTAGTTATGGGGGATTTTAACCTACATATCGATTGGTCAAATCAAATCGCAGGGGGTAGCCTGGAGGAGGAATTCATAGAATGCATACGGGATTGTTTCTTAGAACAGTATGTAACAAGGGAGCAAGCCATTTTGGATCTGGTCCTGTGTAACGAGACAGGAAAAATAAACGATCTCCTCGTAAAAGATCCTCTCGGATTGAGTGATCACAATATGGTTGAATTTGTAATACAGATTGAGGATGAGGAAGTTGTGTCAGAAATGAGAGTACTATGCTTAAACAAAGGGGACTACAGTGGGATGAGGGCAGAGTTGGCTAAAGTAGACTGGAAACAAGGACTAAACGGTGGCACAATTGAGGAACAGTGGAGGACTTTTAAGGAGCTCTTTCATAATGCGCAACAAAAATATATTCCAGTGAAAAAGAATGGTGGCAAGAGAAGAGATAACCAGCCGTGGATAACCAAGGAAATAAAGGAAAGTATCAAATCAAAGACCAATGCGTATAAGGTGGCCAAGGTTAGTGGGAAACTAGAGGATTGGGAAGATTTTAAGCAACAGCAAAGAATGACTAAAAAAGCAATAAAGAAAGGGAAGATAGATTACGAAGGTAAACTTGCACAAAACATAAAAACAGATAGTAAAAGCTTTTACAGATATATAAAACGGAAAAGAGTGACTAAAGTAAATGTTGGTCCCTTAGAAGATGAAAAGGGGGATTTAAAAATGGGAAATGTGGAAATGGCTGAGACCTTAAACAATTATTTTGCTTCCGTCTTCACAGTGGAAGACACAAAAACCATGCCAAAAATTGCTGGTCATAGGAATGTGGGAAGGGAGGACCTTGAGATGATCACTATCACTAGGGAGGTAGTGCTGGACAGACTAATGGGATTGAAGGTAGACAAGTCCCCTGGTCCTGATGAAATGCATCCCAGGGTATTAAAAGAGATGGCGGAAGTTATAGCAGATGCATTTGTTATAATCTACCAACATTTTCTGGACTCTGGGGAGGTACCAGCGGATTGGAGAGCAGCTAATGTAACGCCTCTGTTTAAAAAAGGGGGCAGGCAAAAGGCAGGTAACTATAGGCCGGTTAGTTTAACATCTGTAGTGGGGAAAATGCTTGAAACTATCATTAAGGAAGAAATAGCGGGACATCAGGATAGGAATAGTGCAATCAAGCAGACGCAGCATGGATTCATGAAAGGGAAATCATGTTTAACTAACTTACTGGAATTCTTTGAGGATATAACGAGCATGGTGGATAGAGGTGTACCGATGGATGTGGTGTATTTAGATTTCCAAAAGGCATTCGATAAGGTGCCACACAAAAGGTTACTGCAGAAGATAAAGGTACGCGAAGTCAGAGGAAATGTATTTGCATGGATAGAGAATTGGCTGGCGAACAGAAAGCAGAGAGTCGGGATAAATGGGTGCTTTTCCGGTTGGAAATCAGTGGTTAGTGGTGTGCCACAGGGATCGGTGCTGGGACCACAACTGTTTACAATATACATAGATGACCAAGAGGAGGGGACAGAGTGTAGTGCAACAAAATTTGCAGATGACACTAAGATTAGTGGGAAAGCGGGTTGTGTAGAGGACTCAGAGAGGCTACAAGGAGATTTGGATAGGTTAAGCGAATGGGCTAAGGTTTGGCAGATGGAATACAATGTTGGAAAGTGTGAGGTCATCCACATTGGGAAAAAAAACAGTAAAAGGGAATATTATTTGAATGGGGAGAAATTACAACATGCTGTGGTGCAGAGGGACCTGGGGGTCCTTGTGCATGAAACTCTTTTAAAGTCTACCTGCAAAACATAAACATTAAACTGTGCCACCCGACCTGGGTGACACACCAGACATTTACAAGGCCCTTTTTTTGGTTTTTTTTTTGTGTTTTTCTTTTTTTTGGTTTTTTTTTGGGCACTAAAATCACAATTTTTCCCCAGTGCCCCCTATAAAAGGGAAGGGGACACTAAAAGCACCGGCAATTAAAACAAATTAAACTTTAAAACGTAAAATCAAATTAAAATTTGGTTGCCGGGCGTGATGATGCACTCCAGTCCCTCCGGTGCCCACCTCTCGCGGAAGGCCGCGAGCGTACCGGTGGACACCGCGTGCTCCATCTCCAAGGACACCCTGGACCGGATGTAAGAGCGGAAGAGAGGCAGGCAGTCAGGTTGAACGACCCCCTCGACCGCCCGCTGCCTGGACCGGCTGATGGCACCCTTGGCCGTGCCCAGGAGCAGTCCTACGAGGAGGCCTTCGGACCTACCCGCTCCCCTCCGCACAGGGTGCCCAAAGATCAGGAGAGTGGGACTGAAGTGCAGCCAGAATTTCAGGAGCAGCCCCTTCAAATAATAAAACAGGGGCTGCAACCTTGTGCATTCCATAAAAACATGGAACACGGACTCTTCCAGACCGCAGAAATTGCAGGCGGCCTGGGAGTCCGTGAACCGGCTTAAAAATTTGTTGCACGGCACTGCTCCGTGCACCACCCCCCAGGCCAAGTCCCCGATGAATAGTGGGAAGACCCCAGCGTAGAGTGCCCTCCATCGGGGACCCCCGCCTCCTCCGGACGGCAAGATGGTACGCCACGGCATGTCCGGACGGCCGGCGAGGATGGCAAAGTTGAGGGTGTGCAGGAGCAGCCCGTACAGGAAACCCCTCCGCGCGGAACTGAAAGGCACGGAGGGGATTTCCCCGAGGCGGCTCAAGTTGTGAGGCGCCGGCCCCCGAGGGAGGTTCCGGGGTTTGGCGCCGATGAGGAATTCCGTCCGGACGGGGGTCAGTTCGGACGGGATCTCCCCACGTGCTTGAGCCTCCTCGATGCACCTAATGGAGTCAGGGCCCAGAGCTGTTTTTAGCGACTCGATGGCATCGGCCGCGTGGCGGACGTTGGCAGAATTTAGGCGCCGCGCCAGCGTGTCTGGCGCCATCCAGCCCGCTCCTCCGCCATCGAGCAGGTCCCTGACCCTGGTCACCTCACCAGCCACAGCCCTCTCTTCCGACCGCCACATAAAACCTCGGCCGTGGAGGTACGGATTCCCGAGCAGCGGTTCCTGCAGGACGGCCGCCACTCCAGCCGGCGGAGAGCTGCGCTTGGTGGAGACTTTGTTCCAGACCCTGATGAGTTCCCTGTAAAAGACAGGCAGCTCCCGGAGGGCGGTCCTGGCACCCCCCAAGTTCACAAACAGGAGCTGCGTGTCATAATTGAGGTCGCGCTGCTGGCGGAAGAAATACCTCGCCAGAGCGCACCACCTAGGAGGGGGCTCGACGTAAAGGTATCTCTGCAGGGTCTGAAGACGGAAAGTCGTGAGCTGGGCGCTGACGCACACCAACGACTGACCGCCCTCCTCAAGCGGGAGACTCAAGACCGCAGCAGAGACCCAGTGCTTCCTGTTGTTCCAGAAGAAGTCCACCAGCTTCTTCTGTATCTTGGCGACAAACGCAGGGGGAGGGGTCAAAGTGACCAGCCGGTACCACAACATTGCGGCCACCAGCTGGTTTATGACTAGCGCTCGACCCCTGTAGGACAGCACTCGGAGCAGTCCTGTCCAGCGCCCTAGGCGAGCGGCGACGTTGGCCTCCAGCTCCTGCCAGTTCGCCGGCCAGGCTCCCTCGTCGGGGCTAAGGTAGACTCCCAGATAGAGGAGATGGGTCGTGCTCCAGGCAAAAGGCCTGAGCTCCTCCGGCAGGGAGTCCACCCGCCACTGACCCACCAGGAGTCCGGAACATTTCTCCCAGTTGATCCTGGCGGAGGACGCGGCCGAGTAAATCTCCTGGCACTCACGCATCCTCCGCAGGTCAGCGGGATCCTCTACCGCGAGGAGCACGTCATCGGCATAAGCCGAGAGGACGACCTCCACGCCCGGCCCTTGCAGAGCCAGTCCCGTCAACCTCGTCCGCAAGAGGCGCAGGAAAGGCTCCACGCAAACGGCGTATAACTGGCCGGACATGGGGCATCCCTGGCGCACCCCTCTCCTAAAGCGAAGGGGTGCCGTCAAGGACCCGTTAACCTTAATCAGACACTCCGCGGCGGCGTACAAAAGTCGGATCCGGGCGACGAAATGCGTCCCGAACCCGAAAGCGCGCAGAGTTCCGAGCAGATAGTCGTGATCCACCCTGTCGAACGCCTTCTCTTGGTCGAGGGATAGGAAGGCGACCGACAGACCAGCCTCCTGGGAACAATGGATGAGGTCCCGGACCAGATGGATGTTATCGTGGATTGTCCGGCCCGGGACCGTGTAGGACTGGTCGGGGTGGATCATGTGGTCCAGCACGGCACCAAGGCGAGCAGACATCGCCCTGGCGAAGATTTTGTAGTCCGTGCTGAGGAGGGAGACCGGGCGCCAGTTCTTAAGGAGGCGGAGATCGCCCTTCTTAGGCAGCAGGACGATGACTGCCCTGCGCCAAGAGAGGGGCATCTCCCCGGTCGCCAGACTTTCCCCCAGGACCCGCGCGTAGTCGCTCCCCAGGACGTCCCAGAACGCCCTGTGGAACTCCACGGTCAGCCCGTCCAGCCCCGGGGATTTTCCCCTCGAGAGCCGGGCGAGGGCACCGGTCAGCTCCGCCAGGCTTAGCGGAGCTTCCAGATTTTCGGCGCCCTCCGGGCTGACCTTCGGCAGGTCCTCCCACAAAACTCTACGCGCTTCCTCGCTGGACGGATCCGGAGAGAACAGAGCCCCGTAATATTCACGGGCCCTGTTGTTGACGCCCTCCGGATCCGAGACGAGAGAGCCGTCGTCGGCCAGCAGCGTCAAGAGCTGCTTACGGACACTCTGCCTTTTTTCCAGCGAGTAGAAGAAGGGGGAGCCGCGGTCCAGATCCCGCAGGAACCGGATCCGCGACCTCACGAACGCACCTCGGGACCCGACGAGCTGCAGGTCCTTCAGCGCGGCCTTCTTCGCTTCGTACACCGTCCGCAGGGCCGGGTCCTGGACGACTTGACCGAGACGGGATTCCAGGTCGAGCACCTCTTTTTCTAGGCGCCCGACCCTGGCCGCCCGCCTCTTGGTCGACCCCCTCGCGTACTCTTGACAGAAGACGCGGACGTGAGCCTTGCCCACGTCCCACCATAGCCTCAAGGAGGGGAAGCCCCCCTGCTTCCTTCTCCAGTCGGACCAGAATCGACGGAACGAGTCCTGGAACCGCATGTCCTCCAGCAGCTGGTTGTTAAAGTGCCAGTACGCGGACCCCATCCTCGCGCGGAGCGAAGCGAGCTCCGCCCACACCAGGTGGTGGTCCGAACACGGCACCGGCCGCATGGAGGCCGCCGGGACGCAGGAAACGTACGCCCGAGACACGTAAAGGCGGTCGACTCTGGACCATCCTACTCCAGGCCTCACCCAAGTAAAGGCGCTGGAGTCGGGGTGGAGATTTCGCCAGACGTCCACCAAGTCGAAGGACCCGACCAGGTCCCTCAACTTCTCCATCGCCGTAATGCACTGCAGGGCACCGGAGCGGTCCCTCGCCTCGAGGGTGCAGTTAAAATCCCCCCCGAGGACAATGCAGTCGCCGACGTCGACGGAGCCAAGAAGAGCGGACACCTCTTCAAAGAAGCGCGTTTGCTGCGGGCCGGGCTGAGGGGCGTACACGTTCACGAGATGGAGCGGCACGTCCCCCAGGCGAACCGTTACGTGCAGCAAGCGGCCTGGCACGGGCTCCTCGACCCCCAAGATCTCCGGCTGAAAATGCGGGCCCAGCAAGATGGCCACCCCACTAGAAATGGCGGTGAGGTGGCTCATGCGGACCTCTCCTTGCCATTCCAGGAGCCACGTGGCTTCGTCTCCCGGAACGGTGTGGGTTTCTTGCAGGAAGCACACCGCATATTTCCCCTCCCGCAGGAGCGAAAAATTGTCAAATCTACGGCGTGCCCCTCTGCCGCCGTTGATGTTGAGGCTGGCTATGGTTATCTTCATGACTAGAGCATAGTGCAACCTCTACCTAACCTATTGTGGGGGGGGAGTGGAGTCATTTGTTGACCTCCACTCCTTCAGCAGCCCAGCGAGGAACTTTTTGAGCCGGCGCAGCTCAAGGCCTTGAGCCTTTGATAAGGGCCCGCCCGCGGCCATGGTTTTAGCGGCGGCGCGGACGGACGCGACGAGCAGCCCCGGCTCGGACCATCTTTCCAGGGCCAGACGGGCTTGGTCGCGGCGACCCCGGCACTGGACCAAAAAGTCCCGGAGTTCCTCTGCGGGAATGAGGAGGGTCTCAGTGGCGGCCGCGAGCAGATCCACCGCCTCACTGGCGATGGACTCGAGATCTTCACCCGAGTCCTCCACTGAGTCCCCGTCCCCCTCCGGGAGGTCGCCGCTAGCAGCCGACCCGTCGACCGCACGAGGTACGGCAAACGGCCCGGCCGCTCCATCTGGCCCTGGCTCTACCCCGATCCCACCCCCAGGATCGTCGGCAGAGGAGTCCCCACTGGGCTCTTTTAAAATTGGTGCTGGGTCGGGAAGCGACAGCGGAAGGGGTTCCTCCTCCGCCCCAGGAGCCGGGGAACACGGAGAGACCTGGTTTAGAAAATTCTCCAGGTCCACCAAGTCCCTCAGCTCCAAAGTAGGGGGCGAGGGTTGTTGTTCTTCCCCCTCCCCGCCGCCTCCCCCCAGCCCAGCGTGTATGGATTCATTAAACTTGTTCATATTTTCAGTTTCTACCGAGTCGAGCAAATCCCGGGGGAAGTTGGATATTGGCTGGGCGGGCTCAGGTTCGGCCTTTTCGGCCCCGCCCGCCTCAGTCCCCGGGACGCTCGACCTGGCGGCTACGCATTCCTCCGCTGGCCCCACGCCCCCCACGACAGGCAGATCTTCCACGCCATCCCCAGGAGGCAGCGGCTGGGCAGCCTCGACTGCCTCACCCTCCCCGGGGACAGACTCCTCGCGCCTGCAGCGCAATTTGGGAGCGCTGGTGGGGGACGCGGGACACGCGGCGGGCACCGACTCCTCCGCGGAGGGATGTTGTTCCCCCTCCGCCTCATTGGGGCGGTGCCTCTTTTTGTTCCTGGGGGTGCACGAAGTCAGGGAGACCTCTATGTCTGCCGAGGCCTCCCGCTCCGCCCCCCCCTTTTCCTTTTCTTGCCCGTGCCCGGGCCCCTCCGCGGTATTGGTCAAGGGCTCAGGCACGGGCTCAGGGCACCCCGCGCTCGCCGGTGACGGGGTTGGGCTGAGCGCGGTGGTCAAATTTTCTGGCGCACTGAGGGGACCCGCCTCTTGATGTTTTGCCTTCTTCCGCGCCTTCTTTCCGGTCGGACGCTCTCCCTCCCCCCCGCCGGAGGCCCTGAAAACAAAGGCCTCCGACGATGCCCGCGCACCTACGGCTCCCGGCACGCGGACGCAACTAGGGGGAGGGGTGGCGGCGGCGCCAGCCTTGGCCGCCTTCGGTGGTTTGGCGGCCTTGGAGGCGGGGCAGTTCTTACGAACATGCCCCACCTCCCTGCAGGCATGGCACCGCACGCCGTCCGACGTCCAGAAGACGCGGTAGGCAGTCCCCTCGTGCACCACATTAAAATACCCCTCTGTCGTCTCCTCGCGCGCCAGCCGGACAAAGAGCTGGCGGCGGAAGGAGAACACGTGGCGCAGGCTGTTCTCCCTTAGGCCGAGCGGTATGGGGTTGATCCCTGACCTTACCTCCCCCAGTTGGTGTAGGTGAGGGAGGAGGAGCTCAGCGGGAACAAAGGGCGGGACGTTTGATATGATGACCCTCTGCGCAGTGGCCTCGAGAGGATCCACCGGCAGGAACGTCCCGCCCACCGTGAGCCCCTTTTCGAGGGCCAGGGACACCGCCCGCTCCGACCCCAGGAAGAACACAGCCTTCCCAGACATCTTGGAGGCTGCAACAATGGCCGAGGGGCCGACTACCCCAGCCATCGCCCGCACGCACTCCTCAATGCTCATTGTGGGGTGAGTGTAGCTCTTGACCCCGTGTTTTTTTGTTATCAGTCTGAATGGTGGCAGGGCAGCAGGTGGCGCAGGAGGCACCGTGGATGTGGATGCCGCCTGCGCATATGTCCTTGCTGGCCCCGCCACCGGCGTGGATGGGGTCGCCATCACGGGGTCCCTTTAAGGGCCACACCCACCCCAAAGTCACAGGCCTTAATGATCTTAATTGGCCTCGTATATTAACTGAGCAGAGGAGCCCTTAATGAGGCACACCTCTCCCCTAGTTGGCAATTGGGGAGGGGCCTTGCTCCCTCTGCTCAGTTGTCTTAATTGTTCCCTTTTTTAAAAAAAAATTAGGAGAAAGGGGCCTCAGAGAGAGAGGGGAGAAACAGAGTAACAGGGAAAGAGAGAGGGGGGTGGGAAGGGGGGGGGGAACTGCGAGGGCAGGTCTCCCCTCGCAGCTGTGGGTGGGTGCACTCCCCAGATGGCAAAACACAAAAAACACAGTCTTTGGGGTGAGTCTTCAGGTGGGGGGAGAAGACGTCTTCACCTGGGGCAGCTAGAGCCATCAGGCACACACTCCTAACGATGTTAATAGGGTAAATGAGAAAAATCTTCAGCCTGGTAGCTCCAGCTATCCCAGGCCAGGCAATTGGTGGGGGGGGGGGGTTCAATTGTGGGGGGGGCCTAGTTGTAAGCAAGGCCCCCACACACACTACCACACACACACACACCCCCCGCAATGTTCCGGCCCTCAGTGGTCTTCTTTCCTCCCCCCAGCGATACAACAAAGTCTGTTTGGGAAATGCACCCACACCCACCTGTAGAATGGTAGAGTCCCCCTCCTTCCACACTGGATGTTGTTGGTCTTTTCCCCCTCTCTCCAACTCTTTGCAGAAATGGTAAAGATGTAAAAAAGTTTCCTTTTCTCCTCCTCTCCCTCTGGGTGAAAGTTGGTGGTGAAGCCCCTTTCTTCCTTCTCTTCCTGGGCTGGTCTCAGGGCTCTCCAGGCAGGAGCAAAAGTTGATGGCTGCTCTCCTCTCTGCAGCTCAGCTCCAACTGAGCAGGACACGCCTCCACTGCTCCACAATTGGTCCTTCTGCATGAAACTCTTTTAGAGTCTACCTGTGAAAACAGAAAACAATAACGGTGCCACCCAACCTGGGTGACACTCCAGACATTTACAAGGCCCTTTTTTTTCCCCCCTTTTTTTTTTTTGTTTTTTTTTTGTGTTTTTCTTTTTTGGTTTTTTTTTTGGGCACTAAATTCACAATTTTCCCCAGTGCCCCCTATAAAAGGGAAGGGGGACACTAAAAGCACCGGCAATTAAAACAAATTAAACTTTAAAACGTAAAATCAAATTAAAATTTGGTTGCCGGGCGTGATGATGCACTCCAGTCCCTCCGGTGCCCACCTCTCGCGGAAGGCCGCGAGCGTACCGGTGGACACCGCGTGCTCCATCTCCAAGGACACCCTGGATCGGATGTAAGAGCGGAAGAGAGGCAGGCAGTCAGGTTGAACGACCCCCTCGACCGCCCGCTGCCTGGACCGGCTGATGGCACC
Source organism: Pristiophorus japonicus (assembly GCF_044704955.1). Lineage (NCBI taxonomy): Eukaryota > Metazoa > Chordata > Chondrichthyes > Pristiophoridae > Pristiophorus > Pristiophorus japonicus. Next base: position 226,027,806 of record NC_091981.1, read on the forward strand.
CTTGGCCGTGCCCAGGAGCAGTCCTACGAGGAGGCCCTCGGACCTACCCGCTCCCCTCCGCACAGGGTGCCCAAAGATCAGGAGAGTGGGACTGAAGTGCAGCCAGAATTTCAGGAGCAGCCCCTTCAAATAGTGGAACAGGGGCTGCAACCTTGTGCATTCAATAAAAACATGGAACACGGACTCCTCCAGACCGCAGAAATTGCAGGCGGCCTGGGAGTCCGTGAACCGGCTTAAAAATTTGTTGCACGGCACTGCTCCGTGCACCACCCTCCAGGCCAAGTCCCCGATGAATAGTGGGAGGACCCCTGCGTAGAGTGCCCTCCATCGGGGACCCCCGCCTCCTCCGGACGGCAAGATGGTACGCCATGGCGTGTCCGGACGGCCGGCGAGGATGGCAAAGTTGAGGGTGTGCAGGAGCAGCCCGTACAGGAAACCCCTCCGCGCGGAACTGAAAGGCACGGAGGGGATTTCCCCGAGGCGGCTCAAGTTGTGAGGCGCCGGCCCCCGAGGGAGGTTCCGGGGTTTGGCGCCGATGAGGAATTCCGTCCGGACGGGGGTCAGTTCGGACGGGATCTCCCCACGTGCTTGAGCCTCCTCGATACACCTAACGGAGTCAGGGCCCAGAGCTGTTTTTAGCGACTCGATGGCATCGGCCGCGCGGCGGACGTTGGCAGAATTTAGGCGCCGCGCCAGCGTGACTGGCGCCATCCAGCCCGCTCCTCCGCCATCGAGCAGGTCCCTGACCCTGGTCACCTCACCAGCCACAGCCCTCTCTTCCGACCGCCACATGAAGCCTCGGCCGTGGAGGTACGGATTCCCGAGCAGCGGTTCCTGCAGGACGGCCGCCACTCCAGCCGGCGGAGAGCTGCGCTTGGTGGAGACTTTGTTCCAGACCCTGATGAGTTCCCTGTAAAAGACAGGCAGCTCCCGGAGAGCGGTCCTGGCACCCCCCAAGTTCACAAACAGGAGCTGCGTGTCATAATTGAGGTCGAGCTGCTGGCGGAAGAAATACCTCGCCAGAGCGCACCACCTAGGAGGGGGCTCGACGTAAAGGTATCTCTGCAGGGTCTGAAGACGGAAAGTCGCGAGCTGGGCGCTGACGCACACCAACGACTGACCGCCCTCCTCAAGCGGGAGACTCAAGACCGCGACAGAGACCCAGTGCTTCCTGTTGTTCCAGAAGAAGTCCACCAGCTTCTTCTGTATCTTGGCGACAAACGCAGGGGGAGGGGTCAAAGTGACCAGCCGGTACCACAGCATTGCGGCCACCAGCTGGTTTATGACTAGCGCTCGACCCCTGTAGGACAGCACTCGGAGCAGTCCTGTCCAGCGCCCTAGGCGAGCGGCGACCTTGGCCTCCAGCTCCTGCCAGTTCGCCGGCCAGGCTTCCTCGTCGGGGCTAAGGTAGACTCCCAGATAGAGGAGATGGGTCGTGCTCCAGGCAAAAGGCCTGAGCTCCTCCGGCAGGGAGTCCACCCGCCACTGACCCACCAGGAGTCCGGAACATTTCTCCCAGTTGATCCTGGCGGAGGACGCGGCCGAGTAAATCTCCTGGCACTCACGCATCCTCCGCAGGTCAGCGGGATCCTCTACCGCGAGGAGCACGTCATCGGCGTAAGCCGAGAGGACGACCTCCACGCCCGGCCCTTGCAGAGCCAGTCCCGTCAACCTCGTCCGCAAGAGGCGCAGGAAAGGCTCCACGCAAACGGCGTATAACTGGCCGGACATGGGGCATCCCTGGCGCACCCCTCTCCTAAAGCGAAGGGGCGCCGTCAAGGACCCGTTAACCTTAATCAGACACTCCGCGGCGGCGTACAAAAGTCGGATCCGGGCGACGAAATGCGTCCCGAACCCGAAAGCGCGCAGAGTTCCGAGCAGATAGTCGTGATCCACCCTGTCGAACGCCTTCTCTTGGTCGAGGGATAGGAAGGCGACCGACAGACCAGCCTCCTGGGAGCAATGGATGAGGTCCCGGACCAGATGGATGTTGTCGTGGATGGTCCGGCCCGGGACCGTGTATGACTGGTCGGGGTGGATCATGTGGTCCAGCACGGCACCAAGGCGAGCAGACATCGCCCTGGCGAAGATTTTGTAGTCCGTGCTGAGGAGGGAGACCGGGCGCCAGTTCTTAAGGAGGCGGAGATCGCCCTTCTTAGGCAGCAGGACGATGACTGCCCTGCGCCAAGAGAAGGGCATCTCCCCGGTCGCCAGACTTTCCCCCAGGACCCGCGCGTAGTCGCTCCCCAGGACGTCCCAGAACGCCCTGTGGAACTCCACGGTCAGCCCGTCCAGCCCCGGGGATTTTCCCCTCGAGAGCCGGGCGAGGGCACCGGTCAGCTCCGCCAGGCTTAGCGGAGCTTCCAGATTTTCGGCGCCCTCCGGGCCGACCTTCGGCAGGTCCTCCCACAAAACTCTACGCGCTTCCTCGCTGGACGGATCCGGAGAGAACAGAGCCCCGTAATATTCACGGACCCTGTTGTTGACGCCCTCCGGATCCGAGACGAGAGAGCCGTCGTCGGCCAGCAGCGTCAAGAGCTGCTTACGGACACTCTGCCTTTTTTCCAGCGAGTAGAAGAAGGGGGAGCCGCGGTCCAGATCCCGCAGGAACCGGATCCGCGACCTCACGAACGCGCCTCGGGACCCGACGAGCTGCAGGTCCTTCAGCGCGGCCTTCTTCGCTTCGTACACCGTCCGCAGGGCCGGGTCCTGGACGACTTGACCGAGACGGCCTTCCAGGTCGAGCACCTCTTTTTCTAGGCGCCCGACTCTGGCCGCCCGCCTCTTGGTCGACCCCCTCGCGTACTCTTGACAGAAGACGCGGACGTGAGCCTTGCCCACGTCCCACCATAGCCTCAAGGAGGGGAAGCCCCCCTGCTTCCTTCTCCAGTCGGACCAGAATCGACGGAACGAGTCCTGGAACCGCACGTCCTCCAGCAGCCGGTTGTTAAAGTGCCAGTACGCGGACCCCGTCCTCGCGCGGAGCGAAGCGAGCTCCGCCCACACCAGGTGGTGGTCCGAACACGGCACCGGCCGCATGGAGGCCGCCGGGACGCAGGAAACGTACGCCCGAGACACGTAAAGGCGGTCGACTCTAGACCATCCAACTCCAGGCCTCACCCAAGTAAAGGCGCTGGAGTCGGGGTGGAGATTTCGCCAGACGTCCACCAAGTCGAAGGACCCGACCAGGTCCCTCAACTTCTCCATCGCCGTCATGCACTGCGGGGCACCGGAGCGGTCCCTCGCCTCGAGGGTGCAGTTAAAATCCCCCCCGAGGACAATGCAGTCGCCGACGTCGACGGAGCCAAGAAGAGCGGACACCTCTTCAAAGAAGCGCGTTTGCTGCGGGCCGGGATGAGGGGCGTACACGTTCACGAGATGGAGCGGCACGTCCCCCAGGCGAACCGTTACGTGCAGCAAGCGGCCTGGCACGGGCTCCTCGACCCCCAAGATCTCCGGCTGAAAATGCGGGCCCAGCAAGATGGCCACCCCACTAGAAATGGCGGTGAGGTGGCTCATGCGGACCTCTCCTTGCCATTCCAGGAGCCACGTGGCTTCGTCTCCCGGAACGGTGTGGGTTTCTTGCAGGAAGCACACCGCATATTTCCCCTCCCGCAGGAGCGAAAAATTGTCAAATCTACGGCGTGCCCCTCTGCCGCCGTTGATGTTGAGGCTGGCTATGGTTATCTTCATGGCAAAAGCATAGTGCAACCTCTACCTTAACCTATTGTGGGGGAGGGAGCGGAGTCTTTTGTTGAACTCCGCTCCCTCCGCAGCCCAGCGAGGAGTCCCTCGAGCTCGCGCAGCTCAAGGTGCTGCTCCTTTGTCAAGGGCCCGCCCGCGGCCAAGGTTTTAACGGCGGCGCGGACGGACCCCTTGATCAGCTCCGGCTCGGACCATTTTTCCAGGGCCAGTCGGGCTTGGTCGCGGCGACCCCGGCTCTGGGCCAAAAAGTCCCGGAGTTCCTTCGCAGGAACGAGGAGGGCCTCAGCGGCGGCCGCGAGCAGATCCACCGCCTCACTGGCGGTGGTCTCTAGGTCTTCACCCGCGTCCCCCACCGAGTCCCCGTCCTCCTCCGGGAGGTGGCCGCCAGCAGCCGGCCCATCGACCGCACAAGGTACGGCAAATGAACCGGCCGCTCCAACCGGCCCTGGCACTGCCCCGATCCCACCCCCAGGATCGTCGGCAGAGGAGTCCCCACTGGGCTCTTTTAAAAATGGTGCTGGGTCGGGAAATGACAGCGGAAGGGGTTCCCCCTCCGCCCCAGGAACCGGAGAACAAGGAGAGACCCGGCCATAGGAAATCCCCAGGCCCTCCAAGTGCTCCAGCTCCAAAGTAAGGGGCGAGGGTGGGTGTTCCTCCCCCTCCCCGCTGCCACCCCCCGGCCCAGCATCTACAGTGTCATTAAAACCCATAAATTGTGTTTCTGCCGGGTCGAGCGACTCCCGGGGGAAGTTGGGTAATAGCTGGGCGGGCTCAGGTTCGGCCTTTTCGGCCCCGCCCGCCTCAGTCCCCGGGACGCCCGGCCCGGCGGCTACGCATTCCTCCGCGGTCCCCACGCCCCCCACGACAGGCAGATCTTCCACTCCATCCCCGGGAGGCAGAGGCTGGGCAGCCTCAACTGTCTCACCCTCCCCGGGGAAAGACTCCTCGCGCCTGCAGCGCAATTTGGGGGCGCTGGTGGGGGACGCGGGACACGCGGCGGGCACCGACTCCTCCGCGGAGGGATGTTGTTCCCCCTCCGCCTCATTGGGGCGGTGCCTCTTTTTGTTCCTGGGGGCGCGCGGAGTCAGGGAGACCTCCATGTCTGCCGAGGCCTCCCGCTCCGCCCCCCCCTTTTCCTTTTCTTGCCCGCGCCTGGGCCCCTCTGTGGTGGTATTCAAGGGCCCGGGCACGGGCTCGGGGCACCCCGCGCTCGCCGGTGACTGGGTTGGGCTGAGCGCGGTGGTCAGACTTTCCGGCGCACCGAGGGGACCCGCCTCGAGATGTTTCGCCTTCTTCCGCGCCTTCTTTCCGGTCGAACGCTCTCCCTCCCCCCCGCCGGAGGCCCTGAAAACAAAGGCCTCCGACGATGCCCGCGCACCCATGGCTCCCGGCACGCGGACGCAACTAGGGGGAGGGGTGGCGGCGGTGCCAGCCTTGGCCGCCTTCGGTGGTTTGGCGGCCTTGGAGGCGGGGCAGTTCTTACGAACATGCCCCACCTCCCTACAGGCATGGCACCGCACGCCGTCCGACGTCCAGAAGACGCGGTAGGCAGTCCCCTCGTGCACCACATTAAAGTTCCCCTCCGTCGTCTCCTCCCGCGCCAGCCGGACAAAGAGCTGGCGGCGGAAGGAGAACACGTGGCGCAGGCTGTTCTCCCTGAGGCCGAGCGGTATGGGGTTGATCCCCGACCTTACCTCCCCCAGTTGGTGTAGGTGAGGGAGGAGGAGCTCAGCGGGAACAAAGGGCGGGACGTTTGAAATGATGACCCTCTGCGCGGTGGCCTCGAGAGGGTCCACCGGCAGGAACGTCCCGCCCACCGTGAGCCCCTTTTCAAGGGCCAGGGACACCGCCCGCTCCGACCCCAGGAAGAACACGGCCTTCCCAGACATCTTGGAGGCTGCGACAATGGCCGAGGGGCCGACTACCCCAGCCATCGCCCGCACGCACTCCTCGATGCTCATTGTGGGGTGAGTGTAGCTCTTGACCCCGTGTTTTTTAGTTATTAGTCTGAAAGGTGGCAGGGCAGCGGCTGGCGCAGGAGGTGCCGTGGATGTGGACACCGCCTGCGCATACGACCTTGCTGGCCCTGCCACCGGCGTGGATGGGGTCGCCATCACGGGGTCCCTTTAAGGGCTACACCCACCCCAAAGTCACAGGCCTTAATGGTCTTTATTAGGCCTCTTGTAGATTGACTGAGCAGAGGAGCCCTTAATGAGGTACCTCTCCCCTAGTTGGCAATTGGGGAGGGGCCTTGCTCCCTCTGCTCAGTTGTCTTAAATGTTTTTTTTTAAATTAAATTTGGAAGAAAGAGGCTCTCAGAGAGAGAGGGGAGAAACAGAGTAACAGAGAAAGAGAGAGGGGGGGTGGGAAGGGGGGGACTGCGAGGGCAGGTCTCCCCTCGCAGCTGTGGGTGGGTGCACTCCCCAGATGGCAAAACACAAAAGTCTTTGGGGTGGTCTTCAGGTGGGGGGAGAAGATGTCTTCACCTGGGGTAGCTGGAGCCACCAGGCACTCCTAACGATCTTTAATTGGGTGTTTAAGAAAAACAACAATCTTCAGCCTGGTAGCTCCAGCTATCCCAGGCTAGGCAAATGTGGGGGGTGGGGGGGGGGTTCCAATTGTGGGGGGGGGCCTAGTTGTAAGCAAGGCCCCCACACACACTACCACACACACACACACCCCCCGCGATGTTCCGGCCCTCAGTGGTCTTCTTTCCTCCCCCCACCGATATAACAAAGTCTTTTTTGGGAAATGCACCCACACCCACCTGTAGAAATGTTGAGTCACCCTCCTTCCACACTGGATGTTGTTGTGGTTTTTCCCCCTCTCTCCAACTCCTTGCAGAATGGTAAAGATGTACAAAGTTTTCTGCTTTTTCCTCCTCTCCCTCTGGTTAGAAGTTGTAGTGAAGCCCCTTCCTTCCTTCTCCTCCTGGGCTGGTCTCAGGGCTCTGCAGGCAGGAGCTCAAGTTGCTTGCTGCTTCCCTCACTGCTCACAGCTGCAACTGAGCAGGACACGCCTCCACTGCTTCACGATTGGTCCTTGTGCTTGAAACTCTTTTGAGTTTATCTGTGAAAACATAAAACATTAAACGGTGCCACCCGACCTGGGTGACACTCCAGACATTTACAAGGCCCATTTTTTTCCCCCTTTTTTGTGTTTTTTTTTTGTGTTTTTTCTTTTTTTTTTTTGTTTTTTTTTTGGGCACTAAAATCACAATTTTTCCCCAGTGCCCCCTATAAAAGGGAAGGGGACACTAAAAGCACCGGCAATTAAAACAAATTAACTTTAAAACGTAAAATCAAATTAAAATTTGGTTGCCGGGCGTGATGATGCACTCCAGTCCCTCCGGTGCCCACCTCTCGCGGAAGGCCGCGAGCGTACCGGTGGACACCGCGTGCTCCATCTCCAAGGACACCCTGGCCCGGATGTAAGAGCGGAAGAGAGGCAGGCAGTCAGGTTGAACGACCCCCTCGACCGCCCGCTGCCTGGACCGGCTGATGGCACCCTTGGCCGTGCCCAGGAGCAGTCCTACGAGGAGGCCTTCGGACCTACCCGCTCCCCTCCGCACAGGGTGCCCAAAGATCAGGAGAGTGGGACTGAAGTGCAGCCAGAATTTCAGGAGCAGCCCCTTCAAATAATGGAACAGGGGCTGCAACCTTGTGCACTCAATAAAAACATGGAACACGGACTCCTCCAGACCGCAGAAATTGCAGGCGGCCTGGGAGTCCGTGAACCGGCTTAAAAATTTGTTGCACGGCACTGCTCCGTGCACCACCCTCCAGGCCAAGTCCCCGATGAATAGTGGGAGGACCCCCGCGTAGAGTGCCCTCCATCGGGGACCCCCGCCTCCTCCGGACGGCAAGATGGTACGCCATGGCGTGTCCGGACGGCCGGCGAGGATGGCAAAGTTGAGGGTGTGCATGAGCAGCCCGTACAGGAAACCCCTCCGCGCGGAACTGAAAGGCACGGAGGGGATTTCCCCGAGGCGGCTCAAGTTGTGAGGCGCCGGCCCCCGAGGGAGGTTCCGGGGTTTGGCGCCGATGAGGAATTCCGTCCGGACGGGGGTCAGTTCGGACGGGATCTCCCCACGTGCTTGAGCCTCCTCGATGCACCTAACGGAGTCAGGGCCCAGAGCTGTTTTTAGCGACTCGATGGCATCGGCCGCGCGGCGGACGTTGGCAGAATTTAGGCGCCGCGCCAGCGTGACTGGCGCCATCCAGCCCGCTCCTCCGCCATCGAGCAGGTCCCTGACCCTGGTCACCTCACCAGCCACAGCCCTCTCTTCCGACCGCCACATGAAGCCTCGGCCGTGGAGGTACGGATTCCCGAGCAGCGGCTCCTGCAGGACGGCCGCCACTCCAGCCGGCGGAGAGCTGCGCTTGGTGGAGACTTTGTTCCAGACCCTGATGAGTTCCCTGTAAAAGACAGGCAGCTCCCGGAGGGCGGTCCTGGCACCCCCCAAGTTCACAAACAGGAGCTGCGTGTCATAATTGAGGTCGAGCTGCTGGCGGAAGAAATACCTCGCCAGAGCACACCACCTAGGAGGGGGCTCGACGTAAAGGTATCTCTGCAGGGTCTGAAGACGGAAAGTCGCGAGCTGGGCGCTGACGCACACCAACGACTGACCGCCCTCCTCAAGCGGGAGACTCAAGACCGCGACAGAGACCCAGTGCTTCCTGTTGTTCCAGAAGAAGTCCACCAGCTTCTTCTGTATCTTGGCGACAAACGCAGGGGGAGGGGTCAAAGTGACCAGCCGGTACCACAGCATTGCGGCCACCAGCTGGTTTATGACTAGCGCTCGACCCCTGTAGGACAGCACTCGGAGCAGTCCTGTCCAGCGCCCTAGGCGAGCGGCGACCTTGGCCTCCAGCTCCTGCCAGTTCGCCGGCCAGGCTTCCTCGTCGGGGCTAAGGTAGACTCCCAGATAGAGGAGATGGGTCGTGCTCCAGGCAAAAGGCCTGAGCTCCTCCGGCAGGGAGTCCACCCGCCACTGACCCACCAGGAGTCCGGAACATTTCTCCCAGTTGATCCTGGCGGAGGACGCGGCCGAGTAAATCTCCTGGCACTCACGCATCCTCCGCAGGTCAGCGGGATCCTCTACCGCGAGGAGCACGTCATCGGCGTAAGCCGAGAGGACGACCTCCACGCCCGGCCCTTGCAGAGCCAGTCCCGTCAACCTCGTCCGCAAGAGGCGCAGGAAAGGCTCCACGCAAACGGCGTATAACTGGCCGGACATGGGGCATCCCTGGCGCACCCCTCTCCTAAAGCGAAGGGGCGCCGTCAAGGACCCGTTAACCTTAATCAGACACTCCGCGGCGGCGTACAAAAGTCGGATCCGGGCGACGAAATGCGTCCCGAACCCGAAAGCGCGCAGAGTTCCGAGCAGATAGTCGTGATCCACCCTGTCGAACGCCTTCTCTTGGTCGAGGGATAGGAAGGCGACCGACAGACCAGCCTCCTGGGAACAATGGATGAGGTCCCGGACCAGATGGATGTTGTCGTGGATTGTCCGGCCCGGGACCGTGTATGACTGGTCGGGGTGGATCATGTGGTCCAGCACGGCACCAAGGCGAGCAGACATCGCCCTGGCGAAGATTTTGTAGTCCGTGCTGAGGAGGGAGACCGGGCGCCAGTTCTTAAGGAGGCGGAGATCGCCCTTCTTAGGCAGCAGGACGATGACTGCCCTGCGCCAAGAGAGGGGCATCTCCCCGGTCGCCAGACTTTCCCCCAGGACCCGCGCGTAGTCGCTCCCCAGGACGTCCCAGAACGCCCTGTGGAACTCCACGGTCAGCCCGTCCAGCCCCGGGGATTTTCCCCTCGAGAGCCGGGCGAGGGCACCGGTCAGCTCCGCCAGGCTTAGCGGAGCTTCCAGATTTTCGGCGCCCTCCGGGCCGACCTTCGGCAGGTCCTCCCACAAAACTCTACGCGCTTCCTCGCTGGACGGATCCGGAGAGAACAGAGCCCCGTAATATTCACGGACCCTGTTGTTGACGCCCTCCGGATCCGAGACGAGAGAGCCGTCGTCGGCCAGCAGCGTCAAGAGCTGCTTACGGACACTCTGCCTTTTTTCCAGCGAGTAGAAGAAGGGGGAGCCGCGGTCCAGATCCCGCAGGAACCGGATCCGCGACCTCACGAACGCGCCTCGGGACCCGACGAGCTGCAGGTCCTTCAGCGCGGCCTTCTTCGCTTCGTACACCGTCCGCAGGGCCGGGTCCTGGACGACTTGACCGAGACGGCCTTCCAGGTCGAGCACCTCTTTTTCTAGGCGCCCGACTCTGGCCGCCCGCCTCTTGGTCGACCCCCTCGCGTACTCTTGACAGAAGACGCGGACGTGAGCCTTGCCCACGTCCCACCATAGCCTCAAGGAGGGGAAGCCCCCCTGCTTCCTTCTCCAGTCGGACCAGAATCGACGGAACGAGTCCTGGAACCGCACGTCCTCCAGCAGCCGGTTGTTAAAGTGCCAGTACGCGGACCCCGTCCTCGCGCGGAGCGAAGCGAGCTCCGCCCACACCAGGTGGTGGTCCGAACACGGCACCGGCCGCATGGAGGCCGCCGGGACGCAGGAAACGTACGCCCGAGACACGTAAAGGCGGTCGACTCTAGACCATCCAACTCCAGGCCTCACCCAAGTAAAGGCGCTGGAGTCGGGGTGGAGATTTCGCCAGACGTCCACCAAGTCGAAGGACCCGACCAGGTCCCTCAACTTCTCCATCGCCGTCATGCACTGCGGGGCACCGGAGCGGTCCCTCGCCTCGAGGGTGCAGTTAAAATCCCCCCCGAGGACAATGCAGTCGCCGACGTCGACGGAGCCAAGAAGAGCGGACACCTCTTCAAAGAAGCGCGTTTGCTGCGGGCCGGGATGAGGGGCGTACACGTTCACGAGATGGAGCGGCACGTCCCCCAGGCGAACCGTTACGTGCAGCAAGCGGCCTGGCACGGGCTCCTCGACCCCCAAGATCTCCGGCTGAAAATGCGGGCCCAGCAAGATGGCCACCCCACTAGAAATGGCGGTGAGGTGGCTCATGCGGACCTCTCCTTGCCATTCCAGGAGCCACGTGGCTTCGTCTCCCGGAACGGTGTGGGTTTCTTGCAGGAAGCACACCGCATATTTCCCCTCCCGCAGGAGCGAAAAATTGTCAAATCTACGGCGTGCCCCTCTGCCGCCGTTGATGTTGAGGCTGGCTATGGTTATCTTCATGGCAAAAGCATAGTGCAACCTCTACCTTAACCTATTGTGGGGGAGGGAGCGGAGTCTTTTGTTGAACTCCGCTCCCTCCGCAGCCCAGCGAGGAGTCCCTCGAGCTCGCGCAGCTCAAGGTGCTGCTCCTTTGTCAAGGGCCCGCCCGCGGCCAAGGTTTTAACGGCGGCGCGGACGGACCCCTTGATCAGCTCCGGCTCGGACCATTTTTCCAGGGCCAGTCGGGCTTGGTCGCGGCGACCCCGGCTCTGGGCCAAAAAGTCCCAGAGTTCCTTTGCAGGAACGAGGAGGGCCTCAGCGGCGGCCGCGAGCAGATCCACCGCCTCCCTGGCGGTGGTTTCTAGGTCTTCACCCGCGTCCCCCACCGAGTCCCCGTCCTCCTCCGGGAGGTGGCCGCCAGCAGCCGGCCCATCGACCGCACAAGGTACGGCAAATGAACCGGCCGCTCCAACCGGCCCTGGCACTGCCCCGATCCCACCCCCAGGATCGTCGGCAGAGGAGTCCCCACTGGGCTCTTTTAAAAATGGTGCCGGGTCGGGAAATGACAGCGGAAGGGGTTCCCCCTCCGCCCCAGGAACCGGAGAACAAGGAGAGACCCGGCCATAGGAAATCCCCAGGCCCTCCAAGTGCTCCAGCTCCAAAGTAAGGGGCGAGGGTGGGTGTTCCTCCCCCTCCCCGCTGCCACCCCCCGGCCCAGCATCTACAGTATCATTAAAATCAATTGTTTCATTCTCTGCCGGGTCGAGCAAATCCCGGGGTAAGTTGTGTATTGGCTGGGCGGGCTCAGGTTCGGCCTTTTCGGCCCCGCCCGCCTCGGTCCCCGGGACGCTCGACCCGGCGGCTACGCATTCTTCCACTGGCCCCACGCCCCCCGCGACAGGCAGATCTTCCACGCCCTCCCCAGGAGGCAGCGGCTGGGCAGCCTCGACTGCCTCACCCTCCCCGGGGAAAGACTCCTCGCGCCTGCAGCGCAATTTGGGGGCGCTGGTGGGGGACGCGGGACACGCGGCGGGCACCGCCTCCTCCGCGGAGGGATGTTGTTCCCCCTCCGCCTCATTGGGGCGGTGCCTCTTTTTGTTCCTGGGGGCGCGCGGAGTCAGGGAGACCTCCATGTCTGCCGAGGCCTCCCGCTCCGCCCCCCCCTTTTCCTTTTCTTGCCCGCGCCTGGGCCCCTCTGTGGTGTTATTCAAGGGCCCGGGCACGGGCTCGGGGCACCCCGCGCTCGCCGGTGACTGGGTTGGGCTGAGCGCGGTGGTCAGACTTTCCGGCGCACCGAGGGGACCCGCCTCTAGATGTTTTTCCTTCTTCCGCGCCTTCTTTCCGCTCGGACGCTCTCCCTCCCCCCCGCCGGAGGCCCTGAAAACAAAGGCCTCCGACGATGCCCGCGCACCCATGGCTCCCGGCACGCGGACGCAACTAGGGGGAGGGGTGGCGGCGGCGCCAGCTATGGCCGCCTTCGGTGGTTTGGCGGCCTTGGAGGCGGGGCAGTTCTTGCGAACGTGCCCCACCTCCCTGCAGGCATGGCACCGCACGCCGTCCGACGTCCAGAAGACGCGGTAGGCAGTCCCCTCGTGCACCACATTAAAGTGCCCTTCTGTCAGGTCCTCCCGCGCCAGCCGGACAAAGAGCTGGCGGCGGAAGGAGAACACGTGGCGCAGGCTGTTCTCCCTGAGGCCGAGCGGTATGGGGTTGATCCCCGACCTTACCTCCCCCAGTTGGTGTAGGTGAGGGAGGAGGAGCTCAGCGGGAACAAAGGGCGGGACGTTCGACACGATGACCCTCTGCGCGGTGGCCTCGAGAGGGTCCACCGGCAGGAACGTCCCGCCCACCGTGAGCCCCTTTTCAAGGGCCAGGGACACCGCCCGCTCCGACCCCAGGAAGAACACGGCCTTCCCAGACATCTTGGAGGCTGCGACAATGGCCGAGGGGCCGACTACCCCAGCCATCGCCCGCACGCACTCCTCGATGGTCATTGTGGGGTGAGTGTAGCTCTTGACCCCGTGTTTTTTCGTAATTAACCTAAATGGTGGCAGGGCAGCGGGTGGCGCAGGAGGGGCCGTGGAAGCGGTTGCCACCTGCGCATACGTCCTTGCTGGCCCTGCCACCGGCGTGGATGGGGTCGCCATCACGGGGTCCCTTTAAGGGCTACACCCACCCCAAAGTCACAGGCCTTAATGGTCTTAATTGGCCTCTTGTATAATGACTGAGCAGAGGAGCCCTTAATGAGGCACACCTCTCCCCTAGTTGGCAATTGGGGAGGGGCCTTGCTCCCTCTGCTCAGTTGTCTTAAATTGTTTGTTTTTTAAATTAAATTTGGAAGGAAGGGCTCTCAGAGAGAGAGGGGAGAAACAGAGTAACAGAGAAAAGAGAGAGGGGGGTGGGAAGGGGGGGGGGCTGCGAGGGCAGGTCTCTCGTCGCAGCTGTGGGTGGGTGCACTCCCCAGATGGCAAAACACAAAAGTCTTTGGGGTGGTCTTCAGGTGGGGGGAGAAGATGTCTTCACCTGGGGTAGCTGGAGCCACCAGGCACTCCCAACGATCTTTAATTGGGTGATTCAAGAAAAACAACAATCTTCAATCTTCAGCCTGGTAGCTCCAGCTATCCCAGGCTAGGCAAATGTGGGGGGGGTGGGGGGGATTCCAATTGTGGGGGGGGCCTAGTTGTAAGCACGGCCCCCACGCACACTTCCACACACACACACACCCCCCGCGATGTTCCGGCCCTCAGTGGTCTTCTTTCCTCCCCCCACCGATACAACAAAGTCTGTTTGGGAAATGCACCCACACCCACCTGTAGAAAGTGTAGAGTCTCCCTCCTTCCACACTGGATGTTGTTGGTTTTTCCCCCTCTCTCCAACTCCTTGCAGAAATGATAAAGTTGGTAAAAGTTTTCTGTTCTCCTCCTCTCCCTCTGGGTGAAAGTTGTGTTGAAGCCCCTTCCTTCCTTCTGTTCCTGGGCTGGTCTCAGGGCTCCCCAGGCAGGAGCTCAAGTTGATAGCAGCTCTCCTCACTGCTCACAGCTCCTACTGAGCAGGACACGCCTCTACTGCTTCACGATTGGTCCCTTGTGCTTGAAACTCTTTTAAGTTTACCTGCAAAACATAAAAACATTAAACGGTGCCACCCGACCTGGGTGACACTCCAGACATTACAAGGCCCTTTTTTTTTTTTCCCCCTTTTTTTTTTTTTGTTTTTTTTTTGTGTTTTTCTTTTTTGGTTTTTTTTTGGGCACTAAATTCACAATTTTCCCCAGTGCCCCCTATAAAAGGGAAGGGGGACACTAAAAGCACCGGCAATTAAAACAAATTAAACTTAAAAAAAAAAAAAAAAAAAAAAAAAAAAAAAAAAAAAAAAAAAAAAAAAAAAAAAAAAAAAAAAAAACGTAAAATCAAATTAAAATTTGGTTGCCGGGCGTGATGATGCACTCCAGTCCCTCCGGTGCCCACCTCTCGCGGAAGGCCGCGAGCGTACCGGTGGACACCGCGTGCTCCATCTCCAAGGACACCCTGGACCGGATGTAAGAGCGGAAGAGAGGCAGGCAGTCAGGTTGAACGACCCCCTCGACCGCCCGCTGCCTGGACCGGCTGATGGCACCCTTGGCCGTGCCCAGGAGCAGTCCTACGAGGAGGCCTTCGGACCTACCCGCTCCCCTCCGCACAGGGTGCCCAAAGATCAGGAGAGTGGGACTGAAGTGCAGCCAGAATTTCAGGAGCAGCCCCTTCAAATAATGGAACAGGGGCTGCAACCTCGTGCACTCCATAAAAACATGGAACACGGACTCCTCCAGACCGCAGAAATTGCAGGCGGCCTGGGAGTCCGTGAACCGGCTTAAAAATTTGTTGCACGGCACTGCTCCGTGCACCACCCTCCAGGCCAAGTCCCCGATGAATAGTGGGAGGACCCCTGCGTAGAGTGCCCTCCATCGGGGACCCCCGCCTCCTCCGGACGGCAAGATGGTACGCCATGGCGTGTCCGGACGGCCGGCGAGGATGGCAAAGTTGAGGGTGTGCAGGAGCAGCCCGTACAGGAAACCCCTCCGCGCGGAACTGAAAGGCACGGAGGGGATTTCCCCGAGGCGGCTCAAGTTGTGAGGCGCCGGCCCCCGAGGGAGGTTCCGGGGTTTGGCGCCGATGAGGAATTCCGTCCGGACGGGGGTCAGTTCGGACGGGATCTCCCCACGTGCTTGAGCCTCCTCGATACACCTAACGGAGTCAGGGCCCAGAGCTGTTTTTAGCGACTCGATGGCATCGGCCGCGCGGCGGACGTTGGCAGAATTTAGGCGCCGCGCCAGCGTGACTGGCGCCATCCAGCCCGCTCCTCCGCCATCGAGCAGGTCCCTGACCCTGGTCACCTCACCAGCCACAGCCCTCTCTTCCGACCGCCACATGAAGCCTCGGCCGTGGAGGTACGGATTCCCGAGCAGCGGTTCCTGCAGGACGGCCGCCACTCCAGCCGGCGGAGAGCTGCGCTTGGTGGAGACTTTGTTCCAGACCCTGATGAGTTCCCTGTAAAAGACAGGCAGCTCCCGGAGAGCGGTCCTGGCACCCCCCAAGTTCACAAACAGGAGCTGCGTGTCATAATTGAGGTCGAGCTGCTGGCGGAAGAAATACCTCGCCAGAGCGCACCACCTAGGAGGGGGCTCGACGTAAAGGTATCTCTGCAGGGTCTGAAGACGGAAAGTCGCGAGCTGGGCGCTGACGCACACCAACGACTGACCGCCCTCCTCAAGCGGGAGACTCAAGACCGCGACAGAGACCCAGTGCTTCCTGTTGTTCCAGAAGAAGTCCACCAGCTTCTTCTGTATCTTGGCGACAAACGCAGGGGGAGGGGTCAAAGTGACCAGCCGGTACCACAGCATTGCGGCCACCAGCTGGTTTATGACTAGCGCTCGACCCCTGTAGGACAGCACTCGGAGCAGTCCTGTCCAGCGCCCTAGGCGAGCGGCGACCTTGGCCTCCAGCTCCTGCCAGTTCGCCGGCCAGGCTTCCTCGTCGGGGCTAAGGTAGACTCCCAGATAGAGGAGATGGGTCGTGCTCCAGGCAAAAGGCCTGAGCTCCTCCGGCAGGGAGTCCACCCGCCACTGACCCACCAGGAGTCCGGAACATTTCTCCCAGTTGATCCTGGCGGAGGACGCGGCCGAGTAAATCTCCTGGCACTCACGCATCCTCCGCAGGTCAGCGGGATCCTCTACCGCGAGGAGCACGTCATCGGCGTAAGCCGAGAGGACGACCTCCACGCCCGGCCCTTGCAGAGCCAGTCCCGTCAACCTCGTCCGCAAGAGGCGCAGGAAAGGCTCCACGCAAACGGCGTATAACTGGCCGGACATGGGGCATCCCTGGCGCACCCCTCTCCTAAAGCGAAGGGGCGCCGTCAAGGACCCGTTAACCTTAATCAGACACTCCGCGGCGGCGTACAAAAGTCGGATCCGGGCGACGAAATGCGTCCCGAACCCGAAAGCGCGCAGAGTTCCGAGCAGATAGTCGTGATCCACCCTGTCGAACGCCTTCTCTTGGTCGAGGGATAGGAAGGCGACCGACAGACCAGCCTCCTGGGAACAATGGATGAGGTCCCGGACCAGATGGATGTTATCGTGGATTGTCCGGCCCGGGACCGTGTATGACTGGTCGGGGTGGATCATGTGGTCCAGCACGGCACCAAGGCGAGCAGACATCGCCCTGGCGAAGATTTTGTAGTCCGTGCTGAGGAGGGAGACCGGGCGCCAGTTCTTAAGGAGGCGGAGATCGCCCTTCTTAGGCAGCAGGACGATGACTGCCCTGCGCCAAGAGAGGGGCATCTCCCCGGTCGCCAGACTTTCCCCCAGGACCCGCGCGTAGTCGCCCCCCAGGACGTCCCAGAACGCCCTGTGGAACTCCACGGTCAGCCCGTCCAGCCCCGGGGATTTTCCCCTCGAGAGCCGGGCGAGGGCACCGGTCAGCTCCGCCAGGCTTAGCGGAGCTTCCAGATTTTCGGCGCCCTCCGGGCCGACCTTCGGCAGGTCCTCCCACAAAACTCTACGCGCTTCCTCGCTGGACGGATCCGGAGAGAACAGAGCCCCGTAATATTCACGGACCCTGTTGTTGACGCCCTCCGGATCCGAGACGAGAGAGCCGTCGTCGGCCAGCAGCGTCAAGAGCTGCTTACGGACACTCTGCCTTTTTTCCAGCGAGTAGAAGAAGGGGGAGCCGCGGTCCAGATCCCGCAGGAACCGGATCCGCGACCTCACGAACGCGCCTCGGGACCCGACGAGCTGCAGGTCCTTCAGCGCGGCCTTCTTCGCTTCGTACACCGTCCGCAGGGCCGGGTCCTGGACGACTTGACCGAGACGGGCTTCCAGGTCGAGCACCTCTTTTTCTAGGCGCCCGACTCTGGCCGCCCGCCTCTTGGTCGACCCCCTCGCGTACTCTTGACAGAAGACGCGGACGTGAGCCTTGCCCACGTCCCACCATAGCCTCAAGGAGGGGAAGCCCCCCTGCTTCCTTCTCCAGTCGGACCAGAATCGACGGAACGAGTCCTGGAACCGCACGTCCTCCAGCAGCCGGTTGTTAAAGTGCCAGTACGCGGACCCCGTCCTCGCGCGGAGCGAAGCGAGCTCCGCCCACACCAGGTGGTGGTCCGAGCACGGCACCGGCCGCATGGAGGCCGCCGGGACGCAGGAAACGTACGCCCGAGACACGTAAAGGCGGTCGACTCTAGACCATCCAACTCCAGGCCTCACCCAAGTAAAGGCGCTGGAGTCGGGGTGGAGATTTCGCCAGACGTCCACCAAGTCGAAGGACCCGACCAGGTCCCTCAACTTCTCCATCGCCGTCATGCACTGCGGGGCACCGGAGCGGTCCCTCGCCTCGAGGGTGCAGTTAAAATCCCCCCCGAGGACAATGCAGTCGCCGACGTCGACGGAGCCAAGAAGAGCGGACACCTCTTCAAAGAAGCGCGTCTGCTGCGGGCCGGGATGAGGGGCGTACACGTTCACGAGATGGAGCGGCACGTCCCCCAGGCGAACCGTTACGTGCAGCAAGCGGCCTGGCACGGGCTCCTCGACCCCCAAGATCTCCGGCTGAAAATGCGGGCCCAGCAAGATGGCCACCCCACTTGAAATGGCGGTGAGGTGGCTCATGCGGACCTCTCCTTGCCATTCCAGGAGCCACGTGGCTTCGTCTCCCGGAACGGTGTGGGTTTCTTGCAGGAAGCACACCGCATATTTCCCCTCCCGCAGGAGCGAAAAATTGTCAAATCTACGGCGTG
Organism: Pristiophorus japonicus; assembly: GCF_044704955.1. Lineage (NCBI taxonomy): Eukaryota > Metazoa > Chordata > Chondrichthyes > Pristiophoridae > Pristiophorus > Pristiophorus japonicus. The sequence goes on from NC_091981.1 coordinate 226,045,952, forward strand.
CCCCTCTGCCGCCGTTGATGTTGAGGCTGGCTATGGTTATCTTCATGGCAAAAGCATAGTGCAACCTCTACCTTAACCTATTGTGGGGGGGGGGGCGGAGTCTTTTGTTGAACTCCGCTCCCTCCGCAGCCCAGCGAGGAGTCCCTCGAGCTCGCGCAGCTCAAGGTGCTGCTCCTTTGTCAAGGGCCCGCCCGCGGCCAAGGTTTTAACGGCGGCGCGGACGGACCCCTTGATCAGCTCCGGCTCGGACCATTTTTCCAGGGCCAGTCGGGCTTGGTCGCGGCGACCCCGGCTCTGGGCCAAAAAGTCCCGGAGTTCCTTTGCAGGAACGAGGAGGGCCTCAGCGGCGGCCGCGAGCAGATCCACCGCCTCACTGGCGGTGGTCTCTAGGTCTTCACCCGCGTCCCCCACCGAGTCCCCGTCCTCCTCCGGGAGGTGGCCGCCAGCAGCCGGCCCATCGACCGCACAAGGTACGGCAAATGAACCGGCCGCTCCAACCGGCCCTGGCACTGCCCCGATCCCACCCCCAGGATCGTCGGCAGAGGAGTCCCCACTGGGCTCTTTTAAAAATGGTGCTGGGTCGGGAAATGACAGCGGAAGGGGTTCCCCCTCCGCCCCAGGAACCGGAGAACAAGGAGAGACCCGGCCATAGGAAATCCCCAGGCCCTCCAAGTGCTCCAGCTCCAAAGTAAGGGGCGAGGGTGGGTGTTCCTCCCCCTCCCCGCTGCCACCCCCCGGCCCAGCATCTACAGTGTCATAATTATTTGTTTCATTCTCTGCCGGGTCGAGCAACTCCCGGGGGAAGTTGGGTAATAGCTGGGCGGGCTCAGGTTCGGCCTTTTCGGCCTCGCCCGCCTCAGTCCCCGGGACGCCCGGCCCGGCGGCTACGCATTCCTCCGCGGTCCCCACGCCCCCCACGACAGGCAGATCTTCCACTCCATCCCCGGGAGGCAGAGGCTGGGCAGCCTCAACTGTCTCACCCTCCCCGGGGAAAGACTCCTCGCGCCTGCAGCGCAATTTGGGGGCGCTGGTGGGGGACGCGGGACACGCGGCGGGCACCGACTCCTCCGCGGAGGGGTGTTGTTCCCCCTCCGCCTCATTGGGGCGGTGCCTCTTTTTGTTCCTGGGGGCGCGCGGAGTCAGGGAGACCTCCATGTCTGCCGAGGCCTCCCGCTCCGCCCCCCCCTTTTCCTTTTCTTGCCCGCGCCTGGGCCCCTCTGTGGTGGTATTCAAGGGCCCGGGCACGGGCTCGGGGCACCCCGCGCTCGCCGGTGACTGGGTTGGGCTGAGCGCGGTGGTCAGACTTTCCGGCGCACCGAGGGGACCCGCCTCTAGATGTTTCTCCTTCTTCCGCGCCTTCTTTCCGCTCGGACGCTCTCCCTCCCCCCCGCCGGAGGCCCTGAAAACAAAGGCCTCCGACGATGCCCGCGCACCCATGGCTCCCGGCACGCGGACGCAACTAGGGGGAGGGGTGGCGGCAGCGCCAGCCTTGGCCGCTTTCGGTGGTTTGGCGGCCTTGGAGGTGGGGCAGTTCTTACGAACATGCCCCACCTCCCTGCAGGCATGGCACCGCACGCCGTCCGACGTCCAGAAGACGCGGTAGGCAGTCCCCTCGTGCACCACATTAAAGTGCCCTTCTGTCACGTCCTCCCGCGCCAGCCGGACAAAGAGCTGGCGGCGGAAGGAGAACACGTGGCGCAGGCTGTTCTCCCTGAGGCCGAGCGGCATGGGGTTGATCCCTGACCTTACCTCCCCCAGTTGTTGTAGGTGAGGGAGGAGGAGCTCAGCGGGAACAAAGGGCGGGACGTTCGACACGATGACCCTCTGCGCGGTGGCCTCGAGAGGATCCACCGGCAGGAACGTCCCGCCCACCGTGAGCCCCTTTTCGAGGGCCAGGGACACCGCCCGCTCCGACCCCAGGAAGAAAACAGCCTTCCCAGACATCTTGGAGGCTGCGACAATGGCCGAGGGGCCGACTACCCCAGCCATCGCCCGCACGCACTCCTCAATGCTCATTGTGGGGTGAGTGTAGCTCTTGACCCCGTGTTTTCTAGTAATTAATCTAAATGGTGGCAGGGCAGCGGGTGGCGCAGGAGGTGCTGTGGAAGCGGTTGCCACCTGCGCATACGTCCTTGCTGGCCCTGCCACCGGCGTGGATGGGGTCGCCATCACGGGGTCCCTTTAAGGGCTACACCCACCCCAAAGTCACAGGCCTTAATGGTCTTTAATGGCCTCTTATGTTCACTGAGCAGAGGAGCCCTTAACGAGGCACCTCTCCCCTCGTTGACAATTGGGGAGAGGCCTTGCTCCCTCTGCTCAGTTGTCTTAAATTGTTTGTTTTTTAAATTAAATTTGGAAGGAAGGGCTCTCAGAGAGAGAGGGGAGAAACAGAGTAACAGAGAAAAGAGAGAGGGGGGTGGGAAGGGGGGGGGGCTGCGAGGGCAGGTCTCCCCTCGCAGCTGTGGGTGGGTGCACTCCCCAGATGGCAAAAACACAAAAGTCCTTGGGGTGGTCTTCAGGTGGGGGGAGAAGATGTCTTCACCTGGGGTAGCTGGAGCCACCAGGCACTCCCAACGATCTTTAATTGGGTGATTCAAGAAAAACAACAATCTTCAATCTTCAGCCTGGTAGCTCCAGCTATCCCAGGCTAGGCAAATGTGGGGGGGGTGGGGGGGATTCCAATTGTGGGGGGGGCCTAGTTGTAAGCACGGCCCCCACGCACACTTCCACACACACACACACCCCCCGCGATGTTCCGGCCCTCAGTGGTCTTCTTTCCTCCCCCCACCGATACAACAAAGTCTGTTTGGGAAATGCACCCACACCCACCTGTAGAAAGTGTAGAGTCTCCCTCCTTCCACACTGGATGTTGTTGGTTTTTCCCCCTCTCTCCAACTCCTTGCAGAAATGATAAAGTTGGTAAAAGTTTTCTGTTCTCCTCCTCTCCCTCTGGGTGAAAGTTGTGTTGAAGCCCCTTCCTTCCTTCTGTTCCTGGGCTGGTCTCAGGGCTCCCCAGGCAGGAGCTCAAGTTGATAGCAGCTCTCCTCACTGCTCACAGCTCCTACTGAGCAGGACACGCCTCTACTGCTTCACGATTGGTCCCTTGTGCTTGAAACTCTTTTGGGAGTTCACCTGCAAAACATAAAACATTAAACGGTGCCACCCGACCTGGGTGACACTCCAGACATTTACAAGGCCCATTTTTTTCCCCCCTTTTTTGTGTTTTTTTTTTGTTTTTTCTTTTTTTTTTTGTTTTTTTTTTTGGGCACTAAAATCACAATTTTTCCCCAGTGCCCCCTATAAAAGGGAAGGGGACACTAAAAGCACCGGCAATTAAAACAAATTAACTTTAAAACGTAAAATCAAATTAAAATTTGGTTGCCGGGCGTGATGATGCACTCCAGTCCCTCCGGTGCCCACCTCTCGCGGAAGGCCGCGAGCGTACCGGTGGACACCGCGTGCTCCATCTCCAAGGACACCCTGGACCGGATGTAAGAGCGGAAGAGAGGCAGGCAGTCAGGTTGAACGACCCCCTCGACCGCCCGCTGCCTGGACCGGCTGATGGCACCCTTGGCCGTGCCCAGGAGCAGTCCTACGAGGAGGCCTTCGGACCTACCCGCTCCCCTCCGCACAGGGTGCCCAAAGATCAGGAGAGTGGGACTGAAGTGCAGCCAGAATTTCAGGAGCAGCCCCTTCAAATAATGGAACAGGGGCTGCAACCTCGTGCACTCAATAAAAACATGGAACACGGACTCCTCCAGACCGCAGAAATTGCAGGCGGCCTGGGAGTCCGTGAACCGGCTTAAAAATTTGTTGCACGGCACTGCTCCGTGCACCACCCTCCAGGCCAAGTCCCCGATGAATAGTGGGAGGACCCCTGCGTAGAGTGCCCTCCATCGGGGACCCCCGCCTCCTCCGGACGGCAAGATGGTGCGCCATGGCGTGTCCGGACGGCCGGCGAGGATGGCAAAGTTGAGGGTGTGCAGGAGCAGCCCGTACAGGAAACCCCTCCGCGCGGAACTGAAAGGCACGGAGGGGATTTCCCCGAGGCGGCTCAAGTTGTGAGGCGCCGGCCCCCGAGGGAGGTTCCGGGGTTTGGCGCCGATGAGGAATTCCGTCCGGACGGGGGTCAGTTCGGACGGGATCTCCCCACGTGCTTGAGCCTCCTCGATACACCTAACGGAGTCAGGGCCCAGAGCTGTTTTTAGCGACTCGATGGCATCGGCCGCGCGGCGGACGTTGGCAGAATTTAGGCGCCGCGCCAGCGTGACTGGCGCCATCCAGCCCGCTCCTCCGCCATCGAGCAGGTCCCTGACCCTGGTCACCTCACCAGCCACAGCCCTCTCTTCCGACCGCCACATGAAGCCTCGGCCGTGGAGGTACGGATTCCCGAGCAGCGGCTCCTGCAGGACGGCCGCCACTCCAGCCGGCGGAGAGCTGCGCTTGGTGGAGACTTTGTTCCAGACCCTGATGAGTTCCCTGTAAAAGACAGGCAGCTCCCGGAGGGCGGTCCTGGCACCCCCCAAGTTCACAAACAGGAGCTGCGTGTCATAATTGAGGTCGAGCTGCTGGCGGAAGAAATACCTCGCCAGAGCACACCACCTAGGAGGGGGCTCGACGTAAAGGTATCTCTGCAGGGTCTGAAGACGGAAAGTCGCGAGCTGGGCGCTGACGCACACCAACGACTGACCGCCCTCCTCAAGCGGGAGACTCAAGACCGCGACAGAGACCCAGTGCTTCCTGTTGTTCCAGAAGAAGTCCACCAGCTTCTTCTGTATCTTGGCGACAAACGCAGGGGGAGGGGTCAAAGTGACTAGCCGGTACCACAGCATTGCGGCCACCAGCTGGTTTATGACTAGCGCTCGACCCCTGTAGGACAGCACTCGGAGCAGTCCTGTCCAGCGCCCTAGGCGAGCGGCGACCTTGGCCTCCAGCTCCTGCCAGTTCGCCGGCCAGGCTTCCTCGTCGGGGCTAAGGTAGACTCCCAGATAGAGGAGATGGGTCGTGCTCCAGGCAAAAGGCCTGAGCTCCTCCGGCAGGGAGTCCACCCGCCACTGACCCACCAGGAGTCCGGAACATTTCTCCCAGTTGATCCTGGCGGAGGACGCGGCCGAGTAAATCTCCTGGCACTCACGCATCCTCCGCAGGTCAGCGGGATCCTCTACCGCGAGGAGCACGTCATCGGCGTAAGCCGAGAGGACGACCTCCACGCCCGGCCCTTGCAGAGCCAGTCCCGTCAACCTCGTCCGCAAGAGGCGCAGGAAAGGCTCCACGCAAACGGCGTATAACTGGCCGGACATGGGGCATCCCTGGCGCACCCCTCTCCTAAAGCGAAGGGGCGCCGTCAAGGACCCGTTAACCTTAATCAGACACTCCGCGGCGGCGTACAAAAGTCGGATCCGGGCGACGAAATGCGTCCCGAACCCGAAAGCGCGCAGAGTTCCGAGCAGATAGTCGTGATCCACCCTGTCGAACGCCTTCTCTTGGTCGAGGGATAGGAAGGCGACCGACAGACCAGCCTCCTGGGAGCAATGGATGAGGTCCCGGACCAGATGGATGTTGTCGTGGATCGTCCGGCCCGGGACCGTGTATGACTGGTCGGGGTGGATCATGTGGTCCAGCACGGCACCAAGGCGAGCAGACATCGCCCTGGCGAAGATTTTGTAGTCCGTGCTGAGGAGGGAGACCGGGCGCCAGTTCTTAAGGAGGCGGAGATCGCCCTTCTTAGGCAGCAGGACGATGACTGCCCTGCGCCAAGAGAGGGGCATCTCCCCGGTCGCCAGACTTTCCCCCAGGACCCGCGCGTAGTCGCCCCCCAGGACGTCCCAGAACGCCCTGTGGAACTCCACGGTCAGCCCGTCCAGCCCTGGGGATTTTCCCCTCGAGAGCCGGGCGAGGGCACCGGTCAGCTCCGCCAGGCTTAGCGGAGCTTCTAGATTTTCAGCGCCCTCCGGGCTGACCTTCGGCAGGTCCTCCCACAAAACTCTACGCGCTTCCTCGCTGGACGGATCCGGAGAGAACAGAGCCCCGTAATATTCACGGACCCTGTTGTTGACGCCCTCCGGATCCGAGACGAGAGAGCCGTCGTCGGCCAGCAGCGTCAAGAGCTGCTTACGGACACTCTGCCTTTTTTCCAGCGAGTAGAAGAAGGGGGAGCCGCGGTCCAGATCCCGCAGGAACCGGATCCGCGACCTCACGAACGCGCCTCGGGACCCGACGAGCTGCAGGTCCTTCAGCGCGGCCTTCTTCGCTTCGTACACCGTCCGCAGGGCCGGGTCCTGGACGACTTGACCGAGACGGGCTTCCAGGTCGAGCACCTCTTTTTCTAGGCGCCCGACTCTGGCCGCCCGCCTCTTGGTCGACCCCCTCGCGTACTCTTGACAGAAGACGCGGACGTGAGCCTTGCCCACGTCCCACCATAGCCTCAAGGAGGGGAAGCCCCCCTGCTTCCTTCTCCAGTCGGACCAGAATCGACGGAACGAGTCCTGGAACCGCACGTCCTCCAGCAGCCGGTTGTTAAAGTGCCAGTACGCGGACCCCGTCCTCGCGCGGAGCGAAGCGAGCTCCGCCCACACCAGGTGGTGGTCCGAACACGGCACCGGCCGCATGGAGGCCGCCGGGACGCAGGAAACGTACGCCCGAGACACGTAAAGGCGGTCGACTCTAGACCATCCAACTCCAGGCCTCACCCAAGTAAAGGCGCTGGAGTCGGGGTGGAGATTTCGCCAGACGTCCACCAAGTCGAAGGACCCGACCAGGTCCCTCAACTTCTCCATCGCCGTCATGCACTGCGGGGCACCGGAGCGGTCCCTCGCCTCGAGGGTGCAGTTAAAATCCCCCCCGAGGACAATGCAGTCGCCGACGTCGACGGAGCCAAGAAGAGCGGACACCTCTTCAAAGAAGCGCGTTTGCTGCGGGCCGGGATGAGGGGCGTACACGTTCACGAGATGGAGCGGCACGTCCCCCAGGCGAACCGTTACGTGCAGCAAGCGGCCTGGCACGGGCTCCTCGACCCCCAAGATCTCCGGCTGAAAATGCGGGCCCAGCAAGATGGCCACCCCACTAGAAATGGCGGTGAGGTGGCTCATGCGGACCTCTCCTTGCCATTCCAGGAGCCACGTGGCTTCGTCTCCCGGAACGGTGTGGGTTTCTTGCAGGAAGCACACCGCATATTTCCCCTCCCGCAGGAGCGAAAAATTGTCAAATCTACGGCGTGCCCCTCTGCCGCCGTTGATGTTGAGGCTGGCTATGGTTATCTTCATGGCAAAAGCATAGTGCAACCTCTACCTTAACCTATTGTGGGGGAGGGAGCGGAGTCTTTTGTTGAACTCCGCTCCCTCCGCAGCCCAGCGAGGAGTCCCTCGAGCTCGCGCAGCTCAAGGTGCTGCTCCTTTGTCAAGGGCCCGCCCGCGGCCAAGGTTTTAACGGCGGCGCGGACAGACCCCTTGATCAGCTCCGGCTCGGACCATTTTTCCAGGGCCAGTCGGGCTTGGTCGCGGCGACCCCGGCTCTGGGCCAAAAAGTCCCGGAGTTCCTTTGCAGGAACGAGGAGGGCCTCAGCGGCGGCCGCGAGCAGATCCACCGCCTCACTGGCGGTGGTCTCTAGGTCTTCACCCGCGTCCCCCACCGAGTCCCCGTCCTCCTCCGGGAGGTGGCCGCCAGCAGCCGGCCCATCGACCGCACAAGGTACGGCAAATGAACCGGCCGCTCCAACCGGCCCTGGCACTGCCCCGATCCCACCCCCAGGATCGTCGGCAGAGGAGTCCCCACTGGGCTCTTTTAAAAATGGTGCTGGGTCGGGAAATGACAGCGGAAGGGGTTCCCCCTCCGCCCCAGGAACCGGAGAACAAGGAGAGACCCGGCCATAGGAAATCCCCAGGCCCCCCAAGTGCTCCAGCTCCAAAGTAAGGGGCGAGGGTGGGTGTTCCTCCCCCTCCCCGCTGCCACCCCCCGGCCCAGCATCTACAGTTTCATTAAAAACAGTAAATTGTGTTTCTGCCGGGTCGAGCGTCTCCCGGGGGAAGTTGGGTATTGGCTGGGCGGGCTCAGGTTCGGCCTTTTCGGCCTCGCCCGCCTCAGTCCCCGGGACGCCCGGCCCGGCGGCTACGCATTCCTCCGCGGTCCCCACGCCCCCCACGACAGGCAGATCTTCCACTCCATCCCCAGGAGGCAGCGGCTGGGCAGCCTCGACTACCTCACCCTCCCCGGGGACAGACTCTTCGCGCCTGCAGCGCAATTTGGGAGCGCTGGTGGGGGACGCGGGACACGCGGCGGGCACCGACTCCTCCGCGGAGGGATGTTGTTCCCCCTCCGCGTCATTGGGACGGTGCCTCTTTTTGTTCCTGGGGGCGCGCGGAGTCAGGGAGACCTCCATGTCTGCCGAGGCCTCCCGCTCCGCCCCCCCCTTTTCCTTTTCTTGCCCGCGCCCGGGCCCCTCTGTGGTGTTGTTCAAGGGCTCGGGCACGGGCTCGGGGCACCCCGCGCTCGCCGGTGACGGGGTTGGGCTGAGCGCGGTGGTCAAATTATCCGGCGCACTGAGGGGACCCGCCTCTAGATGTTTTGTCTTCTTCCGCGCCTTCTTTCCGGTCGGACGCTCTCCCTCCCCCCCGCCGGAGGCCCTGAAAACAAAGGCCTCCGACGATGCCCGCGCACCCATGGCTCCCGGCACGCGGACGCAACTAGGGGGAGGGGTGGCGGCGGCGCCAGCCTTGGCCGCCTTCGGTGGTTTGGTGGCCTTGGAGGCGGGGCAGTTCTTGCGAACGTGCCCCACCTCCCTGCAGGCATGGCACCGCACGCCGTCCGACGTCCAGAAGACGCGGTAGGCAGTCCCCTCGTGCACCACATTAAAATTACCCTCCGTCGTGTCCTCCCGCGCCAGCCGGACAAAGAGCTGGCGGCGGAAGGAGAACACGTGGCGCAGGCTGTTCTCCCTGAGGCCGAGCGGTATGGGGTTGATCCCTGACCTTACCTCCCCCAGTTGGTGTAGGTGAGGGAGGAGGAGCTCAGCGGGAACAAAGGGCGGGACGTTTGAAATGATGACCCTCTGCGCGGTGGCCTCGAGAGGGTCCACCGGCAGAAACGTCCCGCCCACCGTGAGCCCCTTTTCAAGGGCCAGGGACACCGCCCGCTCCGACCCCAGGAAGAACACGGCCTTCCCAGACATCTTGGAGGCTGCGACAATGGCCGAGGGGCCGACTACCCCAGCCATCGCCCGCACGCACTCCTCAATGCTCATTGTGGGGTGAGTGTAGCTCTTGACCCCGTGTTTCCTGGTTATAAATCTGAACGGTGGCAGGGCAGCGGGTGGCGCAGGAGGTGCCGTGGATGTGGACACCGCCTGCGCATACGTCCTTGCTGGCCCTGCCACCGGCGTGGATGGGGTCGCCATCACGGGGTCCCTTTAAGGGCTACACCCACCCCAAAGTCACAGGCCTTAATGGTCTTTTAATGGCCTCGTATATTAACTGAGCAGAGGAGCCCTTAACGAGGCACCTCTCCCCTCGTTGACAATTGGGGAGAGGCCTTGCTCCCTCTGCTCAGTTGTCTTAATTGTTTTTTTTTTGTAAATTTGGAAGGAAGAGGCCTCAGAGAGAGAGGGGAGAAACAGAGTAGCAGAGAAAGAGAGAGGGGGGTGGGAAGGGGGGGGGACTGCGAGGGCAGGTCTCCCCTCGCAGCTGTGGGTGGGTGCACTCCCCAGATGGCAAAACACAAAAGTCTTTGGGGTGGTCTTCAGGTGGGGGGAGAAGATGTCTTCACCTGGGGTAGCTGGAGCCACCAGGCACTCCTAACGATCTTTAATTGGGTGATTAATAACAATCTTCAGCCTGGTAGCTCCAGCTATCCCAGGCTAGGCAAATGTGGGGGGTGGGGGGGGTTCCAATTGTGGGGGGGGCCTAGTTGTAAGCAAGGCCCCCACACACACTACCACACACACACACACCCCCCGCGATGTTCCGGCCCTCAGTGGTCTTCTTTCCTCCCCCCACCGATACAACAAAGTCTGTTTGGGGAAATGCACCCACACCCACCTGTAGAATGTTGGGTCTCCCTCCTTCCACACTGGATGTTGGTTGTTGGTTTTTCCCCCTCTCTCCAACTCTTTGCAGAAATGATAAAAGTTGATAAAGTTTTCTGCTTCCTCCTCCTCTCCCTCTGGGTAAAGTTGGTGTTGAAGCCCCTTCCTTCCTTCTCTTCCTGGGCTGGTCTCAGGGCTCTCCAGGCAGGAGCTCAAGTTGATAGCAGCTCTCCTCACTGCTCACAGCTCCTACTGAGCAGGACACGCCTCTACTGCTTCACGATTGGTCCCTTGTGCTTGAAACTCTTTTGAGTTTATCTGTGAAAACATAAAACATTAAACGGTGCCACCCGACCTGGGTGACACTCCAGACATTTACAAGGCCCATTTTTTTTTTCCCCCTTTTTTGTGTTTTTTTTTTGTGTTTTTTCTTTTTTTTTTGTTTTTTTTTTTGGGCACTAAAATCACAATTTTTCCCCAGTGCCCCCTATAAAAGGGAAGGGGACACTAAAAGCACCGGCAATTAAAACAAATTAACTTTAAAACGTAAAATCAAATTAAAATTTGGTTGCCGGGCGTGATGATGCACTCCAGTCCCTCCGGTGCCCACCTCTCGCGGAAGGCCGCGAGCGTACCGGTGGACACCGCGTGCTCCATCTCCAAGGACACCCTGGACCGGATGTAAGAGCGGAAGAGAGGCAGGCAGTCAGGTTGAACGACCCCCTCGACCGCCCGCTGCCTGGACCGGCTGATGGCACCCTTGGCCGTGCCCAGGAGCAGTCCTACGAGGAGGCCTTCGGACCTACCCGCTCCCCTCCGCACAGGGTGCCCAAAGATCAGGAGAGTGGGACTGAAGTGCAGCCAGAATTTCAGGAGCAGCCCCTTCAAATAATGGAACAGGGGCTGCAACCTTGTGCACTCAATAAAAACATGGAACACGGACTCCTCCAGACCGCAGAAATTGCAGGCGGCCTGGGAGTCCGTGAACCGGCTTAAAAATTTGTTGCACGGCACTGCTCCGTGCACCACCCTCCAGGCCAAGTCCCCGATGAATAGTGGGAGGACCCCCGCGTAGAGTGCCCTCCATCGGGGACCCCCGCCTCCTCTGGACGGCAAGATGGTACGCCATGGCGTGTCCGGACGGCCGGCGAGGATGGCAAAGTTGAGGGTGTGCATGAGCAGCCCGTACAGGAAACCCCTCCGCGCGGAACTGAAAGGCACGGAGGGGATTTCCCCGAGGCGGCTCAAGTTGTGAGGCGCCGGCCCCCGAGGGAGGTTCCGGGGTTTGGCGCCGATGAGGAATTCCGTCCGGACGGGGGTCAGTTCGGACGGGATCTCCCCACGTGCTTGAGCCTCCTCGATACACCTAACGGAGTCAGGGCCCAGAGCTGTTTTTAGCGACTCGATGGCATCGGCCGCATGGCGGACGTTGGCAGAATTTAGACGCCGCGCCAGCGTGACTGGCGCCATCCAGCCCGCTCCTCCGCCATCGAGCAGGTCCCTGACCCTGGTCACCTCACCAGCCACAGCCCTCTCTTCCGACCGCCACATGAAGCCTCGGCCGTGGAGGTACGGATTCCCGAGCAGCGGCTCCTGCAGGACGGCCGCCAGTCCAGCCGGCGGAGAGCTGCGCTTGGTGGAGACTTTGTTCCAGACCCTGATGAGTTCCCTGTAAAAGACAGGCAGCTCCCGGAGGGCGGTCCTGGCACCCCCCAAGTTCACAAACAGGAGCTGCGTGTCATAATTGAGGTCGAGCTGCTGGCGGAAGAAATACCTCGCCAGAGCGCACCACCTAGGAGGGGGCTCGACGTAAAGGTATCTCTGCAGGGTCTGAAGACGGAAAGTCGCGAGCTGGGCGCTGACGCACACCAACGACTGACCGCCCTCCTCAAGCGGGAGACTCAAGACCGCGGCAGAGACCCAGTGCTTCCTGTTGTTCCAGAAGAAGTCCACCAGCTTCTTCTGTATCTTGGCGACAAACGCAGGGGGAGGGGTCAAAGTGACCAGCCGGTACCACAGCATTGCGGCCACCAGCTGGTTTATGACTAGCGCTCGACCCCTGTAGGACAGCACTCGGAGCAGTCCTGTCCAGCGCCCTAGGCGAGCGGCGACCTTGGCCTCCAGCTCCTGCCAGTTCGCCGGCCAGGCTCCCTCGTCGGGGCTAAGGTAGACTCCCAGATAGAGGAGATGGGTCGTGCTCCAGGCAAAAGGCCTGAGCTCCTCCGGCAGGGAGTCCACCCGCCACTGACCCACCAGGAGTCCGGAACATTTCTCCCAGTTGATCCTGGCGGAGGACGCGGCCGAGTAAATCTCCTGGCACTCACGCATCCTCCGCAGGTCAGCGGGATCCTCTACCGCGAGGAGCACGTCATCGGCGTAAGCCGAGAGGACGACCTCCACGCCCGGCCCTTGCAGAGCCAGTCCCGTCAACCTCGTCCGCAAGAGGCGCAGGAAAGGCTCCACGCAAACGGCATATAACTGGCCGGACATGGGGCATCCCTGGCGCACCCCTCTCCTAAAGCGAAGGGGCGCCGTCAAGGACCCGTTAACCTTAATCAGACACTCCGCGGCGGCGTACAAAAGTCGGATCCGGGCGACGAAATGCGTCCCGAACCCGAAAACACGCAGAGTTCCGAGCAGATAGTCGTGATCCACCCTGTCGAACGCCTTCTCTTGGTCGAGGGATAGGAAGGCGACCGACAGACCAGCCTCCTGGGAATGATGGATGAGGTCCCGGACCAGATGGATGTTATCGTGGATTGTCCGGCCCGGGACCGTGTATGACTGGTCGGGGTGGATCATGTGGTCCAGCACGGCACCAAGGCGAGCAGACATCGCCCTGGCGAAGATTTTGTAGTCCGTGCTGAGGAGGGAGACCGGGCGCCAGTTCTTAAGGAGGCGGAGATCGCCCTTCTTAGGCAGCAGGACGATGACTGCCCTGCGCCAAGAGAGGGGCATCTCCCCGGTCGCCAGACTTTCCCCCAGGACCCGCGCGTAGTCGCCCCCCAGGACGTCCCAGAACGCCCTGTGGAACTCCACGGTCAGCCCGTCCAGCCCCGGGGATTTTCCCCTCGAGAGCCGGGCGAGGGCACCGGTCAGCTCCGCCAGGCTTAGCGGAGCTTCCAGATTTTCGGCGCCCTCCGGGCTGACCTTCGGCAGGTCCTCCCACAAAACTCTACGCGCTTCCTCGCTGGACAGATCCGGAGAGAACAGAGCCCCGTAATATTCACGGACCCTGTTGTTGACGCCCTCCGGATCCGAGACGAGAGAGCCGTCGTCGGCCAGCAGCGTCAAGAGCTGCTTACGGACACTCTGCCTTTTTTCCAGCGAGTAGAAGAAGGGGGAGCCGCGGTCCAGATCCCGCAGGAACCGGATCCGCGACCTCACGAACGCGCCTCGGGACCCGACGAGCTGCAGGTCCTTCAGCGCGGCCTTCTTCGCTTCGTACACCGTCCGCAGGGCCGGGTCCTGGACGACTTGACCGAGACGGGCTTCCAGGTCGAGCACCTCTTTTTCTAGGCGCCCGACTCTGGCCGCCCGCCTCTTGGTCGACCCCCTCGCGTACTCTTGACAGAAGACGCGGACGTGAGCCTTGCCCACGTCCCACCATAGCCTCAAGGAGGGGAAGCCCCCCTGCTTCCTTCTCCAGTCGGACCAGAATCGACGGAACGAGTCCTGGAACCGCACGTCCTCCAGCAGCCGGTTGTTAAAGTGCCAGTACGCGGACCCCGTCCTCGCGCGGAGCGAAGCGAGCTCCGCCCACACCAGGTGGTGGTCCGAACACGGCACCGGCCGCATGGAGGCCGCCGGGACGCAGGAAACGTACGCCCGAGACACGTAAAGGCGGTCGACTCTAGACCATCCAACTCCAGGCCTCACCCAAGTAAAGGCGCTGGAGTCGGGGTGGAGATTTCGCCAGACGTCCACCAAGTCGAAGGACCCGACCAGGTCCCTCAACTTCTCCATCGCCGTCATGCACTGCGGGGCACCGGAGCGGTCCCTCGCCTCGAGGGTGCAGTTAAAATCCCCCCCGAGGACAATGCAGTCGCCGACGTCGACGGAGCCAAGAAGAGCGGACACCTCTTCAAAGAAGCGCGTCTGCTGCGGGCCGGGATGAGGGGCGTACACGTTCACGAGATGGAGCGGCACGTCCCCCAGGCGAACCGTTACGTGCAGCAAGCGGCCTGGCACGGGCTCCTCGACCCCCAAGATCTCCGGCTGAAAATGCGGGCCCAGCAAGATGGCCACCCCACTAGAAATGGCGGTGAGGTGGCTCATGCGGACCTCTCCTTGCCATTCCAGGAGCCACGTGGCTTCGTCTCCCGGAACGGTGTGGGTTTCTTGCAGGAAGCACACCGCATATTTCCCCTCCCGCAGGAGCGAAAAATTGTCAAATCTACGGCGTGCCCCTCTGCCGCCGTTGATGTTGAGGCTGGCTATGGTTATCTTCATGGCAAAAGCATAGTGCAACCTCTACCTTAACCTATTGTGGGGGAGGGAGCGGAGTCTTTTGTTGAACTCCGCTCCCTCCGCAGCCCAGCGAGGAGTCCCTCGAGCTCGCGCAGCTCAAGGTGCTGCTCCTTTGTCAAGGGCCCGCCCGCGGCCAAGGTTTTAACGGCGGCGCGGACGGACCCCTTGATCAGCTCCGGCTCGGACCATTTTTCCAGGGCCAGTCGGGCTTGGTCGCGGCGACCCCGGCTCTGGGCCAAAAAGTCCCGGAGTTCCTTTGCAGGAACGAGGAGGGCCTCAGCGGCGGCCGCGAGCAGATCCACCGCCTCACTGGCGGTGGTCTCTAGGTCTTCACCCGCGTCCCCCACCGAGTCCCCGTCCTCCTCCGGGAGGTGGCCGCCAGCAGCCGGCCCATCGACCGCACAAGGTACGGCAAATGAACCGGCCGCTCCAACCGGCCCTGGCACTGCCCCGATCCCACCCCCAGGATCGTCGGCAGAGGAGTCCCCACTGGGCTCTTTTAAAAATGGTGCTGGGTCGGGAAATGACAGCGGAAGGGGTTCCCCCTCCGCCCCAGGAACCGGAGAACAAGGAGAGACCCGGCCATAGGAAATCCCCAGGCCCCCCAAGTGCTCCAGCTCCAAAGTAAGGGGCGAGGGTGGGTGTTCCTCCCCCTCCCCGCTGCCACCCCCCGGCCCAGCATCTACAGTTTCATTAAAAACAGTAAATTGTGTTTCTGCCGGGTCGAGCGTCTCCCGGGGGAAGTTGGGTATTGGCTGGGCGGGCTCAGGTTCGGCCTTTTCGGCCTCGCCCGCCTCAGTCCCCGGGACGCCCGGCCCGGCGGCTACGCATTCCTCCGCGGTCCCCACGCCCCCCACGACAGGCAGATCTTCCACTCCATCCCCAGGAGGCAGCGGCTGGGCAGCCTCGACTACCTCACCCTCCCCGGGGACAGACTCTTCGCGCCTGCAGCGCAATTTGGGAGCGCTGGTGGGGGACGCGGGACACGCGGCGGGCACCGACTCCTCCGCGGAGGGATGTTGTTCCCCCTCCGCGTCATTGGGACGGTGCCTCTTTTTGTTCCTGGGGGCGCGCGGAGTCAGGGAGACCTCCATGTCTGCCGAGGCCTCCCGCTCCGCCCCCCCCTTTTCCTTTTCTTGCCCGCGCCCGGGCCCCTCTGTGGTGTTGTTCAAGGGCTCGGGCACGGGCTCGGGGCACCCCGCGCTCGCCGGTGACGGGGTTGGGCTGAGCGCGGTGGTCAAATTATCCGGCGCACTGAGGGGACCCGCCTCTTGATGTTTTGTCTTCTTCCGCGCCTTCTTTCCGGTCGGACGCTCTCCCTCCCCCCCGCCGGAGGCCCTGAAAACAAAGGCCTCCGACGATGCCCGCGCACCCATGGCTCCCGGCACGCGGACGCAACTAGGGGGAGGGGTGGCGGCGGCGCCAGCCTTGGCCGCCTTCGGTGGTTTGGTGGCCTTGGAGGCGGGGCAGTTCTTGCGAACGTGCCCCACCTCCCTGCAGGCATGGCACCGCACGCCGTCCGACGTCCAGAAGACGCGGTAGGCAGTCCCCTCGTGCACCACATTAAAATTACCCTCCGTCGTGTCCTCCCGCGCCAGCCGGACAAAGAGCTGGCGGCGGAAGGAGAACACGTGGCGCAGGCTGTTCTCCCTGAGGCCGAGCGGTATGGGGTTGATCCCTGACCTTACCTCCCCCAGTTGGTGTAGGTGAGGGAGGAGGAGCTCAGCGGGAACAAAGGGCGGGACGTTTGAAATGATGACCCTCTGCGCGGTGGCCTCGAGAGGGTCCACCGGCAGGAACGTCCCGCCCACCGTGAGCCCCTTTTCAAGGGCCAGGGACACCGCCCGCTCCGACCCCAGGAAGAACACGGCCTTCCCAGACATCTTGGAGGCTGCGACAATGGCCGAGGGGCCGACTACCCCAGCCATCGCCCGCACGCACTCCTCAATGCTCATTGTGGGGTGAGTGTAGCTCTTGACCCCGTGTTTCCTGGTTATAAATCTGAACGGTGGCAGGGCAGCGGGTGGCGCAGGAGGTGCCGTGGATGTGGACACCGCCTGCGCATACGTCCTTGCTGGCCCTGCCACCGGCGTGGATGGGGTCGCCATCACGGGGTCCCTTTAAGGGCTACACCCACCCCAAAGTCACAGGCCTTAATGGTCTTTTAATGGCCTCGTATATTAACTGAGCAGAGGAGCCCTTAACGAGGCACCTCTCCCCTCGTTGACAATTGGGGAGAGGCCTTGCTCCCTCTGCTCAGTTGTCTTAATTGGTTTTTTTTTTTTTGCAAATTTGGAAGGAAGAGGCCTCAGAGAGAGAGGGGAGAAACAGAGTAGCAGAGAAAGAGAGAGGGGGGTGGGAAGGGGGGGGGGGACTGCGAGGGCAGGTCTCCCCTCGCAGCTGTGGGTGGGTGCACTCCCCAGATGGCAAAAACACAAAAGTCCTTGGGGTGGTCTTCAGGTGGGGGGAGAAGATGTCTTCACCTGGGGTAGCTGGAGCCACCAGGCACTCCTAACGATCTTTAATTGGGTGAATAAGAAAAACAACAATCTTCAGCCTGGTAGCTCCAGCTATCCCAGGCTAGGCAAATGTGGGGGGGTGGGGGGGGTTCCAATTGTGGGGGGGGCCTAGTTGTAAGCAAGGCCCCCACACACACTTCCACACACACACACACCCCCCGCGATGTTCCGGCCCTCAGTGGTCTTCTTTCCTCCCCCCACCGATACAACAAAGTCTGTTTGGGGAAATGCACCCACACCCACCTGTAGAATGTTGAGTCTCCCTCCTTCCACACTGGATGTTGGTTGTTGGTTTTTCCCCCTCTCTCCAACTCTTTGCAGAAATGATAAAAGTTGATAAAGTTTTCTGCTTCCTCCTCCTCTCCCTCTGGGTAAAGTTGGTGTTGAAGCCCCTTCCTTCCTTCTCTTCCTGGGCTGGTCTCAGGGCTCTCCAGGCAGGAGCTCAAGTTGATAGCAGCTCTCCTCACTGCTCACAGCTCCTACTGAGCAGGACACGCCTCTACTGCTTCACGATTGGTCCCTTGTGCTTGAAACTCTTTTAGAGTCTACCTGTGAAAACATAAAACAATAACGGTGCCACCCAACCTGGGTGACACTCCAGACATTTACAAGGCCCTTTTTTTCCCCCCCTTTTTTTGTTTTTTTTTGTGTTTTTCTTTTTTTGGTTTTTTTTTTTGGGCACTAAAATCACAATTTTTCCCCAGTGCCCCCTATAAAAGGGAAGGGGACACTAAAAGCACCGGCAATTAAAACAAATTAACTTTAAAACGTAAAATCAAATTAAAATTTGGTTGCCGGGCGTGATGATGCACTCCAGTCCCTCCGGTGCCCACCTCTCGCGGAAGGCCGCGAGCGTACCGGTGGACACCGCGTGCTCCATCTCCAAGGACACCCTGGACCGGATGTAAGAGCGGAAGAGAGGCAGGCAGTCAGGTTGAACGACCCCCTCGACCGCCCGCTGCCTGGACCGGCTGATGGCACCCTTGGCCGTGCCCAGGAGCAGTCCTACGAGGAGGCCTTCGGACCTACCCGCTCCCCTCCGCACAGGGTGCCCAAAGATCAGGAGGGTGGGACTGAAGTGCAGCCAGAATTTCAGGAGCAGCCCCTTCAAATAATGGAACAGGGGCTGCAACCTCGTGCACTCAATAAAAACATGGAACACGGACTCCTCCAGACCGCAGAAATTGCAGGCGGCCTGGGAGTCCGTGAACCGGCTTAAAAATTTGTTGCACGGCACTGCTCCGTGCACCACCCTCCAGGCCAAGTCCCCGATGAATAGTGGGAGGACCCCTGCGTAGAGTGCCCTCCATCGGGGACCCCCGCCTCCTCCGGACGGCAAGATGGTACGCCATGGCGTGTCCGGACGGCCGGCGAGGATGGCAAAGTTGAGGGTGTGCAGGAGCAGCCCGTACAGGAAACCCCTCCGCGCGGAACTGAAAGGCACGGAGGGGATTTCCCCGAGGCGGCTCAAGTTGTGAGGCGCCGGCCCCCGAGGGAGGTTCCGGGGTTTGGCGCCGATGAGGAATTCCGTCCGGACGGGGGTCAGTTCGGACGGGATCTCCCCACGTGCTTGAGCCTCCTCGATACACCTAACGGAGTCAGGGCCCAGAGCTGTTTTTAGCGACTCGATGGCATCGGCCGCGCGGCGGACGTTGGCAGAATTTAGGCGCCGCGCCAGCGTGACTGGCGCCATCAAGCCCGCTCCTCCGCCATCGAGCAGGTCCCTGACCCTGGTCACCTCACCAGCCACAGCCCTCTCTTCCGACCGCCACATGAAGCCTCGGCCGTGGAGGTACGGATTCCCGAGCAGCGGTTCCTGCAGGACGGCCGCCACTCCAGCCGGCGGAGAGCTGCGCTTGGTGGAGACTTTGTTCCAGACCCTGATGAGTTCCCTGTAAAAGACAGGCAGCTCCCGGAGGGCGGTCCTGGCACCCCCCAAGTTCACAAACAGGAGCTGCGTGTCATAATTGAGGTCGAGCTGCTGGCGGAAGAAATACCTCGCCAGAGCACACCACCTAGGAGGGGGCTCGACGTAAAGGTATCTCTGCAGGGTCTGAAGACGGAAAGTCGCGAGCTGGGCGCTGACGCACACCAACGACTGACCGCCCTCCTCAAGCGGGAGACTCAAGACCGCGACAGAGACCCAGTGCTTCCTGTTGTTCCAGAAGAAGTCCACCAGCTTCTTCTGTATCTTGGCGACAAACGCAGGGGGAGGGGTCAAAGTGACCAGCCGGTACCACAGCATTGCGGCCACCAGCTGGTTTATGACTAGCGCTCGACCCCTGTAGGACAGCACTCGGAGCAGTCCTGTCCAGCGCCCTAGGCGAGCGGCGACCTTGGCCTCCAGCTCCTGCCAGTTCGCCGGCCAGGCTTCCTCGTCGGGGCTAAGGTAGACTCCCAGATAGAGGAGATGGGTCGTGCTCCAGGCAAAAGGCCTGAGCTCCTCCGGCAGGGAGTCCACCCGCCACTGACCCACCAGGAGTCCGGAACATTTCTCCCAGTTGATCCTGGCGGAGGACGCGGCCGAGTAAATCTCCTGGCACTCACGCATCCTCCGCAGGTCAGCGGGATCCTCTACCGCGAGGAGCACGTCATCGGCGTAAGCCGAGAGGACGACCTCCACGCCCGGCCCTTGCAGAGCCAGTCCCGTCAACCTCGTCCGCAAGAGGCGCAGGAAAGGCTCCACGCAAACGGCGTATAACTGGCCGGACATGGGGCATCCCTGGCGCACCCCTCTCCTAAAGCGAAGGGGCGCCGTCAAGGACCCGTTAACCTTAATCAGACACTCCGCGGCGGCGTACAAAAGTCGGATCCGGGCGACGAAATGCGTCCCGAACCCGAAAGCGCGCAGAGTTCCGAGCAGATAGTCGTGATCCACCCTGTCGAACGCCTTCTCTTGGTCGAGGGATAGGAAGGCGACCGACAGACCAGCCTCCTGGGAACAATGGATGAGGTCCCGGACCAGATGGATGTTGTCGTGGATCGTCCGGCCCGGGACCGTGTATGACTGGTCGGGGTGGATCATGTGGTCCAGCACGGCACCAAGGCGAGCAGACATCGCCCTGGCGAAGATTTTGTAGTCCGTGCTGAGGAGGGAGACCGGGCGCCAGTTCTTAAGGAGGCGGAGATCGCCCTTCTTAGGCAGCAGGACGATGACTGCCCTGCGCCAAGAGAGGGGCATCTCCCCGGTCGCCAGACTTTCCCCCAGGACCCGCGCGTAGTCGCTCCCCAGGACGTCCCAGAACGCCCTGTGGAACTCCACGGTCAGCCCGTCCAGCCCCGGGGATTTTCCCCTCGAGAGCCGGGCGAGGGCACCGGTCAGCTCCGCCAGGCTTAGCGGAGCTTCCAGATTTTCGGCGCCCTCCGGGCCGACCTTCGGCAGGTCCTCCCACAAAACTCTACGCGCTTCCTCGCTGGACGGATCCGGAGAGAACAGGGCCCCGTAATATTCACGGACCCTGTTGTTGACGCCCTCCGGATCCGAGACGAGAGAGCCGTCGTCGGCCAGCAGCGTCAAGAGCTGCTTACGGACACTCTGCCTTTTTTCCAGCGAGTAGAAGAAGGGGGAGCCGCGGTCCAGATCCCGCAGGAACCGGATCCGCGACCTCACGAACGCGCCTCGGGACCCGACGAGCTGCAGGTCCTTCAGCGCGGCCTTCTTCGCTTCGTACACCGTCCGCAGGGCCGGGTCCTGGACGACTTGACCGAGACGGGCTTCCAGGTCGAGCACCTCTTTTTCTAGGCGCCCGACTCTGGCCGCCCGCCTCTTGGTCGACCCCCTCGCGTACTCTTGACAGAAGACGCGGACGTGAGCCTTGCCCACGTCCCACCATAGCCTCAAGGAGGGGAAGCCCCCCTGCTTCCTTCTCCAGTCGGACCAGAATCGACGGAACGAGTCCTGGAACCGCACGTCCTCCAGCAGCCGGTTGTTAAAGTGCCAGTACGCGGACCCCGTCCTCGCGCGGAGCGAAGCGAGCTCCGCCCACACCAGGTGGTGGTCCGAACACGGCACCGGCCGCATGGAGGCCGCCGGGACGCAGGAAACGTACGCCCGAGACACGTAAAGGCGGTCGACTCTAGACCATCCAACTCCAGGCCTCACCCAAGTAAAGGCGCTGGAGTCGGGGTGGAGATTTCGCCAGACGTCCACCAAGTCGAAGGACCCGACCAGGTCCCTCAACTTCTCCATCGCCGTCATGCACTGCGGGGCACCGGAGCGGTCCCTCGCCTCGAGGGTGCAGTTAAAATCCCCCCCGAGGACAATGCAGTCGCCGACGTCGACGGAGCCAAGAAGAGCGGACACCTCTTCAAAGAAGCGCGTTTGCTGCGGGCCGGGATGAGGGGCGTACACGTTCACGAGATGGAGCGGCACGTCCCCCAGGCGAACCGTTACGTGCAGCAAGCGGCCTGGCACGGGCTCCTCGACCCCCAAGATCTCCGGCTGAAAATGCGGGCCCAGCAAGATGGCCACCCCACTAGAAATGGCGGTGAGGTGGCTCATGCGGACCTCTCCTTGCCATTCCAGGAGCCACGTGGCTTCGTCTCCCGGAACGGTGTGGGTTTCTTGCAGGAAGCACACCGCATATTTCCCCTCCCGCAGGAGCGAAAAATTGTCAAATCTACGGCGTGCCCCTCTGCCGCCGTTGATGTTGAGGCTGGCTATGGTTATCTTCATGGCAAAAGCATAGTGCAACCTCTACCTTAACCTATTGTGGGGGAGGGAGCGGAGTCTTTTGTTGAACTCCGCTCCCTCCGCAGCCCAGCGAGGAGTCCCTCGAGCTCGCGCAGCTCAAGGTGCTGCTCCTTTGTCAAGGGCCCGCCCGCGGCCAAGGTTTTAACGGCGGCGCGGACGGACCCCTTGATCAGCTCCGGCTCGGACCATTTTTCCAGGGCCAGTCGGGCTTGGTCGCGGCGACCCCGGCTCTGGGCCAAAAAGTCCCGGAGTTCCTTTGCAGGAACGAGGAGGGCCTCAGCGGCGGCCGCGAGCAGATCCACCGCCTCCCTGGCGGTGGTCTCTAGGTCTTCACCCGCGTCCCCCACCGAGTCCCCGTCCTCCTCCGGGAGGTGGCCGCCAGCAGCCGGCCCATCGACCGCACAAGGTACGGCAAATGAACCGGCCGCTCCAACCGGCCCTGGCACTGCCCCGATCCCACCCCCAGGATCGTCGGCAGAGGAGTCCCCACTGGGCTCTTTTAAAAATGGTGCTGGGTCGGGAAATGACAGCGGAAGGGGTTCCCCCTCCGCCCCAGGAACCGGAGAACAAGGAGAGACCCGGCCATAGGAAATCCCCAGGCCCTCCAAGTGCTCCAGCTCCAAAGTAAGGGGCGAGGGTGGGTGTTCCTCCCCCTCCCCGCTGCCACCCCCCGGCCCAGCATCTACAGTGTCATAATTATTTGTTTCATTCTCTGCCGGGTCGAGCAAATCCCGGGGGAAGTTGGGTAATAGCTGGGCGGGCTCAGGTTCGGCCTTTTCGGCCTCGCCCGCCTCAGTCCCCGGGACGCCCGGCCCGGCGGCTACGCATTCCTCCGCGGTCCCCACGCCCCCCACGACAGGCAGATCTTCCACTCCATCCCCGGGAGGCAGAGGCTGGGCAGCCTCAACTGTCTCACCCTCCCCGGGGAAAGACTCCTCGCGCCTGCAGCGCAATTTGGGGGCGCTGGTGGGGGACGCAGGACACGCGGCGGGCACCGCCTCCTCCGCGGAGGGATGTTGTTCCCCCTCCGCCTCATTGGGGCGATGCCTCTTTTTGTTCCTGGGGGCGCGCGGAGTCAGGGAGACCTCCATGTCTGCCGAGGCCTCCCGCTCCGCCCCCCCCTTTTCCTTTTCTTGCCCGCGCCTGGGCCCCTCTGTGGTGGTATTCAAGGGCCCGGGCACGGGCTCGGGGCACCCCGCGCTCGCCGGTGACTGGGTTGGGCTGAGCGCGGTGGTCAGACTTTCCGGCGCACCGAGGGGACCCGCCTCGAGATGTTTCGCCTTCTTCCGCGCCTTCTTTCCGGTCGAACGCTCTCCCTCCCCCCCGCCGGAGGCCCTGAAAACAAAGGCCTCCGACGATGCCCGCGCACCCATGGCTCCCGGCACGCGGACGCAACTAGGGGGAGGGGTGGCGGCGGTGCCAGCCTTGGCCGCCTTCGGTGGTTTGGCGGCCTTGGAGGCGGGGCAGTTCTTACGAACATGCCCCACCTCCCTGCAGGCATGGCACCGCACGCCGTCCGACGTCCAGAAGACGCGGTAGGCAGTCCCCTCGTGCACCACATTAAAGTGCCCTTCTGTCACGTCCTCCCGCGCCAGCCGGACAAAGAGCTGGCGGCGGAAGGAGAACACGTGGCGCAGGCTGTTCTCCCTGAGGCCGAGCGGTATGGGGTTGATCCCTGACCTTACCTCCCCCAGTTGTTGTAGGTGAGGGAGGAGGAGCTCAGCGGGAACAAAGGGCGGGACGTTCGACACGATGACCCTCTGCGCGGTGGCCTCGAGAGGATCCACCGGCAGGAACGTCCCGCCCACCGTGAGCCCCTTTTCGAGGGCCAGGGACACCGCCCGCTCCGACCCCAGGAAGAAAACAGCCTTCCCAGACATCTTGGAGGCTGCGACAATGGCCGAGGGGCCGACTACCCCAGCCATCGCCCGCACGCACTCCTCAATGCTCATTGTGGGGTGAGTGTAGCTCTTGACCCCGTGTTTTCTAGTAATTAATCTAAATGGTGGCAGGGCAGCGGGTGGCGCAGGAGGTGCTGTGGAAGCGGTTGCCACCTGCGCATACGTCCTTGCTGGCCCTGCCACCGGCGTGGATGGGGTCGCCATCACGGGGTCCCTTTAAGGGCTACACCCACCCCAAAGTCACAGGCCTTAATGGTCTTTTAATGGCCTCGTATATTAACTGAGCAGAGGAGCCCTTAACGAGGCACCTCTCCCCTCGTTGACAATTGGGGAGAGGCCTTGCTCCCTCTGCTCAGTTGTCTTAATTGGTTTTTTTTTTTTGCAAATTTGGAAGGAAGAGGCCTCAGAGAGAGAGGGGAGAAACAGAGTAGCAGAGAAAGAGAGAGGGGGGTGGGAAGGGGGGGGGGGACTGCGAGGGCAGGTCTCCCCTCGCAGCTGTGGGTGGGTGCACTCCCCAGATGGCAAAAACACAAAAGTCCTTGGGGTGGTCTTCAGGTGGGGGGAGAAGATGTCTTCACCTGGGGTAGCTGGAGCCACCAGGCACTCCTAACGATCTTTAATTGGGTGAATAAGAAAAACAACAATCTTCAGCCTGGTAGCTCCAGCTATCCCAGGCTAGGCAAATGTGGGGGGGTGGGGGGGGTTCCAATTGTGGGGGGGGCCTAGTTGTAAGCAAGGCCCCCACACACACTTCCACACACACACACACCCCCCGCGATGTTCCGGCCCTCAGTGGTCTTCTTTCCTCCCCCCACCGATACAACAAAGTCTGTTTGGGGAAATGCACCCACACCCACCTGTAGAATGTTGAGTCTCCCTCCTTCCACACTGGATGTTGGTTGTTGGTTTTTCCCCCTCTCTCCAACTCTTTGCAGAAATGATAAAAGTTGATAAAGTTTTCTGCTTCCTCCTCCTCTCCCTCTGGGTAAAGTTGGTGTTGAAGCCCCTTCCTTCCTTCTCTTCCTGGGCTGGTCTCAGGGCTCTCCAGGCAGGAGCTCAAGTTGATAGCAGCTCTCCTCACTGCTCACAGCTCCTACTGAGCAGGACACGCCTCTACTGCTTCACGATTGGTCCCTTGTGCTTGAAACTCTTTTAGAGTCTACCTGCGAAAACATAAACATTAAACTGTGCCACCCGACCTGGGTGACACTCCAGACATTTACAAGGCCCATTTTTTTTTCCCCCCCTTTTTTGTGTTTTTTTTTTTGTTTTTTCTTTTTTTTTTTGTTTTTTTTTTTGGGCACTAAAATCACAATTTTTCCCCAGTGCCCCCTATAAAAGGGAAGGGGACACTAAAAGCACCGGCAATTAAAACAAATTAACTTTAAAACGTAAAATCAAATTAAAATTTGGTTGCCGGGCGTGATGATGCACTCCAGTCCCTCCGGTGCCCACCTCTCGCGGAAGGCCGCGAGCGTACCGGTGGACACCGCGTGCTCCATCTCCAAGGACACCCTGGACCGGATGTAAGAGCGGAAGAGAGGCAGGCAGTCAGGTTGAACGACCCCCTCGACCGCCCGCTGCCTGGACCGGCTGATGGCACCCTTGGCCGTGCCCAGGAGCAGTCCTACGAGGAGGCCTTCGGACCTACCCGCTCCCCTCCGCACAGGGTGCCCAAAGATCAGGAGAGTGGGACTGAAGTGCAGCCAGAATTTCAGGAGCAGCCCCTTCAAATAATGGAACAGGGGCTGCAACCTTGTGCACTCAATAAAAACATGGAACACGGACTCCTCCAGACCGCAGAAATTGCAGGCGGCCTGGGAGTCCGTGAACCGGCTTAAAAATTTGTTGCACGGCACTGCTCCGTGCACCACCCTCCAGGCCAAGTCCCCGATGAATAGTGGGAGGACCCCCGCGTAGAGTGCCCTCCATCGGGGACCCCCGCCTCCTCCGGACGGCAAGATGGTGCGCCATGGCGTGTCCGGACGGCCGGCGAGGATGGCAAAGTTGAGGGTGTGCAGGAGCAGCCCGTACAGGAAACCCCTCCGCGCGGAACTGAAAGGCACGGAGGGGATTTCCCCGAGGCGGCTCAAGTTGTGAGGCGCCGGCCCCCGAGGTAGGTTCCGGGGTTTGGCGCCGATGAGGAATTCCGTCCGGACGGGGGTCAGTTCGGACGGGATCTCCCCACGTGCTTGAGCCTCCTCGATACACCTAACGGAGTCAGGGCCCAGAGCTGTTTTTAGCGACTCGATGGCATCGGCCGCGCGGCGGACGTTGGCAGAATTTAGGCGCCGCGCCAGCGTGACTGGCGCCATCCAGCCCGCTCCTCCGCCATCGAGCAGGTCCCTGACCCTGGTCACCTCACCAGCCACAGCCCTCTCTTCCGACCGCCACATGAAGCCTCGGCCGTGGAGGTACGGATTCCCGAGCAGCGGCTCCTGCAGGACGGCCGCCACTCCAGCCGGCGGAGAGCTGCGCTTGGTGGAGACTTTGTTCCAGACCCTGATGAGTTCCCTGTAAAAGACAGGCAGCTCCCGGAGGGCGGTCCTGGCACCCCCCAAGTTCACAAACAGGAGCTGCGTGTCATAATTGAGGTCGAGCTGCTGGCGGAAGAAATACCTCGCCAGAGCACACCACCTAGGAGGGGGCTCGACGTAAAGGTATCTCTGCAGGGTCTGAAGACGGAAAGTCGCGAGCTGGGCGCTGACGCACACCAACGACTGACCGCCCTCCTCAAGCGGGAGACTCAAGACCGCGACAGAGACCCAGTGCTTCCTGTTGTTCCAGAAGAAGTCCACCAGCTTCTTCTGTATCTTGGCGACAAACGCAGGGGGAGGGGTCAAAGTGACCAGCCGGTACCACAGCATTGCGGCCACCAGCTGGTTTATGACTAGCGCTCGACCCCTGTAGGACAGCACTCGGAGCAGTCCTGTCCAGCGCCCTAGGCGAGCGGCGACCTTGGCCTCCAGCTCCTGCCAGTTCGCCGGCCAGGCTTCCTCGTCGGGGCTAAGGTAGACTCCCAGATAGAGGAGATGGGTCGTGCTCCAGGCAAAAGGCCTGAGCTCCTCCGGCAGGGAGTCCACCCGCCACTGACCCACCAGGAGTCCGGAACATTTCTCCCAGTTGATCCTGGCGGAGGACGCGGCCGAGTAAATCTCCTGGCACTCACGCATCCTCCGCAGGTCAGCGGGATCCTCTACCGCGAGGAGCACGTCATCGGCGTAAGCCGAGAGGACGACCTCCACGCCCGGCCCTTGCAGAGCCAGTCCCGTCAACCTCGTCCGCAAGAGGCGCAGGAAAGGCTCCACGCAAACGGCGTATAACTGGCCGGACATGGGGCATCCCTGGCGCACCCCTCTCCTAAAGCGAAGGGGCGCCGTCAAGGACCCGTTAACCTTAATCAGACACTCCGCGGCGGCGTACAAAAGTCGGATCCGGGCGACGAAATGCGTCCCGAACCCGAAAGCGCGCAGAGTTCCGAGCAGATAGTCGTGATCCACCCTGTCGAACGCCTTCTCTTGGTCGAGGGATAGGAAGGCGACCGACAGACCAGCCTCCTGGGAGCAATGGATGAGGTCCCGGACCAGATGGATGTTGTCGTGGATCGTCCGGCCCGGGACCGTGTATGACTGGTCGGGGTGGATCATGTGGTCCAGCACGGCACCAAGGCGAGCAGACATCGCCCTGGCGAAGATTTTGTAGTCCGTGCTGAGGAGGGAGACCGGGCGCCAGTTCTTAAGGAGGCGGAGATCGCCCTTCTTAGGCAGCAGGACGATGACTGCCCTGCGCCAAGAGAGGGGCATCTCCCCGGTCGCCAGACTTTCCCCCAGGACCCGCGCGTAGTCGCTCCCCAGGACGTCCCAGAACGCCCTGTGGAACTCCACGGTCAGCCCGTCCAGCCCCGGGGATTTTCCCCTCGAGAGCCGGGCGAGGGCACCGGTCAGCTCCGCCAGGCTTAGCGGAGCTTCCAGATTTTCGGCGCCCTCCGGGCTGACCTTCGGCAGGTCCTCCCACAAAACTCTACGCGCTTCCTCGCTGGGCGGATCCGGAGAGAACAGAGCCCCGTAATATTCACGGACCCTGTTGTTGACGCCCTCCGGATCCGAGACGAGAGAGCCGTCGTCGGCCAGCAGCGTCAAGAGCTGCTTACGGACACTCTGCCTTTTTTCCAGCGAGTAGAAGAAGGGGGAGCCGCGGTCCAGATCCCGCAGGAACCGGATCCGCGACCTCACGAACGCGCCTCGGGACCCGACGAGCTGCAGGTCCTTCAGCGCGGCCTTCTTCGCTTCGTACACCGTCCGCAGGGCCGGGTCCTGGACGACTTGACCGAGACGGGCTTCCAGGTCGAGCACCTCTTTTTCTAGGCGCCCGACTCTGGCCGCCCGCCTCTTGGTCGACCCCCTCGCGTACTCTTGACAGAAGACGCGGACGTGAGCCTTGCCCACGTCCCACCATAGCCTCAAGGAGGGGAAGCCCCCCTGCTTCCTTCTCCAGTCGGACCAGAATCGACGGAACGAGTCCTGGAACCGCACGTCCTCCAGCAGCCGGTTGTTAAAGTGCCAGTACGCGGACCCCGTCCTCGCGCGGAGCGAAGCGAGCTCCGCCCACACCAGGTGGTGGTCCGAACACGGCACCGGCCGCATGGAGGCCGCCGGGACGCAGGAAACGTACGCCCGAGACACGTAAAGGCGGTCGACTCTAGACCATCCAACTCCAGGCCTCACCCAAGTAAAGGCGCTGGAGTCGGGGTGGAGATTTCGCCAGACGTCCACCAAGTCGAAGGACCCGACCAGGTCCCTCAACTTCTCCATCGCCGTCATGCACTGCGGGGCACCGGAGCGGTCCCTCGCCTCGAGGGTGCAGTTAAAATCCCCCCCGAGGACAATGCAGTCGCCGACGTCGACGGAGCCAAGAAGAGCGGACACCTCTTCAAAGAAGCGCGTTTGCTGCGGGCCGGGATGAGGGGCGTACACGTTCACGAGATGGAGCGGCACGTCCCCCAGGCGAACCGTTACGTGCAGCAAGCGGCCTGGCACGGGCTCCTCGACCCCCAAGATCTCCGGCTGAAAATGCGGGCCCAGCAAGATGGCCACCCCACTAGAAATGGCGGTGAGGTGGCTCATGCGGACCTCTCCTTGCCATTCCAGGAGCCACGTGGCTTCGTCTCCCGGAACGGTGTGGGTTTCTTGCAGGAAGCACACCGCATATTTCCCCTCCCGCAGGAGCGAAAAATTGTCAAATCTACGGCGTGCCCCTCTGCCGCCGTTGATGTTGAGGCTGGCTATGGTTATCTTCATGGCAAAAGCATAGTGCAACCTCTACCTTAACCTATTGTGGGGGAGGGAGCGGAGTCTTTTGTTGAACTCCGCTCCCTCCGCAGCCCAGCGAGGAGTCCCTCGAGCTCGCGCAGCTCAAGGTGCTGCTCCTTTGTCAAGGGCCCGCCCGCGGCCAAGGTTTTAACGGCGGCGCGGACGGACCCCTTGATCAGCTCCGGCTCGGACCATTTTTCCAGGGCCAGTCGGGCTTGGTCGCGGCGACCCCGGCTCTGGGCCAAAAAGTCCCGGAGTTCCTTTGCAGGAACGAGGAGGGCCTCAGCGGCGGCCGCGAGCAGATCCACCGCCTCCCTGGCGGTGGTCTCTAGGTCTTCACCCGCGTCCCCCACCGAGTCCCCGTCCTCCTCCGGGAGGTGGCCGCCAGCAGCCGGCCCATCGACCGCACAAGGTACGGCAAATGAACCGGCCGCTCCAACCGGCCCTGGCACTGCCCCGATCCCACCCCCAGGATCGTCGGCAGAGGAGTCCCCACTGGGCTCTTTTAAAAATGGTGCTGGGTCGGGAAATGACAGCGGGAGGGGTTCCCCCTCCGCCCCAGGAACCGGAGAACAAGGAGAGACCCGGCCATAGGAAATCCCCAGGCCCTCCAAGTGCTCCAGCTCCAAAGTAAGGGGCGAGGGTGGGTGTTCCTCCCCCTCCCCGCTGCCACCCCCCGGCCCAGCATCTACAGTGTCATGATTATTTGTTTCATTCTCTGCCGGGTCGAGCAAATCCCGGGGGAAGTTGGGTAATAGCTGGGCGGGCTCAGGTTCGGCCTTTTCGGTCTCGCCCGCCTCAGTCCCCGGGACGCCCGGCCCGGCGGCTACGCATTCCTCCGCGGTCCCCACGCCCCCCACGACAGGCAGATCTTCCACTCCATCCCCGGGAGGCAGAGGCTGGGCAGCCTCAACTGTCTCACCCTCCCCGGGGAAAGACTCCTCGCGCCTGCAGCGCAATTTGGGGGCGCTGGTGGGGGACGCGGGACACGCGGCGGGCACCGCCTCCTCCGCGGAGGGATGTTGTTCCCCCTCCGCCTCATTGGGGCGGTGCCTCTTTTTGTTCCTGGGGGCGCGCGGAGTCAGGGAGACCTCCATGTCTGCCGAGGCCTCCCGCTCCGCCCCCCCCTTTTCCTTTTCTTGCCCGCGCCTGGGCCCCTCTGTGGTGGTATTCAAGGGCCCGGGCACGGGCTCGGGGCACCCCGCGCTCGCCGGTGACTGGGTTGGGCTGAGCGCGGTGGTCAGACTTTCCGGCGCACCGAGGGGACCCGCCTCGAGATGTTTCGCCTTCTTCCGCGCCTTCTTTCCGGTCGAACGCTCTCCCTCCCCCCCGCCGGAGGCCCTGAAAACAAAGGCCTCCGACGATGCCCGCGCACCCATGGCTCCCGGCACGCGGACGCAACTAGGGGGAGGGGTG
Source organism: Pristiophorus japonicus (assembly GCF_044704955.1). Classification (NCBI taxonomy): domain Eukaryota; kingdom Metazoa; phylum Chordata; class Chondrichthyes; family Pristiophoridae; genus Pristiophorus; species Pristiophorus japonicus. Next base: position 226,076,275 of record NC_091981.1, read on the forward strand.
GCGGCGGTGCCAGCCTTGGCCGCCTTCGGTGGTTTGGCGGCCTTGGAGGCGGGGCAGTTCTTACGAACATGCCCCACCTCCCTACAGGCATGGCACCGCACGCCGTCCGACGTCCAGAAGACGCGGTAGGCAGTCCCCTCGTGCACCACATTAAAGCTCCCCTCCGTCGTCTCCTCCCGCGCCAGCCGGACAAAGAGCTGGCGGCGGAAGGAGAACACGTGGCGCAGGCTGTTCTCCCTGAGGCCGAGCGGTATGGGGTTGATCCCCGACCTGACCTCCCCCAGTTGGTGTAGGTGAGGGAGGAGGAGCTCAGCGGGAACAAAGGGCGGGACGTTTGAAATGATGACCCTCTGCGCGGTGGCCTCGAGAGGGTCCACCGGCAGGAACGTCCCGCCCACCGTGAGCCCCTTTTCAAGGGCCAGGGACACCGCCCGCTCCGACCCCAGGAAGAACACGGCCTTCCCAGACATCTTGGAGGCTGCGACAATGGCCGAGGGGCCGACTACCCCAGCCATCGCCCGCACGCACTCCTCGATGCTCATTGTGGGGTGAGTGTAGCTCTTGACCCCGTGTTTTTTTGTTATTAGTCTGAAAGGTGGCAGGGCAGCGGCTGGCGCAGGAGGTGCCGTGGATGTGGACACCGCCTGCGCATACGACCTTGCTGGCCCTGCCACCGGCGTGGATGGGGTCGCCATCACGGGGTCCCTTTAAGGGCTACACCCACCCCAAAGTCACAGGCCTTAATGGTCTTTAATGGCCTCTTATGTTCACTGAGCAGAGGAGCCCTTAACGAGGCACCTCTCCCCTCGTTGACAATTGGGGAGAGGCCTTGCTCCCTCTGCTCAGTTGTCTTAATTGGTTTTTTTTTTAAATTTGGAAGGAAAGGGTTCTCAGAGAGAGAGGGGAGAAACAGAGTAGCAGAGAAAAGAGAGAGGGGGGTGGGAAGGGGGGGGGGCTGCGAGGGCAGGTCTCTCCTCGCAGCTGTGGGTGGGTGCACTCCCCAGATGGCAAAACACAAAAGTCTTTGAGGTGGTCTTCAGGTGGGGGGAGAAGATGTCTTCACCTGGGGTAGCTGGAGCCACCAGGCACTCCTAACGATCTTTAATTGGGTGAATAAGAAAAACAACAATCTTCAGCCTGGTAGCTCCAGCTATCCCAGGCTAGGCAAATGTGGGGGGTGGGGGGGGTTCCAATTGTGGGGGGGGCCCAGTTGTAAGCACGGCCCCCACGCACACTACCACACACACACACACACACCCCCCGCGATGTTCCGGCCCTCAGTGGTCTTCTTTCCTCCCCCCACCGAAACAACAAAGTCTTTTTGGGGAAATGCACCCACACCCACCTGTAGAATGTTGAGTCTCCCTCCTTCCACACTGGATGGTTGTTGTGGTTGTTCCCCCTCTCTCCAACTCCTTGCAGAATGGTGAAAAGTTGTTGAAATGTTTTCTGCTTTCTCCTCCTCTCCCTCTGGGTAAAGTTGAAGGTGAAACCCCTTCCTTCCTTCTGTTCCTGGGCTGGTCTCAGGGCTCCCCAGGCAGGAGCTCAAGTTGATAGCAGCTCTCCTCACTGCTCACAGCTCCTACTGAGCAGGACACGCCTCTACTGCTTCACGATTGGTCCCTTGTGCTTGAAACTCTTTTAGAGTCTACCTGTGAAAACATAAAACAATAACGGTGCCACCCAACCTGGGTGACACTCCAGACATTTACAAGGCCCTTTTTTTTCCCCCCTATTTTTTTTGTTTTTTTTTTTGTGTTTTTCTTTTTTTTGGTTTTTTTTTGGGCACTAAAATCACAATTTTCCCTAGTGCCCCCTATAAAAGGGAAGGGGGACACTAAAATCACCGGCAATTAAAACAAATTAAACTTAAAAAACGTAAAATCAAATTAAAATTTGGTTGCCGGGCGTGATGATGCACTCCAGTCCCTCCGGTGCCCACCTCTCGCGGAAGGCCGCGAGCGTACCGGTGGACACCGCGTGCTCCATCTCCAAGGACACCCTGGACCGGATGTAAGAGCGGAAGAGAGGCAGGCAGTCAGGTTGAACGACCCCCTCGACCGCCCGCTGCCTGGACCGGCTGATGGCACCCTTGGCCGTGCCCAGGAGCAGTCCTACGAGGAGGCCTTCGGACCTACCCGCTCCCCTCCGCACAGGGTGCCCAAAGATCAGGAGAGTGGGACTGAAGTGCAGCCAGAATTTCAGGAGCAGCCCCTTCAAATAATAAAACAGGGGCTGCAACCTCGTGCATTCCATAAAAACATGGAACACGGACTCCTCCAGACCGCAGAAATTGCAGGCGGCCTGGGAGTCCGTGAACCGGCTTAAAAATTTGTTGCACGGCACTGCTCCGTGCACCACCCTCCAGGCCAAGTCCCCGATGAATAGTGGGAGGACCCCTGCGTAGAGTGCCCTCCATCGGGGACCCCCGCCTCCTCCGGACGGCAAGATGGTACGCCATGGCGTGTCCGGACGGCCGGCGAGGATGGCAAAGTTGAGGGTGTGCAGGAGCAGCCCGTACAGGAAAACCCCTCCGCGCGGAACTGAAAGGCACGGAGGGGATTTCCCCGAGGCGGCTCAAGTTGTGAGGCGCCGGCCCCCGAGGGAGGTTCCGGGGTTTGGCGCCGATGAGGAATTCCGTCCGGACGGGGGTCAGTTCGGACGGGATCTCCCCACGTGCTTGAGCCTCCTCGATACACCTAACGGAGTCAGGGCCCAGAGCTGTTTTTAGCGACTCGATGGCATCGGCCGCGCGGCGGACGTTGGCAGAATTTAGGCGCCGCGCCAGCGTGACTGGCGCCATCCAGCCCGCTCCTCCGCCATCGAGCAGGTCCCTGACCCTGGTCACCTCACCAGCCACAGCCCTCTCTTCCGACCGCCACATGAAGCCTCGGCCGTGGAGGTACGGATTCCCGAGCAGCGGTTCCTGCAGGACGGCCGCCACTCCAGCCGGCGGAGAGCTGCGCTTGGTGGAGACTTTGTTCCAGACCCTGATGAGTTCCCTGTAAAAGACAGGCAGCTCCCGGAGGGCGGTCCTGGCACCCCCCAAGTTCACAAACAGGAGCTGCGTGTCATAATTGAGGTCGAGCTGCTGGCGGAAGAAATACCTCGCCAGAGCACACCACCTAGGAGGGGGCTCGACGTAAAGGTATCTCTGCAGGGTCTGAAGACGGAAAGTCGCGAGCTGGGCGCTGACGCACACCAACGACTGACCACCCTCCTCAAGCGGGAGACTCAAGACCGCGACAGAGACCCAGTGCTTCCTGTTGTTCCAGAAGAAGTCCACCAGCTTCTTCTGTATCTTGGCGACAAACGCAGGGGGAGGGGTCAAAGTGACCAGCCGGTACCACAGCATTGCGGCCACCAGCTGGTTTATGACTAGCGCTCGACCCCTGTAGGACAGCACTCGGAGCAGTCCTGTCCAGCGCCCTAGGCGAGCGGCGACCTTGGCCTCCAGCTCCTGCCAGTTCGCCGGCCAGGCTTCCTCGTCGGGGCTAAGGTAGACTCCCAGATAGAGGAGATGGGTCGTGCTCCAGGCAAAAGGCCTGAGCTCCTCCGGCAGGGAGTCCACCCGCCACTGACCCACCAGGAGTCCGGAACATTTCTCCCAGTTGATCCTGGCGGAGGACGCGGCCGAGTAAATCTCCTGGCACTCACGCATCCTCCGCAGGTCAGCGGGATCCTCTACCGCGAGGAGCACGTCATCGGCGTAAGCCGAGAGGACGACCTCCACGCCCGGCCCTTGCAGAGCCAGTCCCGTCAACCTCGTCCGCAAGAGGCGCAGGAAAGGCTCCACGCAAACGGCGTATAACTGGCCGGACATGGGGCATCCCTGGCGCACCCCTCTCCTAAAGCGAAGGGGCGCCGTCAAGGACCCGTTAACCTTAATCAGACACTCCGCGGCGGCGTACAAAAGTCGGATCCGGGCGACGAAATGCGTCCCGAACCCGAAAGCGCGCAGAGTTCCGAGCAGATAGTCGTGATCCACCCTGTCGAACGCCTTCTCTTGGTCGAGGGATAGGAAGGCGACCGACAGACCAGCCTCCTGGGAGCAATGGATGAGGTCCCGGACCAGATGGATGTTGTCGTGGATTGTCCGGCCCGGGACCGTGTAGGACTGGTCGGGGTGGATCATGTGGTCCAGCACGGCACCAAGGCGAGCAGACATCGCCCTGGCGAAGATTTTGTAGTCCGTGCTGAGGAGGGAGACCGGGCGCCAGTTCTTAAGGAGGCGGAGATCGCCCTTCTTAGGCAGCAGGACGATGACTGCCCTGCGCCAAGAGAGGGGCATCTCCCCGGTCGCCAGACTTTCCCCCAGGACCCGCGCGTAGTCGCTCCCCAGGACGTCCCAGAACGCCCTGTGGAACTCCACGGTCAGCCCGTCCAGCCCCGGGGATTTTCCCCTCGAGAGCCGGGCGAGGGCACCGGTCAGCTCCGCCAGGCTTAGCGGAGCTTCCAGATTTTCGGCGCCCTCCGGGCTGACCTTCGGCAGGTCCTCCCACAAAACTCTACGCGCTTCCTCGCTGGACGGATCCGGAGAGAACAGAGCCCCGTAATATTCACGGACCCTGTTGTTGACGCCCTCCGGATCCGAGACGAGAGAGCCGTCGTCGGCCAGCAGCGTCAAGAGCTGCTTACGGACACTCTGCCTTTTTTCCAGCGAGTAGAAGAAGGGGGAGCCGCGGTCCAGATCCCGCAGGAACCGGATCCGCGACCTCACGAACGCGCCTCGGGACCCGACGAGCTGCAGGTCCTTCAGCGCGGCCTTCTTCGCTTCGTACACCGTCCGCAGGGCCGGGTCCTGGACGACTTGACCGAGACGGGCTTCCAGGTCGAGCACCTCTTTTTCTAGGCGCCCGACTCTGGCCGCCCGCCTCTTGGTCGACCCCCTCGCGTACTCTTGACAGAAGACGCGGACGTGAGCCTTGCCCACGTCCCACCATAGCCTCAAGGAGGGGAAGCCCCCCTGCTTCCTTCTCCAGTCGGACCAGAATCGACGGAACGAGTCCTGGAACCGCACGTCCTCCAGCAGCCGGTTGTTAAAGTGCCAGTACGCGGACCCCGTCCTCGCGCGGAGCGAAGCGAGCTCCGCCCACACCAGGTGGTGGTCCGAACACGGCACCGGCCGCATGGAGGCCGCCGGGACGCAGGAAACGTACGCCCGAGACACGTAAAGGCGGTCGACTCTAGACCATCCAACTCCAGGCCTCACCCAAGTAAAGGCGCTGGAGTCGGGGTGGAGATTTCGCCAGACGTCCACCAAGTCGAAGGACCCGACCAGGTCCCTCAACTTCTCCATCGCCGTCATGCACTGCGGGGCACCGGAGCGGTCCCTCGCCTCGAGGGTGCAGTTAAAATCCCCCCCGAGGACAATGCAGTCGCCGACGTCGACGGAGCCAAGAAGAGCGGACACCTCTTCAAAGAAGCGCGTTTGCTGCGGGCCGGGATGAGGGGCGTACACGTTCACGAGATGGAGCGGCACGTCCCCCAGGCGAACCGTTACGTGCAGCAAGCGGCCTGGCACGGGCTCCTCGACCCCCAAGATCTCCGGCTGAAAATGCGGGCCCAGCAAGATGGCCACCCCACTAGAAATGGCGGTGGGGTGGCTCATGCGGACCTCTCCTTGCCATTCCAGGAGCCACGTGGCTTCGTCTCCCGGAACGGTGTGGGTTTCTTGCAGGAAGCACACCGCATATTTCCCCTCCCGCAGGAGCGAAAAATTGTCAAATCTACGGCGTGCCCCTCTGCCGCCGTTGATGTTGAGGCTGGCTATGGTTATCTTCATGGCAAAAGCATAGTGCAACCTCTACCTTAACCTATTGTGGGGGAGGGAGCGGAGTCTTTTGTTGAACTCCGCTCCCTCCGCAGCCCAGCGAGGAGTCCCTCGAGCTCGCGCAGCTCAAGGTGCTGCTCCTTTGTCAAGGGCCCGCCCGCGGCCAAGGTTTTAACGGCGGCGCGGACGGACCCCTTGATCAGCTCCGGCTCGGACCATTTTTCCAGGGCCAGTCGGGCTTGGTCGCGGCGACCCCGGCTCTGGGCCAAAAAGTCCCGGAGTTCCTTTGCAGGAACGAGGAGGGCCTCAGCGGCGGCCGCGAGCAGATCCACCGCCTCCCTGGCGGTGGTCTCTAGGTCTTCACCCGCGTCCCCCACCGAGTCCCCGTCCTCCTCCGGGAGGTGGCCGCCAGCAGCCGGCCCATCGACCGCACAAGGTACGGCAAATGAACCGGCCGCTCCAACCGGCCCTGGCACTGCCCCGATCCCACCCCCAGGATCGTCGGCAGAGGAGTCCCCACTGGGCTCTTTTAAAAATGGTGCTGGGTCGGGAAATGACAGCGGAAGGGGTTCCCCCTCCGCCCCAGGAACCGGAGAACAAGGAGAGACCCGGCCATAGGAAATCCCCAGGCCCTCCAAGTGCTCCAGCTCCAAAGTAAGGGGCGAGGGTGGGTGTTCCTCCCCCTCCCCGCTGCCACCCCCCGGCCCAGCATCTACAGTGTCATAATTGTTTGTTTCATTCTCTGCCGGGTCGAGCAAATCCCGGGGGAAGTTGGGTAATAGCTGGGCGGGCTCAGGTTCGGCCTTTTCGGCCTCGCCCGCCTCAGTCCCCGGGACGCCCGGCCCGGCGGCTACGCATTCCTCCGCGGTCCCCACGCCCCCCACGACAGGCAGATCTTCCACTCCATCCCCGGGAGGCAGAGGCTGGGCAGCCTCAACTGTCTCACCCTCCCCGGGGAAAGACTCCTCGCGCCTGCAGCGCAATTTGGGGGCGCTGGTGGGGGACGCGGGACACGCGGCGGGCACCGCCTCCTCCGCGGAGGGATGTTGTTCCCCCTCCGCCTCATTGGGGCGGTGCCTCTTTTTGTTCCTGGGGGCGCGCGGAGTCAGGGAGACCTCCATGTCTGCCGAGGCCTCCCGCTCCGCCCCCCCCTTTTCCTTTTCTTGCCCGCGCCTGGGCCCCTCTGTGGTGGTATTCAAGGGCTCGGGCACGGGCTCGGGGCACCCCGCGCTCGCCGGTGACGGGGTTGGGCTGAGCGCGGTGGTCAAATTATCCGGCGCACTGAGGGGACCCGCCTCTTGATGTTTTGTCTTCTTCCGCGCCTTCTTTCCGGTCGGACGCTCTCCCTCCCCCCCGCCGGAGGCCCTGAAAACAAAGGCCTCCGACGATGCCCGCGCACCCATGGCTCCCGGCACGCGGACGCAACTAGGGGGAGGGGTGGCGGCGGCGCCAGCCTTGGCCGCCTTCGGTGGTTTGGCGGCCTTGGAGGCGGGGCAGTTCTTGCGAACGTGCCCCACCTCCCTGCAGGCATGGCACCGCACGCCGTCCGACGTCCAGAAGACGCGGTAGGCAGTCCCCTCGTGCACCACATCAAAATGACCTTCCGTCGTCTCCTCCCGCGCCAGCCGGACAAAGAGCTGGCGGCGGAAGGAGAACACGTGGCGCAGGCTGTTCTCCCTGAGGCCGAGCGGTATGGGGTTGATCCCTGACCTTACCTCCCCCAGTTGGTGTAGGTGAGGGAGGAGGAGCTCAGCGGGAACAAAGGGCGGGACGTTTGAAATGATGACCCTCTGCGCGGTGGCCTCGAGAGGGTCCACCGGCAGGAACGTCCCGCCCACCGTGAGCCCCTTTTCAAGGGCCAGGGACACCGCCCGCTCCGACCCCAGGAAGAACACGGCCTTCCCAGACATCTTGGAGGCTGCGACAATGGCCGAGGGGCCGACTACCCCAGCCATCGCCCGCACGCACTCCTCAATGCTCATTGTGGGGTGAGTGTAGCTCTTGACCCCGTGTTTCCTGGTTATAAGTCTGAATGGTGGCAGGGCAGCGGGTGGCGCAGGAGGTGCCGTGGATGTGGACACCGCCTGCGCATACGTCCTTGCTGGCCCTGCCACCGGCGTGGATGGGGTCGCCATCACGGGGTCCCTTTAAGGGCTACACCCACCCCAAAGTCACAGGCCTTAATGGTCTTAATTAGGCCTCTTATCTAAAAGACTGAAGCAGAGGAGCTCTTAACGAGGTACCTCTCCCCTCGTTGACAATTGGGGAGAGGCCTTGCTCCCTCTGCTCAGTTGTCTTAATTGGTTTTGTTTTTTTGTTTTTTTTTTTGTAAATTTGGAAGGAAGAGGCCTCAGAGAGAGAGGGGAGAAACAGAGTAGCAGAGAAAGAGAGAGGGGGGTGGGAAGGGGGGGGGGACTGCGAGGGCAGGTCTCCCCTCGCAGCTGTGGGTGGGTGCACTCCCCAGATGGCAAAACACAAAAGTCCTTGGGGTGGTCTTCAGGTGGGGGGAGAAGATGTCTTCACCTGGGGTAGCTGGAGCCACCAGGCACTCCTAACGATCTTTAATTGGGTGATTGATGACAATCTTCAGCCTGGTAGCTCCAGCTATCCCAGGCTAGGCAAATGTGGGGGGTGGGGGGGGTTCCAATTGTGGGGGGGGCCTAGTTGTAAGCACGGCCCCCACGCACACTACCACACACACACACACACACCCCCCGCGATGTTCCGGCCCTCAGTGGTCTTCTTTCCTCCCCCCACCGATACAACAAAGTCTTTTTGGGAAATGCACCCACACCCACCTGTAGAAAGTGTAGAGTCTCCCTCCTTCCACACTGGATGTTGTTGGTCTTTTCCCCCTCTCTCCAACTCTTTGCAGAATGGTAAAGTTGATGAAAGATTTCTGCTTTCTCCTCCTCTCCCTCTGGGTAGAAGTTGTAGTGAAGCCCCTTCCTTCCTTCTGTTCCTGGGCTGGTCTCAGGGCTCTCCAGGCAGGAGCTCAAGTTGCTAGCTGCTTCACTCACTGCTCACAGCTTCAACTGTGCAGGACACGCCTCCACTGCTGCACGATTGGTTCCTTGTGCTTGAAACTCTTTTGAGTTTACCTGCGAAAACATAAACATTAAAGAGTGCCACCCGACCTGGGTGACACTCCAGACATTTACAAGGCCCTTTTTTTTCCCCCCCTTTTTTTTGTTTTTTTTTGTGTTTTTCTTTTTTTGGTTTTTTTTTTTGGGCACTAAAATCACAATTTTTCCCCAGTGCCCCCTATAAAAGGGAAGGGGACACTAAAAGCACCGGCAATTAAAACAAATTAACTTTAAAACGTAAAATCAAATTAAAATTTGGTTGCCGGGCGTGATGATGCACTCCAGTCCCTCCGGTGCCCACCTCTCGCGGAAGGCCGCGAGCGTACCGGTGGACACCGCGTGCTCCATCTCCAAGGACACCCTGGACCGGATGTAAGAGCGGAAGAGAGGCAGGCAGTCAGGTTGAACGACCCCCTCGACCGCCCGCTGCCTGGACCGGCTGATGGCACCCTTGGCCGTGCCCAGGAGCAGTCCTACGAGGAGGCCTTCGGACCTACCCGCTCCCCTCCGCACAGGGTGCCCAAAGATCAGGAGAGTGGGACTGAAGTGCAGCCAGAATTTCAGGAGCAGCCCCTTCAAATAATGGAACAGGGGCTGCAACCTTGTGCACTCTATAAAAACATGGAACACGGACTCCTCCAGACCGCAGAAATTGCAGGCGGCCTGGGAGTCCGTGAACCGGCTTAAAAATTTGTTGCACGGCACTGCTCCGTGCACCACCCTCCAGGCCAAGTCCCCGATGAATAGTGGGAGGACCCCTGCGTAGAGTGCCCTCCATCGGGGACCCCCGCCTCCTCCGGACGGCAAGATGGTGCGCCATGGCGTGTCCGGACGGCCGGCGAGGATGGCAAAGTTGAGGGTGTGCAGGAGCAGCCCGTACAGGAAACCCCTCCGCGCGGAACTGAAAGGCACGGAGGGGATTTCCCCGAGGCGGCTCAAGTTGTGAGGCGCCGGCCCCCGAGGGAGGTTCCGGGGTTTGGCGCCGATGAGGAATTCCGTCCGGACGGGGGTCAGTTCGGACGGGATCTCCCCACGTGCTTGAGCCTCCTCGATACACCTAACGGAGTCAGGGCCCAGAGCTGTTTTTAGCGACTCGATGGCATCGGCCGCGCGGCGGACGTTGGCAGAATTTAGGCGCCGCGCCAGCGTGACTGGCGCCATCCAGCCCGCTCCTCCGCCATCGAGCAGGTCCCTGACCCTGGTCACCTCACCAGCCACAGCCCTCTCTTCCGACCGCCACATGAAGCCTCGGCCGTGGAGGTACGGATTCCCGAGCAGCGGTTCCTGCAGGACGGCCGCCACTCCAGCCGGCGGAGAGCTGCGCTTGGTGGAGACTTTGTTCCAGACCCTGATGAGTTCCCTGTAAAAGACAGGCAGCTCCCGGAGGGCGGTCCTGGCACCCCCCAAGTTCACAAACAGGAGCTGCGTGTCATAATTGAGGTCGAGCTGCTGGCGGAAGAAATACCTCGCCAGAGCACACCACCTAGGAGGGGGCTCGACGTAAAGGTATCTCTGCAGGGTCTGAAGACGGAAAGTCGCGAGCTGGGCGCTGACGCACACCAACGACTGACCGCCCTCCTCAAGCGGGAGATTCAAGACCGCGACAGAGACCCAGTGCTTCCTGTTGTTCCAGAAGAAGTCCACCAGCTTCTTCTGTATCTTGGCGACAAACGCAGGGGGAGGGGTCAAAGTGACCAGCCGGTACCACAGCATTGCGGCCACCAGCTGGTTTATGACTAGCGCTCGACCCCTGTAGGACAGCACTCGGAGCAGTCCTGTCCAGCGCCCTAGGCGAGCGGCGACCTTGGCCTCCAGCTCCTGCCAGTTCGCCGGCCAGGCTTCCTCGTCGGGGCTAAGGTAGACTCCCAGATAGAGGAGATGGGTCGTGCTCCAGGCAAAAGGCCTGAGCTCCTCCGGCAGGGAGTCCACCCGCCACTGACCCACCAGGAGTCCGGAACATTTCTCCCAGTTGATCCTGGCGGAGGACGCGGCCGAGTAAATCTCCTGGCACTCACGCATCCTCCGCAGGTCAGCGGGATCCTCTACCGCGAGGAGCACGTCATCGGCGTAAGCCGAGAGGACGACCTCCACGCCCGGCCCTTGCAGAGCCAGTCCCGTCAACCTCGTCCGCAAGAGGCGCAGGAAAGGCTCCACGCAAACGGCGTATAACTGGCCGGACATGGGGCATCCCTGGCGCACCCCTCTCCTAAAGCGAAGGGGCGCCGTCAAGGACCCGTTAACCTTAATCAGACACTCCGCGGCGGCGTACAAAAGTCGGATCCGGGCGACAAAATGCGTCCCGAACCCGAAAGCGCGCAGAGTTCCGAGCAGATAGTCGTGATCCACCCTGTCGAACGCCTTCTCTTGGTCGAGGGATAGGAAGGCGACCGACAGACCAGCCTCCTGGGAACAATGGATGAGGTCCCGGACCAGATGGATGTTGTCGTGGATTGTCCGGCCCGGGACCGTGTATGACTGGTCGGGGTGGATCATGTGGTCCAGCACGGCACCAAGGCGAGCAGACATCGCCCTGGCGAAGATTTTGTAGTCCGTGCTGAGGAGGGAGACCGGGCGCCAGTTCTTAAGGAGGCGGAGATCGCCCTTCTTAGGCAGCAGGACGATGACTGCCCTGCGCCAAGAGAGGGGCATCTCCCCGGTCGCCAGACTTTCCCCCAGGACCCGCGCGTAGTCGCTCCCCAGGACGTCCCAGAACGCCCTGTGGAACTCCACGGTCAGCCCGTCCAGCCCCGGGGATTTTCCCCTCGAGAGCCGGGCGAGGGCACCGGTCAGCTCCGCCAGGCTTAGCGGAGCTTCCAGATTTTCGGCGCCCTCCGGGCCGACCTTCGGCAGGTCCTCCCACAAAACTCTACGCGCTTCCTCGCTGGACGGATCCGGAGAGAACAGAGCCCCGTAATATTCACGGACCCTGTTGTTGACGCCCTCCGGATCCGAGACGAGAGAGCCGTCGTCGGCCAGCAGCGTCAAGAGCTGCTTACGGACACTCTGCCTTTTTTCCAGCGAGTAGAAGAAGGGGGAGCCGCGGTCCAGATCCCGCAGGAACCGGATCCGCGACCTCACGAACGCGCCTCGGGACCCGACGAGCTGCAGGTCCTTCAGCGCGGCCTTCTTCGCTTCGTACACCGTCCGCAGGGCCGGGTCCTGGACGACTTGACCGAGACGGGCTTCCAGGTCGAGCACCTCTTTTTCTAGGCGCCCGACTCTGGCCGCCCGCCTCTTGGTCGACCCCCTCGCGTACTCTTGACAGAAGACGCGGACGTGAGCCTTGCCCACGTCCCACCATAGCCTCAAGGAGGGGAAGCCCCCCTGCTTCCTTCTCCAGTCGGACCAGAATCGACGGAACGAGTCCTGGAACCGCACGTCCTCCAGCAGCCGGTTGTTAAAGTGCCAGTACGCGGACCCCGTCCTCGCGCGGAGCGAAGCGAGCTCCGCCCACACCAGGTGGTGGTCCGAACACGGCACCGGCCGCATGGAGGCCGCCGGGACGCAGGAAACGTACGCCCGAGACACGTAAAGGCGGTCGACTCTAGACCATCCCACTCCAGGCCTCACCCAAGTAAAGGCGCTGGAGTCGGGGTGGAGATTTCGCCAGACGTCCACCAAGTCGAAGGACCCGACCAGGTCCCTCAACTTCTCCATCGCCGTCATGCACTGCGGGGCACCAGAGCGGTCCCTCGCCTCGAGGGTGCAGTTAAAATCCCCCCCGAGGACAATGCAGTCGCCGACGTCGACGGAGCCAAGAAGAGCGGACACCTCTTCAAAGAAGCGCGTTTGCTGCGGGCCGGGATGAGGGGCGTACACGTTCACGAGATGGAGCGGCACGTCCCCCAGGCGAACCGTTACGTGCAGCAAGCGGCCTGGCACGGGCTCCTCGACCCCCAAGATCTCCGGCTGAAAATGCGGGCCCAGCAAGATGGCCACCCCACTAGAAATGGCGGTGAGGTGGCTCATGCGGACCTCTCCTTGCCATTCCAGGAGCCACGTGGCTTCGTCTCCCGGAACGGTGTGGGTTTCTTGCAGGAAGCACACCGCATATTTCCCCTCCCGCAGGAGCGAAAAATTGTCAAATCTACGGCGTGCCCCTCTGCCGCCGTTGATGTTGAGGCTGGCTATGGTTATCTTCATGGCAAAAGCATAGTGCAACCTCTACCTTAACCTATTGTGGGGGAGGGAGCGGAGTCTTTTGTTGAACTCCGCTCCCTCCGCAGCCCAGCGAGGAGTCCCTCGAGCTCGCGCAGCTCAAGGTGCTGCTCCTTTGTCAAGGGCCCGCCCGCGGCCAAGGTTTTAACGGCGGCGCGGACGGACCCCTTGATCAGCTCCGGCTCGGACCATTTTTCCAGGGCCAGTCGGGCTTGGTCGCGGCGACCCCGGCTCTGGGCCAAAAAGTCCCGGAGTTCCTTTGCAGGAACGAGGAGGGCCTCAGCGGCGGCCGCGAGCAGATCCACCGCCTCACTGGCGGTGGTCTCTAGGTCTTCACCCGCGTCCCCCACCGAGTCCCCGTCCTCCTCCGGGAGGTGGCCGCCAGCAGCCGGCCCATCGACCGCACAAGGTACGGCAAATGAACCGGCCGCTCCAACCGGCCCTGGCACTGCCCCGATCCCACCCCCAGGATCGTCGGCAGAGGAGTCCCCACTGGGCTCTTTTAAAAATGGTGCTGGGTCGGGAAATGACAGCGGAAGGGGTTCCCCCTCCGCCCCAGGAACCGGAGAACAAGGAGAGACCCGGCCATAGGAAATCCCCAGGCCCTCCAAGTGCTCCAGCTCCAAAGTAAGGGGCGAGGGTGGGTGTTCCTCCCCCTCCCCGCTGCCACCCCCCGGCCCAGCATCTACAGTATCATTAAAATCAATTGTTTCATTCTCTGCCGGGTCGAGCAAATCCCGGGGGAAGTTGGGTAATAGCTGGGCGGGCTCAGGTTCGGCCTTTTCGGCCTCGCCCGCCTCAGTCCCCGGGACGCCCGGCCCGGCGGCTACGCATTCCTCCGCGGTCCCCACGCCCCCCACGACAGGCAGATCTTCCACTCCATCCCCGGGAGGCAGAGGCTGGGCAGCCTCAACTGTCTCACCCTCCCCGGGGAAAGACTCCTCGCGCCTGCAGCGCAATTTGGGGGCGCTGGTGGGGGACGCGGGACACGCGGCGGGCACCGCCTCCTCCGCGGAGGGATGTTGTTCCCCCTCCGCCTCATTGGGGCGGTGCCTCTTTTTGTTCCTGGGGGCGCGCGGAGTCAGGGAGACCTCCATGTCTGCCGAGGCCTCCCGCTCCGCCCCCCCCTTTTCCTTTTCTTGCCCGCGCCTGGGCCCCTCTGTGGTGTTATTCAAGGGCCCGGGCACGGGCTCGGGGCACCCCGCGCTCGCCGGTGACTGGGTTGGGCTGAGCGCGGTGGTCAGACTTTCCGGCGCACCGAGGGGACCCGCCTCTAGATGTTTTTCCTTCTTCCGCGCCTTCTTTCCGCTCGGACGCTCTCCCTCCCCCCCGCCGGAGGCCCTGAAAACAAAGGCCTCCGACGATGCCCGCGCACCCATGGCTCCCGGCACGCGGACGCAACTAGGGGGAGGGGTGGCGGCGGCGCCAGCTATGGCCGCCTTCGGTGGTTTGGCGGCCTTGGAGGCGGGGCAGTTCTTGCGAACGTGCCCCACCTCCCTGCAGGCATGGCACCGCACGCCGTCCGACGTCCAGAAGACGCGGTAGGCAGTCCCCTCGTGCACCACATTAAAGTGCCCTTCTGTCAGGTCCTCCCGCGCCAGCCGGACAAAGAGCTGGCGGCGGAAGGAGAACACGTGGCGCAGGCTGTTCTCCCTGAGGCCGAGCGGTATGGGGTTGATCCCCGACCTTACCTCCCCCAGTTGGTGTAGGTGAGGGAGGAGGAGCTCAGCGGAAACAAAGGGCGGGACGTTTGACACGATGACCCTCTGCGCGGTGGCCTCGAGAGGGTCCACCGGCAGGAACGTCCCGCCCACCGTGAGCCCCTTTTCAAGGGCCAGGGACACCGCCCGCTCCGACCCCAGGAAGAACACGGCCTTCCCAGACATCTTGGAGGCTGCGACAATGGCCGAGGGGCCGACTACCCCAGCCATCGCCCGCACGCACTCCTCGATGGTCATTGTGGGGTGAGTGTAGCTCTTGACCCCGTGTTTTTTCGTAATTAACCTAAATGGTGGCAGGGCAGCGGGTGGCGCAGGAGGGGCCGTGGAAGCGGTTGCCACCTGCGCATACGTCCTTGCTGGCCCTGCCACCGGCGTGGATGGGGTCGCCATCACGGGGTCCCTTTAAGGGCTACACCCACCCCAAAGTCACAGGCCTTAATGGTCTTTAATGGCCTCTTATGTTCACTGAGCAGAGGAGCCCTTAACGAGGCACCTCTCCCCTCGTTGACAATTGGGGAGAGGCCTTGCTCCCTCTGCTCAGTTGTCTTAATTGGGTTTTTTTTATTAATTTGGAAGGAAAGGGTTCTCAGAGAGAGAGGGGGGAAACAGAGGGTAACGGAGAAAGAGAGAGGGGGGTGGGAAGGGGGGGGGGCTGCGAGGGCAGGTCTCCCCTCGCAGCTGTGGGTGGGTGCACTCCCCAGATGGCAAAACACAAAAGTCTTTGGGGTGGTCTTCAGGTGGGGGGAGAAGATGTCTTCACCTGGGGTAGCTGGAGCCACCAGGCACTCCTAACGATCCTCAATAGGGTGATTAATGACTCTTCAGCCTGGTAGCTCCAGCTATCCCAGGCTAGGCAAATGTGGGGGGGGTGGGGGGGGTTCCAATTGTGGGGGGGGCCCAGTTGTAAGCACAGCCCCCACGCACACTTCCACACACACACACACCCCCCGCGATGTTCCGGCCCTCAGTGGTCTTCTTTCCTCCCCCCACCGAAACAACAAAGTCTTTTGGGGAAATGCACCAACACCCACCTGTAGAATTGTAGAGTCTCCCTCCTTCCACACTGGATGGTTGTTGTGGTTTTTCCCCTCTCTCCAACTCCTTGCAGAATGGTAAAAAGATGTTAAATGTTTTCTGTCTTCCTCCTCTCCCTCTGGGTAAAGTTGGTGGTGAAACCCCTTCCTTCCTTCTGTTCCTGGGCTGGTCTCAGGGCTCTCCAGGCAGGAGCTCAAGTTGCTAGCTGCTTCCCTCACTGCTCACAGCTCCAACTGTGCAGGACACGCCTCCACTGCTTCACGATTGGTCCCTTGGGCATGAAACTCTTTTAGAGTCTACCTGCGAAAACATAAACATTAAACTGTGCCACCCGACCTGGGTGACACTCCAGACATTTACAAGGCCCATTTTTTTTCCCCCCTTTTTTATGTTTTTTTTTTTTGTTTTTTCTTTTTTTTTTTTGTTTTTTTTTTTTGGGCACTAAAATCACAATTTTTCCCCAGTGCCCCCTATAAAAGGGAAGGGGACACTAAAAGCACCGGCAATTAAAACAAATTAACTTTAAAACGTAAAATCAAATTAAAATTTGGTTGCCGGGCGTGATGATGCACTCCAGTCCCTCCGGTGCCCACCTCTCGCGGAAGGCCGCGAGCGTACCGGTGGACACCGCGTGCTCCATCTCCAAGGACACCCTGGACCGGATGTAAGAGCGGAAGAGAGGCAGGCAGTCAGGTTGAACGACCCCCTCGACCGCCCGCTGCCTGGACCGGCTGATGGCACCCTTGGCCGTGCCCAGGAGCAGTCCTACGAGGAGGCCTTCGGACCTACCCGCTCCCCTCCGCACAGGGTGCCCAAAGATCAGGAGAGTGGGACTGAAGTGCAGCCAGAATTTCAGGAGCAGCCCCTTCAAATAATGGAACAGGGGCTGCAACCTTGTGCACTCAATAAAAACATGGAACACGGACTCCTCCAGACCGCAGAAATTGCAGGCGGCCTGGGAGTCCGTGAACCGGCTTAAAAATTTGTTGCACGGCACTGCTCCGTGCACCACCCTCCAGGCCAAGTCCCCGATGAATAGTGGGAGGACCCCTGCGTAGAGTGCCCTCCATCGGGGACCCCCGCCTCCTCCGGACGGCAAGATGGTGCGCCATGGCGTGTCCGGACGGCCGGCGAGGATGGCAAAGTTGAGGGTGTGCAGGAGCAGCCCGTACAGGAAACCCCTCCGCGCGGAACTGAAAGGCACGGAGGGGATTTCCCCGAGGCGGCTCAAGTTGTGAGGCGCCGGCCCCCGAGGGAGGTTCCGGGGTTTGGCGCCGATGAGGAATTCCGTCCGGACGGGGGTCAGTTCGGACGGGATCTCCCCACGTGCTTGAGCCTCCTCGATACACCTAACGGAGTCAGGGCCCAGAGCTGTTTTTAGCGACTCGATGGCATCGGCCGCGCGGCGGACGTTGGCAGAATTTAGGCGCCGCGCCAGCGTGACTGGCGCCATCCAGCCCGCTCCTCCGCCATCGAGCAGGTCCCTGACCCTGGTCACCTCACCAGCCACAGCCCTCTCTTCCGACCGCCACATGAAGCCTCGGCCGTGGAGGTACGGATTCCCGAGCAGCGGCTCCTGCAGGACGGCCGCCACTCCAGCCGGCGGAGAGCTGCGCTTGGTGGAGACTTTGTTCCAGACCCTGATGAGTTCCCTGTAAAAGACAGGCAGCTCCCGGAGGGCGGTCCTGGCACCCCCCAAGTTCACAAACAGGAGCTGCGTGTCATAATTGAGGTCGAGCTGCTGGCGGAAGAAATACCTCGCCAGAGCACACCACCTAGGAGGGGGCTCGACGTAAAGGTATCTCTGCAGGGTCTGAAGACGGAAAGTCGCGAGCTGGGCGCTGACGCACACCAACGACTGACCGCCCTCCTCAAGCGGGAGACTCAAGACCGCGACAGAGACCCAGTGCTTCCTGTTGTTCCAGAAGAAGTCCACCAGCTTCTTCTGTATCTTGGCGACAAACGCAGGGGGAGGGGTCAAAGTGACCAGCCGGTACCACAGCATTGCGGCCACCAGCTGGTTTATGACTAGCGCTCGACCCCTGTAGGACAGCACTCGGAGCAGTCCTGTCCAGCGCCCTAGGCGAGCGGCGACCTTGGCCTCCAGCTCCTGCCAGTTCGCCGGCCAGGCTTCCTCGTCGGGGCTAAGGTAGACTCCCAGATAGAGGAGATGGGTCGTGCTCCAGGCAAAAGGCCTGAGCTCCTCCGGCAGGGAGTCCACCCGCCACTGACCCACCAGGAGTCCGGAACATTTCTCCCAGTTGATCCTGGCGGAGGACGCGGCCGAGTAAATCTCCTGGCACTCACGCATCCTCCGCAGGTCAGCGGGATCCTCTACCGCGAGGAGCACGTCATCGGCGTAAGCCGAGAGGACGACCTCCACGCCCGGCCCTTGCAGAGCCAGTCCCGTCAACCTCGTCCGCAAGAGGCGCAGGAAAGGCTCCACGCAAACGGCGTATAACTGGCCGGACATGGGGCATCCCTGGCGCACCCCTCTCCTAAAGCGAAGGGGCGCCGTCAAGGACCCGTTAACCTTAATCAGACACTCCGCGGCGGCGTACAAAAGTCGGATCCGGGCGACGAAATGCGTCCCGAACCCGAAAGCGCGCAGGGTTCCGAGCAGATAGTTGTGATCCACCCTGTCGAACGCCTTCTCTTGGTCGAGGGATAGGAAGGCGACCGACAGACCAGCCTCCTGGGAGCAATGGATGAGGTCCCGGACCAGATGGATGTTGTCGTGGATTGTCCGGCCCGGGACCGTGTATGACTGGTCGGGGTGGATCATGTGGTCCAGCACGGCACCAAGGCGAGCAGACATCGCCCTGGCGAAGATTTTGTAGTCCGTGCTGAGGAGGGAGACCGGGCGCCAGTTCTTAAGGAGGCGGAGATCGCCCTTCTTAGGCAGCAGGACGATGACTGCCCTGCGCCAAGAGAGGGGCATCTCCCCGGTCGCCAGACTTTCCCCCAGGACCCGCGCGTAGTCGCTCCCCAGGACGTCCCAGAACGCCCTGTGGAACTCCACGGTCAGCCCGTCCAGCCCCGGGGATTTTCCCCTCGAGAGCCGGGCGAGGGCACCGGTCAGCTCCGCCAGGCTTAGCGGAGCTTCCAGATTTTCGGCGCCCTCCGGGCCGACCTTCGGCAGGTCCTCCCACAAAACTCTACGCGCTTCCTCGCTGGACGGATCCGGAGAGAACAGGGCCCCGTAATATTCACGGACCCTGTTGTTGACGCCCTCCGGATCCGAGACGAGAGAGCCGTCGTCGGCCAGCAGCGTCAAGAGCTGCTTACGGACACTCTGCCTTTTTTCCAGCGAGTAGAAGAAGGGGGAGCCGCGGTCCAGATCCCGCAGGAACCGGATCCGCGACCTCACGAACGCGCCTCGGGACCCGACGAGCTGCAGGTCCTTCAGCGCGGCCTTCTTCGCTTCGTACACCGTCCGCAGGGCCGGGTCCTGGACGACTTGACCGAGACGGGCTTCCAGGTCGAGCACCTCTTTTTCTAGGCGCCCGACTCTGGCCGCCCGCCTCTTGGTCGACCCCCTCGCGTACTCTTGACAGAAGACGCGGACGTGAGCCTTGCCCACGTCCCACCATAGCCTCAAGGAGGGGAAGCCCCCCTGCTTCCTTCTCCAGTCGGACCAGAATCGACGGAACGAGTCCTGGAACCGCACGTCCTCCAGCAGCCGGTTGTTAAAGTGCCAGTACGCGGACCCCGTCCTCGCGCGGAGCGAAGCGAGCTCCGCCCACACCAGGTGGTGGTCCGAGCACGGCACCGGCCGCATGGAGGCCGCCGGGACGCAGGAAACGTACGCCCGAGACACGTAAAGGCGGTCGACTCTAGACCATCCAACTCCAGGCCTCACCCAAGTAAAGGCGCTGGAGTCGGGGTGGAGATTTCGCCAGACGTCCACCAAGTCGAAGGACCCGACCAGGTCCCTCAACTTCTCCATCGCCGTCATGCACTGCGGGGCACCGGAGCGGTCCCTCGCCTCGAGGGTGCAGTTAAAATCCCCCCCGAGGACAATGCAGTCGCCGACGTCGACGGAGCCAAGAAGAGCGGACACCTCTTCAAAGAAGCGCGTCTGCTGCGGGCCGGGATGAGGGGCGTACACGTTCACGAGATGGAGCGGCACGTCCCCCAGGCGAACCTTTACGTGCAGCAAGCGGCCTGGCACGGGCTCCTCGACCCCCAAGATCTCCGGCTGAAAATGCGGGCCCAGCAAGATGGCCACCCCACTTGAAATGGCGGTGAGGTGGCTCATGCGGACCTCTCCTTGCCATTCCAGGAGCCACGTGGCTTCGTCTCCCGGAACGGTGTGGGTTTCTTGCAGGAAGCACACCGCATATTTCCCCTCCCGCAGGAGCGAAAAATTGTCAAATCTACGGCGTGCCCCTCTGCCGCCGTTGATGTTGAGGCTGGCTATGGTTATCTTCATGGCAAAAGCATAGTGCAACCTCTACCTTAACCTATTGTGGGGGAGGGAGCGAAGTCTTTTGTTGAACTCCGCTCCCTCCGCAGCCCAGCGAGGAGTCCCTCGAGCTCGCGCAGCTCAAGGTGCTGCTCCTTTGTCAAGGGCCCGCCCGCGGCCAAGGTTTTAACGGCGGCGCGGACGGACCCCTTGATCAGCTCCGGCTCGGACCATTTTTCCAGGGCCAGTCGGGCTTGGTCGCGGCGACCCCGGCTCTGGGCCAAAAAGTCCCGGAGTTCCTTTGCAGGAACGAGGAGGGCCTCAGCGGCGGCCGCGAGCAGATCCACCGCCTCCCTGGCGGTGGTCTCTAGGTCTTCACCCGCGTCCCCCACCGAGTCCCCGTCCTCCTCCGGGAGGTGGCCGCCAGCAGCCGGCCCATCGACCGCACAAGGTACGGCAAATGAACCGGCCGCTCCAACCGGCCCTGGCACTGCCCCGATCCCACCCCCAGGATCGTCGGCAGAGGAGTCCCCACTGGGCTCTTTTAAAAATGGTGCCGGGTCGGGAAATGACAGCGGAAGGGGTTCCCCCTCCGCCCCAGGAACCGGAGAACAAGGAGAGACCCGGCCATAGGAAATCCCCAGGCCCTCCAAGTGCTCCAGCTCCAAAGTAAGGGGCGAGGGTGGGTGTTCCTCCCCCTCCCCGCTGCCACCCCCCGGCCCAGCATCTACAGTATCATTAAAATCAATTGTTTCATTCTCTGCCGGGTCGAGCAAATCCCGGGGTAAGTTGTGTATTGGCTGGGCGGGCTCAGGTTCGGCCTTTTCGGCCCCGCCCGCCTCGGTCCCCGGGACGCTCGACCCGGCGGCTACGCATTCTTCCACTGGCCCCACGCCCCCCACGACAGGCAGATCTTCCACGCCCTCCCCAGGAGGCAGCGGCTGGGCAGCCTCGACTGCCTCACCCTCCCCGGGGAAAGACTCCTCGCGCCTGCAGCGCAATTTGGGGGCGCTGGTGGGGGACGCGGGACACGCGGCGGGCACCGCCTCCTCCGCGGAGGGATGTTGTTCCCCTTCCGCCTCATTGGGGCGGTGCCTCTTTTTGTTCCTGGGGGCGCGCGGAGTCAGGGAGACCTCCATGTCTGCCGAGGCCTCCCGCTCCGCCCCCCCCTTTTCCTTTTCTTGCCCGCGCCTGGGCCCCTCTGTGGTGTTATTCAAGGGCCCGGGCACGGGCTCGGGGCACCCCGCGCTCGCCGGTGACTGGGTTGGGCTGAGCGCGGTGGTCAGACTTTCCGGCGCACCGAGGGGACCCGCCTCTAGATGTTTTTCCTTCTTCCGCGCCTTCTTTCCGCTCGGACGCTCTCCCTCCCCCCCGCCGGAGGCCCTGAAAACAAAGGCCTCCGACGATGCCCGCGCACCCATGGCTCCCGGCACGCGGACGCAACTAGGGGGAGGGGTGGCGGCGGCGCCAGCTATGGCCGCCTTCGGTGGTTTGGCGGCCTTGGAGGCGGGGCAGTTCTTGCGAACGTGCCCCACCTCCCTGCAGGCATGGCACCGCACGCCGTCCGACGTCCAGAAGACGCGGTAGGCAGTCCCCTCGTGCACCACATTAAAGTGCCCTTCTGTCAGGTCCTCCCGCGCCAGCCGGACAAAGAGCTGGCGGCGGAAGGAGAACACGTGGCGCAGGCTGTTCTCCCTGAGGCCGAGCGGTATGGGGTTGATCCCCGACCTTACCTCCCCCAGTTGGTGTAGGTGAGGGAGGAGGAGCTCAGCGGAAACAAAGGGCGGGACGTTTGACACGATGACCCTCTGCGCGGTGGCCTCGAGAGGGTCCACCGGCAGGAACGTCCCGCCCACCGTGAGCCCCTTTTCAAGGGCCAGGGACACCGCCCGCTCCGACCCCAGGAAGAACACGGCCTTCCCAGACATCTTGGAGGCTGCGACAATGGCCGAGGGGCCGACTACCCCAGCCATCGCCCGCACGCACTCCTCGATGGTCATTGTGGGGTGAGTGTAGCTCTTGACCCCGTGTTTTTTCGTAATTAACCTAAATGGTGGCAGGGCAGCGGGTGGCGCAGGAGGGGCCGTAGAAGCGGTTGCCACCTGCGCATACGTCCTTGCTGGCCCTGCCACCGGCGTGGATGGGGTCGCCATCACGGGGTCCCTTTAAGGGCTACACCCACCCCAAAGTCACAGGCCTTAATGGTCTTTATTAGGCCTCTTGTAGATTGACTGAGCAGAGGAGCCCTTAATGAGGTACCTCTCCCCTAGTTGGCAATTGGGGAGGGGCCTTGCTCCCTCTGCTCAGTTGTCTTAAATGTTTTTTTTAAAATTAAATTTGGAAGAAAGAGGCTCTCAGAGAGAGAGGGGAGAAACAGAGTAACAGAGAAAGAGAGAGGGGGGGGGGTGGGAAGGGGGGGACTGCGAGGGCAGGTCTCCCCTCGCAGCTGTGGGTGGGTGCACTCCCCAGATGGCAAAAACACAAAAGTCCTTGGGGTGGTCTTCAGGTGGGGGGAGAAGATGTCTTCACCTGGGGTAGCTGGAGCCACCAGGCACTCCTAACGATCTTTAATTGGGTGTTTAATAACAATCTTCAGCCTGGTAGCTCCAGCTATCCCAGGCTAGGCAAATGTGGGGGGTGGGGGGGGTTCCAATTGTGGGGGGGGGCCTAGTTGTAAGCAAGGCCCCCACACACACTACCACACACACACACACCCCCCGCGATGTTCCGGCCCTCAGTGGTCTTCTTTCCTCCCCCCACCGAAACAACAAAGTCTTTTTGGGAAATGCACCCACACCCACCTGTAGAATGTAGAGTCTCCCTCCTTCCACACTGGATGTTGTTGTGGTTTTTCCCCCTCTCTCCAACTCTTTGCAGAATGGTGAAAAAGATGTTGAAAGTTTTCTTTTTTCCTCCTCTCCCTCTGGATAAAAGTTGTAGTGAAGCCCCTTCCTTCCTTCTCTTCCTGGGCTGGTCTCAGGGCTCTACAGGCAGGAGCTAAAGTTGATAGCAGCTCCTCTCACAGCTCACAGCTCCAACTGTGCAGGACACGCCTCCACTGCTTCACGATTGGTCCCTTGGGCATGAAACTCTTTTAGAGTCTACCTGCGAAAACATAAACATTAAACTGTGCCACCCGACCTGGGTGACACTCCAGACATTTACAAGGCCCATTTTTTTTTTTCCCCCCTTTTTTGTGTTTTTTTTTTGTTTTTTCTTTTTTTTTTTGTTTTTTTTTTTGGGCACTTAAATCACAATTTTTCCCCAGTGCCCCCTATAAAAGGGAAGGGGACACTAAAAGCACCGGCAATTAAAACAAATTAACTTTAAAACGTAAAATCAAATTAAAATTTGGTTGCCGGGCGTGATGATGCACTCCAGTCCCTCCGGTGCCCACCTCTCGCGGAAGGCCGCGAGCGTACCGGTGGACACCGCGTGCTCCATCTCCAAGGACACCCTGGACCGGATGTAAGAGCGGAAGAGAGGCAGGCAGTCAGGTTGAACGACCCCCTCGACCGCCCGCTGCCTGGACCGGCTGATGGCACCCTTGGCCGTGCCCAGGAGCAGTCCTACGAGGAGGCCTTCGGACCTACCCGCTCCCCTCCGCACAGGGTGCCCAAAGATCAGGAGAGTGGGACTGAAGTGCAGCCAGAATTTCAGGAGCAGCCCCTTCAAATAATGGAACAGGGGCTGCAACCTCGTGCACTCCATAAAAACATGGAACACGGACTCCTCCAGACCGCAGAAATTGCAGGCGGCCTGGGAGTCCGTGAACCGGCTTAAAAATTTGTTGCACGGCACTGCTCCGTGCACCACCCTCCAGGCCAAGTCCCCGATGAATAGTGGGAGGACCCCTGCGTAGAGTGCCCTCCATCGGGGACCCCCGCCTCCTCCGGACGGCAAGATGGTACGCCATGGCGTGTCCGGACGGCCGGCGAGGATGGCAAAGTTGAGGGTGTGCAGGAGCAGCCCGTACAGGAAACCCCTCCGCGCGGAACTGAAAGGCACGGAGGGGATTTCCCCGAGGCGGCTCAAGTTGTGAGGCGCCGGCCCCCGAGGGAGGTTCCGGGGTTTGGCGCCGATGAGGAATTCCGTCCGGACGGGGGTCAGTTCGGACGGGATCTCCCCACGTGCTTGAGCCTCCTCGATACACCTAACGGAGTCAGGGCCCAGAGCTGTTTTTAGCGACTCGATGGCATCGGCCGCGCGGCGGACGTTGGCAGAATTTAGGCGCCGCGCCAGCGTGACTGGCGCCATCCAGCCCGCTCCTCCGCCATCGAGCAGGTCCCTGACCCTGGTCACCTCACCAGCCACAGCCCTCTCTTCCGACCGCCACATGAAGCCTCGGCCGTGGAGGTACGGATTCCCGAGCAGCGGTTCCTGCAGGACGGCCGCCACTCCAGCCGGCGGAGAGCTGCGCTTGGTGGAGACTTTGTTCCAGACCCTGATGAGTTCCCTGTAAAAGACAGGCAGCTCCCGGAGGGCGGTCCTGGCACCCCCCAAGTTCACAAACAGGAGCTGCGTGTCATAATTGAGGTCGAGCTGCTGGCGGAAGAAATACCTCGCCAGAGCACACCACCTAGGAGGGGGCTCGACGTAAAGGTATCTCTGCAGGGTCTGAAGACGGAAAGTCGCGAGCTGGGCGCTGACGCACACCAACGACTGACCGCCCTCCTCAAGCGGGAGACTCAAGACCGCGACAGAGACCCAGTGCTTCCTGTTGTTCCAGAAGAAGTCCACCAGCTTCTTCTGTATCTTGGCGACAAACGCAGGGGGAGGGGTCAAAGTGACCAGCCGGTACCACAGCATTGCGGCCACCAGCTGGTTTATGACTAGCGCTCGACCCCTGTAGGACAGCACTCGGAGCAGTCCTGTCCAGCGCCCTAGGCGAGCGGCGACCTTGGCCTCCAGCTCCTGCCAGTTCGCCGGCCAGGCTTCCTCGTCGGGGCTAAGGTAGACTCCCAGATAGAGGAGATGGGTCGTGCTCCAGGCAAAAGGCCTGAGCTCCTCCGGCAGGGAGTCCACCCGCCACTGACCCACCAGGAGTCCGGAACATTTCTCCCAGTTGATCCTGGCGGAGGACGCGGCCGAGTAAATCTCCTGGCACTCACGCATCCTCCGCAGGTCAGCGGGATCCTCTACCGCGAGGAGCACGTCATCGGCGTAAGCCGAGAGGACGACCTCCACGCCCGGCCCTTGCAGAGCCAGTCCCGTCAACCTCGTCCGCAAGAGGCGCAGGAAAGGCTCCACGCAAACGGCGTATAACTGGCCGGACATGGGGCATCCCTGGCGCACCCCTCTCCTAAAGCGAAGGGGCGCCGTCAAGGACCCGTTAACCTTAATCAGACACTCCGCGGCGGCGTACAAAAGTCGGATCCGGGCGACGAAATGCGTCCCGAACCCGAAAGCGCGCAGAGTTCCGAGCAGATAGTCGTGATCCACCCTGTCGAACGCCTTCTCTTGGTCGAGGGATAGGAAGGCGACCGACAGACCAGCCTCCTGGGAGCAATGGATGAGGTCCCGGACCAGATGGATGTTGTCGTGGATTGTCCGGCCCGGGACCGTGTATGACTGGTCGGGGTGGATCATGTGGTCCAGCACGGCACCAAGGCGAGCAGACATCGCCCTGGCGAAGATTTTGTAGTCCGTGCTGAGGAGGGAGACCGGGCGCCAGTTCTTAAGGAGGCGGAGATCGCCCTTCTTAGGCAGCAGGACGATGACTGCCCTGCGCCAAGAGAGGGGCATCTCCCCGGTCGCCAGACTTTCCCCCAGGACCCGCGCGTAGTCGCTCCCCAGGACGTCCCAGAACGCCCTGTGGAACTCCACGGTCAGCCCGTCCAGCCCCGGGGATTTTCCCCTCGAGAGCCGGGCGAGGGCACCGGTCAGCTCCGCCAGGCTTAGCGGAGCTTCCAGATTTTCGGCGCCCTCCGGGCCGACCTTCGGCAGGTCCTCCCACAAAACTCTACGCGCTTCCTCGCTGGACGGATCCGGAGAGAACAGAGCCCCGTAATATTCACGGACCCTGTTGTTGACGCCCTCCGGATCCGAGACGAGAGAGCCGTCGTCGGCCAGCAGCGTCAAGAGCTGCTTACGGACACTCTGCCTTTTTTCCAGCGAGTAGAAGAAGGGGGAGCCGCGGTCCAGATCCCGCAGGAACCGGATCCGCGACCTCACGAACGCGCCTCGGGACCCGACGAGCTGCAGGTCCTTCAGCGCGGCCTTCTTCGCTTCGTACACCGTCCGCAGGGCCGGGTCCTGGACGACTTGACCGAGACGGGCTTCCAGGTCGAGCACCTCTTTTTCTAGGCGCCCGACTCTGGCCGCCCGCCTCTTGGTCGACCCCCTCGCGTACTCTTGACAGAAGACGCGGACGTGAGCCTTGCCCACGTCCCACCATAGCCTCAAGGAGGGGAAGCCCCCCTGCTTCCTTCTCCAGTCGGACCAGAATCGACGGAACGAGTCCTGGAACCGCACGTCCTCCAGCAGCCGGTTGTTAAAGTGCCAGTACGCGGACCCCGTCCTCGCGCGGAGCGAAGCGAGCTCCGCCCACACCAGGTGGTGGTCCGAACACGGCACCGGCCGCATGGAGGCCGCCGGGACGCAGGAAACGTACGCCCGAGACACGTAAAGGCGGTCGACTCTAGACCATCCAACTCCAGGCCTCACCCAAGTAAAGGCGCTGGAGTCGGGGTGGAGATTTCGCCAGACGTCCACCAAGTCGAAGGACCCGACCAGGTCCCTCAACTTCTCCATCGCCGTCATGCACTGCGGGGCACCGGAGCGGTCCCTCGCCTCGAGGGTGCAGTTAAAATCCCCCCCGAGGACAATGCAGTCGCCGACGTCGACGGAGCCAAGAAGAGCGGACACCTCTTCAAAGAAGCGCGTTTGCTGCGGGCCGGGATGAGGGGCGTACACGTTCACGAGATGGAGCGGCACGTCCCCCAGGCGAACCGTTACGTGCAGCAAGCGGCCTGGCACGGGCTCCTCGACCCCCAAGATCTCCGGCTGAAAATGCGGGCCCAGCAAGATGGCCACCCCACTAGAAATGGCGGTGAGGTGGCTCATGCGGACCTCTCCTTGCCATTCCAGGAGCCACGTGGCTTCGTCTCCCGGAACGGTATGGGTTTCTTGCAGGAAGCACACCGCATATTTCCCCTCCCGCAGGAGCGAAAAATTGTCAAATCTACGGCGTGCCCCTCTGCCGCCGTTGATGTTGAGGCTGGCTATGGTTATCTTCATGGCAAAAGCATAGTGCAACCTCTACCTTAACCTATTGTGGGGGAGGGAGCGGAGTCTTTTGTTGAACTCCGCTCCCTCCGCAGCCCAGCGAGGAGTCCCTCGAGCTCGCGCAGCTCAAGGTGCTGCTCCTTTGTCAAGGGCCCGCCCGCGGCCAAGGTTTTAACGGCGGCGCGGACGGACCCCTTGATCAGCTCCGGCTCGGACCATTTTTCCAGGGCCAGTCGGGCTTGGTCGCGGCGACCCCGGCTCTGGGCCAAAAAGTCCCGGAGTTCCTTTGCAGGAACGAGGAGGGCCTCAGCGGCGGCCGCGAGCAGATCCACCGCCTCCCTGGCGGTGGTCTCTAGGTCTTCACCCGCGTCCCCCACCGAGTCCCCGTCCTCCTCCGGGAGGTGGCCGCCAGCAGCCGGCCCATCGACCGCACAAGGTACGGCAAATGAACCGGCCGCTCCAACCGGCCCTGGCACTGCCCCGATCCCACCCCCAGGATCGTCGGCAGAGGAGTCCCCACTGGGCTCTTTTAAAAATGGTGCTGGGTCGGGAAATGACAGCGGAAGGGGTTCCCCCTCCGCCCCAGGAACCGGAGAACAAGGAGAGACCCGGCCATAGGAAATCCCCAGGCCCTCCAAGTGCTCCAGCTCCAAAGTAAGGGGCGAGGGTGGGTGTTCCTCCCCCTCCCCGCTGCCACCCCCCGGCCCAGCATCTACAGTATCATTAAAATCAATTGTTTCATTCTCTGCCGGGTCGAGCAAATCCCGGGGTAAGTTGTGTATTGGCTGGGCGGGCTCAGGTTCGGCCTTTTCGGCCCCGCCCGCCTCGGTCCCCGGGACGCTCGACCCGGCGGCTACGCATTCTTCCACTGGCCCCACGCCCCCCACGACAGGCAGATCTTCCACGCCCTCCCCAGGAGGCAGCGGCTGGGCAGCCTCGACTGCCTCACCCTCCCCGGGGAAAGACTCCTCGCGCCTGCAGCGCAATTTGGGGGCGCTGGTGGGGGACGCGGGACACGCGGCGGGCACCGCCTCCTCCGCGGAGGGATGTTGTTCTCCCTCCGCCTCATTGGGGCGGTGCCTCTTTTTGTTCCTGGGGGCGCGCGGAGTCAGGGAGACCTCCATGTCTGCCGAGGCCTCCCGCTCCGCCCCCCCCTTTTCCTTTTCTTGCCCGCGCCTGGGCCCCTCTGTGGTGTTATTCAAGGGCCCGGGCACGGGCTCGGGGCACCCCGCGCTCGCCGGTGACTGGGTTGGGCTGAGCGCGGTGGTCAGACTTTCCGGCGCACCGAGGGGACCCGCCTCTAGATGTTTTTCCTTCTTCCGCGCCTTCTTTCCGCTCGGACGCTCTCCCTCCCCCCCGCCGGAGGCCCTGAAAACAAAGGCCTCCGACGATGCCCGCGCACCCATGGCTCCCGGCACGCGGACGCAACTAGGGGGAGGGGTGGCGGCGGCGCCAGCTATGGCCGCCTTCGGTGGTTTGGCGGCCTTGGAGGCGGGGCAGTTCTTGCGAACGTGCCCCACCTCCCTGCAGGCATGGCACCGCACGCCGTCCGACGTCCAGAAGACGCGGTAGGCAGTCCCCTCGTGCACCACATTAAAGTGCCCTTCTGTCAGGTCCTCCCGCGCCAGCCGGACAAAGAGCTGGCGGCGGAAGGAGAACACGTGGCGCAGGCTGTTCTCCCTGAGGCCGAGCGGTATGGGGTTGATCCCCGACCTTACCTCCCCCAGTTGGTGTAGGTGAGGGAGGAGGAGCTCAGCGGAAACAAAGGGCGGGACGTTTGACACGATGACCCTCTGCGCGGTGGCCTCGAGAGGGTCCACCGGCAGGAACGTCCCGCCCACCGTGAGCCCCTTTTCAAGGGCCAGGGACACCGCCCGCTCCGACCCCAGGAAGAACACGGCCTTCCCAGACATCTTGGAGGCTGCGACAATGGCCGAGGGGCCGACTACCCCAGCCATCGCCCGCACGCACTCCTCGATGGTCATTGTGGGGTGAGTGTAGCTCTTGACCCCGTGTTTTTTCGTAATTAACCTAAATGGTGGCAGGGCAGCGGGTGGCGCAGGAGGGGCCGTAGAAGCGGTTGCCACCTGCGCATACGTCCTTGCTGGCCCTGCCACCGGCGTGGATGGGGTCGCCATCACGGGGTCCCTTTAAGGGCTACACCCACCCCAAAGTCACAGGCCTTAATGGTCTTTATTAGGCCTCTTGTAGATTGACTGAGCAGAGGAGCCCTTAATGAGGTACCTCTCCCCTAGTTGGCAATTGGGGAGGGGCCTTGCTCCCTCTGCTCAGTTGTCTTAAATGTTTTTTTTAAAATTAAATTTGGAAGAAAGAGGCTCTCAGAGAGAGAGGGGAGAAACAGAGTAACAGAGAAAGAGAGAGGGGGGGGGGTGGGAAGGGGGGGACTGCGAGGGCAGGTCTCCCCTCGCAGCTGTGGGTGGGTGCACTCCCCAGATGGCAAAAACACAAAAGTCCTTGGGGTGGTCTTCAGGTGGGGGGAGAAGATGTCTTCACCTGGGGTAGCTGGAGCCACCAGGCACTCCTAACGATCTTTAATTGGGTGTTTAATAACAATCTTCAGCCTGGTAGCTCCAGCTATCCCAGGCTAGGCAAATGTGGGGGGTGGGGGGGGTTCCAATTGTGGGGGGGGGCCTAGTTGTAAGCAAGGCCCCCACACACACTACCACACACACACACACCCCCCGCGATGTTCCGGCCCTCAGTGGTCTTCTTTCCTCCCCCCACCGAAACAACAAAGTCTTTTTGGGAAATGCACCCACACCCACCTGTAGAATGTAGAGTCTCCCTCCTTCCACACTGGATGTTGTTGTGGTTTTTCCCCCTCTCTCCAACTCTTTGCAGAATGGTGAAAAAGATGTTGAAAGTTTTCTTTTTTCCTCCTCTCCCTCTGGATAAAAGTTGTAGTGAAGCCCCTTCCTTCCTTCTCTTCCTGGGCTGGTCTCAGGGCTCTACAGGCAGGAGCTAAAGTTGATAGCAGCTCCTCTCACAGCTCACAGCTCCAACTGTGCAGGACACGCCTCCACTGCTTCACGATTGGTCCCTTGGGCATGAAACTCTTTTAGAGTCTACCTGCGAAAACATAAACATTAAACTGTGCCACCCGACCTGGGTGACACTCCAGACATTTACAAGGCCCATTTTTTTTCCCCCCTTTTTTGTGTTTTTTTTTTTTGTTTTTTTTTTTTGGGCACTAAAATCACAATTTTTCCCCAGTGCCCCCTATAAAAGGGAAGGGGACACTAAAAGCACCGGCAATTAAAACAAATTAACTTTAAAACGTCAAATCAAATTAAAATTTGGTTGCCGGGCGTGATGATGCACTCCAGTCCCTCCGGTGCCCACCTCTCGCGGAAGGCCGCGAGCGTACCGGTGGACACCGCGTGCTCCATCTCCAAGGACACCCTGGACCGGATGTAAGAGCGGAAGAGAGGCAGGCAGTCAGGTTGAACGACCCCCTCGACCGCCCGCTGCCTGGACCGGCTGATGGCACCCTTGGCCGTGCCCAGGAGCAGTCCTACGAGGAGGCCTTCGGACCTACCCGCTCCCCTCCGCACAGGGTGCCCAAAGATCAGGAGAGTGGGACTGAAGTGCAGCCAGAATTTCAGGAGCAGCCCCTTCAAATAATGGAACAGGGGCTGCAACCTTGTGCACTCAATAAAAACATGGAACACGGACTCCTCCAGACCGCAGAAATTGCAGGCGGCCTGGGAGTCCGTGAACCGGCTTAAAAATTTGTTGCACGGCACTGCTCCGTGCACCACCCTCCAGGCCAAGTCCCCGATGAATAGTGGGAGGACCCCTGCGTAGAGTGCCCTCCATCGGGGACCCCCGCCTCCTCCGGACGGCAAGATGGTGCGCCATGGCGTGTCCGGACGGCCGGCGAGGATGGCAAAGTTGAGGGTGTGCAGGAGCAGCCCGTACAGGAAACCCCTCCGCGCGGAACTGAAAGGCACGGAGGGGATTTCCCCGAGGCGGCTCAAGTTGTGAGGCGCCGGCCCCCGAGGGAGGTTCCGGGGTTTGGCGCCGATGAGGAATTCCGTCCGGACGGGGGTCAGTTCGGACGGGATCTCCCCACGTGCTTGAGCCTCCTCGATACACCTAACGGAGTCAGGGCCCAGAGCTGTTTTTAGCGACTCGATGGCATCGGCCGCGCGGCGGACGTTGGCAGAATTTAGGCGCCGCGCCAGCGTGACTGGCGCCATCCAGCCCGCTCCTCCGCCATCGAGCAGGTCCCTGACCCTGGTCACCTCACCAGCCACAGCCCTCTCTTCCGACCGCCACATGAAGCCTCGGCCGTGGAGGTACGGATTCCCGAGCAGCGGCTCCTGCAGGACGGCCGCCACTCCAGCCGGCGGAGAGCTGCGCTTGGTGGAGACTTTGTTCCAGACCCTGATGAGTTCCCTGTAAAAGACAGGCAGCTCCCGGAGGGCGGTCCTGGCACCCCCCAAGTTCACAAACAGGAGCTGCGTGTCATAATTGAGGTCGAGCTGCTGGCGGAAGAAATACCTCGCCAGAGCACACCACCTAGGAGGGGGCTCGACGTAAAGGTATCTCTGCAGGGTCTGAAGACGGAAAGTCGCGAGCTGGGCGCTGACGCACACCAACGACTGACCGCCCTCCTCAAGCGGGAGACTCAAGACCGCGACAGAGACCCAGTGCTTCCTGTTGTTCCAGAAGAAGTCCACCAGCTTCTTCTGTATCTTGGCGACAAACGCAGGGGGAGGGGTCAAAGTGACCAGCCGGTACCACAGCATTGCGGCCACCAGCTGGTTTATGACTAGCGCTCGACCCCTGTAGGACAGCACTCGGAGCAGTCCTGTCCAGCGCCCTAGGCGAGCGGTGACCTTGGCCTCCAGCTCCTGCCAGTTCGCCGGCCAGGCTTCCTCGTCGGGGCTAAGGTAGACTCCCAGATAGAGGAGATGGGTCGTGCTCCAGGCAAAAGGCCTGAGCTCCTCCGGCAGGGAGTCCACCCGCCACTGACCCACCAGGAGTCCGGAACATTTCTCCCAGTTGATCCTGGCGGAGGACGCGGCCGAGTAAATCTCCTGGCACTCGCGCATCCTCCGCAGGTCAGCGGGATCCTCTACCGCGAGGAGCACGTCATCGGCGTAAGCCGAGAGGACGACCTCCACGCCCGGCCCTTGCAGAGCCAGTCCCGTCAACCTCGTCCGCAAGAGGCGCAGGAAAGGCTCCACGCAAACGGCGTATAACTGGCCGGACATGGGGCATCCCTGGCGCACCCCTCTCCTAAAGCGAAGGGGCGCCGTCAAGGACCCGTTAACCTTAATCAGACACTCCGCGGCGGCGTACAAAAGTCGGATCCGGGCGACGAAATGCGTCCCGAACCCGAAAGCGCGCAGAGTTCCGAGCAGATAGTCGTGATCCACCCTGTCGAACGCCTTCTCTTGGTCGAGGGATAGGAAGGCGACCGACAGACCAGCCTCCTGGGAGCAATGGATGAGGTCCCGGACCAGATGGATGTTGTCGTGGATCGTCCGGCCCGGGACCGTGTATGACTGGTCGGGGTGGATCATGTGGTCCAGCACGGCACCAAGGCGAGCAGACATCGCCCTGGCGAAGATTTTGTAGTCCGTGCTGAGGAGGGAGACCGGGCGCCAGTTCTTAAGGAGGCGGAGATCGCCCTTCTTAGGCAGCAGGACGATGACTGCCCTGCGCCAAGAGAGGGGCATCTCCCCGGTCGCCAGACTTTCCCCCAGGACCCGCGCGTAGTCGCTCCCCAGGACGTCCCAGAACGCCCTGTGGAACTCCACGGTCAGCCCGTCCAGCCCCGGGGATTTTCCCCTCGAGAGCCGGGCGAGGGCACCGGTCAGCTCCGCCAGGCTTAGCGGAGCTTCCAGATTTTCGGCGCCCTCCGGGCTGACCTTCGGCAGGTCCTCCCACAAAACTCTACGCGCTTCCTCGCTGGACGGATCCGGAGAGAACAGAGCCCCGTAATATTCACGGACCCTGTTGTTGACGCCCTCCGGATCCGAGACGAGAGAGCCGTCGTCGGCCAGCAGCGTCAAGAGCTGCTTACGGACACTCTGCCTTTTTTCCAGCGAGTAGAAGAAGGGGGAGCCGCGGTCCAGATCCCGCAGGAACCGGATCCGCGACCTCACGAACGCGCCTCGGGACCCGACGAGCTGCAGGTCCTTCAGCGCGGCCTTCTTCGCTTCGTACACCGTCCGCAGGGCCGGGTCCTGGACGACTTGACCGAGACGGGCTTCCAGGTCGAGCACCTCTTTTTCTAGGCGCCCGACTCTGGCCGCCCGCTTCTTGGTCGACCCCCTCGCGTACTCTTGACAGAAGACGCGGACGTGAGCCTTGCCCACGTCCCACCATAGCCTCAAGGAGGGGAAGCCCCCCTGCTTCCTTCTCCAGTCGGACCAGAATCGACGGAACGAGTCCTGGAACCGCACGTCCTCCAGCAGCCGGTTGTTAAAGTGCCAGTACGCGGACCCCGTCCTCGCGCGGAGCGAAGCGAGCTCCGCCCACACCAGGTGGTGGTCCGAACACGGCACCGGCCGCATGGAGGCCGCCGGGACGCAGGAAACGTACGCCCGAGACACGTAAAGGCGGTCGACTCTAGACCATCCAACTCCAGGCCTCACCCAAGTAAAGGCGCTGGAGTCGGGGTGGAGATTTCGCCAGACGTCCACCAAGTCGAAGGACCCGACCAGGTCCCTCAACTTCTCCATCGCCGTCATGCACTGCGGGGCACCGGAGCGGTCCCTCGCCTCGAGGGTGCAGTTAAAATCCCCCCCGAGGACAATGCAGTCGCCGACGTCGACGGAGCCAAGAAGAGCGGACACCTCTTCAAAGAAGCGCGTTTGCTGCGGGCCGGGATGAGGGGCGTACACGTTCACGAGATGGAGCGGCACGTCCCCCAGGCGAACCGTTACGTGCAGCAAGCGGCCTGGCACGGGCTCCTCGACCCCCAAGATCTCCGGCTGAAAATGCGGGCCCAGCAAGATGGCCACCCCACTAGAAATGGCGGTGAGGTGGCTCATGCGGACCTCTCCTTGCCATTCCAGGAGCCACGTGGCTTCGTCTCCCGGAACGGTGTGGGTTTCTTGCAGGAAGCACACCGCATATTTCCCCTCCCGCAGGAGCGAAAAATTGTCAAATCTACGGCGTGCCCCTCTGCCGCCGTTGATGTTGAGGCTGGCTATGGTTATCTTCATGACAAAAGCATAGTGCAACCTCTACCTTAACCTATTGTGGGGGAGGGAGCGGAGTCTTTTGTTGAACTCCGCTCCCTCCGCAGCCCAGCGAGGAGTCCCTCGAGCTCGCGCAGCTCAAGGTGCTGCTCCTTTGTCAAGGGCCCGCCCGCGGCCAAGGTTTTAACGGCGGCGCGGACGGACCCCTTGATCAGCTCCGGCTCGGACCATTTTTCCAGGGCCAGTCGGGCTTGGTCGCGGCGACCCCGGCTCTGGGCCAAAAAGTCCCGGAGTTCCTTTGCAGGAACGAGGAGGGCCTCAGCGGCGGCCGCGAGCAGATCCACCGCCTCCCTGGCGGTGGTCTCTAGGTCTTCACCCGCGTCCCCCACCGAGTCCCCGTCCTCCTCCGGGAGGTGGCCGCCAGCAGCCGGCCCATCGACCGCACAAGGTACGGCAAATGAACCGGCCGCTCCAACCGGCCCTGGCACTGCCCCGATCCCACCCCCAGGATCGTCGGCAGAGGAGTCCCCACTGGGCTCTTTTAAAAATGGTGCTGGGTCGGGAAATGACAGCGGAAGGGGTTCCCCCTCCGCCCCAGGAACCGGAGAACAAGGAGAGACCCGGCCATAGGAAATCCCCAGGCCCTCCAAGTGCTCCAGCTCCAAAGTAAGGGGCGAGGGTGGGTGTTCCTCCCCCTCCCCGCTGCCACCCCCCGGCCCAGCATCTACAGTATCATTAAAATCAATTGTTTCATTCTCTGCCGGGTCGAGCAAATCCCGGGGTAAGTTGTGTATTGGCTGGGCGGGCTCAGGTTCGGCCTTTTCGGCCCCGCCCGCCTCGGTCCCCGGGACGCTCGACCCGGCGGCTACGCATTCTTCCACTGGCCCCACGCCCCCCACGACAGGCAGATCTTCCACGCCCTCCCCAGGAGGCAGCGGCTGGGCAGCCTCGACTGCCTCACCCTCCCCGGGGAAAGACTCCTCGCGCCTGCAGCGCAATTTGGGGGCGCTGGTGGGGGACGCGGGACACGCGGCGGGCACCGCCTCCTCCGCGGAGGGATGTTGTTCCCCCTCCGCCTCATTGGGGCGGTGCCTCTTTTTGTTCCTGGGGGCGCGCGGAGTCAGGGAGACCTCCATGTCTGCCGAGGCCTCCCGCTCCGCCCCCCCCTTTTCCTTTTCTTGCCCGCGCCTGGGCCCCTCTGTGGTGTTATTCAAGGGCCCGGGCACGGGCTCGGGGCACCCCGCGCTCGCCGGTGACTGGGTTGGGCTGAGCGCGGTGGTCAGACTTTCCGGCGCACCGAGGGGACCCGCCTCTAGATGTTTTTCCTTCTTCCGCGCCTTCTTTCCGCTCGGACGCTCTCCCTCCCCCCCGCCGGAGGCCCTGAAAACAAAGGCCTCCGACGATGCCCGCGCACCCATGGCTCCCGGCACGCGGACGCAACTAGGGGGAGGGGTGGCGGCGGCGCCAGCTATGGCCGCCTTCGGTGGTTTGGCGGCCTTGGAGGCGGGGCAGTTCTTGCGAACGTGCCCCACCTCCCTGCAGGCATGGCACCGCACGCCGTCCGACGTCCAGAAGACGCGGTAGGCAGTCCCCTCGTGCACCACATTAAAGTGCCCTTCTGTCAGGTCCTCCCGCGCCAGCCGGACAAAGAGCTGGCGGCGGAAGGAGAACACGTGGCGCAGGCTGTTCTCCCTGAGGCCGAGCGGTATGGGGTTGATCCCCGACCTTACCTCCCCCAGTTGGTGTAGGTGAGGGAGGAGGAGCTCAGCGGAAACAAAGGGCGGGACGTTTGACACGATGACCCTCTGCGCGGTGGCCTCGAGAGGGTCCACCGGCAGGAACGTCCCGCCCACCGTGAGCCCCTTTTCAAGGGCCAGGGACACCGCCCGCTCCGACCCCAGGAAGAACACGGCCTTCCCAGACATCTTGGAGGCTGCGACAATGGCCGAGGGGCCGACTACCCCAGCCATCGCCCGCACGCACTCCTCGATGGTCATTGTGGGGTGAGTGTAGCTCTTGACCCCGTGTTTTTTCGTAATTAACCTAAATGGTGGCAGGGCAGCGGGTGGCGCAGGAGGGGCCGTAGAAGCGGTTGCCACCTGCGCATACGTCCTTGCTGGCCCTGCCACCGGCGTGGATGGGGTCGCCATCACGGGGTCCCTTTAAGGGCTACACCCACCCCAAAGTCACAGGCCTTAATGGTCTTTATTAGGCCTCTTGTAGATTGACTGAGCAGAGGAGCCCTTAATGAGGTACCTCTCCCCTAGTTGGCAATTGGGGAGGGGCCTTGCTCCCTCTGCTCAGTTGTCTTAAATGTTTTTTTTAAAATTAAATTTGGAAGAAAGAGGCTCTCAGAGAGAGAGGGGAGAAACAGAGTAACAGAGAAAGAGAGAGGGGGGGGGGTGGGAAGGGGGGGACTGCGAGGGCAGGTCTCCCCTCGCAGCTGTGGGTGGGTGCACTCCCCAGATGGCAAAAACACAAAAGTCCTTGGGGTGGTCTTCAGGTGGGGGGAGAAGATGTCTTCACCTGGGGTAGCTGGAGCCACCAGGCACTCCTAACGATCTTTAATTGGGTGTTTAATAACAATCTTCAGCCTGGTAGCTCCAGCTATCCCAGGCTAGGCAAATGTGGGGGGTGGGGGGGGTTCCAATTGTGGGGGGGGGCCTAGTTGTAAGCAAGGCCCCCACACACACTACCACACACACACACACCCCCCGCGATGTTCCGGCCCTCAGTGGTCTTCTTTCCTCCCCCCACCGAAACAACAAAGTCTTTTTGGGAAATGCACCCACACCCACCTGTAGAATGTAGAGTCTCCCTCCTTCCACACTGGATGTTGTTGTGGTTTTTCCCCCTCTCTCCAACTCTTTGCAGAATGGTGAAAAAGATGTTGAAAGTTTTCTTTTTTCCTCCTCTCCCTCTGGATAAAAGTTGTAGTGAAGCCCCTTCCTTCCTTCTCTTCCTGGGCTGGTCTCAGGGCTCTACAGGCAGGAGCTAAAGTTGATAGCAGCTCCTCTCACAGCTCACAGCTCCAACTGTGCAGGACACGCCTCCACTGCTTCACGATTGGTCCCTTGGGCATGAAACTCTTTTGAGTTTATCTGTGAAAACATAAAACATTAAACGGTGCCACCCGACCTGGGTGACACTCCAGACATTTACAAGGCCCTTTTTTTTTGCCCCCTTTTTTGTGGGTTTTTTTTTTTTTTTTTTTTTTTTTTTTTTTTTTTTTTTTTTTTTTTTTTTTTTTTTTGGCACTAAAATCACAATTTTTCCCCAGTGCCCCCTATAAAAGGGAAGGGGACACTAAAAGCACCGGCAATTAAAACAAGTTAAACTTTAAAACGTAAAATCAAATTAAAATTTGGTTGCCGGGCGTGATGATGCACTCCAGTCCCTCCGGTGCCCACCTCTCGCGGAAGGCCGCGAGCGTACCGGTGGACACCGCGTGCTCCATCTCCAAGGACACCCTGGACCGGATGTAAGAGCGGAAGAGAGGCAGGCAGTCAGGTTGAACGACCCCCTCGACCGCCCGCTGCCTGGACCGGCTGATGGCACCCTTGGCCGTGCCCAGGAGCAGTCCTACGAGGAGGCCTTCGGACCTACCCGCTCCCCTCCGCACAGGGTGCCCAAAGATCAGGAGAGTGGGACTGAAGTGCAGCCAGAATTTCAGGAGCAGCCCCTTCAAATAATAAAACAGGGGCTGCAACCTCGTGCATTCCATAAAAACATGGAACACGGACTCCTCCAGACCGCAGAAATTGCAGGCGGCCTGGGAGTCCGTGAACCGGCTTAAAAATTTGTTGCACGGCACTGCTCCGTGCACCACCCTCCAGGCCAAGTCCCCGATGAATAGTGGGAGGACCCCTGCGTAGAGGGCCCTCCATCGGGGACCCCCGCCTCCTCCGGACGGCAAGATGGTACGCCATGGCGTGTCCGGACGGCCGGCGAGGATGGCAAAGTTGAGGGTGTGCAGGAGCAGCCCGTACAGGAAACCCCTCCGCGCGGAACTGAAAGGCACGGAGGGGATTTCCCCGAGGCGGCTCAAGTTGTGAGGCGCCGGCCCCCGAGGGAGGTTCCGGGGTTTGGCGCCGATGAGGAATTCCGTCCGGACGGGGGTCAGTTCGGACGGGATCTCCCCACGTGCTTGAGCCTCCTCGATACACCTAACGGAGTCAGGGCCCAGAGCTGTTTTTAGCGACTCGATGGCATCGGCCGCGCGGCGGACGTTGGCAGAATTTAGGCGCCGCGCCAGCGTGACTGGCGCCATCCAGCCCGCTCCTCCGCCATCGAGCAGGTCCCTGACCCTGGTCACCTCACCAGCCACAGCCCTCTCTTCCGACCGCCACATGAAGCCTCGGCCGTGGAGGTACGGATTCCCGAGCAGCGGTTCCTGCAGGACGGCCGCCACTCCAGCCGGCGGAGAGCTGCGCTTGGTGGAGACTTTGTTCCAGACCCTGATGAGTTCCCTGTAAAAGACAGGCAGCTCCCGGAGGGCGGTCCTGGCACCCCCCAAGTTCACAAACAGGAGCTGCGTGTCATAATTGAGGTCGAGCTGCTGGCGGAAGAAATACCTCGCCAGAGCACACCACCTAGGAGGGGGCTCGACGTAAAGGTATCTCTGCAGGGTCTGAAGACGGAAAGTCGCGAGCTGGGCGCTGACGCACACCAACGACTGACCGCCCTCCTCAAGCGGGAGACTCAAGACCGCGACAGAGACCCAGTGCTTCCTGTTGTTCCAGAAGAAGTCCACCAGCTTCTTCTGTATCTTGGCGACAAACGCAGGGGGAGGGGTCAAAGTGACCAGCCGGTACCACAGCATTGCGGCCACCAGCTGGTTTATGACTAGCGCTCGACCCCTGTAGGACAGCACTCGGAGCAGTCCTGTCCAGCGCCCTAGGCGAGCGGCGACCTTGGCCTCCAGCTCCTGCCAGTTCGCCGGCCAGGCTTCCTCGTCGGGGCTAAGGTAGACTCCCAGATAGAGGAGATGGGTCGTGCTCCAGGCAAAAGGCCTGAGCTCCTCCGGCAGGGAGTCCACCCGCCACTGACCCACCAGGAGTCCGGAACATTTCTCCCAGTTGATCCTGGCGGAGGACGCGGCCGAGTAAATCTCCTGGCACTCACGCATCCTCCGCAGGTCAGCGGGATCCTCTACCGCGAGGAGCACGTCATCGGCGTAAGCCGAGAGGACGACCTCCACGCCCGGCCCTTGCAGAGCCAGTCCCGTCAACCTCGTCCGCAAGAGGCGCAGGAAAGGCTCCACGCAAACGGCGTATAACTGGCCGGACATGGGGCATCCCTGGCGCACCCCTCTCCTAAAGCGAAGGGGCGCCGTCAAGGACCCGTTAACCTTAATCAGACACTCCGCGGCGGCGTACAAAAGTCGGATCCGGGCGACGAAATGCGTCCCGAACCCGAAAGCGCGCAGAGTTCCGAGCAGATAGTCGTGATCCACCCTGTCGAACGCCTTCTCTTGGTCGAGGGATAGGAAGGCGACCGACAGACCAGCCTCCTGGGAGCAATGGATGAGGTCCCGG